>NC_082724.1:37869811-39180525 GCF_030144855.1 Hypanus sabinus
TTTGTTAAACAATGAAGTCCCTATCTATCACTGGACTCAGCACTGTGTCTGGTGTCTGCTTCATGGTGTACTGGGTTGAACAGCAAAATATCCTTCACATCTGGACTCTAGGACTTACACCAGCCTCAATAGACATAACTGGCACAATCTCCATTCATTTCAAAAGAGACCACTGACCTTCATTAAAATAGCAAATGAATTCAAGTATTTTTAACATTAATTTAATTAATAATGATCCTGATTAATTTATGCAGCTAACAGTGAGTTAAATTATCATTCTTATTTTTTAAGTTATTTTAATGTTTTTGTCACTGTTTAATGATGATCAGACAGATTTGCAAACAGCATAAAGGCCTTCAAACAGCAGAGGATGTCAGAGGGGCTCAAGGGCAGACTGGAAGCAAGTCCTTACTTCCTATCCAATACTCCCCCTGTAGTCCCCTCACTGCCGAAGACTCACAGTAATACTACAGCACTGGGGTTGGCAGAATGCTTAGTTACAAAAACTGATATGATGGTGACAATCCAAAGGAAAGACGAGGACAAATGTAGAAAAATCTATCTTGAGCCATTGATTTCAAAGAGTACTCTGAATCTCACCCTGTCCTGTCCCTTCATGGCTTATTTCATCAACTCCATGGGCTTTTGATATCCATTTCATCATGCACTGTTCATAGAAATAATTTTGCAATCCATATTTTTCAAATTCCTTCCCATAGGCAGGACATTTCCTTCTGAGCAATCACATTACTGTCTGCAACACTCTACCTATGCTTTCTCTGTTCTTCATTTTGTCTCTCATTTCACGAGATGAATTCCTGCTCTCAACCATCCAACCTTTCTAGCCTGGTTTTGGATAGAGTTGCAACTTTCTAACTCTGACTTGTATAGTAAACACTCTCTCTGTTCAACTGCTGGGTTCCAAACACAAACTGACATCAGTTAAGTGATTTCTTCAAATCAAAGCAACTGCAAAATCTATAAATAGTCTTAGGTCAGTTAAAAAAATCAATGGATTCTCTCTGCTCTTCATCATAGAGCTGACTTGGAGTTCACAGTGAACAGCTTGACGTATTCTCTTCCCTTGTGACCAGTGGGATGCTGTTACGTCTTTATTTTTGTCTACTCTGATTTTATTTTTCAGCAGACAGTGCATTTATTAATTCCATTTTTGCCGAAGTGTTAGGTGAGATATTTGCCCAAAATTCCCTTTGTTCCATTGAGTAATACTTCAACTGCAACATAGAACTCGGTGCTTCTCAGTGCTTGTCCATGTGGTCTGGAGTTAGGAGATGGAGAACAGAGAAATTGACTTTTGGGCTCATGATGGCTATGACAACCTTTGGGCTGATCTACATTCATCCCATTTACCAACACTAGGTCCACATCCTTCTGTGCCAAGCCTATTTAAGAGCTTGCTAAATATCTCTTAAAGAGTCATAATTGTATCTGGCTTCACACCTCCTCTGGCACAGTGTTCCATATATATGCAACTTCCTATGTAAAAATGTTCCCCTTAAAACCTTCATAAAACTCCTTCCTCTTATCTTAAACCTGTGTCGTTTTGTTTTTGAATCCCCTACCATAGGAAAATGATTCTGATCATCTGCCCTATCTATCTCAACTTGGTGGAGGGATTGGTGGGGGAGGGGTGAATCTGCTGGAGCTCGTTATTGGGTTTTGTCATATTTTGGTACTTTCATTCATCTTGCCAGGTACTGGGAAATAGTTATTCAAACTAACAGCAAAAGAATTTTATTAAATAAAAAACCTTACTGTGTGTAACCCAACATCGTTTATCGTGCCACTCTTTAAAACCAACTCCCTGTCGGATTTTCACCATTAAAAATTAGAAAAGGTAGTCGCGCAATGCAATGTAGCCACGATATAATTTACTTATTACAACACATTTTCTTTGGTTTATATGCACCACGTATTAGCCAATAAAATTTGACAGGGCGGCGGGTGGATTTTCTCATCGTAACCAACTGACAATGTTCAAAATGAAGCACAATGTAATAAGCCAAATACAAATCTAAGGAACAGGACAGCATCAGCACAGTCTGAAGATGTAACTACATTTCTAATTGCTAGTCCTGTACCATCATCCGATTGCTAACATCCTGAACTACAATTAGGAAGAAAGGGAGATGGTATTGGAATGCAGCCAAATATGTCATCAGGGAGATCAGGAAGAAGAGTTCATAGAGAGAGCAGTATGTTCTTTTCAAGAAAACCTAGCCAGCAAAGCAATTCCATCAGTTTCACTATCAAAAGAGTTCTGGTAATTTTACCATGAAATCAATAGCTGTATTGATAAATTAAAATCTGTAGTTGTATCTTTTAAAATATTTAGTGTATAAGAATCTAAATTACTGCTGTGTTCTCCATAGGAAAAAAACTGATGCCAACAATCCAACTACCATAAGCTGACTCGTTTTAAAAGATGCTGTTTAATTTATATCAATTCTGTCCTTCATAGTGATTTCCATGAGGTTGTCAATTTGTACCCAGTGAAGTGGAAAAATAAGAGATACTAGAGTGAATTCCACACATAGCCATAATGCTGACAAAACTGAAGTGAGCTTCAATATTCACCCTCAACCTGCATCAAGCATCTGGAGTTGTGGTCACTACAGTAACTTTGGCAGATTCTTTGACCGTATAATGGATACCACCTACAGCCAGTGATAGAATGGCTATGAGATGGTAAAGGTGGCTTTGAAACAGCCAATGGGGTCAAATTTGTATAAGGATTTATACAAATCATGAGGCCATAGATTAATAAAATGTGTTCATGTAATCAGTGGACAACACAGTGCTGCAGCAGTAGAACTACTGCTTACAGATCCAGCAACCAAGGTTCAATTCAAACCTCTGATGCTGTCTCTTTGGAGTTTGCACATTCCTACTGTGACTTCTTCTGGTACTCTGGTTTCCACCCACATCCCAAAGACTGAAAGTTGTAGGTTTCTTTGCCATTGTAAGTTGTCGTCATTGTGTGAGTTAGCGATAGAATCTGGGGGAACTGTGGGGAAATCTGTTACAGGGAGAATCAGTGAAGGAATGGGATTGGTCGATGAGCTGGCATAGACTTGATAGACTGAAATAGCTTCCTCCTGTGCCATAAAAAAAAGGTGGAGATCAGCTTAATCTTCACTGGGATTTTAAATTTATGCCCTCCCACATTATACTGCGAGTGATATTCCCACAAATATTTGCCCAGTTTGTGAATTGTAGAACATAAAACAGTACAGCACAGCACAAGCCTTTTGGCCCATGGTGTTGTGCAGAACTTTTAACCTAGTCCATGATTAATATAAACCTTTCCCTTCTACATAGCTCATAACCCTCCAGAACTGAACACACACTCCAAGTGTGCTCTAAACACAGAGGTTCTTTAAGGTTGTTATAGGCAGGGTTGTTAGTGGACAAAAGCTCCCACAATCTATTAAATCACTTCCTTGAAATAGACAATCAAGCTTGTGAGGTACGGCCTGCCCCTCAAAAAACCATGCCGGATATTCCTAATATGGCTATGCCTCTCCAAATGTTTGTAAATCTTGTTCCTAAGAATCCGCTCCATTAGTTTGCCTACCACTGATATAAGACTCACAGGTTTATATGTCCCAGGATTGGCCCTATTACCCTTCTGAAACAAATGTACACCATTTGCTATGCTCCAATCCTGTGGCTAATGAGGACACAAAGATCATCGTCAAAGGTGCAGAAACCTCTTCCACCACCTGCATAGTAACCTGGGGTATATCCTGTCTTCCCCCTGGGACTTACCTATCTTAATTTTTTTTTAAAGTTGCAGTACATCTTCTTTCTTAACCTCAACATGCTCCAGTGCATTATTCTATTCTACACTGATCTCTCATTCATCTAGGTCCCTTTCCCTCATGAATACTGAAGTGAAGCATCTATTAATGACCTCTCCACCTCCTCTGACACCAGAAACAAGTTCCCCCCTTTATCCCTGAGCAATCCTATCCTCACTCTGGTATTCTTCCTGTTCTTCATGTGTGTATAGAACACAATGAGATTTTCATCAATCCTACTCACCAAAGCCTTCCAAAGTGCCCTTCCAGCTCTCTTGTTGCTTTTTAAGCTCTTTACTGATCTTTGCTTCCTAAACCTTAAGTATGCATCTTCCTTCATCTTAATTAGAAGATCCACCTATCTTGACAACAATGGTTTCTTCACCCTACCTTCCTTTCCCTGTCTCAATAGGACAAACCTATCTAGGATGTCATACATGTATTCCCTAAACAACCTCCACTTTTCCATCGTGCATTTCCCTGAGAACATCTGCTCCCATCTTATGGGCTCAACTTCCTGCCTAATATCCTCATAAATAACCCTTCCCTAATTAAATACTTCCCCAAACCATCAGCTCTTACTCTTGTCCATGGCTAGCTTAAGGACATGCCTTTTGTCACTTGCAAAACCAAATACTGGAAAAGATAATGGAAGAAAACATAACAAGGCTTTTAGTAAGAGAACTGAATATATTTCTAAAATGGACATAATATTTTTAGGGCTTAGGGACTGAGCAGGGAAGAATGCTAACGATGAATTGGTGTAGGTTGAATTGTCTACTTATAATATAACATCCAAGATTTTATCTGGTCTGGTAAAGCAGATCAAGACGTATTTCTGAACATCTCCATTTGGCTATTTTCAAGGGTTGTCAAATTTCAAGGTGAACGTCTGGACTAGAATTTGGAAGCTAGTATTAAAGATCAACTCAAAGCCAGACATGTTTTCACCCTGTGCTTTGAGTTGATTATTAATTTGTAACATATTTGTGGCACATTTAAACCAATTGCTATGTCTGTTTTGTAATTTATTAGCACTGAGATGGACTACAAACAAGGGGAAAAGATGATTCATGCATCCTCAATAAGCCACAGACCTTCCTAATGTTCATAATCCACAGGACTGCAGGGAACTTACATGTCAAAATGTATCTTCACGGTCACAGTGGATAACAAAACAGAGTAATGAAGACAGAATGAAGGCCTACAGTATGTGCATCAGTGTGTTCACTTTTAGAGAACTTGCTTAAGAGCAAAATATCTGCAAAATAGGGACAATGCTGCGTGCTGATCATATCGTTTATAGAATGGTGAATAGTTTGAGTGAGTGGGAAATACCTAAAGATACATAAAGGTGACCAAAATATGTGACAATAATTTCAGAGATTTTTCTTCTGTGTGCTTTTTTCTTCAGCATTTGTCACTTTGTAAAGAGTTTATGGTAGGCTAAACACATAATAAATTTACACCTCCTTGTTCATTAACACCAATCTTGTGAACAAACTTTACTGTAAAACATTAATCATTCAATATTTGCAACAAAGCACCCAAAACAATCAATTTAACCCATATGTGTTACCTTTTGCCTCAGTTGATTCATGTAATTGAAATCTGTTGGCAATGTCATTAGAGCCCTTCAAATCAATTAGTAATGCAAAATAACTTCTTAATTCTATGCTACAGCATTATTTTTATGCACATGTAATCATCATTAATCATTTTTTCCATTTACTGAAATGTATGAATTAAAAGAACACTGAAAATAACACAAGAGTTAGGATGTAAAGTTGAAATTGTATAAGACGATGGTGAGGCCTATTTTGGAGTATTGAGTCTAGTTTTGGTCTCCTACCTACAGGAAAGATGTAAATAAGATTGAAAGAGTGCAGAGAAAGTTTACAAATATATTGCTGGACTTGAGGACCCGAGTTATTGGGAAATGCTGAATAGGTTATGACTTTATTCCCTGGAATGTAGAAGACAGAGGTATAGAAAATTATAAGGGATATAGACAGGGTAAATGCAAGCAGGTTTTTCCACTGAGATTGGTTGGGACTATGACCAGAGGTCACAGGTTAAGGCTGAGAGGTGAAATGTTTAAGGGGAACATGAGAGGAAACTTCCTCATTCAGAAGGCGGTGAGAGTGTGGAACAAGCTGCCAGCACCAGTGGTGGATGTAGAGTTGATTTCAACATTTAAGAGAAATTTAAATAGGTACATGGGTGAGGGGGGCGGGGTGGTGGTCAAGTGTACAGAGGGTTATGGTCTGCGTGCAGGTCAATGGGACTAGACAGGTTCAGCATGAACTAGGTGGGCCAAATGGCCTGTTTCTGAGTTGTCGTGTTATATGACTATAAACAGATATGCAGAATGATTATATGAGAAGTCAACATTTGAGACAACAAAACATAATCATATTCTTTCTTTATAGATACATCATTTTGTTGTGTTCTAGCAGTCATTCACAGTAAATAAAAATTAAAAAATAATATTAAATGAAAATTGAGAACAGGAGATGAAGAGTCCTTGGAAGGTGAGTTAATAGGTTGTGGGGAAAGCATTGGGGAGAGTGAAGTTGAATGAAGTTATCATCTCTGGATCAAGAGCCTGATGATTGAGAGGTAATAACTGTTCCTGAAACTGGTGCTGTGGGTTCTGAGGTTCCTGTACCTCCTTCCGGATAGCAGCGGTGAAAACAGTGCATGGCCTCTATGGTGAAAGTCCCTGATGATGGATGCTGCTTTCCTGCGATAGAGCTCCATGTAGATGTGCTCAATAGTGGAGAGAGCTTTACCTGTGATGGACTGCACTGTAGCCATTAAGTTTTGTAGGCCTTTCAGTTCAATGGCACTGGTGTTTCCATACCAGGCTGTGATGCAACCAGTCAATATAATCTCTACTGTACATCTGCAGAAAAGCTGCTGAGAATATAAGTTTTATTAAAGTGGGGATCAGGAGGTTTGGAGCTCCACCAGCAGCTGGATTCAACTGAAATATTGGCAAAAAGGAAGGAATTTCCAAAAGTGAGCAAAAAAAGTTCAGCAAATTCATTGAACATGCATTCAGGGAATCACTGAGGAATATCAGTACACTGAAAGTAATTTGTCCAGATAATGACTACCAGTAGGATTACAGCACTGAAATAAAACAAGACTTGACTGATTAAGAAGAAGAGTGACCTATTAATATTGTCAGGTAAAGACTAATGAGATGAGCTGAAGTACATTAGAGAGCTGGACTGCTTGTCAGATTAGATTTAAAAGTAGAAACAATTTGTATAATAAGCAAAATAAATAACCCTTGAGCTAGCTAGCAATATACTCATCCTAAGGATGAATATATAAACAAAGTAGTATATGTAAATGATGTACTTGAGCCTACAGTTTTGAGATTATATAGTGCTGTGCAGAAGTCTTAGGGACATATATATATATATATATTTGTCAACGTGGAGCGGAGAGTGAGTTTTTTAAATCTGGCGGTCAAAGGATGTTGGGCATGGTCAAGATTGAGTGCCAAGGGAGGGGTGTGGGACAGGTGGCAGAGAAGGAGCACTAGGGGTGGGGGGTGGTACCAATGCAGATACAGTCAGCCATGAGGCACCAGGCAAAACCATTTGATTCCAAACAATTGGTTTATTAACCATTACAAAATGTCCCTTGGGTGCTTCTAGCTCCCTCCCCTCTCTCTTCCCCTTTTCCCAACCATGATTCCCCTCTCCCTGTCCCCTTCCCACTCTCAATCCACAATAGAAACCCAATCACTCACATACAGTAGGCCCTGAGTTTTATATTTTCTGCAGCAGCAGCAAAACAGTGCGATGCAATGAATTACTACAGTACTGTGCAAATGTCTTAGGCATCCTAGCTATACATATGTGCCTTTTACACAGTACTATATGTAAAGTAACTTCAGATGGATTTGCCATGAATTTTAATCATCACACTAACCAAGCCAATATAAATTTTGTGTGACAAGAAATTGGCTCTGCAGTGCTTTCAGTTGACGTTACTTGAAAATATTTGTTTGTAAGGTGCTCTATGAACTGAGTGCATACACATTTAAATAGACTGTGGCTATCAAACAAATTGGCTTTCTCGCTCATCTGGAAAGTATGCAAAGTGGATAGTTGGTAAAGTTAGTCTTCATTCCTGCCAAATTAGCTTGTGTTAAAGAGAGAAAAGAGAGAGAGAGAGAGAGAGAGAGAGAGAGAGAGAGAGAGAGAGAGTGAGAAAGAAAGAGAGAGAGAGAAATGTTTAGCAGCTGAAGACCTTACTTGCTCCCTTCCTCTCCCCCCAATATCCATACCCATGCACACATCTACAATACATTTAATGGGACACCGATAATTAAGATTATTTGGTTGATTACCAACATGGCAGAGAGGATCAAGAAAAGGCAGATAACTTGGACAACCAGCCTAAAAAGTAGAGGATGGGGAAGAAGAGTCCTTATTGGTCATAAGTGAGTTGATTTGAAATGAATGGATGATTAATGTATCATTGAAGAGCAATTGTCCTTTCTACACCTGTGAGGAGAGATTACCATGGAAATTCAGTCTCAAAATTGTGTTAATAATCAAGGTCATCTGGAACTGCATCTCCAGGGACATGCAAAGTTTTATTTTGCCTATGGTTATGGATGAGACAATGGCCCTCAACTTCTTTGCATCAAAATTATTCCAGCAACATTAGGAATGTGGGGTATGCTACCATCTGTGGATATCTATGGAGTTTCTCCGCTTGAGGGAAAATGAATATGTCCTCCTCTGTATGGTCCAAAAGCAACATATGCATAGATTCAGTAAGTTAGCAAGCTGCAACATCTCAAGGAGGTCCTCCCAAGGATGATAGAGGATGATTATTTAAATTTTATTGGTAGAACACTAGATAACATTCATTCCTAGTGATCTATTGATGGAAACATTCCTTTTCTCAATGGTTCTGATTAACTAAGCAATTGGATTTATAAAGACTCCTCGATATGAAAACATGGAAATCGAATTCTCATTACAACATGCTTTCCCTCTTAAAATTAGATCATGCAAATATTTGCTAATGCATATTTTATATTCATCGTGTGCTGGGAGAAATGGGTAAGGCATAATTAAGTACACGCTGGAATTGAGGAGATTGAGAGGGGATCTGATTGAAACGTTTAAGATAATTAAAGGATTTGATAGGATTGAGGCAGGAAATATGTTCCAGATGTTGGGAGAGTCCAGTACCAGAGGGCATGGATTGAGAATAAGAGGTCAGTTATTTAAAACAGAGTTGAGGAAGAGCTTCTTCTCCCAAAGAGTTGTGGAGGTGTGGAATGCACTGCCTCAGAAGACGGTGGAGACCAATTCTCTGGATGCTTTCAAGAAGGAGCTAGATAGATATCTGATGGATAGGGGAATCAAGGGATATGGGGACAAGGCAAGGACTGGGTATTGATAGTGAATGATCAGCCATAATCTCAGAATGGCGGTGCAGACTCGAGGGGCTGAATGGTCTACTTCTGCACCTATTGTCTATTGTCTATCTCAAGCACGTAGATAGTGGTATCCATTTTCACTCCATACATTTCATGCAGTTGACAAAGTTGCTGTGAGTCAGTCTAATCATTCATAATCTCATCCAGTAAGTATGAATTATTTATGAAGGTGTGGAATACTGGATAGCCTTCTAGATCTAAAACCTTCCTCTGTTGTATCCACTCTAAACGTAACACCTGAGACCACCATAAAAAGATTCCAATCTCAAAAAAATTACTTAGCGATAGGAAAAAGATGTCTGGCATTATATATAGTACCCAATAAGTTGGGCCTAGGTATTCACACCTTTCTCCCACTTAATAAAATTATACACACACATGCACACACGCACACTCAACAGACTATAGCAAGCTCTGGTATGGGAATTAAAGAAATTCATATTATACTGTATTAGTGAAGGGCACAATTCTCCTTGGCTATTTGAGTTAGCTTAAGGCATAGTAATGGAACTCTCATGGTACATCAATGCGTGAGAAGCCACATCAAATTCTGATTCCAAAAAATTGCATATATGAATTTGAGTGTGAAAGTATACTTTTCAAAAAAATGTGGATGCACGACATTCTTTGGTATGTTGAGAACAGTACTGGCAGAAGCTGATGTAGAATGACAGTAGAATTATAGTTCTTAGACTCTCTTCTGGTGTAAATAAGCAATGCTTTTGAAAATAATCGTCTAATTCTGCTCAATTATTTATCCAAGTACACTTAAAATAGTCTAGCTTAGGGTGTGTTAAGATAGAAGACTGAATTACTTAAAATCGTGCTGTCACTCATATATTAATTTTGACACAAACAGATGATTTTAATAAGCACAGAAGAAAATAAGTCTTTGTAAATAACATCTGCCTAAGCATAAATGCAGTAACTTAATTGCACGGTTATAATCAAGCATTTCAAGACATTTAAACTCAGTTTTTACAAGCAATGCTAAGATTACTAGGAACTGGTGACAAACTAACAAAAACTCAATATGGTGCAGAACTTTTACAAACAAACAGACACTGACATTATTTGAGTGCTGTACCAACAGGTTAATTATTAATTACGCAAGTGGAAAAGCATTAGGGATTTATGACATAGCTAAACACAAGAGTTGTAATTGAATAATTAAGCTGGCATACTTTCTGTGAAACAAAATACTTGTGAGTGTCTACTGAATTTCCTTTCTGCAGTTCAATGTGATTAATTTATGGAATATAAAATAATTTGTCACCGAATCCTTTCATCCTAAGTTATTAACTTTTTCAAGTCTTAGCTGTAGCATCACAATCACACAAAATGGAATGTAGAAAAAAGTTACCTTATATTTTTAAGTGGCAGTTATCTCTGAAGCTTATGAAATAAAATGGTGCTAAGATTTTCACTCAGTATGATAATCCCTTTAAATAGAAAGGATAACCATAGGTTAGAGTATATAAAAGAAGAAGATTGATGATGCCCTTAGAAAATTTTGTATAAATCAAACGAGCTTTCAAAAGTTTAATGTGCATGCTTGGAGGAATATGGGTCAAATGCTGTTAAGGGGGACTAGCTTTTATGGATATCTTGGTCAGTATGAACAAGTCAGGCTGAATGGCCTCCTTCCATGTTGTATGACTGTTCAACATTCTTTGATATGCTGTGATCCGTCTTGGCAGATGTTGATGCAGAATAGCAAAGTATTTCGCACCAAACCAACTACTTTTAAATGTAATCTTTTAGAACATTGCAGAAGCAATTTGCATGCTTTATAGCAATCAGATAAATTTTGTCATCGGCTGGAAGTGGCAGGACTTGGCACCTCTTCAGCCCACCCCACAGTTTATCGATATTGTATTGGTGGTTGATGAAAAATGATTCTGAAGTATTCCTACGAGGTCTTACCTAGTAGTGGAGCATACAGCGAGCATTGGCTGGGTTCAGAAAGCACTCTAACTTCCAGGGTGTTTAGAAACAGTTGAAGAATGTTTAAATATTTTTAATTATAAAATATTAGTAAACCAATAAATAATCAATTCATCTGAAAACAATTAACTGATGTAACTTAAATTATCAATACTACTTAAAGTAAAGTTTAAAAGAACAGTGACCCAATTTCAATGAATGAGAACAGACTATTTTTACCTGTTACATGCTGGATGTGACCTTCAATATATTCTTTATCTTTGAACTGCAATACACAAGCATGGAAGTCTAGAACATGCTGACATGTTCAATACAGCTAGCTGATAGTTCCCTGCAAACCAATCAGCTTCGAAAGCCAATTGAAGAATATGATTAGCTTGGACACTGGAAAGATAACCTGCTCTCAGCTAAAATTACAATGCGATCTTCTCCAACCACCTGGACAGGCAGATGATGGCTATTGTTATTATTCCATCACAAATCTGGGCATTTATGATAGTGAAATATTGTACTGAAATGTCAGTCTAGACAAAGTATCTGACTGGGAGCAGATAGCGTCACATAAAAGTTTATGGATTACTTTATACACATTAATTTCATTAACTCATTTAAAATATCTCTTGCAGTGCCTCAGTTATTTAAATTAAACATACTCATCCTTAAAATATATTCAGTTTGGGTCATTTCATTGTCTGCAAACTGATATTTACTTATTGGTAGTCTGACTATCCCAGTTCCTTAATTCCCACTGAATCTAGACATATACAAATTAAAAGCATCACATTTCTCAATTTCAACATTGTAATGGAGCTATGAACTGGAGAAAGAAGACTGGTACTAAAGATAGATTTACTTTCACACCTTTTGCATTCCATGTCTTAAGTCAGTGGGAAAAAACTAAAAGAAAGGATAAATATGATTATATAGTGTATTTCATGAGCTTGAGGGTTAAAAGTGCTTTATCCCCCAATGAAATGATTAGACCAAGAAAGATTCAAGTGCTCTTGAGGAGCCCAGGAGGACATTCCTGATCACGTTGACTGACAAAGAATGTTTTGCAGGTAATCCTTGTTGAGACTTCTCCGGACCTGACTAGTACTCCCTGAAGGCGAGTTTCTCAAAAATCTAGTTAAATAGGTTTTGGTGGTGGTATCAATCGAAGTCCAATATACATGACTAAAGAGAACTCATTGATGTAGGGTCAGAGATCTGGATGCCAGGCCTTTAAAATTACAATGGGCCAGACCTAAGTGGAATGGAATGGACAAAATCCCAATCCATTGTAACTCTGAACATTTCCAGTTTCCCCCATCACACTATCTAATCTGTGCTATCTGTTCTATGTGATCAACTACTTTAAATTGAAAACTAAGTTTTCCTGCAAAATTGTGTAATATTGAGGTATGGCTTTACTCAGTTGTTACATTTCTGATAATTCTTTCAGAAAGTTTTGACAAAATTACATCCTACATTGCATGTAATTCAAGTTATTTGTTTGAAACGATCGAAGTGTGAGCCAATTAGCAAACTTCTTTGTATTTGCTGGAGGCAAATTCCTCCTACACGTACATTGAAAAAACATCAAGACAGTTACCAAACAGAATACTTTACAGAATAACATTTCCACCTTAATTAATTAGCAAATGTACATCAACAACAAAATAATCCCAACCCTTTTTCCCTACTTCCAGCACAATTCGTTTCCCTGGCTGTGGATTTTTCATTGATATTGTGTTTATGCTTATGTCCTGACGCAGGGTCTCGGCCCGAAACGTCGACAGTGCTTCTTCCTATAGATGGCCTGCTGTGTTCCACCAGCATTTTGTGTGTGTTTTTTGAATTTCCAGCATCTGCAGATTTCCTCGTGTTGTGTTTATGTTTAATGTTTCCAAGTTGACTCATTTATAAAGTAAAGTTTTATCTCCATGATCTGTGGAAGACATACACATTGCAAGTTAATGTTGTCCACAATACAGCAAGTTAAATTTATAATTAATAATTTAGAAAAATGTAAGAAGATTACAGCAGCAGTCATTTTTTAAATTAAAGTTTTGCTTCGGAAGCAATCGGATTTTGATAACTTCTGAAGCTAGTTTATGAACACTGTTACATTCATGGGAAACATAAATTACAGGAAAGCCTGAAGTTTTCAAGCCATTTCTTCTCCCAACACACACAGCAGGTCTCATTTATATGCATGTAACCCTTGGTTCAGCTAGTGGCTTAATCTAGGGGATGATGGCCCCCGGCCCGGCCAACTTAAGAAGTCTCGTTTGGGTAGATGCTGTGTGATGTGTCCCCAATACAAATTGGTACCATGAAATGACAAAACAGTGCCCAATATGCGTGTGTTGCCTTTATGGCAGTTATTTAGTTTATAATATTTTTGCTTAGTAATTCATTTTGTTAGTATTTTCTAGTTAGAATTAGAATTGTTTAAAGTATATTCATTGCCTATAAAATATGATGCGATGACGTCACATCCGGTTTCGCCGCGTCTTGTGGGAAAATACCAGTTTGGGATCGACACAAGGGCGGGGGCTCGCACGAGGGAGACCAGAGCAAGAAACAGACTCGCGCAAGAAGTTGTTTGTATGCATTATAAATCACAGTGAGAGCAACGCTGTAAGTTAATAGATAATCGATATGTTGAATTAAAATGTTAACGCCGATCCCGTTAAAAGTAACGACGGCCGGTAAGGTTTATGTTTTTGTTAGTTAAAGAGTTGCGGATAGTTTGTGTTGAAGTGTATTTAAAGCAGTCAATGGCGTAGGTAGATTCTGACTGTATACTGCAATTTAATGCAATGTAGTTGTAGTTAACTTTTACAAGTATTTACAATGTAAATGTGATATCAAGAAGAGAACAAATACTGTATCAATCTTGTATTGTTTTATCAACAGTTTTCACCATACGTTAATGCAAAGAGTGAACAGTAAATGGTTGATCTTACTGTGACCTTGCTTTCATTGACTACGGTTTATCTCGGCATTTAATTTGGCATTTCATTACACCCAAGCAAGAACCCTACAATGTGATTAAACTATTGAGCTTTATAATTTTTAATTTAGCTATATGGTTAGTAAAGAAACAAAAAAAAGAAAAGGGCCCATTCTCATGAAACAATCTAATGCACAGACGGTTGGAGTTCACAGCATTGTCCATTTGTTCCCGTCAACCTCCCCTGAGTGTAGCTGATGCTTGGACCCGCACTCCTCGGTCCACTCCGTCCGGCGGCCTGCCAACTCTCTCCATTCGCATCCTCTCTCTTCATTGCTCCCGACAAAAGACCGCAAACTCCCTGCTCCCAGGCACACAAGAAAGAACAACAGCCTGCTCATTGGCTAATGGGCCCCATTATCTCTAGTCATAACCCAAACATTGCTGCCTTAGCAGTGGAACATTACAGAGAAGCCATTACATTAGTAGTGAATCCTTACAGTGAGCTCCATTCACATCAAATAATCAAACAGGTTTCCCATTCTCTTTAAAATTATTTTGTTCTAACTTCCTGCAGTTGTGGGATTGTGACAATACTATGCTTGTACTTGTGTCACAGTTCCAAAAGCTCGATTAGGTTCAAAATGAGCCCACCCCAGGTCAGCTTTGGTGAATAACAGAGGTGTATCATACACAGTACTAAAAAGGTGGTAAGATTGGAGGAGGAGGAAATCATACTATGAAATCCTTTTGACACATGATGGCTGACAATAGAAGGCGGAGTTCCAGAGGATAGTTTTCAGCTCATTGCCTTAATTGAAGAATTCTTTGGATTGGGCAAAATAAAGGCATATCTTCAAAATAAATCCAGTTTTAAAAAACTGGATTCATAGTCATGTGATGATTTTGAATTCCACAGCAGAATGTAGTTGAAGGATGTGACAGGAGGTAGCAGAAGTCAAACAGTTCAATGGTCTTCTAACGTTCCTTTACAATGGGAGGGAACCAAACCCAGCAAACCATTGGTCTTGAATGCCTTCTTAGAGTCACAGAGACAAGCATCACAAAGATGCTTAATATTACCTTCTTCCTTAACCCCTTCATCCAAAACACAAGATACTGATTGGAGAGTCCATTAGGGTGAAACACAAATTTAACACTAGTGCAGAGCAGACTGAAAATTAAATACTGTATGTAAATCTGTAGCTGAGGCTGAATTTCAATCTTGTGTTATAATTCTGAGCTGAATGAGATATGAACAAATTCTGCCTATGGGCATCAATATACCTCTGATTCATCAGGACACCAACCAAACCTGCTTGGCATTCCAATGTAATACTAAGGGAGCAACGTTATCAGAATCAAACATTAAACGCAAGAATTTTCTATGCCAGATTAATGTAAAGAATCTGCTCAATATCTATTCCTCAATGAACATTGCTGAAACATATTATCTGCTCATTTTCATGTTGTTCTTTGAGGAAACCTACCATGCATAAAAAAGCTACTACGTTTCCTTAATTACAACATTCACTATACTATAGTTTAAAAAAAACTTAATCATTTTCAGTAATCAGTTAGGCATTGCAGGGTATCCTGAGGCAAGGTAAGGCAGTGTACAATTCCAGCTTATTTCTTTCTTAACTTCTGAAAGCACAACAGCAAAAATATTTGTGAGTGCTGATGCTGAGTAGTAGATTATTCAAGAGCTTCAGTAGTAGATTATCTTCAATCCGTCTCGAATTTTAATTTTGTGTTACGCTTTTTAAAAGCATTATGCAATTAAGAATTTACTTTGACCGAAATGCAATTTGACCATTTCTGGGCCTCTCTGCATCTCTCCCTGTCTTTGACGAGGCAGTCCTTTGCTATGAATCAGTGTTGCCACCCTCCTTGTCTGGTACATGTTTGTTCCATTAAGTTCCTTTTTTCAGTTTTGAGGAGGAAATTAGACAGTTTTCAAGACCCTCTGATTTGGCCCCTTAACTCTTCTAATCATCCCAATTCCCAATAGCTTCACTAATCCTCCCCAAGCCCAAATGGTGGTTCCAACCCCAACCTTTCCCTATTCCCTAATATCCAATCCTAATCCAATGCCTCACATGTAAAGTCCCAGACCAGGCTGATTTCACTTCTCTAACACCAGCAACAGCAGACCATGGTTAATCTCTACAATCCCTCACACCACACCCACTCCCTGTACCAATGAGGCAAAAGCCACCAGCTCTTTTCAAACCACACATTCAGTTGCTGCTCATTATACTTCATAATAGCCTGTCAGCAAGAATAAAATGACTATACTTGCATAAATATACTTAAATGTCATTGGTGGACTTCATTGGCTAATAGAGTCATTGAGAAGTACAGAACAGAAGCACGCCATTCAGCCCATCTAGTCCATGCTGTAACCATTTAAACCGCCTACTCCTATCAACCTGCACCTGGTGCATAGCTGTCCCTACTCCTACCATCCATGTACCAATCCAAACTTCGCTTAAACATTGAAATCGAGCTCACATGCACCACTTGTGCTGGCAGCTCGTTCCACACTTTCACGACCTTCTGAATGAAGAAGTTTCCCCTTGTGTTCCTCTTAAACTTTTCACCTTTCACCCTTAAACCGTGATCTCTGGTTGTAGTCCTACCCAACCTCAGTGGAAAAAGCCTGCTTGCATTTACCCTATCAATACCCATCATAATTTTGTTTACCTCTATCAAATCTCCCCTCAGTATTCTATGTTCTAAGAATAATATCATAACCTATTCAATCTTTCCTTATAATTCAGGTCATCCAGTCTCAACCACATCCTTGTAAATTTTATCTATTTTCCTTCAACCTTATTTACATCTTTCCTGTAGGTAGGTGACCAAAACTGCACACAATACATCAAATTAGGCCTCACTGATGTCTTATACAACTTCAACGTAACATCCCAGCTCTTGTACTCAATAAACACACACAAAATGCTGGAGGAACTCAGCAGGTCAGGCAGCATCTAAGGAAAAGAGTACAGTTGACGTTTCAGGCTGAAACCCTTCATGATAACTTCCTCAAAAAACTTTATAAGATTGGTTAGATATGACTTACCATATATGAAGCCATGCTGATTATCCTTAATCAGTCCACGTTTATCCAAATATTTATATATCCAATCCCTTAGAATACCTACCAATAACTTTCCCACAACTGACGTCAGACTCAACGGCCTGTTATTTCCTGGTTTATGTTTAGAGCCTTTCTGAAACAGTGGAACCACTTTGGCTAGCCTCCAATCTTCTGGTACCTCTCCTGTCACTAAGAGCGATTTAATTATCTTTGCAAGCGCCAAAACAATTTTGCACTTTCCTCCCTTAGGGTCTAAGAGAACATTTTGTCAGACCCCAACTTGCTTCAGGACACCATCTATATAGGGACCTTGAAATTGACGCTTTGCCTCACATCTGTATCCTTCTCCTGAGTAAATACAGATGCAAAAAATTTATTTACGATTTCTTCCATCTCTTTTGGCTCCACAAATGAGATAACTATTACTATTCTGTTCCTCCAGAGGACCAATTTTGTCCCTTGCAACTTTTTTGCTCTTAACATAGCTGTTAAATCCATTAAGGTTCTCTTTTACCTTGTCTGTTAGGGCAGCCTCGTACCTTCTTTTAGCCCTCCTGATTTCTTTCTTAAGTGTTCTCTTGCATTTCTTATACTCCATAAGAACCTCATTTGTTCCTACCTGCCTATATCTGTTATGTCTTTCCTTTCTGTAGTCCTATAAATTTCTCAAAGCTACAAATCAATTCCCTAATAAGATGTTTCCTATAAGCAATGGATAGCACAAGCTCCACTACATTTAGATAAGGATGAAAATTATAATGACCTGTGACCCCCAAATTTTAGTAGCCCCTATGAGAAGGAGGGTAAATGCACCACCAGTGTAGAGTAAACTTGTGGCTGTTCTCTTCAATAATAAGTATACGACTTTAGATACGGTTCAGGAGTATGACCTACCATGGGGGTGGCAGCACAGTGAAGACGTCTCTGGCACTGAGTCTGGTGCTGGGGCTCAGAAGAGCAGCAAAGTGAAGAGGACTTCAGTGTTGATAGGAGACTCCATACTCAGAGTAGAGGTGAGATTCTGTGGGTGCGATAGAGACACCCGGATGGTATGTTGCCTCCATGATGTCAGGATCAGGGATGTGTCAGATCAGGTCCATGGCATTCTCAAAGATGAAGGTGAACAGCTAGAAGTCTAAGTGCATATTGGTGCTAATGACAAAGGCAGGCAAGGTGAGGAGATCCTGAAGAGAGATTTTAGGGAGCTAGGTAGAAAGCTGAAAAACGGGACCTCCAGTGTAGTAATCTTTGGATCACTGCCTGTGCCACATGCCAGTGAGGGTAAGAATAGGATGATTTGGCAGGTGAGTGCATGGCTGTGGGACTGGTGCAAGGTTCATGTATCACTGGGATCTCTTCTGGGGAAGGTGTGACCTGTACAAAATGGATGGGTTACACCTGGACCTGAGGGCATGATGGCTAGAATTGTTTGGGAGGGTTAAACTATTTGTCAGGTGGATGAGAACCAGAGTGATAGTGCTGAGCATGAAGTAGTTGGTTTACAAACAGAGGCAGTGTGTAGTGAGACTGCTAGCAAGGACTGGCTGAATATAGGGCAAAATTGCAAAAGGTAAACAAAATCGAAGAGAGTGAATAGGTCATTTCATCAGTATGGTGAAAGTCCCAGAGTTCTAGAAGTGTCAAGGGTCAGAGGTTTGTGAAATTGGCATTACTAGGGTGAAGGATCTTGGTAAGTTGAAAAGTCTGAAGGTAGGTAAGTCACCTGGACCAAATGGTGTACATTCCAGAGTTCGAAAAGAGGTGGCTGAAGAGATCATGGAGGCGTTAGTAATGATCTTTCAAGAAACACTAGATTCTGGAACGGGTCCAGAAGACTAGAAAACTGCAAATGTCACTCCACCCTTCAAGAAGGGAGAGAAGCAGTAGGAAGGAAATTATAAGCCAGTTAGTTTGCTCCCAGTAGTTGGGAAGATGTTAGATTCGATTGTTAAGGACGTGGGTTTTGGGGTACTTGGAGGTACTTGACAAAAAAAGGCCTTAGTCAGCATGGTTTCCTCAAGGGCAAATCTTGCCTGACAAATCTGTTGGAATTCTTTGAAGAAATAAAAACAGGATAGTCAAAAGAGAATCGGTTGATGTAGTGTCCTTGGATTTTCAAAGGTCTTTGAAGTGAGGCTGCTTAATAAGTTAAGGGCCCATGGTGCTACAAGAAAGAAAATGCTAAAATTGTTATCAACATTACAAATCCTCCCATGATGTTGGTTCAAAGAATAAGCTTGCAGAAAGTGCCACGGACAAGGCCTCATAGAGAGAGCTTGCAAGTCTGACAAAAAGCACAACTAAAGAGAAAAAATACACAAGGTGCAAGTTTCAAACAAAAAACCAAACAAATGCATTAAAGTGACTGAATGTGAAAATGAATCAGACAACACTGATTCTGACTAGGGGGAGAGCTGTCATGCCCATAACTGTATAGTATTACTGAAACAGATCACAAAATCATATGGATCACAACAGATGTGTCTGGTGTAAAATTGAAAACGGAGCTGGTTACAGGGTCAGCTTTGTAATTTCTGAGGCTGACTACAACAGATGCTTTCTAAGCTACCATTAGAAAAGACATTGGTGATGCTAAAGACTTACACAGGTGACGAAGTGTCTGCCAAAGGCAAACTGAAAGTGAATGCGATGTACGAAGGCCAGCACTTTTTGGACATGAATAGTTAAGAGAAATCCATTAGATTGGCACACAATCAAACGTCTCAATGTGGCATCAACAGGCAACTGCAGTCCAAACAGTAGCACTAATCAGAGACTGTCACAACTGTTTAATGCTAATGAGAAGATTTTGGAGAAGGGTATTGGTAATCACAAAGGAGTGAAGGGCAGAATTGAACTGGATGAAACAGGGACATCAAGATTCCATAAAGCGCACCCAGTACCTTACGCATTACATCCTAAAGTGGATGCTGAACTTGGCATTCTTTCCAAGGTTGAGTGGAGTGATTGGACCACACCCATTGTCCCAGTGATTAAGAAGAGAAAGGCTGAAGCTGTTCACATATGCGGGACTTCAAAGTGCGCAAAGTTCAAAGTGACCCTGTGCTGCATATGGTGCAGAATCCCCTGCCACGAATAGAAGACATTTCTGCATCTTTGGCAGGTGGGGAGAGGTTTTCAAAGATTGACTTATCACATGCCTATCTGCAAATGGAGATTGAGGAGTCAAGCATGAATTTCCTCACAATCAACACTCACAAGTATAATTGTTTCATCTTTGGCATCGCAACAGCTCCAACGATTTGGCAAAGAGCAATGGACCAAATGCACCAAGATATCCCAGGAACACAATGTTACCTTGATGACATCGTTGTGACTGACAGGGATGATGAAGAGCACATCTGGACCTTGGGAAAGAGCTTACAAGGATGAGTGAGCATGGTCTGTGCACAAAGAGAGACAAATATGAGCTTTCAAGAATGAAATCTCATGTTGTGTACATGTCATTGACAAACATTGCTCATATAAGTCACAGGGAAGATTGAAGCAGTGCTGCAGGAAACCAAACCAGAAAATGTGCCGTGACTCATGCCATACTTGGGACTTGTAAGCTACTACCCTAGGTTTCTCCCAAATCTTGCTATGGTGCTGAATCCATTTAAAGCACTATTGTAGACAGTAGCAAAATGTGAGTGCTCAGACAGCTGTGAATGAGAATTCTTGAAAACAAAGAGACTAATAACAACATGTAAACTGCCCACCCATTATGACCAATCTCTGCCTATCAAACGAGCATACAATGCATCCCCTTATGGCATTGGTGCTGTTTTGTCACACACTATGAAAGATGAACCTGAACATCAGGTTGCATTTACTTCAGGATCACTGACGAGCACAGAATGCAATTGCACACAGATCAACTGAGAGGCCCTTAGTCCAGTATAGGGAATGAAGAAGTTCCACCACTACTACCTCTACGGACAAAAGTTTACTCTAGTGACTGATCACCAGTCCCTGCTTTCATTTTCAATCCCAGGAAGGGGATCTCAGTGCTGTCTGCTACCCGGTTGCAATGTTGGGTGAATTTCCTAGGACCCTACTCTTATGACAGACTTCAAGGGTCCCAAACAACACAGCAATGCTGATGGCTTGTCACACCTTCCACTGTTGACAACTGAAGAAGAACAGTGTTCATTCTGTGACCCAGCAGAGGTGTTCCACACAGCACCGGTGGACCAACCAGCAGCTGGTAACAAATTCTGAAATACAAAGAGAAACAAGGAATGACCTGACATTGTTAAAAGTGAATGACATCATCACTTAAGGGTGGCTGGGTCATGGTAACCCAGTGTTTCCAGAGTTCTCAGTGAGCCAAGATCAATTGTCTGTATGCCAAAGAACGCTGATGTGTTGATCTTGTGTTGCGGTTCCCTCTAAACTGTGTACCAGAGTACTACAGAATCTGCATGAAGGACACCTAAATGAGAAGTCTTGCCTGGAGCTACATGTGGTGGCTGAGAAAGGATAAACAGGTTGTAGACTTGGCCAAGAGCTGTTCAGGATGTGACAACGATCAAAATGCACTCCCTCAAGCCTCTTTACACCCGCAGGAGAAGCCGTCTTCACCATGGCAGAGTACATATTGACTTTGCCGCACCATTCATGAACTCCATGTTTCTGGTTGCTGTGGATCTCATTCGAAGTGGCCCGAGGTCACACCAATGAAGTCAACCACGTCAGAAAATACTGTTTCCACTCCGAGGACTATCTTTAGAAATGGCTTACTCGAACAAGTGAATGACAGTGGACCACAGTCCAGACTAGATGGATGGCATCAAACATTTCAAGTCAGCTCCTCACCATCCAGCAATGAATGGGTTAGCTGAAAGGTTTGTCCAAACCTTCAAGAAGTCCTTTAAAGCTATGGATAAGGAGGACATTGCTCTTCAGCACAAGGTGAACAACTTTCTTTTTGTGAATCGGAACTCTGTCCATATGATAACAAATGAAACACTTGTAATGCTGTTCATGAGCAGGAAATCAAGCAAGGAGCTTTGAAGTTGGGCAGGAAACACACGATTACTAAGAAGTCAATTGGACACCCGGTAGGCTAGCTACAAGAACCAGACCACCGATATACAAAATAGATGTTGTTAGATCATACATGGAGACGTCATGTAGACTAGATACTGGATTCGCAGCCGAAGAACACACCTGGGTCGTATACATGCAACAAGACGGACACATTGCATCCACTGGACTTACCGCTCAGTGAAGATTATGTGACTAACAGCAATATGATACCAGAGAAAGTTGCCTTTGACAAGACCTGATGCAACTCCCCAGGTCCAGAGGTACTATCTCCAAAGAGACAGAGCGCCACCCAGAAGGAGCTTTAGAATAGTGAAATTAGTTAAGGACTCTTATTTAAGAAAAATATCAAGCAGGCCCTGTTATTGCGAAAACGTGCTTACTTGAACATGTTCTGTGAAAAGGAAATTGAATGTTTTATGTTCCGTTAGTGTAAAGGGGGAAGAAGAATAGTGTACAGATCTATTTCTTTTAGTGCAATGACTCCCCTTAACACTAATTATTGACTGATAACATAGCCATTTGCATCGATTTGTAGCTCTCTCTGCAAAGTGAATACTCGAATTAACTTCACTTCCAAGTGTGTGCCTTTATTTGATATGCAGTTGTAGAGGCACAACAATCCAGCTGATTGTCCAGAATCATTCAAGCACCTGCATGTTACCAATACAGAAATATGTGAACTGAAGTCCTATCACATGTATATACTGGACACCATACCTAAACCTCGATGCTGGACTGCATTAATCACATACTTAAGTTTTTCACATTGCTGAATGTCACCCTTCCTGCTCTGCTCTTGGCAGACGTCACTTGCTACTTTCTTATTCAGGCATTATAAAAGACAAATCTCCAATTCAAATTAAAAATAAGTCCAGTGATGATATTGAACAAAATGTGAAAACTTTGATATAATTAGAATTCAATTCATGAAAATGTTAATTACTCAATTGGAGCATTCAGTATTATTAGTGGAATAAAGATCACTCCAATACATCTCTCAGCTGTGGTATTGAATTCTACTGAAATGAAAGATTGCAGGTTTGATCTGCAGCCTGAGGTGAGTTAGTTGATCAAGCCTTGGACGGTAATATGATAATGATAATTGGACTTGTTGTAAGAAACTGGGGAGAGGTAGGTTAGAAAAGATCAGTCAAGGTTCCTAATCCCTATTAAATGTTACCAGCTGGAGTGTGCTTTTCTGCTGCCCGCAGAATTGTGATCAGTGTTAATGCCACCCCTGATTAGCATCTAGCATCTATAGAATCTACTCTAGGGTTATAAATAGATGGTTGTTTGTATCTATGCTGTTTAAATACAAACAAGATCAACATTTTCATGAAAGCTTGGATAGAAGGAATATTGAAAATAAAGTACTTCTGTCTTTGATACCATACCTGGAAATTATACACACTAATCATACTGTAATGAATAATTTCCCAACACTAGTTCTAAAAATTACTTCTTGCTATTTCGCATCTAGTTCTATTTCATAATTTAAGTTTGAGTAATTTTTTCAAATATTTAACAAACATATGTAGAGATCATCAGGCAATTCTCTCAAATCCAAGTTAAAAAGATTTAGGTCTATCCATTTATTACCATATTAAGGGAGTCAAGGGCTTACTGAAGTAGAAGATTAACCACAGTCTTATTGAGCAATGGAGCCTAGCCCTGCCTTTGATTCTTATGTATGTTTCTCAATGAAAAGCAATGCATCTAATTACTATTAATTTAGAGCTTAAGGTCTCCCCTGCCTTTGTCAGTGGGTACTTAATGCGTTTCATAGTAACAGGGAAAAATTCTATACCCATGGAAAGGAATGAGGATATGAGGAAAATAGGGAAGGGAGTATATAATGAAAGCCAGCACAATGCTTCAGGGTATTACTGTTAATAAAGGATATCTGAAGCCAACAACATAAAAAATTCTTAATGAATTAAGAGGAAAATTTAGGATATCATTGACAGCCAAACTCTTGTTGGAAGAGTATATATCTCATATTATATCTGGGTAACCTCCAGCCTAAAGGCATGAATCAATTTCTCCAATTTCCAGTAATTTCTCCCCTTCCCTCCTTACTCCCTCCCCTCCTCCCCCTTCTTATTCTCGTTTCTGACCCCTTCCTTTCCAGTCCTGATGAAGGGTCTTGGTCAGAAGTGTTAACTGTTTATTCTTCTCTGTAAATGCTGTCTTGTTGAGTTCATCCAGCAATTTGTGTGTGTTTCTCCCATTGAATATTTTCAAAATGGCTTTGTATTCAGTGTATTCCTGTAAAGGGTACATTTTCAAAGCTGAATGTAAAGAGGAGGAAGCATGCTATTATAATTGCTATTGAAAGACAGATGCTGAAGTCTAACATATAGTGTAATTGGTCAGGCAGCAGTTGTGAGGAATGAAACAAAATTAATGTTGCAGGTCAATGAAACTGAAATGTTCTTGCTCTATTTTATGGGATTCCATGATTACACAAAACAGCTAGGCTATGTGACGCCGTTCATCTCTCAAAAATGTTAGCAATAGACTCATTAATATCATTGGAAAAAGAAAAAGCTTCTTGGAGATCCATACATTCTGCAGAATTTGAATAACGGAACATGTCAAAATTCTGTGGCTGAGTAAAGACTTGTGCTGTGACTGAAGCAAAGACATCTGTTCTTCAGAGCACAGTATGCTGACAATCATAGCAGTTCAGCACCCACAAAGAGAACATATCAGCAGTGCAAATATTTATCTGAGATTAGGCAACTATTCAGAAATACATTACCATTGTACTCCATTCATTTCAAAATTGAGCTATTGAGCTAAGGCTATACAAACATGATAAATCCATTCCATTTTCATATTCTGTGTCAATTCAACAATCTGCTGCGGTAAATAACCTAATTCTGCCTAAACAGAAGGATTTTAAGTAACTGCTGACTCTTGCACTTGAGATCAGAAAACGTCAAAAACCTGAGCAGAGTATTCGATAAGCAGTGACTGATGAAGTTCAATTGAAATGTCTCAGATCATCATTTCCTTTGCAGACACATGTAGTTTTATGACTCAGAGCTAACTTGGCATACATACACCTGATATTAAGCAGCCAGTTCTGATGAATCCTTGGTTGCAAGAGCAGTTTACAGAACAGAATGTGGCATCATTTTGTTTGTATTAAGAAGCAAAACAAACTTGCATCAGGATATAATAAAATAATTATTAATACTATAGCAAAATTGAGCCCTATTTCTTCTCTTTGGAACATATTTACATCATGTCAGAAAATTCATTTTTATTACTGATCAAAAAGTAAACAAATGCAACAAACACAAAACTTTGCCAGGCTGACATCCAATTACAAGATTCATAGGAAAGTAGAGACACCATGTGAACTAAATATTAGTTATTTCCATTCAACCTAGGCAGAGTTTCAGGTAGAACTATCAGAATGAATAGATATGAATTCTGTTCTTTTGAAATTATCTATTTAATGAATTTCACTTCATTGACTCGATTTCTATTAACTGTGCAATAGACATCCCCAGCACTGGGTGAGAAACTGAGAAAGTAGATTACATATTCATTGGAAAGCCTGCCCATTTGTTGGATGGTTCTCTCCAGCTAACATCCACGCAACTATAAAGTTAATACATAGGTTAATAGGCAAAGGCTTCTTCAGCAGTATTGTCATAAAAGAACAACCCATATTAATTGTTTCTACAGATCATACAGAGATTACAACAAGAATTTCCAAGTTTAAGCAATAACTGCACTTTAATAATACTCTTAGTTAAATATGCAGCCTTATGTAGCTTTGGAAAACAAGTTACCTATAATAGATTTCTCCATTCAAGCTTTCACATTTCTCTGTCCAAAGATAAAATTCAAACTGGTCTTATTCTTAATTCACAACAATGCTTCTGGTTTGTATCTGATGCAACTTCAAGAGCACACATCCAAATGTATGCAATTATTTGCCCTTGTAGTTCCAAGTATGAGTGTTAGTCACAGAGAAACACTGTTTTGACGCAAGTTTAACAAGTCAGCAAACTATTACAAAACAGAGCTGCTATCAGAGTAACCTTACAACCAAAGAAAAAGTTTAGGAAATAAATTGAATGAGGAAAGTTCTGCATGTTTTGGGGGACTTGGGGAATGGTGGATCAATGGACTGTTGAGGATACAGAGGATGATGGACAAACAAACAATTAGCAAGAGCAGGAAGAAATTATCATCCTACAGTTGGATAGGGCGGAGGAAAGACAGCTGAATAGTTGGGGGAAGTTTGTCTGGAATGCAAAGGCCACGAGACTCAAAGCATCGGGGAGGAAGACAAGATGACTCCTGGGGAGTAAGGACCACAGACATCTGAGGAGGTGAGAGGTGGGATGGCGATCTGGGGAAGTCAGATGTAGAAATTCCAAGGATAGAGCTGAACTTACCTCTTAGGTTACTGCTGCAGAAGTAGGGTTGTGTTGCTCTGGAGACGGGTGCCTCCATTCTCAACCGCCCTGTCTCTGATAACTGTGCTTAGGGGTGGAGCTTTCTGTTGCCAAAGTTGTAAATAACTTTGACATCTTTAAACATAACTGACTTACAAAGTCATTTAAAAACTATTACAAAGGAAATAACTAATTCAAAAATTAAGTCCAATATTTAGTAAAGCACAAAATGCTTGGGAATAATTAAGCCATAAAACTAAAGAATAATTTTTTTAAAATACACACTACCTCTCCCTATCTACCTCTATCCCTCACAGACTTACGATCTCCATTGAAGTTAACAGTGCTTCATAACCTGCTGGATATGTGAATCGAAATCAGAATCAGGTTTAATATGACTGATGTGTCATGAAATTTGTCATTATGTGACAGTAATACAGTGCAAGATTATATGTTATAAAATAGATAAATAAATAATGCAAAAGGCAAATAATGAGGTAGCGTCCGTGGGTTCATAGACCATTTGAAAATGTGATAGTGGAATGGGAGAAGCTGTTGAGTGTGGGGTTTGAAGCTCTTGCACCTCACCCCCAATGGTAATAACATGAAGTGGGCATATACCGGATAGTGAGGATCTTTAGTGATGGACACCTCCTTTCTTGAGCTACCACCTCTTGGAGATGAGCTCGATATCAGGAAGGGTTGTGTCCCTGTTGGAGGTGGAAGAGGCTACAAGCCTCTGCTGTCTCTTGTGGTCTTGTGCATTGAACCTCCACAGCAAGCTGAGATGCAACCAGTCGGAATGCTCTCACTGAAATATCTGCAGCTATTTGTTAGAGCTCCAGCATGATTTGACTCCAGTCCAACTAAGCAGAATAGTGAAAAGCATGGCACAATCTGTCTTTCAATAAGCTGAAAGGGATGAACACAAGCAATTCTGATTAGAACCATCAACGCCAGCCAGCAAGTTTCAGCTTAATCTTCTATTTCTTTCTCTCCCCCTCGCACACACGCATGCACAACCACACATGCACACACAGACCCACACATACAGATGAGTATGTACATAAACTTGTTTGTGAACATGCATGTGCATATATGTATACAGAAATATGCATAGACATTGCATATGTGTACTGTATGTATACACTTGTAAGGGGTTTCTTCTTTGCAAGGGTTTTTTTTCTTTTTTGTTACTGAGTATGTTAATCAAAATGGCTTCTTTGTTTTGTTGAAAGTAGAAATGCTTCTTTGTTATGATAAGTGCTTTCTCTCGCAATTTGTTTGGGTTTAGAATTACTGATAATGAGCATTGTATTCATTTGTTAACCAATTGGGATTAATGTTATTCTCTCTTCTGTGTCTGTAAGCTATTGTTGGCGCGGATTTGGGGAGTTGGTGCAAGGGGGTGAGAGAGAGAGGATGCGATGCTGTAAGCTGGGCGACGGAACAGACCCCGAGTGGGGGTCCGAGGCCAGGATTTTCAGTGAGGAGAGGAAACGAAGACAGACGTGCTGGGGGTGTTTGGTTGATCACTTCAGGTGGTCCTGAGCTACGAGTCAAGGAGGGGATCGAATGGTGGCCAGAAGACTTCATTAATCCAATGGTTGTGCATGAAGTGGTTTGGACTTTGATAAGTTTGGTGCCTTTTCTTTATTTTCTTTTCCTTTATATATACTGTATCGTTATTAATCACTTCGTTCTAGTAAGATCTATAAATTGTAATCATTTAATTGCATATGGTGTACTGTCTGTTATTTGGCGGGGTGGGGACATCACACAGCATCCACACAAGCTGATTACCACGTTTGGCGGGGCCGAAGCCTGCTCCCCCTAGGTGGAAGTGAGCTGAGCGAGCCTGAGGCATGCCGGGGGCTACACACTCATGCAACCACCATTAATATTATGGCTCCACATATATTGGAAATAAAAATTGAAATAGTTCGAAGGAGTTAAAAGATTAACCAAGTGGTACTGGCAATACCTTTAATATTTCAAAAGTGTTAGAAATTTGAAATAAAAACTGGAAATGATTCATGAACTTATCTGGTCAGACAGTATTTTTGGAGAGAGAAACACGAAGAACTTCTCAGATTGATCGGAATCAGAATCAGTTTTAGTATCACTGGCATATGTCATGAAATTTGTAAACTTTGAGACAGCCCTACAATGCAACACATGATAACATAGAAGAAAAGATACTGTGAACTACAGTAAGTATTCACTCTCACTCTCACTTTCAGCTTCCACCGCTGGCTAGCAGTCTTGTGAAAAGGAGAGCTGAATGTGTAAGTCTCTTCCTGCCAGTACAGAGCCTGTCCAACAGCAAGACCCATGTGGTGCCTCCCCACTGGCAACACACGGAAACTGAACTCCTTTTGGACTCGGGCTGAACTACGAAGGACGGGGAGGAGGTCTGGCCCCTGCACAAGTAGCACTCAGGCCCGCCGGCGTGTGGACACGCCCTGGTGCTCATAAACCAGATCTCCAGCTATGAGTAAATAGCACCACTGTGTTGTGGGCAGCCTCGGAGGACAGGAAAGCTATGGGAGTAAAACCAGACAGAAAGTTCAGAGCGGAGCCCCTAAGGCGGCTGGATGTCACTGAACATCCATCCAGCAGCTCCCGTAGCCAAGCTGGTACCAAACGTATTGCTTTATAAACTTTATTTTGGATACACTGGTGAGGCCGAGAGGGGGATCTTGACAAGTGGGCATCTCAGGATCTCCATACCTTCCACCCAGGCTTGTGATGATCATCATCATCACCCTTTGGCCTTTGAGAGAAATGGATGCCAACAAACCAAACGATCAACCTATATATATAGTGCAAAAAATATAAATAAAAATAGTAATTCATCAAGCATTTCCTGTTTTGATATAAATTTTCAAATTCAAATTTTGGTGATGCTGCATCTATGACAAGAAAAACAAGAGTTATTATTTCAGGTTGAAGACCTTCAATCATATCTCTTCAATGTAGCATGACCTGCTAATTATTTCCGGCATTTTCTATAATACCCTGTGCGCCTTCAACTTTGAAAATGATTGTTGAGGAGCTGAGATGCTGTTGAATGCACTCCAAATTGATGATATTCTTTGTCCCCTACTTGAAATATTCTGCGCTTTTGAGATATATTTAAATTTGAATTGCTCTCTGCTTTTCCCTCTGCGGGCAATGAATTTCTGAGAGCCAGCAGACTTCATACCTGCTGCTGGGAATCCTGAAACAGAACCCCAACTGGAGGACATTGGAACCTTGTTATTCTGGAATGGAATTTTAGTAGACCTGAAGACAAATATTACTTCTGAAGCACTCATTGTGTGTCTGGAACACAATAATATACTAGACTGGCGTCGCATTTGTTTTTCCCCATACAAATAATTCTCTTTAAAACATTATAAACAGAAGAGATTCTGTGGATGTTATAAATCTACAGCAACACACATAAAATGCTAGAGGACCTCAGCAAGTCAGGTAGCATCGATGGAGGGCAATAAACAGGCAATATTTCGGACCAAGACCCTTCATCATCATAGGGAAGGAAGGGGGCAGAAGCCAGAATAAGAAGGTGGGGTGATGAAGAAGAGTAAGGAGGGAGGGGGAGAATTTACTGGAAGTTAGAGATATCGATGTTCATGCTATCAGGCTATCAGTACTCTCCCTGTTCTTCCATTTAACATTGAAAGTGCGCCTTTTACAGGAATATATGCAATGCCATTTTGAAAAGATTCAATGGGAGAAAGGCACGTAAAATGCTGGAGGAACTCAGCAAGTTGTAATGTCTTTGGAGAAGAATAACAGGCAACATTTCAGGCTGAGACCCTTCACCAGGACTGGAAAGGAAGGGGGTAGAAGCCAGAATAAGAACTGGGGGATGGGAAGGAGAGAGAAGGCTGAGGGTGGGGGGTGGGGTTGCAGAAATTACAGGAAGTTAGAGAAATCGCTATCTGCCTTCTGTGGCAGGAGTCTCTTAACTTGAGGATTGCTGTGACGCCAAGAAGATTTAAAGAGGATCGGAGGAGTTAATTTTTCACACAAGAAGTAGATGGTATCTGGAATGAGATGCAAGAGGAGGTAGTGGAGGTGGGAACAGCAATAACATTCAAAATACATCTGGATTGGTACGTGAATGAGCATAGAGGGATACAGAATGTGAAAAGGTATGAGGTTTGTTTTCAACTTTCCACCTTTAACCACATAATCATGTCCATTCTGCCTTCTCAGTAAGATAAAATTGCCCTCTTTAATGTCTCTGACGTCCAATTACAGTTGCTTTGATAATGCCACGCTGGTTTGCAATGTTATGAAAGTTGTTCTTCATCAGAACTCTTCAGTAGTTTATTTTAGGAACAGCATTGCTCTTAAAATAGGAAGGGAAAGGGTTCCCTGTCACTAGCAGTTGACATCTCTTTTGATATTTCCAAAGGCCATAGTGACATCTAGAATGCCAGCGCTGCTTAAGCAACACTTTCCAAATTAAAACAAGCAGGAAAAGTCTGCCCATTAGTAAATCTTGTGACTAACAATCCATCTGGCTTATTTTTTTCCCGCTTACAGACAGTAACGACCATCTGTCTCTTTAGGTCTTCCAGGCACTGCACTCCCTATGGACATTCCAATTTCAAAAGCACTTTCGGTGTGCCAGTTTGATTGATGTTACATGATCACTCCCTGACCTCATACATTCCTCAAGGCATCGTGCAAAAATACCTGTGATCAGTAAAATGCTAAAAGAATAATGCAAATACACTGAAATCTCTGAAATCATAACTAATCAAAATACATCTGAATATTTTTCTAACAAAACATTTAGGTTATGTTTTATTAATAAGAACCAGTCAACAGATACCAGTTAAATGCGCCTAGACACCCAGCCACATTATTAATGAACTCAAGCACTGGGCTTATTATAACATACAGTCTGTTCCTCCATCAGTGTTACTCTTAGTTGCTGCATTTTATTTCCCAGCAAACAGAGCACATTTCCTGAACCTCACTGATTTTGGGATCAGGTTATTGTACTGTTATGTATGGAAAAAGAAATGGTGAAAGCAAATAAACTATTAGGGCCAAGATCAATATTCACCTAAATTTCTTCATAGCAATTCCACAACATTGCCTTTTTTTGGACATTGATTTTACTTTCCTGATGTTAGATTTCCCATTTCCTATGGCTTCTGATTTCTCAAAACGCCCCGCAATTTTATTTTTCTGCTTGCTGTCATTTTCTTTCACAATATGACTTTCTTTTTTTAAAAAAGTATCTCCACTTGTTGCTGATTTTTGATGATTTCTTTACTTCTGACTTTGGTATTGTCAATAGATGCTTGTTAATTACTGGCATGGAAAATTAGCAATGGCTATCAAGTTTGGTGAAGCACAAACCCAATTCCTGCAGTACCTCAAAATAATGCAGCTGAGCAGCAGAGTGAGGTAATCATGTGATCTTCTGTATGTCAAATGTCTGCTGATTGTTTCTGGAAGAAAATAAACTACAATTGGGCTTTATTAAAGAGAATTAGTTTTTACTTCCCTTTATCATTCTCTAACCCCTAGGAACAACACACAAATGCTGAAGAATCACAACAGGTCAGGCAGCGTTAGTGTAGGAGTAAATAGTCAACATTTGGGGTCAAGGTCCTGCATCAGGACTGGAAAAGAAGACAGAATAAGAAACTGAGGGTAGGGAGAGAGAACAGCTGACAGGTGACAAGTGAGATCAGGTGAGGGGGAAGTTGGTGGATGGGGGAGGAGGTTGAGGAGGTAATAAGTGGACGAGGTAAATGGCTGAAGGAGGAATTCCTGGGACTATGCTTGTGGAAACATTAAGTAGGCACAGGATCAGACTTTGCCTTCCTCCCCACCACCAAGCCTCAGGGTGAAATATCACATCCCTTTTTGAAGATAAGGTTATTGGATACTTGGAGGTACATAAAAAAAATAGGCTGAAGTCAAGTCAGCATGTTTTCCTTTAGGGGAAATCTTGTCTGACAAATCTGTTGGAATTCTTTGTGGAGGTAACAGGCAGGATAGAGAAAGGAGAATCAGTGGATGTTACTTACTTGAATTTTCATAAGGCCTTTGAAAAGATACGCGTTAAGAGCCATGGTTTTACAGGATGAATGATGATTAGCTGCCTAGCAGGAGGCAAAGAGTGGGAATAAAGGGAACTTTTTCTGGTTGGCTTTCAGTGACTAGTAGTGTTCAGTAGGAATTGTTGTTGAATCAGCTACTTTTCATGTGATATGTTAACGATCTGAATGATGGAATTGATAATCCATTTGGAATGGACACGCAGAGGAATTTCTTTAGCTAGAGGGTGGTGAATCTGTGGAATCTGTTGCCGCTAAGTTATTGTGTGCATTTAAGGCAGAGGTTGATAGGTTCTTGATTAGTCAGAGTGTGAATGGTTATGGGGATAAGGCAGGAGAATGGGGTTGAAAGAAATGGATCATGATGAAATGGGAAATCAGGCTCAATGAGCTGAATGGCCTAATTCTTATGGTCTAAAACCATCTCTCAGGAGTTGCTTGGTGCAGGTCTGAGGTGATATTGATTTCACTGGAAATTTTCGGCCTGTCAATTGAGAGATGAAGGCAAAGGCAAGCTTATTATATTATGCTTTAATTTAATGTTTTTTAATTATTTGCAGATGTTTTATGTGTTTCTAATTAACTTGTAAAAATTTAAACACTTCAAATAATTTTACTTTTTAATTATTTACCTCTGTTTTAATAGCTTTTAAAAGTTCCTGAATGTCAAAGTCTCCTGTCAAGGGCAGCCAAAAGCATGGTGTAGGCTTTTGTCATAAGGCCCAGTCCCTCTCTGGGCCTTTCTGCCTGAATCCCCAATGCAAATCGTCCACAGCTTCGGGACCAGTTAAATGCAGCCATGTGAGGACTGTGGGTTATTTTTGGGATTACATCCTTCAGATGCAGAACAGTTTATCCATAAATTTCCAGTCTTCCACCTGATTTCTTCCCAACACCCCCACCCCAACAACCCTCCAACTAATACAGATGTGACAGCAGCTTAAATTAATAATCCTTCATTTTTGTGCTTTTAAATGGAATTGAAAATAATTTAAAGCAAAATCTAATATAATTAAAAATTCAAAAGATGAATTGCAACCTCTGCTTCAGAAAATGTCCATTTTTTTAAAAAGAATTTCACAGTGGCGGCTTTGCAGATCAGTGGAACAAGTCTGAAAGCTCCACAACGACACCTAGTGGCTGCTCTTAATCGAGGCCCCCTGCTGTGGACTGCAATAACAAAGCAACCTCGTCTTCAGCATTCCAAGTTTCTTCCACTATCACTCCCACACAATGCCACTAATATCTAATTAATTAAGATTGACAGGATGATCAGAATCTTTTGCTGGAACATCACTCAGGCTTATTGATTTCTGATTGGTAAACAGTCTTCCTACAAAATCAACTTGGTCAGCAGCATTAAAATGGAATAAGCTTCAAAGGCAGATTAAAACGGGCTGACATTGCTATATTGTCAGCTTAGTGCTGCCAATGCAAAATAAGTTTACAGATAATAAGCTTCAATTGGCAATAACTATATGCTCAGCATCCAGATAATAAAATGCAGCATCGAGTCATCATTGTCAATCTTTTCTGTCTGGATTACACCCTCTTTTATTGATGCTAACATCAGGAGGGACAGGAGCATGAGGAACCACACCTCAAGCTTCAACAATAGCTTCTTCCCCACTTCCATCAGGTTTTTAAACTGACCTTAAAGTTCATAATACAACTTTGAATTACATCCCCTCAACTTATTTATTTATTGTGATAGCCACGGAAAAGGCCATTCTGGCCCTTTGAGCTGCACTGCCCAGCAACCACCAATTTAACCCCAGCCTAATCACTGGACAATTTACAACCGACCGGTATAGCTTTGGACTGTGGGAAGAAACCAGGGTACATGGAGGAAACACGAGCAGTCATGGGGAGAGCGTGCAAGCTCCTTACGGACGACAAGTGAGAATTGAAGCCAGGTCGTTGGTACTGTAAAATATTGTGTTAACCACTGCGATACTGTGTTGCCCCAACTTGCAGTAATGGTTTCATTTTTGTTTATTTTGTCTTGCAAGTTATGCATATTTTATATTAGTTTAATTTTAATAATATTTTTGTTTGTTATCTTTGCAATGTATTGTGCTGTTGCTGCAAAAAAAAACTAATTTTCAGGGCAGTCATACCCTGGATATGTATATCCATGATGATAAACTGGAACTTAAACTTGATCTTGAGTCTATGTGCTGCTAAACTAACTATTTCGAACTTATCTTAACAGGCCCTAGCCATAGGTGCAGCAATTAGTTTCTTTGGATGACACAAGCATGACTAAGGTCATTAAAACACACACAGCTACTAAGACTACAACCATAAGATACAGGAACAAAATCAGGTTATCAACCCATTAACTCTTCTCCACCATTCAATCAAGGATGATTTTTTTTGTCATCCCTATTCTCCCATTTTCTCAACCTTAAACTCTTTACCAGTCAAGAACCCGTCAATCTCTACCTTAAGTACGCCCAATAACTTGTCCTCCACAGACTGCTGTAGCAATGAATTCCACAGAATACTCTGGCTGAAAGAAGTGCCCTCGACTGCTAGACTGATCTATTAATCAAAACATCCTCTCCATATACACTCAATCCAGGCCCTTCGTTATTGAGTGGGTTTCATCAGATTCCCCCTCAACTTTCTGAACTCCAGCAAGTATAAGCCCAGCTCTATCAAATTCCCCTCATATTTAAGTCTTTCATTTCTGAGATCATTCTAGTCAACCTCCCCTGGACTGTCTACAGGACCAACACATCCTTGCTTGGGTATGACGTTTAAAATTCTTCGCAATATTCCAAATGTGGTCTAACCTACTTCAGATTAAATCTCACCAGTACATCTTGACCTTTATATTGTAGTCCTCTCTAAGTGAATGCCAATATTGCATTTGACTTTCTCACCACTGACTCAACCTTTAAGTTAACATCAAGGAAATCCTGAATGAGGGCCCTCAAGTCCCTTGACACCTCCAATTTCTGAATTCTCTTCTAATTTTGAAAATAGTCTACACCACTATTCTTATAGCTAAAGTGCATAACCATACACTGTATTCCATCTGCCACTGCTTTGCCCAGTCTCCTAACCTACTGTATCTAAGTTCTTTTGCAAATTCCCTGTCTCCACAATATAACAGTCGCTGCACCTACAGATCCCTGTATTATCTGCAAACCCAGCCACAATGCTATCAATTCTTTCATCCATACTATTAACATATGAAGTGAAAAGTTGTAATCCTAGCACTGACTTCGGTGGAACTCCACTAGTTATTTCCTTTTCAGGAGAGGCAACTGACATGAAGACTCCTTTATCTCTATCCTCTGTCTTCTGCCAGCCAACCAATCTTCTGTTCATGTGAATACCTTACCTCTAACTCCATCTGTTCTTATTACCAGACTCATCAGAATCACTTGTCAAAGGCCTTCTGAAAATGCAAGTATAGAAGAACATAAGAAGTAGGAGCAGGAGTAGGCCATTTGGCCCGTCGAGCCTGCTCCGCCATTCTATAAGATCATGGCTGATCTGGCCATGGACTCATCTCCACCTACCTGCCGTTTCCCCATAACCCTTAATCCCCCTACTATGCAAAAATCTTTCCAACCTTCTCTTAATATATGCACTGAAGTAGCCTCCACTGCTTCTTTGGGTTGAGAACTCCACAGATTCACCACTCTCTGGGAAAAGCAGTTCCTCCTTATCTCCATCCTAAATCTATTCACCTGAATCTTGAGGCTATTTCCCCTAGTTCTAGTAATAGACACTGACTATCCTTTATCTAATCTATCTTTTTCTTCCTTCAAAGAACTCTAATAGATTTGTCAAGCGAGATCTCGCATTAACAAAACCATGTTGACCTCACCCTGTTTTATCATGTACTACCAAGTACTCTGAGATTTCATGCTTAATAGCAGACTCTAAAGTCTAACCAACCACTGAAGTCATGCTAAATGCTCTTATTATGCTGTCTTAGATTTGCTCTGGAGACAGAAAGACTGACTGAAATCTCTGATCTTCGCTTCCAGCAGTATATCTGTGATAGTATCTGAGGCCCAAATAAGAGAAACAGAGAAAAGAGAGAAGTAACTAGATCATTTGGCAACTGAATGGGGAAAATACATTTGAGCTACATGGTTGATTGCATTTTGTGCTGCCCTACTAGATCTCATTAGAACACTTGATAATCACCAACTTCTCCACTGTTATGGCAAAAACAATGCACTGCCTGTATTTTCAGAGGCTATAAAAATCACAGTACAATTTTTCTGCATCTCTCTCCCTGGGAGCTGAGTATTCCCAAAAAAGACTGAAAATACATCACAACTTCAAGTGCTACAGGTCTGTATATTATTGCAGTAATAATCTAAACCTTCAGGGTAACTTCAATTTGTACTTACTCAGATCATTAGTTGGCCAACTCAAACCAAACTTATCACAGATGGCTGTGGCTGCACTATCGTATAACACTTAGGCTCGAACAATTTTTAATAGTATAGCATAGAATGATCACAACCAAACGCCTACCAAACCTAGTAATAATCCAACCAAAATATGCACATGTTTGATTTCATCCAATCTAAAATGTCATTCTTGGTTTTTAATATCTCCAGTAAGGCAGAAGGCACAGAAGGCTTCATTACACTCTAACTACACAAGTGGATGGAACACAGTGCATGTGAATAACTGATTTCTAAGATATGAATGAAAATACTGACTACAACAGTATCTTGGCTCATTTCTTTAAGACGAACCTCATTGGTTTATTTCTTTTAATTGAAGACAGCGAAGATATGGTCAAAGGAAGTGGAACAGCATTTACAGGACTGCTTTGAATTGGTGGACTAGACCTCATTTAGGGATTAATTAGTGGACCTGTATGAATAGGCCATGACAATCGGAAACATAATCAAGAACAATGTAGCTAAGTGTGTGCTTTTGAGAACGTACCAAGATTTCTCAAACCAGAGGCCTTGGATGAACCAGGAGGTTCACATTCTACTGAGAGCTAGATCTGTAGTATTCAAGACTGGCAATCTAAAATTCTTCACAAAAGTCCAGGAATGACCTACAGAAGGTCATCATGAAAGTGAAAGGACAGTTCTGTGTGCGTACATAGACACAATCAGATGAACAGCATCTGTGGCAGTTTGCATGCCATTGCTTTCTACAAGGTGAAAGCTAGCAGAACAAATAGCAGTGACGCTTCTCTCATCAGTGAGCTCAACACACTTTATGCATGCATTGAAAGGGAGAGTAACACTAAAGCTGTGCAAACACAAAATACTCTGCAGATGCTGGGGTCAAAGCAACACGCACAACACGCTGAGTCCTGGTGAAGGGGTCTCGGCCCGAAACGTTGACTGTTCCTTCCCACGGATGCTGCCCGACCTGCTGAGTTCCTCTAGCATGTTGTGTGTGTTACTAAACGGATGTAAGTCCCCACAGCCTCTAGTAGTCGCAGAACAAGCCAAGATTCTGGATGGAAGGATGGTGGCACATTCGCATGCCAACCAAAGGCCCTTCTTCGTTTGTTAAATGTGTTTTTTAAGATTGCAAGACAATTCTACTCCAAGAACTTTGGGGTACTGCAGGGCTATTCCATCAGTGAGCAGCTAACTGATCAGTGAAGCTGGACTGGCATCGGTGGCGGAGTCAGCCAAGGTGTCAAAGGGCCCATCCAGGATGTCAGAGAAAGAAGCGGCTGAAGTATCGAAGGGGCCAGCTGGGATGTTGGAGGAGCTGCCCTGGCGGCTGACCATTTTGCTGCCTCCTATTCGAAGGCATGAGAGTTAGCGTGCAAAGACATAGAGCAGTATAATTGTGTGAGATTGTCTTGGACATTTCACTTGCAATCACAAGACTCTGTTGAACAGTGATAATGTAAATTGTCACAGGACTGTTACCCTTGTCTGATGATGTGACAGATGACATGGAAGCTGTGTAGCTGCAGTTGTAGCATAGACTAGGCCTCAAGCTGCGGGCTTTCCTGTTGCAGCAGACCAGGTGAGGAAACGCCGGAGGCGGTGCGAGATAGCATCCGGCCTCTCCTGTTAGTGCTGCCCTCCCGTGTACAAGCGTGCATCTGCACACTGCTGGGAGAATGTACCATCAACCTTTCAAACTTTCCCTCAAGTCCTGGCAACATCCTTGTATATATTCTCTGCACTCTTTCAATCTTATTGATATCATTCCTGTAGATAGATGATCAAAACTGCAAAAAGTACTTCAAATTAAGTTTCACCAATGTCTTATACAACTTCAACATAACATCCCAACTCCTGTACTCAGTACTTTGATTTATGAAGGCCAATATGCCAAAAGTTCTTTTTATGACCCTATTTACCTGTGACACCACTTTCAAGTAATTATGGATCAGTATTACTTTTATGATCTCCCCCATCTCTTCTGTATGCATGTACAGGTTACCACTCTGATCTTCAGGAGGACCAATTTTGCCCCTTGCTGTCCTTTTGCTCTTAATATATTTGTAAAAGTCCTTGGGATTCTCCTTCATCTTGTCTGCTAGAGCAATGTGATATCTTTTTTTTAACCCTCCTGATGTTCCTCTTCAGTGTTCCCTTGCATTTCAAATATTCCTCAAGTATCTCATTTGTTCCTTCCTACCTATAACTGTTACATACCTCCTTTTTTACTTACCTAGGGACTCAATGTCTCTTAAAAACCAAGGTACCCCAAACCTGTTATCCCTGCCTTTTATTCTGAAAGAAACACACAAACTCTGTAGCCTCAAAATTTCACTTTTGAATACCTCCCACTTACCAAGTACACATTTGCCAGAAAACACCCTGACCCAATCCACACTTGCCAGATTCTTTCTGATACCATCAAAATTGGACTTCTCCTGTTTATAATATCAACCTGAGGACCAGACCTCTCCTTTTCCATATTTATATTGAAACTAATGACATTATGATCACTAGATGCGAAGTTACCCGTGCACAAATTTCTGTCACCTGCCTTGTCACATTCTGTAATAGGAGATCTAGTATCATAGTCCTTCTAGTTCAGACGCTTATGTAAGAATTAAGAAAACTTTCCTGAACACATTTTAAGAAACTCTATCCCACTCAGCCTTTTTACAGAGTATGGGAGTCCCAATCAATATCATTGGACAGCAATGTTTTTCAAAACCTTGCTTCCTCAGAACCTTTAGTGATTATAATGTACCACTTCTAGCTGAACACAAATCTACTTTAGACTACTTGTATCACATAGGAATTTTGAGAAACGAGAAATTAACATTTCTTGACTATGACAGTGCTGACACTTTACAATTGTTCACCCGAGCTAAAAATGTTTTGTTGATGATTTTCATTTGTACTCAATATCTGAGGATTCTTGCTTAAGTGTCCAACAATAATCAGCCAGCATTGATGGATTCCAGTTGCCCTGACACCATTTCTCTATGACTGCGATGTCCTGGTGAAGCCTTTCACCATGCTCGTCACTGACAATGCCAAGATTTCCAGGGAAGAATGGGAGTGCAGAAAATTAATCTTTAGTGGTATGTCGCACTTCATGGTTTTGTGTACTTGAAGAATGTTGTCAATCAGCTGCACCTAGTTTGGGGTGCTCTGTAGTTGCTAAGAAAATGTTCAAAAACATCCTTGAATGCCTTCCATGCAATTTCCTCCAGCACTACCATAAGTTATTTGAATTGCCGGTCGTTGATGTCCTGTTTGATTTGTGGACCAACGAAATTGCTTTCCTTAATCCTGGCGTCAGTTATTCTGGGAAACATCTGTCTCAAATATTGAAATCCTTCACGGAAATTTTTGTGCCTGGTAACAGCGGATTCCAACCCTACAGAGTTGAACACAGTAATCCCACCTTTGCCTTAGAAAAACCCAAGTCTCTGACCAGGTCATTTAACTGAGAAAGAGTCATCAGATGAGGCTTGCTCGACATGAAGGGTTCAAAATCTATCAGTATCAGTGTCATTTCCATTCCTGGCTCGTGTATCATGGTATGTTCTTCTGCCTCCTTTAAACTCTGTGTCCAGTGGCTTTGGTACTGGAAGACTATCATCATGCAACATAGAACTCATGGCTGAAGGGAGATCGGGGTATTCAATGGATTTTTCTTTTCAACCAGGGAAACCAGACACTCCGGTCAGACAGTCTGTCTCATGATCCCTCTGCTCTCGCCATACCATCGGGACAGTGAACGACATTGACTTCCGAGTACCCCTGAGCCAAGCTCTAAGATCGACAGCACACGTTGTGCAGCAAATTTTGTTTTTATTTATTTATTTTTTAAATTATTGTGCAGCAAATGAGGAGCCCGGGCTTTATCTTGGTTGTAAATTTTACACCAGAAGTAGAGCTTAGAGGCTTCTTTAATAAGAGCAGTCGTGCTCTGTCTTTGAGATTTAAACATGTGCTCACCACAAACATAACAGGAAGGATCATGACTGTGCACCATTGACAAGACATTCTACTGTCACAAGTATACCTAAAAATATAGTTACTTTATTATAATAAGTGCACACAATATGCCATATGTGTAGAGCATACACGTCAATGTGATTGAAAATCGACAGATTAGTATAAGGTGGTGCCAAATGGCTGTTTCTTTGAGCTGATCTGTGGAAGTAGCCTAAATCCCTCTCTTTAATGTCTCTTTTTTTCCTTTTCAAGGTGGCTGGAATTCTGTCAAAGTCCATGACCTTCAGCTGCACTCAAACTGTGGTTTTTCACGGTGGGTGAGTTCCTGATCCCAGAGGTCACTGACCGACCATTTTTTGACATGTCCTGGAACAGCCTGGAAGAATGCGCGCCTCCAGGGTGCAGTCCTGTGGATGACCGATTCCGCGCTAGTGTCGCCAAATGAGGCGGCACAGGAGAAGGGATATCAGAATCTCACGGCGGTGGAAGTAGTCTCTGTACTCAAGCGATCACTCCTTCCCTCTCTTTCTCTCGATGGTGAGGAGAGATTGCTGCTGATTCTCAAGTCAGAGAAACTTGGAGTAAAAAGCAATGAGGCAGATTGTAACATCGTAACAGTGACTCCCCTTTCGCTCTGAAATGGCGTACATGTTATTGAGAGAGAGAGGTTGTGGCATGTTGAATTGTCAGGTAAACAATAGTTTTTATGGATCTTTGGGGGTCTCTCTTTGGGGGTTTTGCTATTGCTTTCTGCTGAATGGGTTGGGGGAAGGGCAAGAGGAGGCTTTGGATTTCTAATGTTTTTCTGTCATTCTTTCTTTAGGGACTCTTCTGTTTTCACAGATATCTCTGAGTAAGAATTTCAAGTTGTGTACTACTGTAACCCCCTGGGTTGCCTCAGGCTCGCTCAGCTCGTTCTAATCTAGGGGGAGCAGCCTTCGGCCCCGCCAAACTAGGTAATCAGCTGGTGTGGATGCTGTGTGATGTCCCCGCCTTGCCCAAATAACAGACAGTACACCATAAGCGATTAAATGAGTACAATTTATAAAGGTTACTATAACTAAGTGATTAATAACGATACAGTATATATCAAGGAAAAAAAAGAAAAGGCGCCAAACTTATCAAAGTCCAAACCACATCGCGCACAACCGTTGGAGCTCAATTACTGAAGTCTTCTGGCCACTATTCGATCCCCTCCGAACTCCTCGACTCGCAGCTCAGGACCACCCGAAGTGGTCAACCAAGCACATCTAGCTTCATCTCCTCTCCTCAGGGTACCTCCTGGCCTTGGACCCCCGCTTGGGGTCCGTTCCTCGCCCAGTTTACAGCATCGTGTCCTCTCTCTCTCACCCCCTCACGCCAACTCCCCAAAAGCCCGCCAACAATAGTTTACAGACTCAGAAGAAAGAACATCATTAATCCCAGTTGGTTTACAAAGGAATACAATTCTCATTATCAGTAAATTTTAACCCAAACAAGCTTCCAACACTCTCTCGCAACAAAGAAGCATTCCTAATTTTAACAAAACAAAGAAGCCATTTTGATTACATACACAGTAACAAAGAAAAAGAAGAAACCCCCTTTACACTACATACATCCTCTGATATTAAAATGGAACCATTTGAACTATATCCTTGGACACGTGTTATACTCTATTATCTTCCTATTTCTGGTCTCACCAGCATGTGGCATGGGTAGCAGTCCTCAGATCACAGCCCTGGAGGTCCTGTCCATTAACTTAGCACTTAACTCCCTAAACTCACCTAGACATCCTTCCTACCCATGTCATTGGTACTGACATGGACCATGACCTCTGGCTACTCACCCTCCTACTTAAGAATGTTGTGGACTCGATCAAGGATGTTACTGACCCTGGCACCTCTGACGCAACATACCATCTGAGAATCGTGTTCTTGTCTACAGAACCTCCTGTCTATCCCCCTAAACTCTGGATCCCTTATCACTACAGCTCACCTCTTCTTCCCACTTCCCTTCTAAGCCACAGAACCGGACTCAGAGCCAGAGCACCTACAGCTGTGACTTTCCTCTGCCCGGTCATTGCCCTCACACCCCCCCCCCCCCCCCCAACAGTATCTAAAGGTGTATACCTTATATTCGGCTCTCACCCCTCTTCACTCCAAGGAGGAAAGCCCTAGCTCAATAAACCTTTCCTAAGAAGGCATGTTCTCTAATCCAGGCAGCATCCTGGTCAACCTCTTCTGTGCTCTCGCTAAAGCTTCCACATACTTCCTGTAACGAAGCATCTAGAACTGAACACAATATTCCAAGTGTGGTCTGACCAGAGCTTTATAAAGCTGCAACATTACCTTGACCTCAGTCCCCCAATTAGCAAAGGCCAACACATCACGGACCATCCTGCCATTGACCTTGTACTCTGTCTTCAGGTTACTTCACACTTATCCAAATTGAACTACAACTACCAGTTCACAGCCAAGCTATGAAGCCTATCTATGTCCTGTTGAAACTATGATAACCTTCTACACTATCCATAACACCAACAACCTTCATATAAGTCATATGGTCTTACTGCTGTTGAGTGCAAGGTTTTTGCTGTGAAACCACTCAACCAGCCCGTCTATCTCAGTCCTATATGCTCCTCATACTGTTTGAAATTGTACCAACAAAAGTGGTGTCATGGGCAAATTATAGATGGTATTTGAGCTGTGCCTAGCCACAGTCATGGGTATGGAGAGAGTAGAGCACCAGGTTTAGCACATATCCTTGAAATGTGCTTGTCAATTGTCAGTGAGAAGTGGTTCCCCACAAGATTTTACTTCAGATAATTTCATTGTAAATCCAAGTAATACACATAAAATGTTGGAGGAATGCAGCAGGCCAGGCAGCATCTATGAATGAAAGTAAGCAGCTGATGTTTCAGGCCAAGACCCTTCATCTGGATGAATGACTTTGACTTCCAGCATCTGCAGATTTTTCCTTGTTTATCGTAAGTCTGTTTGTTTTGTGTGTCACTCCTCTTAAAGCAAGCCCAAGGAATTGATCGTGGGCTTGAGGTAGGGGAAATTGGGAGAACATTCTCCAGTCATTGGGAAGTCAGTGGTAGAAAACATGACCATCACATGTTCCTGGTTCAGTGGATCTGTACTGGCCCCAACACATTGATGAAGAAGGCACACCAGTGGAACTACTTTGTCAGAGGCTTGAGAAGTTTTGATATGTCACCAAAGACTTGCGAATTTCTCTAGTTGTATGGTGGAGAGTGTAATGTATCATAGTCTGGTAAGTAGATTCCAACGCAAAGGATCACAAGAAGCTGCAAGTGTTGTAGACTCAGCCATCTGTATCACAGGTCTTCCCACCATCGAGCTCATCTTCAAGAGGCTCTGACCTCGTTTGTTAGGTTTGTACGGATGGTTTTGGGGACAGAGAGAGGAATTAGGATTCACTTTAGAGTTTAGGGAGTTAGAGGTCAGGCCAGAGTCTAGTCCTCCACTCCACGCTCCACACTCTGCATTTGAAGACCAGCACTACGTGGATGAAGGACATCCATGGATTAATATCAGACCAACAAGAACAGTGGACAAAGACCAGTGAGAAAGAGGGCCTGTGCCCCACTCCCACCTCTACTCCCCACTCCCACTCCTACTCTCCACTCTCCAGTCAGTGAGTCCTCCAGGGGATTAGCAGGAGCCGATGTCTGTGCAGACAGTGACCAACCACACGCCCACACCCCCGCCCCCCCCAGGTATGTGAGGAGGCAGTGAGTTCAGAGTTTGAGGCCTGGAGTTTGGGGTCCTGTCCTTGGTCAGTCTGGAGTTCAAGACCAAAAATTTGGGGTCCCGCCATTGTCATGTCCTGGGGTTGAAACCAAAGATTGAAGTCCAAAGGTCAATCAGAAAGCTAGAATTTAAGGCCTGATGGCCAAAGCCCTAGGTCTTCAAGTCTGCAAATCCAGTGGGGATCTTGGAGTCTGAAGGCAGTGAGTTCACGAGTCCAATGATGGCTGAAAATGGCCTGTCTTGGGGTTGGAGGATTGTCTATGTATGAGAGAGTGTGGATGGGAAGGAGGAGAGGGCCTTGTTATGCCGTTGTTGTTTTTCTGCTGCTCTTTTACTGAACATTGTACTGGCCCCAGTACATCCTTAGACTGTGTTGGTTGTTAATACAAACAACATATTTCACTGTATGTCTTGGTGCAGGTGTGATAAGTAAATGAATCTGATCTGAATCCATCATTAATGACCCTCCCCATCCAGGACATGCCCTATTCTCGTTACTTATAGTTACAGGAGCCTGAGCCCACTGGCAGTGATTCAGAAACCGTTTCTCCCCCTCTGCCATCATTTTCTGAATAGTCCATGAACACTATCTCATCATTCCATTTTTTTACACAATTTATTTATTTTGTAACTTATCGTAATTTTGTGTCCTTGCAATGTACTGCTGCCACAAAACAACAGAATCAGATGATATGTCAGTGTAAACAAAGCTGGTCCTGATTCCGGTTCTGAAGATGTGTGCTATCAAAAGTGAGAATAGCAAACCAGAACCAGCGGCAGTCCCATGCGTTTGTTACTCTGTTTTACCAGCTCTCCATGTCTCAGCATAATTTATCAAAACATTTTTGTCCCAGTTTTGTTTTATCTTTTCTATGGCTGCAAGCTCAGTTTCTGCTTTGGGTCTCAGGATATTCTCTCCCCTCTTCTACACCATACAGTTCATTTTCCCATTTCCTTTGCATATCACTCCTTTACAATTGTGTATTCCATTTTCCATCCTAACCTTCCTCTTGCACCAATACATCTTTGCTTATGAGTTTATGCGATTTGGATGTGGTTGCCCTAGCTGCCCATTATTGTCTGTGCCTAATCTCCTTTGAACTAGAGACAATTAACATAGAACATAGAATAGTACAGCACAGTACAGGCCCTTTGGCCCACAATGTTGTGCCGACCTTAAACCCTGCCTCCCATATATCCCTCCACCTTAAATTCCTCCATATACCTGTCTATTAGTCTCTTAAATTTCACTAGTGTACCTGCCTCCACAACTGACTCAGGCAGTGCATTCCACGCACCAACCACTCTCTGAGTGAAAAACCTTCCTCTAATATCCCCCTTGAACTTCCCACCCCTTACCTTAAAGCCACGTCCTCGTGTATCGAGCAGTGGAAGGGGTGCTGGCTGTCCACTCTATCTATTCCTCTTAATATCTTGTACACCTCTATCATGTCTCCTCTCATCCTCCTCTCCAAAGAGTAAAGCCCTAACTCCCTTAATCTCTGATCATAATGCATACTCTCTAAACCAGGCAGCACCCTGGTAAATTTCCTTTGTACCCTTTCCAATGCTTCCATATCCTTCCTATAGTGAGGCGACCAGAACTGGACACAGTACTCCAAGTGTGGCCTAACCATCATTACCTCATGACTCTTAAACTCTATCCCTCGACTAATGGAAGCTAACACCTCATAAGCTTTCTTAACTACCCTATCCACCAGTGAGGCAACTTTCAGGGATCTGTGGACATGTACCCCCAGATCCCTGAAGGTTGCCTCACAGGTAGATAGGGTAGTTAAAAGTTAATTACATTGCTGTCTCTGCAAAATTCTGTCCCTGAAGGATGTTAATGATCAAAATTTCCTCCACCTTAGGACAGGTCATCTCCAGACCTCCATTCCCCATTACACTCACATACTCACGTTGTCCTCCGACTTCCCCAATGGACTTGCTGCAAGTTTCTTCCTTATTGCAACGTATTGTGCTAAACCTTTCTGCAGTGAAATGAAGGTTTTTATTCAAAGGAGAAGTTTACTGTTTGGTTCATTCCCTCTCTGTTAAACTTCTGATCAGTTCTTGTAGGCCCCAATTGTCTATTCTCCCTCAAGTAGCATACAAAAAAAGCAGTGCTGGCCAAGCTTTATATTGTGTGCATCTGATTAGTGCCCCCTTCCTTTAACACTATGCAACCTACTCATCATCTCAGCCCATTTGCACATGTTCAATAAGGCACATAGGGATTTATAGCCTTGAATGGTACAGGTAATTTCATATACAATGTCCTGCTCAAATACCATTTACTTTCATCTACCTTCAGATAATTAGTCAATTGTCTTATGAATACTTTATTGACACTACTTCAGCCATGTTTCTTTCATCAAATTGCTCATTGGCTTGATGGTTTCCCAGTGGTTTACCGCTGAGAGGCAAAACATCAAGGCTCCTATTTTAGCCTTGATCTGCACCGAAATAAATGGCCAAAGCCTAGGCAACATTTTGGATGTAATAATGGGCCTTAGCTGTGGGAGAAACAGTGCACTTATCAAAAATTCAAACACGTAATCCGAGCAATATTGAGTTCGCATTGTCTGTACAGGCATTCTTTAAAATTCTAATTTCGAGGTTATGTTTGCCTGTGAATTTAAGCACAGTTTACTCCTTAAATTCTTAATAATTGATGCATGAGTTCTAAACTCTTCATTTCAATTAGCATATAAATTGCTAATATAATGTGAAAATTAACAGCCTTTTAGCACAGCAGCCTGATCTTAATTCACATTTATTGATAAAAGTAAATAGAATTAATTTGATTTCGAAAATGTGGCTTGTTTTGTACAGAGCTGGCGTGTGTTTTCTGAATTATGAATATTAGTCTATGGAATGTTGTATTAAAAGTTGTAAAAAAATTTCAAGGCAAGAGCTTAATTTAGAAATACATTATTTAGAATGTTCTTTTCCACACTGTAAAATGTAACCTGTGGATGTTTGAGCGTGAGGACTGAAAACGATGTTGAATCATAAACAGTGAATGAAAAGCCAGAGGAGAAAACCAGATGGCAATTCCTTCAGGACACTGCCAGGTCAATAGACAATAGACAATAGACAATTGGTGCAGAAGTAGACCATTCGGCCCTTCGAGCCTGCACCGCCATTCTGAGACAATGGCTGATCATCTACTATCAAAACCCGGTTCCTGCCTTGTCCCCAAATCCCTTGATTCCCCTATCCATAAGATACCTATCTAGCTCCTTCATGAAAGCAACCAGAGAATTGACCTCCACTGCCTTCTGAGGCAGTGTATTCCAGACCACCACAACTCTCTGGGAGAAGAAGTTTTGCCTTAACTCCGTCCCAAATGACTTACCCCTTATTCTTAAACCATGCCCTCTGGTACTGGACTCTCCCAGCATCTGGAACATACTTCCTGCCTCTATCTTGTCCAATCCCTTAATAATCTTATGTTGCAATCAGATCCCCTCTCAATCTCCTTAATTCCAGCGTGTACACGCCCAGTCTCTCTAACCTCTCTGCGTAAGACAGTCCAGACATCCCAGGGATTAACCTCGTGAATCTACACTGCATTTCCTCTACAGCCAGGATGTCCTTCCTTAACCCTGGAGACCAAAACTGTACACAATACTCTAGGTGTGGTCTCACCAGGGCCCTGTACAAATGCAAAAGGATTTCCTTGCTCTTGTACTCAATTCCCTTTGTAATAAAGGCTAACATTTCATTAGCCTTCTTCACTGCCTGCTGCACTTGCTCATTCACCTTCAGTGATTGATGAACAAGAACTCCTAGATCTCTTTGTATTTCTCCCTTACCTAACTCTACACCATTCAGATAATAGTCTGCCTTCATGTTCTTGCTCCCAAAGTGGATAACCTCACACTTATTCACATTAAACATCATCTGCCAAGTATCTGCCCACTCACCCAGCCTATCCAAGTCTCCCTGAATTCTCCTAACATCCTCATCATATGTCACACTGCCACCTAGCTTAGTATCATCAGCAAACTTGCTGATGTTATTCTCAATGCCTTCATCTAAATCGTTGATGTAAATCGTAAACAGCTGTGGTCCCAATACTGAGCCCTGTGGCACCCCACTAGTCACCACCTGCCATTCCGAGAAACACCCATTCACCGCTACCCTTTGCTTTCTATCTGCCAACCAGTTTTCTATCCATGTCAATATCTTCCCCCCAATGCCATGAGCTCTGATTTTACCCACCAATCTCCTATGTGGGACCTTATCAAATGCCTTCTGAAAATCGAGGTACACTACATCCACTGGATCTCCCTTGTCTAACTTCCTGGTTACATCCTTGAAAAACTCCAATAGATTAGCTAAGCATGACTTGCCCTTGGTAAATCCATGCTGGCTCAGCCCAATCCTGTCATTGCTATCTAGATATGCCACTATTTCATCTTTAATAATGGACTCTAGCATCTTCCCCAATACTGATGTTAGGCTAACAGGGTGATAGTTCTCCGTTTTCTCCCTCCCTCCTTTCTTAAAAAGTGGTATAACATTAGCCATTCTCCAATCCTCCGGAACTGATCCTGAATCTAAGGAAAATTGGAAAATGATTACCAATGTATCCGCAATTTCCAGAGCCACCTCCTTTAGTACCCTAGGATGCAGACCATCTGGACCTGGGGACTTGTTAGCCTTTAGTCCCATTAGTCTACTCATCACCGTTTCCTTCCTAATGTCAATCTGTTTCAGTTCCTCTGTTACCCTATGTCCTTGGCCCATCCAAACATCTGGGAGATTGCTTGAGTCTTCCTTAGAGAAGACAGATCTAAAGTACTTATTAAATTATTCTGCCATTTCTCTGTTTCCCATAACAATTTCACCCAATTCATTCTTCATGGGCCCAACATTGTTCTTAACTATCTTCTTTCTCTTCACATACCTAAAAAAGCTTTTGCTATCCTCCTTTATATTCCTGGCTAGCTTGCGTTCGTACCTCATTTTTTCTCCCTGTATGGCCTTTATAGTTAAGTTCTGTTGTTCCTTAAAAATTTCCCAATCATCGGTCTTCCCACTCACCTTAGCTCTGTCATACTTCTTTTTTTTAATGCTATGCAATCTCTGACTTTCTTTGTCAAATACTGTGGCCCCTTTCCCCCCTTTGAATCCTTCCTTCTCCGGGGGATGAACTGATTTTGCACCTTGTGCATTATTCCCAAGAATACCTGCCATTACTGTTCCACTGTCTTTTCTGCTGGGATATCAGTCCATTTAACTTTGGCCAGCTCCTCCCTCATAGTCTCTTTTGTTCAACTGCAACACTGACACCTCCGATCTGCCCTTATCCCTCTCAAATTGCAGATAAAAACTTATCATATTATGGTCACTACCTCCTAATGGCTCCTTTACTTCGAGATCACTTATCAAATCCTGTTCTTTACACAACACTAAATCCAGAATAGCCTTGTCCCTGGTCGGCTCTCGTACAAGCTGTTCCAAGAATGCATCCTGTAGGCACTCTACAAACTCTCTATCCTGGGGTCCAGCACCAACCTGATTCTCCCAGTTCACCTGCACGTTGAAATCCCCCATAACTACTGTGACATTACCTTTGCCACATGCCAATGTTAACTCCCTATTCAACTTGCACCCAATATCCATGCTACTGTTTGGGGGCCTTTAGACAACACCCATTAGGGTCTTTTTGCCCTTACTGTTCCTCAGTTCTATCCACACAGACTCTACTTCTCCTGATCCTATGTCCCCCCCCCTTGCAAAGGACTGAATCTCATTCCTCACCAACAGGGCCACCCCACCCCCTCTGCCCACATTTCTGTCCCTACGGTAGCACGTATACCCTTGTACGTTCATATCCCAGGTCTGATCCCCCTGCAGCCATGTCTCTGTTATCCCAACAACATCATAGTTACCCATTTGCACCTGAGCTTCAAACTCATCCACCTTATTTCTGACACTTTGTGCATTCTGATATAGAATTTTTAGCCCATTTCTCCTCTCTCTGTTTAAATCGCTGCCTATTGTGCTTAACCCAGCTCCCCGAACTCCCCTCGGGCTATACACTCCTTGAATTTTGTTGTCCTTCCTAAATTTACTTAAGCTTTCTGCACATTTAACACCATGCTCCGTCAGACCATCCCTCTGTACATGTGTTCTCCTTATCACTGGTTCCGCCTCAGCTTTCTCTACTACACACTTAATATTCCGGAACCGTGTACAGCTCTAAAAGATGTGATGTAAAAGAATACCAAATATTGTGAATGAATATTGATGGAAGAGTCTTAAATTAATTCATGAAAAGAAAACTCTCAAAAGCATGAGATACTGCAACAAACGCACTTTATTTTTTCTATCATTGTCATTGACATCTACTAAAGTGTTTCCACTATCCTCACAGAATTACCATATCTGCTTACTCAGTCTGAGGCTATGTCCACACTACACCGGATAAATCAGTAACTGAAGCTTTTTCTTTTCGTTTTTATCCTCCGTCCACACTAAAATGGCGTTTTTGTCCCCCAAAACCGGAGCTTTTCAGAAATGCTTTCCAGGGTGGGTATTTATGAAAACACTGCTTGGGCAAATCAGTGTGGACGTGGTAACCGGAGAAATCTGAAAACACTATCAGACAGCAGCACGCCATTTCATTGTTTTCTTGAACACAACCTAACAATTTCAGAACAGACGGCAACAAGACTGAAGCCAGAAGAGTTAGAAATGTACTCACCAAATACCTTGACCCATAACTTACTGAATAAATGAGTATACTCACTTTGCCCTGTTTTCTGTCCTTGCTTGTATGAAGGTGGTTTACCTATTTATGCAAGTACTTCTCTGACAATAGATGTGTAACATTGTATGGAAATACAAGATAATACTGATGCAGACATGTTTTACACATTTAACAAGGTGCTTTATTAATGCAACAGAGTTAGTCAGTTTTTCAATGTTCATCGTCAGCCGGGTCATACAATCCTTGAACTCCCTGTCGTTTGCCTCCGTACGCTTCAGTATTTGTTTTTTTTTTAATTTTAAATCTTCCTGCGCGAGAGCCAACAGCTGCCTGTCGTTTAAGTTCTTCTAGTCTGTAACTGAACAAACACGCACCATCTTTCACAGCGAGATTCAACACCAAACATGTCGCCTGTTTTTGGTAGATGTGTCCTGTGCATGTGCAATAGGAGGAGATTCGACAAAATCTTCATTTCAATGTGGACAGAGATATTTTTAAAAACGCATCGTGTGGACGCCTATCGTTTTTACACAAAACCGGCATTTTCAAAATTATTCAGTCTAGTGTGGATGTACCCTGAATGTACCCTGGATGTACCCTGCATGTACCCTGGATGTACCCTGGATGTACCCTGAAAAGTGATCATGAGTTCAACTGATAAGTTTGGATCTACTCAAGTCCTTTAGTAAGTATACTGTATTCCCCGTATACAACTTCTTGGATTTAACTCGATTCAGGTAAAAGTAGCTTAGTACTGCTAAAAAAATTTGTTAAGTAGTCCAACTAAAATAATGGAACATGGACCACTACTATAAACTTAAATCATTTCAACAAGCAAGAGAAAATATGCAGATACTGGAAATCAAAGTAATACACACAAACTCAGCAAGCCAGACAGCATCTATGGAAAAGAGAAAACATTCGCATTTTCAGGATGAAACTTTTCATGAGTCCTGAAGATGGATTTGGGCCTAAAACATCGACTGTTTACTCTTTTCCATAGATGCTACCTAGCTCCAGCATTTTGAGTATATAACATAATTTTAACAAGTGAATGTGGCCATCAGATCTGCAGTCAGATGGAAGCGGTCTTAACTAGTGGAGGGAAAATCTTACATGGAATTAGAAATCTCTAGGTTAAGCAAGTCAATAAGTTAATAACCTTACATGAATTTTGAAGTCATAGGTTAAAGCACGTAAAATATTTTCATGTAGTTAAGACAAAGAACCACTAGAGGGCTCTCATATCATTCACCAATATCATATAATGTATACATGTTATTTTGAACTTCTAGACACTGCTGAAAGTTAAGCACCCACCATAAGTTGTAATGTATGATCTTCTTTGTAACAACTACACTTGAAAATCTACAATGCAGACAGGAAATCGAAAGATGTAGGTATTTTTTTCTATATGTCACCTCTGAGTTTAGACAGAATCAAACCAAGAAGATAGCTGGTCAAGGCTCAACCAGCAAAAATAACACAAACTCTCTTAAAAGTTTATCAAGAATGAGAAAGCACCAAAACCATATTAGGTGTAAGTACCATGAATAATGAAACATAAACTATTGGAAGGAAATATAGATGATATCATGAAACATGTTTTAAAAAGTTGGTAAATTGGATTATCATCACATGCATCAAAATACAGTTCAAAGCTTGTCTTGCATAAAATTCATACAGATAAATTCATTACAAAAGTGCATTGAGGGAGTACAAGTGATAAAGTATTGTATATTAATTTGACCTCTGTTCTCTAATGATTTTGCTCAACATAAACCCTTAACTATAACAACTCTGATATGCACTTGTATCTGATTCTGACTCAGAATGCAATCACCCTGATGACTGCTCAAAGGAATCTGCCCCATCTGTACATCTTTTCACAGTTCTCTTGCAGATAACTATTAGTACATTCCTTTTAACTTTAAATGAATTTAAACATAATTCATCCCAACAAGCAATCAATGAATTCTATTCCCATGTTGCAGAGGATCACCCCTGTTCCCTGCTTCTTACAAATTGTTCATCCTTACCCTTGACGTAATCTCACCTTTAACAGTACCATCTTTATTCTGTTAGCTTGATATAATTCCATGAGCTGGTCAATTCAGCAAGTCAGTGGATGATCTTTAAGGAAATGGAATTTTGCTTGACATTTTTTATCATTAATATTTCAATGAGGAAATGTGTGAGTTTATTGGCCTTCTTAAAAGGTTGGTTAATGGGTTTTGCTCGAGTGATAATTCTGATGTTCACCACTTTCAAGAGCTGTTGGGGACAATGCTACATTTGGTGGAATGGTGCTAATACATAAGTTTTGGCTTGTAAACATTACAAGGGCTTGGTAAAAGAACTAGATAATTTCTACAGCATCTTCTTCATATTTGCATGCACAGTTTCTCCAGCATTTCCTGAAAGTCACAGGCTGATTTAGAAGTTGAATAAACCTTTTTGGTTCTGTGTGACATGGAGAGGTGGGAACATTGGCCTATTTAAAGTCAATGTTCACTTACCATGCATTAAACTGGATGTTGACTGCGAAGAACATTAGCAGTTAGAAAGGGAAACTTCACTTTGGGAGTGTTTTTCACTTTCAGATATCACTATTTAAACTCTGTGATGTTGAAAGCTTTTTGGCAAGCTAAGAAGTCTGTTGTCTTCATTTCCAAGCACTGTTGTTGAAAGGCCAAGATTAACCACTGACAGAAAACCAATAAAGATTAGAAACATCACCATAGACAACCAGATATTAGCAATCAGAAGGCCATTCACCTCCTCCACTTTCCCCCTTGTGCTGCCAGGAATTCCACTCTAGTCTACTGAGCTGCCAGGAAACAGATACTCCTCCCCTCCTCCCCACGACAAAGCACACATGCTCATGTACACGTATACACAACACAAACCGCATTCTTTTTTAAATAACATCAACTTTTTTATTATGGGTTCAACCACAAAGAGTCATCCAAGGTGAATCATGCCTTTTACTAAGACAAACAATGTTTAAAAAAAGATGTCAGTAAATTTATATTTGTAACCCTCGGTTCAGCTATCTGCTTAATCTAGGGGAGGACAGCCCTCGGCCCAGCAAAACATAAGAAATCTTGTTTGGGTGGATGCTGTGCAATGTGTCCCCTGTTACAAATCAGTACCATGAAATAACAAACAGCACACAATATGTGATTCAACGATTGAACTTTATAATTCTTAATTTGACCTAGACAACACAAACACCTACGTCAGAATGCTGTTCATCGACTATAGCTCAGCATTTAATACCATCATTCCCTCAATTCTGATTGAGAAGTTGCAGAACCTGGGCCTCTGTAGCTCCCTCTGTAATTGAATCCTGGACTTCCTAACCGGAAGACCACAGTCTGTGCGGATTGGTGATAACATATCCTCTTCACTGACAATCACCTCAGGGTTGTGTGCTTAGCCCACTGCTCGACTCTCTACATACACACGACTGTGTGGCTAGGCATAGCTCAAATACCATCTATAAATTTGCTGGCAATGCAACTAATGTTGGTAGAATCTCAGATGGTGATGAGAGGGCTTACAGGAGTGAGATATGACAACTAGTGGAATGCTGCCATAGCAACAACATGGCACTCAATGTCAGTAAGATAAAAGAGCTGATTGTGGTCTTCAGGAAGGGTAAGACAAAGGAACACATACCAATCCTCATAGAGGGATCAGAAGTGGAGAGAGTGAGCACCTTCAAGTTTCTGGGTGTCAAGATCTCAGAGGATCTAACCTGGTCCCAACACATTGATGTAGTAATAAAGTTGGCAAGACAGTGGCTATACTTTATTCGGAGTTTGAAGTGATTTGGCATGACAACAAATACACTCAAAAACTTCTATAGTTGTACCTTGGAGAGCATTCTGCCAGGCTGCATCACTGTCTGGTATGGAGGGGCTACTGCACAGGACTGAAAGAAGCTGCACAAGGTTGTAAATCTAGTCAGCTCCATCTTGGGGACTAACCTATAAGGTACCCAGGACATCTTTAGTGAGTGGTGTCTCAGAAAGGCAGCATCCATTATTAAAGACCTCCAGCACCCAGACCATGCCCGTTTCTCACTGTTACCATCAGGTAGGAGGTACAGAAGCCTGAAGGCACATACTCAGCGATTCAGGAACATCTTCTTCCCCTCTGCCATCCGATTCCTGAATGAACTTTGAAGCTTTGGACACTACCTGAATTGGTGTGAATTGGGACGATGTTTTTGCAGGGAAATGTACAATGAACATGTGGCTGATGTTTAAGCATCTCTTGCAGGATGTTAGGGATATCTTTGTCCCGGTGAGGAAGATAAAGAATGGTAGGGTGAAGGAACCATGGGTGACAAATTAAGTGGAAAATCTAGTCAGGTGGAAGAAGGCAGCATACATGAGGTTTAGGAAGAAAGGATCAGATGGGTCTATTGAGGAATATAGGGTAGCAAGAAAGGAGCTTAAGTAGGGTCTGAGAAGAGCAAGAATGGGGCATGAGAAGGCCTTGGCGAGTAGGGTAAAGGAAAACCCCAAGGCATTCTTCAATTATGTCAAGAACAAAAGGATGACAGGAGTGAAGGTAGAACCGATTAGAGATAAAAGTGGGAAGATGTGCCTGGAGGCTGTGGAAGTGAGCGAGGTCCTCAATGAATACTTCTCTTTGGTATTCACCAATGAGAGGGAACTTGATGATGGTGAGGACAATATGAGTGAGGTTGATGTTCTAGTGCATGTTGATATTAAGGGAGAGGAGGTGTTGGAGTTGTTAAAATACATTAGGACGGATAAGTCCCCGGGGCCTGACGGAATATTCCCCAGGCTGCTCCACGAGGCAAGGGAAGAGATTGCTGAACCTCTGGCTAGGATCTTTATGTCCTCGTTGTCCACAGGAATGGTACTGGAGGATTGGAGGGAGGTGAATGTTTTCCCCTTGTTCAAAAAAGGTAGTAGAGATAGTCCGGGTAATTATAGACCAGTGAGCCTTATGTCTGTGGTGGGAAAGCTATTGGAAAAGATTCTTAGAGACAGGATCTGTGGGCATTTAGAGAATCATGGTCTGATCAGGGACAGTCAGCATGGCTTTGTGAAGGGCAGATCATGCCTAACAAGCCTGATAGAGTTTTTTGAGAAGGTGACCAGGCATATAGATGAGGGTAGTGCAGTGGATGTGATCTACATGGATTTTAGTAAGGCATTTGACAAGGTTCCACACGGTAGGCTTATTCAGAAAGTCAGAAGGCATGGGATCCAGGGAAGTTTGGCCAGGTAGATTCAGAATTGGCTTGCCCGCTGAAGGCAAAGGGTCGCAGTTCATTCCAATGAGAAGGAAGGATTCAAAGAGGGGGAAGGAGCCACAGTGGTTGACAAAGGAAGTCAGAGATTGTATAGCATTAAAGAAAAAGAAGTATGACAGGGCTAAGATGAGTGGGAATACAGATGATTGGGAAAGTTTTAAGGAACAGCAGATCTTAACTAAAAAAGTAATACGGAGAGAAAAAATCAGGTATGAGCTCAGTCTAGCCAGGAATATAAAAGGGATAGCAAAAGCTTTTTTAGCTATGTGAAGAGAAAGAAGATAGTTAAGAACAACGTTGGCCCCTTGAAGAATGAATTGGGAGAAATTGTTATGGGAAACAGGGAAATGGCAACAGAATTTAATGCGTACTTTAGATCTATCTTCACCAGGGAGGACACAAGCAATCTCCCAGATGTATGGATGGGCCAGGGTCATAACATATCAGAGGAATTGAGACAAATTGACATTAGGAAAGAAACTGCGATGAGTAGACTGGTAGGACTGAAGGTTAATAAATCCCCGGGTCCAGATGGTCTGCATCCGAGGGTTCTAAAAGAGGTGGCTCAGGAAATTGCGGATGCATTGGTAATCATTTTCCAATGTTCCTTAGATTCAGGATCAGTTCCTGAAGATTGGAGAGTGGCTAATGTTATCCCACTTTTCAAGAAGGAGAAAACGGAGAACTATCGCCCTGTTAGCCTAACTTCAGTCGTGGGGAAGATGCTTGAGTCCATTATTAAGGACGAAATAGAGGCACATCTTGATGGCAGTAATAGGATTAGGCCGAGCCAGTATGGATTTACCAAGGGCAAATCATGCTTGACTAATCTGTTGGAGTTTTTTGAGGGTGTAACAAGGATGTTAGATGAGGGTAAGCCAGTGGATGTTGTGTACCTAGATTTTCAGAAGGCATTCAATAAGGTGCCACATAGGAGATTGGTGAGTAAAATCAGAGCTCATGGCATTGGGGGCAGGGTTTCAACATGGATAGAAAACTGGTTGGCAGATAGAAAGCAAAGGGTAGCAGTGAATGGGTGTTTCTCGGACTGGCTGGAGGTGACTAGTGGGGTACCACAGGGCTCTGTATTGGGACCACAGCTCTTTACGATTTATGTCAACAATTTAGATGAGGGCATTGAAAACTATATCAGCAAGTTTGTTGACGATACTAAACTGGGTGGCAGTGTGACATGTGAAGAGGACGTTAGGAGAATACAGGGAGACTTGGATAGGCTGGGTGAGTGGGCAGATACTTGGCAGATGTCATTCAATGTGAATAAATGTGAAGTTATCGACTTTGGAAGCAGGAACAAGAGGGCAGAGTATTGTCTGAACGGTGTAGAGTTAGGTAAGGGAGAAATGCAAAGAGACCTAGGAGTCCTAGTTCATCAGTCAATGAAGGTGAATGAGCAAGTGCAACAGGCAGTGAAGAGGGCAAATGGAATGTTGGCCTCTGTTACAAGGGGAATTGAGTACAAGAGCAAGGATGTCCTTTTGCATTTGTACAGGGCCCTGGTGAGACCACACCTGGAATATTGTGTACAGTTTTGGTCTCCAGGTTTAAGGAAGGACATTCTGGCAATTGAGGAAGTGCAGCGTAGATCCACTAGGTTGATTCCTGGGATGGCAGGGCTGTCTTACGCAGAGAGATTGGAGAGATTGGGCTTGTACACACTGGAATTGAGGAGATTGAGAGGGGATGTGATTGAAACGTTTAAGATAATTAAAGGATTTGATAGGATTGAGGCAGGAAATATGTTCCAGATGTTGGGAGAGTCCAGTACCAGAGGGCATGGATTGAGAATCAGAGGTCAGTTATTTAAAACAGAGTTGAGGAAGAACTTCTTCTCCCAGAGAGTTGTGGAGGTGTGGAATGCACTGCCTCAGAAGACGGTGGAGGCCAATTCTCTGGATGCTTTCAAGAAGGAGCTAGGTAGATATCTGATGGATAGGGGAATCAAGGGATATGGGGACAAGGCAGGGACTGGGTATTGATAGTGAATGATCAGCCATGATCTCAGAATGGCGGTGCAGACTCGAGGGGCCGAATGGTCTACTTCTGCACCTATTGTCTATTGTCTATTGAGTACATTCAGATTGGAGGGTTGTGACTAGTGGTGTCCCACAAGGATCTGTTCTGGGACCTCTACTTCTTGTGATTTTTATTAACGACCTGGATGTGGTGGTAGAAGGGTGGGTTGGCAAGTTTGCAGACAACACAAAGGTTGGTGGTGTGGATCGTGTAGAGGATTGTCGAAGATTGCAGAGAGATATTGATAGGATGCAGAAGTGGGCTGAGAAGTGGCAGATGGAGTTCAACCCAGAGAAGTGTGAGGTGGTACACTTTGGAAGGACAAACTCCGGGGTAGAGTACAAAGTAAATGGCAGGATACTTGGTAGTGTGGAGGAGCAGAGGGATCTGGGGGTACATGTCCACAGATCCCTGAAAGTTCCTTCACAGGTAGATAGGGTAGTTAAGAAAGCTTATGGGGTGTTAGTTTTCATAAGTCGAGGGATAGAGTTTAAGAAATGCAATGTAATGATGCAGCTCTATAAAACTCCAGTTAGGCCACACTTGGAGTACTGTGTCCAGTTCTGGTTGCCTCAGTATAGGAAGGATGTGGAAGCATTGGAAAGGGTACAGAGGAGATTTACCAGGATGCTGCCTGGTTTAGAGAGTATGCATTATGATCAGAGATTAAGGGAGCTAGGGCTTTACTCTTTGGAGAGAAGGAGGATGAGAGGAGACATGATAGAGGTGTACAAGATATTAAGAGGAATAGACAGAGTGGACAGCCAGTGCCTCTTCCCCAAGGCACCACTGCTCAGTACAAGAGGACATGGCTTTAAGGTAAGAGGAGGGAAGTTCAAGAGGGATATTAGAGGAAGGTTTTTTACTCAGAGAGTAGTTGGTGCGTGAAATGCACTGCCTGAATCAGTGATGGAGGCAGATACACTAGTGAAGTTTAAGAGACTACTAGACAGGTATATGGAGGAATTTAAGGTTGGATGTGATATGGGAGGCAGGGTTTGAGGGTCGGCACAACATTGTGAGACAAAGGGCCTGTAATGTGCTGTACTATTCTATGTTCTTCTATAATCTCAATTTTTTTAATATACAGTATTTCTGTTTTTGCACATTTTTAAATAATCTATTCAATATAAGTAATTGATTTACTTGTTTAATACATTTGGCCCTCCTTATCCGCGGGGGATTGGTTTTGGGCCCCCCCCCCCGCGGATACCAAAATTCACGGATGCTCAAGTCCCTTATTTAACATGTATCAATGCGGTGTTCTTTAGGACCCAGCGGAACCTTGGACTTTATTTAACCTGTCTCAGTGCTGTAGATATTAAGACCTGGAGGTGCAGCTCTGAATTTGCAGCGTTTCTGTTCACGGAAATAATCACAATTGAAAATAAGGTGCAAGTAATAACGTGATCGGAAAGAGGTGAAACGCCATCGGTCATTGGAAAAGCGTTAGGCTACATCGGTCAATGATTGGAAGAATTTTAATGGAGAATGTGAAAGGCCCTGTCTTGATGAAATCTAAAATTATTACTAAGCAATGCAGTGGTTAAATTATTGAAATACGTATGTTTCTTAAGTGTTTTATATGCATAGAAAGGTAAAATATGTACTATATACTAAGAAAAACGTTTGACTTCTTTGGTTTGTTACGAGTAGGAATGCTTCTTTGTCTGACAAGTGTTTCGCTCACCGTTGTTTCGCTTTAAAATGGCTGATATGGTAATTGTATTCATTTGTTAATCAATGGGGAATGTTATTGTGTCTTGTGAGGCTGGGAACTTGGGGGAGGGGTTTTCGTGGGTTTTTGGTGTGAGGGGAGTCGGGAGGAAGACGCCGAGGAAGGTGGACGTGCACTGGACTGCTCGTAAGACCACCGGGGTGGTCCCAGGTGCGACAGCCGGATGGGTCGATTGGTTCGTTGATTGAGCTCCAACGAGTGCACTAAACAGACTGAACTTTGATAAGTTGGCACCTTTTGTTTTTTTTGTTCCTTGTGTATATATATATATATATATATAGTATTGCCTAATCCTTCTTTAGTTGATGTTAGTAAACTCTTTAAAGTGTATTTCATAACGGTATTTGGTGTGAAGTCGATACTGTGGGCGACGCGAGGCATAAACTTGATTCTCATAGCACCTGCGTGTACGGGAGTTGGGGTTGGTGTGTGGCTGGATCTCCTTTTCTCCTAGACATATACCAGCTTTTTGGGTAAGTGTTACAATTGTTTAGGGAATAATGACAAGAAAAGTAGTCTGTCAAGCAACGAGTGCTGGAGAGAGCACTTCTGGGTTTTCCCGATCCGTGGTTGGTTGAATCCATGCATACAGAATCCGCGGATAAGGAGGGCCGACTGAATTATGTTTTATTTAATTTATTATTATTTATTTATTTATTATTTTTTTCTCTCTTTCTGCTAGATTATGAATTGCATTGAATTGCTGCTGAATTTCACGTCACATGCTGGTGATAATAAACCTGATTCTGATTCTGATATGGTTAGTACAGAAACAAAAAGAAGACAAGGGTCCATTCTCATGTGCGGTCTAATGCGCAATGTTGGAGCTCACGGTTCAGTCCACTGGTTCCCCGTTGACCTCCTCCAAGTGAAGCCGACCCTCGGACCCTCGCTCCAAGTTCACTTCGTCCGGCGGTCTACCAACTCTTTCATGTCTTCTCTCCTCATCTGCAAAAGACCTTGAAATCCCTGCTCCCCGACCCACAAGAAAGAACAACATGCCTGTCATTGGCTAACATACCTTCCAAAGGCCCATTATCTCTAGTCATAACCCAAATATCGCTACTACAGAGAAACCATTACGTTAGCAGTGAAACCTTACAGTGCGTTACACATTGTCATGTTGTTTGCTGGAATATTGGGCTTTGCTTCTGTCTTTCTATGATGCACAAGTTCAGACATGGAGTTTGCAGAGTGAATTTACTGAGTTCACCACACTGATCAGATCTGCAATGTCCAACTCACTCAATAAACAGGCAGATCTTCCATATCCTGTACCATAGCGACTTGTCACAGACCAATTTTTATGTTGTAAACTTAAATACAAGAATTCTGTGGTTATATCTTTAACCAAATTTTGTTGAACACTGAGTCCACATGTTTGGTTTTGCATCAATAATTCTCAGCATCCAACTTACGATCATATCTCCCATCTTCAAAGGTTTCAAAGGTACAGTTAATGTCAGTGAAATGTATACAATATACATCCTGAAAATCTTTTTCTTTGCAAACATCCACAAAAACAGAGGACTGCCTCAAAGAATGAATGAGTTAAATATTAGAACCCCGAAGCACACCCCCCGCTCCCCCACCCACACATAAGCTGCAGAAAAACAATGACCCCTTTGCCCCACCAGCAGAAAAGCTCCACCGAGCAGTGAAGCATGCAGTAAAGTATCAATAAGACTTGCAGTACCCCAAAGACTACTCATTCACCGGGTAATTCAACACACCACAGGCTCTCTCTCTCTCCCTAATAAAGTGTCCCTTTTTCACAGCAAGAGGGGAGAACATAACAAACAACTCGTTGATTTATGATGTTAGAAGTCTGTTGCATCGCTTCTTCCGAGAGCTCGGGTCTCTGGATGCACAGCCATCAGCCAGCTCGCTGCTTTCGATTTTCCATCTCCCACGACACTCCAGTTTCCTGTAGCGGCACCGACCTCGAGTCCACCCCCCTCCAGAGCCACGAGATCCTCGATCCCTGAAGGCGCGCTTCAACCAACTTCAACATACATCCTCAAATTCCAAAGTAAATTTATTATCAAAGTTCATTTACTTATTTGTTTTAGGTTAATTATTTAGAGATAAGCCCTTCCAGCCCAACCAGCTAGGCCGCCCAGCAACCCACCTATTCAACACTAGCCTAATCACAGGTCAATTCACAATGACCAATGAGCCAGTATGTCTTTGGACTGTGGGAGAAAACCAGAGCACCTGGTTACGGGGAGAACATATAAACTCCTCAAGGGATTGAACTCCGAACTCTGATGCCCAGAAATGTAACCATGTCAGGCTGACTGATAGACAACCATGGTGCCCTATGTCACCATATGCCACCCTGGATGATGGGTTCATAATATCATCACACAGTGTGAGTTGGGCAGCACCTTTCATTTTTCTGTGCCCTCAAATGGCCAGATTTCTCCTCACCTATGAGGAAGGCCACTGTCCACTGTGCTCAGAAATAGTACCGCTGTCCGCCACCATGCCCAAGCAACAATGGCCAGGCTAACTGCATCGTCAGCACTGCGTTTCTTATCGCACTCAGACAGCTTCCATCGGTAGACCAAATCAATTACAATCCTGAAGCCCACAGTCTACTCTAAACTCTACTGGAGCGACAGAGGATGGGAGGTAACCTGATAGAGGTGTACAAAATGATGAGAGGCACTGATCGTGTGGATAGTCAGAGGCTTTTTCCCGGTGCTGAGATGGCTAGCACGAGAGGGCGCAGTCTTAAGGTGCTTGGAAGCAGGTACAGAGGAGATGTCAGGGGTAAGTTTTTTATGCAGAGAGTGGTGAGTGCGTGGAATGGGCTGCCAGCGACTGTGGTGGAGGCAGATACGATAGGGTCTTTTAAGAGACTCCTGGATAGATACATGGAGCTCAGAAAAATAGAGGGCTATGGGTAACCCTAGGTAATTTCTAAGGTAAGGACATGTTTGGCACAGCTTTGTAAATCGAAGGGCCTGTATTGTGCTGTATTCATTTTTTGTACATTTAGAGCTATTTTATGAAATGCAGAATATATTTTCATTCAGATTGTCATCAGAACAAAGTAAAATTACATGAAACAGATTTTTTTCCAGTCTGAGAACACAATAGACGAGAAATTGAAAAGAACATTAACAGGGGCCCAGAGCTGAGTGGCTTACAACAGCTTGTGTGAGACTCCATAGCAACAACTTCTATCCAGCAAAGGCTCAAAAATCACAGGCAACAAAACAGAGGATGCACAACAAATCTTGCAAAAAAAGAACTTTTTCCCATGGGCCCTGCCAAAATGGAGAATGGAGCTTATGGAATAAATGAGTTGGGCAGGAGATTGTGGGGACAAGGACAATTGAGGCAGAGGAGATAGCAGGAAATGTGTGGCCAATTAGGAAGATAATTGAGGAAGTGATAGTGCTCTCTTTAAGCTTGGAGTGATTATCAGGCCAATTAATTTCAAGTGACAATGGAGGATTATCAGGGACAGGGTTGACAGTGATGAGAATTAGGGAATGGGGTCAGGGATACAATGATCCAGTAGTACATGGGTGGCAAATAGAAGGGAGCAAACATTAAAAATGACAATGTGCCACTGTCAGAGCTTCTGCCTTGCCGTATCAGAGACCTCAGGTGCTGTCTGCTTGAGTTTGCATATTCTCCTGGTAGCTGAATGGGTTTACCCTAGGGGCTCCAGCTTCACTACACGTCCCAAAGAGCTGCAGGTTGGCGGGTTAATTATTCACTATAAACTGGGCAAATGTTGCTGTGTGGTCGAATCTGAAGGGAGTTGTTAAGAATGTACAGGATAAATGCAGGTTACTGTAAGTGAGTGGCTGATAATTAGCTCAGACTCAATGGACATTTCCAAGCTGTATGTCTGTATGACATTTGAAGACGGACTACCTGGAAGAAATTGTACACCTAGATTCTCTGGCAGTGGTCCAAGTAAGGTCAGACCATTTAAAAAAAAATCAAAATATCCCTCATCGTTCTGGCAATGACCTCCTTGAGAGCACAAAGACTTTGTTTACATAATTCAACTTTGCACAAGTGATATTTGAATGAGAATCATTTGCCATTTGATACCATTGTATATGCCTCTTGGACTCTGTGCATGTAGAAGCTTTATGCACTGACTGCCCAAAACAAATATCCAGAATTGCGCTGTCCAGTAATGCTGTTAAGTTCTCACTCAAAGTGCAAACTGACAGAAAACTCTCTGCTGTTCAGCACATCCTTGAAGCAGTTGCAAAGCTGCCACAAGGTGGCACTGCTGTAACAAGGTGGCACTGCTGTGCTGTCGACTGTTTATTCCCCTCCATAGACGCTGCTTGATTTGTGGTTTCCCCAGCACTCTGTGTTAATCAAATTAAAAATTCTATAAGAAAATTGTGATGAGGAATTACTTAAATTCATGTTAAGAGCAATGAAAGTTTGGATCTATGTGACTGGCGAATTTACTGTATCTCATACGGCTGACAGAATTGTTGCCAGCCCTGTACTTTTATTCAGATTTGCACTGAAATAGCATTGAACGTGGAAATGAAGACACTACCAATTACATCTCTTCTCACCTGCCATGATGTAGATAGAGTCACGTCAATTCTTGATCCATTATTACACAGGCAATCAGAGAAAGCAAGTGATAGAGACAGTAAGATGACAAGTAATCCATATCAGAGTCGGGAGCCTTAAATTTGTATTCAGTCCCCATTTTGGACACCGTGGTAACGTGGTGATGCTATTACAGCTTGGGGCATCAGAGTTCAGAGTTCAATTCCAGCATCCTCTGTAAGGATTTTGCATATCCTCTCCATGAATGCCTGGGTTTCCTCTGACCGCTTCAGTTTCCTCTCATGGTCCAAAGATGTACCAGTTAATAGGTTAATTGGTTATTGTACATTGTCTTGGCTAGGGTTAAATAGCTGGGCAGTGAGGCTTATTGGGCCGGGAAAGCCTGTTCCACACAGAATTTCTAAATAAAAATAAAATAATAGCCTCGTTATTGGGCTTACAGACTAGAATATTACCATGGAAACCCATGTTCCACAGTTTCTTATCAATTCTGCATATACATGAAAGCTACCTAAATTTTTGACTTTTCAATCCCCATTTCAGAAGAATCATTCATGCTTCCAAGCTGTTATCCATACTTTTGATTTACATTGCATTTCATCATTAACATTACTGTCAGAGTAAATAAAATGCTTGTGAGAAGCAAAACTTCTGGAGTGTAAGACAATCTTCAGATCTGTGGAAAAAAATGTACAAATGTCCAACAGGTGGTTGTAATCTACCTATATTTCCTGGATTCTAGGGGGAGGGTGCTTGGGGGTGGTGTTCTGGTGGAGTTAAAGCAACAAATGCAAAGCTGTGTCCAAGAAAGGAGGGGAGAGAAAGCAAGAAAGCCAATTAGCCTAACATCAGCCATCGGCAAAATGCTGTAATCCATTATTAAGGAGAAAGCATTTAGACAATCAAACAGAGTCAACATCAATTTATTGAAGGGAAATAGTGTTTGATAAATATGTTAAAATTCTTTTAGTTTGTAACAAACAAGGTAATAGTGAGGACCCAGTAAATATATTTGAATTGCCAGAAGGCATTCCATTGGGTACCACGTGGCATGCCTTTACTGCACAAGAACACAAGTCTCAGCATAAGAAGACAGCATATGGGACTGGGGTTGATGGCTAACTAACAGAAAACAGAATGGGGTTAAATAGGGCATTTTCAGGCAGGCCATCAGTAACTAGTGGGTTGTGAGAGGTATCAGTGTGAGAGCCTCAGCAACTAATAAACTATATTAATAACGCGGATGAAAGGACTGAGTGTCCTGCAGCCAAATTTGGAATGAACATAGAGACAGGTAAGTTGATAGGCTGTGAGCAAGATACAAAATATCTGTGAAGGGAGCTGAACAGGTGAAGTGAGTGGGCAAAAAGCTGGGAAATAAAGTGCCATGAGGGAAAATGTGAGGTTTTCTTTCTGGAGCTAAAAGTGAAAAAACAAATTAACATTTAAATGGAGTAAGCTTACAAAATGTTGTGATAGAAAGGGTTTAGGGGGATTCTAATATATAAAACAAGTCAGCACACAATTACAAGAAGTTGTAAGGAAGACTTATATAACTCTTGTCTTTCTGACAAGGGCTATGGCATAAAGATGAAAGGAAGCTTAGAACCAGCAAACTGTTTGTTTTGGAGATAGTACAGAGAAAGCTCACTGTCCACTTCTGGGTTGAAGGGTTTGATACGTATATGAAGAAAAATTGAGCAGACTGCGAAGATACTCCTTGGAATATATAAAAATGAGAGGAGATTTTATTGATGAATATCCATTTCTCAGGGGGATTGAGAGTGTGACTGCTGAGAGGATGGTACTCCTATTGAAGTACAAGTTCCTTCATATGAGGAGACCTATTTCAGTCAGGAATGTGGAGGAAGCAGGTTGTAAATTTTGGAATTCTCCACCCAGACAGGTATGGATCCACAATCATTGAATACACCAAGGCAAGTTTCAACAGACACTTCAAATGGAGGAGAGTCAAGGGAGAGAGAGAAAAGGAGTGTTCTTTAAGCTAAGATCAGATCTTTTTGAATAGATAATCAGGCTCAAGGGTGTACCAGCCTATCCCTGATCCTGTTCATTATGCTTAGCATCCCCAGAAGAATTGACTATATCTCACACTTGAGCTTTTGACCTTGTGCATGTTTGAATTTGAAGAGGAAGGCATGAATTTAGAAAAGTCATTTCTCATTAATTTGCCTCTTTGTGCAATTGGATCCTTGATTTCCTCACTTACAGACCCCAGTCAGTCTGGGTTTGCAAAGACATCTCTTCTACAATCTGCATCAGCACAGGTACACCACAAGGCTGTGTGCTTTGCTCCCCTGCTCTACTCACTTTCCACTTATGACCATGTGGCTAAGCACAGCTCCAATGCCATATTTTAGTTTGCTGATAACACCACTGTCGTAGGCCAAATCAAAGCTGGTGAAAAATCGGCATATAGGAGCGAAATTGTAAATCTGACTGAGTGATGCCATAGCAACAACCTCTTCTTCAATGTCAGCAAGACTAAAGAACTGATTATTGACTTCAGCAGGAGGAAAGCAGCGGTTTATGAGCTGTCAATATTAGGGGATCAGAGCATCAGTAACTTTAAATTCCTTGGTGTTATCATTTCAGAAGACCTGTCCTGGGTCAAGGACTTAAGTGCAATTGCGAAGAGAGCACGGTAGGGCCTTTACTTCCTTAGAGGCTTGTGAAGATTTGGCATGACATCTATCACTTTGACAAACTTCTATTGAAGTGTGGTGGAGAGTATATTGATGAGCTGCGTCACAGCCTGGGATGGAAACACCAATGCCCTTGAATGGAAAGTCCTACAAAAAGTAGTGGATACAGCCCAATGCGTCATGGATAAAACTCTCCGCACTGATGATCACATCTACGTGGAGCATTGTCCTAGGAAAGCAGTATTCATCGTCAGGGACCCCTGCCACCCGGGTCGTGCTCCCTTCTCACTGCTGCACCAAGATGAAGGTACAGGAACCTCAGAACTCATACCACCAGGTTCAGGAACAGTTATTGCCCCTCAACCATCGCGTTCTTGAACCAAAGGAGATAACTTCATTCAATTTCACTTGGCCCATCATTGAACTGTTCCCACCTATGGATTCACTTTCAGGGACCTTTCATCTCATGTTTTTGATAGTTATTGTTTATTTATTATATTATTATTATTAATTTTCTTGCTTTTTCTTCTTGTATTTGAACAATTTTTCTCTTTCGTACACTAGTTGTCCACACTGTTGGTGCAGTCTTTCTTTGACCATCATGTTCTTGGATTTATTGAGTATGCCCACAAGAAAATGTATCCCAGGTTTGTACATGATGACGTATATGTACTTTGATAATAATTTACTTTGAACTTTAATGTTGCTATCTGACAGTTTTCAGAATGAAAACAGAAAATCCGGAGCTAATATTTACAGACCATCTCTATTACCTGTTTAGGGTACAGTTGTTCAGTTCTAGAAATTGTATTTTTATCCTTTTACTTCAGTCACTTTCTATTAGTGGATCTGTTGCATTTCTTTTCAGTTGAGACTATATTTCCATATCCATATTGAATCTATGCCAAATGCCCCTTTCCCCTGTACACATAGTGCTCCTGGTATTTCTTAATGTCAAAGGTTACCACAGCTATGAGTCAAAGTGAATGAAGTGTGGACTGAGAGAACAATGTTCCAATTGTAAACTGTTTGTTTAATGTCATCCACCAGTTCATCAGTTACTTTTTTTTCAACTGACATTCCAAGTTACTTGCAGTCACTTTTAGGCAGTTCCTGAATTTGTTGTAATGCAGTACCCAGCTAGTACAAGAGGAGTAAATGTTTCTTAATAGTTATCACAGTCAGCTATATTTTGCTAACTTGGGGGAAGAATCCTTTTCGTTCTCTTGAACTGAGTTCTATGTAGAAATACACTCCTTGATACTACTAGGGGACACGTGAGCAGTTTCTACTTTGCAATACCAATTCTGTAGTCTTCAGTGTTTTGCATTGTTTATGAAGTTAATGTATTTTCCTTCTTTGCATTTCTTATGTCACCTCCTTGTTCCGTTCTGTTTCATTTCAGTTTATGGTATTTGCTTATTTATTTATTTTCAGGAGCGAGTCTTCAGTGACAGGCCATTGCTGCTTGCCCTTCAACTGGATGGAATTGCTAGGCCACTTCAAGGGGCATTGGTGGGCCTTGGTCACATAAACGCCAGAGTAGGTGAACATAACAGATTTCCCCCCAAAGAACATCAATGAACTTGGTGGGTTTTTACAGCAATCCAATAGTCACATTGTTAATAAAAATCCTTGCTGAATTCCAGTTTCAATTCAATTCATTTCAAGTTTGATTGTCAGTCAACCATACATGAGTACAGCCAAATGAGTCAGCATTACTCGAGGACCGCAGAACCAGCAGTCACAAAGCATAAAGCACACATAGCACGTACAGGACAGCGAGCACTCATAGCACGTACAGGACAGCGAGCACTCATAGCACGTACAGGACAGCGAGCACTCATAGCACGTACAGGACAGCGTGCACTCATAGCACATACAGGACAGTGAGCACACATAGCACGTACAGCACAGCGACCACACATAGCATGTACAGGACAGCGAGCACACAAAGCACGTACAGGACAGCGAGCACTCATAGCACGTACAGGACAGCGAGCACTCATAGCACATACAGGACAGCGTGCACTCATAGCACATACAGGACAGTGAGCACACATAGCACGTACAGCACAGCGAGAACACATAGCATGTACAGGACAGCGAGCACACAAAGCACGTACAGGACAGCTTGCACACATAGCATGTACAGGACAGCATGCACAAATAGCACATACAGGACAGCAAGTACACATAGCATGTACAGGACAGCGAGCACACATAGCACGTACAGGACAGCGAGCACACATAGCATGTACAGGACAGCATGCAAAAATAGCACGTACAGGACAGCAAGCACACATAGCATGTACAGGACAGCAAGCATATATAGCACGTACAGGACAGCGAGCACACATAGCATGTACAGGACAGTGAGCACACATAGCACGTACAGCACAGCGAGCACACATAGCATGTACAGGACAGCATGCACATTTAGCACGTACAGGACAGCGAGCACACATAGCACGTACAGGACAGTGAGCACACATAGCACGTACAGGACAGCTTGCACACATAGCATGTACAGGACAGTGAGCAGACATAGCACGTACAGGACAGCGAGCACACATAACACGTACAGGACAGCGAGCAAACATAGCATGTACAGGACAGTGAGCAGACATAGCACGTACAGGACAGCGAGCACACATAACACGTACAGGACAGCGAGCAAACATAGCATGTACAGGACAGTGAGCACACATAGCACGTACAGGACAGCTTGCACACCTAGCATGTACAGGACAGTGAGCACACATAGCAATTACAGGACAGTGAGCACACATAGCACGTACAGGACAGTGAGCGCACATATCACGTACAGACAGCTTGCACACATAGCATGTACAGGACAGTGAGCACACATAGCACGTACAGGACAGCATGCACATATAGCACTTACAGGACAGCGAGCAAACGTAGCATGTACAGGACAGCGAGCACACACAGCATGTACAGGACAGTGAGCACACATAGCACGTACAGGACAGCGAGCACTCATAGCACATACAGGACAGCGAGCAGACATAACATGTACAGGACAGCGAGCACACATAGCACAAACAGGACAGCAAGCGCTCAGAACACGTACAGGACAGCTTGCACACATAGCATGTACAGGACAGTGAGCAGACATAGCACGTACAGGACAGCGAGCACACATAACACGTACAGGACAGCGAGCAAACATAGCATGTACAGGACAGTGAGCACACATAGCACGTACAGGACAGCTTGCACACCTAGCATGTACAGGACAGTGAGCACACATAGCAATTACAGGACAGTGAGCACACATAGCACGTACAGGACAGTGAGCGCACATATCACGTACAGACAGCTTGCACACATAGCATGTACAGGACAGTGAGCACACATAGCACGTACAGGACAGCATGCACATATAGCACTTACAGGACAGCGAGCAAACGTAGCATGTACAGGACAGCGAGCACACACAGCATGTACAGGACAGTGAGCACACATAGCACGTACAGGACAGCGAGCACTCATAGCACATACAGGACAGCGAGCAGACATAACATGTACAGGACAGCGAGCACACATAGCACAAACAGGACAGCAAGCACTCATAACACGTACAGGACAGCAAGCACTCATAGCACGTACAGGACAGCGAGCACACATAGCACGTACAGGACAGCAAGCACACATAGCACGTACAGGACAGGGAGCACACAAAGCACGTACAGGACAGCGAGAACTCATAGCACGTACAGGACAGCAAGCACACATAGCACGTACAGGACAACGAGCACACATAGCACATAGAGGACAGTGAGCGCACACATAGCACGTACAGGACAGCTTGCACACATACCACGTACAGGACAGCGAGCACACATAGCACGTACAGGACAGCTTGCAAACATAGCATGTACAGGACAGCGAGCACACATAGCACGTACAGGACAGCGAGTACACATAGCAGGTACAGAACAGCATGCACAAAAAGCACATACAGGACAGCAAGCACACATAGCATGTACAGGACAGCGAGCACACATAGCACGTACAGGACGGCGAGCACACATAGCATGTACAGGACAGCATGCACAAATAGCACGTACAGGACAGCAAACACACATAGCATGTACAGGACAGTGAGCATATATAGCACGTACAGGACAGTGAGCACACATAGCATGTACAGGACAGTGAGCACACATAGCACGTACATGACAGCGAGCACACAGAGCATGTACAGGACAGCATGCACAAATAGCACGTACAGGACAGCAAGCACACTTAGCATGTACAGGACAGCGGGCATACATAGCACTTGTAGGACAGCTAGCACACATAGCTTGTACAGGACAGCGAGCACTCATAACACGTACAGGACAGCGCGCAAACATAGCATGTACAGGACAGTGAGCACACATAGCACGTAAAGGACAGCTTGCACACATAGCATGTACAGGACAGTGAGCACACATAGCATATACAGGACAGTGAGCACACATAGCACGTACAGGACAGTGAGCGCACATAACACGTACAGGACAGCTGGCACACATAGCATGTACTGGACAGTGAGCACACATAACACGTACAGGACAGCTGGCACACATAGTATGTACAGGACAGCGAGCACTCATAGCACATACAGGACAGCGAGCACTCATAACACGAACAGGACAGCGAGCACACATAGCACATACAGGACAGCGAGCACTCATAACACGTACAGGACAGCGTGCACACATAAAACGTACAAGACAGCGAGCACCCATAGCACGTACAGGACAGCGAGCACACATAGCATGTACAGGACAGCGAGCACGCGTAGCTCGTACAGGACAGTGAGCACACATAGCATGTACAGGACAGCGGGCATACATAGCACTTGTAGGACAGCGAGCACACATAGCATGTACAGGACAGCGAGCACTCATAACACGTACAGGACAGCGCGCAAACATAGCATGTACAGGACAATCAGCACACATAGCACGTATAGGACAGCTTGCACACATAGCATGTACAGGACAGTGAGCACACATAGCATATACAGGACAGTGAGCACACATAACACGTACAGGTCAGCTGGCACACATAGCATGTACAGGACAGAGAGCACACATAGCACGTACAGGACAGCATCAACATATAGCACTTACAGGACAGCGAGCACACATAGAATGTACAGGACAGCGAGCACACATAGCATGTACAGGACAGTGAGCACACATAGCACGTACAGGACAGCGAGCACTCATAGCACATACAGGACAGCGAGCACTCATAACACGAACAGGACAGCGAGCACTCATAGCACGTACAGGACAGCGAGCACACATAAAACGTACAGGACAGCGAGCACTCATAGCACGTACAGGACAGCAAGCACACATAGCATGTACACGACAGCGAGCACACAAAGCACGTACAGGACAACGAGCACACATAACACGTACAGGACAGCGAGCACACATAGAACATAGAGGACAGTGAGCACATATAGCACGTACAGGACAGCTTGCACACATAGCACGTACAGGATAGCGAGCACACATAGCATGTACAGGACAGCATGCACACATACCACGTACAGGAAAGCGAGCACACATAGCACGTACAGGATAGCGAGCACACATAGCATGTACAGGACAGCATGCACAAATAGCACGTACAGGACAGCAAGCACACATAGCATGTACAGGACAGCGAACATATATAGCACGTACAGGACAGTGAGCACACATAGCATGTACAGGACAGTGAGCACACATAGCACGTACAGGACTGCGAGCACACATAGCATGTACATGACAGCGAGCACACATAGCATGTACAGGACAGTGAGCACACATAGCATGTACAGGACAGCGGGCATACATAGCACTTGTAGGACAGAGAGCACACATAGCATGTACAGGACAGCATGCACATTTAGCACGTACAGGACAGCGAGCACACATAGCATGTACAGGACAGCAAGCACACATAGCACGTACAGGACAGTGAGCACAGATAGCATGTACAGGACAACGAGCACACATAGCACGTATAGAACAGCGTGCATATATATCACGTACAGGACAGTGAGCACACATAATACATACATGACAGCGAGCACATAGCACATACAGGACAGCGAGGACACATAGCACATACTGGACAGTGAGCACACATAGCACGTACAGGACAGCGAGCACTCATAGCATGTACAGGACAGCGAGCACACATAGCATGTAGAGGACAGTGAGCACACATAGCATGTACAGGACAGTGAGCACACATAGCACATACAGGACAGCGAGCACACATAGCATGTACAGGACAGTGAGCACACATAGCACGTACAGGACAGCTTGCACACATAACACGTACAGGACTGCGAGCACACATAGCATGTACATGACAGTGAGCACACATAGCACGTACAGGACAGTGAACACACATAGCACGTACAGGACAGTGAGCACAGATAGCATGTACAGGACAACGAGCACACATAGCACGTATAGAACAGCGTGCATATATATCACGTACAGGACAGTGAGCACACATAATACATACATGACAGCGAGCACATAGCACATACAGGACAGCGAGGACACATAGCACATACTGGACAGTGAGCACACATAGCACGTACAGGACAGCGAGCACTCATAGCATGTACAGGACAGCGAGCACACATAGCATGTAGAGGACAGTGAGCACACATAGCATGTACAGGACAGTGAGCACACATAGCACATACAGGACAGCGAGCACACATAGCATGTACAGGACAGTGAGCACACATAGCACGTACAGGACAGCTTGCACACATAACACGTACAGGACTGCGAGCACACATAGCATGTACATGACAGTGAGCACACATAGCACGTACAGGACAGTGAACACACATAGCATGTAGAGGACAGTGAGCACACATAGCACATACAGGACAGCGAGCACACATAGCATGTACAGGACAGTGAGCACACATAGCACGTACAGGACAGCTTGCACACATAACACGTACAGGACTGCGAGCACACATAGCATGTACATGACAGTGAGCACTTATAACACGTACAGGACAGAGCGCAAACATAGCATGTACAGGACAGTGAGCACACATAGCACGTATAGGACAGCTTGCATACATAGCATGTACAGGACAGTGAGCACACATAGCATGTACAGGACAGTGAGCACACATAGCACGTACAGGACTGCGAGCACACATAGCATGTACATGACAGCGAGCACACATAGCATGTACAGGACAGTGAGCACACATAGCATGTACAGGACAGCGGGCATACATAGCACTTGTAGGACAGAGAGCACACATAGCATGTACAGGACAGCATGCACATTTAGCACGTACAGGACAGCGAGCACACATAGCATGTACAGGACAGCAAGCACACATAGCACGTACAGGACAGTGAGCACAGATAGCATGTACAGGACAACGAGCACACATAGCACGTATAGAACAGCGTGCATATATATCACGTACAGGACAGTGAGCACACATAATACATACATGACAGCGAGCACATAGCACATACAGGACAGCGAGGACACATAGCACATACTGGACAGTGAGCACACATAGCACGTACAGGACAGCGAGCACTCATAGCATGTACAGGACAGCGAGCACACATAGCATGTAGAGGACAGTGAGCACACATAGCACGTACAGGACAGTGAGCACACATAGCACATACAGGACAGCGAGCACACATAGCATGTACAGGACAGTGAGCACACATAGCACGTACAGGACAGCTTGCACACATAACACGTACAGGACTGCGAGCACACATAGCATGTACATGACAGTGAGCACACATAGCACGTACAGGACAGTGAACACACATAGCACGTACAGGACAGTGAGCACAGATAGCATGTACAGGACAACGAGCACACATAGCACGTATAGAACAGCGTGCATATATATCACGTACAGGACAGTGAGCACACATAATACATACATGACAGCGAGCACATAGCACATACAGGACAGCGAGGACACATAGCACATACTGGACAGTGAGCACACATAGCACGTACAGGACAGCGAGCACTCATAGCATGTACAGGACAGCGAGCACACATAGCATGTAGAGGACAGTGAGCACACATAGCATGTACAGGACAGTGAGCACACATAGCACATACAGGACAGCGAGCACACATAGCATGTACAGGACAGTGAGCACACATAGCACGTACAGGACAGCTTGCACACATAACACGTACAGGACTGCGAGCACACATAGCATGTACATGACAGTGAGCACACATAGCACGTACAGGACAGTGAACACACATAGCATGTAGAGGACAGTGAGCACACATAGCACATACAGGACAGCGAGCACACATAGCATGTACAGGACAGTGAGCACACATAGCACGTACAGGACAGCTTGCACACATAACACGTACAGGACTGCGAGCACACATAGCATGTACATGACAGTGAGCACTTATAACACGTACAGGACAGAGCGCAAACATAGCATGTACAGGACAGTGAGCACACATAGCACGTATAGGACAGCTTGCATACATAGCATGTACAGGACAGTGAGCACACATAGCATATAAAGGACAGTGAGCACACATAGCACGTACAGGACAGTGAGCGCACATAACACGTACAGGACAGCTGACACACATAGCATGTACAGGACAGTGAGCACACATAGCACGTACAGGACAGCATGCACATATAGCACTTACAGGACAGCGAGCACACATAGCATGTACAGGACAGCGAGCACACATAGCATGTACAGGACAGTGAGCACACATAGCACGTACAGGACAGCGAGCACTCATAGCACGAACAGGACAGCGAGAACACATAGCACATACAGAACAGCGAGCACTCATAACACGTACAGGACAGCGAGCACTCATAGCACGTACAGGACAGCGAGCACACATAGCATGTACAGGACAGCGAACACACAAAGCACGTACAGGACAACGAGCACACATAACACGTACAGGACACGGAGCACACATAACACGTACAGGACAGCGAGCACACATAGAACATAGAGGACAGTGAGCACACATAGCACGTACAGGACAGCTTGCACACATAGCACGTACAGGATAGCGAGCACACATAGCATGTACAGGACAGCATGCACACATACCACGTACAGGAAAGCGAGCACACATAGCACGTACAGGATAGCGAGCACACATAGCATGTACAGGACAGCATGCACAAATAGCACGTACAGGACAGCAAGCACACATAGCATGTACAGGACAGCGAACATATATAGCACGTACAGGACAGTGAGCACACATAGCATGTACAGGACAGTGAGCACACATAGCACGTACAGGACTGCGAGCACACATAGCATGTACATGACAGCGAGCACACATAGCATGTACAGGACAGTGAGCACACATAGCATGTACAGGACAGCGGGCATACATAGCACTTGTAGGACAGAGAGCACACATAGCATGTACAGGACAGCATGCACATTTAGCACGTACAGGACAGCGAGCACACATAGCATGTACAGGACAGCAAGCACACATAGCACGTACAGGACAGTGAGCACAGATAGCATGTACAGGACAACGAGCACACATAGCACGTATAGAACAGCGTGCATATATATCACGTACAGGACAGTGAGCACACATAATACATACATGACAGCAAGCACATAGCACATACAGGACAGCGAGGACACATAGCACATACTGGACAGTGAGCACACATAGCACGTACAGGACAGCGATGACTCATAGCATGTACAGGACAGCGAGCACACATAGCATGTAGAGGACAGTGAGCACACATAGCATGTAGAGGACAGTGAGCACACATAGCATGTACAGGACAGTGAGCACACATAGCACGTACAGGACAGCTTGCACACATAAGACGTACAGGACTGCGAGCACACATAGCATGTACATGACAGTGAGCACACATAGCACGTACAGGACAGTGAACACACATAGCATGTAGAGGACAGTGAGCACACATAGCACATACAGGACAGCGAGCACACATAGCATGTACAGGACAGTGAGCACACATAGCACGTACAGGACAGCTTGCACACATAACACGTACAGGACTGCGAGCACACATAGCATGTACATGACAGTGAGCACTTATAACACGTACAGGACAGAGCGCAAACATAGCATGTACAGGACAGTGAGCACACATAGCACGTATAGGACAGCTTGCATACATAGCATGTACAGGACAGTGAGCACACATAGCATATTAAGGACAGTGAGCACACATAGCACATACAGGACAGTGAGCGCACATAACACGTACAGGACAGCTGGCACACATAGCATGTACAGGACAGTGAGCACACATAGCACGTACAGGACAGCATGCACATATAGCACTTACAGGACAGCGAGCACACATAGCATGTACAGGACAGCGAGCACACATAGCATGTACAGGACAGTGAGCACACATAGCACGTACAGGACAGCGAGCACACATAGCACATACAGAACAGTGAGCACTCATAACACGTACAGGACAGCGAGCACTCACAGCACGTACAGGACAGCGAGCACACATAGCATGTACAGGACAGCGAACACACAAAGCACGTACAGGACAACGAGCACACATAACACGTACAGGACACGGAGCACACATAGAACATAGAGGACAGTGAGCACACATAGCACGTACAGGACAGCTTGCACACATACCACGTACAGGACAGCGAGCACACATAGCACATACAGGACAGCGAGCAGACATAGCATGTACAGGACAGCATGCACAAATAGCACGTACAGGACAGCAAGCACACATAGCATGTACAGGACAGCGATCATATATGGCACGTACAGGACAGTGAGCACACATAGCATGTACAGGACAGTGAGCACACATAGCACGTACAGGACAGCGAGCACACATAGCATGTACAGGACAGCATGCACATTTAGCACGTACAGGACAGCGAGCACACATAGCATGTACAGGACAGCGAGCACACATAGCACATACAGGAGAGCGAGCACACATAGCATGTACATGACAGCGAGCACACATAGCATGTACAGGACAGCGAGCACACATAGCATGTACAGGACAGTGAGCACACATAGCATGTACAGGACAGCGAGCACACATAGCACGTACAGGAGAGCGAGCACACATAGCATGTAAATGACAGCGAGCACACATAGCATGTAGAGGACAGTGAGCACACATAGCATGTACAGGACAGTGGAACACATAGCACGTACAGGACAGTGAGCACTCATAACATGTACATGACAGTGAGCACAGATAGCACGTACAGGACAACGAGCACACATAGCACGTATAGAACAGCGTGCATATATATCACGTACAGGACAGTGAGCACACATAATACGTACATGACAGCGAGCACATAGCACATACAGGACAGCGAGGACACATAGCACATACAGGACAGTGAGCACACATAGCACGTACAGGACAGCGAGCACACGTAGCACGTACAGGACAGTGAGCACAGATAGCAGGTACAGGAGAGCGAGCACTCATAACACGAACAGGACAGTGAGCACACATAGCACATACAGGACAGCGAGCACTCATAGCACGTACAGGACAGCGAGCTCTCATAGCACATACAGGACAGCGAGCACTCATAGCACATACAGGACAGCGAGCACTCATAGCATGTACAGGACAGCGAGCATATATAGCATGTACAGGACAGTGAGCACACATAGCACGTACAGGACAGCGAGCACACATAGAACATAGAGGACAGTGAGCACACATAGCACGTACAGGACAGCTTGCACACATAGCACGTACAGGACAGCGTGCACACATAAAACGTACAAGACAGCGAGCACCCATAGCACGTACAGGACAGCGAGCACACATAGCATGTACAGGACAGCGAGCACGCGTAGCTCGTACAGGACAGTGAGCACACATAGCATGTACAGGACAGCGGGCATACATAGCACTTGTAGGACAGCGAGCACACATAGCATGTACAGGACAGCGAGCACTCATAACACCTACAGGACAGCGCGCAAACATAGCATGTACAGGACAATCAGCACACATAGCACGTATAGGACAGCTTGCACACATAGCATGTACAGGACAGTGAGCACACATAGCATATACAGGACAGTGAGCACACATAGCACGTACAGGACAGTGAGCGCACATAACACGTACAGGTCAGCTGGCACACATAGCATGTACAGGACAGAGAGCACACATAGCACGTACAGGACAGCATCAACATATAGCACTTACAGGACAGCGAGCACACATAGAATGTACAGGACAGCGAGCACACATAGCATGTACAGGACAGTGAGCACACATAGCACGTACAGGACAGCGAGCACTCATAGCACATACAGGACAGCGAGCACTCATAACACGAACAGGACAGCGAGCAGTCATAGCACGTACAGGACAGCGAGCACACATAAAACGTACAGGACAGCGAGCACTCATAGCACGTACAGGACAGCAAGCACACATAGCATGTACAGGACAGCGAGCACACAAAGCACGTACAGGACAACGAGCACACATAACACGTACAGGACAGCGAGCACACATAGAACATAGAGGACAGTGAGCACATATAGCACGTACAGGACAGCTTGCACACATAGCACGTACAGGATAGCGAGCACACATAGCATGTACAGGACAGCATGCACACATACCACGTACAGGAAAGCGAGCACACATAGCACGTACAGGATAGCGAGCACACATAGCATGTACAGGACAGCATGCACAAATAGCACGTACAGGACAGCAAGCACACATAGCATGTACAGGACAGCGAGCATATATAGCACGTACAGGACAGTGAGCACACATAGCATGTACAGGACAGTGAGCACACATAGCACGTACAGGACTGCGAGCACACATAGCATGTACATGACAGCGAGCACACATAGCATGTACAGGACAGTGAGCACACATAGCATGTACAGGACAGCGGGCATACATAGCACTTGTAGGACAGAGAGCACACATAGCATGTACAGGACAGCATGCACATTTAGCACGTACAGGACAGCGAGCACACATAGCATGTACAGGACAGCAAGCACACATAGCACGTACAGGACAGTGAGCACAGATAGCATTTACAGGACAACGAGCACACATAGCACGTATAGAACAGCGTGCATATATATCACGTACAGGACAGTGAGCACACATAATACATACATGACAGCGAGCACATAGCACATACAGGACAGCGAGGACACATAGCACATACTGGACAGTGAGCACACATAGCACGTACAGGACAGCGAGCACTCATAGCATGTACAGGACAGCGAGCACACATAGCATGTAGAGGACAGTGAGCACACATAGCATGTACAGGACAGTGAGCACACATAGCACATACAGGACAGCGAGCACACATAGCATGTACAGGACAGTTAGCACACATAGCACGTACAGGACAGCTTGCACACATAACACGTACAGGACTGCGAGCACACATAGCATGTACATGACAGTGAGCACACATAGCACGTACAGGACAGTGAACACACATAGCACGTACAGGACAGTGAGCACAGATAGCATGTACAGGACAACGAGCACACATAGCACGTATAGAACAGCGTGCATATATATCACGTACAGGACAGTGAGCACACATAATACATACATGACAGCGAGCACATAGCACATACAGGACAGCGAGGACACATAGCACATACTGGACAGTGAGCACACATAGCACGTACAGGACAGCGAGCACTCATAGCATGTACAGGACAGCGAGCACACATAGCATGTATAGGACAGTGAGCACACATAGCATGTACAGGACAGTGAGCACACATAGCACATACAGGACAGCGAGCACACATAGCATGTACAGGACAGTGAGCACACATAGCACGTACAGGACAGCTTGCACACATAACACGTACAGGACTGCGAGCACACATAGCATGTACATGACAGTGAGCACACATAGCACGTACAGGACAGTGAACACACATAGCATGTAGAGGACAGTGAGCACACATAGCACACACAGGACAGCGAGCACACATAGCATGTACAGGACAGTGAGCACACATAGCACATACAGGACAGCTTGCACACATAACACGTACAGGACTGCGAGCACACATAGCATGTACATGACAGTGAGCACTTATAACACGTACAGGACAGAGAGCAAACATAGCATGTACAGGACAGTGAGCACACATAGCACGTATAGGACAGCTTGCATACATAGCATGTACAGGACAGTGAGCACACATAGCATATAAAGGACAGTGAGCACACATAGCACGTACAGGACAGTGAGCGCACATAACACGTACAGGACAGCTGACACACATAGCATGTACAGGACAGTGAGCACACATAGCACGTACAGGACAGCATGCACATATAGCACTTACAGGACAGCGAGCACACATAGCATGTACAGGACAGCGAGCACACATAGCATGTACAGGACAGTGAGCACACATAGCACGTACAGGACAGCGAGCACTCATAGCACGAACAGGACAGCGAGCACACATAGCACATACAGAACAGCGAGCACTCATAACACGTACAGGACAGCGAGCACTCATAGCACGTACAGGACAGCGAGCACACATAGCATGTACAGGACAGCGAACACACAAAGCACCTACAGGACAACGAGCACACATAACACGTACAGGACACGGAGCACACATAACACGTACAGGACAGCGAGCACACATAGAACATAGAGGACAGTGAGCACACATAGCACGTACAGGACAGCTTGCACACATAGCACGTACAGGATAGCGAGCACACATAGCATGTACAGGACAGCATGCACACATACCACGTACAGGAAAGCGAGCACACATAGCACGTACAGGATAGCGAGCACACATAGCATGTACAGGACAGCATGCACAAATAGCACGTACAGGACAGCAAGCACACATAGCATGTACAGGACAGCGAACATATATAGCACATACAGGACAGTGAGCACACATAGCATGTACAGGACAGTGAGCACACATAGCACATACAGGACTGCGAGCACACATAGCATGTACATGACAGCGAGCACACATAGCATGTACAGGACAGTGAGCACACATAGCATGTACAGGACAGCGGGCATACATAGCACTTGTAGGACAGAGAGCACACATAGCATGTACAGGACAGCATGCACATTTAGCACGTACAGGACAGCGAGCACACATAGCATGTACAGGACAGCAAGCACACATAGCACGTACAGGACAGTGAGCACAGATAGCATGTACAGGACAACGAGCACACATAGCACGTATAGAACAGCGTGCATATATATCACGTACAGGACAGTGAGCACACATAATACATACATGACAGCGAGCACATAGCACATACAGGACAGCGAGGACACATAGCACATACTGGACAGTGAGCACACATAGCACGTACAGGACAGCGAGCACTCATAGCATGTACAGGACAGCGAGCACACATAGCATGTAGAGGACAGTGAGCACACATAGCATGTAGAGGACAGTGAGCACACATAGCATGTACAGGACAGTGAGCACACATAGCACGTACAGGACAGCTTGCACACATAACACGTACAGGACTGCGAGCACACATAGCATGTACATGACAGTGAGCACACATAGCACGTACAGGACAGTGAACACACATAGCATGTAGAGGACAGTGAGCACACATAGCACATACAGGACAGCGAGCACACATAGCATGTACAGGACAGTGAGCACACATAGCACGTACAGGACAGCTTGCACACATAACACGTACAGGACTGCGAGCACACATAGCATGTACATGACAGTGAGCACTTATAACACGTACAGGACAGAGCGCAAACATAGCATGTACAGGACAGTGAGCACACATAGCACGTATAGGACAGCTTGCATACATAGCATGTACAGGACAGTGAGCACACATAGCATATAAAGGACAGTGAGCACACATAGCACATACAGGACAGTGAGCGCACATAACACGTACAGGACAGCTGGCACACATAGCATGTACAGGACAGTGAGCACACATAGCACGTACAGGACAGCATGCACATAAAGCACTTACAGGACAGCGAGCACACATAGCATGTACAGGACAGCGAGCACACATAGCATGTACAGGACAGTGAGCACACATAGCACGTACAGGACAGTGAGCACTCATAGCACGAACAGGACAGCGAGCACACATAGCACATACAGAACAGCGAGCACTTATAACACGTACAGGACAGCGAGCACTCATAGCACGTACAGGACAGCGAGCACACATAGCATGTACAGGACAGCGAACACACAAAGCACGTACAGGACAACGAGCACACATAACACGTTCAGGACACGGAGCACACATAGAACATAGAGGACAGTGAGCACACATAGCACGTACAGGACAGCTTGCACACATACCACGTACAGGACAGCGAGCACACATAGCACATACAGGACAGCGAGCAGACATAGCATGTACAGGACAGCATGCACAAATAGCACGTACAGGACAGCAAGCACACATAGCATGTACAGGACAGCGATCATATATGGCACGTACAGGACAGTGAGCACACATAGCATGTACAGGACAGTGAGCACACATAGCACGTACAGGACAGCGAGCACACATAGCATGTACAGGACAGCATGCACATTTAGCACGTACAGGACAGCGAGCACACATAGCATGTACAGGACAGCGAGCACACATAGCACGTACAGGAGAGCGAGCACACATAGCATGTACATGACAGCGAGCACACATAGCATGTACAGGACAGCGAGCACACATAGCATGTACAGGACAGTGTGCACACATAGCATGTACAGGACAGCGAGCACACATAGCACGTACAGGAGAGCGAGCACACATAGCATGTAAATGACAGCGAGCACACATAGCATGTAGAGGACAGTGAGCACACATAGCATGTACAGGACAGTGAGAACACATAGCACGTACAGGACAGTGAGCACTCATAACATGTACATGACAGTGAGCACAGATAGCACGTACAGGACAACGAGCACACATAGCACGTATAGAACAGCGTGCATATATATCACGTACAGGACAGTGAGCACACATAATACGTACATGACAGCGAGCACATAGCACATACAGGACAGCGAGGACACATAGCACATACAGGACAGTGAGCACACATAGCACGTACAGGACAGCGAGCACACGTAGCACGTACAGGACAGTGAGCACAGATAGCAGGTACAGGAGAGCGAGCACTCATAACACGAACAGGACAGTGAGCACACATAGCACATACAGGACAGCGAGCACTCATAGCACGTACAGGACAGCGAGCTCTCATAGCACATACAGGACAGCGAGCACTCATAGCACATACAGGACAGCAAGCACTCATAGCATGTACAGGACAGCGAGCATATATAGCATGTACAGGACAGTGAGCACACATAGCACGTACAGGACAGCGAGCACACATAGAACATAGAGGACAGTGAGCACACATAGCACGTACAGGATAGCGAGCACACATAGCATGTACAGGACAGCATGCACACATACCACGTACAGGAAAGCGAGCACACATAGCACGTACAGGATAGCGAGCACACATAGCATGTACAGGACAGCAAGCACAAATAGCACGTACAGGACAGCAAGCACACATAGCATGTACAGGACAGCGAGCATATATAGCACGTACAGGACAGTGAGCACACATAGCATGTACAGGACAGTGAGCACACATAGCACGTACAGGACTGCGAGCACACATAGCATGTACATGACAGCGAGCACACATAGCATGTACAGGACAGCGAGGACACATAGCACATACTGGACAGTGAGCACACATAGCACGTACAGGACAGCGAGCACTCATAGCATGTACAGGACAGCGAGCACACATAGCATGTAGAGGACAGTGAGCACACATAGCATGTACAGGACAGCGAGCATACATAGCATGTAGAGGACAGTGAGCACACATAGCATGTAGAGGACAGTGAGCACACATAGCACATACAGGACAGCGAGCACACATAGCATGTACAGGAAAGTGAGCACACATAGCACGTACAGGACAGCTTGCACACATAACACGTACAGGACTGCGAGCACACATAGCATGTACATGACAGTGAGCACACATAGCATGTACAGGACAGTGAGCACACATAGCATGTACAGGACAGCGGGCATACATAGCACTTGTAGGACAGCGAGCACACATAGCATGTACAGGACAGCGAGCACTTATAACACGTACAGGACAGAGCGCAAACATAGCATGTACAGGACAGTGAGCACACATAGCACGTATAGGACAGCTTGCATACATAGCGTGTACAGGACAGTGAGCACACATAGCATATAAAGGACAGTGAGCACACATAGCACGTACAGGACAGTGAGCGCACATAACACGTACAGGACAGCTGGCACACATAGCATGTTCAGGACAGTGAGCACACATAGCACGTACAGGACAGCATGCACATATAGCACTTACAGGACAGCGAGCACACATAGCATGTACAGGACAGCGAGCACACATAGCATGTACAGGACAGTGAGCACACATAGCACGTACAGGACAGCGAGCACTCATAGCACGAACAGGACAGCGAGCACACATAGCACATACAGAACAGCGAGCACTCATAACACGTACAGGACAGCGAGCACTCATAGCACGTACAGGACAGCGAGCACACATAAAACGTACAGGACAGCGAGCACTCATAGCACGTACAGGACAGCAAGGACACATAGCATGTACAGGACAGCGAACACACAAAGCACGTACAGGACAACGAGCACACATAACACGTACAGGACACGGAGCACACATAGAACATAGAGGACAGTGTGCACACATAGCACGTACAGGACAGCTTGCACACATACCACGTACAGGACAGCGAGCACACATAGCACATACAGGACAGCGAGCAGACATAGCATATACAGGACAGCATGCACAAATAGCACGTACAGGACAGCAAGCACACATAGCATGTACAGGACAGCGAGCACACATAGCATGTAGAGGACAGTGAGCACACATAGCATGTACAGGACAGTGAGCACACATAGCATGTACAGGACAGCGAGCACACATAGCACGTACAGGAGAGCGAGCACACATAGCATGTAAATGACAGCGAGCACACATAGCATGTAGAGGACAGTGAGCACACATAGCATGTACAGGACATTGAGAACACATAGCACGTACAGGACAGTGAGCACAGATAGCACGTACAGGACAACGAGCACACATAGCACGTATAGAACAGCGTGCATATATATCACGTACAGGACAGTGAGCACACATAATACATACATGACAGCGAGCACATAGCACATACAGGACAGCGAGGACACATAGCACATACTGGACAGTGAGCACACATAGCACGTACAGGACAGCGAGCACACGTAGCACGTATAGGACAGTGAGCACAGATAGCAGGTACAGGAGAGCGAGCACTCATAACACGAACAGGACAGTGAGCACACATAGCACATACAGGACAGCGAGCACTCATAGCACGTACAGGACAGCGAGCTCTCATAGCACATACAGGACTGCGAGCACTCATAGCACATACAGGACAGCGAGCACTCATAGCATTTACAGGACAGCGAGCATATATAGCACGTACAGGACAGTGAGCACACATAGCCTGTACAGGACAGTGAGCACACATAGCACGTAGAGGACTGCGAGCACTCATAGCATGTACAGGACAGCGGGCATACATAGCACTTGTCGGACAGAGAGCACACATAGCATGTACAGGACAGCATGCACATTTAGCACGTACAGGACAGCGAGCACACATAGCATGTACAGGACAGCAAGCACACATAGCACGTACAGGACAGTGAGCACAGATAGCACGTACAGGACAACGAGCACACATAGCACGTATAGAACAGCGTGCATATATATCACGTACAGGACAGTGAGCACACATAATACGTACATGACAGCCAGCACATAGCACATACAGGACAGAGAGGACACATAGCACATACAGGACACTGAGCACACATAGCACGTACAGGACAGCGAGTACTCATAGCACGTACAGGACAGCGAGCACTCATAGCATGTACAGGACAGCGAGCACACATACCATGTAGAGGACAGTGAGCACACATAGCATGTACAGGACAGCGAGCATACATAGCATGTAGAGGACAGTGAGCACACATAGCATGTAGAGGACAGTGAGCACACATAGCACATACAGGACAGCGAGCACACATAGCATGTACAGGACAGTGAGCACACATAGCACGTACAGGAGAGCTTGCACACATAACACGTACAGGACTGCGAGCACACATAGCATGTACATGACAGTTAGCACACATAGCACGTACAGGACAGTGTGCACACATAGCATGTACAGGACAGCGAGCATACATAGCATGTAGAGGACAGTGAGCACACATAGCATGTAGAGGACAGTGAGCACACATAGCACATACAGGACAGCGAGCACACATAGCATGTACAGGACAGTGAGCACACATAGCACGTACAGGACAGCTTGCACACATAGCACATACAGGACAGCGAGCACACATAGCATGTACAGGACAGTGAGCACACATAGCACGTACAGGACAGCTTGCACACATAACACGTACAGGACTGCGAGCACACATAGCATGTACATGACAGTGAGCACACATAGCACGTACAGGACAGTGAGCACACATAGCATGTACAGGACAGTGAGCACTTATAACACGTACAGGACAGAGCGCAAACATAGCATGTACAGGACAGTGAGCACACATAGCACATATAGGACAGCTTGCATACATAGCATGTACAGGACAGTGAGCACACATAGCATATAAAGGACAGTGAGCACATAGCACGTACAGGACAGTGAGCGCACATAACACGTACAGGACAGCTGGCACACATAGCATGTACAGGACAGTGAGCACACATAGCACGTACAGGACAGCATGCACATATAGCACTTAAAGGACAGCGAGCACACATAGCATGTACAGGACAGCGAGCACACATAGCATGTACAGGAGAGTGAGCACACATAGCACGTACAGGACAGCGAGCACTCAGAGCACGAACAGGACAGCGAGCACACATAGCACATACAGAACAGCGAGCACTCATAACACGTACAGGACAGCGAGCACTCATAGCACGTACAGGACAGCGAGCACACATAAAACGTACAGGACAGCGAGCACTCATAGCACGTACAGGACAGCAAGCACACATAGCATGTACAGGACAGCGAATACACAAAGCACGTACAGGACAACGAGCACACATAACACGTACAGGACACGGAGCACACATAGAACATAGAGGACAGTGAGCACACATAGCACGTACAGGACAGCTTGCACACATACCACGTACAGGACAGCGAGCACACATAGCACATACAGGACAGCGAGCAGACATAGCATGTACAGGACAGCATGCACAAATAGCACGTACAGAACAGCAAGCACACATAGCATGTACAGGACAGCGATCATATATGGCACGTACAGGACAGTGAGCACACATAGCATGTACAGGACAGTGAGCCCACATAGCACGTACAGGACAGCGAGCACACATAGCATGTACAGGACAGCATGCACATTTAGCACGTACAGGACAGCGAGCACACATAGCATGTACAGGAGAGCGAGCACACATAGCACATACAGGAGAGCGAGCACACATAGCATGTACATGACAGCGAGCACACATAGCATGTACAGGACAGCGAGCACACATAGCATGTACAGGACAGTGAGCACACATAGCATGTACAGGACAGCGAGCACACATAGCACGTACAGGAGAGCGAGCACACATAGCATGTAAATGACAGCGAGCACACATAGCATGTAGAGGACAGTGAGCACACATAGCATGTACAGGACAGTGGAACACATAGCACGTACAGGACAGTGAGCACTCATAACATGTACATGACAGTGAGCACAGATAGCACGTACAGGACAACGAGCACACATAGCACGTATAGAACAGCGTGCATATATATCACGTACAGGACAGTGAGCACACATAATACGTACATGACAGCGAGCACATAGCACATACAGGACAGCGAGGACACATAGCACATACTGGACAGTGAGCACACATAGCACGTACAGGACAGCGAGCACACGTAGCACATATAGGACAGTGAGCACAGATAGCAGGTACAGGAGAGCGAGCACACATAACACGAACAGGACAGTGAGCACACATAGCACATACAGGACAGTGAGCACACATAGCACGTACAGGACAGCTTGCACACATAGCACATACAGGACAGCGAGCACACATAGCATGTACAGGACAGTGAGCACACATAGCACGTACAGGACAGCTTGCACACATAACACGTACAGGACTGCGAGCACACATAGCATGTACATGACAGTGAGCACACATAGCACGTACAGGACAGTGAGCACACATAGCATGTACAGGACAGTGAGCACTTATAACACGTACAGGACAGAGCGCAAACATAGCATGTACAGGACAGTGAGCACACATAGCACGTATAGGACAGCTTGCATACATAGCATGTACAGGACAGTGAGCACACATAGCATATAAAGGACAGTGAGCACATAGCACGTACAGGACAGTGAGCGCACATAACACGTACAGGACAGCTGGCACACATAGCATGTACAGGACAGTGAGCACACATAGCACGTACAGGACAGCATGCACATATAGCACTTAAAGGACAGCGAGCACACATAGCATGTACAGGACAGCGAGCACACATAGCATGTACAGGAGAGTGAGCACACATAGCACGTACAGGACAGCGAGCACTCAGAGCACGAACAGGACAGCGAGCACACATAGCACATACAGAACAGCGAGCACTCATAACACGTACAGGACAGCGAGCACTCATAGCACGTACAGGACAGCGAGCACACATAAAACGTACAGGACAGCGAGCACTCATAGCACGTACAGGACAGCAAGCACACATAGCATGTACAGGACAGCGAATACACAAAGCACGTACAGGACAACGAGCACACATAACACGTACAGGACACGGAGCACACATAGAACATAGAGGACAGTGAGCACACATAGCACGTACAGGACAGCTTGCACACATACCACGTACAGGACAGCGAGCACACATAGCACATACAGGACAGCGAGCAGACATAGCATGTACAGGACAGCATGCACAAATAGCACGTACAGAACAGCAAGCACACATAGCATGTACAGGACAGCGATCATATATGGCACGTACAGGACAGTGAGCACACATAGCATGTACAGGACAGTGAGCCCACATAGCACGTACAGGACAGCGAGCACACATAGCATGTACAGGACAGCATGCACATTTAGCACGTACAGGACAGCGAGCACACATAGCATGTACAGGAGAGCGAGCACACATAGCATGTACATGACAGCGAGCACACATAGCATGTACAGGACAGCGAGCACACATAGCATGTAGAGGACAGTGAGCACACATAGCATGTACAGGACAGTGAGCACACATAGCATGTACAGGACAGCGAGCACACATAGTACGTACAGGAGAGCGAGCACACAGAGCATGTAAATGACAGCGAGCACACATAGCATGTAGAGGACAGTGAGCACACATAGCATGTACAGGACAGTGAGAACACATAGCACGTACAGGACAGTGAGCACAGATAGCACGTACAGGACAATGAGCACACATAGCACGTATAGAACAGCGTGCATATATATCACGTACAGGACAGTGAGCACACATAATACGTACATGACAGCGAGCACATAGCACATACAGGACAGCGAGGACACATAGCACATACTGGACAGTGAGCACACATAGCACGTACAGGACAGCGAGCACACGTAGCACGTACAGGACAGTGAGCACAGATAGCAGGTACAGGAGAGCGAGCACACATAACACGAACAGGACAGTGAGCACACATAGCACATACAGGACAGCGAGCACTCATAGTACGTACAGGACAGCGAGCTCTCATAGCACATACAGGACAGCGAGCACTCATAGCACATACAGGACAGCGAGCACTCATAGCATGTACAGGACAGCGAGCATATATAGCATGTACAGGACAGTGAGCACACATAGCACGTACAGGACTGCGAGCACACATAGCATGTACATGACAGCGAGCACACATAGCATGTACAGGACAGTGAGCACACATAGCATGTACAGGACAGCGGGCATACATAGCACTTGTCGGACAGGGAACACACATAGCATGTACAGGACAGCATGCACATTTAGCACGTACAGGACAGCGAGCACACATAGCATGTACAGGACAGCAAGCACACATAGCACGTACAGGACAGTGAGCACAGATAGCACGTACAGGACAACGAGCACACATAGCACGTATAGAACAGCGTGCATATATATCACGTACAGGACAGTGAGCACACATAATACGTACATGACAGCGAGCACATAGCACATACAGGACAGTGAGCACACATAGCACGTACAGGACAGCGAGTACTCATAGCACGTACAGGACAGCGAGCACTCATAGCATGTACAGGACAGCGAGCACACATAGCATGTAGAGGACAGTGAGCACACATAGCACATACAGGACAGCGAGCACACATAGCATGTACAGGACAGTGAGCACACATAGCACGTACAGGACAGCTTGCACACATAACACGTACAGGACTGCGAGCACACATAGCATGTACATGACAGTGAGCACACATAGCACGTACAGGACAGTGAACACACATAGCATGTACAGGACAGCGAGCATACATAGCATGTAGAGGACAGTGAGCACACATTGCATGTAGAGGACAGTGAGCACACATAGCACATACAGGACAGCGAGCACACATAGCATGTACAGGACAGTGAGCACACATAGCACGTACAGGACAGCTTGCACACATAGCACATACAGGACAGCGAGCACACATAGCATGTACAGGACAGTGAGCACACATAGCACGTACAGGACAGCTTGCACACATAACACGTACAGGACTGCGAGCACACATAGCATGTACATGACAGTGAGCACACATAGCACGTACAGGACAGTGAGCACACATAGCATGTACAGGACAGCATGCACATTTAGCACGTACAGGACAGCGAGCACACATAGCATGTACAGGAGAGCGAGCACACATAGCATGTACATGACAGCGAGCACACATAGCATGTACAGGACAGCGAGCACACATAGCATGTAGAGGACAGTGAGCACACATAGCATGTACAGGACAGTGAGCACACATAGCATGTACAGGACAGCGAGCACACATAGCACGTACAGGAGAGCGAGCACACATAGCATGTAAATGACAGCGAGCACACATAGCATGTAGAGGACAGTGAGCACACATAGCATGTACAGGACATTGAGAACACATAGCACGTACAGGACAGTGAGCACAGATAGCACGTACAGGACAACGAGCACACATAGCACGTATAGAACAGTGTGCATATATATCACGTACAGGACAGTGAGCACACATAATACGTACATGACAGCGAGCACATAGCACATACAGGACAGCGAGGACACATAGCACATACTGGACAGTGAGCACACATAGCACGTACAGGACAGCGAGCACACGTAGCACGTATAGGACAGTGAGCACAGATAGCAGGTACAGGAGAGCGAGCACTCATAACACGAACAGGACAGTGAGCACACATAGCACATACAGGACAGTGAGCACTCATAGCACGTACAGGACAGCGAGCTCTCATAGCACATACAGGACAGCGAGCACTCATAGCACATACAGGACAGCGAGCACTCATAGCATGTACAGGACAGCGAGCATATATAGCACGTACAGGACAGTGAGCACACATAGCATGTACAGGACAGTGAGCACACATAGCACGTACAGGACTGCGAGCACACATAGCATGTACATGACAGCGAGCACACATAGCATGTACAGGACAGTGAGCACACATAGCATGTACAGGACAGCGGGCATACATAGCACTTGTCGGACAGGGAACACACATAGCATGTACAGGACAGCATGCACATTTAGCACGTACAGGACAGCGAGCACACATAGCATGTACAGGACAGCAAGCACACATAGCACGTACAGGACAGTGAGCACAGATAGCACGTACAGGACAACGAGCACACATAGCACGTATAGAACAGCGTGCATATATATCACGTACAGGACAGTGAGCACACATAATACGTACATGACAGCGAGCACATAGCACATACAGGACAGTGAGCACACATAGCACGTACAGGACAGCGAGTACTCATAGCACGTACAGGACAGCGAGCACTCATAGCATGTACAGGACAGCGAGCACACATAGCATGTAGAGGACAGTGAGCACACATAGCATGTAGAGGACAGTGAGCACACATAGCACATACAGGACAGCGAGCACACATAGCATGTACAGGACAGTGAGCACACATAGCACGTACAGGACAGCTTGCACACATAACACGTACAGGACTGCGAGCACACATAGCATGTACATGACAGTGAGCACACATAGCACGTACAGGACAGTGAACACACATAGCATGTACAGGACAGCGAGCATACATAGCATGTAGAGGACAGTGAGCACACATAGCATGTAGAGGACAGTGAGCACACATAGCACATACAGGACAGCGAGCACACATAGCATGTACAGGACAGTGAGCACACATAGCACGTACAGGACAGCTTGCACACATAGCACGTACAGGACAGCGAGCACACATAGCATGTACAGGACAGTGAGCACACATAGCACGTACAGGACAGCTTGCACACATAACACGTACAGGACTGCGAGCACACATAGCAGGTACATGACAGTGAGCACACATAGCACGTACAGGACAGTGAGCACACATAGCATGTACAGGACAGTGAGCACTTATAACACGTACAGGACAGAGCGCAAACATAGCATGTACAGGACAGTGAGCACACATAGCACGTATAGGACAGCTTGCATACATAGCATGTACAGGACAGTGAGCACACATAGCATATAAAGGACAGTGAGCACACATAGCACGTACAGGACAGTGAGCGCACATACACGTACAGGACAGCTGGCACACATAGCATGTACAGGACAGTGAGCACACATAGCACGTACAGGACAGCATGCACATATAGCACTTACAGGACAGCGAGCACACATAGCATGTACAGGACAGCGAGCACACATAGCATGTACAGGACAGTGAGCACACATAGCACGTACAGGACAGCGAGCACTCAGAGCACGAACAGGACAGCGAGCACATATAGCACATACAGAACAGCGAGCACTCATAACACGTACAGGACAGCGAGCACTCATAGCACGTACAGGACAGCGAGCACACATAAAACGTACAGGACAGCGAGCACTCATAGCACGTACAGGACAGCAAGCGCTCATAGCACGTAAAGGACAGCAAGCACACATAGCATGTACAGGACAGCGAATACACAAAGCACGTACAGGACAACGAGCACACATAACACGTACAGGACACGGAGCACACATAGAACATAGAGGACAGTGAGCACACATAGCACGTACAGGACAGCTTGCACACATACCACGTACAGGACAGCGAGCACACATAGCACATACAGGACAGCGAGCAGACATAGCATGTACAGGACAGCATGCACAAATAGCACGTACAGGACAGCAAGCACACATAGCATGTACAGGACAGCGATCATATATGGCACGTACAGGACAGTGAGCACACATAGCATGTACAGGACAGTGAGCACACATAGCACGTACAGGACAGCGAGCACACCTAGCATGTACAGGACAGCATGCACATTTAGCACGTACAGGACAGCGAGCACACATAGCATGTACAGGACAGCGAGCACACATAGCACGTACAGGAGAGCGAGCACACATAGCATGTACATGACAGCGAGCACACATAGCATGTACAGGACAGCGAGCACACATAGCATGTAGAGGACAGTGAGCACACATAGCACGTACAGGAGAGCGAGCACACATAGCATGTAAATGACAGCGAGCACACATAGCACGTAGAGGACAGTGAGCACACATAGCACGTACAGGACAGCGAGCACACATAGCACGTACAGGAGAGCGAGCACACATAGCACGTATAGAACAGCGTGCATATATATCACGTACAGGACAGAGAGCACACATAATACGTACATGACAGCGAGCACATAGCACATACAGGACAGCGAGGACACATAGCACATACAGGACAGTGAGCACACATAGCACGTACAGGACAGCGAGCACACGTAGCACGTACAGGACAGTGAGCACAGATAGCAGTTACAGGAGAGCGAGCACTCATAACACGAACAGGACAGTGAGCACACATAGCACGTACAGGACAGCGAGCACTCATAGCACGTACAGGACAGCGAGCACTCACAGCACATACAGGACAGCGAGCACTCATAGCACGTACAAGACAGCGAGCACACGTAGCACGTACAGGACAGCGAGCACACATAGCATGTACAGGACAGCGAGCACACATAGCACATACAGAACAGCGAGCACACTTAGTACGTACAGGACAACGAGCACACTTAGCACGTACAGGACAACGAGCACACATAATACGTACATGACAGCGAGCCCATAGCACATACAGGACAGCGAGGACATATAGCACATACAGGACAGTGAGCACACATAGCACGTACAGGACAGCGAGCACTCATAGCACGTACAGGACAGCGAGCACACATAGCATGTAGAGGACAGTGAGCACACATAGCACATACAGAACAGTGAGCACACATAGCACGTACAGGACAGCTTGCACACATAACACGTACAGGACAGCGAGCACACATAGCACGTACAGGACAGCGAGCACACAGCATGTACAGGAAAGCGAGCACACATAGTATGTACATGACAGCGAGCACACATAGCACTTACAGGACAGTGAGCACACATAGCATGTACAGGACAGTGAGCACACATAGCATGTACAGGACAGCGAGCACACATAGCATATACAGGACAGTGAGCACACATAGCACGTACAGGACAGCGAGCACTCATAGCACATACAGGACAGCGAGCACACATAGCATATACAGGACAGTGAGCACACATAGCATATACAGGACAGTGAGCACACATAGCACGTACAGGACAGCGAGCACTCATAGCACATACAGGACAGCGAGCACTCATAGCACGTACAAGACAGCGAGCACACATAGCACATACAGGACAGCAAACACACATAGCACGTACAGGACAGCGAGCACACAAAGCACGTACAGGAGTGCGAGCACTCATAGCACATACAGGACAGCAAGCACACATAGCACGTACAGGACAGTGAGCACACATAGCACGTACAGGACAGCGAGCACTCATAGCACATACAGGACAGCGAGCACACATAGCATATACAGGACAGTGAGCACACATAGCATATACAGGACAGTGAGCACACATAGCACATACAGGACAGCGAGCACTCATAGCACATACAGGACAGCGAGCACTCATAGCACGTACAAGACAGCGAGCACACATAGCACATACAGGACAGCAAACACACATAGCACGTACAGGACAGCGAGCACACAAAGCACGTACAGGAGTGCGAGCACTCATAGCACATACAGGACAGCAAGCACACATAGCACGTACAGGACAACGAGCACACATAACACGTACAGGACAGCGAGCACTCATAGCACGTACAGGACAGCGAGCACTCATAGCACGTACAGGACAACGAGGACACATAACACGTACAGGACAGCGAGCACACATAGCACGTACAGGACTGCGAGCACTCATAGCACATACAGGACAGAGAGCACACATAGCATGTACAGGAGAGTGAGCACACATAGCACGTACAGGACAGTGAACACACATAGCACGTACAGGACAGCATGCACTCATATCATGTACCTGACAGCGAGCACACATAGCATGTACAGGAGAGTGAGCACTCATAACACGAACAGGACAGCGAGCACACATAGCATGTACAGGACAGCGATCATATATGGCACGTACAGGACAGTGAGCACACATAGCATGTACAGGACAGTGAGCACACATAGCACGTACAGGACAGCGAGCACACATAGCATGTACAGGACAGCATGCACATTTAGCACGTACAGGACAGCGAGCACACATAGCATGTACAGGACAGCGAGCACACATAGCACGTACAGGAGAGCGAGCACACATAGCATGTACATGACAGCGAGCACACATAGCATGTACAGGACAGCGAGCACACATAGCATGTACAGGACAGTGAGCACACATAGCATGTACAGGACAGCGAGCACACATAGCACGTACAGGAGAGCGAGCACACATAGCATGTAAATGACAGCGAGCACACATAGCATGTAGAGGACAGTGAGCACACATAGCATGTACAGGACTGTGAGAACACATAGCACGTACAGGACAGTGAGCACTCATAACATGTACATGACAGTGAGCACAGATAGCACGTACAGGACAACGAGCACACATAGCACGTATAGAACAGCGTGCATATATATCACGTACAGGACAGTGAGCACACATAATACGTACATGACAGCGAGCACATAGCACATACAGGACAGCGAGGACACATAGCACATACAGGACAGTGAGCACACATAGCACGTACAGGACAGCGAGCACACGTAGCACGTACAGGACAGTGAGCACAGATAGCAGGTACAGGAGAGCGAGCACTCATAACACGAACAGGACAGTGAGCACACATAGCACATACAGGACAGCGAGCACTCATAGCACGTACAGGACAGCGAGCTCTCATAGCACATACAGGACAGCGAGCACTCATAGCACATACAGGACAGCGAGCACTCATAGCATGTACAGGACAGCGAGCATATATAGCATGTACAGGACAGTGAGCACACATAGCACGTACAGGACAGCGAGCACACATAGAACATAGAGGACAGTGAGCACACATAGCACGTACAGGATAGCGAGCACACATAGCATGTACAGGACAGCATGCACACATACCACGTACAGGAAAGCGAGCACACATAGCACGTACAGGATAGCGAGCACACATAGCATGTACAGGACAGCAAGCACAAATAGCACGTACAGGACAGCAAGCACACATAGCATGTACAGGACAGCGAGCATATATAGCACGTACAGGACAGTGAGCACACATAGCATGTACAGGACAGTGAGCACACATAGCACGTACAGGACTGCGAGCACACATAGCATGTACATGACAGCGAGCACACATAGCATGTACAGGACAGCGAGGACACATAGCACATACTGGACAGTGAGCACACATAGCACGTACAGGACAGCGAGCACTCATAGCATGTACAGGACAGCGAGCACACATAGCATGTAGAGGACAGTGAGCACACATAGCATGTACAGGACAGCGAGCATACATAGCATGTAGAGGACAGTGAGCACACATAGCATGTAGAGGACAGTGAGCACACATAGCACATACAGGACAGCGAGCACACATAGCATGTACAGGAAAGTGAGCACACATAGCACGTACAGGACAGCTTGCACACATAACACGTACAGGACTGCGAGCACACATAGCATGTACATGACAGTGAGCACACATAGCATGTACAGGACAGTGAGCACACATAGCATGTACAGGACAGCGGGCATACATAGCACTTGTAGGACAGCGAGCACACATAGCATGTACAGGACAGCGAGCACTTATAACACGTACAGGACAGAGCGCAAACATAGCATGTACAGGACAGTGAGCACACATAGCACGTATAGGACAGCTTGCATACATAGCGTGTACAGGACAGTGAGCACACATAGCATATAAAGGACAGTGAGCACACATAGCACGTACAGGACAGTGAGCGCACATAACACGTACAGGACAGCTGGCACACATAGCATGTTCAGGACAGTGAGCACACATAGCACGTACAGGACAGCATGCACATATAGCACTTACAGGACAGCGAGCACACATAGCATGTACAGGACAGCGAGCACACATAGCATGTACAGGACAGTGAGCACACATAGCACGTACAGGACAGCGAGCACTCATAGCACGAACAGGACAGCGAGCACACATAGCACATACAGAACAGCGAGCACTCATAACACGTACAGGACAGCGAGCACTCATAGCACGTACAGGACAGCGAGCACACATAAAACGTACAGGACAGCGAGCACTCATAGCACGTACAGGACAGCAAGGACACATAGCATGTACAGGACAGCGAACACACAAAGCACGTACAGGACAACGAGCACACATAACACGTACAGGACACGGAGCACACATAGAACATAGAGGACAGTGTGCACACATAGCACGTACAGGACAGCTTGCACACATACCACGTACAGGACAGCGAGCACACATAGCACATACAGGACAGCGAGCAGACATAGCATATACAGGACAGCATGCACAAATAGCACGTACAGGACAGCAAGCACACATAGCATGTACAGGACAGCGAGCACACATAGCATGTAGAGGACAGTGAGCACACATAGCATGTACAGGACAGTGAGCACACATAGCATGTACAGGACAGCGAGCACACATAGCACGTACAGGAGAGCGAGCACACATAGCATGTAAATGACAGCGAGCACACATAGCATGTAGAGGACAGTGAGCACACATAGCATGTACAGGACATTGAGAACACATAGCACGTACAGGACAGTGAGCACAGATAGCACGTACAGGACAACGAGCACACATAGCACGTATAGAACAGCGTGCATATATATCACGTACAGGACAGTGAGCACACATAATACATACATGACAGCGAGCACATAGCACATACAGGACAGCGAGGACACATAGCACATACTGGACAGTGAGCACACATAGCACGTACAGGACAGCGAGCACACGTAGCACGTATAGGACAGTGAGCACAGATAGCAGGTACAGGAGAGCGAGCACTCATAACACGAACAGGACAGTGAGCACACATAGCACATACAGGACAGCGAGCACTCATAGCACGTACAGGACAGCGAGCTCTCATAGCACATACAGGACTGCGAGCACTCATAGCACATACAGGACAGCGAGCACTCATAGCATGTACAGGACAGCGAGCATATATAGCACGTACAGGACAGTGAGCACACATAGCATGTACAGGACAGTGAGCACACATAGCACGTAGAGGACTGTGAGCACTCATAGCATGTACAGGACAGCGGGCATACATAGCACTTGTCGGACAGAGAGCACACATAGCATGTACAGGACAGCATGCACATTTAGCACGTACAGGACAGCGAGCACACATAGCATGTACAGGACAGCAAGCACACATAGCACGTACAGGACAGTGAGCACAGATAGCACGTACAGGACAACGAGCACACATAGCACGTATAGAACAGCGTGCATATATATCACGTACAGGACAGTGAGCACACATAATACGTACATGACAGCGAGCACATAGCACATACAGGACAGCGAGGACACATAGCACATACAGGACACTGAGCACACATAGCACGTACAGGACAGCGAGTACTCATAGCACGTACAGGACAGCGAGCACTCATAGCATGTACAGGACAGCGAGCACACATAGCATGTAGAGGACAGTGAGCACACATAGCATGTACAGGACAGCGAGCATACATAGCATGTAGAGGACAGTGAGCACACATAGCATGTAGAGGACAGTGAGCACACATAGCACATACAGGACAGCGAGCACACATAGCATGTACAGGACAGTGAGCACACATAGCACGTACAGGACAGCTTGCACACATAACACGTACAGGACTGCGAGCACACATAGCATGTACATGACAGTTAGCACACATAGCACGTACAGGACAGTGTGCACACATAGCATGTACAGGACAGCGAGCATACATAGCATGTAGAGGACAGTGAGCACACATAGCATGTAGAGGACAGTGAGCACTTATAACACGTACAGGACAGAGCGCAAACATAGCATGTACAGGACAGTGAGCACACATAGCACGTATAGGACAGCTTGCATACATAGCGTGTACAGGACAGTGAGCACACATAGCATATAAAGGACAGTGAGCACACATAGCACGTACAGGACAGTGAGCGCACATAACACGTACAGGACAGCTGGCACACATAGCATGTTCAGGACAGTGAGCACACATAGCACGTACAGGACAGCATGCACATATAGCACTTACAGGACAGCGAGCACACATAGCATGTACAGGACAGCGAGCACACATAGCATGTACAGGACAGTGAGCACACATAGCACGTACAGGACAGCGAGCACTCATAGCACGAACAGGACAGCGAGCACACATAGCACATACAGAACAGCGAGCACTCATAACACGTACAGGACAGCGAGCACTCATAGCACGTACAGGACAGCGAGCACACATAAAACGTACAGGACAGCGAGCACTCATAGCACGTACAGGACAGCAAGGACACATAGCATGTACAGGACAGCGAACACACAAAGCACGTACAGGACAACGAGCACACATAACACGTACAGGACACGGAGCACACATAGAACATAGAGGACAGTGTGCACACATAGCACGTACAGGACAGCTTGCACACATACCACGTACAGGACAGCGAGCAGACATAGCACATACAGGACAGCGAGCAGACATAGCATATACAGGACAGCATGCACAAATAGCACGTACAGGACAGCAAGCACACATAGCATGTACAGGACAGCGAGCACACATAGCATGTAGAGGACAGTGAGCACACATAGCATGTACAGGACAGTGAGCACACATAGCATGTACAGGACAGCAAGCACACATAGCACGTACAGGAGAGCGAGCACACATAGCATGTAAATGACAGCGAGCACACATAGCATGTAGAGGACAGTGAGCACACATAGCATGTACAGGACATTGAGAACACATAGCACGTACAGGACAGTGAGCACAGATAGCACGTACAGGACAACGAGCACACATAGCACGTATAGAACAGCGTGCATATATATCACGTACAGGACAGTGAGCACACATAATACATACATGACAGCGAGCACATAGCACATACAGGACAGCGAGGACACATAGCACATACTGGACAGTGAGCACACATAGCACGTACAGGACAGCGAGCACACGTAGCACGTATAGGACAGTGAGCACAGATAGCAGGTACAGGACAGCGAGCACTCATAGCACGTACAGGACAGCGAGCTCTCATAGCACATACAGGACTGCGAGCACTCATAACACATACAGGACAGCGAGCACTCATAGCATGTACAGGACAGCGAGCATATATAGCACGTACAGGACAGTGAGCACACATAGCATGTACAGGACAGTGAGCACACATAGCACGTAGAGGACTGCGAGCACTCATAGCATGTACAGGACAGCGGGCATACATAGCACTTGTCGGACAGAGAGCACACATAGCATGTACAGGACAGCATGCACATTTAGCACGTACAGGACAGCGAGCACACATAGCATGTACAGGACAGCAAGCACACATAGCACGTACAGGACAGTGAGCACAGATAGCACGTACAGGACAACGAGCACACATAGCACGTATAGAACAGCGTGCATATATATCACGTACAGGACAGTGAGCACACATAATACGTACATGACAGCGAGCACATAGCACATACAGGACAGCGAGGACACATAGCACATACAGGACACTGAGCACACATAGCACGTACAGGACAGCGAGTACTCATAGCACGTACAGGACAGCGAGCACTCATAGCATGTACAGGACAGCGAGCACACATAGCATGTAGAGGACAGTGAGCACACATAGCATGTACAGGACAGCGAGCATACATAGCATGTAGAGGACAGTGAGCACACATAGCATGTAGAGGACAGTGAGCACACATAGCACATACAGGACAGCGAGCACACATAGCATGTACAGGACAGTGAGCACACATAGCACGTACAGGACAGCTTGCACACATAACACGTACAGGACTGCGAGCACACATAGCATGTACATGACAGTTAGCACACATAGCACGTACAGGACAGTGTGCACACATAGCATGTACAGGACAGCGAGCATACATAGCATGTAGAGGACAGTGAGCACACATAGCATGTAGAGGACAGTGAGCACACATAGCACATACAGGACAGCGAGCACACATAGCATGTACAGGACAGTGAGCACACATAGCACGTACAGGACAGCTTGCACACATAGCACATACAGGACAGCGAGCACACATAGCATGTACAGGACAGTGAGCACACATAGCACGTACAGGACAGCTTGCACACATAACACGTACAGGACTGCGAGCACACATAGCATGTACATGACAGTGAGCACACATAGCACGTACAGGACAGTGAGCACACATAGCATGTACAGGACAGTGAGCACTTATAACACGTACAGGACAGAGCGCAAACATAGCATGTACAGGACAGTGAGCACACATAGCACATATAGGACAGCTTGCATACATAGCATGTACAGGACAGTGAGCACACATAGCATATAAAGGACAGTGAGCACATAGCACGTACAGGACAGTGAGCGCACATAACACGTACAGGACAGCTGGCACACATAGCATGTACAGGACAGTGAGCACACATAGCACGTACAGGACAGCATGCACATATAGCACTTAAAGGACAGCGAGCACACATAGCATGTACAGGACAGCGAGCACACATAGCATGTACAGGAGAGTCAGCACACATAGCACGTACAGGACAGCGAGCACTCAGAGCACGAACAGGACAGCGAGCACACATAGCACATACAGAACAGCGAGCACTCATAACACGTACAGGACAGCGAGCACTCATAGCACGTACAGGACAGCGAGCACACATAAAACGTACAGGACAGCGAGCACTCATAGCACGTACAGGACAGCAAGCACACATAGCATGTACAGGACAGCGAATACACAAAGCACGTACAGGACAACGAGCACACATAACACGTACAGGACACGGAGCACACATAGAACATAGAGGACAGTGAGCACACATAGCACGTACAGGACAGCTTGCACACATACCACGTACAGGACAGCGAGCACACATAGCACATACAGGACAGCGAGCAGACATAGCATGTACAGGACAGCAAGCACAAATAGCACGTACAGGACAGCAAGCACACATAGCATGTACAGGACAGCGAGCATATATAGCACGTACAGGACTGCGAGCACACATAGCATGTACATGACAGCGAGCACACATAGCATGTACAGGACAGCGAGGACACATAGTACATACTGGACAGTGAGCACACATAGCACGTACAGGACAGCGAGCACTCATAGCATGTACAGGACAGCGAGCACACATAGCATGTAGAGGACAGTGAGCACACATAGCATGTACAGGACAGCGAGCATACATAGCATGTAGAGGACAGTGAGCACACATAGCATGTAGAGGACAGTGAGCACACATAGCACATACAGGACAGCGAGCACACATAGCATGTACAGGAAAGTGAGCACACATAGCACGTACAGGACAGCTTGCACACATAACACGTACAGGACTGCGAGCACACATAGCATGTACATGACAGTGAGCACACATAGCATGTACAGGACAGTGAGCACACATAGCATGTACAGGACAGCGGGCATACATAGCACTTGTAGGACAGCGAGCACACATAGCATGTACAGGACAGCGAGCACTTATAACACGTACAGGACAGAGCGCAAACATAGCATGTACAGGACAGTGAGCACACATAGCACGTATAGGACAGCTTGCATACATAGCGTGTACAGGACAGTGAGCACACATAGCATATAAAGGACAGTGAGCACACATAGCACGTACAGGACAGTGAGCGCACATAACACGTACAGGACAGCTGGCACACATAGCATGTTCAGGACAGTGAGCACACATAGCACGTACAGGACAGCATGCACATATAGCACTTACAGGACAGCGAGCACACATAGCATGTACAGGACAGCGAGCACACATAGCATGTACAGGACAGTGAGCACACATAGCACGTACAGGACAGCGAGCACTCATAGCACGAACAGGACAGCGAGCACACATAGCACATACAGAACAGCGAGCACTCATAACACGTACAGGACAGCGAGCACTCATAGCACGTACAGGACAGCGAGCACACATAAAACGTACAGGACAGCGAGCACTCATAGCACGTACAGGACAGCAAGGACACATAGCATGTACAGGACAGCGAACACACAAAGCACGTACAGGACAACGAGCACACATAACACGTACAGGACACGGAGCACACATAGAACATAGAGGACAGTGTGCACACATAGCACGTACAGGACAGCTTGCACACATACCACGTACAGGACAGCGAGCACACATAGCACATACAGGACAGCGAGCAGACATAGCATATACAGGACAGCATGCACAAATAGCACGTACAGGACAGCAAGCACACATAGCATGTACAGGACAGCGAGCACACATAGCATGTAGAGGACAGTGAGCACACATAGCATGTACAGGACAGTGAGCACACATAGCATGTACAGGACAGCGAGCACACATAGCACGTACAGGAGAGCGAGCACACATAGCATGTAAATGACAGCGAGCACACATAGCATGTAGAGGACAGTGAGCACACATAGCATGTACAGGACATTGAGAACACATAGCACGTACAGGACAGTGAGCACAGATAGCACGTACAGGACAACGAGCACACATAGCACGTATAGAACAGCGTGCATATATATCACGTACAGGACAGTGAGCACACATAATACATACATGACAGCGAGCACATAGCACATACAGGACAGCGAGGACACATAGCACATACTGGACAGTGAGCACACATAGCACGTACAGGACAGCGAGCACACGTAGCACGTATAGGACAGTGAGCACAGATAGCAGGTACAGGAGAGCGAGCACTCATAACACGAACAGGACAGTGAGCACACATAGCACATACAGGACAGCGAGCACTCATAGCACGTACAGGACAGCGAGCTCTCATAGCACATACAGGACTGCGAGCACTCATAGCACATACAGGACAGCGAGCACTCATAGCATGTACAGGACAGCGAGCATATATAGCACGTACAGGACAGTGAGCACACATAGCATGTACAGGACAGTGAGCACACATAGCACGTAGAGGACTGCGAGCACTCATAGCATGTACAGGACAGCGGGCATACATAGCACTTGTCGGACAGAGAGCACACATAGCATGTACAGGACAGCATGCACATTTAGCACGTACAGGACAGCGAGCACACATAGCATGTACAGGACAGCAAGCACACATAGCACGTACAGGACAGTGAGCACAGATAGCACGTACAGGACAACGAGCACACATAGCACGTATAGAACAGCGTGCATATATATCACGTACAGGACAGTGAGCACACATAATACGTACATGACAGCGAGCACATAGCACATACAGGACAGCGAGGACACATAGCACATACAGGACACTGAGCACACATAGCACGTACAGGACAGCGAGTACTCATAGCACGTACAGGACAGCGAGCACTCATAGCATGTACAGGACAGCGAGCACACATAGCATGTAGAGGACAGTGAGCACACATAGCATGTACAGGACAGCGAGCATACATAGCATGTAGAGGACAGTGAGCACACATAGCATGTAGAGGACAGTGAGCACACATAGCACATACAGGACAGCGAGCACACATAGCATGTACAGGACAGTGAGCACACATAGCACGTACAGGACAGCTTGCACACATAACACGTACAGGACTGCGAGCACACATAGCATGTACATGACAGTTAGCACACATAGCACGTACAGGACAGTGTGCACACATAGCATGTACAGGACAGCGAGCATACATAGCATGTAGAGGACAGTGAGCACACATAGCATGTAGAGGACAGTGAGCACACATAGCACATACAGGACAGCGAGCACACATAGCATGTACAGGACAGTGAGCACACATAGCACGTACAGGACAGCTTGCACACATAGCACATACAGGACAGCGAGCACACATAGCATGTACAGGACAGTGAGCACACATAGCACGTACAGGACAGCTTGCACACATAACACGTACAGGACTGCGAGCACACATAGCATGTACATGACAGTGAGCACACATAGCACGTACAGGACAGTGAGCACACATAGCATGTACAGGACAGTGAGCACTTATAACACGTACAGGACAGAGCGCAAACATAGCATGTACAGGACAGTGAGCACACATAGCACATATAGGACAGCTTGCATACATAGCATGTACAGGACAGTGAGCACACATAGTATATAAAGGACATTGAGCACATAGCACGTACAGGACAGTGAGCGCACATAACACGTACAGGACAGCTGGCACACATAGCATGTACAGGACAGTGAGCACACATAGCACGTACAGGACAGCTTGCACACATAACACGTACAGGACTGCGAGCACACATAGCATGTACATGACAGTGAGCACACATAGCACGTACAGGACAGTGAGCACACATAGCATGTACAGGACAGTGAGCACTTATAACACGTACAGGACAGAGCGCAAACATAGCATGTACAGGACAGTGAGCACACATAGCACATATAGGACAGCTTGCATACATAGCATGTACAGGACAGTGAGCACACATAGCATATAAAGGACAGTGAGCACATAGCACGTACAGGACAGTGAGCGCACATAACACGTACAGGACAGCTGGCACACATAGCATGTACAGGACAGTGAGCACACATAGCACGTACAGGACAGCATGCACATTTAGCACTTAAAGGACAGCGAGCACACATAGCATGTACAGGACAGCGAGCACACATAGCATGTACAGGAGAGTCAGCACACATAGCACGTACAGGACAGCGAGCACTCAGAGCACGAACAGGACAGCGAGCACACATAGCACATACAGAACAGCGAGCACTCATAACACGTACAGGACAGCGAGCACTCATAGCACGTACAGGACAGCGAGCACACATAAAACGTACAGGACAGCGAGCACTCATAGCACGTACAGGACAGCAAGCACACATAGCATGTACAGGACAGCGAATACACAAAGCACGTACAGGACAACGAGCACACATAACACGTACAGGACACGGAGCACACATAGAACATAGAGGACAGTGAGCACACATAGCACGTACAGGACAGCTTGCACACATACCACGTACAGGACAGCGAGCACACATAGCACATACAGGACAGCGAGCAGACATAGCATGTACAGGACAGCAAGCACAAATAGCACGTACAGGACAGCAAGCACACATAGCATGTACAGGACAGCGAGCATATATAGCACGTACAGGACAGTGAGCACACATAGCATGTACAGGACAGTGAGCACACATAGCACGTACAGGACTGCGAGCACACATAGCATGTACATGACAGCGAGCACACATAGCATGTACAGGACAGCGAGGACACATAGTACATACTGGACAGTGAGCACACATAGCACGTACAGGACAGCGAGCACTCATAGCATGTACAGGACAGCGAGCACACATAGCATGTAGAGGACAGTGAGCACACATAGCATGTACAGGACAGCGAGCATACATAGCATGTAGAGGACAGTGAGCACACATAGCATGTAGAGGACAGTGAGCACACATAGCACATACAGGACAGCGAGCACACATAGCATGTACAGGAAAGTGAGCACACATAGCACGTACAGGACAGCTTGCACACATAACACGTACAGGACTGCGAGCACACATAGCATGTACATGACAGTGAGCACACATAGCATGTACAGGACAGTGAGCACACATAGCATGTACAGGACAGCGGGCATACATAGCACTTGTAGGACAGCGAGCACACATAGCATGTACAGGACAGCGAGCACTTATAACACGTACAGGACAGAGCGCAAACATAGCATGTACAGGACAGTGAGCACACATAGCACGTATAGGACAGCTTGCATACATAGCGTGTACAGGACAGTGAGCACACATAGCATATAAAGGACAGTGAGCACACATAGCACGTACAGGACAGTGAGCGCACATAACACGTACAGGACAGCTGGCACACATAGCATGTTCAGGACAGTGAGCACACATAGCACGTACAGGACAGCATGCACATATAGCACTTACAGGACAGCGAGCACACATAGCATGTACAGGACAGCGAGCACACATAGCATGTACAGGACAGTGAGCACACATAGCACGTACAGGACAGCGAGCACTCATAGCACGAACAGGACAGCGAGCACACATAGCACATACAGAACAGCGAGCACTCATAACACGTACAGGACAGCGAGCACTCATAGCACGTACAGGACAGCGAGCACACATAAAACGTACAGGACAGCGAGCACTCATAGCACGTACAGGACAGCAAGGACACATAGCATGTACAGGACAGCGAACACACAAAGCACGTACAGGACAACGAGCACACATAACACGTACAGGACACGGAGCACACATAGAACATAGAGGACAGTGTGCACACATAGCACGTACAGGACAGCTTGCACACATACCACGTACAGGACAGCGAGCACACATAGCACATACAGGACAGCGAGCAGACATAGCATATACAGGACAGCATGCACAAATAGCACGTACAGGACAGCAAGCACACATAGCATGTACAGGACAGCGAGCACACATAGCATGTAGAGGACAGTGAGCACACATAGCATGTACAGGACAGTGAGCACACATAGCATGTACAGGACAGCGAGCACACATAGCACGTACAGGAGAGCGAGCACACATAGCATGTAAATGACAGCGAGCACACATAGCATGTAGAGGACAGTGAGCACACATAGCATGTACAGGACATTGAGAACACATAGCACGTACAGGACAGTGAGCACAGATAGCACGTACAGGACAACGAGCACACATAGCACGTATAGAACAGCGTGCATATATATCACGTACAGGACAGTGAGCACACATAATACATACATGACAGCGAGCACATAGCACATACAGGACAGCGAGGACACATAGCACATACTGGACAGTGAGCACACATAGCACGTACAGGACAGCGAGCACACGTAGCACGTATAGGACAGTGAGCACAGATAGCAGGTACAGGAGAGCGAGCACTCATAACACGAACAGGACAGTGAGCACACATAGCACATACAGGACAGCGAGCACTCATAGCACGTACAGGACAGCGAGCTCTCATAGCACATACAGGACTGCGAGCACTCATAGCACATACAGGACAGCGAGCACTCATAGCATGTACAGGACAGCGAGCATATATAGCACGTACAGGACAGTGAGCACACATAGCATGTACAGGACAGTGAGCACACATAGCACGTAGAGGACTGCGAGCACTCATAGCATGTACAGGACAGCGGGCATACATAGCACTTGTCGGACAGAGAGCACACATAGCATGTACAGGACAGCATGCACATTTAGCACGTACAGGACAGCGAGCACACATAGCATGTACAGGACAGCAAGCACACATAGCACGTACAGGACAGTGAGCACAGATAGCACGTACAGGACAACGAGCACACATAGCACGTATAGAACAGCGTGCATATATATCACGTACAGGACAGTGAGCACACATAATACGTACATGACAGCGAGCACATAGCACATACAGGACAGCGAGGACACATAGCACATACAGGACACTGAGCACACATAGCATGTAGAGGACAGTGAGCACACATAGCACATACAGGACAGCGAGCACACATAGCATGTACAGGACAGTGAGCACACATAGCACGTACAGGACAGCTTGCACACATAACACGTACAGGACTGCGAGCACACATAGCATGTACATGACAGTTAGCACACATAGCACGTACAGGACAGTGTGCACACATAGCATGTACAGGACAGCGAGCATACATAGCATGTAGAGGACAGTGAGCACACATAGCATGTAGAGGACAGTGAGCACACATAGCACATACAGGACAGCGAGCACACATAGCATGTACAGGACAGTGAGCACACATAGCACGTACAGGACAGCTTGCACACATAGCACATACAGGACAGCGAGCACACATAGCATGTACAGGACAGTGAGCACACATAGCACGTACAGGACAGCTTGCACACATAACACGTACAGGACTGCGAGCACACATAGCATGTACATGACAGTGAGCACACATAGCACGTACAGGACAGTGAGCACACATAGCATGTACAGGACAGTGAGCACTTATAACACGTACAGGACAGAGCGCAAACATAGCATGTACAGGACAGTGAGCACACATAGCACATATAGGACAGCTTGCATACATAGCATGTACAGGACAGTGAGCACACATAGCATATAAAGGACAGTGAGCACATAGCACGTACAGGACAGTGAGCGCACATAACACGTACAGGACAGCTGGCACACATAGCATGTACAGGACAGTGAGCACACATAGCACGTACAGGACAGCATGCACATATAGCACTTAAAGGACAGCGAGCACACATAGCATGTACAGGACAGCGAGCACACATAGCATGTACAGGAGAGTCAGCACACATAGCACGTACAGGACAGCGAGCACTCAGAGCACGAACAGGACAGCGAGCACACATAGCACATACAGAACAGCGAGCACTCATAACACGTACAGGACAGCGAGCACTCATAGCACGTACAGGACAGCAAGCACACATAGCACGAACAGGACAGCGAGCACACATAGCACATACAGAACAGCGAGCACTCATAACACGTACAGGACAGCGAGCACTCATAGCACGTACAGGACAGCGAGCACACATAAAACGTACAGGACAGCGAGCACTCATAGCACGTACAGGACAGCAAGCACACATAGCATGTACAGGACAGCGAATACACAAAGCACGTACAGGACAACGAGCACACATAACACGTACAGGACACGGAGCACACATAGAACATAGAGGACAGTGAGCACACATAGCACGTACAGGACAGCTTGCACACATACCACGTACAGGACAGCGAGCACACATAGCACATACAGGACAGCGAGCAGACATAGCATGTACAGGACAGCATGCACAAATAGCACGTACAGAACAGCAAGCACACATAGCATGTACAGGACAGCGATCATATATGGCACGTACAGGACAGTGAGCACACATAGCATGTACAGGACAGTGAGCCCACATAGCACGTACAGGACAGCGAGCACACATAGCATGTACAGGACAGCATGCACATTTAGCACGTACAGGACAGCGAGCACACATAGCATGTACAGGAGAGCGAGCACACATAGCATGTACATGACAGCGAGCACACATAGCATGTACAGGACAGCGAGCACACATAGCATGTAGAGGACAGTGAGCACACATAGCATGTACAGGACAGTGAGCACACATAGCATGTACAGGAGAGCGAGCACACAGAGCATGTAAATGACAGCGAGCACACATAGCATGTAGAGGACAGTGAGCACACATAGCATGTACAGGACAGTGGAACACATAGCACGTACAGGACAGTGAGCACAGATAGCACGTACAGGGCAATGAGCACACATAGCACGTATAGAACAGCGTGCATATATATCACGTACAGGACAGTGAGCACACATAATACGTACATGACAGCGAGCACATAGCACATACAGGACAGCGAGGACACATAGCACATACTGGACAGTGAGCACACATAGCACGTACAGGACAGCGAGCACACGTAGCACATATAGGACAGTGAGCACAGATAGCAGGTACAGGAGAGCGAGCACACATAACACGAACAGGACAGTGAGCACACATAGCACATACAGGACAGTGAGCACACATAGCACGTACAGGACAGCTTGCACACATAGCACATACAGGACAGCGAGCACACATAGCATGTACAGGACAGTGAGCACACATAGCACGTACAGGACAGCTTGCACTCATAACACGTACAGGACTGCGAGCACACATAGCATGTACATGACAGTGAGCACACATAGCACGTACAGGACAGTGAGCACACATAGCATGTACAGGACAGTGAGCACTTATAACACGTACAGGACAGAGCGCAAACATAGCATGTACAGGACAGTGAGCACACATAGCACGTATAGGACAGCTTGCATACATAGCATGTACAGGACAGTGAGCACACATAGCATATAAAGGACAGTGAGCACATAGCACGTACAGGACAGTGAGCGCACATAACACGTACAGGACAGCTGGCACACATAGCATGTACAGGACAGTGAGCACACATAGCACGTACAGGACAGCATGCACATATAGCACTTAAAGGACAGCGAGCACACATAGCATGTACAGGACAGCGAGCACACATAGCATGTACAGGAGAGTGAGCACACATAGCACGTACAGGACAGCGAGCACTCAGAGCACGAACAGGACAGCGAGCACACATAGCACATACAGAACAGCGAGCACTCATAACACGTACAGGACAGCGAGCACTCATAGCACGTACAGGACAGCGAGCACACATAAAACGTACAGGACAGCGAGCACTCATAGCACGTACAGGACAGCAAGCACACATAGCATGTACAGGACAGCGAATACACAAAGCACGTACAGGACAACGAGCACACATAACACGTACAGGACACGGAGCACACATAGAACATAGAGGACAGTGAGCACACATAGCACGTACAGGACAGCTTGCACACATACCACGTACAGGACAGCGAGCACACATAGCACATACAGGACAGCGAGCAGACATAGCATGTACAGGACAGCATGCACAAATAGCACGTACAGAACAGCAAGCACACATAGCATGTACAGGACAGCGATCATATATGGCACGTACAGGACAGTGAGCACACATAGCATGTACAGGACAGTGAGCCCACATAGCACGTACAGGACAGCGAGCACACATAGCATGTACAGGACAGCATGCACATTTAGCACGTACAGGACAGCGAGCACACATAGCATGTACAGGAGAGCGAGCACACATAGCATGTACATGACAGCGAGCACACATAGCATGTACAGGACAGCGAGCACACATAGCATGTAGAGGACAGTGAGCACACATAGCATGTACAGGACAGTGAGCACACATAGCATGTACAGGACAGCGAGCACACATAGTACGTACAGGAGAGCGAGCACACAGAGCATGTAAATGACAGCGAGCACACATAGCATGTAGAGGACAGTGAGCACACATAGCATGTACAGGACAGTGAGAACACATAGCACGTACAGGACAGTGAGCACAGATAGCACGTACAGGACAATGAGCACACATAGCACGTATAGAACAGCGTGCATATATATCACGTACAGGACAGTGAGCACACATAATACGTACATGACAGCGAGCACATAGCACATACAGGACAGCGAGGACACATAGCACATACTGGACAGTGAGCACACATAGCACGTACAGGACAGCGAGCACACGTAGCACGTATAGGACAGTGAGCACAGATAGCAGGTACAGGAGAGCGAGCACACATAACACGAACAGGACAGTGAGCACACATAGCACATACAGGACAGCGAGCACTCATAGCACGTACAGGACAGCGAGCTCTCATAGCACATACAGGACAGCGAGCACTCATAGCACATACAGGACAGCGAGCACTCATAGCATGTACAGGACAGCGAGCATATATAGCACGTACAGGACAGTGAGCACACATAGCATGTACAGGACAGTGAGCACACATAGCACGTACAGGACTGCGAGCACACATAGCATGTACATGACAGCGAGCACACATAGCATGTACAGGACAGTGAGCACACATAGCATTTACAGGACAGCGGGCATACATAGCACTTGTCGGACAGGGAACACACATAGCATGTACAGGACAGCATGCACATTTAGCACGTACAGGACAGCGAGCACACATAGCATGTACAGGACAGCAAGCACACATAGCATGTACAGGACAGTGAGCACAGATAGCACGTACAGGACAACGAGCACACATAGCACGTATAGAACAGCGTGCATATATATCACGTACAGGACAGTGAGCACACATAATACGTACATGACAGCGAGCACATAGCACATACAGGACAGTGAGCACACATAGCACGTACAGGACTGCGAGTACTCATAGCACGTACAGGACAGCGAGCACTCATAGCATGTACAGGACAGCGAGCACACATAGCATGTAGAGGACAGTGAGCACACATAGCACATACAGGACAGCGAGCACACATAGCATGTACAGGACAGTGAGCACACATAGCACGTACAGGACAGCTTGCACACATAACACGTACAGGACTGCGAGCACACATAGCATGTACATGACAGTGAGCACACATAGCACGTACAGGACAGTGAACACACATAGCATGTACAGGACAGCGAGCATACATAGCATGTAGAGGACAGTGAGCACACATTGCATGTAGAGGACAGTGAGCACACATAGCACATACAGGACAGCGAGCACACATAGCATGTACAGGACAGTGAGCACACATAGCACGTACAGGACAGCTTGCACACATAGCACATACAGGACAGCGAGCACACATAGCATGTACAGGACAGTGAGCACACATAGCACGTACAGGACAGCTTGCACACATAACACGTACAGGACTGCGAGCACACATAGCATGTACATGACAGTGAGCACACATAGCACGTACAGGACAGTGAGCACACATAGCATGTACAGGACAGCATGCACATTTAGCACGTACAGGACAGCGAGCACACATAGCATGTACAGGAGAGCGAGCACACATAGCATGTACATGACAGCGAGCACACATAGCATGTACAGGACAGCGAGCACACATAGCATGTAGAGGACAGTGAGCACACATAGCATGTACAGGACAGTGAGCACACATAGCATGTACAGGACAGCGAGCACACATAGCACGTACAGGAGAGCGAGCACACATAGCATGTAAATGACAGCGAGCACACATAGCATGTAGAGGACAGTGAGCACACATAGCATGTACAGGACATTGAGAACACATAGCACGTACAGGACAGTGAGCACAGATAGCACGTACAGGACAACGAGCACACATAGCACGTATAGAACAGTGTGCATATATATCACGTACAGGACAGTGAGCACACATAATACGTACATGACAGCGAGCACATAGCACATACAGGACAGCGAGGACACATAGCACATACTGGACAGTGAGCACACATAGCACGTACAGGACAGCGAGCACACGTAGCACGTATAGGACAGTGAGCACAGATAGCAGGTACAGGAGAGCGAGCACTCATAACACGAACAGGACAGTGAGCACACATAGCACATACAGGACAGTGAGCACTCATAGCACGTACAGGACAGCGAGCTCTCATAGCACATACAGGACAGCGAGCACTCATAGCACATACAGGACAGCGAGCACTCATAGCATGTACAGGACAGCGAGCATATATAGCACGTACAGGACAGTGAGCACACATAGCATGTACAGGACAGTGAGCACACATAGCACGTACAGGACTGCGAGCACACATAGCATGTACATGACAGCGAGCACACATAGCATGTACAGGACAGTGAGCACACATAGCATGTACAGGACAGCGGGCATACATAGCACTTGTCGGACAGGGAACACACATAGCATGTACAGGACAGCATGCACATTTAGCACGTACAGGACAGCGAGCACACATAGCATGTACAGGACAGCAAGCACACATAGCACGTACAGGACAGTGAGCACAGATAGCACGTACAGGACAACGAGCACACATAGCACGTATAGAACAGCGTGCATATATATCACGTACAGGACAGTGAGCACACATAATACGTACATGACAGCGAGCACATAGCACATACAGGATAGTGAGCACACATAGCACGTACAGGACAGCGAGTACTCATAGCACGTACAGGACAGCGAGCACTCATAGCATGTACAGGACAGCGAGCACACATAGCATGTAGAGGACAGTGAGCACACATAGCATGTAGAGGACAGTGAGCACACATAGCACATACAGGACAGCGAGCACACATAGCATGTACAGGACAGTGAGCACACATAGCACGTACAGGACAGCTTGCACACATAACACGTACAGGACTGCGAGCACACATAGCATGTACATGACAGTGAGCACACATAGCACGTACAGGACAGTGAACACACATAGCATGTACAGGACAGCGAGCATACATAGCATGTAGAGGACAGTGAGCACACATAGCATGTAGAGGACAGTGAGCACACATAGCACATACAGGACAGCGAGCACACATAGCATGTACAGGACAGTGAGCACACATAGCACGTACAGGACAGCTTGCACACATAGCACGTACAGGACAGCGAGCACACATAGCATGTACAGGACAGTGAGCACACATAGCACGTACAGGACAGCTTGCACACATAACACGTACAGGACTGCGAGCACACATAGCAGGTACATGACAGTGAGCACACATAGCACGTACAGGACAGTGAGCACACATAGCATGTACAGGACAGTGAGCACTTATAACACGTACAGGACAGAGCGCAAACATAGCATGTACAGGACAGTGAGCACACATAGCACGTATAGGACAGCTTGCATACATAGCATGTACAGGACAGTGAGCACACATAGCATATAAAGGACAGTGAGCACACATAGCACGTACAGGACAGTGAGCGCACATAACACGTACAGGACAGCTGGCACACATAGCATGTACAGGACAGCGAGCACACATAGCATGTACAGGACAGCGAGCACACATAGCATGTACAGGACAGTGAGCACACATAGCACGTACAGGACAGCGAGCACTCAGAGCACGAACAGGACAGCGAGCACACATAGCACATACAGAACAGCGAGCACTCATAACACGTACAGGACAGCGAGCACTCATAGCACGTACAGGACAGCGAGCACACATAAAACGTACAGGACAGCGAGCACTCATAGCACGTACAGGACAGCAAGCGCTCATAGCACGTAAAGGACAGCAAGCACACATAGCATGTACAGGACAGCGAATACACAAAGCACGTACAGGACAACGAGCACACATAACACGTACAGGACACGGAGCACACATAGAACATAGAGGACAGTGAGCACACATAGCACGTACAGGACAGCTTGCACACATACCACGTACAGGACAGCGAGCACACATAGCACATACAGGACAGCGAGCAGACATAGCATGTACAGGACAGCATGCACAAATAGCACGTACAGGACAGCAAGCACACATAGCATGTACAGGACAGCGATCATATATGGCACGTACAGGACAGTGAGCACACATAGCATGTACAGGACAGTGAGCACACATAGCACGTACAGGACAGCGAGCACACCTAGCATGTACAGGACAGCATGCACATTTAGCACGTACAGGACAGCGAGCACACATAGCATGTACAGGACAGCGAGCACACATAGCACGTACAGGAGAGCGAGCACACATAGCATGTACATGACAGCGAGCACACATAGCATGTACAGGACAGCGAGCACACATAGCATGTAGAGGACAGTGAGCACACATAGCATGTACAGGACAGCGAGCACACATAGCACGTACAGCAGAGCGAGCACACATAGCATGTAAATGACAGCGAGCACACATAGCATGTAGAGGACAGTGAGCACACATAGCACATACAGGACAGTGAGCACACATAGCACGTACAGGACAGCGAGCACACATAGCACGTACAGGAGAGCGAGCACACATAGCACGTATAGAACAGCGTGCATATATATCACGTACAGGACAGAGAGCACACATAATACGTACATGACAGCGAGCACATAGCACATACAGGACAGCGAGGACACATAGCACATACAGGACAGTGAGCACACATAGCACGTACAGGACAGCGAGCACACGTAGCACGTACAGGACAGTGAGCACAGATAGCAGGTACAGGAGAGCGAGCACTCATAACACGAACAGGACAGTGAGCACACATAGCACGTACAGGACAGCGAGCACTCATAGCACGTACAGGACAGCGAGTACTCATAGCACGTACAGGACAGCGAGTACTCATAGCACGTACAGGACAGCGAGCACACATAGCATGTAGAGGACAGTGAGCACACATAGCATGTAGAGGACAGTGAGCACACATAGCACATACAGGACAGCGAGCACACATAGCATGTACAGGACAGTGAGCACACATAGCACGTACAGGACAGCTTGCACACATAACACGTACAGGACTGCGAGCACACATAGCATGTACATGACAGTGAGCACACATAGCACGTACAGGACAGTGAACACACATAGCATGTACAGGACAGCGAGCATACATAGCATGTAGAGGACAGTGAGCACACATAGCATGTAGAGGACAGTGAGCACACATAGCACATACAGGACAGCGAGCACACATAGCATGTACAGGACAGTGAGCACACATAGCACGTACAGGACAGCTTGCACACATAGCACGTACAGGACAGCGAGCACACATAGCATGTACAGGACAGTGAGCACACATAGCACGTACAGGACAGCTTGCACACATAACACGTACAGGACTGCGAGCACACATAGCAGGTACATGACAGTGAGCACACATAGCACGTACAGGACAGTGAGCACACATAGCATGTACAGGACAGTGAGCACTTATAACACGTACAGGACAGAGCGCAAACATAGCATGTACAGGACAGTGAGCACACATAGCACGTATAGGACAGCTTGCATACATAGCATGTACAGGACAGTGAGCACACATAGCATATAAAGGACAGTGAGCACACATAGCACGTACAGGACAGTGAGCGCACATAACACGTACAGGACAGCTGGCACACATAGCATGTACAGGACAGTGAGCACACATAGCACGTACAGGACAGCATGCACATATAGCACTTACAGGACAGCGAGCACACATAGCATGTACAGGACAGCGAGCACACATAGCATGTACAGGACAGTGAGCACACATAGCACGTACAGGACAGCGAGCACTCAGAGCACGAACAGGACAGCGAGCACACATAGCACATACAGAACAGCGAGCACTCATAACACGTACAGGACAGCGAGCACTCATAGCACGTACAGGACAGCGAGCACACATAAAACGTACAGGACAGCGAGCACTCATAGCAAGTACAGGACAGCAAGCGCTCATAGCACGTAAAGGACAGCAAGCACACATAGCATGTACAGGACAGCGAATACACAAAGCACGTACAGGACAACGAGCACACATAACACGTACAGGACACGGAGCACACATAGAACATAGAGGACAGTGAGCACACATAGCACGTACAGGACAGCTTGCACACATACCACGTACAGGACAGCGAGCACACATAGCACATACAGGACAGCGAGCAGACATAGCATGTACAGGACAGCATGCACAAATAGCACGTACAGGACAGCAAGCACACATAGCATGTACAGGACAGCGATCATATATGGCACGTACAGGACAGTGAGCACACATAGCATGTACAGGACAGTGAGCACACATAGCACGTACAGGACAGCGAGCACACCTAGCATGTACAGGACAGCATGCACATTTAGCACGTACAGGACAGCGAGCACACATAGCATGTACAGGACAGCGAGCACACATAGCACGTACAGGAGAGCGAGCACACATAGCATGTACATGACAGCGAGCACACATAGCATGTACAGGACAGCGAGCACACATAGCATGTAGAGGACAGTGAGCACACATAGCATGTACAGGACAGCGAGCACACATAGCACGTACAGCAGAGCGAGCACACATAGCATGTAAATGACAGCGAGCACACATAGCATGTAGAGGACAGTGAGCACACATAGCACATACAGGACAGTGAGCACACATAGCACGTACAGGACAGCGAGCACACATAGCACGTACAGGAGAGCGAGCACACATAGCACGTATAGAACAGCGTGCATATATATCACGTACAGGACAGAGAGCACACATAATACGTACATGACAGCGAGCACATAGCACATACAGGACAGCGAGGACACATAGCACATACAGGACAGTGAGCACACATAGCACGTACAGGACAGCGAGCACACGTAGCACGTACAGGACAGTGAGCACAGATAGCAGGTACAGGACAGCGAGCACACATAACACGAACAGGACAGTGAGCACACATAGCACGTACAGGACAGCGAGCACTCATAGCACGTACAGGACAGCGAGCACTCATAGCACATACAGGACAGCGAGCACTCATAGCACGTACAAGACAGCGAGCACACGTAGCATGTACAGGACAGCGAGCACACATAGCATGTACAGGACAGCGAGCACACATAGCACATACAGAACAGCGAGCACACTTAGTACGTACAGGACAACAAGCACACTTAGCACGTACAGGACAACGAGCACACATAATACGTACATGACAGCGAGCCCATAGCACATACAGGACAGCGAGGACATATAGCACATACAGGACAGTGAGCACACATAGCACGTACAGGACAGCGAGCACTCATAGCACGTACAGGACAGCGAGCACACATAGCATGTAGAGGACAGTGAGCACACATAGCACATACAGAACAGTGAGCACACATAGCACGTACAGGACAGCTTGCACACATAACACGTACAGGACAGCGAGCACACATAGCACGTACAGGACAGCGAGCACACAGCATGTACAGGAAAGCGAGCACACATAGTATGTACATGACAGCGAGCACACATAGCACTTACAGGACAGTGAGCACACATAGCATGTACAGGACAGTGAGCACACATAGCATGTACAGGACAGTGAGCACACATAGCACGTACAGGACAGCTTGCACACATAACACGTACAGGACTGCGAGCACACATAGCAGGTACATGACAGTGAGCACACATAGCACGTACAGGACAGTGAGCACACATAGCATGTACAGGACAGTGAGCACTTATAACACGTACAGGACAGAGCGCAAACATAGCATGTACAGGACAGTGAGCACACATAGCACGTATAGGACAGCTTGCATACATAGCATGTACAGGACAGTGAGCACACATAGCATATAAAGGACAGTGAGCACACATAGCACGTACAGGACAGTGAGCGCACATAACACGTACAGGACAGCTGGCACACATAGCATGTACAGGACAGTGAGCACTCATAGCACGTACAGGACAGCATGCACATATAGCACTTACAGGACAGCGAGCACACATAGCATGTACAGGACAGCGAGCACACATAGCATGTACAGGACAGTGAGCACACATAGCACGTACAGGACAGCGAGCACTCAGAGCACGAACAGGACAGCGAGCACACATAGCACATACAGAACAGCGAGCACTCATAACACGTACAGGACAGCGAGCACTCATAACACGTACAGGACAGCGAGCACTCATAGCACGTACAGGACAGCGAGCACACATAAAACGTACAGGACAGCGAGCACTCATAGCACGTACAGGACAGCAAGCGCTCATAGCACGTAAAGGACAGCAAGCACACATAGCATGTACAGGACAGCGAATACACAAAGCACGTACAGGACAACGAGCACACATAACACGTACAGGACACGGAGCACACATAGAACATAGAGGACAGTGAGCACACATAGCACGTACAGGACAGCTTGCACACATACCACGTACAGGACAGCGAGCACTCAGAGCACGAACAGGACAGCGAGCACACATAGCACATACAGAACAGCGAGCACTCATAACACGTACAGGACAGCGAGCACTCATAGCACGTACAGGACAGCGAGCACACATAAAACGTACAGGACAGCGAGCACTCATAGCAAGTACAGGACAGCAAGCGCTCATAGCACGTAAAGGACAGCAAGCACACATAGCATGTACAGGACAGCGAATACACAAAGCACGTACAGGACAACGAGCACACATAACACGTACAGGACACGGAGCACACATAGAACATAGAGGACAGTGAGCACACATAGCACGTACAGGACAGCTTGCACACATACCACGTACAGGACAGCGAGCACACATAGCACATACAGGACAGCGAGCAGACATAGCATGTACAGGACAGCATGCACAAATAGCACGTACAGGACAGCAAGCACACATAGCATGTACAGGACAGCGATCATATATGGCACGTACAGGACAGTGAGCACACATAGCATGTACAGGACAGTGAGCACACATAGCACGTACAGGACAGCGAGCACACCTAGCATGTACAGGACAGCATGCACATTTAGCACGTACAGGACAGCGAGCACACATAGCATGTACAGGACAGCGAGCACACATAGCACGTACAGGAGAGCGAGCACACATAGCATGTACATGACAGCGAGCACACATAGCATGTACAGGACAGCGAGCACACATAGCATGTAGAGGACAGTGAGCACACATAGCATGTACAGGACAGCGAGCACACATAGCACGTACAGCAGAGCGAGCACACATAGCATGTAAATGACAGCGAGCACACATAGCATGTAGAGGACAGTGAGCACACATAGCACATACAGGACAGTGAGCACACATAGCACGTACAGGACAGCGAGCACACATAGCACGTACAGGAGAGCGAGCACACATAGCACGTATAGAACAGCGTGCATATATATCACGTACAGGACAGAGAGCACACATAATACGTACATGACAGCGAGCACATAGCACATACAGGACAGCGAGGACACATAGCACATACAGGACAGTGAGCACACATAGCACGTACAGGACAGCGAGCACACGTAGCACGTACAGGACAGTGAGCACAGATAGCAGGTACAGGACAGCGAGCACACATAACACGAACAGGACAGTGAGCACACATAGCACGTACAGGACAGCGAGCACTCATAGCACGTACAGGACAGCGAGCACTCATAGCACATACAGGACAGCGAGCACTCATAGCACGTACAAGACAGCGAGCACACGTAGCATGTACAGGACAGCGAGCACACATAGCATGTACAGGACAGCGAGCACACATAGCACATACAGAACAGCGAGCACACTTAGTACGTACAGGACAACAAGCACACTTAGCACGTACAGGACAACGAGCACACATAATACGTACATGACAGCGAGCCCATAGCACATACAGGACAGCGAGGACATATAGCACATACAGGACAGTGAGCACACATAGCACGTACAGGACAGCGAGCACTCATAGCACGTACAGGACAGCGAGCACACATAGCATGTAGAGGACAGTGAGCACACATAGCACATACAGAACAGTGAGCACACATAGCACGTACAGGACAGCTTGCACACATAACACGTACAGGACAGCGAGCACACATAGCACGTACAGGACAGCGAGCACACAGCATGTACAGGAAAGCGAGCACACATAGTATGTACATGACAGCGAGCACACATAGCACTTACAGGACAGTGAGCACACATAGCATGTACAGGACAGTGAGCACACATAGCATGTACAGGACAGTGAGCACACATAGCACGTACAGGACAGCTTGCACACATAACACGTACAGGACTGCGAGCACACATAGCAGGTACATGACAGTGAGCACACATAGCACGTACAGGACAGTGAGCACACATAGCATGTACAGGACAGTGAGCACTTATAACACGTACAGGACAGAGCGCAAACATAGCATGTACAGGACAGTGAGCACACATAGCACGTATAGGACAGCTTGCATACATAGCATGTACAGGACAGTGAGCACACATAGCATATAAAGGACAGTGAGCACACATAGCACGTACAGGACAGTGAGCGCACATAACACGTACAGGACAGCTGGCACACATAGCATGTACAGGACAGTGAGCACTCATAGCACGTACAGGACAGCATGCACATATAGCACTTACAGGACAGCGAGCACACATAGCATGTACAGGACAGCGAGCACACATAGCATGTACAGGACAGTGAGCACACATAGCACGTACAGGACAGCGAGCACTCAGAGCACGAACAGGACAGCGAGCACACATAGCACATACAGAACAGCGAGCACTCATAACACGTACAGGACAGCGAGCACTCATAACACGTACAGGACAGCGAGCACTCATAGCACGTACAGGACAGCGAGCACACATAAAACGTACAGGACAGCGAGCACTCATAGCACGTACAGGACAGCAAGCGCTCATAGCACGTAAAGGACAGCAAGCACACATAGCATGTACAGGACAGCGAATACACAAAGCACGTACAGGACAACGAGCACACATAACACGTACAGGACACGGAGCACACATAGAACATAGAGGACAGTGAGCACACATAGCACGTACAGGACAGCTTGCACACATACCACGTACAGGACAGCGAGCACACATAGCACATACAGGACAGCGAGCAGACATAGCATGTACAGGACAGCATGCACAAATAGCACGTACAGGACAGCAAGCACACATAGCATGTACAGGACAGCGATCATATATGGCACGTACAGGACAGTGAGCACACATAGCATGTACAGGACAGTGAGCACACATAGCACGTACAGGACAGCGAGCACACCTAGCATGTACAGGACAGCATGCACATTTAGCACGTACAGGACAGCGAGCACACATAGCATGTACAGGACAGCGAGCACACATAGCACGTACAGGAGAGCGAGCACACATAGCATGTACATGACAGCGAGCACACATAGCATGTACAGGACAGCGAGCACACATAGCATGTAGAGGACAGTGAGCACACATAGCATGTACAGGACAGCGAGCACACATAGCACGTACAGCAGAGCGAGCACACATAGCATGTAAATGACAGCGAGCACACATAGCATGTAGAGGACAGTGAGCACACATAGCACATACAGGACAGTGAGCACACATAGCACGTACAGGACAGTGAGCACACATAGCACGTACAGGAGAGCGAGCACACATAGCACGTATAGAACAGCGTGCATATATATCACGTACAGGACAGAGAGCACACATAATACGTACATGACAGCGAGCACATAGCACATACAGGACAGCGAGGACACATAGCACATACAGGACAGTGAGCACACATAGCACGTACAGGACAGCGAGCACACGTAGCACGTACAGGACAGTGAGCACAGATAGCAGGTACAGGAGAGCGAGCACTCATAACACGAACAGGACAGTGAGCACACATAGCACGTACAGGACAGCGAGCACTCATAGCACGTACAGGACAGCGAGCACTCATAGCACATACAGGACAGCGAGCACTCATAGCACGTACAAGACAGCGAGCACACGTAGCATGTACAGGACAGCGAGCACACATAGCATGTACAGGACAGCGAGCACACATAGCACATACAGAACAGCGAGCACACTTAGTACGTACAGGACAACAAGCACACTTAGCACGTACAGGACAACGAGCACACATAATACGTACATGACAGCGAGCCCATAGCACATACAGGACAGCGAGGACATATAGCACATACAGGACAGTGAGCACACATAGCACGTACAGGACAGCGAGCACTCATAGCACGTACAGGACAGCGAGCACACATAGCATGTAGAGGACAGTGAGCACACATAGCACATACAGAACAGTGAGCACACATAGCACGTACAGGACAGCTTGCACACATAACACGTACAGGACAGCGAGCACACATAGCACGTACAGGACAGCGAGCACACAGCATGTACAGGAAAGCGAGCACACATAGTATGTACATGACAGCGAGCACACATAGCACTTACAGGACAGTGAGCACACATAGCATGTACAGGACAGTGAGCACACATAGCATGTACAGGACAGCGAGCACACATAGCATATACAGGACAGTGAGCACACATAGCACGTACAGGACAGCGAGCACTCATAGCACATACAGGACAGCGAGCACACATAGCATATACAGGACAGTGAGCACACATAGCATATACAGGACAGTGAGCACACATAGCACGTACAGGACAGCGAGCACTCATAGCACATACAGGACAGCGAGCACTCATAGCACGTACAAGACAGCGAGCACACATAGCACATACAGGACAGCAAACACACATAGCACGTACAGGACAGCGAGCACACAAAGCACGTACAGGAGTGCGAGCACTCATAGCACATACAGGACAGCAAGCACACATAGCACGTACAGGACAACGAGCACACATAACACGTACAGGACAGCGAGCACTCATAGCACGTACAGGACAGCGAGCACTCATAGCACGTACAGGACAACGAGGACACATAACACGTACAGGACAGCGAGCACACATAGCACGTACAGGACTGCGAGCACTCATAGCACATACAGGACAGAGAGCACACATAGCATGTACAGGAGAGTGAGCACACATAGCACGTACAGGACAGTGAACACACATAGCACGTACAGGACAGCATGCACTCATAGCATGTACCGGACAGCGAGCACACATAGCATGTACAGGAGAGTGAGCACACATAGCACGTACAGGACAACGAGCACACATAACACGTACAGGACAGCGAGCACTCATTGCACGTACAGGACAGCGAGCACTCATAGCACGTACAGGACAACGAGCACACATAACACGTACAGGACAGCATGCACTCATAGCATGTACCGGACAGCGAGCACACATAGCATGTACAGGACAGTGAGCACTCATAGAACATACAGGAGAGCGAGCACTCATAACACGAACAGGACAGCGAGCACACATAGCACATACAGGACAGCGAGCACTCATAGCACGTACAGGACAGCGAGCACACATAGCACGTACAGGACAGCGAGCACAGATAGCAGGTACAGGACAGCGAGCACACATAGCACGTACAGGACAGCGAGCACACTTAGCACGTACAGGACAACGAGCACACATAGCACGTACCGGACAGCGAGCACACATAGCATGTACTGGACAGTGAGCACACATAGGACTTCTTTTCAGAGTGGTCATTTGAATCGGGAGCAAGTTACACCTTGTGATTCAGCTGGGAGCTCAGAGAATTCGACCGTGTAGGTAGGATTTAAACCTACCTGGTCAATACCTGTGGAGGAGGGGGAACTGCGCAGGCGCGAGTGATGTCAGCGTCGAGCGCGCACTTTAAAAGGCAGGACTTGTTTTCAGAGCGGGCAGTGGAGTCTGTGGAAGCAGAGTCCTGGGCTTTGGCTAAGTGGGCTTCGGCGTAAGGGGACTTCGGTAAGCCCGTGTGATTGCTCGCTGAGCGGAAGAAGGTAAGGTCGCTAGGTGCTTTTTAGACTTATTCTATTAATCCAGTTCAGGTGTGGGGTAGACAGTCAGAGCAGTGGTGTGCTCCGTATGCAGTATGTGGGAGGTCAGGGTCAACACAGTTGTCCCTGATGACCACACCTGCAAAAGGTGCGTCCAGCTGCAGCTCCTATCAGACCGAGTTAGGGAGTTGGAGCAGGAGCTGGATGAACTACGGATCATTCGGGAGGTGGAGGCAGAGATAGATAGGAGTTATCAGGAGGTAGTCACACCAAAAAACCAAGAAGTAGGCAGATAGGTGATGGTCCAGAGAGGCAGGGGGAGCAGGCAGAGAGAGCAGAGCACCCCTGCGGCCATTCCCATTAACAATAAGTATACCGTACTGGATACTGTTGATGGGGATGACCTACCTGGAATGAGTTGTAGTGGTCCTGCCTCTGGCACAGAGGTTGAACCCTCAACTAGGAAGGGGAGGAGGGAAGAGAAGAGAGCGATAGTTTTAGGGGATTCTATAGTCAGGGGGGCAGATAGGAGATTTTGTGGGGCAGATCGGGAGTCTCGGATGGTATGTTGCCTCCCTGGTGCCAGGGTCCGGGACATCTCAGATCGGGTGCAGGCTATTCTTGAGAACGAGGGCATGAACCCAGATGTAGTGGTCCATGTAGGGACCAACGATGTAGGTAAGGTGAGTGAGGGGGTCCTGCTTAGAGAGTTCAGGGAGTTAGGAGTGAAGCTGAAAGGCAGGACCTCCAGGGTGACAATCTCGGGATTGCTAACTGTGCCACGTGTGAGTGAGGCGAAGAATAGAATGATTATGCACGTTAATACGAGGCTGAGAGCATGGTGCAGGAAGGAAGGGTTCAGGTTTTTGGATAATTGGTCTTTGTTCCAGGGACATTGGGATCTGTTTCGAAGGGATGGTCTACATCTGAACCGGAGGGGTACTAACATTCTTGCAGGAGTGTTTGCCAGTGCTGCTCGGGGGGGTTTAAACTAGATGTGCAGGGCGCAGGGATCCTGATCCAGAGGGTTGGTCAGAAGGTGCATAGGGTTAAATGTGTAGAAGGTTTGGGTGATCTTGAGAAGGTCATCAAAATTCAGGGTGCAATTTGCCCGATGGAAGTTCAAGGAGCTGGGTTAGGTACAGTAGACAGTCTTTTAAGCAAAGAGAGGAGGAATGGGCTAAGAATTCTATACTTGAATGCGCGTAGTGTCAGAAATAAGACAGATGAGCTTGAAGCTCAGATGAAAATGGGGAACTACGATATTGTTGGGATAACGGAGACATGGCTGCAAGGGGATCAGGCCTGGGAATTGAGTGTACCAGGGTATACGTGCTATCGTAGAGACAGAAATATGGGAAGAGGGGGTGGGGAGGCCCTGTTGGTGAGGAATGAGATTCAGTCCTTAGCAAGAGGTGACTTGGGAACAGGGGAAGTAGAGTCTGTGTGGATTGAGCTGAGGAACAGTAAGGGTAAAAAGACCCTAATGGGTGTTGTGTACAGGCCCCCAAACAGTAGCGTGGATATTGGGTACAAGTTGATTAGGGAGTTAACATTGGCATGTGCTAAAGGTAATGCAGTCATTATGGGAGATTTCAACATGCAGGTGGACTGGGAGAATCAAGTAGGTGTTGGACCCCAGGATAGGGAGTTTGTGGAGTGTCTAAGGGATGTATTTTTGGAACAGCTTGTGCTTGAGCCAACCAGGAACGAGGCTATTTTGGACTTGGTGATGTGTAATGAACAGGAATTGATAAGTGATCTTGAAGTAAAGGAGCCATTAGGAAGTAGTGATCATAACATGATAAGTTTTTATCTACAATTTGAGAGGGATAGGGGCAGATCAGAGGTGTCAGTGTTGCAATTAAATAAAGGAGACTATGGAGCCATGAGGGAAGAGCTGGCCAAAGTTAAATGGGCGGATGCCCTGGCAGGAAAGACAGTGGATCAGCAGTGGCAGATATTCTTGGGCATAATACAAAAGATGCAAATGCAGTTCATTCCAATGAGAAGGAAGGATTCAAAGAGGGGGAAGGGGCCACAGTGGTTGACAAAGGAAGTCAGAGATTGTATAGCATTAAAGAAAAAGAAGTATGACAGGGCTAAGATGAGTGGGAATACAGATGATTGGGAAAGTTTTAAGGAACAGCAGATCTTAACTAAAAAAGCAATACGGAGAGAAAAAATCAGGTATGAGCTCAGTCTAGCCAGGAATATAAAAGGGGATAGCAAAAGCCTTTTTAGCTATGTGAAGAGAAAGAAGATAGTTAAGAACAATGTTGGCCCCTTGAAGAATGAATTGGGAGAAATTGTTATGGGAAACAGAGAAATGGCAACAGAATTTATTGCATACTTTAGATCTGTCTTCACCAGGGAGGACACAAGCAATCTCCCAGATGTATGGATGGGCCAGGGTCATAAGATATCAGAGGAATTGAGACAGATTGACATTAGGAAAGAAACTGTGATGAGTAGACTGGTAGGACTGAAGGCTAATAAATCCCCGGGTCCAGATGGTCTGCATCCGAGGGTTCTAAAAGAGGTGGCTCAGGAAATTGCGGATGCATTGGTAATCATTTTCCAATGTTCCTTAGATTCAGGAGCAGTTCCTGAAGATTGGAGAGTGGCTAATGTTGTCCCACTTTTCAAGAAGGGAGGGAAGGAGAAAACGGAGAACTATCACACTGTTAGCCTAACGTCAGTCGTGGGGAAGATGCTTGAGTCCATTATTAAGGACGAAATAGTGGCACATCTAGATGGCAGAAATAGGATTAGGCCGAGCCAGCATGGATTTACCAAGGGCAAATCATGCTTGACTAATCTGTTGGAGTTTTTTGAGGGTGTAACAAGGATGTTAGACGAGGGTAAGCCAGTGGATGTTGTGTACCTAGATTTTCAGAAGGCATTCGATAAGGTGCCACATAGGAGATTGGTGAGTAAAATCAGAACTCATGGCATTGGGGGCAGGGTTTCAACATGGATAGAAAACTGGTTGGCAGATAGAAAGCAAAGGGTAGTAGTGAATGGGTGTTTCTCAGACTGGCTGGAGGTGACTAGTGGGGTACCGCAGGGCTCTGTATTGGGACCACAGCTCTTTACGATTTATGTCAATGATTTAGATGAGGGCATTGAAAACTGTATCAGCAAGTTTTCTGAAGATACTAAACTGGGTGGCAGTGTGACATAGGAAGAGGACGTTAGGAGAATACAGGGAGACTTGGATAGGCTGAGTGAGTGGGCAGATACTTGGCAGATGTCATTCAATGTGAATAAATGTTAAGTTATCCAGTTTGGAAGCTGGAACATGAGGGCAGAGTATTGTCTGAACGGTGTCGAGTTAGGTAAGGGAGAAATGCAAAGAGACCTAGGAGTCCTAGTTCACCAGTCAATGAAGGTGAATAAGCAAGTGCAACAGGCAGTGAAGAGGGCAAATGGAATGTTGGCCTTTGTTACAAGGGGAATTGAATACAAGAGCAAGGATGTTCTTTTGCATTTGTACAGGGCCCTGGTGAGACCACACCTGGAATATTGTGTACAGTTTTGGTCTCCAGGTTTAAGGAAGGACATTCTGGCAATTGAGGAAGTGCAGCGTAGATTCACTAGCTTGATTCCTGGGATGGCAGGGCTGTCTTACGCAGAGAGATTGGAGAGATTGGGCTTGTACACGCTGGAATTGAGGAGATTGAGAGGGGATCTGATTGAAACGTTTAAGATAATTAAAGGATTTGATAGGATTGAGGCAGGTAACATGTTCCAGATGTTGGGAGAGTCCAGTACCAGAGGGCATGGATTGAGAATAAGAGGTCAGTTATTTAAAACAGAGTTGAGGAAGAGCTTCTTCTCCCAGAGAGTTGTGGAGGTGTGGAATGCACTTCCTCAGAAGACGGTGGAGGCCAATTCTCTGGATGCTTTCAAGAAGGAGCTGGATAGATATCTGATGGATAGGGGAATCAAGGGATATGGGGACAAGGCAGGGAGTGGGTATTGATAGTGAATGATCAGCCATGATCTCAGAATGGCGGTGCAGACTCGAGGGGCCGAATGGTCTACTTCTGCACCTATTGTCTATTGTCTATTGTCTATTGTCACACATAGCACGTACAGGACAGCTTGCACACATAGCATGTACAGGACAGCGAGCACACATAGCATGTACAGGACAGTGAGCACACATAGTACGTACAGCACAGCGAGCACACATAGCATGTACAGGACAGCATGCACATTTAGCATGTACAGGACAGCGAGCACACATAGCACGTACAGGACAGCGAGCACACATAGCATGTACAGGACAGTGAGCAGACAAAGCACGTACAGGACAGCGAGCACACATAGCATGTACAGGACAGCGGGCATAGATAGCACTTGCAGGACAGCGAGCACACATAGCATGTACAGGACAGCGAGCACGCATAGCACATACGGGACAGCGAGCACTCATAGCACGTACAGGACAGCGAGCACTCATAGCACGTACAGGACAGCGAGCACTCATAGCACATACAGGACAGCGAGCACTCATAGCACGTACAGGACAGCGAGCACACGTAGCACTTACAGGACAGTGAGCACAGATAGCAGGTACAGGAGAGCGAGCACTCATAACACGAACAGGACAGCGAGCACACAAAGCACATACAGGACAGCGAACACTCATAGCACATACAGGACAGCGAGCACTCATAGCACGTACAGGACAGCGAGCACACGTAGCATGTACAGGACAGCAAGCTCTCATAGCACGTACAGGACAGCGAGCACTCATAGCACATACAGGACAGCGAGCACTCATAGCACGTACAGGACAGCGAGCACACGTAGCATGTACAGGACAGCAAGCTCTCATAGCACGTACAGGACAGCGAGCACTCATAGCACATACAGGACAGCGAGCACTCATAGCACGTACAGGACAGCGAGCACACGTAGCACGTACAGGACAGTGAGCACAGATAGCAGGTACAGGAGAGCGAGCACTCATAACACGAACAGGACAGCGAGCACACATAGCACATACAGGACAGCGAGCACTCATAGCACGTACAGGACAGCGAGCTCTCATAGCACATACAGGACAGCGAGCACTCATAGCACATACAGGACAGCGAGCACTCATAGCACGTACAGGACAGCGAGCACACATAGCACGTACAGGACAGCGAGCACACTTAGCACGTACAGGACAACGAGCACACATAATACGTACATGACAGCGAGCCCATAGCACATACAGGACAGCGAGGACAAATAGCACATACAGGACAGTGAGCACACATAGCACGTACAGGACAGCGAGCACTTATAGCACGTACAGGACAGCGAGCACACATAGCACGTACAGGACAGCGAGCACACAGCATGTACAGGAAAGCGAGCACACATAGCATGTACATGACAGCGAGCACACATAGCACTTACAGGACAGTGAGCACACATAGCATGTACAGGACAGCGAGCACACATAGCATCTACAGGACAGTGAGCACACATAGCACGTACAGGAAAGCGAGCACTCATAGCACGTACAGGACAGCGAGCACTCATAGCACATACAGGACAGCGAGCACACATAGCATATACAGGACAGTGAGCACACATAGCATTTACAGGACAGTGAGCACACATAGCACGTACAGGACAGCGAGCACTCATAGCACATACAGGACAGCGAGCACTCATAGCACGTACAAGACAGCGAGCACACATAGCATATACAGGACAGCAACCACACATAGCACGTACAGGACAGCGAGCACACAAAGCACGTACAGGAGAGCGAGCACTCATAGCACATACAGGACAGCAAGCACACATAGCACGTACAGGACAACGAGCACACATAACACGTACAGGACAGCGAGCACTCATAGCACGTACAGGACAGCGAGCACTCATAGCACGTACAGGACAACGAGCACACATAACACGTACAGGACAGCGAGCACTCATAGCACGTACAGGACTGCGAGCACTCATAGCACATACAGGACAGAGAGCACACATAGCATGTACAGGAGAGTGAGCACACATAGCACGTACAGGACAGTGAGCACACATAGCACGTACAGGACAGCATGCACTCATAGCATGTACCGGACAGCGAGCACACATAGCATGTACAGGAGAGTGAGCACACATAGCACGTACAGGACAGCAAGCACACATAGCATGTACAGGACATTGAGCACACATAGCACGTACAGGACTGCGAGCACTCATAGCACATACAGGACAGAGAGCACACATAGCATGTACAGGAGAGTGAGCACACATAGCACGTACAGGACAGTGAGCACACATAGCACGTACAGGACAGCATGCACTCATAGCATGTACCGGACAGCGAGCACACATAGCATGTACAGGAGAGTGAGCACACATAGCACGTACAGGACAGCAAGCACACATAGCATGTACAGGACAGTGAGCACACATAGGACTTCTTTTCAGAGTGGTCATTTGAATCGGGAGCAAGTTACAGCTTGTGATTCAGCTGGGAGCTCAGAGAATTCGACCGTGTAGGTAGGATTTAACCCTACCTGGTCAATACCTGTGGAGGAGGGGGAACTGCGCAGGCGCGAGTGATGTCAGCGTCGAGCGCGCACTTTAAAAGGCAGGACTTGTTTTCAGAGCGGGCAGCGGAGTCTGTGGAAGCAGAGTCCTGGGCTTTGGCTAAGTGGGCTTCGGCGTAAGGGGACTTCGGTAAGCCTGTGTGATTGCTCGCTGAGGGGAAGAAGGTAAGGTCGCTAGGTGCTTTTTAGACATTCTATTAATCCAGTTCAGGTATGGGGTAGACAGTCAGAGCAGTGGTGTGCTCCGTATGCAGTATGTGGGAGGTCAGGGTCAACACAGTTGTCCCTGATGACCACACCTGCAAAAGGTGCGTCCAGCTGCAGCTCCTATCAGCCCGAGTTAGGGAGTTGGAGCTGGAGCTGGATGAACTACGGATCATTCGGGAGGCAGAGGCAGAGATAGATAGGAGTTATCAGGAGGTAGTCACACCAAAAAACCAAGAAGTAGGCAGATGGGTGATGGTCCAGAGAGGCAGGGGGAGCAGGCAGAGAGAGCAGAGCACCCCTGCGGCCATTCCCATTAACAATAAGTATACCGTACTGGATACTGTTGATGGGGATGACCTACCAGGAATGAGTTGTAGTGGTCCTGCCTCTGGCACAGAGGTTGAACCCTCAACTAGGAAGGGGAGGAGGGAAGAGAAGAGAGCGATAGTTTTAGGGGATTCTATAGTCAGGGGGGCAGATAGGAGATTTTGTGGGGCAGATCGGGAGTCTCGGATGGTATGTTGCCTCCCTGGTGCCAGGGTCCAGGACATCTCAGATCGGGTGCAGGTTATTCTTGAGAACGAGGGCATGAACCCAGATGTAGTGGTCCATGTAGGGACCAACGATGTAGGTAAGGTGAGTGAGGGGGTCCTGCTTAGAGAGTTCAGGGAGTTAGGAGTGAAGCTGAAAGGCAGGACCTCCAGGGTGACAATCTCGGGATTGCTAACTGTGCCACGTGCGAGTGAGGCGAAGAATAGAATGATTATGCATGTTAATACGAGGCTGAGAGCATGGTGCAGGAAGGAAGGGTTCAGGTTTTTGGATAATTGGTCTTTGTTCCAGGGACATTGGGATCTGTTTCGAAGGGATGGTCTACATCTGAACCGGAGGGGTACTAACATTCTTGCAGGAGTGTTTGCCAGTGCTGCTCGGGGGGGTTTAAACTAGATGTGCAGGGGGCAGGGATCCTGATCCAGAGGGTTGGTCAGAAGGTGCATGGGGTTAAATGTGTAGAAGGTTTGGGTGATCTTGAGAAGGTCATCAAAATTCAGGGTGCAATTTGCCCGATGGAAGTTCAAGGAGCTGGGTTAGGTACAGTAGACAGTCTTTTAAGCAAAGAGAGGAGGAATGGGCTAAGAATTCTATACTTGAATGCGCGTAGTGTCAGAAATAAGACAGATGAGCTTGAAGCTCAGATGAAAATGGGGAACTACGATATTGTTGGGATAACGGAGACATGGCTGCAAGGGGATCAGGCCTGGGAATTGAGTGTACCAGGGTATACGTGCTATCGTAGAGACAGAAATATGGGAAGAGGGGGTGGGGAGGCTCTGTTGGTGAGGAATGAGATTCAGTCATTAGCAAGAGGTGACTTGGGAACAGGGGAAGTAGAGTCTGTGTGGATTGAGCTGAGGAACAGTAAGGGTAAAAAGACCCTAATGGGTGTTGTGTACAGGCCCCCAAACAGTAGCGTGGATATTGGGTACAAGTTGATTAGGGAGTTAACATTGGCATGTGCTAAAGGTAATGCAGTCATTATGGGAGATTTCAACATGCAGGTGGACTGGGAGAATCAAGTAGGTGTTGGACCCCAGGATAGGGAGTTTGTGGAGTGTCTAAGGGATGTATTTTTGGAACAGCTTGTGCTTGAGCCAACCAGGAACGAGGCTATTTTGGACTTGGTGATGTGTAATGAACAGGAATTGATAAGTGATCTTGAAGTAAAGGAGCCATTAGGAAGTAGTGATCATAACATGATAAGTTTTTATCTACAATTTGAGAGGGATAGGGGCAGATCAGAGGTGTCAGTGTTGCAATTAAATAAAGGAGACTATGGAGCCATGAGGGAAGAGCTGGTCAAAGTTAAATGGGCGGATGCCCTGGCAGGAAAGACAGTGGATCAGCAGTGGCAGATATTCTTGGGCATAATACAAAAGATGCAAATGCAGTTCATTCCAATGAGAAGGAAGGATTCAAAGAGGGGGAAGGGGCCACAGTGGTTGACAAAGGAAGTCAGAGATTGTATAGCATTAAAGAAAAAGAAGTATGACAGGGCTAAGATGAGTGGGAATACAGATGATTGGGAAAGTTTTAAGGAACAGCAGATCTTAACTAAAAAAGCAATACGGAGAGAAAAAATCAGGTATGAGCTCAGTCTAGCCAGGAATATAAAAGGGGATAGCAAAAGCTTTTTTAGCTATGTGAAGAGAAAGAAGATAGTTAAGAACAATGTTGGCCCCTTGAAGAATGAATTGGGAGAAATTGTTATGGGAAACAGAGAAATGGCAACAGAATTTAATGCATACTTTAGATCTGTCTTCACCAGGGAGGACACAAGCAATCTCCCAGATGTATGGATGGGCCAGGGTCATAAGATATCAGAGGAACTGAGACAGATTGACATTAGGAAAGAAACTGCGATGAGTAGACTGGTAGGACTGAAGGCTAATAAATCCCCGGGTCCAGATGGTCTGCATCCGAGGGTTCTAAAAGAAATGGCTCAGGAAATTGCGGATGCATTGGTAATCATTTTCCAATGTTCCTTAGATTCAGGAGCAGTTCCTGAAGATTGGAGAGTGGCTAATGTTGTCCCACTTTTCAAGAAGGGAGGGAAGGAGAAAATGGAGAACTATCGCCCTGTTAGCCTAACGTCAGTCGTGGGGAAGATGCTTGAGTCCATTATTAAGGACGAAATAGTGGCACATCTAGATGGCAGAAATAGGATTAGGCCGAGCCAGCATGGATTTACCAAGGGCAAATCATGCTTGACTAATCTGTTGGAGTTTTTTGAGGGTGTAACAAGGATGTTAGACGAGGGTAAGCCAGTGGATGTTGTGTACCTAGATTTTCAGAAGGCATTCGATAAGGTGCCACATAGGAGATTGGTGAGTAAAATCAGAGCTCATGGCATTGGGGGCAGGGTTTCAACATGGATAGAAAACTGGTTGGCAGATAGAAAGCAAAGGGTAGCAGTGAATGGGTGTTTCTCAGACTGGCTGGAGGTGACTAGTGGGGTATCACAGGGCTCTGTATTGGGACCACAGCCCTTTACGATTTATGTCAATGATTTAGATGAGGGCATTGAAAACTGTATCAGCAAGTTTTCTGACGATACTAAACTGGGTGGCAGTGTGACATAGGAAGAGGACGTTAGGAGAATACAGGGAGACTTGGATAGGCTGAGTGAGTGGGCAGATGTCATTCAATGTGAATAAATGTGAAGTTATCCAGTTTGGAAGCTGGAACATGAGGGCAGAGTATTGTCTGAACGGTGTCGAGTTAGGTAAGGGAGAAATGCAAAGAGATCTAGGAGTCCTAGTTCACCAGTCAATGAAGGTGAATAAGCAAGTGCAACAGGCAGTGAAGAGGGCAAATGGAATGTTGGCCTCTGTTACAAGGGGAATTGAATACAAGAGCAAGGATGTTCTTTTGCATTTGTACAGGGCCCTGGTGAGACCACACCTGGAATATTGTGTACAGTTTTGGTCTCCAGGTTTAAGGAAGGACATTCTGGCAATTGAGGAAGTGCAGCGTAGATTCACTAGCTTGATTCCTGGGATGGCAGGGCTGTCTTACGCAGAGAGATTGGAGAGATTGGGCTTGTACACGCTGGAATTGAGGAGATTGAGAGGGGATCTGATTGAAACGTTTAAGATAATTAAAGGATTTGATAGGATTGAGGCAGGTAATATGTTCCAGATGTTGGGAGAGTCCAGTACCAGGGAGCATGGATTGAGAATAAGAGGTCAGTTATTTAAAACAGAGTTGAGGAAGAGCTTCTTCTCCCAGAGAGTTGTGGAGGTGTGGAATGCACTTCCTCAGAAGACGGTGGAGGCCAATTCTCTGGATGCTTTCAAGAAGGAGCTGGATAGATATCTGATGGATAGGGGAATCAAGGGATATGGGGACAAGGCAGGGAGTGGGTATTGATAGTGAATGATCAGCCATGATCTCAGAATGGCGGTGCAGACTCGAGGGGCCGAATGGTCTACTTCTGCACCTATTGTCTATTGTCTATTGTCTATTGTCACACATAGCACGTACAGGACAGCTTGCACACATAGCATGTACAGGACAGCGAGCACACATAGCACGTACAGGACAGCGAGCACACATAGCATGTACAGGACAGCATGCACAAAAAGCACATACAGGACAGCAAGCACACATAGCATGTACAGCACAGCGAGCACACATAGCATGTACATGACAGCGAGCACACATAGCACGTACAGGACAGTGAGCACACATAGCACGTACAGGACAGCTTGCACACATAACACGTACAGGACAGCGAGCACACATAGCACATACAGGACAGCGAGCACACAGGATGTACAGGAAAGCGAGCACACATAGCACGTACAGGACAGCGAGCACACATAGCATGTACATGACAGCGAGCACACATAGCACGTACAGGACAGTGAGCACACATAGCACGTACAGGACAGCTTGCACACATAACACGTACAGGACAGCGAGCACACATAGCACATACAGGACAGCGAGCACACAGGATGTACAGGAAAGCGAGCACACTTAGCACGTACAGGACAGCGAGCACACATAGCATGTACATGACAGCGAGCACACATAGCACGTACAGGACAGTGAGCACACATAGCACATACAGGACAGTGAGCACACATAGCATGTACAGGACAACGAGCACAGATAGCACGTACAGGACAGTGAGCACACATAGCACGTACAGGACAGCATGCACATTTAGCACGTACAGGACAGCGAGCACACATAGCACGTATAGAACAGCGTGCATATATATCATGTACAGGACAGTGAGCACACATAATACGTACATGACAGTGAGCACATAGCACATACAGGACAGCGAGGACTCATAGCACATACAGGACAGTGAGCACACATAGCACGTACAGGACATCGAGCACACATAGTACCTACAGGACCGCGAGCACACAGAGCATGTACAGGACAGAATGGACAAATAACACATACAGGACAGCAAGCACACATAGCATGTACAGGACAGCGAGCTCACATAGCACGTACAGGACAGCGAGCACACATAGCATGTACAGGACAGTGAACACACATGGCATGTACAGGACAGCTTGCACACATAGCATGTACAGGACAGCAGGAACATTTAGCAAGTACAGGACAGCGAGCACACATAGCATGTACTGGACAGCGAGCACACATAGCACGTACAGGGCAGCGAGCACCTATAGCATGTACAGGACAGCAGGAACATTTAGCAAGTACAGGACAGCGAGCACACATAGCATGTACTGGACAGCGAGCACACATGGCACGTACAGGGCAGCGAGCACCCATAGCATGTACAGGACAGTGAGCCCACATAGCACGTACAGGACAGTGAGCACACATAGCACGTACAGGACAGCGAACACACATAGCATGTACAGGACAGCGGGCATACATGGCACTTGCAGGACAGCGAGCACACATAGCATGTACAGGGCAGCAAGCCCACATAGCATGTACAGGACATTGGGCATACATAGCTCTTGCAGGTCAGCGTGCACACATAGCATGTACAGGACAGCGAGCACTCATAGCATGTACAGGACGCGCGCACACGTAGCACATACAGGACAGCGAGCACGCATAGCACATACAGGACAGCGAGCACTCATAACACGTCCAGGACAGCGAGCACTCATAGCACGTACAGGACAGCGAGCACACATAAAACGTACAGGACAGCGAGCACTCATAGCACGTACAGGACAGCTTGCACACATTGCATGTACAGGACAACAAGCACACATAGTACGTACAGGACCGCGAGCACACATAGCATGTACAGGACAGCAAACACACATAGCACGTACAGGACAGCTTGCACACATTGCATGTACAGGACAGCGAGCACACATAGTACGTACAGGACCGCGAGCACACATAGCATGTACAGGACAGCATGCACAAATAGCACGTACAGGACAGCTTGCACACATAGCATATACAGGACAGAGAGCACATATAGCATGTACAGGACAGCGAGCACACATAGCATGTACAGAACAGTGAGCACACATAGCACATACAGGTCATCTTGCACACATAGCATGTACAGGACAGCGAGCACTCATAGGACGTGCAGGACAGCGAGCAAACATAGCATGTACAGGACAGTGAGAACACATAGCACGTACAGGACAGCTTGCACACATAGCACGTACAGGACAGCGAGCACACATACCATGTACAGGACATCGGGCATACATAGCTCTTGCAGGTCAGCATGCACACATAGCATGTACAGGACAGCGAGCACTCCTAACACGTACAGGACAGCGAGCACACATGGCATGTGCCGGACAGTGAGAACACATAGCACGTACAGGACAGCTTGCACACATAACACATACAGGACAGCGAGCACACATAGCACGTACAGAACAGCGAGCACACATAGCACGTACAGGACAGCTTGCACACATTGCATGTACAGGACAGCGAGCACACATAGTACGTACAGGACCGCGAGCACACATAGCATGTACAGGACAGCAAACACACATAGCACGTACAGGACAGCTTGCACACATTGCATGTACAGGACAGCGAGCACACATAGTACGTACAGGACCGCGAGCACACATAGCATGTACAGGACAGCATGCACAAATAGCACGTACAGGACAGCTTGCACACATAGCATATACAGGACAGAGAGCACATATAGCATGTACAGGACAGCGAGCACACATAGCATGTACAGAACAGTGAGCACACATAGCACATACAGGTCATCTTGCACACATAGCATGTACAGGACAGCGAGCACTCATAGGACGTGCAGGACAGCGAGCACACATAGCATGTACAGGACAGCATGAACATTTAGCATGTTTCAGGACAGCGAGCACAGAGAGCATGTACAGGACAGCGAGCACACATAGCACGTACAGGGCAGCGAGCACACATAGCATGTACAGGACAGCGAGCCCACATAGCACGTACAGGACAGAGAGCACACATAGCACGTACAGGACAGCGAGCACTCATAACACGTACAGGACAGCGAGCACACATGGCATGTGCAGGACAGTGAGAACACATAGCACGTACAGGACAGCTTGCACACATAGCATGTACCGGAAAGTGAGCACACATAGCATGTACAGGACAGTGTGCACACATAGCACGTACAGGACATCGGGCATACATAGCTCTTGCAGGTCAGCGTGCACACATAGCATGTACAGGACAGCGAGCACTCATAACACGTACAGGACAGTGAGCACACATGGCATGTGCAGGACAGTGAGAACACATAGCACGTACAGGACAGCTTGCACACATAACACATACAGGACAGCGAGCACACATAGCACGTACAGAACAGCGAGCAAACATAGCATGTACAGGACAGTGAGAACACATAGCACGTACAGGACAGCTTGCACACATAGCACGTACAGGACAGCGAGCACACATACCATGTACAGGACATCGGGCATACATAGCTCTTGCAGGTCAGCATGCACACATAGCATGTACAGGACAGCGAGCACTCCTAACACGTACAGGACAGCGAGCACACATGGCATGTGCCGGACAGTGAGAACACATAGCACGTACAGGACAGCTTGCACACATAACACATACAGGACAGCGAGCACACATAGCACGTACAGAACAGCGAGCACACATAGCACGTACAGGACAGCTTGCACACATTGCATGTACAGGACAGCGAGCACACATAGTGCGTACAGGACCGCGAGCACACATAGCATGTACAGGACAGCATGCACAAATAGCACGTACAGGACAGCTTGCACACATTGCATGTACAGGACAGCGAGCACACATAGTACGTACAGGACCGCGAGCACACATAGCATGTACAGGACAGCATGCACAAATAGCACGTACAGGACAGCTTGCACACATAGCATATACAGGACAGAGAGCACATATAGCATGTACAGGACAGCGAGCACACATAGCATGTACAGAACAGTGAGCACACATAGCACGTACAGGTCATCTTGCACACATAGCATGTACAGGACAGCGAGCACTCATAGGACGTGCAGGACAGCGAGCACACATAGCATGTACAGGACAGCATGAACATTTAGCATGTACAGGACAGCGAGCACAGAGAGCATGTACAGGACAGCGAGCACAGAGAGCATGTACAGGACAGCGAGCACACATAGCACGTACAGGGCAGCGAGCAGACATAGCATGTACAGGACAGCGAGCCCACATAGCACATACAGGACAGAGAGCACACATAGCTCGTACAGGACAGCTTGCACAGATAGCATGTACAGGACAGTGAGCACACATAGCACGTACAGGACAGCGAGCACTCATAACACGTACAGGACAGCGAGCACACATGGCATGTGCAGGACAGTGAGAACACATAGCACGTACAGGACAGCTTGCACACATAGCATGTACAGGAAAGTGAGCACACATAGCATGTACAGGACAGTGTGCACACATAGCATGTACAGGACGGCAAGTACACATAGCACGTACAGGACAGTGAGCACACATAACACGTACAGGACAGCGAGCACACATAGCACATACAGGACAGCGAGCACACAGGATGTACAGGAAAGCGAGCACACATAGCACGTACAGGACAGCGAGCACACATAGCATGTACATGACAGCGAGCACACATAGCACGTACAGGACAGTGAGCACACATAGCACATACAGGACAGTGAGCACACATAGCATGTACAGGACAACGAGCACAGATAGCACGTACAGGACAGTGAGCACACATAGCACGTACAGGACAGCATGCACATTTAGCACGTACAGAACAGCAAGCACACATACCATGTACAGGACATCGGGCATACATAGCTCTTGCAGGTCAGCATGCACACATAGCATGTACAGGACAGCGAGCACTCCTAACACGTACAGGACAGCGAGCACACATGGCATGTGCCAGACAGTGAGAACACATAGCACGTACAGATTAGCTTGCACACATAACACATACAGGACAGCGAGCACACATAGCACGTACAGAACAGCGAGCACACATAGCACGTACAGGACAGCTTGCACACATTGCATGTACAGGACAGCGAGCACACATAGTACGTACAGGACGGCGAGCACACATAGCATGTACAGGACATCGAGCACACATAGTACCTACAGGACCGCGAGCACACAGAGCATGTACAGGACAGAATGGACAAATAACACATACAGGACAGCAAGCACACATAGCATGTACAGGACAGCGAGCTCACATAGCACGTACAGGATAGCGAGCACACATAGCATGTACAGGACAGTGAACACACATGGCATGTACAGGACAGCTTGCACACATAGCATGTACAGGACAGCAGGAACATTTAGCAAGTACAGGACAGCGAGCACACATAGCATGTACTGGACAGCGAGCACACATAGCACGTACAGGGCAGCGAGCACCTATAGCATGTACAGGACAGCAGGAACATTTAGCAAGTACAGGACAGCGAGCACACATAGCATGTACTGGACAGCGAGCACACATGGCACGTACAGGGCAGCGAGCACCCATAGCATGTACAGGACAGTGAGCCCACATAGCACGTACAGGACAGTGAGCACACATAGCATGTACAGGACAGCGAACACACATAGCATGTACAGGACAGCGGGCATACATGGCACTTGCAGGACAGCGAGCACACATAGCATGTACAGGACAGCGAGCACACATAGCATGTACAGGACAGTGTGAACACATAGCACATACAGGACAGCTTGCACACATAGCATGTACAGGACAGTCAGCACACCTTGCACGTACAGGACAGCATGCACATATAGCACGTACAGGACAGAGAGCACACATAGCATGTACAGGACAGCGAGCACTCGTAGGACGTGCAGGACAGCGAGCACACATAGCATGTACAGGACAGCATGAACATTTAGCACGTACAGGACAATGAGCACAGAGAGCATGTACAGGACAGCGAGCACACATAGCACGTACAGGACAGAGAGCACACATAGCTCGTGCAGGTCAGCTTGCACAGATAGCATGTACAGGAGAGTGAGCACACATAGCACGTACAGGACAGCGAGCACACATAGCATGTACAGGACATTGGGCATACATAGCTCTTGCAGGACAGCGTGCACACATAGCATGTACAGGACAGCGAGCACTCATAACACGTACAGGACAGCGAGCACACATGGCATGTGCAGGACAGTGAGAACACATAGCACGTACAGGACAGCTTGCACACATAGCATGTACAGGAAAGTGAGCACTAATAGCTTGTCAGGACAGTGAGCACACATAGCACGTACAGGACGGCAAGTACACATAGCACGTACAGGACAGTGAGCACACATAACAACTACAGGACAGCTTGCACACATAACACATACAGGACAGCGAGCACACATAGCACGTACAGAACAGCGAGCAAACATAGCATGTACAGAACAGTGAGAACACATAGCATGTACAGGACAGTGAGCACACATAGCATGTTCAGGACAGTGAGCACACATAGCACGTACAGGCAGTCAGCGCACATAGCACGTACAGGACAGCTTGCACACATAGCATGTACAGGACAGTCAGCACACCTAGCACGTACAGGACAGCATGCACATATAGCACGTACAGGACAGCGAGCACACATAGCATGTACAGGACAGTGAGCACACATAGCACATACAGGACAGTGAGCACACATAGCATGTACAGGACAGTGAGCACACATAGCATTTTCAGGACAGCAAGTACACATAGCACGTACAGGACAGTGAGCACACATAACACGTACAGTACAGCTTGCACACATACAGGACAGCGAGCGCACATAGCATGTACAGGGCAGTGAGCACACATAGCACGTCCAGGACAGCAAGCACACATAGCATGTACAGGACAGTTTGCACACATAGCATGTAGAGGACAGCGAGCACACATAGCACGTACAGGTCATCTTGCACACATAGCATGTACAGGACAGCGAGCACTCATAGGACGTGCAGGACAGCGAGCAAACATAGCATGTACAGGACAGTGAGAACACATAGCACGTACAGGACAGCTTGCACACATAGCACGTACAGGACAGCGAGCACACATACCATGTACAGGACATCGGGCATACATAGCTCTTGCAGGTCAGCATGCACACATAGCATGTACAGGACAGCGAGCACTCCTAACACGTACAGGACAGCGAGCACACATGGCATGTGCCGGACAGTGAGAACACATAGCACGTACAGGACAGCTTGCACACATAACACATACAGGACAGCGAGCACACATAGCACGTACAGAACAGCGAGCACACATAGCACGTACAGGACAGCTTGCACACATTGCATGTACAGGACAGCGAGCACACATAGTACGTACAGGACCGCGAGCACACATAGCATGTACAGGACAGCAAACACACATAGCACGTACAGGACAGCTTGCACACATTGCATGTACAGGACAGCGAGCACACATAGTACGTACAGGACCGCGAGCACACATAGCATGTACAGGACAGCATGCACAAATAGCACGTACAGGACAGCTTGCACACATAGCATATACAGGACAGAGAGCACATATAGCATGTACAGGACAGCGAGCACACATAGCATGTACAGAACAGTGAGCACACATAGCACATACAGGTCATCTTGCACACATAGCATGTACAGGACAGCGAGCACTCATAGGACGTGCAGGACAGCGAGCACACATAGCATGTACAGGACAGCATGAACATTTAGCATGTTTCAGGACAGCGAGCACAGAGAGCATGTACAGGACAGCGAGCACACATAGCACGTACAGGACAGCGAGCACACATAGCACGTACAGGGCAGCGAGCACACATAGCATGTACAGGACAGCGAGCCCACATAGCACGTACAGGACAGAGAGCACACATAGCACGTACAGGACAGCGAGCACTCATAACACGTACAGGACAGCGAGCACACATGGCATGTGCAGGACAGTGAGAACACATAGCACGTACAGGACAGCTTGCACACATAGCATGTACCGGAAAGTGAGCACACATAGCATGTACAGGACAGTGTGCACACATAGCACGTACAGGACATCGGGCATACATAGCTCTTGCAGGTCAGCGTGCACACATAGCATGTACAGGACAGCGAGCACTCATAACACGTACAGGACAGTGAGCACACATGGCATGTGCAGGACAGTGAGAACACATAGCACGTACAGGACAGCTTGCACACATAACACATACAGGACAGCGAGCACACATAGCACGTACAGAACAGCGAGCAAACATAGCATGTACAGGACAGTGAGAACACATAGCACGTACAGGACAGCTTGCACACATAGCACGTACAGGACAGCGAGCACACATACCATGTACAGGACATCGGGCATACATAGCTCTTGCAGGTCAGCATGCACACATAGCATGTACAGGACAGCGAGCACTCCTAACACGTACAGGACAGCGAGCACACATGGCATGTGCCGGACAGTGAGAACACATAGCACGTACAGGACAGCTTGCACACATAACACATACAGGACAGCGAGCACACATAGCACGTACAGAACAGCGAGCACACATAGCACGTACAGGACAGCTTGCACACATTGCATGTACAGGACAGCGAGCACACATAGTGCGTACAGGACCGCGAGCACACATAGCATGTACAGGACAGCATGCACAAATAGCACGTACAGGACAGCTTGCACACATTGCATGTACAGGACAGCGAGCACACATAGTACGTACAGGACCGCGAGCACACATAGCATGTACAGGACAGCATGCACAAATAGCACGTACAGGACAGCTTGCACACATAGCATATACAGGACAGAGAGCACATATAGCATGTACAGGACAGCGAGCACACATAGCATGTACAGAACAGTGAGCACACATAGCACGTACAGGTCATCTTGCACACATAGCATGTACAGGACAGCGAGCACTCATAGGACGTGCAGGACAGCGAGCACACATAGCATGTACAGGACAGCATGAACATTTAGCATGTACAGGACAGCGAGCACAGAGAGCATGTACAGGACAGCGAGCACAGAGAGCATGTACAGGACAGCGAGCACACATAGCACGTACAGGGCAGCGAGCAGACATAGCATGTACAGGACAGCGAGCCCACATAGCACATACAGGACAGAGAGCACACATAGCTCGTACAGGACAGCTTGCACAGATAGCATGTACAGGACAGTGAGCACACATAGCACGTACAGGACAGCGAGCACTCATAACACGTACAGGACAGCGAGCACACATGGCATGTGCAGGACAGTGAGAACACATAGCACGTACAGGACAGCTTGCACACATAGCATGTACAGGAAAGTGAGCACACATAGCATGTACAGGACAGTGTGCACACATAGCATGTACAGGACGGCAAGTACACATAGCACGTACAGGACAGTGAGCACACATAACACGTACAGGACAGCGAGCACACATAGCACATACAGGACAGCGAGCACACAGGATGTACAGGAAAGCGAGCACACATAGCACGTACAGGACAGCGAGCACACATAGCATGTACATGACAGCGAGCACACATAGCACGTACAGGACAGTGAGCACACATAGCACATACAGGACAGTGAGCACACATAGCATGTACAGGACAACGAGCACAGATAGCACGTACAGGACAGTGAGCACACATAGCACGTACAGGACAGCATGCACATTTAGCACGTACAGAACAGCAAGCAAACATAGCATGTACAGGACAGTGAGAACACATAGCACGTACAGGACAGCTTGCACACATAGCACGTACAGGACAGCGAGCACACATACCATGTACAGGACATCGGGCATACATAGCTCTTGCAGGTCAGCATGCACACATAGCATGTACAGGACAGCGAGCACTCCTAACACGTACAGGACAGCGAGCACACATGGCATGTGCCAGACAGTGAGAACACATAGCACGTACAGATTAGCTTGCACACATAACACATACAGGACAGCGAGCACACATAGCACGTACAGAACAGCGAGCACACATAGCACGTACAGGACAGCTTGCACACATTGCATGTACAGGACAGCGAGCACACATAGTACGTACAGGACCGCGAGCACACATAGCATGTACAGGACATCGAGCACACATAGTACCTACAGGACCGCGAGCACACAGAGCATGTACAGGACAGAATGGACAAATAACACATACAGGACAGCAAGCACACATAGCATGTACAGGACAGCGAGCTCACATAGCACGTACAGGATAGCGAGCACACATAGCATGTACAGGACAGTGAACACACATGGCATGTACAGGACAGCTTGCACACATAGCATGTACAGGACAGCAGGAACATTTAGCAAGTACAGGACAGCGAGCACACATAGCATGTACTGGACAGCGAGCACACATAGCACGTACAGGGCAGCGAGCACCTATAGCATGTACAGGACAGCAGGAACATTTAGCAAGTACAGGACAGCGAGCACACATAGCATGTACTGGACAGCGAGCACACATGGCACGTACAGGGCAGCGAGCACCCATAGCATGTACAGGACAGTGAGCCCACATAGCACGTACAGGACAGTGAGCACACATAGCATGTACAGGACAGCGAACACACATAGCATGTACAGGACAGCGGGCATACATGGCACTTGCAGGACAGCGAGCACACATAGCATGTACAGGACAGCGAGCACACATAGCATGTACAGGACAGTGTGAACACATAGCACATACAGGACAGCTTGCACACATAGCATGTACAGGACAGTCAGCACACCTTGCACGTACAGGACAGCATGCACATATAGCACGTACAGGACAGAGAGCACACATAGCATGTACAGGACAGCGAGCACTCGTAGGACGTGCAGGACAGCGAGCACACATAGCATGTACAGGACAGCATGAACATTTAGCACGTACAGGACAATGAGCACAGAGAGCATGTACAGGACAGCGAGCACACATAGCACGTACAGGGCAGCGAGCTCACATAGCATGTACAGGACAGCGAGCCCACATAGCACGTACAGGACAGAGAGCACACATAGCTCGTGCAGGTCAGCTTGCACAGATAGCATGTACAGGAGAGTGAGCACACATAGCACGTACAGGACAGCGAGCACACATAGCATGTACAGGACATTGGGCATACATAGCTCTTGCAGGACAGCGTGCACACATAGCATGTACAGGACAGCGAGCACTCATAACACGTACAGGACAGCGAGCACACATGGCATGTGCAGGACAGTGAGAACACATAGCACGTACAGGACAGCTTGCACACATAGCATGTACAGGAAAGTGAGCACTAATAGCTTGTCAGGACAGTGAGCACACATAGCACGTACAGGACGGCAAGTACACATAGCACGTACAGGACAGTGAGCACACATAACAACTACAGGACAGCTTGCACACATAACACATACAGGACAGCGAGCACACATAGCACGTACAGAACAGCGAGCAAACATAGCATGTACAGGACAGTGAGAACACATAGCATGTACAGGACAGTGAGCACACATAGCACGTCCAGGACAGTGAGCACACATAGCATGTACAGGACAGCAAGTACACATAGCACGTACAGGACAGTGAGCACACATAACACGTACAGTACAGCTTGCACACATACAGGACAGCGAGCGCACATAGCATGTACAGGGCAGTGAGCACACATAGCACGTCCAGGACAGCAAGCACACATAGCATGTACAGGACAGTTTGCACACATAGCATGTAGAGGACAGCGAGCACACATAGCACGTACAGGACAGTGAGCACACATAGCACGTCCAGGACAGCAAGCACACATAGCACATATCGGACAGTGAGCACACATAGCGTGTACAGGACAGCTTGCACAGATAGCATGTACAGGACAGTGAGCACACATAACACGTACAGGACAGCTTGCACACATAACACATACAGGACAGCGAGCACACATAGCACGTACAGAACAGCGAGCAAACATAGCATGTACAGGACAGTGTGAACACATAGCACATACAGGACAGCTTGCACACATAGCATGTACAGGACATCGGGCATACATAGCTCTTGCAGGTCAGAGTGCACACATAGCATGTACAGGACAGCGAGCACTCATAACACGTACAGGACAGTGAGCACACATGGCATGTGCAGGACAGTGAGAACACATAGCACGTACAGGACAGCTTGCACACATAACACATACAGGACAGCGAGCACACATAGCACTTACAGAACAGCGAGCAAACATAGCATGTACAGGACAGTGAGAACACATAGCACGTACAGGACAGCTTGCACACATAGCACGTACAGGACAGCGAGCACACATATCATGTACAGGACATCGGGCATACATAGCCCTTGCAGGTCAGCATGCACACATAGCATGTACAGGACAGCGAGCACTCCTAACACGTACAGGACAGCGAGCACACATGGCATGTGCCGGACAGTGAGAACACATAGCACGTACAGGACAGCTTGCACACATAACACATACAGGACAGCGAGCACACATAGCACGTACAGAACAGCGAGCACACATAGCACGTACAGGCAGTGAGCGCACATAGCACGTACAGGACAGCTTGCACACATAGCATGTACAGGACAGTCAGCACACCTAGCACGTACAGGACAGCGAGCACACATAGCACGTACAGGACAGCGAGCACTCATAGCATGTACATGACGCGCGCACACGTATCACATACAGGACAGCGAGCTCTCATAACATGTACAGGACAGCAAGCACGCATAGCACATACAGGACAGCGAGCACTCATAACACGTCCAGGACAGCGAGCACTTATAGCACGTACAGGACAGCGAGCACACATAAAACGTACAGGACAGCGAGCACTCATAGCACGTACAGGACAGCTTGCACAAATAGCACGTACAGGACAGCTTGCACACATAGCATATACAGGACAGAGAGCACACATAGCATGTACAGGACAGCGAGCACTCGTAGGATGTGCAGGACAGCGAGCACACATAGCATGTACAGGACAGCATGAACATTTAGCACGTACAGGACAACGAGCACAGAGAGCATGTACAGGACAGCGAGCACACATAGCACGTACAGGGCAGCGAGCTCACATAGCATGTACAGGACAGCGAGCCCACATAGCACGTACAGGACAGAGAGCACACATAGCTCGTACAGGACAGCTTGCACAGATAGCATGTACAGGAGAGTGAGCACACATAGCACGTACAGGACAGCGAGCACACATAGCATGTACAGGACATTGGGCATACATAGCTCTTGCAGGACAGCGTGCACACATAGCATGTGCAGGACAGCGAGCACTCATAACACGTACAGGACAGCGAGCCCACATGGCATGTGCAGGACAGTGAGAACACATAGCACGTACAGGACAGCTTGCACACATAGCATGTACAGGACATCGGGCATACATAGCTCTTGCAGGTCAGAGTGCACACATAGCATGTACAGGACAGCGAGCACTCATAACACGTACAGGACAGTGAGCACACATGGCATGTGCAGGACAGTGAGAACACATAGCACGTACAGGACAGCTTGCACACATAACACATACAGGACAGCGAGCACACATAGCACGTACAGAACAGCGAGCAAACATAGCATGTACAGGACAGAGAGCACACATAGCTCGTACAGGACAGCTTGCACAGATAGCATGTACAGGAGAGTGAGCACACATAGCACGTACAGGACAGCAAGCACACATAGCATGTACAGGACATTGGGCATACATAGCTCTTGCAGGACAGCGTGCACACATAGCATGTGCAGGACAGCGAGCACTCATAACACGTACAGGACAGCGAGCCCACATGACATGTGCAGGACAGTGAGAACACATAGCACGTACAGGACAGCTTGCACACATAGCATGTACAGGACATCGGGCATACATAGCTCTTGCAGGTCAGAGTGCACACATAGCATGTACAGGACAGCGAGCACTCATAACACGTACAGGACAGCGAGCCCACATGGCATGTGCAGGACAGTGAGAACACATAGCACGTACAGGACAGCTTGCACACATAGCATGTACAGGACATCGGGCATACATAGCTCTTGCAGGTCAGAGTGCACACATAGCATGTACAGGACAGCGAGCACTCATAACACGTACAGGACAGTGAGCACACATGGCATGTGCAGGACAGTGAGAACACATAGCACGTACAGGACAGCTTGCACACATAACACATACAGGACAGCAAGCACACATAGCACGTACAGAACAGCGAGCAAACATAGCATGTACAGGACAGTGAGAACACATAGCACGTACAGGACAGCTTGCACACATAGCACGTACAGGACAGCGAGCACACATATCATGTACAGGACATCGGGCATACATAGCTCTTGCAGGTCAGCATGCACACATAGCATGTACAGGACAGTGAGCACACATAGCATGTTCAGCACAGTGAGCACACATAGCACGTACAGGCAGTCAGCGCACATTGCACGTACAAGACAGCTTGCACACATAGCATGTACAGGACAGTCAGCACACCTAGCACGTACAGGACAGCATGCACATATAGCACGTACAGGACAGCGAGCACACATAGCATGTACAGGACAGTGAGCACACATAGCACATACAGGACAGTGAGCACACATAACACTTACAGGACAGTGAGCACACATAGCACGTACAGGACAGTGAGCACACATAGCATTTTCAGGACAGCAAGTACACATAGCACGTACAGGACAGCGAGCACACATAGCATGTACAGGACAGCGAGCAAACATAGCACGTACAGGACAGCGAGCAAACATAGCACGTACAGGACAGCAAGCACACATAGCATGTACAAGACAGCGAGCACACATAGCACGTACAGGACAGCGAGCACTCATAACACGTACAGGACAGCGAGCCCACATGGCATGTGCAGGACAGTGAGAACACATAGCACGTACAGGACAGCGAGCACACATAGCACGTCCAGGACAGCAAGCACACATAGCATGTACAGGACAGTGAGCATACATAGCACGTACAGGACAGTGAGCACACATGGCATGTGCAGGACAGTGAGCACACATAGCACATATCGGACAGTGAGCACACATAGCGTGTACAGGACAGTGAGCACACATAGCACATACTGGACAGCGAGCACACATAGCATGTACAGGACAGCGGGCATACATAGCTCTTGCAGGTCAGAGTGCACACATAGCATGTACAGGACAGCGAGCACTCATAACACGTACAGGACAGTGAGCACACATGGCATGTGCAGGACAGTGAGAACACATAGCACGTACAGGACAGCTTGCACACATAACACATACAGGACAGCGAGCACACATAGCACGTACAGAACAGCGAGCAAACATAGCATGTACAGGACAGTGAGAACACATAGCACGTACAGGACAGCTTGCACACATAGCACGTACAGGACAGCGAGCACACATATCATGTACAGGACATCGGGCATACATAGCTCTTGCAGGTCAGCATGCACACATAGCATGGACAGGACAGTGAGCACACATAGCATGTTCAGCACAGTGAGCACACATAGCATGTACATGATAGCGAGCACACATAGCACGTACTGGACAGCGAGCACACATAGCATGTACAGTACAGAATGCACAAAGAGCACATACAGGACAGTGAGCATACATAACACGTACAGGACAGCTTGCACACATAACACATACAGGACAGCGAGCACACATAGCACGTACTGGAAATGTTCTTCATAATTCAAAAGCTCTGTCATAAAACCATAAAATATAGATGCAGAAGTAGGCCATTCAGCACATTGAAACTGCCCCGCCATTCAATCATGGGTTGATCCAATTCTTCCAGTCCTCCCCACTCCCCTGCTTTCTCCCCGTACCCTTTGATGCGCTGGCTAATCAAGAACCTATCTATCTCTGCCTTAAATGCACCCAATAATTTGGCCTCCACAGCTGCCCATGGCAACAAATTCCATTGTTTTACCACCCTCTGACTAAGCAGACATACTTTATTGATCCCGGGGGAAATTGGGTTTTCCTTGGAGAAAAGCAATTTCTCCGCACCTCTATTCTAAATGGTCGTTCTTCAATCTTGAAGTTGTGCCCTCTGGTCCTAGACTCCCCTGCCATGGGAAATAACTTTTCATATCTAATCTGTTCAGGCCTTTTAACATTCCGAATGTTTCTATGAGATGCCCCACCCCCCATCTCCTGAACTCCAGGGAATACAGCCCAAGAGCTGCCAGACATTCCTCATCCAGTAACCCTTTCTTTCCTGGAATCATTCTCATGAATCTTCTCTGAACCCTCCCCAATGTCAATATATCCTTCCTAAAATAAGGAGCCCAAAACTGCACACAATACTCAAAGTGTGGTCTCAGGAGTGCCTTATAGAGCCTCAACATCACATCCCTGCTCTTATATTCTAAACCTCCGGAAATGAATGCCAACATTGCATTCGCCTTCTTCACCACCGACTCAACTTGGAGGTTAACCGTTAGGGTATCCTGCACAAGGACTTCTAAGTCCTTTTGCAGGTCTCTGCATTTTGAATTCTCTCCCCATCTAAATAGTAGTCTGCCCATTTATTTCTTCCACTAAACTGCATGACCATACACTTCCCAATATTGTATTACATTTGCGACTTCTTTGCCCATTCCCCTAAGCTATCCAAGTTCCTCTGCAGGTTCTCTGTTTCCTGAACACTACCTTTTCCTCCACCTATCTTTGTATCATCAGCAAATTTAGCCACAAATCCATTAATCCTATAGTCCAACTCATTGACATACATCGCAAAAAGCAGCGGTCCCAAAACTGACCCCTTTGGAGCTCCACTGGTAACTGGCAGCCAGCCAGAAAAGGATCCCTTTATTCCCACTTACTGTTTTCTGCCAATCAGCCAATGGACCGCCCATGCTACTAACTTCCCTGTAATTCCATGGGCTCTTATGGTACAGCATCTTCTCAAAGGCCATCTGGAAATCCAAGTACTGTACACCACATCTACTGCATCTCCTTTGTCTACCCTGTTTGTAATTTCTACAAAAAATTGCAGTAGGTTTGTCAGGCAGGATTTTCCTTTCAGGAAACCAGGCTGGTTTTCCCTATCTTGTCATGTGCCTCCAGGTGCACCATAATCTCAGCCCTAACAATTGATTCCAACAATTTCCCAGCTACTGCTGTCAGGCTAACAGGACTATAGTTTCCTCTCTGCTGCCTATCACCCTTCTTAAATAGCAGAATAACAACTGCAATTTTCCAGTCATCCGGTACAATGCCAGAATCTATCAATTCTTGAAAGATCGATGCTAATGCCTCCGCAATCTCTCCAGCTGCTTCCTTCAGAACCTGAGGGTGCATTCCATCAGGTCCAGGAGATTTGTCCACCCTCAGACCATTAAGCTTCCTGAGCCCCTTTTCAGTCGTAATTTTCGCTGCACAAACTTCACTTCCCTGACACTCTTGTTATAATATTTCCAGCGTCATTTTCTATTGGTCCTATATCTACCCTCAACTCTCTTTTACCCTTTATATACTTAAAAAAGCTTTTAGTATCATCTTTGATATTGGTCGTCAGCTTCCTTCATCTTTTCCTTCCTAATGACCTTCTTAGTTTCCTTCTGCAAATTTTTAAAAGTTTCCCAATCTTCTGTCTTCCCACTAGCTCTGGCTTCCTAGCTTCTCTTTTGCTTTTACTTTGGCACTGACTTCACTTGTCAGCCACAGTAGTGTCCTTCTTCCACTCAAAAATTTCTTCTCATTTGGAATAACATTGTCTTGCACCTCCCCCATTTTTCACAGAAACTCCAGCCATTGCTGCTCTGCTGTCCTTTCTGTTAGTGTCCCTTTCCAGTCAACTTTGGTAAGTTCCCCTCTCACATCATTGTAATTTCCTTTATTCCACTGAAACACCATGATGCACCATCAATAACTCACACTGAGACGTAAGGCGAGATATCGGCTTTTATTGACTGGAAGAAGGAACCAGGAGTGAGTGTCCATCATACTATGACCTGTAGACTGAGGCCGAGCGTCAGGCCTCAGATCGCCTTTATACAGGGGCCTGTGGGAGGGGCCACCGGAGCAGTCAGCAGGGGGCGTGTCCAGACAGGCACATAGTTCACCACATTCACCCCCCCTTTGTTTGAAAGAGTCCCCATGTGGCGAAGTTTCTTACAAGTCAAGTCTATCAGGTGGTCGAATCTGTCACTGCGATCGACGTAGCACCGGCTGTGATCGCATGGATGCCGGCGACATTGGTGATTGCACAGGGGACGGAGGTTGCGCTTGTTCCTGCCCACTAGGCGCCGGTGATCCCTCACGCATGTGGTATAAATGCGTACGAAACACCCGGTATACAAGTGTCGTGAGGAGTCTGTGTAGGGCCTGGTGAGTACGGTGTCACCTCTGGTGCAGGGTTCATAGTTACCGGAGAGCCTTCAGGGTAGTGGTCTGCTGCACCTGCGGGTGCCAGGTCGCGGATGGAGACCGTGTCCTCCCGCCCATCAGGTAAGACCACGTAAGCATACTGGGGGTTCGCATGTAGAAGGTGAACCCTCTCTACCAGCGGGGAGTATTTATTGCTCCTCACGTTTCCGGAGCAGCACTGGCCCTGGGGATGTCAGCCAAACTGGTAGGGTGGTCCCAGTGACAAACTTCCTGGGAAAAGAGAATAGGCGTTCGTGAGGGGTGGCATTGGTGGACGTACATAACAGAGAGCGGATAGAGTGCAGTGCCTCAGGGAGGACCTCCTGCCATCGAGAGACCGGCAACCCTTTTGACTTAAGGGCTAAAAGTGTGGCCTTCCACACTGTGGCATTCTCCCGCTCCACCTGGCCATTACCCCGGGGATTATAACTCGTAGCGATGGTAGCAATGCCCCTAGCTAGCAAGTACTGGCGCAGCTCCTCACTCATAAAGGAGGACCCTCTATTGCTGTGGATATAGCAGGGATACCCGAACAGAGTGAAGAGCTGGCACAGGGCTTTTATGACGGACGTGGCAGTGGTGTCGGGGCAGGGGATGGCAAAGGGGAACCGTGAATACTCGTCGATAACACTGAGAAAATAGACATTGCGGTCAGTGGAGGGAAGGGGGCCCTTAAAGTCAACACTCAGTCGTTCAAAAGGGCGGGTGGCCTTGACAAGTTGTGCCGTGTCAGGACGGTAGAAGTGCGGTTTGCACTCAGCGCAAATTTGGCAGTCCCTGGTCATCGTCCTGATGTCCTCCAGGGAGTACGGCAGGTTCTGAGCTTTCACAAAATGGTAAAATCGGGTGACCCCCGGATGGCAAAGTTGTGCATGAAGGGTGTACAGCTGGTCGAGCTGTGTGCTAGCACATGTTCCCCGGGATAGGGCATCAGGGGGCTCATTGAGTCTGCCAGGCCGGTACAGGATATCATAGGTGTAGGTGGAGAGTTCTATTCTCCACCGCAAAATCTTATCATTTTTGATTTTGCCCCGCTGTTGGTTGCTGAACAGGAACTCAACCAAGCGCTGGTCGGTCAGCAAGGTGAACCGTTTGCCAGCAAGATAGTGCCTCCAGTGCCTAACAGCCTCCACTATGGCCTGGGCTTCTTTCTCCACCGCGGAGTGCCAAATTTCGGAGCCTTGGAGGGTGCGAGAAAAGAATGCTACTGGTCTGCCTTCCTGATTGAGGGTAGCAGCCAGAGCAAAATCGGAGGCATCACACTCCACTTGGAAGGGAGCGGTCTCGTCCACGGCATGCAAGATGGCGGCCCCCACGTTTCACCCGCAGCGCTGCACTCCGCTCGAGGTTGAGACTTACAGACCTTGCCGAAGTGGCCCCGCTTTCCGCAGCTGGAGCAGGTCGCTTCTCGCGCTGGACAGCGTTGTCGAGGATGTTTTTTATGGCCGCAGAAATAACAAAGCACGAGCTTCTGACGGGCCACAGCCGTGGTCAGGGTCGGGGAGCTTGTGGAATCATGACTGGCGGCGGCGTTGGCGCATTCGCTCCCGGGAGCCGGCGGTGGCGGGCTGGTGCATCAATTTTATTGACTGGAAGTTTTAAAACATGGAAACCGTTTTGCGTCCGGAAAGGTTGGATTTGGACCCTCAAGACCCTGACGCAGCTCTCGCTTTTGAACACTGGCTTGCATGCTTCCAGTCAATAAAATTGATGCACCATCAATAACTCACACTGAGACGTAAGGCGAGATATTGGCTTTTATTGACTGGAAGAAGGAACCAGGAGTGAGTGTCCATCATACTATGACCTGGAGACTGAGGCCGAGCGTCAGGCCTCAGATCGCCTTTATACAGGGGCCTATGGGAGGGGCCACAGGAGCAGTCAGCAGGGGGCGTGTCCAGACAGACACATAGTTCACCACACACCAACACATTGGAATTTAGTTTCTTCTCAAATTTCAAAGTGAACTTGATCATATTGTGATTTACTGTTCCCAGAGGGTTCCTGAACTGGATCATTGCACAACACCCAATCCAGCACAGCCAATCCTCCAGTGGACTCAACAACAAGCTGTTCTGAAAAGCCGTCCCTTGGACATTCTACAAATTTTCTCTCTTTATGTTAAGTACTGGCCTGCTTTTCCCAATCCACTTTCATGTTAAATTCCCCAACAATTATCATGATGTTGCACTTCTGACATGCCTTTTCTATCTCCTGCTGTAATTTGTAATCCACATCCCGGCTGCTGTTTGGAGGCCTGTGTACAACTGCCACTCAGGTCCTTTTACCCTTGCCATTTCTTAATTCAACCCATAGAGACTCTAAACCTTCTGATCCTATGTCATCCCTTTCTAATGAGTTAATATTATTTCTTGTACACAGGGCCACACCAACCCCTCTGCCTACTAACCTATCTTTCCAATACACCATATATCCTTGGATGTTCAGCTCTCAATGGCAGCCATCCTTTAGCCAAATTTCAGAGATGGCCACAATGTCATACTAATGCCAATCTGTAGCTGAATTTCAAGATCTTCCATTTTATTTCTTATGCTGTGTGTATTCAAATATAACACATTCAGTTCAGTATTCGTTGCTTTTTGTTTTAGCTGTAACACACCTCTATTGTCCTGTAATCTTCCCACTGGCTGTGATTATGCCTCATCTTCTGCCTGTCCTTTCTATCATCGCTGTTGCACGTTATCTTTGATTTAATTCTGTTTTCCTCTTCATCAGCCCTATTACTCCAGTTCCCATCCCCCTACCAAATTAGTTTAACCCTGCCCTAACAGCTCTATTAAACCTACCTGCTAGGATATTGCAATCTATCTTTCCTTTCAGTTAGTCCTGACGAAGGGTCTCGGCCCGAAACATTGACAGTGCTTCTCCTTATAGATGCTGCCTGGCCTGCTGTGTTCCACCAGCATTTTGTGTGTGTTGCTAGGATATTGGAATCCTTTGGGTTCAGGTGTAACCTGTCCTTTTTGTACAGATCATACCTCCCCCAGAAGAGACCCCAGTGATTCAGGTATCTGAAGCCCTGCCCCCTACACCAGTCTCTCAGCCACACATAAATATACCTAATCATGCTATTCTTGTGCTTGTTAGCATATGGCATAAGCACAGGCAGCAGTCATGAGATTACTACCCTGGAGGTCCTGCTTATCAGCTTCCTATCTAACTCCCTGAATCCTCTCTTCAGGACTTCCTTTTTCTTTCTATGTCATTGGTGCCAACATGTACCAACTCTTCTGGCTGTTCATCCTCTCCCTTCAGAATACTCTGCACCCGATCCGAGGTATCTATGTACCCTGGCACCTGGGAGGCAACGCACCATGTGGGTATCTCTATCAGGCTGTCTGGTCCCCTCACTGTGGAATCCCCTGTGACTGCAGCATTCCTCATTTTTCTCTTTCCCTTCTGCACCATTGCACCTTTCCAGGTCCCTGAGTTTCCTCATGATACTTAGTCAGTCATTGGTCGACAGTTCCATTCATTCATTCAACTTGTTCTGATGACTCTGGGTGATGTGGAAAATTAAAAGACCATTCAATGTTCATGAGTCAACATAATTCCTGACAGAAATTCCCAGTGAAATGTGTTTATTGTTCGGAGTCGATATGTCATGGAGAACCCCTCCTAGGAATATTTTTATAAGTAGTTATGCACATGTAACTGCTTAGTATGTTTCCTAGTGGCCACAGCATGCATATGCAACTGTTCAGTTTGTCCCCTAGTGGTTACGTTTGCATGATTCTGGAAGCTTCTCTTGTTATTGCATTTTTTAAATAAGAGCTATCTGATTGGTTAACTCTTATCTGCAAATGGGGTATAAAAAGAGCCAACCACAAGGATCTACCATCTTTTAGTCTTGTCTTACTTTCTTTTTGCTTCTCTCTCCTTTCACTCATTAGCCTCTGCTCTAGTTGCTGTCTGTTTTCAATTTTCTTTGTTCTATTCGCGCTTAATCAAATAATCATGAAGCAACAAGTCTTGTGCCTTTTTTCTGACTTCCGAAAAAACTTTGGATTAAAAACATCAGAATCCAAAATATTCTCGATAGCCAAAACTAAGTTCAAATAACCAGAGGAATTACACTGTCCCAGACCAGTCAAACATGTGTACAATATCAAAAGCATTATCATACAACAATTATACAGTAAACACTATCATGTTGTTGTACTTTGTGTCCTGGTTATTTATATTACAGTTGTAATCAATAAATTATTTTATTTTAATACATCCGCTCTTGTATAATCACAGCATCCCACCCCAATACTGCCCTAACCCCACTACATTAATCCCTCTCTCAAATCCAACTACTTCTACGATAAAATTTCTGCCATCCTTGTTATCATTTTAATAGTTCCAATGTTGATTTTGTGTTCACCTGTTGCAAATACAACACAGCTGTTATAATGTCTTTGTTCTGCCTCCTGTGCTGAGCTGTGATTGCTCAACGTCTGTGGGAAATTTATCTCCATCTTGGCTTTGTTTTGTCTCCATTCTTTCTATGGTTCTCAGAGGGTTTGTGATTGTGTGTGAAACTGTACATAAGTGAATGCCTGTAGACATACATGTGTGTGTATATTTGAGTGTATACCTACATGCGTGTGTACACACACACACACACACATACACACACACACACGCACATATGTATATATCACATTTGAGGTTTTGTGTTACCATGGAAGCAGCTGGAGAAAATGCTTTCTATCGTGTACTTGGATTTGAATTGCTTACAGGGACTGTTAGAAAATCTGGCAGGTGGAGTCAGCAGTGTTTGCTGTATTTTATCTTTGTGTCAGGTTGCAGAATAAAGCTGTAGTCAGTGGACAGATCAAGAGGCCAGGATGATATGTTGGTTGTCGACAACAGCTAGAGTGAGTCAGCAATATCAGGAGCTGCAGGGTTAAAAAAAAACAATTGATAAATTTATAGCTGCATATTATTTGAAGAGAACACAGAATGTGTTAAATATTAGCTATTCTTCTTAATACAGAATAGCAAAGTTAAACCATCCATCATTTAATACAAGATGAATGGCTATAGCAGTTTAACTAAAGTCAGTAGTACAGAGATAACACAAATGCCTAATTGTGATGAATTCATCCAGTTCCATAGGTAGACCTTGCCCATTCTAAACTCATCAGAGTTCATTTTTACCCCTAATTAAAACCAATACTGTTCAAATGACTTTTCTCCATTCCCTTCAGTAATTTAATTAGTGTTGCTGTCATTCAGCCAGTTGCCAGATCCTCCTGATCCAAACCAGAGCACAATGATTTAATGAGGGTAGTTTCATTGCTGGGACATCAATTCTCTTTTGAGCTATTCCCAGAAGGTCTGAAACAGAAATGATTTTGAAATGCCCTGCAGCCAGTTGGTAGAAACATCAGCTCAATTCAGTCAACTGTGCTGCACTGACAGTTTGAGTGTTACCTCCCACCTCCCTACCTCCTCACTTCTCTATGCAACCCCCCCCCCCCATTCTCATTACATCACCACCTCCACCACCCTGTCAGCCCAGCCCTCATTATAGGAACAAACAAACTGTGGCTCATCTTGTTTTGGCAGCTCAGACAGAACATCATCTTTCAGTAAAGCAGAGAGCATGAACTTAATTGGCACAGTGTGCTGTTTGTGAGTGCAGAGGTGCTAGGAAATCTTGTTTACAACCCTGAGGTACTCAATTGTTTTCAGTTGCGAAGAAGGCTGCTTTAGTATCCTTTCACTAACAAGTCCACAGTAGGGTTCCCACTGATACTAGTTAAGGAAACATGATATTCAAAGAGGATAGAAAGCTTGGAAAATGTGGAGAAGGGGCTCCGTTAATAATGGGCAGTCTCATGGCTGATTTATACTTCTGCATACGGGCTACGCTGTAGCCCTGATTTTCACTTCTGCATCGTTCTACGCCATAGAGAGCACGTGCTGGTGTGCGCCAAATCGCTAGTTGGCGGTGGTGTTTCTATGCCACTGTGTTGAGTTTCTTCGTGAGAGACGCGGACAAGGAAATGCCTTTCAAATATTTTTGCATGTCGGCAGGCAGATTTGATGATTTGGTTCATCTATTTCACATCGGTGTACAGATGTGGCAGAGAAGAAGCAACCGGAAAAGCGTAGGAAGAAATGCTAGGCTACCAAGCGGACCAATCACAGTTGTTGCGGTCTGTGTCACCGCGACGCATGAGTGAGTTTTTTGGGGAGGTGCACGTCACCCTACGGCATAGGGTACGCAGTACCTATGGGCATAGGGTACATGAGATGCACAAGTATAAATCATCCTTTAATGTGATCTAAAATGTACAAGCAGCCTGTGTGGAGATTAAACATGACAAAGGTAAGAAGGCACTTGAGTGGATGGTGTGAAAGCCTTGTAATAGGTTGCTATTACAACCAAGACAGGCTATTAAACTAAGAAAAGTACAGGAATAATGATGGAGGAGTTTACATATACAGTGGATTCTGGTTAGTTGGGCCATCGGTTAATCGGGGCAACCACTTACTCTATTTGGGACAATTACTTAAAGAATGAAAACTAATTGAGAAAATAGCCAGGATTCTTCTTGTTTATTAGGGACACCCTGCTGCTTAATTGGGACAGGGAACTGTTGCTGAATAGTTTCTAACTAGTGTCAGTTGCTTGTTCTTGTGAGGCTGTTAGATATTTTACTGCGCTTAGAGCAAACAGTTTTTAACTAGCATCAGTGGCGTGTGAGCTTTTGTTCAAAAATCAGTGATTTTTGTCACTGATAGTTGGTGAGAGATAAGGAGTATGGCAATTCAGAACTGCTTTGCTCACTGTGGTTTCAAGCAATCAGGCTCGGAGATGTCAGAAACAGCTGGGAGTGAAAATGGAATGAGTTCACTACTTCAACAAGTTAGGAAATATGAAGGATTTGGAGGTATCGACGATCATCTTGAATATGAAGGTTTGGAAGATGTTATAATTAAAAGTCTTGTATGAAGGCAGTCCATTATCTCCACTAGATGTCTGCACTGATTTTGTTCATTTACAATCAATGAAAAGAACACAGCAGTGTACACTGGATGAATTCCTCCATCGATAACTATTAGGAACTAATACACAATTTTATAGTACTGTAGTGGTATTGGTAGTGTTCTAATTTGTTCTGTATTTCATTTACATACCTAATCTGTTACTCATTTAAACAGTAGTTTGTCTTTTATACCTTTTTAATTATTTCCATGAAATTTCGGCAGATCGGGATAGCCAGTTAATTGTGTCGAAATGTATTGATCCCAATGTGTCCTGATTAACCAGAATCCTCTGTATTTTATTTTATTAGAGATTCAGTGCAGAACAGCCACTTCCTGTCCACAGTGCACAGTACCCAGCAACCCCCCCCCCCCCACCCATTTAACTTAGGCATAATCACAGGACAATTTACAATGACCAATTAACCAACTAACCGGTATATCTTTGGGCTGTGGGAGGAAAACAGAGCACCCGCAGTAAATCCACGCATTTATGGCAAAGACGTACAAACTTCTTTCAGATGGCATCAGAATTGAACTCCAAACTTCAATGCCCTGAGCTGTAATAGTGTTGCACTGTTATGCCACTGTGGCGTCCCAATGGGGAGAAAATGGCTGCCAAGATGGAGTGTTCATGCCATGTTTTCAGATTTATTCTCAGTGCAGCATCTATCTTCTGGAGTAAATGAGAGAGCAGGCTGTATCGTGCAATGAGAAGAACTATGAGTACAAGAACAGTACTTTAACATTTAAATAAGTGCAATTATAAGGGTACTTAAGCAGATCTAGCCAAGGTTGAATACTCGAGGGACAGGGCACTTGAGATGCAATGGCAGACGTGGAAAACGTGCATTCCAACAAGGAAAAAGTTCCCAAGGGAGTCACTAATTTAAAAGCAACTTAAAGGCAGTCCCAGGCATCAAACAAGTTCCATTTCTAATCATCCATTAGTTGATTTTAGAAAGTAAAACAGTACCGTACTGGCTCTTTGGCCCATGTTGCTGTACCAACCTATATAAACCTACTCCATATTCAATCTAACCCTTTCCTTCAACAAAGCTCATAAAACTTCATTTTTCTTATATTCATATCCCTATATTGAGTCATTTCATTGTCCCTATTGCTTCAAACTCCACCACCATCCTGGAAGTGCCTTCCAGGCACGCGCCACTCTCTGTGTAAAATAACCTACCTTTGACTTCTCACCTAAACTTTCCTCCACTCACCTTTAACAGGTGTTTTCTGGTATTAGCCAGAGCCACCCTGGGAGAACGGTGCTGGTTGTCTGCTCTGTCTATGCACTCATGATCTTATACACCTCTATCAAGTCACCTCTCATCCTCCATCGCTCCAAACAGAAAAGCCCTATCTCACTCAAGCTTTCCTCAAAAGACATGTTCTCTAATCTCAGCAGCATTCTGATAGTCTTCAGTGTCCTGCCTCTACGACTACCATCCCGTAGCTCTCACATCCATCATCATGAAGTGTTTCGAGAGGCTTGTCATGAGGCATATCAAGACCCTGCTGCCCCCCTCACTGGGCTCCCTGCAGTTTGCATACCGTCCCAACCACTCAACAGATGACGCCATTGCCACCACCCTCCACCTGGCCGTAACCCACCTGGACAAAAAAGACACGTACGTCCGAATGCTGTTCATAGACTTCAGTTCAGCATTCAACACAGTCATTTCTCAGCACCTGATTGGAAAGCTGAGCCTACAGGGCCTGAACACCTCCCTCTGCAACTGGATCCTAGACTTCCTGACTGGGAGACCTCAGTCAGTCCGGATCGGGAGCAGCATCTCCAACACCATCACACTGAGCAGGCGGTCTCCCAGGGCTGTGTGCTCAGTCCACTGCTGTTCACTCTGCTGACCCACGACTGCGCTGCGACACACAGCTCGAACCACATCATCAAGTTCAATGATGGCACAACCATGGTGGGTTTCTTCAACAAGAACGACGAGTCAGCTTACAGAGAGGAGGTGCAGTGGCTAACGGACTGGTGCAAAGCCAACAACCTGTTTCTGAATGTGAACAAAACAAAAGAGATGGTTGTTGACTTCAGGAGGGCATGGAGCGACCACTCCCTGCTGAACATCGACGGCTCCTCGTTATAGATCATTAAGAGCACCAAATTTCTTGGTGTTCACCTGGTGGATTATCTCACCTGGTCCCTCAACACCAGCTCCATAGCAAAGAAAGCCCAGCAGCGTCTCTACTTCCTGCGAAGGCTGAGTAAAGTCCATCTCCCACCCCCCTATCCTCATCACGTTCTACAGGGGTTGTATTGAGAGCATCCTGAGCAGCTGCATCACTGCCTGGTTCGGAAATTGCACTGTCTCAGATTGCAGGACCCTGTAGCGGATAGTGAGGTCAGCTGAGAAGATCATCGGGGTCTCTCTTCTCACTATTACAGATATTTACACCACACACTGCATCCGCAAAGCTAACAGTATTGTGAAGGACCCCACACACCTCTCACACAAACTCTTCTCCCTCTTGCCATCTGGTAAAAGGTACGGAAGCATTTGGGCTCTCACGACCAGACTGTGCAACAGTTTCTTCCCCCAAGCTATCAGACTCCTCAATACTCAAAGTCTAGACTGACATCTACATCATTTATTATTATATTGTAATTTGTCTTCTACTGTGCTTATTGTCTTGTTTATTAATTACTGTACTGCCCTGCACTGTTTTGTGCACTTTACGTAGTCCTGTGCAGGTCTGTAGTCTAGTGCAGTTTTTACGTTGTTTTATGTAGTCTAGTGTAGCCTTGTGCTGTCTCACATAGTCTAGTGTAGTTTTGTGTTGTTTCATGTAGCACCCGGGTCCTGGAGGAACGTTGTCATTTTTACTGTGTATTGTACCAACAGTTTGTGGTCGAAATGACAATCAATTTGACTTGACTTGACTTGATAAGCTTCCTCTGTACCCTCTCTAAAGCTTTCACTTCCTTCCTATATTGATGCAACCAAAACTGAGTACAATACTTGTAGTGTGGTCGAATCAGATTTTAATAGACCTGCAACATTTATCTCAGAAGTCTTGAACTCCATCCCCCTACTAATGAAGGCCCTCACACCATAACCACCCTATAAGACCCCTCACACCCTCTCCATGAACTGTTATGTTATGATTGCACTGCTCCTGGGAAATGCTGTCTCATTCTGCCCTGCAGAGCTGATGTATGGTTAGAATGACAATAAAGTTTTTTGAATTTTGAACCTATAAGCTTGCGTGGGCAACTTCGTCCATAAGTCAGAAAATAGGCAAGAATTGCTTGATATGGTAACCGTTCTTGCACAGTATTGTAATAATTAGCACCAAGGCACATGGGCTGACAAGAAGGATACTTATCTAAAAGTGAAGAGAGAAAAAGAGAGACTAAAATACAGAGTTAGGTTAATTCAGCCATTATCTTATTAAAAGGTCGTGTAGGCCTTTTTTCGGCACAAATTTGTAGGCCTAAGAGGCCTGTATCATGCTGTAGGTTTTCTATGTTTCCATGTTACCAACCTGTTAAAGATCTACTCTATTTCAAATGTCGAAAATCTAGTTTTTTTTTCAAATATTGTGGCTGAGGTGTTCTTACCTTGTTAGTTTCTTTCAGTTTCCTATTCAGAATTTACGAATTTATGGTGTCATATCAGTAGGTTATATAAAAACATTTAAAGCTTGAACAACAAAATTCTCCAGTTGGTTAAATCTCAAGCTATCTGATATTTGCAATGAAAACAAAAACTTCATACGAGTTTTAATGAGGCCATTCATTACTACATAAAGAAAGCAAGTTTTGCAAAGATAATTGGTCACAATTTGTTTTCTTTATTCTGTTTTGATTTACACATTTTAGTTGTCTTGTGATTTCAGTGTTTAAAAACAACATTCAATAATAGGATACATAGTGAAATATTAAGACAGGTGATCAAAAATTAGGCCAAAGAGAAAGTTTTTAAAATGCACTTTCAGAGTGGAAAGCTAGACAAGGGCAGAAGCACAATGAAAGAATTCTGGAACTGAAAACCCAAGCAACAAAAGGCTTAATGAAGCTAATTATGATATTTTACTACAATATCTGGTATCACGTGGGTTTTTATGCACATTGTATTTAGCCTGTTGATTGTGAAGTTTGCCTTGCAAGCAGAACAAGTGCTACACCTGCCCTTACACTTCCTCCCTCACCACCATTCAGGGCCCCAGACTTCACTTCACCTGTGAGTCGGCTGGTGTGGTATACTGCATCCGGTGCTCCTGGTGTGGCCTTTTATATATTGGTGAGACCCGACGCAGACTGGGAGACCATTTTGCTGAACACCTACGCACGGTCCGCCAGAAAAAGCAGGATCTCCCAGAGGCCACACATTTTAATTCCACATCCCATTCCCATTCTGATATGTCTATCCATGGCCTCCTCTACTGTCAAGATGAAGCCACACACAGGTTAGAGGAACAACACCTTATATACCGGCTGGGTAGCATCCAACCTGATGGCAGGAACATTGACTTCTGTTAATGCCCCTCCTCCCCTTCTTACCCCATCCCTGATATATTTAGTTTTTTTTTCCCTTCTCTTTTCTTTCTGTCTCTGCCCATTACTCTGCCTGTTCTCCATCTCCCTCTGGTGCTCCCCCACCCCCACTTTCTTTCTCCCTAGGCCTCCCATCCCATGATCCTTTCTCTTCTCCAGCTCTGTATCCCTTTTGCCAATCATCTTTCTGGCTCTCAGCTTCACCCCAACCCCTCCGGTCTTCTCCTGTCATTTTGCATTTCCCCCCCCCACTTTCAAATCTCTTACTTTCTTTCCTTTCAGTTAGTCCTGACGAAGAGTCTCGGCCCGAAACGTTGACATCGCTTCTCCCTATAGATGCTGCCTGGCCTGCAAAGAAACACATCAGACTTGATTGATTTTCAACAGGTAATCATTTCACATTTTCCCAACTTGCAAGCTTTCAATTCATCTACTTTTGTACTTTAAGGAATTGCTGGTAAAACTCGATGAAAATTAATTTATAATTGTGTCTAAGGTTGGGCAACATTCAATCTAACATGCTTTGTGAGCCATTTTGCATTCATCCCAGACAGCTTGCAATCCTTTGGAATCCTTTGTAGTTCCCTGACCAATGTACGTGATGGAGTCGCCATGTTTGTGACAACTAATATGTCACAATTGTCATAATGAAAGGGAGTTTAAAAGCCGAATGTGCATTTTCACCTCTTGTCTGAAGTGTTGAAGCAATGCTTGATGATGTCATAGGTAGGGCCAACATGTTTTGCATTCTAACTTTAGCCAAATGTAAATCAATAAGGTAAGTTTCTTTCTGTTCCACAAGAAGTGTCGAAAAACAGGTTCCTTGGTCATTGAAAACAGCCTCAATAATAATAGCTGTGGTTTTTCTTTGATATTTCACTGAACTTGGTTCTTTCCCTAAGATAACTGGTTTAAATCCTCTCACTGGCTTAATATCTTCCGCAGAAACACAGAATCAGAATCAGGTTTGTTATCACTGACATACCTTGTGAAGTTTGTTATTTTCTGGCAGTATTACGGAGCAATACCTGAACCAATTGCATGAGTTACACTTAAAAAATAAATAAATAGTGCAAAAAGGAATAGTAAGGTACAGTAGTGTTCATGGGTTCATGAATAATTTAGAAATTTGATGGTGGAGGCAAGAAACCATTCCTAAAATGTTGATAGTGGGCCTACATTTATCTACTCACTGATGGTGGTAAAAAGAAGAGGACATTCCCTGAAAAGGTAAGCGTCCTTAATGACGTATGCTGCCTTCTTGAGGCATCACCTCTTGAAGAGCTGTGCCAGTGATAGGACACTGCAGCATAGAAACAGGCCCTGCAGTCCATCCAGTTTGTGCTGAACCATTAATCTGCCTACTCGCCCTTCATGCCCATCCCGTCCATGTACCTATCCAAATTTCTTTTAAATATTAAAATCGACCCTCCATCCACCACTTGTGCTGGCAGCTCATTCCACACTCTCACCTCCCTCTGAGTCCCCTTCATGTTGCTCTGAACTGATGACCTCTCTTGTTCTCATCTCACTAAACCTCAGCGGGAAAAGTCTGCTTGCCTTTACCCTATGTATACCTTTATCAAATCTCCGCTCAACCTTCTACATTCCAGGGAATAAAGTCTTAACCTATTCAACTTGAGGTCATCAAGTCCTGGCAACTTCCTTGTAAATTTTCACTGCACTCTTTCAATCTTATTTACATCTTTCCTGTGAGTAGGTGACCAAAACCGGACACAGTACTCAAAATCAGGCCTCACCAACAATTTCAACGTAATATCTCATAATATCTCATCTTGATTTATCAAGGCAAATATCCTTTCTTTACAACCGTTTCTATTAGTGACACAATTTTAAGTAAATACGGATTTGTATTCCCAGATACATCTATTCTACAATCCTCAGTGCCTTACTACCCACCATTTAAGACCTGCCCTGGTTAGTCCTCCCAAAGTGCAATACCTCACACTTGTCTGCATTAAGTTCCATCTGCCTTTTTTCAGCCCATTTCACCAGCTTGTCCAGATCCCACTGCAAGCTTTGATAGTTCTTCTCCACTGTCCACTACACACCATTCTTGTTGTCATCCACAAATCTGCTGATCCAGTTTAACACATAGGTGACAAACATTAATGGACACAGCACCAATCCTTGTGGCACACAACTAGTCACAGTTAGAGAAGCAACCATTGTGCTGTCTTTACGACAGTTATTTAGTTTATAATATTTTCGCTTAGTAATTCATTCAATAGTATTTTCTAGTTAGAATTAGGAGTGTTTAAAGTATATTCATTGCATGTAAAATATATCGGCATGCGATGACGTCACATCCGGTTTCGCCGCGTCTTGTGGGAAAACACCGGTTTGAAATTAGCGCGAGGGTGGGGGCTTTCCACGAGGCTCACCTAAGCAGAAGTTGTTTTGCAGGCATGAGAAATCACAGTGAGAGCAACGCTGTAAGTTAATAGATAATCGATATATTGAACTAAGATGTTAATGCCGATCCTGTTAGAAGTAACGACGGTAGATAATGTTTATGCTTTCGTTAGTTAAAGAGTCGCGGATAGTTTGCATGGAAGTGTATTTAAAGTAGTCAATGGAGCAGGTAAACTCTCCCTGTATACTGCACCTTAGTGTAATGTAGTTATAGTCACCTTTGCAAGTATTTACACTTGAAATGTGATATTAAGGAAGGAACAAATACTGTATCAATCTTGTATTGTTTTATCAACAGTTTTCACCATATGTTAATGTGAAGAGTGAACAGTAAATGGTTAATCTTACTGCGATCTGGTTCTTATTAACTGTGGTTTATCCGGACGTTAAATTCGGCGTTCGTTACACGCGAAGGAGAACGTTACAGTGAAAAAGCGGCATTATCAGGTGTTCCAAGTGCTGCAATGTCAGCTCGATCCGGGATCAAGTCGATGGCGCCCAGCGACAAGGGCAGTAGAACGACATCAAGTAAGTCCACACAGGCAAGAGCCAAGGCAGAAGCCGCCAAGGTGCGACTGCATTACGCCAAACAAGAAGGAGTTTTGAAAATGAAACTGGCCACCAAAGAAGCCGAAAAGGCCGCCAGAGAAGCCGAAACCCAGTTGGAAATGACAAAAATATCGACAGAGTTGCAAGTGCTGCAGCTAGAAGGAGAAGGAGAAGCTGCCATGGTGGAAGCAGAGTACATAGAAGAAGCTGAAGGGTCGCGTGATCTGACCGAATCAAGTTCTGCTTTAGAAAGGACCAGACTGGAACGCACGAGCGACTATGTACAATATCAAGCAGACAGGCAGGCTCGTCTCCCCTCTCCATACCTATTCGATAACTTCCCCAGCTACGAGGAAGAGAATTTACCCTCGCGGCTCCGCGATGAAGTCAAGAATGAAAGAGCTGACAACCGATATTCTTTGACACCAAAGTTACGAAGTTCGATGCAAAGAGACACGGAGGTTGAATCCAGGATGGCAAATTCCATGAGAAACGTGCGTTCTCAGTCATATAGGCGCCAACGTACTTCTCCAGCCCGCATGCCGCTTGCAGCCGATCCCACGCTGCACGACAGGATCTCGTCACTTCGGGACTGTACCAGTTTGACGATAAACCCGAAAATTACCGTGCTTGGCACTCCACATTCACCAACGTGATCGACGGGGTCCAGCTCAGTGCAACCCAAAGGTTGGACCTTATGGCGAAATGGCTGGGGAAAGAATCACGCGACCAGGTGAGACGCATGCGTTCAGTGTACATCAACAAACCTGAGCTAGCCTTAAGCGAAGCGTGGGAGAGACTTTGGGAGAGATATGGGGCCCCCGACATTATTGAAGCGGCGCTATATCGACGTCTGGAAAACTTTTCTAAGGTGTCAGCCAAAGATCACTTTAAGTTAAGAGAATTCGGAGATTTACTCATGGAGATCCAAGGCGCCAAAGAAGATGGCTATTCAACTGGTCTAGTATACCTAGATACTCCATCCGGGATTAGACCAATCGTGGACAAACTTCCATTTGGGCTGCAGGACAAGTGGCTGACTGTTGCCTCAGAGTACAAGGAAGAACACGGTGGTCGATTTCCTCCCTTTGAGCACCTCACTGAGTTTGTGCGCAAGGAGGCGAAGAGGCGAAACGACCCTAGCCTCGTGGGTCCAGGTAGATCCTCTTCGAATGTTTTCAACATTGATAAACCCGTGTCAGTGCTCAAGACTGAAGCCCTTACAACTAACAACGACCCTGGCGAGTATTGTCCATTGCATAACAAACCTCACCCCCTGAAAGCATGCAGAATGTTTAGGGAAAAACCCCTTGAAGAGAGGACGGCTCTTCTCAAGGAGAAAAGAATATGTTTTAGATGCTGTTCCTCAACCTCTCACCTGGCCAGAGAGTGTACGATCGCCGTGAAGTGTCCGGAATGTGATAGCCCAGATCACGTCGGGGCCATGCATCCCGGCCTGTCACCGCAAACCGACAGCGCTCCTTCTCCCCCACAACAGGACGGCGGGGAGGGAGAGGCTCACCCCAGGACAACAGTTGTCAGCTCGAACTGTACAGAAGTCTGCGGTCAAGCTCGGTCAAGCCGTTCTTGTTCCAAGATCTGCCTCACTAAGGTGTACCCTAAAGGAGCCAAAGACAAGGCCATCAAAGCCTATGTGATTCTGGACAATCAGAGCAATCGTTCACTAGTCAGTCCAGAGTTCTTTAAATTGTTCAACATTGAGAGTGAGCGGTTCCCATACTACCTCAAAACTTGCTCAGGCAACATGAAAACCCAAGGAAGGAAGGCAGAAGGCATCCAGATCGAGTCCCTGGATGGTAAAGTCGTCATCTGTCTCCCTCCGCTCTTAGAGTGCAACGAAATCATGAATAACCGCGCTGAGATCCCGACACCAAGTGCGGTGCTACACCAGCCGCATCTCCACCACATCGCCAAACACATCCCAGAACTGGATCCGAAAGCGGAAATACTCCTGCTATTAGGAAGAGATGTTATCCAGGTACACAAGGTTAGGCAGCAGGTCAATGGACCACTCGACGCCCCCTTCGCGCAACGTCTGGATCTGGGCTGGGTGGTGATAGGAGAGGTGTGTCTCGGTGACGTACACAAACCGACGGTCGACACACTCAAGACCAATGTGCAAGAGAGTGGCCGTCATTCGATTTTTCAAACCCGCACAAGTTCCATGTATATCAAGGAAGCACAACAAGGCGTTAACAAGCGCGAGGCAAGCGACGAGTCGCCGGGCCAGTCAGTCTTCGCTCAAACGAAGTATGACAACAAACTTGCACAATCAGCTCAAGATACCATTTCTTTAAAAACCAAAGACACCAAGGTCTTCAGAGATGAAGCAAATAATGGGGTTGCCCCATTGCCTATCAGAGAACCATGCCAGCGCTCACCAGATAACAAAGAGCAGGCAGTCAAACAGTTCACGTCCTTACGGAAAACCCGGAAAAGGAAACCTGAAATGCAGCAACGCACCCGATTGGCCCACGAGGTACTGTGCACCCTAATGGCAGAGGTCACAGCCATTATAAACGCACAATCATTCCTACCTGTGTCTTCTGACCCAGAAAACCCCTTTATACTTTCGCCATCAACGCTCCTTACGCAGAAGGCAGGAGCACCTCCTCCACCAGGAGACTTCTCAGACAAGGATTTGTACACAAAGCAATGGAGACAAGTCCAGGCTCTGGCAAATCAGTTCTGGTCCCGCTGGAGACAGAAATATCTACCCTCGTTGCAACAGAGACGAAAGTGGACAGAACCCCGCAGGAATCTTCAAGTTGGAGACTTAGTCCTGCTCAGGGACAAGCAAGTCGCTCGCAACAGCTGGCCAACGGCCAGAATCACTGCTACATTCCCTATCGAGGATGGACATGTCAGGAAGATCGAATTGAAGACTACCGACCAAGGCGATGTGAAAATTTACCAAGGGCCAGTTACAGAAGTTATTCTACTTCTACCCAATGACTGATTAAAAGACTAAGTTTTGTACTCTGCTCATTGTGACCTTACGAAGGTCAAGCGGGGAGTGTGCTGTCTTTACGACAGTTATTTAGTTTATAATATTTTCGCTTAGTAATTCATTCAATAGTATTTTCTAGTTAGAATTAGGAGTGTTTAAAGTATATTCATTGCATGTAAAATATATCGGCATGCGATGACGTCACATCCGGTTTCGCCGCGTCTTGTGGGAAAACACCGGTTTGAAATTAGCGCGAGGGTGGGGGCTTTCCACGAGGCTCACCTGAGCAGAAGTTGTTTTGCAGGCATGAGAAATCACAGTGAGAGCAACGCTGTAAGTTAATAGATAATCGATATATTGAACTAAGATGTTAATGCCGATCCTGTTAGAAGTAACGACGGTAGATAATGTTTATGCTTTCGTTAGTTAAAGAGTCGCGGATAGTTTGCATGGAAGTGTATTTAAAGTAGTCAATGGAGCAGGTAAACTCTCCCTGTATACTGCACCTTAGTGTAATGTAGTTATAGTCACCTTTGCAAGTATTTACACTTGAAATGTGATATTAAGGAAGGAACAAATACTGTATCAATCTTGTATTGTTTTATCAACAGTTTTCACCATATGTTAATGTGAAGAGTGAACAGTAAATGGTTAATCTTACTGCGATCTGGTTCTTATTAACTGTGGTTTATCCAGACGTTAAATTCGGCGTTCATTACACCCGAAGGAGAACGTTACAACCATCTACAACAACTTTCTGGCTTTCCCTTGAAGCCAATATCTAATCCAATTTACTACCTCATCTTGAATGAAATACATAGCTTTCTTGACCAACATCCCACACAGAACTTTATCAAAAGCCTTGCTAAAGTTCATGTAGAAGCATTCACTGCCTTGCCTTCGTCAACATTCCTGATACCTTCCTCAAAAAACTCTATGAGATTGGTTAGACATGGTTAACCACACCTCTATTTTTTCAGAGTTTGCAAAGATTCGGCATGACATCTAAAACTTTGACAAACTATTATACATGAGTAGTGGAGCATAAATTGACTGGCTGCATCACAGCCCGGTATAGAAACACCAACACCCCTATACAGAAAGTCCTACAAAAGGTAGTAGATACAGACAATTCCATCACAGGTAAAGCTCTCCCCTCCATTGTGCGCATCTACAAGGAGCATTGTCGCAGGAATGCAGCATCCATCATCAGGGAGTCCCACAACCATGTCGTTCTCTCTTCTCACTGCTGTCATCAGAAAGAAGGTGCAGGAGCCTCAGGACTCACACCACCAGGTTCAGGAATAGTTCTTACGCCTCAACCATCAGGGTCTTGAACCAAACGGGATAGCTTCACTCAACTACACTTCTAACACTGAAATGTTCCCACAACATGTGGACTCACTTTTAAGGTCTCCATCTCATGTTCTCAATATTTATTGAGTGCTTATTTATTATTAATATGCATTTATTTTTTTCTTGCACATTGTCTTTTTCACACTGGTTGAATGCCCAGCTTGGTGCAGTACTTCATTGATTCTATTTTTGCAATGGATTTATTGAGTATACCTGTAAAAAATTATTTTCAGGGTTATATATGGTGATATATATGTACTTTGAAAATAAATTCCCTTTGAACATTGAACAAAGCCTTGTTGACGGTCCCTAATCAGTCTCTGTCTATCCCAGGGATGGGCAAACTTTTTGACTTGAGGGCCACAAAGGGTTCTAAAATTTGACAGGGGGGCCGGACCAGGAGCAGATGGACGGAGTGTTTTGGTAATACACCTCATAAGAGAAAATAAAATATCATGGGATATGTAGAAAACATGTGCTTTATTTTCAATTGAAAATGAACAAATGCATTACAACAAAATATCTGTCTTTGAAGTCCCATGGTATTTAGCTATTTATTGAAATGTCTTTTAAAACACTGAAAATTAAATGAATAAAATACAGCTTTTTTAATAGTAACAGTTATTATTTTAAAGCACTGAAAATTCTGTTATCCTTCAAGATATTATCATCATCACTCTCCTCCTGACTGTCTTTATTTCAAAAATGGTAGGAGATGCAGGTCTACTTGTCCTGCTCCTTCTTATTCAATTGTCCCCTGTGCCAAAACTCAACAACGACCCGCACAATGACAGAACAGTGAGAGCGCGCCAATATGCGGAGCTCTGTGCTCGCAAATCCCCACAGGCTATCTCCCTTAGCCGGAATGCTGGCTAATTGTGAGCCGGTTTGGATGTGCCAGGAAATGGGTCGCCACAAGGTCACAAAGAAAATCGCAAATGTGGAGTAATACGCTGCACCTCAACAAAGGTCAATGTATATAGAGTACGTCATCTATTGGGAAGACGCCTGAATTGTGCAGAAAAAATGTTAACAAGGTTTATTAATATAATTTCATCAAGTTCTGCGGGCCGGATTAAAAAGCTTAACGGGCCGCATATGGCCCGCGGGCCGTAGTTTGCCCATGCCTGGTCTATCCAAATACTTATAAATCTGGTCCCTTAGAATACTTTCCCATAACGTTCACACTGCTGATATCAGCTTCACCAGCCTATAATTTCTAGGTTTACTCTCAGAGCCTTTCTTATACAATGGAACAACATTAGCTATCCTCTAATCCTCTAGCACATCACATGTGGCTAAAAACATTATGACTGTTTAGACATAGCTGCCATACACAAAGCCATGCTGACTATCCATAATCAGACCTTTTCTATCCAAATACTCATACATCCAGTCCCTCAGAATACCTTCTATTAACTTCCCCACCACTGATGCTAGGCTCATCAACCTAGGGATGACAGTGGAACAACAATGGCAGGTATTTCTGGGAATAATACAGAAGGTGCAGGATAAAGAGGAAGAAAGATTCTAAGGGGAGTAGGAGGCAACTGTTGCTGACAAGGGAAGTCAAGGACAGTTATAAAAATAAAAGAGAAGTATAACATAACAAAGATGAACAGGAAGCCAGAGGATTGGGAAACTTTTAAAGAGAGACAGAAGATAACTAAAAAGGCAATACGGGCAGAAAAGGTGAGGTACGAAGGTAAGCTAGCCAAGAATATAAAGGAGGTTAGTAAAAGATATGTGAAGAGGAGAAAAATAGTTAAGACCAAAGTTGGGCCCTTTAAGGGAGAAGCGGGTGAATTTATTATGGGGAACAAGGAAATGACAGACAAGTTGAACGGGCACTTTGGATCTTTCTTCACTAGGGACAATACAGACAATCTCCCAGATGTACTAGTGGCCAGAGGACCTAGGGTAATGGAGGAACTGAAGGAAATTCACATTAGGCAGAAAATGGTTTTGGGTAGACTGATGGGACTGAGTGCTGATAAGTTCCCAGGGCCTGATGGTCTGCATCCCAGGGTAGCTCAAGGAGGTGGTTCTAGAAATCGTGGACATATTGGTAATCATTTCCCAATGTTCTATAGATTCAGGATCAGCTCCTGAGGATTGGAGGGTAGCTAATGTTATCCCACTTTTTAAGAAAGGAGGGAGAGAGAAAACAGGGAATTATAGACCAGTTAGCCTGACATCAGTGGTGGGGAAGATGCTGGAGTCAATTATAAAGGATGAAATAGCAGCACACTTGGATAGCAGTAACAGGATCAGTCCAAGTCAGCATGGATTTATGAAGGGGAAATCATGCTTGACTAATCTTCTGGAATTTTTTTGAGAATGTAACTATGAAAATGGACAAGGGAGAGCCAGTGGATGTAGTGTACCTGGACTTTGAGAAAGCCTTTGATAAGGTCCCACATAGGAGATTAGTGGGCAAAATTAGAGCACATGGTATTGGGAATAGGATACTGACATGGATAGAAAATTGGTTGGCAGACAGAAAACAAAGAGTAAGGATTAACGGGTCCTTTTCAGAATGGCAGGCGGTGACTAGTGGGGTACAGCAAGGCTCAGTGCTGGGACCGCAGCTATTTACAATATACATTAATGATTCAGATGAAGGGATTAAAAGTAACATTAGCAAATTTGCAGATGACACAAAGCTGGGTGGCAGTGTGGAATACGAGGAGGATGTTAGAAGAATACAGGGTGACTTGGACAGGTTGGGTAAGTGGGCAGATGCATGGCCGATGCAGTTTAATGTGGATAAATGTGAAGTTATCCACTTTGGTAGCAAAAACAGGAAGGCAGATTACTATCTGAATGGTGTCAAGTTAGGAAAAGGGGAAGTACAACAAGATCTAGGTCTCCTTGTTCATCAGTCACTGAAAGTAAGCATGCAGGTACAGCAGGCAGTGAGGAAAGCTAATGGCATGGTGGCCTTCATAACAAGGGGTGTTGAGTATAGGAGCAAAGGGGTCCTTCTGCTGTTGTACAGGGCCCTGGTGAGACCACACCTGGAGTATTGTGTCCAATTTTGGTCTCCAAATTTGAGGAAGGACATTCTTGTTATTGAGGGAGTGCAGCGTAGGTTCACAAGGTTAATTCCCAGGATGGTGGGACTGTCATATGTTGAAAGATTAGAGCAACTGGGCTTCTATACACTGGAATTTAGAAGGATGAGAGGGGATCTGATTGAAACATGTAAGATTATTAAGGGATTGGACACGCTAGAGGCAGGAAACATGTTCCCGATGTTGGCTGAGTCCAGAACCAGAGGCCACAGTTTAAGAATAAAGGGTAGGCCATTTAGAACAGAGTTGAGGAAAAACTTTTTCACCCGGAGAATTGTGGATCTATGGAATGCTCTGCCTCAGAAGGCAGTGAAGGTCAATTCTCTGGATGCTTTCAAGAAAGAGTTAGATAGACCTCTTAAAGATAACAGAGTCAAGGGATATGAGGAGAAGGCAGGAACAGGGTACTGATTGTGGATGATCTGCCATGATCACATTGAATGGCGGTGCCGGCTCAAAGGGCCGAATGGCCTACTCCTGAACCCATTGTCTATTGTCTATAATTTCCTGGATTATTCTTAGAGCCTTTTTTAAGCAGTGGAACAACATTAGCTCTCCTCCAATCCTTCGGTACCACACCTAATGCTAAGGATGAATTAAGTATCTCTGTGAGCAGCCCAGCAATCTCTGCATTTGCCTACCACAGGGGAAACCTTGTCAGGCCCTTGCAATTTTTCCACCCTGATTTGCCTCAAGACAGCAAATACTTTCTCCTCTGAAATCTGTACAGGATCGATGACTTTGCTGTTGCTTTGCCTCACATCTATAAACACTGTGCCCATCTTCCACGTTAATATAGATGCAAAAAATCTGTTTCAGATCTCCCCCACCTCTTTCAGCTCCAAGCATAAATTATCACTCTAATGTTCCAGAGGACCAATTTTGTCCCTTGCTATCATTTTGCACTTAATATACAGTATCTATAAAAGCTCTTGGGATTCTCCTTCACCTTGTCTTCTTTTAGTTCTCTTGATTTCTTTCTTTTATTCCTCAGCTACCTCGTTTGTCCCTGCCAGCCTATACCTGCTATGCACCTACTTTTTCTTAACTAGGGCTTCGATATCTCTCGAAAACCAATGTTCCTTAAGCCTGCCATCCTTCCCCTTTACTATGACAGGAACTTACAACCTCTGTACTCTCAAAATTTCAGTTATGATTGCCACTTACAAAGTACAGCTTTGCCAGGAAACAATCTGTCCCAATCCACACTTGTCAGATCCTTTCTGATGCCATCAATGTTAGCCTTTCTCCAATTTCCAATCTCAAGTGAAGGACCAGACCAATCCTTTTCCAATATTACCTTGAAAATAATGACATTATGATCACTAGATGCAAAGTGGCCACCAACACAACCCACACCCCTCCCCCCTTAACCTGCCCTGTCTCATTCCCTAATAGGAAATCTAGCATCACACTCTCTCTTGTTGGGACTTCCCTAAACACATTTGACAAACTCTTTCCCATCCAGCCCTTTACAGTATGGGAGTCCCAGTCAATATGTGGAAAGTTAAAATCACCTACGATTACAACCTTAAAACTCTTGCAACGGTCTGTGATCTCTCTACAAATCCTACAGACTATTGGGATTATACGTCTGTAATATACAGCGCATATAAGATGTATTCACCCCCCTTTGAAGTTTCATGTTTCAGTGGATTTGACACTGAACAACAGAATAAGACTCTTCCATATCAAAGTGAAAGCAGATCTCTACAAAGTGATCTAAATTAATTACAAATATAAAACATAAAATAATTGATCGCATAAGTATTCGCCCCCTTTAATATGACACACCAAATCATCACCGGTGCAGCCAACTAGTTTTAGAAGTCACAAAATTAGTTAAATGGAGATCTGTATGCAGTCAAGTGCTTCAACTGATTGTAGTAAAAATACACCTGTATCTGGAAGGTCCAACAGTTGGTGAGTCTGTATCCTGGCAAAAACTATACCATGAAGGCAAAAGAGCACTCCAAGCAACTCTGAAAAAAAAGTTATTGAAAAGCACAAGTCAGGAAATCAATACAAGAAAATTTACAGGTCACTGAATATCACAGTTAAGTCAATCATCAAGAAGTGGAAAGAAAATGGCTCAGCTCTATATCTACGTAGAGCAGGCACTTCTCAAAAACTGAGTGACTGTGCAAGATAGGGACTAGGGAAGGAGGCCACCAAGAGACCTATGACAACTCTGGAGGAGTTACAAGCTCGGTGGCTGAGATGGGAGAGATTACACATACAACATCTGTTGCCCAGGTGCTTCACCAATCACAGCTTTATGGGAGAGTGGCAAAGAGAAATCCAGTGTTGGAAAAAAGCCACATGAAATCTCACCTAATTTGCCAGAAAGCATGTGGGAGTCTCTGAAGAATGTGGGAGCTGGAAGAAGGTTCTATGGTCCGATGAAGTAAAAATTGAGCTTTTTGGCCATCAGACTAAACACTATGTTTGGCATAAGCCGAACACCACACATCATCAAAAACACACTATCCCTACCGTGAAGCATGGTGGTGGCTGCATCATGCTGTGGGGATGATTGACTGCAAGAGGCCCTGGAAGGGTCTTGAAGGCAGAGGGTAAAATGAATGCAATGAAATACAGGGAAATCCTGGAGGAACATGTGATACAGCCTGCAATAGAACTGCAACTTGGGAGAAGACTTATTTTCCAGCAAGACTATGACCCCAAACATAAAGCCAAAGCTATAGAGGAGTGACTTAAAAACAACAAAGTTAATGTCCTGAAGTGGCCAAGTCAGAATCCAGACCTCAATCCAAATTGTGGCTGGACTTGCAAAGCGCTGTTCAGTCACAACCCCCATGCAATCTGACAGAGCTTGAGCAGTTTTGTAAAGAAGAATGGGGGGAAATTGCAGTTCAGATGTGCAAAGCTAATAGAGACCTATCCATACAGACTCCAGACTGTAACAGCTGCCAGAGGTGCATCGACTAAATACTGACCAGAAGGGGGTGAGTACTTATGCAATCAATTAGTTTGTGTTTTCTGTTTGTAATTAATTTAGATCACTTCGTCGAGGTCTGTTTTCACTTTGTCTTCTTCTGTTGAAGAAAAGCTAAATTAAATCCACAGTAGTTCAATGTTGTGAAACAATAAAACATGAAAATTTCCAAATGGGGGTTGAATACTTTTTAAAGGTACTGAAATCCCATTAATGTGGTAATACCTTTCTTATTCCTCAGTTCTGCCCATAAAGACTCACTAGATGAGCTCTTCAGTCTCCTGACTGAAAACTACTGTGACATTTTCCCTGACTAGTAATACCACCCCTCCTCCTTAAATCTCTCCTGCTCTATCATGTTTAAAACAATGGATCCCCTGACCACTGAGATCCCAGTCCTGCCCCTCCTGAAACCAAGTCTCACTAATGGCTACTGTAGCATTCTCGCTCGGGTGTAATGAAACGCCGAATTAAACGCCGAGATAAACTGCAGTCAATGAAACAAGGTCGCAGTAAGATTAACCATTTACTGTTCACTCTTCCATTAACATATGGTGAAAACTGTTGATAAAACAATACAAGATTGATACAGTATTTGTTCCCTTCTTGATATCACATTTACATTGTAAATACTCGTAAAAGTAACTATAACTACATTACATTAAAGTGCAGCATACAGGCAGAATTTACCTACGCCATTGACTGCTTTAAATACATTTCAATGCAAACTATCCACAACTCTTTAACTAACGAAAACATAAACATTATCGACCATCGTTACTTTTAACAGGATCGGCGTTAACATTTTAATTCAACATATCGATTATCTATTAACTTACAGTGTTGCTCTCACTGTGATTTCTAATGCTTGCAAACAACTCCTTGCTCGGGTCTGCCTCATGCCAGCACCCGCCCTCACGTTGATTCCAAACTGGTATTTTCCCACAAGACGCGGCGAAACCGGATGTGACGTCATCGCATGCCGATATATTTTACAGGCAATGAATATACTTTAAACAATTCTAATTCTAACTATAAAATACTAACAAATGAATTACTAAGCGAAAATATTATAAACTAAATAACTGCCATAAAGGCAACACAGCTACTATATGTCATAATTCCACATGCTGATCCATGCCCTAAGCTCATACACCTTTCCTACAATATTCCTTGCATTGAAATATATGCAACTCAGAACATTAGTCCCTCCATGCTTGACCTTCTGACCCGCAACTCTAGTTTAAGCTCCCCCCCCCCCACCGCACCCCATGCAACACCAGCAAACCTTCTTGCTAGGAGCTAGCTGAGTCTATTGTCTTCTGCAGCCTCTTTTTTTCCTACGGATTAGAGCCCCTATAGCAGAGAGTGATGCAACCAGTTACAGTGCTCTACAACATACATCTGTAGAAATCTGCAGGTCTTTGGTTATATGCTAAATCTCCTCAAACTCCTAATGAAGTACAGCTGTTAATGTGTTGTCTTCGTGATTGCATCAATGCGTTGAGCACAAGATAAACCTCTGTGATTTTGACACCAGGAACTTGAACATGTCATCTTTTCCACTGCTGACCAAATCTTTACTTTCTTTTTGTGGTTCAGGTACACCAAAACTACTTAAGTCAGGTCCATCCAAATTCTTAGTACCTCAAAAATAAATCTGAAAAATTATTTCATCAATTATCAATGGGGAAATCTAAAATTAAGTACCCTTTTAGACTAAGGTGATTTACACATGAGGTTGTTAGACAAACTCAGACTAACACATCTATCCTTATGCTAGATCCAATTCAAATGCAAACTTACAGACTTCTTGGTTATTTCATTAATGAGCTACGTACAGGATATATGGAAATTCTATTTTCTTATACGCGCAGTGGCCACTTTATTGGGTAAACCTGTACGTCTGCTTGTTAGTGCAAATATCTAATCAACCAATTGCATGGCAGGAACTCAATGCTTTAAAGCATGCAGTCATTGTCAAGAGGTTAATCATTGTTCAGACCAAACATCAGAATGGGAAAGAAATGAGATCTAAGTGACAGAAACATAGAAACATAGAAAACCTACAGCACAATACAGGCTCTTCAGCTCACAAAGTTGTGTCGAAAACATCCCTACTGTAGAAATTGCTAGGCTTACATATAGCCCTCTATTTTTCTAAGCACTATGTACCCACCCAAAAGTCTCTTAAAAGACCCTACCATATCTGCCTCCACCACTGTTGCTGGCAGCCCAATCCACGCACTCACCACTCTGAGTAAAAAAACTTACCCCTGACATCTCCTCTGTACCTACTCCTCAGTACCTTAAACCTGTGTCCACTTGTGGCAACCATTTCAGCCCTGGGAAAAAGCCTCTGACTATCTACATGATCAATGCCTCTCATCATCTTATACACCTCTATCAGCTCACCTCTCATCCTTCGACACTCCAAGGAGAAAAGGCCGAGTTCACTCAACCTATTCCCATAAGGCATGCTCCCCAATCCAGGCAACATCCTTGTAAATCTCTTCTGTACTCTTTCTATGGCTTCTACATCCTTCCTGTAGTGAGGCGACCAGAACGAAGTACAGTACTCCAAGTGGGGTCTGACCAGGGTCCTATATAGCTGCAACATTACCTCTTGGCTCCTAAATTCAATTCCATGATTGATGAAGGCCAATACACCATACACCTTTTTAACCAGAGTCAACCTACGCAACTGCTTTGAGTGTCCTATGGACTTGGACCCCAAGATCCCTCTGATCCTCCACACTGCCCAAGAGTCTTACCATTAATACTATATTCTCCCATCATATTTGACCTACCAAAATGAACCACTTCACACTTATCTGGGTTGAACTCCATCTACCACTTCTCAGCCCAGTTTTACATCCTATCAATGTCCCACTGAAACCTCTGACAGCCCTCCACACTATCTACAACACCTCCAACCTTTGTATCATCAGCAAACTTACTAACCCATCTCTTCACTTTCTCATCCAGGTTATTTATAAAAATCACAAAGAGAACAGATCCCTGAGGCACTCCGCTAGTGCTAGTGCTGAATATGATCTGTTTACAACCACTCTTTGCCTCCCGTGGGCAAGCCAGTTCGGGATCCACAAAGCAATGTCCCCTTGGATCCAATTCCTCTTTACTTTCCCAATAAGCCTTGCATGGAGTACCTTGTCAAATGCCTTGCTGAAATCCGTATGCACCACATCTACTGCTCTTCCTTAATCAATGTAAGGCATGACTTTCCCTTGACAAAGCCAAGCTGACTATTCCTAATCATATTATACCTCTCCAAATGTTCATAAATCCTGCCTCTCAGGACCTTCTCCATCAACTTAACAACCACTGAGGTAAGACTCACTGGTCTATAGTTTCCTGAGCTATCTCTACTCACTTTCTTGAATAAAGGAACAACATTCACAACCCTCCAATCCTCTGGAACCTCTCCTGTCCCCATTGTTCATCACCAGGGACTCAGCAATCTCCTCCCTTATCGCCCACAGTAGCCTGGGGTACATCTCATCCAGTCCCGACAACTGATCCAACTTGATGCTTTTCAAAAGCTCCAGCACATCCTCTTTCTTAATATCTACATGCTCAAGCTTTTCAGTCTGCTGCAAGTCATCACTACTATCACAATGATCCTTTTCCATAGTGAATACTGAAGCAAAGTATGGGGTACCTCAGCTATTTCCTCCGGTTCCATATGCACTTTTCCACTGTCACACCTGATAGGTCCGATTCTCTCACGTCTTATCCTCTTGCTCTTCTCATACATGTAGAATGCCTTGGAGTTTTCCTTAATCCTGCTCGCCAAGGCCTTGTCATAGCCCCTTCTGGCTCTGCTAATTTCCTTCTTAAACGCCTTCCTGTTAGCCTTATAAAATCTTCGAGCTCTCTAACATTACCTAGCTCTCTGAACCTTTTGTAAGCTTTTCTTTTCTTCTTGAATAGATTAATTACAGCCTTTGTACACCATGGTTCCTGTACTCTACCATAACTCCCTGTCTCATTGGACATACTTATTCAGAACACCACACAAATATTCCCTGAACTTTTGCCACATTTATTCCATACTTTTCCCTGAGAACAGCTATTTCCAATTTAAGCTTCCAATTTCGTGCCTGATAGCTTTGTAGCGGTGTGCTACACGCAGCGCTAAAATCACGACACGGAGTCGGTAACTGCAGTCGAAGGAAAAAAACTTTATTCGAAATCCTCAGCCTCACTTTTAAGCCTCCCTCAACCTGCCCCCCGTGGCGCAGAGGCTCCAAAGCTCTGTGCTCGCAAACCCCCGTAGGCTATCTAATTGTGAGCCAGTTCGGATGTGCCAGGAAATGGGTCGCCACATAACCCCCCCCCCAGAACCGGCGATACACCCCCCAATGTCCACAGTCTGGGCCAGAACCTGCTTGGGAGGTTGGCCTCTGCGCCGAGGTGCCGGAAACTCGGCCGGTTGCGCCAGGTCCACATGGGCCGGTTTGAGACGGTCCACCGTGAAAACCTCCTCTTTCCCCCCAACGTCCAGCACGAACGTGGACCCATTGTTCCGGAGCACCATAAACGGCCCCTCGTATGGCCGCTGCAGCAGTGGCCGATGCCCGCCCCCTTCGTACAAACACAAACTTACGGTTCTGTAGGTCTTTGGGTACGCAGGTCGGGTGCCGCCCGTGCTGTGAAGTGGGTATGGGGACCAGGTTACCGAGCTTCTCGCGTAGTCTGCCCAGGACTGCTGCGGGATCTTCCTCTTGCCCCCGTGGGGCTGGTAGGAACTCCCCGGGGACGACCAGGGGCGCGCCGTATACCAACTTGGCCGACGAGGCGTGCAGGTCGTCCTTGGGCGCTGTGCGGATGCCGAGTAGGACCCAGGCAAGCTCGTCCGCCCAGTTGGCTCCTCGCAGGCGGGCCATGAGGGCCGACTTCAGGTGACGGTGGAAACACTCCACTAGCCCGTTTGACTGTGGGTGGTAGGCAGTGGTGTGGTGCAGCTGAGTCCCCAAAAGGCTGGCCATAGCTGACCACAGGCTGGAGGTGAACTGGGCGCCTCTGTCGGAGGTAATGTGGGCCAGTACACCAAAGCGAGATATCCAGGTGGCGATCAGGGCTCGGGCGCAAGATTCGGAGGTGGTGTCGGTGAGCGGGACCGCCTCTGACCATCTTGTGAACCGGTCCACGATAGTCAGGAGGTGCCGCGCTCCACGCGACACTGGCAGGGGGCCCACGATATCCACATGAATGTGGTCAAAACGCCGGTGGGCGGGATGGAACTGCTGCGGTGGGGCTTTGGTGTGCTGCTGCACCTTGGCCGTCTGGCAGTGCATGCACGTTTTGGCCCATTCACTGACCTGTTTGCGGAGTCCGTGCCAAACGAACCTGCTGGAAACCATCCGGCCAGTTGTCCGGATGGAGGGATGCGCCAAGTTATGAATGGAGTCGAAAACACGGCGCCGCCAGGCTGTCGGGACGACGGGATGGGGCTGGCCAGTGGCGACATCACAGAGTAGGGTCCGCTCACCCAGACCTACGGGGAGGTCCTGGAGCTGCAAACCGGAGACTGCAGTTCTGTAACTCGGAATCTCCTCATCCGCCTGCTGCGCTTCTGCCAGTGCCTCAAAGTCTACCCCTTGGGAAAGGGCATGAACGGTAGGGCGAGAGAGCGCATCCGCCATGACATTGTCCTTACCCGAGACGTGCCGGACATCTGTCGTGTATTCAGAGATGTAGGACAGGTGGCGTTGCTGGCGGGACGACCAGGGGTCGGACGCTTTCGTAAACACAAAGGTAAGCGGTTTGTGGTCCGTGAACGCGGTGAAGGGCCGACCTTCTAGGAAGTACCTGAAATGCCGGATTGCCAGGTAGAGCGCCAACAGTTCCCGGTCGAAAGCACTGTACTTGAGCTCGGGTGGCCGCAGGTGTTTGCTGAAAAACGCCAGGGGTTGCCAGCGACCTGCGATGAGCTGCTCCAGCACCCCACCGACTGCCGTGTTAGAGGCGTCCACTGTGAGGTCGGTAGGGGCGTCCATTCTGGGATGTACTAGCATTGCGGCGTTCGCCAAAGCTTCCTTCGTTTGAACGAAAGCGGCGGCGGACTCCTCATCCCAGGTAATGTCCTTGCTCGGACCCGACATCAGGGCGAACAGGGGGCGCATGATCCGGGCAGCTGAAGGGAGGAAGCGGCGGTAGAAATTGACCATACCTACGAATTCCTGAAGGCCTTTGATCGTGGTGGGTCGGGGTAAGTGGCGGACCGCATCTACCTTAGCGGGCAGAGGGGTTGCCCCGTCTTTAGTAATCCTGTGGCCCAGGAAGTCAATGGTATCGAGTCCGAACTGGCATTTGGCGGGGTTGATTGTAAGACCGTACTCACACAGTCGGGCGCAGAGTTGACGGAGGTGGGACAGATGCTCCTGACGACTGCTGCTGGCTATGAGGATGTCATCCAAATAGATGAACGCGAAGTCCAGGTCCCGTCCCACCGCGTCCATTAACCGCTGGAATGTCTGTGCGGCATTCTTCAGGCCGAACGGCATGCGGAGGAACTCGAAAAGGCCAAGCGGGGTGATGAGAGCCGTTTTGGGGATGTCGTCAGGATGCATCGGGATTTGATGGTACCCTCGGACGAGGTCTACCTTGGAGAAGATCCGTGCGCTGTGCAGGTTTGCTGCAAAGTCCTGAATGTGCGGCACAGGGTAGCGGTCCGGTGTAGTAGCCTCGTTCAGCCTGCGGTAGTCGCCGCACGGTCTCCAGCCTCCCGTCGCTTTGGGCACCATGTGCAGTGGGGAGGCCCATGGGCTGTCGGACCGCCGGATGATCCCCAATTCCACCATCCTCTGGAACTCCTCCTTCGCCAGTCGGAGCTTGTCTGGGGGGAGCCACTGAGCGCGGGCGTGGAGGGGTGGTCCCTGGGCCGGGATGTGGTGCTGTATGCCGTGTCGGGGCATGGCCGCTGTGAACTGCGGTGCCAGAACCGATGGGAAATTCACCAGGACCCTGGTGAAGTCGTTGTCGGACAGCATGATGGAGCCGAGGTGAGGGGCTGGCAACTGGGCTGCACCCAGGGAGAACGTCTGAAAGGTCTCGGCGTGTACCAGTCTCTTCCTGGGCAGGTCGACCAGTAGGCTGTGAGCTTGCAAAAAATCTGCACCCAGAAGCAGTTGGGCTACGGTGGCCAGTGTGAAGTCCCACGTGAACTGGCTGGAGCCGAACTGTAGCTGCACCTGATGGGTGCCATAGGTCCTTACTGTGCTGCCATTCATGGCCCTCAGGGGGGGACCCGGTGCCCTGCTGCGGGTGTCGTAACTCGTCAGAGGTAAAACGCTGATCTCAGCCCCAGTATCGACCAAAAACCGGCGTCCCGACCTTCTATCCCACACATACAGGAGGCTATCCCGATGGCCAGCCGCCGTAGCCATCAGCGGCGGCTGGCCCTGGCGTTTCCCGGGAACTTGCAGGGCGGGCGACAACGGCGGGCTTCTACGCCCCACCGCTGGTGGTAGAAGCACCAGTGTTCATTGGGCCGGGGGTTGGCGGGCTCTGCGGCCGGGCCTGGACTGGTTTGCTGCCGGGAGCGTGGCTGGGAGATCTGTGCGATGGACGCCCCGCTCACCTTTTTGGCGTTCCACAGCAAGTCCGCCCGGGCTGCCACCTTCCGGGGGTCACTGAAATCCGCGTCGGACAGCAGCAGGCGTATGTCCTCGGGCAGCTGCTCCAGGAATGCCTGCTCAAACATGAGGCAGGGTGTGTGTCCATCGGTGACAGACAACATCTCATTCATTAAAGCCGATGGAGGTCTGTCGCCCAAGCCATCCAGGTGCAGTAAACGGGCAGCCCGCTCGCGCCATGAGAGTCCGAAAGTCCTGAGGAGCAGGGCTTTGAATTCCGTGTACTTGCCGTCTGCCGGGGGCGACTGTACGAACTCCGCGACCTGGGCCGCTGTGTCCTGGTCGAGGGAGCTCACCACGTAGTAGTAGCGGGTGTCTTCTGAGGTGATCCGGCGAACGTGGAATTGGGCTTCGGCTTGCTGGAACCATAGGTTCGGTCGCTGTGTCCAGAAACCCGGCAGTTTCAACAAAACCGCATGAACAGAGGCGGCGTCAGTCATTTCTGGTCCAAAAATCGTTTGGACCGTCGGGGTCACCAATTGTAGCGGTGTGCTACACGCAGCGCTAAAATTACGACACGGAGTCGGTAACTGCAGTCGAAGGAAAAAAACTTTATTCGAAATCCTCAGCCTCACTTTTAAGCCTCCCTCAACCTGCCCCCGTGGCGCAGAGGCTCCAAAGCTCTGTGCTCGCAAACCCCCGTAGGCTATCTAATTGTGAGCCGGTTCGGATGTGCCAGGAAATGGGTCGCCACAGCATCACAATTCTCCTTACTCCAATTAAATGCTTTTCCAACTTGTCTGTTCCTTTCTCTCTCCAATGCTATTCTAAAGGAGATAGAATTATGATCACTATCTCCAAAATGCCCTCCCACTTACAGATCTGACACCTGACCAGGTTCATTTCCCAATACCAAATCAAGTACAGCCTCTCTTCTTGTAGGCTTATCTACATATTCTGTCAAGAAATCTTCCTGAGCATACCTAACAAATTCCACCACATCTAAACCCTTTGCTCTAGGGAGATGCCAAATGATATTTGGGAAATTAAAATCTCCCACCACAACAATTCTGTTATTATTACACCTTTTCAGGATCTGTTTCCTGATTGCTGATGTTGGCCATGGATGATTGTTGGTACCAGATGGGATAGTTTGAGTATCCCAGAAACTGTTGATCTCCTGGAATTTTCACACACAGCGGTCCTCAGAGGGTTGTGCGAAAAACAAAAACATATTCAGTGATCAGCACTTCTCTGGATGAAAATGCCTTGCTCATGAGAGAGGTCAGAGAAGAGTGGCCAGACAGGAAGGGGACAATAACTCAAATAACCACGAGTTACAACAGTGGTGTGTAGAAGGACATCTCTGAATGCACAACGTGTCAATTTTTGAACTGGATAGGCTACAGCAGCAGAAGAATATGAGCATACAGTCAGTGTGTCTTTTAATTTTACAGGACAAGGGAATCACCAAGTTTCTTGGTGTTCACCTTACGGAGAATCTCACCTGGTCCCTCAACACCAGCTCCATAGCAAAGAAAGCCCAGCAGCGTCAGCGTCTCAACTTTCTGCGAAGGCTGAGGAAAGTCCATCTCCCGCCCACCCCACCCCCATCACATTCTACAGAGGTTGTATTGAGAGTATCCTGAGCAGCTGCATCACTGCCTGGTTCGGAAATTGCACCATCTCAGATCGCAAGACCCTGCAACGGGTAGTGAGGTCAGCTGAGAAGATCATCGGGATCTCTCTTCCCGCCATCACAGACATTTATACTACACGCTGCATCCACAAAGGAAACAGCATTATGAAGGACCCCAGGCACCCCTCACAATCTCTTCTCCCTCCTGCCGTCTGGGAAAAGGCTCTGAAGCATTTGGGCTCTCACAGCCATTCTATGTAACAGTTTCTTCCCCCAAGCTATCAGACTCCTCAATACCCAAAGCCTAGACTGACACCTTGCCCTATTGTCCTGCTTATTATTTATTGTAATGCCTGCACTGTTTTTGTGCACTTTATGCAGTCCTGTATAGGTCTGTAGTCTAGTGTAGCTTTCTCTGTATTGTTTTTTTTTACGTAGTTCAGTCTAGTTTTTGTACTGTGTCATGTAACACCATGGTCCTGAAAAACATTGTCTCATTTTTACTATGAACTGTACCAGCAGTTATGGTTGAAATGACAATAAAAGTGACTTGACTTGACAGGCAATGCCAACATTTATTGCATGTAGACTCATATCCAGATGAAGGGTCTAGACCCAAAATCTTGATTATCCATTTCCCTCCGCAGATGTTGCTTGATTTACTGAGTTCCTCCAGCACTTTTGCTCCATATTTCAGCATCTGCATATCTGCTCCATATTTCATTTCACCTCCAAAAGACTGCAGATGCTTGAATCTAACCCAACAAGCAATCTGCTGGATGTCAAGCAGCATTATCATCAGTTGTGTTGGGGGTGGGCTGTGGAGTGAGGAAATATCAATTTCTGGGACCAAGACCCTGAAACTGAGATAGTTATTCCATGTTTCCACACATATTTGAAGCCACTGTTATCTTTTCTGGCTTTGCAAGTTGACCAGAGAGAGTTTTGGAGAAGCTTATCACAACATAATTACATATTTTAAAAATCCAAATGGACTTAAACGAAGTTTTAAAAATATATGAACTTAAAAAGTCATTTCAGTGATATAGATAAATTCAGAGAATTAAAATTAAATACAATTTAAAAACAGACACTAACCTGCAAATCATATCCAAAAAGTCAGATCGTAATATATTTGCCAGGAATTCTTGGCATGAAGCTGCAAGGCCAGATGCAAAGTGTGTCCGATCCTCAACGCGAGACGTTCGTGCCCCACGCCTGAGCTTGTTAACGCCAACGCACAGCAGGGGGCCAAATGTGTTGCCCTTGGAATTGGCAGCTAAAATCAGTACAGTCTGCCCCATTAGAATAATAGCACAGAGCAAGTCACTGCCCTTAGGAAAGGAGGTCATAAATCTAGAGATGAATACCCATATTTAACATTAGTTCCACCACTCCCTTCGCAAATGAAACAGCTGAACCAGCCCAGTCTGTGTAACAAGTATTTTCACACCTTCTTTAAATGTGATTGACATCCACTAACTGTGTAAACACAATAGCGTCCAAAATGCTTTGACCTTCCACTTGATCCTTTAATCCCTTCACACCACTTTACAAGATTTCTGTAACCAACTTTGGTAATGCTTGAAAGCACTCAGTGAGAAACAGATCTTGACTGACCATCTGTGTATACTTTTGCCTGTAACTGGATCCCTCTGAGTAAACAAACCTCTCAAGTCACCATGTCCCAAATTTCTCAGAGAAAAACAGAGTCTGTTTTTAATTCTGTGCTACAAGCGTGCTCTAGAAATACTAACATTTTTTCTGTAGAAACACTAGAAGTAAATTCTCAATAAATAATCACTCTGAGTTGCATATAAAGGGAATCTAGATAAACACGAGGGAGAAAGGAACAGAAGGATATTGTGACGGCATTTGCTGAAGGGAAGTTTACGAGCTCGTTGTGCAGCATAAACAATGACATTGATCATTTATAGCCAAGGAGATATTGCAGTCTTATAGACTTAGGCGTAGACCTATTGTAGGTTCCTACAGCATAGGAAGAGGCTCTTCAGCCCATGATTGAGCCAATAATGCCTCACCCCTGTGCACATTCCATATCCAGCCATTCTCTGCATATCCATATACCTATACATATATATACCTTCTCGTAAATGACTCCATCGTGCCTTATTTTGAGTACTTGCCCTTAGATTCTGAACTCTCCCATGAGAGAAAACATCCTCAGCATTTACACTGATTAGTCTAGTCAAATTTATTTATAAAGCACATTTAAAAACAACCCATGTTGACCAAAGTGGTGTACAAACCGTAACAGGAAGCTAAAATCACAAATACAAGAAACACAAATATAAACAACAAGGCACTCAGCTTATAGGCACAAAATAAACAACACATGAGCCTAGGCACAAGCCAAAAGTCAGCCACATCAGGAAGATTCAAACGCTAGTGAATAAAGGTAAGTTTTGAGCCTGGACTTAAAAGAGTCGATGGAGGGGGCAGATCTGACAGGGAGGGGAATGCTGTTCCACAGTCTAGGGGCTGCAACAGCAAAGGCGCGGTCACCCCTGAACTTAAATTTAGATCGCGGGACAGCCAGGAGCCCCAAGTCAGCCGACCTGAGGGACCTGGAAGTAGAATAAGGGGTTAGAAGGTCTGCGATATAGGAGGGGGGTGGCCCATTTAGTGCTTTAGAAAACAAATAGGAGAACATTAAAATCAATTCTAAACCGTACTGGTAGCCAGTGGAGGGAGGCCAGGACAGAAGTAACATGGTCCCTCTTCCGGGCACCCGTCAGGAGTCTGGCTGCGGCATTCTGGACCAGTTGCAGGTGGGACAGGGATGACTGACTAATCCCAGTATACAGGGGGTTGGAGTAGTCCAAGCCGGAGGATATAAGGGCGTGGATGACTTTCTTGAGATCTTTGAAAGAGAGAAACGGCTTGATTTTGGCAATAGTACAAAGCTGGAAAAAACTGGCTTTCACTTCTTGCTAACTGATTAGACCCCACAAATGTTATACAGGTCACTAAGATCATCTCTCATTCTTCTGTTGAACAAACTCCCCATCTGTTTCACCTTTTCCATGTAAGACACCGCCCCCCCCCCCCCATGTACAGAATGAGCCTTAGATAGATGAACCAAATTTTCTCAAAATATCTCGATGCAGTCTCGTTAGTGCCTTGTAATGTTGTACTTTTTATACTCCAACCTCCCTTAAAATAAGAGGCAACATTTCATTTGCCTGTCCTAATCTGTGCAGCACATGCAAAATTACCTCAAACCATATTTTGTGCTGCAACATGTATACTTCTTCTCAATTAAAAAATATTCTTTGCATTTGTGCTTTCTTTCAAGATGGGCAACTTGGCTCTTTCTCCACATTATACTTAATTTACCAATTTTTGCCTACAGACCCAACCTATAATACCTTACACTGAAGTATTGATTCCCAAAGTGGGCGATGTGAGTTTCTAAGACTCAATAAAAATAAAGGGGGCGGTGGGAAGTATTCGGTAGCAGGGCAGCAACTGAGAGATTAAAAGCTTAATTTAAATTAGGAATTATTTATAAGCATTGTAAATATAATATTTATATATATATATGAATTATAAATAAGTGGTTGAACCTCAGTGCCTCATATTTAATTACAATGATCATGTAATCACCTCGTCACTTGCTAACCCACCGTTCTCTTAGACTTTGCTCAAAGCACATTATAGTTGTTGAAAAGTGATATATGACACTTATATGGCATATCATGGGAAGCCTGGACTGAAGAAGTTGTGTTATTTCTGGACCCAATCCACACATTATTGGCATTCACTACTTAGTACTATGTGCCTGGTACGATTCCCATACTCTAATCATGCAGTGACACAATTCCTGTGTATTAGGGTATGCCATACAATGGGGTAAAGTTCAGATTCTGTCCTTACAAATTATTTTGACCGCGTTTCACTAGCCCATGGCTCAAGTGAGAAATCAATGCCCATTTTATGTACCTTCAGGTAGAGAATAAGGTTTTGCCTGAGCTATGATGACATCATAACTTTCCCCTTTATTGATGGCAGTGCTTGGGGTTAGACTTACACAAGTGCACAATTGGTGATTGACTATGGTCACTAATCCATAACTAAAATGGCAGAAGCTGGCCAAATGAAAAGAAGTGTAGACAGTATAGCGTGGAGTATCTGAAATATGCGTTTTTTTACCAGCACCAAGCAACCAACAGCGGCCAGTGTGTCTGTGATGTGAATGAGTTTTTTTTTTCAAATGAGGCAATGAAACCATCCAGGCTCCTCGAACATTTGAAGAGAATACTCTCTGATAAAGCAAACACGAACTGGACTTATTTTCAGTCACTTTGTGAAAACTTTCAGAAATGGAAAACACTTCAAAACTGTTTGCCAGCACTTCACAATAAAACAGTGATGATTTCCATGCTTCATACAAAATTTTATTGCATATTGCTGAATCTGGAAAGCCCTATACAATTGGAGAGGGATTGATTCTGCCAGCAGTAAGGGAGGCTCAGAGCAACACACACAAAATGCTGGAGTAACTCAGCAGGCCAGCCAGCACCTGTAGAAAAGAGTATAGTCAATGTTCCAGGCTGAGATCCTTCGGCAGAGTCAGAGTACAGTTTTGCATAAGTCGAGGACCTCCATCGGTCGAGGTCAACCATGGATGTTATGTCCTAACTGTCTATGCGATACGTAAGCCAGGGCTTACGTATGATATGGAGAGCAAGCTGTTGCCCTTGTAGCAGGCTTCTCCCCTATGCATGCAGAGTCTGATACAGTTTAGCATCAGCAGCACCACAGGACTTACCAGTCAGTGCTTAACTCAATGTAGGACTACCTTAGAGACTCCAGCTCTGGATTTTTCCACTGGATTTATTCTCAAAGCCTTCCCCGTGAGTGGATATAGCCACCAGGTGGCAGAGGTTTGAGATCAGAGTTTTCTTTCTCCTGGTTGAGCTGCCAGCCATGTCTGATGAGCCCCATTTGGCCAAAGTAACTGGTTTTAAGGCATCAGTAGTCCGCCTTTGCCCCTTCTCCCGTCGGTAGAAATGGTCCTGCCAGGCTTAGTAGCTAAGCCAGACCTGAAAGCCAGCAGCAGGATCTGGTTGTCAGAGGTTATTTAAAATGCACACCATTGGGAGCATTTAATAGGTAGTAGGAGCTTATCTTCACAACCACTCCCCAGCTGTAACAACCTTAAGGAACCTACAAGTCACCAGACTTGTTCTAAACTAAAGTGTTCAGTTTTGCTAACAGAACTAAAGCGATTCCGCTTAACAACAACTCTGTTCAAACATGAATAGATGAATTATCTGAGAACATGGAAGACACATTGTGCAAAATACGGTACTTAGGACAACAAAATCTACTCTTCTGTTGGATGAGTCAACTTTGGCAGGTAACAAATCTTTGCTTCATCATTATGTTCTGTTTATAAAAGATGAAAGCATGGTTCAGGAGTTGTTATTTGCAAGTGGACCAGAAGCAGATATGAAAGGAGAGTCAGTATTTCAGGTTTCTGACCAAATTTTTACTAAAGAGAAGGACACTCCGCTCACCAACATTCCTGCTTGTGCAACAGATGGGCACCATCAATAACAAGACACCACTATGGAGTTATTACTTTCTTGAAAAGAGCTTAACTTAACATATTTACCATTCACGGTGTAACTCACAAACATCTTGTTACAAAAAGCCCAAGTAACCAGCTGCACAAATCATTAAATACTGTTATCACGGCCGTAAATTACTTGTCCCCTGCTTTCAATTCTCGATTATTTTGATTGTGTTGTATTGAGGATGATGAACAGTTTGAATGCTTACTGTTGCACATGGAAGTCAGATGGCTCTTGAAAGGAAAATGCCTGAGATATGCACTTTCTGAAACTGTGATAAAATTCTTTGAAGACTCGAAAGATTCATTCAGAAATCAACTCAAGAATATGAGGCATATCATTGCATATTTGTCACAATTATTTGCAAAGTTAAATTAAATCATTCTTCAATTGCAAGGGAGTGATGTGAGTCTTATCAAAGTCAAATTAGTCACCTGCATATTTCTGTCCAAGTTAACCCTATTTAAGTGCAACAGAATCAGAATCAGGTTTAATATCACCTGCATATGTTCACTACGACCTTTTCCAATTCCCAAGCCTCTCTCAGATGGAAGGGAATGGAAGAATACAGATGATGATCGTCGAGTATACTGTACCCACCTGGGTGAGCTGCATATTAGAGATATTTCGGGATCTCCTCTCGATCCCAATCCCAGACTGGGTAATAAATCCATTCCTGAACACCTGTAATGGGGTAATAACAGGAAGGATATAGAAAGAAATCTCCAAATGCTATCCTGCTCCATGGAAAAAAAGTCAACATGTTCTTTATTGCCTTTCCAACATCATACTTAGTGGAGCACGGTTTCAGTGCAGTCACCCAACTCCTTTCAAAGCAACAAAACAGGCTACAATTACTGAACGCATCAAGCTGGCTCTCTCATCCTGACTGTTTGTTATCCTGATTGTTAACCAGCCCTCTGTTTGTGTAGTAGCATATTTTAGTTTCTTCATGGAAAGCAACATCCTAACTATTTATCAATTATTTGGTTATTTTGCCTGCAATGTAGAATTCAGTACATCTCCTGTCCCAATTATAAAGATTGCAGGAGCCTTTTAAACAAATTATTGATGATCCAATTAAATAATTAACAGACAAATTAATGGGGAAACAGCTATTATTATTCTAAAGGTTAAAAATGCAACACCAAAGGGGACTGATGTTTATTTCACTAACCAATTGGACCTAATATTACCAATCTTCTGTGATTTACAGATATTTACTACTTTAAGCACATTTCCAAGACGTTTTACAACAATAACTTGTGTATAAAGTAAACACTGCTGAATGAAATGAAATGACCAATATTCACCTTGTCACTAAGCATGCAGTAATGTTTCTGTAACAGAATATATAATTAGATTTACCCTTTAGATTGTACATTCTGACTTATTTTCAAACTGTTGGTAAAATTCTGGTATTTGCACTTACCTTGCTGGTGAATTGACAAAATTTAGAAAGCGAGGCAGAAAACTGAAAGGCAGGACCTCCTGGGTAGTAATTTCTGGATTGCTGCCTGTGCCATGCACCGGTGAGAGTAGAAACAGGATGATTTGGCAGATAATTGTGTGGCTGGAAGCGGGTGTAGGGGGCAGGGCTTCAGGATCTTGGATCACTGTGATCTCTTCTGCACAAGGTATGACTCATACAAAAGGGACAGGTTGTAACTGGACCCGAAGGGACCAATATTCTCACGGGCAGGTTTGTTAGAGCTGTTGGGGAGGGTTTAAACTTATTTGGCAGGAGGATGGGAACCAGAGTGAAGAGACTCAGGTTGGAGGGTAAAAAAGCAAAGGAGGCATACAGTCAGACTGTCAAGAAGGGCGAGGCAGATAATAGGACAGAATTGCAGCCATCAGGGTGAGTAGCAGTGCATTAGGGATGTGGAATCAAAAAGAATAGCCAGTACAGTACTCAATGTGTTATATCTCAATGCACAGAGTATAACAAATAAGGTGGATGATCTTGTTGCACTTTTACAGGTGGTCAGATATGATGTTGTGGCCATCACTGAATCATGGTTGAGGGATAGTTATGTGTGGGGGCTGATTGTCCAAGGTTACATATTGTATCAGAGCCATAGGAAGGTGGGCAGAGGGGATGGCATGGCTCCGCTGGTAAAAAGTGGCTTCAAATCATTAGAGAGATGTGACACAGATTGGAAGATGTTGAATTCTTGTGATTGGAGTTAAAAAAACTGCAAGGACTTTTCCATAGATGCTGCCTGACCTGCTGAGTTCCTCCAGCATTTTGTGTGTGTACTCTAATGAGAGATGACACAGTCTAATGCAGTATACCATCATCTTGAATTCCAAGTGACCAACCTCCCATCCGGGATCGTGTCAAAAGCCTTGCTAAAGCTCATGAAGGCACATCAACTGCCTTGCCTTCATCAAATTTCCTGGTAACTTCCTCAAAAAAACTTAATGAGATTGGTTACACACAACTTATTATGCCTTTACTTCCTCAGGAGTTTGCAAAGATTTGGCATGGTATCTAAAACTTCGACAAACTTTTATAGATGAGTGGCGGACAATGTTCCTTCTAAGGTGTCACGTGCACGTGCACACTTTTGCTACTACTGTAGTGCACAAAAAAATTTAAACTGCGCACAGAAGGTTGACACCCTTTATATCATGGCACATTAAGTATATTTCACAATCATGCACAATTACATTTCCTTTTCCAGTTTCTGATGCGCAAGGTGTTTGCGACATAGAGTCTGAAATGAATAGTCTGCTGATGTAAAAACTAGCTTATTTATACTATTTTTGGAAGCATAGAAACATAGAAAACCTACAGCACAATACAGGCTCTTCAGCCCACAAAGTTGTGCCAAGCATGTTCCTATCTTAGAAATTACTAGTGTTACCTATAGCCCTCTATTTTCTAAGCTCCATGTACCTATCCAAAAGTCTCTTAAAAGACCCTATCGTATGACCTCCACCACCGTCACCAGCAGTCATTCCACGCACTCACCACTCTCTGCGTAAAAAATTTACCCCTGGCATCTCCTCTGTACCTACTCCCAAGCACCTTAAAACTGTGTCTTCTCATGTTAGCCATTTCAGCCCTGGGAAAACACCTCTAACTATTCACATGATCAATGCCTCTGATTATATTATACACCTCTATCAGTTCACCTCTCATCCTCCGTCGCTCCAAGGAGAAATTATTTTATTGAAGAAATTCTTCAGTGCACACATGATCACTGGGTATAAACTTGTACGGCACAAGATTTTTGCACACACTAGTCTTTACAAATTAGAGGGAACATTGGTGGTGGAGAGCATATTGACTAGCTGCATCGCAGCCAGGTATGGAGATACCAATGCCCTTGTACTGAAAACCCTACTGACAATAATGAATACTACCCTGTCCATCATGGGTAAAGCCCTCCCCACCATTGTGCACAACTACATGAAGCATTGTCGTAGGCAATCAAAATCCATCATCAGGGATCCCCACCACCCGAGTCATGTTCTCTTCTCACTGCTGCCTTCAAGAAGGTGGTACACGAGCCCTAGGATCCACCCCAACAGGGTCAGGAATGGTTATTACCCCTCAACCTTCAGTGTCTTGAATCAAAGGGGATAACTTCACTCAGCTTCACTTGCCCCATCTCTGAACTTCCCCCACAACCTATGGTCTCACTTTCAAGGGCCGTTCATCTCATGTTCTGGTTATTTATTGCTTAGTTATTATTTTCTCTCTTTCATATTTGCACATTTTGTTACCTTCTGCACATTCGTTGCTTGTCCATCATGTTGGGCACAGTCTTTCATTGATTCTATTATAGTTCTTGGATTTACTATGCCCGCAGGAAAATAGATCTCAGGGTTGTATAAAGTGATTACCTTTACTAAATTTATGTTAATAAATTTATGTTGAACTTTGAATATTTTCCAGCAGTACTTACATCTACGGTGAAGTCCTGTAAAACTTGTATTCACAGTGATGAAATGTTTTGAGAGCTTGGTAATGAACCATATCATCTCCTGCCTGAGAGGCAAATTGAGTCCATTCCAAATTTGTCTACTGGTGCACCAGGTTCAGAGCAGATGCCATCACATTGACTTTGTGCTTAACCCTGGTACATCTGGACAGCAAAGGTGCATACATCAGGATGCTCTTGCATTCCGTAGCTCAGCATTCAGCAACATAATCCCCTCAAAGCTAATCAATAAGCTTCAAGAGATAGGCCTCAATACCTCTTTGTGCAATTGGATCCTCGATTTCCTCACTTGCAGTCTCCAGTCAGTTTGGATTGGCAACATCTCCTCCACAATCTGTATCAGCAGAGGTTCACCACTTACCTGTGTGCTTATCCCCCTGCTCTACTCACTTTACACTTATGACTGTGTGGCTAAGCATAGCTCCAATGCCAAGTCTGCTGACAACAGCACTGTTATAGGCCAAGTCAAAGGTGGTGATGAATCAGCATTTCGGAGCGAGTTTGAAAATCTGACTAAGTGGTGCCACAGCAACAACCTCTTACTCAATATTAGCAAGACCAAGGAGTTGACTATTGACGCAGGAAAAGGAAACCAGTGGTCCATGACCCAGTCATAATCAGGGGATTAAAGGTGGAGAATGTCAGCAGCTTTAAGTTCCTTGTTGTTATCACTTCAGAAGACCAGTCCTAGGTTTGCATGTGCAATTATGAAGAAAGCACAGCAGTGCCTCTACAGGTGTTTACTGGTTCCATCACGGCCTGATATGGAAACACCAATGCCCTTCAATGGAAAACCCTACAAGAAGTAATGGATAAGGCCCAATCCCTTGTGTTAAAGCGTCAACACAGAGCTTTGTCGTAGGAAAGCAGCATCCATTGTTAGGGACATCCTCTACCCAACTCATGGTCTCTTCTCACTACTGTCATCAGGAAGAAGGTACAGGAGCCTCAGGACTGATGCATCAGGTTCAAGAACAGTTATTACCCCTCAACCAACAGACTCTGGAACCAGTGGTGATAATTTCATTCAACTTCACTTGTCCCTTCACTGAAAATTCCCACAACCAGTGGACTCACTTTCAAAGACTCTTCATCTCATGTTCTGAATATTTATGTTTCTTTATTTATTATTATTATTTCTTCCTTTTTGTATTTTCGTAGTTTGTTGTGCTTTGCACTTTGGCTAACTGTTCAGTGGATATGATCTTTCATTTATTCTATTATGATTATTATTCTATGATGGATTTAATGAATATGCCCACTAAAAATGAATCTCGAAGTTGTATATGGCGACACATATGTACTTTGATAATAAATTTACCTTGAACTTTGAACTTTGAAAGATCGTTACATCCAGGAAATGGGGCTCCATCTCCTGCAACCTCAACCAAAGTGTATGATGGTGTTTTGAAGTGAACATTAGCCTCCTTCCTGCATTGCAGCCAGATTTTGCAAATATATTCTGAGCATTCTCTTTCACCATTAATTCCTGCAGCGGCCTATTGGCTACACTGTGGAAATGCATCCTTCTTCATCCTCCTCCGATAAAACCTCCACTGTAGCTCCTAACTAATCATGATTAGCCCATGATCCCACTTCCTCCAATGGTCATGCATCCTTGACTTGTGCACTGCACAATGCCACAGCCCTTCAGGAATATAAATCTCACTTGTAGTGCTAGGCACAAGCACCCTGGTGATAGTTTTCCCTATGGCAGACAGTGTGGAAACTCTTCTGTAGTTTACCAGAGTCAGATTTGTCTCTGTCAAGATTATCTCACTTCTGAAGTCTTCCTCTTCCCAGCTGTGAGTCAATGAAATTGTCGGTTCACAATTGAAACTCTTCACCACCAAGCTTTGGAACTTCAGCGGGGATACTGGCTCCACATGAAGCTTATTTTTGTAGGGATATACCTCCTTCATTTCCTTGACAATCAGAACTAGTAGAAAGGCTGGAGCAAACAGGTTGCTCTGGGAAGGGACAGGAACATTCACGTCAAGAACAAAATCACAGAGGAAGACGTCTTCAAAGTGCCCTTCCCAGCGAGCCCTAAATCACTATTTGTGTTGCAGTCAATGGTCCTCATACCAAGCCTAACCATTATCCCCATTATTGGTTCTCATTGGGATCTGTGTTTGGCCTGTAATTGGCATTAACTCTGTAGAAGAAGAACATATTGCTGAGCCTTCTTCTCTTTCCATCCACCATCTGTTCTTTGAGTCCTGCATTTTCTGTTGGACTTCTGGCTTCAGATGCCTGTAGTGTCACCTCTTTTCCTTTGCATTTACAATTAAATTGCTCTGATCCAGTTGTTCAGGAAGGGTAAGACAAAGGAACACATACCGATCCTCACAGAGGAATCAGAAGTGGAGAGAGTGAGCAGTTTCAAGTTCCTGGGTGTCAAGATCTCTGAAGACCTAATCTCGTCCCAACATATCGATGCAGCTATAAAGAAGCCAAGACAACAACTATACTTCATTAGGAGTTTGAAGAGATTTGTCAACAAAAACACTCAAAAACTTCTATAGATGTACTGTGGAGAGCATTCTAACAAGTTGCATCACTGTCTGATGGGGGGTGGGTGCAAGAGAACACTACTTCACAGAATCAAAAGAAGCTACAGAGCTAAAGTTAATCGGCTTCATCTTGGTTACTAGCCTACAAATTACCCAGGACACCTTCAAGGAGCAGTGTCTCAGAAAGGCAGCGTCCATTATTAAGGTCAGCCAGCACCCAGGGCATGCCCTTTTCTCACTGTTATCTTCAGGTAGGAGGTACAGAAGCCTGAAGGCACACACTCAGCGATTCAGGAACAGCTTCTTCCCCTCTGCCATCCAATTCCTAAATGGGCATTGAACCCATGAAAACTACCTCACTTTTTTAATATATATTATTTTTGTTTTGGCACAATTTTAATTTATTCAATATACATTTACTGATTGACTTAATTATTTTTTCTTCTATATTATGCATTGCATTGAACTGCTACTGCTAAGTTAACAAATTTCACGACACATGCCGGTGATAATAAACCTGATTCTGATTTTCATCAAAACAGTTTTATTTCTTCTGGATCAAAGCACTCTCATAAATATTGATTATGTCAGATTTCTGTGTGCCTCATAAGCCAGTGAACCTACAAATGCTGTAGGTTGTGAGTTGACAATGAGTCTGAGTAAAACCAACTTTGTGGGGTTCTTGTGACCTCTGATATTAATACTCTTAGGCGACTCTTTAGATGATATTGTTGTTTTGGGTTGTAATGGAAATAATAGAGAGGTTTATACAGTGATCAATTCAGCAGCCATCAGCTCCTGCCTGGCCATGAGTAACATGATCTCGTTAGAGTATACACACAAAATGCTGGAGGAACTCAGCAGGTCAGGCAGCCACTATGGAAAAGAGTAAACAGCTGATGTTTCTGGCCAAGACCCTTCTTCAAGACTGAGAAGGAAGGGGGGAGATGACTGAATAAACAGGTGGGGAGAGTGGAAAGAGGCTAGCTAGAAGGTGATAGGTGAAGCCAAGTGGGTTGGAAAGGTCAAGGGCTGGAGAAGAAAGAATCTGATAGGAGAGGTGAGTGGATAATAGGAGAAAGGGAAGGGGGAGGGTTCCCAGGAGGAAATAATAGGCAGGTGAGAAAAAGTGAAAAGTCAGAGTGGGGAATAGAGGAAGTGGGGAGATGGGTGGGTGGGTATTTGTTCAACAGAAGGAGAAATCAATATTCATCCCATCAAATTGGAGGGCACCTAGACAGAATATACCCTGAGGGGGCCTCATCATGACACAAGAGGAGGTCATGGATCAACATGTCAGAACAGGAATGGGAATCAGAATTAAAATGCTTGTGGCAGATGGTGCAGAGGAGCGTGATGAAGCAGTCCCCCAATTTATGACGGAGTGCCAGACACAATTGATGACCCCAGCAGATTTTCAGGTGGATGTCCAGCATCTGCAGGTTTTCTCCTATCTGTAGAGTACCCCTTGCAGACAGTGATAGAATCTAACAAGTACCATTGCCCACATTGAGGGTATTGCTCCGAGACCCTGACAGGGCAGGTGGTTGTTGTATGGTAAAACCTGCTCTGATAAAGACTGTGGAAGGATACTGAGCCAGCATCAGTTTCTCCCAAAGGACCACATCCCTATCAGCTGTGCTGGACAGTCCCATTGTCAGCTTGCCCCTCACCAGAATCCTGGGACTGGCGTTCTACTCAAAGCTCATTCGCAGGTAGGGACACCAATGAAAATTGAGGAAAAGGTTCCAGGATGAGCGTAAAGCCTCCTTGAAGAAATGCAATATCCTCTCTGACTCCTGGATGCACCTTCTCTAACTCTGATGCATGAGAGACATATTTTCCAAGATGGCGGCAAGACACAGCTTGCAGCGGCCACTCCGGAGCTGATTATCTGTTATTTGTGAAGTGGGATGCCGTGCGCAATCATAATCGATTGAAAACGGACGTGGGAGCATGGAGGAACATCGGGAAATCTCCAGAAAGACCTTCTTCGTTGCTGCTGCTGCTGTGAGGTTCGGGACTCTGCTGGGAAGAACAGGCCCCCAGTCTCGAGGTCGCATTGCCAATGGTCGTTGGTGGGGGTGTCTTAATACGCTCGGCAGAGGATGGTGCTCGGAGAAGCTGTGCCGCAGGGGATGGTCATTGGCTCGGAGGTTCGATGGACTCAGAGTCCGCTGCGGTCAGGTCGCTTTCAGTGTGTGCTGTGTCTGCGAGGCTGGGTTCGACGGAGCTTTCACTGTGTGCTGTGTCTGAAAAGCTGAGTCGGGCAGCGCCGTGGAAGTCCATAGCGGGGGCATTCCCTTCTGCCGCCAGTGTGGGATGGCGAGTCTGTCGGGACCCTGGGGACTTGTGGAAACTGTGTGGTGATTTCTTTTGAACTTATAGTCCTTCAACATCTTTGGACTATTTTTACTGTGCCCATGGTCTGTTTTTTTATCAATTATGCTATCGTTTGCACTGTTGTAACTATATGTTGTAACTATGTGGTTTTGTGCAGGTCTTGTAGCTTTAGTTTTTGGTCTTGTTTGGCTGGTGGATTTGGAGCTCCTTTCCAGGGAACGCACTAAGACCGTAGCACAATATTAATATGCAGCAGCCTCTCCGGACTCTGGATCGGGGATTGCCAAACGTTATGTGGATTTTCTGGTGTAGTCTGTTTTGTCATGTGCTTTTGTGATATCATTCTGGAGGAACGTTGTCTCATTTTTTAACTGCATTGCATTTGTGGTTTCTAAATGATAATAAACTGAATCTGAATCTGAGAGGGCAAAATGGAGGGAGGACATGCAGGCTGGTGTTGATAACCTTGAGGCCATTCATCGGAAGTACACAGAAGCCCTCCATAAGTGATGGAAGGAATACAGCCCATCACAAACTGCCACCCACTCATGCTGTCAGCTACCTCATTTGGAAATGCCTGCCATTCCCACATTGGCCTCATCAGCTGCCTTAAAACCCACAGAGCAAATGCAAGCAAAGAGGTTTAGCTGATGTCAGTAATTTGATTGGTATGAATAATTTGGGCCAAAGAGCTTGTTAACTCGTTATAACTTCCTGACTATAATATATTAGCTCAGAGCAGATGCAAATCATTCTTGATCCGTGAAAACTGCTGAAGAACAAAAAGAAGAAGAATGTAGGCACTAACAATACTGGGTACCCTGCTGATGTAAGCAGTGAATGAACAGCGTAGCAAGTGCTGGCTGCGTGCAAAGTCTGTGGAAGTGAGGAGGTAGCATAATGCTGGCATTCTGCCTGCAGTGTAATCAACAGGCATGAGTTAATCATGCTCTGTAAACTCTGCACCCCGTCCTTGGGAATTGTTCCATTTAATCCCAACAAATCCTAGAGCTGGCAGGAAAATCTGTGGATACGGTCATGAACACAAATATCAATGTTGCCCCGATAGCTGGACAAATTAAGTAGCTTACTTCAACACATAGAACGGTACCATATTGTAATTTGCTATTGTAATCTAACCTGATGGGTATTCACTAGAGTTGCATAGAATGATGGAGTTGAGTGCTCAGCCAGAATTTTTTTTGGCATATGCACCATTTCAACATTCATGAATGAAGTCTTTTAATATTGTTACATGCCAGGACTTAGTGGCAACCTGCCCATGCCTTGATCATACAGTTGAGATAACCCACTGTCCTCGCAGCCCAGTAATGGAATAAAACTATTGAATTTTACTTACTGCTTTGGGAAATATATACAACAATAAAGTGCCTTCTTGAAGTGCATATTTAAGATGTTCTGTATCCAAGGCAACTTGACATACTGGAATGATTCTTGTATAACGTTGGCAAGGTGTCTGAATGAACCTGACAACATAAAGCTCTAGTAATGTGGAACTGGCAGTGATCAAGGCACTCCTGATATCAAAAGGCCTCAGGCATCTCCAATAAACATGGTTCAAATCTCTGAGACTTTACCGGAGCACTTTTCAATAAATTACATCAATCTGCACTCATACCTAACATTTCTTCTACCTCATCTAGGCCAAATTCTGGTTAATAATTTGTTAGCAGAAAAATGATCTTGAAATATGATATATTTGTAAAGCCACAGCTATTTCACAATATCCTTTAGGGAAGGGCACCAAGCAGCCTTATCTATTATTTATTTATAAATCATTACATATGTTGGCAAGGTGTCTGAATGAAGCCAACAACATAAAGCTTCCAGTAATGTGGAATTAGACTAATTTATTGACAACTATCAAGGTATTGCATCAGGGCAAAACTGATATAATTTCATTCAGCCCTATATTCGTTTCAAACTTTTTAGGAAACAAGTTGGTTACAGATTTCTTAACAACTATTGGCTAAAGGGTCTTCTGTTCAATCCAGTTGCAGAATGGGAGCCTCAGACAAGTGTTAGTCTGCAAGGTGTCCAGCTCCTGTTTCTTATCACAGGATCAGCAGGTCAAGCCACATTCTGGGGATTTGAACATATCATCCAGGCTAACACTCCAAATTAACACTGAGGAAATACTGAACCGACAGAATTGCATCTATTGGATAAGCCATTAAACCAAGGCTGCCTCTGCCTTTTCATGATGCTATAGAGATTCAATAGCAGTTTCAGAGAGCACAAATGAGTTCTCCCACTGGGGCGTGCACAAGATGTTGAATTACTCTATTCTGGAAGGATACAATAAACAAGGCTGATTTTTCATATTTGGAAGCATTTCTCAGCTAAAAATTTGTAGTCATAAATAACAAATTAAGACCACTTCAAAGAATTTCAACCAGATAACTCAGAAAAGGAGAAAATGCTGGAATTATACAGCATCTTGCTGCAAATATGATCTGATGTACTAACTATCTCCACCATTGTTTTCTGATCTGTATAAAACCACGTTTTTCAGCACAGTGGATTCCATTTAACTGGAACACATCGTGACCAGTACATCGGGCAGCATCCGTGGAAATGAGCAGTCAACGTTTTGGGCTGAGACCCTTCGTCAGGACTGAAGAGGGAAGGAGCAGGGGCCCTATAAAGAAGGTGGGGGAGAGTGGGAAGGAGAAGGCTGGTAGGTGCCAGGTGAAAAACCAGTAAGGGGTAAGATTAAGGGGTGGGGGAGGGGAAGCAGGGAGGGGATAGGCAGGAAAGGTGAAGAAGGAATGTAAGGGGAAAGCACTATGGGTAGTAGAAGGAGGCAGAACCATGAGGGAGGTGATAGGCAGCTAGAGGAGGAGGCAGATTGATGACCCCCTTCTCCCGTCTTCAACCTTCCTCCTCCTTCTGGACACCCCCTGGGCTTTCTACCTGCACTTGATTTTTTCATCTCCAACTGTCGCCGAGATAGCAACTGTCTCAATTTCCCCACTCCTCCCTGCTACTCCAAACTCACTCCCTCGGAACGCACCACTTTCCACTCTCTCCGCACTAATCCTAACCTCACCATCAAACCTGCAGACAAAGGTGGTGCTGTAGTAGTCTGGCGGATGGACCTCTACCTCACCGAGGGCAAACGGCAACTCTCTGACACCTCCTCTTATTTACCCCTGGAACAGGACCACACCAAAAAACATCAAACCTTTGTCTCCCATACCATCACTGCCCATATCAACTCTGGAGACCTTCCATCCTCAGCCAAAAAACTCATAATTCCCACACCCCGCACTGCTCGGTTTTACCTCCTCCCCAAGATCCATAAGCCTGACTGTCCCAGTAGACCTATAGTTTTGGCCTGCTCCTGCCCCACCGAACTTGTATCTGCCTACCTGGACTCCATTTTGTCACCTATAATGTAATCCTTCCCCACCTACATCCAGGATACATCCCATGCCCTCCACCTCTTCAATAACTTCCAGTACCCCGGTCCCAACCACTTTATTTTCACTATGGACGTCCAATCCTTATACACTTCCATTCCCCATCAAGAAGGCCTCAAGCCCTCCGCTAGTTTCTGGACAATAGACCCCACCAGTTCCCCACCATCACCACCCTCCTCTGGTTGGCGGAACTGGTACTCACACTTAATAACTTCTCTTTTGGCTCTTCCAACTTTCTTCAGACCAAGGGTGTAACTATGGGCACTCACATGGGCCCCAGCTATGCCTGCCTCTTTTTTGATTATGTGGAACAGTCTATGCTCCAAACCTATACTGGTATTGCTCCCCAACTTTTCCTCCGCTACATTGACGACTACATTGGTGCTGCTTCCTGCACCCATGCTGAGCTCATCAATTTCATTGACTTTGCCTCTAACTTCCACCCAGCCCTCAAATTCACTTGGTCCATCTCGGACACTTCTCTCCCCTTTCTCGATCTCTCGGTCTCCATCTCTGGAGACAGACTGTCTACTGACATCATCTATAAACCCACTGACTCTCATAAATACCTCGACTATACCTCTTCCCACCCTGCCTCATGCAAAAATGCTATTCCCTATTCCTGGTTCCTCTGTCTCCACCGCATCTGCTCCCAGGATGAGGCTTTCCATCCAGGACGTCTCAAATGTCCTCTTCTTTAAGGATTGTGGTTTCTCTTCTGCCATCATCAATGATGCCCTCACCCACATCTCCTCCATTTCCCGCACTTCGGCCCTCACCCCATCCTCCCATCACCACAACAGGGACAGAGTTCCCTTGTCCTCACCTACCACCCCACCAGCCTCCGGATCCAGCACATTATCCTCTGCCACCTTCAACAGTACCCCACCATTAGGCAGGGATCATTCCCTCTGCAACTTCCTGGTCCACACGTCCCTCCCCACAGATCTCCCACCTGGCACTTATCCCTGCAAGCATAAGTGCTACACCTGTCCCTACACCTCCTCTCTTACCACCATTCAGAGCCCCAAACAGTCCTTCCAGGTGCGGCAACACTTCACTTGCGAGTCTGCTGGAGTCGTCTATTGCATCCGGTGCTCTGGGTGCAGCCTCCTCTACATCGGTGAGACCCGACGCAGATTGGGGGACTGCTTCGTCGAGTACCTCCGCTCCATCCGCCACAACAGACAGGATCTCCCGGTTGCCACCCGCTTCAACTCTGCTTCACATTCCCATTCGGATATGTCCATACATAGCCTCCTCTACTGCCATGATGAGGCCAAACTCAGGTTGGAGGAGCAACACCTCATATACCGTCTGGGTAGTCTCCAGCCTCTTGGTATGAACATTGAATTCTCCAACTTCTGGTAATTCCCTCCTCCCTCTCCCTTCCCCCATCCCACTTTCACTCTGCCTCCTCCTCCAGCTGCCTATCACCTCCCTCATGGTTCTGCCTCCTTCTACTACCCATAGTGCTTTCCCCTTACATTCCTTCTTCACCTTTCCTGCCTATCCCCTCCCTACATCCCCTCCCTCACCCCTTGATCTCTCCCCTTACTGGTTTTTCACCTGGCACCTACCAGCCTTCTCCTTCCACCCTCCCCCACCTTCTTTATAGGGCCTGTGCCCCCTCCATCTTCAGTCCTGACGAAGGGTCTCAGCCCGAAACGTTGATTGGTCATTTCCACAGATGCTGTCTGACCTGCTGAGTTCCTCCAGCGTGTTGTACGTGTTGCAAAATCCACAGAGTATTTTGTGTGACCAGTACATTTTGGCTTAATTAGGTCATTGCCCCAATTAGCTAAAATTTCACTGAAATGGTTAAAGATGTACAAAAAAAGACAAACTGAGAATCAAATTATGCATTTAAATATAGAACAAATTAGAAAACTACCAATGCTACTACAGTACTGTGTTTTATAGAACTACAGTACTATTAAAATTGTGTATTAGTTCCTAAGTTATCAACAGAGGAATTCATACAATATATACAATGAACAAAATCATCACAGACACCTAGAGCAGATAATGGATTGCCTTCCTACAATGCTATCAACAATTGCATCCTCCAAATCTTCATTTTCATTGTAACAGTCAAGATGTTTGCTGATACCTTCAAATTTTTCATAGTTCCTATCTCATTGAAGTAGCAAAATTGTTTTATTTTCTCCCCTGGCTGTTTTCGGCATCTCTAAGCCTGAATGCTTGAAACCACAGTGAGTGAAACGGTTTGGAATTGTCTTACTGCTTACTTGTTACTAAAAATCAATGCTTTTTGAATACAAACACATGCAACTAATGCTATTTAAAATTTGTTTGCTTGAAGCACAGTGTAGCAGCCACACAAGTGCATGCAACTGAAGCTAGTTAAAACCTATTTCTTTTAGCCCAATTAAGCAGCAGTGTCCCAAATAAAGGGAGTCCTGAAAATTTTATTGAATAGCTTTTGTTCTCTAAGAGTTGTTCCAATTAAACAATGGCCCAATTAACCAGAATTCATAGTATTTCGTTTTTGAGGAGAAAAATAATTATAGAATGAAATTACATTTTCTGACAGTGTTGTATTTAATCCCCGAATATAACACAAGAAGAATTTTACTAAATCCAAACCTACTAATGAGGATATAAATAGGTTTACAATGCTCTAACTACTAAGTATCTGACACAGAAATATCATGCCAGTTTGCAGACAGATTGACTTGACTTCAAAAATTCTCTTAAAAGACCATTTCTCCTTCAGTCATAAGAAATATTATTCATAGAAAAACAAATACCTTCACTTTATATCCACATAATTATCTGACCTGATGCTTCATCAAGGGACACTGTGTCTCAGCATACCTCTATTGAATCTAATTGGAAATATACAGGAAGCACAACATTTTTTTTTCATGTCCTAGTTACCAAATTACTGCTCCAAGTGCTTGTGACTACATGATATTTACGTAGTTTGTGGGTGGCAGCACATTGATCTGCTGGGTTATGTATTTTTAGGTTGGTTTTGAAAGAGCACATGCTCTTATCTGTACCCCTGCCTCTTCCACCTCATACATACTCTGTTTGAAATGGATTTTGCTCCTTATTTCTAAATGAGAGATTAATAGGATTGGTGACAATCTTCTGAACATCGAAGGGGTTGCACATCACCAACAGCAGGTATTAATAGAAAAAAACATAGATGGCAAATTCAGACAGGGAGAGCCTACTGCTGTGACACACACTATTTCAGTTTTGTGGCTCGGTCCATATTTTCCATTTAAAAACACACACTTCTGAAGCCTAATCTTTCCCATGTGTTTGTAATAATCCTAAATTAGTATGTTCAAATGAGCAAAGCAGTAGGAATGCTGCACATATTTACTTAATTTTGCATGACTGGTTTAGAACATACGTCAGCTGTCAAACTCGCAGCTGGAGGCAGAAAGCTGGCAAATGCAATAGAAGTGCTCCTAAACACACTTCTGACAGGCTTTTACTAGTGTGCTTTTAACATTGCTTGGAAGATTATGTATACCGTCATAACTTTTAACTTCAAACGTTCATCCTATTGTCTGGCTGAGGAATATATACAGATGTACTTAATGCAATGATAATTGCCAAGTTCTATTTGGCACAAAATGCTCCATCTCAATTATAGATTTGAGGAAAATAAAGGTGCACTCTACCATTGAATTGTAGAATGGTAGAATAATATAAAGAATGTCTGAAATTGGCAAATGTTTGGCTGGTGATTTTGGAACTCGCCTTAAAGATGCGGCTTGTCTGCTGACAGCTATGATGTTCTTTTGGTCCAAAGTCACAAATAATTAGAGAAGATCAGTTGGAAGGTAAGGAAAGAAGCTCATCTCATGCTTGCACAGTCTAAAGGGTTGTACACTCTGCCTGAGGTTTGGCCATTTGTGTCCAAACAATGGTGGGGGGGGGGGGAAGAAGCATTTGCCCCTTATACCTGCAGGACCCTGACAGTGCCTTCTCCTGCACCCATGCACCCAGTATATTCAACTATACATCTAGAGTAGGCTCAATTGCTTTTGGTTGGAAGACTTCAGAGTGCGGGAAGACCTTTGCCAGAACACCAAGCTCTGTCACTTCAAGAGGTTACTAGTTTTATAGAAAAACACAGGAACATAAGAACATAAGAAATAGAAGCAGCAGTAGGCCTTTTAGCCCATCGAGCCTGCTCCGCCATTCAATAAAATCATGGCTGATCTGGCCATAGACTCTTCTCCACCTACCTGCCTTTTCCCCATAACCTTAATTCTCATATTGTGCAAAAATCTATTCAACCTTGTCTTAAGTATATTTACTGAGGTAGCCTCCACTGCTTCATTGGGCAGAGAGTTCCACAGATTCACCACCCTCTGCGAAAAGCAGTTCTTCCTCATCTCTGTCCTAAATCTACTCCACCCAATCTTGAGGGTAGGTCCCTTAATTCTAATCTCACCTAACAGTGGAAACAACTCTTCTGCCTCTTTCTTATATATCCCTTTCATAATTTTATGTGTTTCTATAAGATCTCCTCTCATTCTTCTGAATTCCAGGGAATACAGTCCCAGGTGACTCAATCTCTCCTCATGGTATAACCACCATCTCATTTCTGGAATCAACCTGGTGAACTTCCTCTGCATTGCCTCCAAAGTCAGTATATCCTTCCTTAAGTATGGAGACCAGAACTGCATGCAGTACTCCAGGTGCGACCTCACCAGTATCCTGTACAGTTGCAGCATAACTTCCCTGCTCTTAAATTCAGTCCCTCTAGCAATGACGGCCAACATTCCATATGCATTCTTGATAGCCTGCTGCATCTGCAAAACAACCTTTTGTGTTTCATCAACAAGCATTACCAAGTCCCTCTGCATAGCAGCATGCTGCAAATTTTTAATGATTTAAATAGTAATCTGATCTTCCATTTTTCCTTCCAAAGTGGATGCATTCACCAACATTGTACTCCATCTGCCATACCCTTGTCTATTCACTTAACCTATCTATATCTCTCTGCAGACTCTCCATACCTTCTGCACAATTTCCTTTTCCAATCAATTTAGTGTCATCAGCAAACATAGATGCACTACACTCAGTCCTTCTTCCATGCCATTAATGTATACTGTGAACAATTGTGGGCCCAGCACTAACCCCTGTGGCACACAGCTCATCTCTGATTGCCAACCAGAGTAACACCCATGTATCTCAACTCCGTGCTTTCTATTAGTTAATGCTAATACATCACCCCCATCTCTATGTATCCTTACCTTGTGGATAAGGCTTTTATGTGGCATTTTGTTGAATGCCTTCTGGAAATCCAAGTAAGTAAAGGCCATCTGTTCCCCTCTGTCCACTGTGTTCATTATATCCTCAAAGAACTCCAACAAGTTTGTCAAACAGGACCTGTCTTTGCTGAAACCATGCTATATCTTCCTGATGGATCAATTTCTTTCCAGATGCCTCACTATTTCTTCTTTAATGATAGCTTCAAGCATTTTCCCAACTACAGATGTTAAACAACTGGACTATAGTTATCTGCCTTTTGCCTACATCCTTTTTTGAACAGAGGCATGACATTTGCCATCTTCCAATCTGCCAGGACCTATACAGAGTCCAGAGAATTTTGGTTAATTATCATCAAAGCTTCTACTAAAACTTTTGCTATTTCTTTCAGTTCATGCATTCCATCAGGACCAAGGGAAATACCTTTTTTTCAGGCCCACAAGTTTGCTCAGCACTACCTCTTTAGTGATCACTGTTGTATCGAGGTCCTCACCTCCCATCACATCCATAACATCTCCCTTTGGCATGTTAGACATGTCCTCCACCATGAAGACCGACACAAAATAGTCATTCAAAGCCTCATCCATTTCCTAATTACCTAATATCAATTCCCTCTTCTTGTCCTCCAAGGGATCTGCATTCACTTTAGCCATCCTTTTCCACTTCATATACTTATAAAAAATTAACTACCCATTTTTATATTTTGTGCTAGTTTATTTTCATAATCTATCTCCCATTTCTTCATTGCTCTCTTAGTGGTTCTTTATTACTTTTTAGAATTTTCCTAATCTCCCAGTTTCCCACTACTCTTGGCAACTTTGTACACAGTTTTTTTCCAGAATCAGAATCAGGTTTATTATCACTGCCACGTGACATGAAATTTGTTAACTTAGCAGCAGCAATTCAATGCAATACATAATCTAGAAGAGAAAATAAATAATAATGAATAAAATAAAAATAATAATAATAAATAAACAAGTAAATCAATTACGTATATTGAATAGATTTTTTAAAACGTGCAAAAACAGAAATACTGTATATTTTAAAAAGTGAGGTAGTGTCCAAGGATTCAATGTCCACTTAGGATGGCAGAGAGGAAGAAGCTGTTCCTGATTCGCTGAGTGTGTGCCTTCAGACTTGTGTACCTCCACACTGATGGTAACAGTGAGAAAAGAGCATGCCCTGCGTGCTGGAGGTCTTCTTTTAATTCCTTAAGTATGCAAGGATGGCTCTCCCCAACCTTACTGTCCTTGCTTTTAACTGGAATATGCTTTTGTTGAGCACCATGAAAAATCTCTTTGAAAGTCTTCCACTGTTCCTCAACTGTCCCACCATATTGCCTGTGTTCCCAGTCTACACTGGCCAATAGTCTACACTAGTCAAATTCTCCCTCATCCCATTGTAGTCTCTACTGTTTAGGGATAATACACTGGCTTTAGATTGAACTATTGTATGAGAAACTTAATCACACTGTGATCACTCTTTCTAAGAGGATCCCTATCTGCAAGATCACTAATTTTACCCGTCTCATTACACAGGACCAGATCTAAGATAACACATTTCCTTGTGGGTTTAGTAACATGCTGTTCAGGAAAGCTATCACAGATGCATTCAATGAAATTCCCCTCAAAACTGCTTCAACCAACTTGATTCATCCAATCTATGTGGAAGTTAAATTCCCCATGATAACTTGTTCTGTTTTTACATGCCTCAGATATTTCTCTGTTTATTGCCTGGGCCACTGTAATGTTATTATTCGGTGGCCTATAGACAACTCCCACCAGTGATTTTTTCCCTTTTATTATGCGTAATCTCTACCCAGATTGTTTCAACATTCTGTTCCTTAGATCTTATATCATCTCTCACTATCACATCTTTAATTAAGAGCACTACACCACCTCCCTTACCTTCCTGCCTATCCTTTTGTATTACCTGATATCCTTGGATTTTTAATTCCCAATCAATCCTCTCCACCCTGCAACCAAATTTCTGTAATGACCCCTAAATCATACCCCTTTATACTGACTTGTGCCACAAGTTCACTGAACTTGTTTCGAATACTATGGATATTCAGATAAAGTATGCTCACATTCATTGTACTTTTAAAATCTTGAAATCTTTTTCTGTTTTGCACTTGGTTTTTCTTCACCACACTCTTTTCTGGCTTTTGGCTTTCACCACACTCTTTATCTTTATCCACACTTATCTCTTTTACTTTATTCATACTTCTCCAATCTGTTGGACCCATCCCCCTACTATTTAGTTTAAAGCCCTTTCCACACCCCTAGTTAAGCAATTTGCTAGGATCCAGGTCCCAACACAGTTCAGTGGAGCCCATCTCATTGGAACAGCTCCATCCTTCCCCGATACTGGTGCCAATTTCCCATGAATTCAAACCCACTTGTCCCATACCAATCCTTGAGCTATGCATTTAACTCTCTAACCTTCTTGACCCAATGCCAATTTGCACATGGCTCAGGTAGTAATCCAGAGATTACCATCTTTTTGGCTCTACTTTTTAAGTTAATCCCCAGCTACTCAAATTCCTTCAGCAGAACCTCTTTCCTTATTCTACCTATGTCGTCAGTACCCACATGGACCATGACAACTGGATCTTTCTCCTTCCACTACAAATTCCTCTGCAGGTCAGATAAGATGTCCTGAACCTGGGCACCAGGGAGGCAACACTGCCTTCGAGACACTCTATCCTCACAACAGAGAACTCTGTCTATTCCCCTGACTATATTATCTCCAATTACCGTTATATTTCTCTTCTTTCACACCCTCTGAATGGCACCCTGAACTACAGTGCCATAGTTAGGTTGCTCAACCTTCCTACAGTCCACACTATCATCCACACAGGGGCGAGAATCTCAGACCTGATGGACAAGCTCAAAGGCTGAGGCTCCTCCAGCACTGTCTCCTGGATCCCACTACCCGCCTCACTCACAGTCACACCCTCTGTTCCTAACCACAGACCGAATTTGAGGCGGCTAATCTAATGGGTGTGACTGCCTCCTGAAACAGGGAATCCAGGTAACTCTGCCCCTCCCTGATGTGCCGCAGTGTTTGAAGCTCACATTCCAGGTCATCAACTTTGAGCCTGAGTTCCTCAAACAGCTAACACTTGCTACAGATGTGGTCACCATGAACCATAAAGGGATCTACCAGCACATTATCTGATCCTGCATCATCCCTACTTTATTTAACTAGCTGTACTTCAGGGACTTTTTATTCGACCGCTATAAAAGCCTTACCTACTACTCACCTGTGCCTTCTCGCTGAAGTTCTTGAGCCAAAGCCTCGTTCCCACTCCTACACTGGTCCATTCACACAATGGCCGCTCCTCTTTGACCCCGCTTTCACTTTCATTTGCTCCTGCTAATGAATCGAGATTTGATTGGTCTGCTGCTAATGAGCCGAGCCCTGTGAAATGCTCCTTTTTCAAACTCTTCTCCCCAACCTGTACAAACCTCTCTCTCTGCAAATCAATTGCTCTGCCCTTAATTCCAAACAAGTTAAGGGTTCACTATAGGAAGGATGTGGAAGCCACAGAAAGGGTGCAGAGGGGATTTACAAGGATGTTGCCTGGATTGGGGAGCATGTCTTATGAGAATAGGTTGAGTGAACTCAGCCTTTTCTCCTTGGAGCGACAGAGGATGACAGGTGAACTGATAGAGGTGTATAAGATGATCAGAGGCATTGATCGTGCGGATAGTTAGAGGTGTTTTCCCAGGGCTGAAATGGCTAACACGAGAAGACACAGTTTTAAGGTGCTTGGGAGTAGGTACAGAGGAGATGTCAGGGGTAAGTTTTTTATGCTGAGACTGATGGGTGCGTGGAATGGGCTGCCAGCAACAGTAGTGGAGGCGGATACAATAGAGTCTTTTAAGAGACTCTTGGACAGGTACATGGAGCTCAGAAAAATAGAGGGCTATGGGTAACCCTAGGTAACTTCTAAGGTAAGGACAAGTTCGGCACAGCTTTGTGGGCCAAAGGGCCTGTATTGTGCTGTGGATTTTTTATGTTTTCTTCTAAGGATGTTGTCCAAATCTCCTTAAAAAGATATAATATTCCTATCAGCTCAAAGAAATCCCTGGCCCATGAATATCCCAAATTGCAGGAGCATTTGGGGTTGAGATTGAAAATCACAATCCATTCATCTGGGGCACACAGAAGCCCAGTGTAGCATGAACAGCCTCCCAATCTACTAATGGCACCAAACATCAGGCACCTCTTGCCACATCTCTGAAATATCTGTGGGTTCTCTACTGGGTCATTAACCACCTCAGAACCCAATCAGCTGAAGAGGGTGCAAGTCATCCTGGATACAGAGAAAATTGAAAAGCCTTATAGTAATGTGCATGGGAAATATCTTATGAATACTAACTTCTGCCACAGTTGAATTCAATATGATTGAACTTCTTTACTTAATGTCATGTGACTTATTTCTTACTCATTTGCTGAGCACATCACATAACTAAATATATAATTAGATATTGATCCAGGTAGATTTGAATTAATTTGCTTTCTTTCATTTACCTCTTTTGTTAAAGGTATGGATACACAAAACCACTTTTACACAAACATTTGATGGTGCAAAAAAAATGTTATTAATTGATCCTAGGTTGTGACACTGAAAGAATGGGGTCAAATATTTTTCTCTACTCCTGAAATTTGGATCCACAGACGTGAATTGGAAGAGAAGCCACTCCACTGTATACCGTGAGACTGGCCATAAATTAAATTCAAAGCAATAAAGCAACACAAAGAAATTATACTAAATCTATATAAAATGTCAGTTCATTGTTAGCTACAATACTGTGTTCATTTCTGAGCACCACAATTAAGTAAGGATGTGAAGGCTTTAGAGAGGAAACAAAGGAGGTTTTCTGGAATTGTTCCAGCTATAAAACAATAAAGCGAAATAAACAATGAAGTAAGTAAAGGAAAGGTGTTTCCTCAGTTGAAGGATTTGGTCAAGAAAGAGTGTTTATTTAAGGTGATTAGCCTAAGGCAGAATTTATAATCCACTGCCTATAAGATGGTTGATACATGTAGATTTAACAGTTGCATTCAAAAGTGAATTGGATATATGTTTGGAGGACAAAAATGGTGGGATATGTGTAAAGGATGGGCAAGTAGTTGAACTATCCTTTGTAATGGCCAATGAAATGGGCTGAATAGCCTCCTTAGGGTCAGAGAATCATAAAGCAATACAGCACAGAAACAAGCCCTTTGGCCCATATAGTCAGTACTGAATTATTATTCTTCCTAGACTCATTGACTTACATCTGGACCATAGCTCTCCATACCCCTACCATTCATGTACTTACCTAAACTTCTCTCAGATGTTGTAATGGAATCCACATTCACCACGTCCTCTGACCACTTATTCCACACTCTCACCATCCTCGGAGTGAAGTTCTCCCCCATGTTCCCCTTAAACATTTCACCTTTTACCCTGAACCCGTGACCTCTAATTCTAGTCTCACACAGCCTAAAACAGAAAAATACTACAAAAAGTAGTGGATGTGGCCGAATCCACCATGGGCAAAGCTCTCCCCACCCACCCCTACCATTGAGCACATCTACACAGAATGTTGTCACAGGAAAGCAGCAACCATCATCATGGACTCTCACTACGCCAGGACATGCTCTCTTCTCACCACTACCATCAGAAAAAAGGTCCAGGTGCCTCAGGACTCACACCACTAGCTTCAGGATTAGTTATTACCCTTCAACTATCAGGCTTTTGGACCAAAAAGGATAACTTCACTCAACTTCACTTCATTATTGGAATGTTCCCACAACCTAAGATCTCACTTTCAAGGAATCTTCATCTCACGTTCTTGAAATTTATTGATTATTTATTTATTTATTTTTGTATTTGCAAAGTTTGTGTCTTTTGCACACCAGTTGAATGCCCAGTTGGTGTGATCTTTCATGGATTTTATTATGGTTATTATTTTATTATGAATTTATAGAGAATGCCTGCAGGAAAATAAATGTCAGGGTTGTATATGGTGAAAATAAATTCACTTTGAAACTTTGAATTCGGTGGAAAAAGGCTGTTTGTATTTACCCTGTCTTTACCCCTCATTATTCAAAGGTTTCAAAGGAACATTTAATGTCAGAGAAATGTATACAATACACTTCCTGAAATTCTTTTTCTTTGCAACCATCCACAAAAACAGAGAAGTGCCCCAACGAATGAATGATAGTTAAATGTTCGAGCCCTAAAGTCCCCCCAGCTCCCCTTTCCATGTGTAAGCAGCAGCAAAGCAATGATCCCCCCTCCCTCACTAGCAAAAATAGCATCAGCGCCTTCCACCAAGCACACAAGCATGCAGCAAAGCATCAATAAAAGCACAGACTTGCAGTACCCCTCATTCAGCCGGTAATTTGACATACTACAGGCTCTCTCTCTCCCTGATAAGGGAAAAAGAAGTGTCTCTGTTTCACAGCGAGAGGGGAGACGTAACAAGCAACTTGCTGATTTACGATGTCAAAAGTCCATTGTGCCACTTTTTCCGAGCTCTGTGCCCCAGCGGCACACCAGTATCCTGCAGAGGCACCAACCTCAAGTCAGCCCACCTCCAGAGCCACAAAATCCCGAAACTAAGAAGGCGCGCTAATCTTCTAGGCCGAGTCCTTGGTATTTTGAATAACAGTCAGTTGTGAAACCCTGAGAACGGGTCCCATTCCTGCAAAGAACTGAAGTCAGCATGTAGCTCCAGGTCAGGGTCTTCAAAGAACTCTGAAAGGTAAAAATAAAGATATTAAAGATAGAAATAGAGCTGTTTTCAAAGATGCAAGCAAAGGAGTCGTGATTAGGTGCCATTCTCTCCTAGTCTCCTAAGAGGTATTTTTTATACCTCTATCAAATCTTCCGTCATACTCCAATGCTCCAGGGAATAAAGTTCTAATCTATTTAACCTTTCCCTATAACTCAGGTCCTCAAGACTTGGCAACATCCTTATTAATTTTTTCTGTACTCTTTCAATCCTTCTCTATTGTATATTTTGATTTTACTTGTTGATCTTGTTATAACATTTCACCAACTCAGTCAAGTTAATTTTATTCAAGCAATATAGAATTCACATTGCCAGACTTCTTATGTAAACACTATTGGAGCCAGAACCTGGAAATCCTCCAATGTGGAAAATAATGTACAAGAGTAGAGAGCTCGATTTGATGAAGGGTGCATCAATCAATGTTTTACAAACTCAGACAGAGAGGCATTTGGGATTCACGAAACCCGATGATGTAAACTGGGCAGACTGACTGTACCTTTGATTTGGGTTATGTGCACACAGGCAAAACAGCAGAAGAGTATCAGAGCTCTCCAATATGTAATGAATAATCACTTCTTCATTTTTTTGCTGTGCCTGTTTCCTAAGAAGCAGCTGTTACTTGTAAGATTGCAAACACTTAGAAGAAAACTTCCAGCTATGCTCTGTTTAGTTTCTGCTCGTAAATGGAAATTAGTCATCAGTTCCTAAAATGGAAATGGAAATCAGTCATCAGCTTGAAGTTAAAAACACAACTTTGCAGACAAGCTCTGTATTTTGCAGACACTCTGAATAGAAGCAGATTCCAGTCACTGAACCTGTTTTACTGCTCGAAAGATAGAGTCAAGGAGTGTGGGTTCTTTCAAGCAGACAGGCTGACTCTTTTAGGTTGCTTGGTTCAAGGAAGTTTGCAGAGCAGATGGATATTGACACTTAGCATATCAATAACTGATGTGTTTATAGTTGGAAGAATTTTATGTGTTCAGGGAAGTTAGCTTTACAGCCTTAATGGTAGCTAACTAAGATCTGTGTCTCCAAAAAAATGCTTTTAATCCGTTTGGACTGAGGCAATATCATATGCATTTGAAGTCACTCAAGTGGGAGAAAAGAGTATAAATGTAGACAGCAGTTTGGGCTAATGCCACATCGGGTAGAGGACGTCAAGAAACCATGAAGGCAACTTGAGGTGAAGGAGAATCCACTCCTCCAGCTTCAGTTTCTGTGAGGGGCAACTTGTTTATCTGTATTTTGGTATACCTTTTTAGTTTATAGGAATTGTACCTGTGTTTTGGAAATCTATCGTGCTTCAGAAATGCATTGTGCTTTATCCTTTGAGTTTAGAAATGTTTTATGCTTTGGGCTTTGGAAATGGTTTGTGATTTGGAAATGTTTAAGATAGGAATCCTCTGATTTCTAAATATGTTTTAAGAGTTTTGGTTGGATTCAAGCATGAAAAAATACATGTAACTGAAATATATATGTTTTAAATTACTTTGTTATCTGGAAGTACCTTCTCCTAGGTAGGGAGAGGGGACCACCTCTCAAGTTGTGGGTATTGGCAGCTAAATTCACCATGGAGAATAAACAGGGAAATAAACTAATCTTTGAAGATTGTGTAGTTACAGTATTATTTCCTTTTTAGTGAGGATACTTGTGGCTTTTTATATCTGTGAGGGTTGAAAGTCTTAGTTTGAGTTTAGAATGTCATGGTAAACCTAATATTATCACAAGTGCATCCATCCATGATGGCAACAGTCCTTGCATAACCATAAGCAACAACTTGGCATCCGCAACTACTTCATACGCCCGCATACATAGCTGTAAAATGCCACTTCCTCACCTCAAATGCATTTTCTTTGCTAACACTGTCAAAGCATAGTCAAATGTTATCAAATTCTGAAGTAGAAAACAGTGTTCCTTAAAATCAATAGCCCTTGTGGTCAGCAAGTATTTTTGTAATCTCACTGAAAGAAGTGGTAAACTCGCCACAGATGGATGAAAATTGATAAGCTGTAGATGCTGAATGTCTGAAACTTTAAAAAAAACAGAGACTATTGACATTTCAGGTCAGCTCTTTTGGCAGAACTAAGAAAGAAAGAAGACAAGTATTTTTAAGTTGCAAAGAGGGTGCTGATGGATGGATAGAATAAAACGAATATTTCCGATCAGGTGAAACTAAGTGTCAATGTTAATGCATCAGGAAAGCAATGCAGCTATGGAAACAAGTTTAGATCAACATCTCCAACTCTGAGACACAACGGACATGTGAAGCCATGACCGATTTGCACTTCTTTTGATCTAGTGCACTACATTTAGAACTCATAAAGTGGCTGCCCCTATGTGAGATGTGAAATGCAGACTGGATGACCATTTTGAAAAGTAACTGTGTATCGTCAACAGGGCTGATCCTGAATTCCTGTTGCCTACCACTTTAATTCCCCACCCCACTCCCACTCTGACCTATCAGTGGCCTTCTGGATTCGTATATCTAGACACAATATAAGCTCATCAGCAGCCAGTAAATGTTGCCGCTTTCCAGACTCAATATTAAATTCAGATAACTTGCTTTCGTTGCTTGCTGGCTATCTCTGCTAATATTTGGTTTGATTTCCTCTCTCCATTAAATTGGTCTGAGCTGACCAATATTCCCAGCTGGCCTGAATTTCACAGCATTCCCATTCCTTTGTTTTTTTTTTATTTCTGATTGGCCTTTTTCATCTATCATTTCCCTTAACTGCACAGTTACTCTGGTCTCATCCTGTCAGAGATATTCCCTTTATCCTATCAAACCCTCAGCCCCCCAACTCTCTCTACAACTTAAAACTATCCTGCTTTCTCTCTTTCCCCAGTTTTGACAAAAGGTCCAAGTTTAAACACTAAGTCTGCTTTTCTTTCTGCACATGCTCTAGTCTTGCTGAATATTTCCAAATGCTTATTTTAGCTCCAGTACAGATTACCATGTCCTGTCCCATCTGATAAGCAAGCATTTTGAAATCCCTTAGACGTTGTTAGTAATTGTCCCAAAACACCAACAGTCAAAAACAGAAATCAAAAGAAGTATGCAACATTCCCTCATAATTATTAGTTATCCCTGGGAGAAAATGAAATCGAATTGAATAAACAAACATGTGTTTTGGTTATCTTGAAATCACTATGCCTGCAGAGTTTCTACCAGTGAGAGAAGCATGTACCTGTGACCAAATGCACTATCCCTTTCAAAGGTGCCAACAATCTCCTGGAACACCTCCGGCAGAAATAGGATGTGGCGTCTCTCCGCACTTGCAATTCTGTTTTATTGGTCTAAAATCTTTCAACTAACATTTAACACAAGGTCATCTTACCCTTGGCATTAATATTCTGTAAATTGGACTTTCGTCCTTTCAATTGCCTTTTCTTAGACTGGTGGATTCACCAGCCTTTTCCCCAACTGCATTAAAAAGCAGCACTTTTTCTGTTTGACGTAAGAAGGCTACTATGACAAAGGAAATAGATTATAAGCCACTTCAAGTTTTGCAATCCGTAATTTAAAAATGAGTTATTTCACCAGTGCCATTGATTATTAACTGCATCATTTCAAATATGTGCTACTGACTCAGGAAAAATGAGAATGCACTATATTAAGCTGGGTACATTCTCACCTTTTGAAGCAGAAGGTTGTGGATTTGACAAACACTCCAGAATCTTGTTTTGCTTCCATTGCATATTACACTAGTGATTTCATTTTGGAGGTAATTATCATGAAATGATTTGATGAGTTGCCTTGTCACTGCAAGTTACTTCCTGTAACTGGATACAATGCCTCTTGGGACAGAAAGTCTCATATTGTCTTAAACTATGGAAGTTTGAATGGGAAAAATGTTGGATGTATGACTGAGCAAACACAAATTGGGCCACATCCACCAAAGCTAGAGTTCTCAAGCCCAAGTTCAGGTTATTGTGAGTCAACCATACACATGTATATCAGCAAATGAAACTACATTCCTCTACACCATATACTCACACATAACACATAAGTAATATTACTACAAAGATATTAACAAATAATAAGGTGAATTATACAACGTTAAAAAGTAAACAGTATAAAACCACTGGCGCTTCGTAAGTGATAAGACCTGGGTGATTGTAGGGAGTTCAGTAGTCTTATGGTCTGGGGGAAAGAAGCTGCCAACAATTCTTGCCCTAATACTATGGTACGTTTGATGGTAGGGGGTCAAAGAGACTTTTGGACGGATGAGAGGGATCACTGACAATGCTAAGGGACCCTGTATAAGCAGCTCTCGGATGGGCAGAAGAGAAATCCCGATGATCTTCTCAGCAGTTCTCGTAGTCCTTTTAGGGGTCCTGTGTCAGGTGCCTTGCAATTCCCATACCAGATGGTGATGCAGCTGGTCAGGGTACTTTTGTGAAAAATGGGTAAAGTGGTGAGGGGTGGGGGGGAAAGAGTCTCCCTCACGTCAAGCCCCTCAGGAAGAGCTCCGCACTCCAGTTTATATGCCCGTCTGATGCAGCACACCAAGTTTCCTATTCACTGCACGCCAGCGACTCTGTATCTGCATCAGCTTCCAATCTTGTGCTTTTACTTCCCCAATCCCAGTAAAGCTGACATTGTCAGTAAACTGGAAGCGCTGGAGAGAGGGGGAGCTGCCATCCGTTGTGTGATGGGAGATACTGAATTCGAAAAATACTAAAAACACAACATTCCACTCATGTTACTCTCCTCCTACTTCCTCGAATATTTGGGTTTAATCCCAGCACATATTATGTCTTAACTGCACTTTCTACTTAGAAAACAACTAGCTACTATGTTCCAACTTTTAGTACATTCATTTGCAGGACTATACGAAATAAACTAGACTCTCTATTAAAACTTTTCTCTGTATATCTGAACAATTTTATCTGATTTCAGTTCATTGCTTCCATTTTAATTTCATTCTTAATGATCCTTAACACACTTGAAGGTGGACGTACATTGCATTTTAACGTTGGCATGTTGTGTCTAGCTGTTATCACATTGCATTGCCAGAGGCAGTCCAGTACCCCATAGTTTTCATCAAAAATTAAGCTAGAGTTGCTCAACCTAGAATGCTTACCTTTTCCTGTTTTCTTGTTTATAATTAGATCCATTTTTATTGACTGTCACAATGAGTTTTTAAAACTACTAATTCTTCTCCCACAAGTCTGGCACTGTGACAGTATTCTGAAATCCTACTTGTGGCTTAACTCAATTTGACAACTGTGACCCTTGGGGTGGGGCTTTAACCAGCTGTCAGGGTCACTAAGGGCTAGAGCTGGACTCTCTGAGTCAGCAAGTCCCTGCATTATAGTAGGCCTCATTGATCTCCTGGGAATCAGCCTTCTGCTGGAAGAATACATCTGGGGCAAAAGAAAGAATGTACTCTCATAGGAGTGTGAATGGGGAATTTGAGCAGTTCGCTAGTCATTGGAAGATTTCCCCCATGATATTGGATACACCTGCTAACAAAGAACCATGTTTGAACTGTTTTATTACTACAGTATGTAAAATACATATACTCTGAAAGCTTGGAGCCTGGTAGACACAAGCTCAAATGAAATCCCATGCAAACTTCTTTTCACATGAATTTTGTTACTTAGACCCATAAATAGAAATCATAGTGAAAAGAAAGGTTTTTTTTTAAAACAGAAAATACTCAGCAGGTCAGTCAGCATCTGTGAATAAGGAAATGGAGTTAATGTCAATAAGTTTCCATCACAATTTAGCAAAGTGTGTTTTACATTGCCGACAAGGGCAAAGATGAAGAGATTAAAGCAATGATAACATGGCGATCAAGAGGAAATGGAAGACATACATTGATTTTTGCTGCGGGGATGATGAAGGTTTGTTTGGCAATCTAGAAGACATAAAAATTGAGGAGAACAGAAAAGGGAGGAGAAAGACTGCCAATAGAGAACACAGTAACTACTGGAAATGTGAAAGAATAGAGAACGCTGCAAAAGTTCAGCAGATCAGCTAACATCTGTGGAGTGAGAAAAACTAACATTATAGATACTTCATCAGAAGAAAAAAGATCATTTAGGTGTGGACATATTTCTAAAATATGCACTAGTCAGCTTTAACTTTCTGGAGTAACTGAGGGGCAACATTTTTACTAAAAGGTCAATTATATTCTTCTTGAAATTGCTAATATAAGGTAATGGTAAAGTCACTGGAAAAAAGTGCAAGTCACTACTATCTAAAATAAATCAAACTTGTTAAAAAGAAAATCAAATGCTATGGAAATGGTAAAAATACAGCCTGGTGTGCCACAAGGCATGAAAAGGAACAACAAATGAAGAATTTTGAGACATTGAGAGTTGCAGAGAGTCCACCAATTCTAAACTGAGACCCTTTCCACTAGTTCAAGCCAAAGGTCCAATATCAGAGATCTTTTCTGGCATTATGATCTTGCAGCTCTTGTTAAAACTACATGACTAAAAATAAGATAGACTTTTACCACATCTGCTTAACACACATTGTTTTTCAGACCATGCCACCAAAGATTTGGTCTTCATGAGTATTATTCTTTCTATAATTATTGCCAAAGCAGCTGAAAATTTGACTCACATATTGTTTATAAAGTGCAAAAAATTCACCTGGAGTAGAAATTAAAATGTAACTTAATATTCTTAGCATTGTGTTCTACATGGCATGAAATGCTAATGCAAGAAATGCAATTCAAATTAGTCAAAAGCCAGTCAGTTGTACCACTACCCCAGGGAAATCAGGCTCATTACAAAAATTACATTGTGTTTGTTCTTGCTGATCCAGAGTTACTGGAAAACAGATCTAATTATTTACTCAATTGACCAGTAAGCCAGCAGTATGATTAATACCTTAAAACATAGTAACCATGTTGATGTCCTTCTACCACATTACACCAGAGTTTTTTTTTAATTGTCACTATATAAATTAGTTACATTCACAAATTCATGGTTAACAAGTTCACAATCACATGCAAAGGCACTATGATTAATGACAAATTCAAGGCTTAACGCTGCTAACTCGGTTAAAAAGGTTTTATTGATGGAAAAAGTCCCGAAACTACAAATACCTGAAGAAACATTACCTTTCCTCTCAGATTCTTTCTGCATCCATGATCATCTTGAAGGCCTTCCTTTTCCAGAACTCAATGGCTGTATTAACTAAAAGCAGAAGGTGCAGGAAATAATCAAAAAACTCAAGATTGGTTCAGTCTTCAATGGAAAGTTACTGATTTCTACTTAGCTATATTGACCTGTTGCTCGACTCATCAGCCTAAAAGTTTGAGTCAGGTTCACTTTTCACAAGTGCTGCATGACCTGTTCAGTATTTCCAGCATTTTCTGCAAGGAATCAACAATTTAAGTCCTTATATTTTCCCGTCTTGAAGTTTTATGACAAATACATACAAATCTTTCAGTCAATCACTTCTTCTAGTTTTATGACTTTCCCCTCTACATTCTAATCTCCCACCATAAAATTTTACTAACCTTCACACTGCGTAAATAACTCAGTAATAAAACAAACAACACACACAAGATGCTGTGTTCCATCAGTATATTGTGTGTGTTGTTTGAATTTCCAGCATCTGCAGATTTCCTCATGTTTGCTCAGTAATAAAACAACTTCTCTGAATTTTTCATCTCTGTTTTTACACGTTCATTCTCCAACTATTTACACTATTCCTGGCTGTTCGTGTCCTCAGTCTGTCGGTTGTCTCCTTTCCTCTTCCATTAACTTTTGGCTTGGTTCATTTCTGTAGTTCCTTGTCGCATGTCTAGCTATTTTCTGACTTTTGCCTCTGTGTACCTGTTTGGACACAGATGGAGACACCGGTGAGCAGAGAAAATACAATTTACCAGTTATTGGATGAACAGAGCACGTGAACGTGATTATCAATAATCTCTCATTAAACCTTTATTTGGATGAATACTGGGGGCAAAAGAGATGAACATACCTGCTTGATCATTCCCCCACCAGTCCATCTCTCCACACTTATCCATCTGTTGCTTTTCCTCCAAAATGAATGAAGGAATGTTTAACATCCTTACATATCAAATAACAATCAATGTACTTACATTCTCTCATAAATCACTGGATTAAAATTAGTGGCATTAAACCATAAAATGCCAGGGGTATGATATCTCTCTCTATAGATGCTAGCTGACCTGCTGAGGATTTCAAGCAGTTTGTTTTCAGTTCAGATTTCCAGCACCTGCATGTTGCTGTGTGAATGAAGTGACTGGAGAAAATTACTGGTAGATACAAAGCAGCTTCTTTATTCGACAAAACAAGGTACAGCAGGCATGATATGGAAATGCTTTCAATGGAAAGGTCTCACTGGCCCAATGTGGGGCTCAATATTTTATGTACCAAACATTAAGAGACTATTCCATATTTACAACGTGTAGACAATGCTTTCTTTGAAACCACATACAACCTTGACACCTTCTGATTCACACCCGTACCACAGGCATCCAAATGAATTTTCATCAGCATTGTCTGGTCTGGAACTCACAGCTTTTCAGAATCCATTGTTCAGAGCAGTACTCCAAATTAAATCCACCATATATTTACTTGGTATTTTTATGTGCTAAACATAAAAGGACAATTCCATGTTTATAAAGTATAGACAATGCTTTCTTTGAAACTACATACAAACTTCACACCTCCCTCATTGCACGCACACCATAGACATCCAAGTGAATTTTAATCAGCATTGACTGGTCTGAGATTCACAGTGTTTAGGAACTCATTGTTCAGACCTACACTTCAAATAAAATCTACAAAACATATGCAAAGACACAAGGACCTTTACATTTTGCAAGGTCATTTGCTAAATGGAAATGTCCTGAACCCAAAAATCACTCTAACACTGCAATTGCTTTACTTTTGCTTCCAGCATCTGCTATTGTTATATTTAGCTGTTTTCTAGAAAATTAGACAGAGCAACATCCTATTCAGCCCTCCATCAACCAACACTGCTCGATTCTGCTTTATCTAATTTGTCTACACCCAAATCAAGCATTGCTTCTTTTCCCTCTATGTAGTTCAGGTAATCAATCACTCAGTCAAGTAAGTGGGGGGGTTATTGTGTTCTTTCAATAGATGAGGTATACCATGGTTACAAACATAGAAACATAGAAAATAGGTGCAGGAGTAGGCCATTCGGCCCTTCAAGCCTGCACCACCATTCAGTATGATCATGACTGATCATCCAACTCAGAACCCTGTACCTGCTTTCTCTCCATACCCCCGATCCCTTTAGCCACAAGGGCCATATCTTACTTCCTCTTAGATATAGCTAATGAACCGGCCTCAACTGTTTCCTGTGGCAGAGAATTCCACAGATTCACCACTCTCTGTGTGAAGAAGTTTTTCCTCATCTCGGTCCTAAAAGGCTTCCCCTTTATCTTTAAACTGTGACCCCTCATTCTGGACTTACCCAACATCGGAAACAATCTTCCTGCATCTAGCCTGTCCAATCCCTTTAGAATTTTATATGTTTCAATAAGATCCCCCCTCAATCTTCTAAATTCCAGTGAGTATAAGCCTAGTCGATCCAGTCTTTCTTCATATGAAAGTCCTGTCATCCCAGGAATCAATCTGGTGAACCTTCTCTGTACTCCCTCTATGGCAAGAATGTCTTTCCTCAGATTAGGGGACAAAAACTGCACACAATACTCTAGGTGTGGTCTCACCAAGGCCTTGTACAACTGCAGTAGAACCTCCCTGCTCCTGTACTCAAATCCTTTTGCTATGAATGCCAACATACCATTTGCCTTTTTTACCGCCTGCTGTACATGCATGCCCACTTTCAATGACTGGTGTACAATGACACCCAGGTCTCATTGCATCTCCCCTTTTCCTAATCGGCCACCGTTCAGATAATAATCTGTTTTCCTGTTCTCGCAACCAAAGTGGATAACCTCACATTTATCCACATTAAATTGCATTTGCCATGAATTTGCCCACTCACCTAACCAATCCAAGTCACTCTGCATCCTCTTAGCATCCTCCTCACAGCTAACACCGCTGCCCAGCTTCGTGTCATCCACAAACTTGGAGATGCGGCATTTAATTCCCTCGTCTAAATCATTAATATATGTTGTAAACAACTGGGGTCCCAGCACTGAGCCTTGTGGTACCCCACTAGTCACTGCCTGCCATTCTGAAAAGGTCCTGTTTATTCCCACTCTTTGCTTCCTGTCTGCCAACCAATTCTCTATCCACATCAATACCATACCCCCAATACTGTGTGCTTTAAGTTTGCACACTAATCTCCTGTGTGGGACCTTGTCAAAAGCCTTTTGAAAATCTAAATATACCACATCTAGTGGCTCTCCCCTATCCGCTCTACTAGTTACATCTTCAAAAAATTCTATAAGATTCGTCAGAAATGATCTTCCTTTCACAAATCCATGCTGACTTTGTCCGATGATTTCACCTCTTTCCAAATGTGCTGTTATCACATCTTTGATAACCGACTCTAGCATTTTCCCCACCACTGATGTCAGACTAACCGATCTATAATTCCCCAGTTTTTCTCTCCCTCCTTTTTTTAAAAAGTGGGGTTACATTAGCCACCCTCCAATCCTCTGGAACTAATCCAGAATCTAAGGAGTTTTGAAAAATTATCACTACTGCATCCACTATTTCTTGGGCTACTTCCTTAAGCACTCTGGGATGCAGACCATCTGGCCCTGGGGATTTAGCTGCCTTTAATCCCTTCAATTTACCTAACACCACTTCCCTACTAACATGTATTTCCCTTAGTTCCTCCATCTCACTAGACCCTCGTTTTCTTACTATTTCTGGAAGATTATTTATGTCCTCCTTAGTGAAGACAGAACCAAAGTAGTTATTCAATTGGTCTGCCATGTCTTTGTTCAATTCACCTGTTTCTGACTGTAAGGAACCTACATTTGTCTTGACCAATCTTTTTCTTTTCACATATCTATAAAAGCTTTTACAGTCAGTTTTTATGTTCCCTGCCAGCGTTCTCTCATAATCTTTTTTCCTTTTCCTCATTAAGTCATTTGTCCTCCTCTGCTGGTCTCTGAATTTCTCCCAGTCCTCAGGTGTGCCGCTTTTTTTTGCTACTTTATATGTTTCTTCTTTGGACTTGATACTATCCCTAATTTCCCTTGTCAGTCACGGGTGCACTACCTTCCCTGGTTTATTCTTTTGCCAAACTGGGATGAACAATTGTAGTTATCACTTATAGCACAGCAGTAAATACTGTTCATACTATGCACAGCTAACATCGACAGCGTGACACTGACCACAAATGAAAACAGTGAGGATAAAGTAATATTCCCAACATTGAGGGATAGTTAGCTAAAAAAGCTCTACATTCTTAGAGGACAAAGGCTTATCTGTGAATTTAGAAAAGTATATATGTATTTCTCTGCTCAGAACTATTGCTAGTCTAGCCACATCACATGGAATAATAATGAAATGTTAGACTAACTATAGCTAAGAATAATCTGTGTTTATTCTGACATTAGGATTATCTGTTGCAGTTTATTAAGGTCGGTGTTATTTCTTCATTCTCATAAACATTTGTTCTCAGGATGTTGAATCAGATCATGCTTATCTCTGGCTTATGATACCACGAAGAATAATTGGAAGTCTCTGCTACACAATTCAGATCCTCTATGACAAATACACCAGAAAAAAATGTGGAAGCTGGAGACAGGCTTCTACATTTTACGAATGTAGTCATCAAAGAGTTGACCTCTTGCTCAGCTACTGTATTTGATACTGTTTTCCTTTACATAAACAATTGTGCTTCTTCAGTGACTCTGAGTGAAAAGATAAATGACTGATTTATTTTTAACACAAGAGCCTAGATCATGACCTAATGCAGGATCTCAACCCAAAATGTTGACTATTCCTTTTCCTCCACAGATGCTGCTTGACCCACTGATTTCTTCCAGCAGTTTACTTCTACCCGAGATCCCAGCATCCACCAACTCTTGTGCATCCATTAATTTATTTCTATTTGCTTTTTCTGATAATGATAAGTTAATTTCTAGCACTCCAAAATATTATTAGTTACAAGGTGTGATTTATAAGTTCCTGGCCTAAGGTGGAAGGAGGTGAGTTATTAACTTCAAACTTTCTGCATAATCACTTAAAGAGTTGAACTGCACATGCATGTAACAAAAGCTGTGTGGCTCATCTCCTTCTACCTTAAGCCACGAACTTATCAATCACCCTGCTGTAGACCACTTCTGGAGGTCCAAGATGCCGACTTCTACAAAGAAGGGATCTGAATGCTCCATGACCGCTGGAATAAGTGTGTAAAAGTAGGAGAGGACTATGTTGAAAAATAAATGTGCTAGGTTTTCTAAAATTGACTCCTTTTATCTTAGGCCATGAACTTATCAATCACCCCTCATATATTTCGGTTATGCTCCAGTATTATTTCTAAAAATTACCCTTTCCAAACTTCTCAGAGATATTAAAAATAAATTAAAGGCTGTCAAAAGGTCACCAAGGTATTCTATGGCCTAGTCATGGTTTGTAGTCTATTCCTCTTTATCAGGAATGGAGTTTACAGTTTTACTGGTATTCTGCATCTGGATTATGTTAGTACAGACAGGCAGGCACCTTGGGTGGCAAATATTAAGTCTGACAAAACTACATTAAATAGCATGTAAAACAATCCAGTTCTAGAAGCGCATTAATCACAAAAATAATACTTCTTTAGAGATATTATTGTAATGAATTGCTAGTCTGTTTCTGGAGACAGTAATACCCATCTACACATGGTGGGATTGTCACCATCAAAAGGTAATGTTTCATTCCATAAAGAGCATTAATGTTAATTGTGCATTTTATGTCCATCCTGCAGGTTTTCATAAAAATTTGCAGAATTCAATTTCAAATATTGTATAATTTCCCAGAAAATACTTCTGTAAATGCCAGTTTTTATCTCAGCATGGAATCTCTCTTCACTTCCATCTAATATGTAATATGCTGGTAATATGTTCACTTTTCTGGTGGTTGCAGAACAGCGGAATGCTGCTATCCAGATTGCATGGGTATCTTGAGGGAAAGGCACAGCAAGGAAACAATAACAGAGGAACACAGATAAGTAAGGAACTTGTACCTATAAATCATATTTTGTGGCCTAAGGATATCTCAAATGCTTCTCAGTCAATCATTTGCTTTGGAAGTGGATTCATTATTACCACTAAGTCTATCAGCAGCTCTTCACGGCAGAACTCAGAAAAGTCTATTTTTCGTTACATTGGAAGTAAATGTCAGTACGGCATCAGAAGAATTCCATACTCTTCCTCAAACAGTGCACAGAGATCTTCTCCACCTATTTGAACAGGGAGACAAGGTATTTTGTCCAGGAGATAAGGGGTTCCTAGATCACAGCACTTCTGCTGTATTAAAGTGTAATATCAGATCGCGCACGCGATCGAATTCTGAACTGGGGCCCAAACCAGAACCGTGTAATGCACTTTTGGACTGTGACCACCGAGCCAAACTGACTTATATGAAACAATAATCTAAGTGTTTCTTTGAACTAATGAATTCTTATCAGAGTACAAAAGTTGATATTCCATGTAAACACTTTAAGACCACATCAACATTTTCAGTTTTTTCATCATTTATATTATTAATACCATATTGTAGATAAGTACAGTATTGCTCACTGAAAGGAAATACCATTGCACTCTGAAGGAGAAGTCCTGTGGGGAATTTCAGTGAGGGTAAGTTTGATTTGTATTATTTAAGATTTCAATGTGTGAACATTGATTCAATTTAATTCCAGCTCAATCTCCAGAAAATTACAGGAAATTCTCTAATAAATCCTTTAGTGTTTGTTTAATGCTTATAAGACTGTTTGTTCAGCATTAACCTTATATCGCTTCAGTCTTTCCAGTCCAAGGTCATTTGCCTAAAGCAACAAGAGTCAAAAACTGAACAATAGAGTATTTTGTATTTTCTATCACTTCTTACTTGAGCCATTTTACTTAATAATATCATGATTTTATGTAATCATGTGTTTTAGTGACCTATACTGGAAGACAGGAAACTAAAGCTATGGTTTAGACTTGCATAATACAAAAATGTTAAAGATGAACAATTTTGTTGGACGTGCAAATAAGAACAAGGTGCATGTAGCATGTCATATTTATATATTAGAAATGCAAAATTTATAGCAATGAAAAGTATATATATTCACATTACATTGATTTGTGTAAAATGTAACTCATTGATAAGAGCAGTAACTAATAAAAGCTGTGGCACATGCACTACTGCTAAAGAAAAGACATAATTCATGATTACATTTACAATAACTTGAAAGAAAATATAACTCGGTAACAGTAGTTTACATAGCTTGGAACATATCCCATAAAATGTACGTTCTAAATTTCATTTTAATTTATAAGGGTGGTGGATACCGGTTAATTGGGCCATCGGTCATTCAGAGAAGCCACTTAGTTGGGATATGTCTTAAAGAACAGAAATTACACAAGAAGATAGCCAGGATTCTGTTTGTTTATTTGGGACACTATACTGCTTAATTGGGATAGGAGACTGTGCCAATTGTGTGTGCTTGTGTTCGTAAAGTACTACTTCAAGTTACTACTTCAAGTTAGGAACTACGAAGATCCGTGGGCTCTCGAGACCGACGGATGCCACCACCACCACCACAGTATACATGAAGGAAAAGAAAGTAAAGAAAAGGCGCCAAACTTATCAAAGTCCAAACCACATTGCGCACAACCGTTGGAGCTCAATTACTGAAGTCTTCTGGCCACCATTCGATCCTTTCCGAACTCCTCGACTCGCAGCTCAGGACCACCCGAAGTGGTCAACCAAGCACATCTATCTTCATCTCCTCTCCTCGGGGTACCTCCTGGCCTTGGACCCCCGCTTGGGGTCCATTCCTTGCCCAGTTTACAGCATCGCGTCCTCTCTCTTTCACCCCCTCATGCTGATCTCCCCAAAAGCCCACCAACAATAGTTTACAGACTCAGAAGAAAGAACAACATTAATCCCAATTGGTTTACAAAGGAATATAATTCTCATTATCAGTAAATTTTAACCCAAACAAGCTTCCAGCACTCTCTCACAACAAAGAAGCTTCCTACTTTTAACAAAACAAAGAAGCCATTTTAATTAACATACGCAGTAACAAAGAAAAAGACGAAACTCCCCCCCTTTACATATGAAAGCAGTCCATTATCTGCAATAGGTGTCTGTGCTGATTTTGTTCATTTACAGTCAACCAAAAGAACATGGCAGTGTACACTGCATGAATTCCTCTGTCAGGAATTATTAGGAACAGTTTTATAACATTGGTAGTGTTTTAATTTTTTTGTATTGTTCTGTATTTCATTTAAGTACATAATTAGTTATTCAGTTAAATGAATGGAGACTACAGACTACAGACCTGTCGCACTGACATCTGTGGTCATGAAATCGTTTGAACGCTTGGTGTTGAACCACCTGAAGACCCTCACCAGCAGCCTGCTGGATCCCCTGCAGTTTGCCTACCGGGCAAATAGGTCAGTAGACGATGCAGTCAACCTGGGACTGCACTATATCCTGCAACATCTGGATCGTCCTGGGACCTATGCTTGGATACTCTTTGTGGATTTCAGTTCAGCATTTAACACCATCGTCCCTCATACCCTCTGCTCCAAATTGTCTCACCTCACTGTGCCACCTGACCTCTGCGATTGGATTTACAGCTTCCTGACCAACAGAAGTCAGCAGGTAAGGATGGGACAGGTCACCTCGGATACTCGAATCACCAACACCGGCGTCCCCCAGGGGTGTGTCCTCTCTCCACTGCTGTTCTCCCTCTACACCAATGACTGCACCTCCTCCAACCCTCATGTGAAGCTTTTGAAGTTGGCAGACGACACCACCATCATCGGACTCATCCAGCACAGTGATGAGTCTGATATCGTCAGCAGGTGGACCAACTGGCGCTCTGGTACAGTTGGAACAATCTGGAGCTGAACACGCTCAAGACAAAGGAGATGATAGTGGATTTCAGGAGACATCCCCCCATTATGTCCCCCCTCACAGTCCTCGGCAGCCCTGTGTCCACCGTGGAGAACTTCAGGCTCCTGGGAACCACCATCTCTCAGGATCTGAAGTGGGAGCAGAACATCAGCTCCATCCTGAAGAAGGCCCAGCAGCGGATGTACTTCCTGCGGCTCTTGAGGAAATATGGTCTGCCTCAGGAATTGCTGCTGCAGTTCTACACTGCAGTCATTGAGTCTGTCCTGTGCACCTCCATCACTGTGTGGTTTGGAGCCGCCACCAAGCAGGATAGAACCAGACTACGGCGCACAGTGAGGACTGCCGAGCGCATCATTGGAGCCTCCCTGTCCTCTATTGTGGACCTGTACTCTTCCAGGTTGAAGAAGAGGGTGGGGAACATGATAAAGGACTCCTTCCATCCTGCGCATGGACTGTTTGAACTGCTTCCGTCTGGTAGGCGCTTCAGATCCCTCCAGACTAAGACTAATAGGCACTGGAGAAGTTTTTTCCCTACTGCGGTCACTTTGCTGAACAGTTAACTGCCGGTTAACTGTCGGCTAACTATTACTTGGATTGCACTACCTGTATGTATAATCTATGTTTTCATTTATATTTATCATTATTATTGTTATGAGCAGAGAGACAACATCTGCCGGAAGTAAATTCTTTGTATGTGCACAGGTACTTGGCGATTAAAGTCTGATTCTGATTCTGATTCTGATGATAGTTTGTGTTTTTACACCATTTTAACTACCTCCCTGAAACTTCGCCTAATTGGGGCAGCTGCTTAATTGGGTCAAAATGTACTGGTCTCAATGTGTTAACCAGAATCCAGTGTATTCCTTTACTCCACATTTTAGAGCAAGGTGTTGATTGCCCTAAATAATTCTTACCATCCAGCACAGTGATCTCACCATTGTTAAGTAATTGCAGGTCTGTTCGCTGCTTTTAAGTAGCATGACAGTAATTCATGTACTCTCCAGAAATCTTACAACTGAAGTGACAGCACATTTACTTCTGAGGCCCTGGGGGACTTCAAGCAAATGGCAGTGAAATTTCTTAATCGTTTTGCAATCATAATGAAACAAAATAGCCATTGGTCCTTGCTCCTGCAATGACAATGATTGTGAGGTTGTTCTTGCTTTCTCTTATGATGAGCACCAAGAGCCCACATAGAGTTAAATGCAAAATCGAGGAGTTGCTGTCAGAGTTGCCCCCTCTTTCTCAAGCCATTGGAATGGTACCTTGTTAGTAGATTCAGCACTGAAATTTAAGTTAAGGGCATAAAGTTGCTGAAACAGCACACAAGCCACCACACAAAAAGTTATTGGTACCCCATTCAGATACAAACAATTTGTTATATCTTAAATGCGGCCAGGTAATTTCACTAGCACTAAACATTTAATTTTCTGCATTTCATTCCTTCAGGATCTAATTATTGTTAGGCAATTAAAGAAAATGTCTTAAGCTTTTGCAACAAAATCAAAATGCTGGAGGAACTCAGCAGTTCAAGCAGCACACATGGAGAGGAATCAACTGTTGACGTTTTGGGCTGAGACCATTCCTCAGGACTGGAAAGAAAGGGGGAAGAAAGGAGAATAAGAAGATAGGGGGAGAAAGAGGAAAACAAGCTGGCAAAAGATAGATGAAGCCAGGTGAGGAGGAAGGAAGGTGGTTGGGGATGGGGTTTGAATTGAGAAGCTGGGAGGCGATAGATGGTGAGCCAAAGGGTTTAAGAAGAAGGAATCTGATGGGAGAAAAGAGTGAACCATAGGAGAAAGGGAAAGAGGAAGGGCGCCAGAGGCGGATGATAGGCAGGTGAAGAGAAGCGAAGGGATAAGAGGGGAGCTAGAATGGGGACTTGGAAACAGAGAGAAGGTGGAGGGTGGAAATTTTATTGGAAGTTGGAGGAACTGGTATTCATGCCATCAAGTCAGAAGCTACCCAGATGTGATATCAGGTGTTGCTGCTCCAGCCTGAGAGGAGCTTCCTTGTGGCAGTAGAGGAAGCCATGGACCAAGATTTTGGAATGGGAATGGGAAGTAGAATTAAAAGGTGTGGCCAATGGTTAATACGCCTGCCTTGTGAGCCAGATGGAGCAAAGGTGCTCAGAGTCCTTCCCTTTCCCTCTTACATCTGTTTTTTTTATTGTAATTGGTTCTATCTTTCTAATATTGATGCAAATGGTTTATAATTAATTGAATGTGCTGTTAATCTAAGTTAAGTAAACACTCTGTTGCTTGGCCTGCTTGTAAAAACACCAGATGAGAACAGAACACCAGAATGAATCTTGAGAAGCCACAAGCTACCACTCAAAATCTTACAAGAAGATTTGAACAGCTTGAAGTTTAATGAAAGACTTGTATTATTCATTTGCTGCTAAACACACAATGTGGGCCATTGATTTTTACTTTCATAGATCACAAAGGCACCAGATCAGTTACAGAAAGTAACCCTGACTTTAGTGCCATGGTAGTGTAGTGGTTAGCACGACACTATTACATCTCAGGGTGTCAGAGGTCAGAGTTCAATCCTGGAGTCCTCTGCGAGGAGTTTGTACGTTCAAGGAATTTGTACGTTCTCCATGTGGAATTCGTGCTTTCTCCAGGTGCTCCATATTCCTCCCGAAGATGTACTGGTCTGTAGGTTAATAGGTTATTGTAAATTTACCCATGATTAGCAACACACAAGATTCTGGAGGAAGTCAGCAGGCCAGACAACATCTATGGAAAAGAGTAAACAGTTGACGTTTTGGGCCGAGAATCTTCATCAGGACTGGAGAAAGGATGAGAACTTATATCAAGAAGATGGGGGTTGTAACTCATGATTAGGTTAGGGTTAAATCAGAGATTTTTGGGGGGTTGCTGGATGGTGCAGCTTGAAGGGCTGTATCTCTAAATAAAGAAATACCAAGTACTACTTGTAAGAGTTTGAAGATGGAAGTGTTTATAGGCTGTAAAAATGTACAAAGTGGCTTTAATTAGTCTGAATAGACTTGAAATGTTAGTTGAAGGACATAAACTTACTCTGATCTAATTGAAAATATCATGATTAATAAGCAAGCAAGAGATAATCGAACAAATTTCTATTGGTAGTTTTTGGAAGTTAGGTGGACACATGCCAGTCTTTACTGAGGGATCAACAGCGAAAAGGCTGAGCATCTTCAACTTGGCGTCAGTATCTCAAAGGATCTATTCTGCACCCAACATATTGATGAAATCATGAAGAAGGTATGCCAACAGCTATACTTTATTAGGTGTTAGAAGAGATTTGATTTGTCACCAGACTCCAGCAAATTTGTACACATTTGAGAACATCATGACTGGCGGCATCTCCACTTCGTATGGAGGCTCCAGTGCACAATGTCAAAGCAGGTTGCAGAGGGTTTTATAGACTCAGCCAGCTCCATCACAGGCACAAGCCTTTCCACCATCAATGAAATCTTCAACAGGTAGACAGCAGCCATTATTAAGGAAGTTCATCATCTGACGTAAGCCCTCAGCTCATTACTACCATCAGGGAGAAGCTATGGGAGCTGAAGATCCAAACTAAATGTTTTAGGAACCATTTTACCCCTCTGCCATCAAATTTCTGAATGGTCCATGAAGATTAGGTGCAGAATTTGACCATTCAGCCCATTGAGTCTGCTCCGCCATTCCGTCATGGCTGATCCCGGATTCCACTCAACCCCATCCACCTGCCTTCCCGCTACGTCCTTTGATGCCCTGACCGATCAGGAAACTATCAACTTCTGCCTTAAATATACCCACAGACTTGGCTTCCACCACAGTCTGAGACAGAGCATTTCACAGATCCACCACTCTCTGGCTAACAAAAAAATCCTCCTTACCTCCGTTCAAAAAGATCGCCCCTCAGTTTTGAGGCTGTGCCCTCTAGTTCTGGATACGTCCACCATAGGAAACATCCTCTCCACATCCACCCTATCTAGTCCTTTCAACATTCAGTAGGTTTCAATGAGATCTCCCCACTTTCTTCTAAATTCCAGTAGTACAGGCCCAAAGCTGCCAAACGCGCTTCATACATTAACCTCTTCATTCCCAGAATCATCCTTGTGAACCTCCTCTGGACTCTCTCCAATGAATACACATCCTTCCTGAGATATGGGATCCAAAACTCTTGACAGTACTCTAAGAGCAGCCTGACTTGAGTCACTATCTCCTTGCTTTTATATTCTATTCCCCTTGAAATAAATGCCAACGTTACAATTGCTTTCTTTACAACAGACTCAACCAGTAAATTAACCTTCCAGGAGTCCTGCACAAGGACTCCTAAGCCCCTCTGCACCTCTGATGTTTGAACTTTCTCCCCATTTAGATAACTAGCGTTTCTTTTACAAAATGCATTATCATACACTCCCAACATTATATTCCATCTGCCACTTTTTGCCCATTCTTCCAATTTGTCTAACTTCTGTGTAACGTGCTGGGAAAGGTTTCCCTGCTAATGTAATGGGTTTTCTGTAGTAGCAGCGATTGGGTTATGATTAGAGATAACGGGGTCTTTGGAATGTGCGCCATCCAATGAAGGGAGTGTTTTTTCTTTTTGTGTGCCTGAGAATGAAGTGATCAGGGTCTTTTGTTCAGCAGAAGATGGAGAGAGAAGAAAGGAGAGGTCGTAAACACCTGAAAGGAGTGAACTTGGAGTGGGGCCGGGCATCAATGAAGTCCAGGGGAAATCGATGGAGGACCAACAGAATGGAAACTGTGAGCCTCGATATGCACATTAGTCTGTTTCATTAAAATAGGCCCTTTTCTTTTTGTTTTTCTTTACTAACCCTCTAATCAAATTAAGAATTATAAAGCTCAATCATTTAATTGCATATGGTGTACTGTCTGCTATTTCGTGGTACTGATTTGTATAAGGGGAACACATCACGCAGCATCCACACAAACAAGAGGTTTTGCGCCTCATATTTCACACGGTCAGTGGGGCCAGAGACTGTCTTCCCTAGACCAATGCCCTCAGCCAAACCTGAGGGTTACACCTGCTACAATCGCTTTGTTTCTTCAGCACTACCTAGCCCTCCACCTTTCTTCGTATCATCTGCAAATTTTGCCATGAGATCATCAATTTTATTATCCAAATCATTGACAAACAATGTGAAAAGTAGCAGTTGCAATACTGATGCTGAGGAACACCACTAGTCACTGACAGCCAACCAGAAAAGGCCCCCTTTATACCCTGCCCCCTGCCTCCTGCCTGTCAGCCATTTCTCTATTCCTGCCAGTACCTTTTCTGTAACACCAGAGGATTTTTATCTTGTTAGACAGGCTTATGTGTGGCATCTTGTCAAGTGCCTTCTGCAAACCCAAGTAAATGACATCCACCACCTCTCCTTTGTCCACCCTGCTTGTTACTTCCTCAAAGAACACTAACAAATTTGTCAGGCAAGATTTCCCTTTACAGAAACCATGCTGAATCTGACATATGTTACCATTAGTCTCCAAGTACCTCAAAACCTCATCCTTAATAATAGACTCCAACGTTTTCCCAAACACTGGGGTTAGTCTAACTGGCTTATAATTTTCTTTCTTTTGCCTTCCTCCCTTCTTAAAGAGTGGAGTGACATTTGTAATCTTCCAGTCCTCCAGGACCATGCCAAAATCAAGTGATTCTTGAAAGATCATGACCAATGCATCTGTTATCTCTTCAGCAACCTCTCTCAGGACTCTAGGACGTAGTCTGTCTAATCCAGGTGATTTATCCACCTTAAGACTGTTGAGTTTGCCTAGCACTTTTTCCTTTGTAATAGCAATGGCGCTCATTCTCACGGACCTCTGGCACACTAGTGTCTTTCATAGTGAAGTCTGATGCAAAATGCCTATTAAGTTTACCTGCCATTTCTTTGTCTCTCATTATTACCTCACCAGCATCATTTTCCAGTGGTCCAATATCAACTCTCACTTCCCTTTTACTCTTTATATAACTGAAAAGACCTTTATTATCCTGCTTTATATTATTGGCTAGTTTGCCCACATATTTCATCTTTTCCCTCCTTATAGCTTTTTTAGTTGCCTTTTGTTGGATGTTAAAAGCTTCCCAATCATCCAACTTCCCATTCATTTTTGCGACCTTATATACCCTTGGCTTTTATGCAGTCCTTGACTTCCCTTCTCAGCCACGGTTGCCTGCCGTTGATATTTAAGAACAACTTCTTCTATAGGACATATCCATCCTGGGCCTTGTGAACGACTCCCAGAAACTTCAGCCACCACTGCTCCGCCATCATCCCTGTCAGATTAACATAACATTACCTCAATTTTCCTCTTTTGCACTATTTATTTATTTACAGTGTAAATTATAGTAATCTTTTAACATTTTGCTGCCACAAAACAACAAATATCACACATATGTCAGTGATATTAAACCAGATTCTGAATCTGATTCTGAGCAACCACACCAGAAAAACTGTGAAATGATTGTTTAAATTCTGAAAATAATCCTATAAAAGTACCTTGGATATATAGCAGGACACCAGTTAAACTGAGTATCCCAAGTGAGGGAAGTAGATTTTCAAAAATCCTAGTTGTTTAATCTTTGCCATGGTAATAGATTTTTTTACAACTGGGAGTTTAAACCTTATCTTGGAGCAATAAATCAGAGCATTGCCAGGTCAACAGCATCATTAGATTTAAATCTCAGTGGTAGTAACATAAAAACTGAGTTAAATGCAAGAAAATATAGATCACGATTAGCTTTACTACTCAAAACTCACAGAAAGCCGGTGAGCAACTCCAAACAAACACAGGACAAATGCCAATTATTTACCACTGAACCGAGACTTCTATTTTCATGCATCAGCAGGATATAAAGTGAGTGAACAAGCTAACCTGAATTTTTACCTTTTGAAAAATTCTGATAATTATTATTGCTTGAATAAGTTAGACAATTATACTGGTAGCAAGTATCTACAACATTTAGTCAGAGCGAATAGGCTTAAAATGTTAATTCACAGACTTAAATTTACTCTCCACATTTATAATTAATATCTAACTACATTTAAGATGAAACCATGGTCAAGAACCTCAGGAAAATTTGGAGCAATGCGGATACTGTTGTACACTTTCCACCATCTTCTGAGTCGTTCCTGTATTGGGGGAAACTATGACCAGAGGGCACAGCCCTAGAATACATAGAAGGACTTCTCTTTAGAGCAGAAATGAGGAGGAATTTCTTCAGCCAGGGGACAGTGAATCTGTGGAATTCATTGCCCCAATGGGCTGTGGATGCCAAGTCATTGGGTATGCAGTGGATTGCAGTTAATTGGGACACATCATGACACATCATGATACCACTTTGGCAGAATTAGGTAGTTGCCCAATTAGCTGAATTGTCATGGAAATACGTAGTAAAAAGGTATTTAAAAAAGACACACTGAGTAACAAAATGTGTATTTAACTGAAATACAGATTATATAACACTACCACTGGTACTACAGTACTATAAAACTGTCCTAATATCTATCAACAGGGGAATTTATCCATTGTATGCTATAAACAAAATCAGTGGCAGGCACCTAGTATTGAATTGACTTTATTTCTTATCTCCTTCACATACATGAGGAGTAAAAATCTTTATATTACGTGTTCATCTAAATGTGCAATCATAGTAGCTGGAACAGATTGTGGTTGGGGTGACTCGGGTCCACAATGATCCTATGGGCCTTTTTTACACACCTCCCTTGAAGGCAGATAACAGACTGCCTTCATGTAGTACTAACGACAATTGCATCCTCCAAATCTTCCTATTCATTAGTAATATTCAAGCTGATTGTCAAAACCCTCACATTCTTCATAGTTCCTAATTTGTTGAAGTAGTGAGAGCATTTCATTTTCATTACTGGCATCTCCAAACGTAAATGCTTGAAACCACGCTGAGCAAAGTAGTTTGGAATTCTCTTACTGCTTATTTCTCATCAACTACCAGTGGCAAAAATCACTGCTTTTTGAACACAAACACACACGTAGCTGAAGCTATTTAAAAGCTGTTCACTTTAAGTACAGTGTACCATCTAACAGCAAGTTGCCTGCCCCAATTAAGCGGCATAGTGTCCCAAATAAATAAAGGGAATCCCAATAATTTTCTCAATACGTTTTTGTTCTTTAAGAATTGTCTCAAATAAGTGGCTGCCCTGATTTTAACCAATGGCTCAATTAACCAAAATCCTCTGTATTTAAAGTGGAGATTGATAGGGTTTCGGCCCGAAACTTCATCACTACCTCTTCCCATAGATGCTGTCTGGCCTGCTGAGTTCTGCCAACATTTTGTGTTTTTTATTGATAGGTTCTTGATTAGTAAGAGCATCAAATATTACAGGGAGAAGGCAGAGAATGGGGTTGAGAGGGATAATAAATTAGCCTTGATGGAGCAGATTCAATAGGCCGAATGGCCTATTTCTGCTTTTATATCTTATTGTCTTATGATAGACTCAAGGTTCCCTGGGATGAAGACATGCAGGCAGAGGTAGAACTGAATAGCTGAACTGATGTTAGTGATCAAATTTAAACCTGTGTACTGCAGTCTCTTGACTTCATTAACTCTGGCGTATCATCTTACAGCTTTTTGTCATGACTGGTCCTTGTTACAAAATCTTTCATGAGGTCTCTGCCATATTTGCTATGCCTGCAATTTTATGCAAAGCAACAAGAATTTAAACTGCACATAGTTGTATTTTTTAAGTAACTACATAATTTCCTATTTAGAATGAAGTCCCATGTAGATGTTCACTGTGCTTTGCCTTCTGGCATTTTACTGTTCCTTGCAATAACGGGTTAAAATCGCTACAAGTTTTAATATAGCAATTAGCAGGAAACTGTGAAGCTGTGACTTTAATAAGTGGCACAATCACAGCTGCAATTTCCTACATTTGAGTCTGACCTCTGGTGACTACCAGAGACCTCACAATCCCAAAAACGTGCTGATTGTGAGGCCAATTTGTAAATGTAAATTTAGGAGGATGGTAGGAAAACCTGGAAAGCGGAGGGTAATAACAAGGTGCTACAGGTGGGAGAGAATAGAGGACAATGAACTATTTTGGAAATGAGTGTTATGGTCTGGTCCGAAGCCCACATTCTGGTTCTTGTTCTAGTCCGTGGACTCCGGACTCCGGGTCTTGTAGCCGTCCCTCCTTTCGCCCTTTTGCCCTTGAGCCCAATTAGTCACACCTGCAGATCATCGTGGCTTGTTGGGGCTCAAGGAGGCTCACCTGATGTCCATCGGCTGGCGGTGTATACAGGGGGCTCTGGGACTGAGTGGATTTTGGGGTTTGTTCTGCTTACCTTGTTCCTCTGGTTGCCCTGGCTTGGAGTTCCCCTCGTTAAAGACAGGTTCTTTGAGTAAGTCTGGCATTCACCCTGGACCTAGTTCCCTTCCTATCCCTTGCCTCTGTCGGGAAGCCTGGCTGGACTGCTGTTGCCTGGTGGGGGACTCTGCCCCTTTTCATCTCTTGCTGCTGATAGGTTGTGCCCTGCAACCTACCCAGGTGCCCTGTAACCTGCTCAGACCCCCGTGTTCCTGCCTGGGAGGTCCGGGTCCTGCCTAGGAGTTATGTGGCCTGCCCAGTGAACTCCTAGACCCTGCCTTGCCCGAACTCCAGGAACCTGCCTTGCCCGAACTCCAGGATCCTGCCTTGCCCGAACTCCAGGATCCTGCCTTGCCCGAACTCCAGGATCCTGCCTTGCCCGAACTCCAGGATCCTGCCTTGCCCGAACTCCTAGACCCTGCCTTGCCCGAACTCCAGGAACCTGCCTTGCCCGAACTCCAGGATCCTGCCTTGCCCGAACTCCAGGAACCTGCCTTGCCCGAACTCCAGGATCCTGCCTTGCCCGAACTCCAGGATCCTGCCTTGCCCGAACTCCAGGATCCTGCCTTGCCCGAACTCCAGGATCCTGCCTTGCCCGAACTCCAGGAACCTGCCTTGCCCGAACTCCAGGATCCTGCCTTGCCCGAACTCCAGGATCCTGCCTTGCCCGAACTCCAGGATCCTGCCTTGCCCAAACTCTAAGACTCTCCCAGAACCCCAGAATCACCTTGAACGTCAAGTCCCTCATGCACACCACGGACACCACATCTTGTCTATCGTTTAGTTGTTCCCGTCCTGCCCCTAGTACTTCAGTGCCTGTGTCCTGCACTTGGGTGCAGCCTCCTGTCCCCTTATGACAATGAGATTGATGAGAGGGCTCTGAAAGTGGGGATGAGCTTTGTGGGCTGACTTGTCTTCTGCTATATCATAATGAAATATGAGAAATAAGAAAAGTGCAACATAAATGGGACTGACCTTCATTGACTCAACCTGTGGATCTTCCCTATGGCTGCACAAATTGACCTCGAGCAACATATCAGTATATGTATTCTGGTCACAGAGCTCAATGTGACTGGAAACACTGGTGGAAGTGAAGATCCAGAGTGAAGCATATCCAGATAGAGACACAGATGCAGGAACAGGAAACTGCGCCAAAGTTTATTGTGACATAGTTGTATTTACAGAGAGATAAATGAGAATTGTTTAAACACTATCCCAACCTCTCACCAAAGGAAGTTAAAAGTTTGGAGTCTCACCTGCAAAATTCTTAGAATTTCAGACTGGAAATGGAACAGTAATGAAATAAAGTCTGTCCTTTTCCAGATCCTTGAAATGTGGTTGTTTTTTTCTATTAATACCTACTGTCCTCCACAGGACTCACCTTATTTCTTCAGTATCAAACTTGTGTTGCACAGAGATTGTTGTCAATACTCTAAGCATAAGATTTCTTTCACAAGATAATGTGATATGTGTCACTTTGTGTGTTATCTTACGTAGATGATACAGGGAAGCCTTAATCACATTCTGTGACCTAATTATACAGCTTAATTCCAATTTGATGACATTTTAAGAATATGCTGTGTGATTGAATTTCTAGGTTCTTTACAATTTATATTCAATTCTGCCACTGACTGTCCAAAGTCGAAGTTAATTTATTATCAAATATGTGTATGTCATGATTTACTACAGCCAACCGCTGTAAATCAAAGCACGGCAGAGTGAGACTCCCAGACACTGCAGCAGCGAACACTGAGATTGTGTAAAATGCAAGCATATGTAATTAGCCATGTTATCATGTCCACATCATTTGTTTTTATTTATTAATTTTTCTTGAGTGTAAGCATTGCTGGAAAGGCCAATCATTAAAAGCCCTTGAGGAGGTGGTGGTGTGCCATCTTGTTGAATCACTACATGCCTTCGGGTGTGGATACGTGCGGTGGGGAGGGAGGGCACTGATGAAGGTAGAACAGGACTGTGTGTGATATGAAGAGAGGCCTGCAGGTGGTGGTGTTCCCATGCACCTGCTGCCCTTGTTCTTAGCGATAGAGTTTGCGAGGTTGTCAGAGTAATCTGGACAAGCAACCCCACTGGTTCTATTCTATTTTCTCTCTCCCCTCAAGTAATTATAGATGTATGTGCATGACAAAGCACAAATAATGAGGCCCCTGCATGTTTCTGTGATCTGTATTTCTATATATTACTTCATGGATTTGGAAATGGTAGATCTTTCATCATAAACCCGCTAGAAATTCCAATTAATAAAGTTAATTCATGTACGCCTTGAGGAATTAATTGAAATAACAGTAGTATTCAAAGATTACAACATCTTAGATATTCATTAGTTTATTCAGGAAAAATTAGCACCGTGTATCATAAATACTAGGAGGTCATTCAAGGTTGTCCCATGCCAGCATGGAAAAAGTTAAACTTAGCCTAACTCCCCGGTCCTTCTCCAACCACTGTTATCCCCATCCCCATCCACAAACTATCAAACTTTTCATAAAAAATGAAAATATCTGCAGGAAGTTACTTTCTGATGGACATTTCAAGTGACCACATTGGGTACAGACCCCTCCTATATCCCACTAATCTTTCATACACTGTGACTTTAGTCAATCAGTAGCTCAATCTGCTCCTTCTTAAGCGTTAAAAAGATAAGAAAGAAAGGAAATAGTATTTGCATTTATCTAGCAACCCAAGTTGCTTCCAAATCTATTTTACCAAATAAGCATTTCTGAAGCATGCCTGCACAGCATTTCTTTCTCTTTGTAAACCACTCTGCCTGTCCACCTAATTTCATCTTCTCTAGAGATTTCAAAATTTATGAATATTCTGTAAGTTTTTGCTAACACTCCATTGACATTATGGAGAATGCATCAATTGTCTGCAAACCTAGATTTTATTAAAACCAGTTTCCTTACGAAGAAAACACTTTAGTAAAATTCCTATAATTAATTTTCCTAACTTTTTTGATTTACAACATTTTGCTGAATGAAATGATTGAGAGAAAATCATCCCTTTTGTAACTTGAAGAATTCTAACTTACATTTCTGTTATATAAAACATGTAGCAACCATTTTGGACACAGAATATTTGCTGTCTCTTGCTAAGTCAAAAGCACTCTATACACTTCTACACTCTATACAATATACTCCTATCACTTAGTACATCTTCCCCTCCACCCTACTCTCCACCTTCTGCAGGGATTGATCACCACATAATTCCCTTGTCCACTGATCCTTCCCCATTGATTTCCCTGCCACCACTTATTCCTGCAAGTGGGACAAGTGTTACATCTGCCCCCAACACCTCCTCACTCACCAACAGTCAAGCCCCAAGCAGCCTTTCCAGATGAGGTAATATTTCATTTGCGAGCTGTTGGGATCATCTACTATATCCAGTGCTCCTGGTGTAACATCCTCTGCATTAGTGAGAACCAACGTAGATTGAGGGACCAAATCACATTCCTTTTGTCCGCCACAAAAGGCGAGATTTCCCATAGACCCCCCTGCACCCCATTTTAATTCAATTTGCCATTCTCACTCTGACATGTTGGTCCAGGGCCTCCTCTACTGCCATGATGAGTTCACACTTAAGTTGAAGGAGCAACCTGCTGGTAACCTCCAACCTGATAGCACAAACATCGATTTCTCTAACTTCTGGTAGTTTCTCCCCTTTCCTATTCTGATTCCCTTCTTACCCCTTCTTTTCTCATCACCTGCCTATCACATCCCTCTGGTACCCCTCCACCTTCCCTTTTCTTCCCATGGTCCTTTCCTATCAGATTCCTTCTTCTTCAGCCCCTTACCTTTCCCACCAGCTTCACCTAGTTTCACCTATCACCTGCCAGCTTGTACTCGGGCACTCTCCTTTCCAGTCCTGATAAAGCATTTTCCCCTGATATGTTGACTGTTTATTCCTCTTCGTAGATGCTGCTTGATCTGCTGAGTTCTGCCAGCATTTTATGTGTGTTGCAGTCTATAAACGACCTGGTAATATCGATATGCTGAGCTCTGTTTTCAAAATCCATCCCATTGAGATCAAAGAGGTGAATTACAAAGGTCAAATACCACAAATTTATAGTGGTTTTATTGTTTCTGATTGAATTGAATTGACTTTATTACTTATATCCTTCACAAAATCTTTATGTTTATAAATTTATAGACACTTTTTTGTGATATTGGTAAAGGAAGTAAAATTGCCCAGGATAACAGAAAGAATTTCTATGCTCTTACTGTTTAAGAGATTAACACTGCAGGTAGAGTAAATGACATTTTTGGAAGAGATACATCTCTGGAAATCCAGCTCTTGCCTCAGAGTGAAAGTATGTTAATAAGCATAATCTGAAACATGAATGAAAAATAAAGCAAATTATATTTTTGTTGCATATTGATAGATAGTAGGAGATCCAAACTGTTTACTAAATGTATGATATTCAATTTTTGAAATCTCAGAGCTTTCCAGCTGCATATTGAAGAAGGTCTTGGCTGAGTGCCAGCTTCCACTACAGGCTGTAAGGACCACAGACAAGACGGTTAAAACATCTTTATCAGGCTGTGCAGTCTGGAACAAGAAGCTGCAGAAGGAAGAATCTGTGTTTTATCTATCTTACCACAACACAGGAAAATAGAATCTTTCATTGAATCGTATTTCATCAGTTGGTTCTGCTTTTGAATTGTGATCCTTATTATGAATTAATCATGCAGACATGTTTCTAAATCTTCCATGTGTAAACATCAATGGCACATGCAGCAAATCTTGAATCTGTAATGCTGCTCAACTGTTCAGTGTGGTATGGTAGTCCGCTGTAAAACACAGGCAACATTTCCTTTGTGGAAAATAGGGCAGGTATCGATATTCTCTGCAACTAACAACACACCAACAAAAATAATGAGAATTTGCTGCCTTGAGATTTCTTGAGGTGAAATTGTAAAACAGAGGCATGTTTTCTAGGCTGGGAAATGGACTTAAGGTGCAAATCAACCAAGATCCAACTGAATATCACAATAGGCTTGGGGTGCTGAATGAGCCCTGTCTGTTTATGTGAAAAGCATACGTTTTCAGGTAAAGTGAGGCTGCATCTCTTAAAGCAAGCTGTAACCTTAAATGAAATTGTGGAGTTTAATTACTGCATATTGGAAGTTAAAGGGAAGATCCACATTGGCACGAGCAAGGATGTCAGGATTTTCCCTAGGGATCTTGCTTTAGCTACTGGGAATTCACATGGATATCCTATATCTCTCTACTAGAAAGAGAACCCCAGATAGTCAGTCAGCAATATTCCAGAAAATAATTCTAAATTCTGCCTGCATCATGCCTTCATATACAAAGACCATATTACTAAGTAAAAGTAGATCAAATCACCTTCATCATCACTGGGTCTATATTACTGGTACCAATACTAATTCAGATCATTCATGAGAACTTAGAGATGCTATAACACAGGGGGCTTCATCAGTTAGACATTGCTATATTGGTTTGAAAAGGTTAATGATCAAACGCACTTGCTCAGGTTCACAGTAACAGGTGATGATTTATCTTTACAGGCTCCTTCACTTTGGTCTATAGAATCATTTGAGAGTAAGACAAAAAGGAAAATCTACCAACGAGAATCACAAGATAAGTATTGGCACAATAACATTGCTACATGCAGGATACAAATTTGTTTGTCCAGATAACAGGGTGGAGCCTTTAACGATGTACGCAACTTAGTCATATTGTTAACACTCAGTTGAGTCAACCAGAAAAGCAAACTTTGGAAAGTAGCCAAAAAATTAAGATACAGCATTGGTGTGGTTAACACCCAAATGTATGCTCTAAAACAAAACTTGTGTGATTCACAATGGACCACAAACAACTGAAAGTAGCTGCTGACGATTTGCTGCACAGAAATCTGAGAAGGGCGTGTGCCCCATAAAGCAACCTACACATGTTAAGTAGATAATATCAACACATGCAATGTGGAAAGGAAGGTTGCAGCAGAGAGATGAAGCTCCCAGACTCACTCAGAAGTGACACAGGACTCTCTCAGAAAGATACCTGATTGGAGGAGATGCTGAGTGTTAGGAGGCCTGCAGGTGATGCAGAGCCACTGTAGAAAGAATCGAATGGGAGAAATCTCCATCTGTCTTCGCCAGTGATGAGAGTTACCAGTAAACTGAGAAATGCAGATTAAGTTTCATGTCCTGATGAGCTGTGTCCGGCTGTGAAAGGCCTGGATAAAGTAGATGTGGAGAGGATGGTTCCAGCAGTGGGAGAGCCTAAGACCAGAGGGCACAGGCTCAGAATAACAGAGATGATGAGGAATTTCTTGAGCCAGAAAGTGTTGCCACTTTGGGATTCATTGCCACAGATGGTTGCGTAAGTCAAGGAATCGGGTATATTTAAAGCGGAGGCTGACAGGATCTTGATTAGTTCGGGTGTCAAAGGCTAGAGTAACAAGCAAGAAGAATAAGCTGAAGGGAAAAATAAATCAGGCACGGTCGAACAGCAGAGCAGACTTGACGGGCCGAACAGCCTAATTAAAGATCAAAAATCTTAAAGATTAGCTTTATTTGTCGCTTATGCATCGAAATGTCGATACAGTGAAATGTGTCATTTCTGTCAATGACCACACAGACTGAGGATTGTGCTGGAGGCAGCCCACAAATTTCATCACACTTCCAGCACCATCATAGCATGCACTCAATTTACTAGCCCTTTTGAAATTTCAGAATCAGAATTGGAATTAGGTTTAATATCACTAACATATGTCGCAAAATGTTTTTGCTTTGTGGCAACTGTACATTTCAATGCATTGTAATAAAAACTAGAAATTACAATAAGAAGTAAACATAAAAAATAAATTAAATAAGTAGTGCAAAAAGTGGAAAAATATACTAAGGAAGTGTTCATGCATTCACTGTCCATTCAGAAATGTGATGATGGAGGGGACAAAGCTGTTCTTGATATGTTGAGTGTGTGTCTTCAGGCTCCTGTACCATCTCCTTGATGGTAGCAATGATATGAGGGCATGTTGTTGGTGATGGGGGCCTTTAACGCTAAACGCTGCCTTTTTGAGATGTTGCCTTTAGAAGGTGGCCTGCATGCTGCGAGGCTAGTGCCCTTGATGGAGCTGGCAGAGTTTACAACTTTCTGCAGCTTATTCTGATTCTGTGCAGTGGCCCCTCCATATCAAATGGAGATGCAGCCAGTTACAATGCCCTCCACAGCACACTTGGAGAAATTTGCAAGTGCCTTTGGTGACAAATCAATTCTCCTCAAACTCCTAATGACATCTAGCCATTGTCATGTTTTCTTTGTAATTGAATCAATATCTTGTGTCCAGGATAAATCCCCAGAGATCCAAGGAACTTGAAACTGCTCACCTTTTCCACTTCTAATCCCTCAATGATAAATGGTTTGTGTACCCTCGACTTACATTTCCTGAAGTTCACAATCAATTCAATTAAATGTGGGAGGAGATCTACCCCTCAGCATTTTTCTCCAGTCCTGCTGAAGGGTCTCAGCCCAAAATGTTGACTACTCTTTTCCTAGATGCTGCCTGGCCTCTTGAGTTCCTCCAGCATTTTGTGTGAGTTGCTCAGATTTCTAGCATCTGCAGATTTTCTCTTGCTTGTGGGAGGAAACTTGTGTGGTCGTGGGGAGAACGTGCAAGTTCCCTACAGACAGTGGCAGGAATTGAACCTTGATCGGTGTTCACTGGCGCAGTAAAATGTTACACTAGGTTCTATGTAACCATGCCATGCTGCTGCTTTGCCTTAAGGTTTAATATCTTAAGTTGCACTTAACAAAAAACAGTAATAGCAAGGGATTTCAGTAAATGCATCAAGAACTCATTCATTCATATAGTATATAAGTTGCCGGTGATTTTGTGCAAGTGGATGGAAAAGATTATTATGTGCCATTTGGGCTCTCTCAGTAGATTACTGCTGGACCATGATGGCCTTAAGGATTGTAGACAGTAACACATGTTCAATATTTCAGGAACAGTTTCTTCCCCTCCACCATCAGATTTCTGAATGGACAATGAATATATGAACATGACCTCACTTTTTTTCCTTCCTCTCTTTTTGCACTACTTATTTAATTTAATTTTTTTAAATGTACTTCTTCCTGTCATTTATAGCTTTTTTTATTACTATGTATTACAATGTGCTGCTGCTTCCAAGCAAACAGATTTCATGATATATGCCAATGATATTAAACCCAATTCTGACTGCGATTTAGCATGCTCTGCATGATCAGCGTTACTCTGTGAAAAAATCCCAACAGACTGTGCAGGTTGAGCCTTTGATCTAGCAGAGGTGAGGCCTGTGGGGTTCTGCCAGGAATTCTGCCTGATAGCCAACAATGCTGTTCTTCAGCCTGGTTGTCTTGTTGGTGCACTGCCTCTGGCATTGCCTGCTGTCTTTGGCTGTGAAGCAAGCAGCATGCAATAACAAAGTCCCTGTATCATCTGGGCATGTACTGCAGTGCACCATTGGACTGATGCAGATACCAAAAATCTCAGTTTTGGAAGACCAATGGAGAATAATTCCTCCAGCCAATAAGCATCGGGAAACTACTTCTGAACCAGTTCTATCATCACTGACTTGTGAAAGTTATTTTGCAGCAGCAGTGCAGATCAAAGATATAAAAATTACTATAAAATATCAAATAAATAAACAAGACAAAATAACAGAATAATGAGGTAGAGTTTATGGGTTTGTGGTCTGTTCAGAAACCTGGTAGCAGAAGGGAAGAATCTATTCCTAAATCATTGTCTATGTGTCTGTATCCAGAGATACCGGCCACGTGACAGATGCACTGCCACCTGGCTGGTCGGAGGACACACCACATGCCAATCAACATTTGGTCCCTCCCAACTAATCAATGCACACCTAAATTATTGGTCACCTTAATTGGATTATCTCGCCCAGCCCCATGCTTTAAAAGGTGAGACTTACCCTTGGCTAGCCCTCTCTTACAGACCACCTCATCAGAGGTAAGTGCATTGATTTATGCTTGGGAAGGTTTATCGTTTGTCCTGGAAAGGGAGCTGCAGCTATCTAAGGTCAAGGGGGATAGCTGTTGTAGTGCTTTTCCCTTGTTCTTTGTTTGTGTAACTGTACCCTGTCCCGACACCGCTTCCTGTGTATTGTAGTTGCTTGTGTTGACCCGACTTCCCCTTGTAAATAAATTCCTTATTATTAAAACTGTGTGTGTCCAGGCATCTACTCAAAGTACCAGTTATTTTCCATCACAACATTTGGCGCTGTGAGCGGGGTCTCATAGGTTTTGGCTGGACACAAGCACAGGGGATAATGTTCTGGAATAAGGGGAAGAAAGCCAGTGTAGGCACCCAGGATAAGATCCCTGGGTGGGCTGATGAAAGGAAGGGATTTGAGAGTCTGGCCAGCATGCTGGCAGACCACGGAAAACCAGTGGACTGGTCTGAGCAGTTAGAGCCCCGTGGAGAGAAGCTGGGCCATCATGTGGTCTCCCTCCTGAAGGAATCAGGGTTCCCCAAAGCCAAGGGGAGTCAAAGGGGTGCCTTCTGGTTGTTTGCATCCCTGCTGAGACGCCAGGTTAGAATTACTGATCACCTGCAGCACTTGTGTGGTCAGAAGGACAGGGAAATTGAAGACCTCAGTCAGCGTTGTTGCACGCTGAAGGAAGCAGCACAGGCTACCCAGGCCTGAGCCGAAGACCTGGAAGTTAGGGGAACTGAACTTGCCTGTCGCCTCATAAAGCTTCAGCAGGCCTGGGCAGACCGTCGGTCTGGCTGGCAGCCGGACCCGTTAAAGATCCGAGCCTCAGTCCAGTGTGGCGACAAGCTGGACGCATGGCTGGGGGATGGGGACATCTGGCTGCTAGTGACGATGAGGGGGTGCCTGAGGAACCAAGATCTCACAACCACCCTTCCCCCTTCTCACCTGAGCTCCAACATGCCCGACCCGTCACCACGTGGCACCAGCCAGCGGTAGGACTGTACGGGATGCCGTCACCCTCCTGGAGGGATTAGAATATATGCAGAGAGGGGCACCTACGCAGGTCCAAAAGACGGAGACAAGGGCCCTAGACACTGTCCCTCTCAGATATACACGCAGGCAGCTGTACATGGACCTGCTGCATGCAGGGGTGGATCATAACCAGATAGATGGCATCCCCACCTGTACCTATATGCCCTGTGGAAGGGGCATTGCAGGGGGAAGACTTCTTACAAAAAGACCACCCAAACCGAGCCACCCTCCAAGCCTCCCCTGCCCGAAACTGTCTCGAAGGCCCTCGAAGCAGAACTCGGACAGCTTGTCAGGCAGGAAACGTCCCACCTCCACCAGCAAAGTGCCTCACCCCCGGCATGGCAGCCCACTTCCCCCTCCCACAGGATGAAGGCCAGGCCCCCCGATGCATTTGCTCTCTCGCCCTTTCCCGCCCCGGGGACCTGAGGCCACATATACCCGTCACAGTACATCGGGGAAAGGGAAACACAGAGGTGGACCTGAGGCCACATATACCCGTCACAGTACACTGGGGAAAGGGAAACACAGAGGTGGACCTGAGGCCACATGTACCCGTCACAGTACACTGGGGAAAGGGAAACACAGAGGTGGACCTGAGGCCACATATACCCGTCACAGTACACTGGGGAAAGGGAAACCGAGGTGGACCTGAGGCCACATATACCCGTCACAGTACATTGGGGAAAGGGAAACACAGAGGTGGACCTGAGGCCACATATACCCGTCACAGTACACTGGGGAAAGGGAAACACAGAGGTGGACCTGAAGCCACATATACCCGTCACAGTACACTGGGGAAAGGGAAACACAGAGGTGGACCTGAGGCCACATATACCCGTCACAGTACACTGGGGAAAGGGAAACACAGAGGTGGACCTGAGGTCACATATACCCGTCACGGTACACTGGGGAAAGGGAAACACAGAGGTGGACCTGAGGCCACATATACCCGTCACAGTACACTGGGGAAAGGGAAACACAGAGGTGGACCTGAGGCCACATATACCTGTCACAGTACACTGGGGAAAGGGAAACACAGAGGTGGACCTGAGGCCACATATACCCGTCACGATACACTGGGGAAAGGGAAACACAGAGGTGGACCTGAGGCCACATATACCTGTCACAGTACACTGGGGAAAGGGAAACACACAGAGGTGGACCTGAGGCCACATATACCCGTCACAGTACATTGGGGAAAGGGAAACAGAGAGGTGGACCTGAGGCCACATATACCCGTCACAGTACATAGGGGAAAGGGAAACACACAGAGGTGGACCTGAGGCCACATATACCCGTCACAGTACACTGGGGAAAGGGAAACACAGAGGTGGACCTGAGGCCACATATACCCGTCACAGTACATTGGGGAAAGGGAAACACAGAGGTGGACCTGAGGCCACATATACCCGTCACAGTACACTGGGGAAAGGGAAACACACAGAGGTGGACCTGAGGCCACATATACCCGTCACAGTACACTGGGGAAAGGGAAACACAGAGGTGGACCTGAGGCCACATATACCCGTCACGGTACACTGGGGAAAGGGAAACACAGAGGTGGACCTGAGGCCACATATACCCGTCACAGTACACTGGGGAAAGGGAAACACAGAGGTGGACCTGAGGCCACATATACCCGTCACAGTACACTGGGGAAAGGGAAACACAGAGGTGGACCTGAGGCCACATATACCCGTCACAGTACACTGGGGAAAGGGAAACACACAGAGGTGGACCTGAGGCCACATATACCCGTCACAGTACAGTGGGGAAAGGGAAACACACAGAGGTGGACCTGAGGCCACATATACCCGTCACAGTACACTGGGGAAAGGGAAACACAGAGGTGGACCTGAGGCCACATATACCCGTCACGGTACACTGGGGAAAGGGAAACAGAGAGGTGGACCTGAGGCCACATATACCCGTCACGGTACACTGGGGAAAGGGAAACACAGAGGTGGACCTGAGGCCACATGTACCCGTCACAGTACACTGGGGAAAGGGAAACACAGAGGTGGACCTGAGGCCACATATTCCCGTCACGGTACACTGGGGAAAGGGAAACACACAGAGGCGGACCTGAGGCCACATATACCCGTCACAGTACACTGGGGAAAGGGAAACACAGAGGTGGACCTGAGGCCACATATACCCGTCACAGCACACTGGGGAAAGGGAAACACAGAGGTGGACCTGAGGCCACATATACCCGTCACAGTACACTGGGGAAAGGGAAACACAGAGGTGGACCTGAGGCCGCATATACCCGTCACAGTACACTGGGGAAAGGGAAACACAGAGGTGGACCTGAGGCCACATATACCCGTCACAGTACACTGGGGAAAGGGAAACACAGAGGTGGACCTGAGGCCACATATACCCGTCACAGTACACTGGGGAAAGGGAAACACAGAGGTGGACCTGAGGCCACATATACCTGTCACAGTACACTGGGGAAAGGGAAACACAGAGGTGGACCTGAGGCCACATATACCCGTCACGATACACTGGGGAAAGGGAAACACAGAGGTGGACCTGAGGCCACATATACCCGTCACAGTACACTGGGGAAAGGGAAACACAGAGGTGGACCTGAGGCCACATATACCCGTCACAGTACACTGGGGAAAGGGAAACACACAGAGGTGGACCTGAGGCCACATATACCTGTCACAGTACACTGGGGAAAGGGAAACACAGAGGTGGACCTGAGGCCACATATACCCGTCACAGTACACTGGGGAAAGGGAAACACACAGAGGTGGACCTGAGGCCACATATACCCGTCACAGTACATTGGGGAAAGGGAAACACACAGAGGTGGACCTGAGGCCACATATACCCGTCACAGTACATTGGGGAAAGGGAAACACACAGAGGTGGACCTGAGGCCACATATACCCGTCACAGTACACTGGGGAAAGGGAAACAGAGAGGTGGACCTGAGGCCACATATACCCGTCACAGTACATAGGGGAAAGGGAAACACAGAGGTGGACCTGAGGCCACATATACCCGTCACAGTACATTGGGGAAAGGGAAACACAGAGGTGGACCTGAGGCCACATATACCCGTCACAGTACACTGGGGAAAGGGAAACACACAGAGGTGGACCTGAGGCCACATATACCCGTCACAGTACACTGGGGAAAGGGAAACACAGAGGTGGACCTGAGGCCACATATACCCGTCACGGTACACTGGGGAAAGGGAAACACAGAGGTGGACCTGAGGCCACATATACCCGTCACAGTACACTGGGGAAAGGGAAACACAGAGGTGGACCTGAGGCCACATATACCCGTCACAGTACACTGGGGAAAGGGAAACACAGAGGTGGACCTGAGGCCACATATACCCGTCACAGTACACTGGGGAAAGGGAAACACAGAGGTGGACCTGAGGCCACATATACCCGTCACAGTACAGTGGGGAAAGGGAAACACACAGAGGTGGACCTGAGGCCACATATACCCGTCACAGTACACTGGGGAAAGGGAAACACAGAGGTGGACCTGAGGCCACATATACCCGTCACGGTACACTGGGGAAAGGGAAACAGAGAGGTGGACCTGAGGCCACATATACCCGTCACGGTACACTGGGGAAAGGGAAACACAGAGGTGGACCTGAGGCCACATGTACCCGTCACAGTACACTGGGGAAAGGGAAACACAGAGGTGGACCTGAGGCCACATATACCCGTCACAGTACACTGGGGAAAGGGAAACACACAGAGGTGGACCTGAGGCCACATATACCCGTCACAGTACAGTGGGGAAAGGGAAACACACAGAGGTGAACCTGAGGCCACATATACCCGTCACAGTACAGTGGGGAAAGGGAAACACAGAGGTGGACCTGAGGCCACATATACCCGTCACGGTACACTGGGGAAAGGGAAACACAGAGGTGGACCTGAGGCCACATATTCCCGTCACGGTACACTGGGGAAAGGGAAACACACAGAGGCGGACCTGAGGCCACATATACCCGTCACAGTACACTGGGGAAAGGGAAACACAGAGGTGGACCTGAGGCCACATATACCCGTCACAGCACACTGGGGAAAGGGAAACACAGAGGTGGACCTGAGGCCACATATACCCGTCACAGTACACTGGGGAAAGGGAAACACAGAGGTGGACCTGAGGCCACATATACCCGTCACGGTACACTGGGGAAAGGGAAACACAGAGGTGGACCTGAGGCCACATATACCCGTCACAGTACACTGGGGAAAGGGAAACACAGAGGTGGACCTGAGGCCACATATACCCGTCACAGTACACTGGGGAAAGGGAAACACAGAGGTGGACCTGAGGCCACATATACCCGTCACAGTACACTGGGGAAAGGGAAACACAGAGGTGGACCTGAGGCCACATATACCCGTCACAGTACATAGGGGAAAGGGAAACACACAGAGGTGGACCTGAGGCCACATATACCCGTCACAGTACACTGGGGAAAGGGAAACACAGAGGTGGACCTGAGGCCACATATACCCGTCACAGTACATCGGGGAAAGGGAAACACACAGAGGTGGACCTGAGGCCACATATACCCGTCACGGTACACTGGGGAAAGGGAAACACACAGAGGTGGACCTGAGGCCACATATACCCGTCACAGTACACTGGGGAAAGGGAAACACACAGAGGTGGACCTGAGGCCACATATACCCGTCACGGTACACTGGGGAAAGGGAAACACACAGAGGTGGACCTGAGGCCACATATACCCGTCACAGTACACTGGGGAAAGGGAAACACAGAGGTGGACCTGAGGCCACATATACCCGTCACGATACACTGGGGAAAGGGAAACACAGAGGTGGACCTGAGGCCACATATACCTGTCACAGTACACTGGGGAAAGGGAAACACACAGAGGTGGACCTGAGGCCACATATACCCGTCACAGTACAGTGGGGAAAGGGAAACACACAGAGGTGAACCTGAGGCCACATATACCCGTCACAGTACAGTGGGGAAAGGGAAACACAGAGGTGGACCTGAGGCCACATATACCCGTCACAGTACACTGGGGAAAGGGAAACACAGAGGTGGACCTGAGGCCACATATACCCGTCACAGTACACTGGGGAAAGGGAAACACACAGAGGTGGACCTGAGGCCACATATACCTGTCACAGTACACTGGGGAAAGGGAAACACAGAGGTGGACCTGAGGCCACATATACCCGTCACAGTACACTGGGGAAAGGGAAACACACAGAGGTGGACCTGAGGCCACATATACCCGTCACAGTACATTGGGGAAAGGGAAACACACAGAGGTGGACCTGAGGCCACATATACCCGTCACAGTACATTGGGGAAAGGGAAACACACAGAGGTGGACCTGAGGCCACATATACCCGTCACAGTACACTGGGGAAAGGGAAACAGAGAGGTGGACCTGAGGCCACATATACCCGTCACAGTACATAGGGGAAAGGGAAACACAGAGGTGGACCTGAGGCCACATATACCCGTCACAGTACATTGGGGAAAGGGAAACACAGAGGTGGACCTGAGGCCACATATACCCGTCACAGTACACTGGGGAAAGGGAAACACACAGAGGTGGACCTGAGGCCACATATACCCGTCACAGTACACTGGGGAAAGGGAAACACAGAGGTGGACCTGAGGCCACATATACCCGTCACGGTACACTGGGGAAAGGGAAACACAGAGGTGGACCTGAGGCCACATATACCCGTCACAGTACACTGGGGAAAGGGAAACACAGAGGTGGACCTGAGGCCACATATACCCGTCACAGTACACTGGGGAAAGGGAAACACAGAGGTGGACCTGAGGCCACATATACCCGTCACAGTACACTGGGGAAAGGGAAACACAGAGGTGGACCTGAGGCCACATATACCCGTCACAGTACAGTGGGGAAAGGGAAACACACAGAGGTGGACCTGAGGCCACATATACCCGTCACAGTACACTGGGGAAAGGGAAACACAGAGGTGGACCTGAGGCCACATATACCCGTCACGGTACACTGGGGAAAGGGAAACAGAGAGGTGGACCTGAGGCCACATATACCCGTCACGGTACACTGGGGAAAGGGAAACACAGAGGTGGACCTGAGGCCACATGTACCCGTCACAGTACACTGGGGAAAGGGAAACACAGAGGTGGACCTGAGGCCACATATACCCGTCACAGTACACTGGGGAAAGGGAAACACACAGAGGTGGACCTGAGGCCACATATACCCGTCACAGTACAGTGGGGAAAGGGAAACACACAGAGGTGAACCTGAGGCCACATATACCCGTCACAGTACAGTGGGGAAAGGGAAACACAGAGGTGGACCTGAGGCCACATATACCCGTCACGGTACACTGGGGAAAGGGAAACACAGAGGTGGACCTGAGGCCACATATTCCCGTCACGGTACACTGGGGAAAGGGAAACACACAGAGGCGGACCTGAGGCCACATATACCCGTCACAGTACACTGGGGAAAGGGAAACACAGAGGTGGACCTGAGGCCACATATACCCGTCACAGCACACTGGGGAAAGGGAAACACAGAGGTGGACCTGAGGCCACATATACCCGTCACAGTACACTGGGGAAAGGGAAACACAGAGGTGGACCTGAGGCCACATATACCCGTCACGGTACACTGGGGAAAGGGAAACACAGAGGTGGACCTGAGGCCACATATACCCGTCACAGTACACTGGGGAAAGGGAAACACAGAGGTGGACCTGAGGCCACATATACCCGTCACAGTACACTGGGGAAAGGGAAACACAGAGGTGGACCTGAGGCCACATATACCCGTCACAGTACACTGGGGAAAGGGAAACACAGAGGTGGACCTGAGGCCACATATACCCGTCACAGTACATAGGGGAAAGGGAAACACACAGAGGTGGACCTGAGGCCACATATACCCGTCACAGTACACTGGGGAAAGGGAAACACAGAGGTGGACCTGAGGCCACATATACCCGTCACAGTACATCGGGGAAAGGGAAACACACAGAGGTGGACCTGAGGCCACATATACCCGTCACGGTACACTGGGGAAAGGGAAACACACAGAGGTGGACCTGAGGCCACATATACCCGTCACAGTACACTGGGGAAAGGGAAACACACAGAGGTGGACCTGAGGCCACATATACCCGTCACGGTACACTGGGGAAAGGGAAACACACAGAGGTGGACCTGAGGCCACATATACCCGTCACAGTACACTGGGGAAAGGGAAACACAGAGGTGGACCTGAGGCCACATATACCCGTCACGATACACTGGGGAAAGTGAAACACAGAGGTGGACCTGAGGCCACATATACCTGTCACAGTACACTGGGGAAAGGGAAACACACAGAGGAGGACCTGAGGCCACATATACCCGTCACAGTACATTGGGGAAAGGGAAACAGAGAGGTGGACCTGAGGCCACATATACCCGTCACAGTACATAGGGGAAAGGGAAACACACAGAGGTGGACCTGAGGCCACATATACCCGTCACAGTACACTGGGGAAAGGGAAACACAGAGGTGGACCTGAGGCCACATATACCCGTCACAGTACATTGGGGAAAGGGAAACACAGAGGTGGACCTGAGGCCACATATACCCGTCACAGTACACTGGGGAAAGGGAAACACACAGAGGTGGACCTGAGGCCACATATACCCGTCACAGTACACTGGGGAAAGGGAAACACAGAGGTGGACCTGAGGCCACATATACCCGTCACGGTACACTGGGGAAAGGGAAACACAGAGGTGGACCTGAGGCCACATATACCCGTCACAGTACACTGGGGAAAGGGAAACACAGAGGTGGACCTGAGGCCACATATACCCGTCACAGTACACTGGGGAAAGGGAAACACAGAGGTGGACCTGAGGCCACATATACCCGTCACAGTACACTGGGGAAAGGGAAACACACAGAGGTGGACCTGAGGCCACATATACCCGTCACAGTACAGTGGGGAAAGGGAAACACACAGAGGTGGACCTGAGGCCACATATACCCGTCACAGTACACTGGGGAAAGGGAAACACAGAGGTGGACCTGAGGCCACATATACCCGTCACGGTACACTGGGGAAAGGGAAACAGAGAGGTGGACCTGAGGCCACATATACCCGTCACGGTACACTGGGGAAAGGGAAACACAGAGGTGGACCTGAGGCCACATGTACCCGTCACAGTACACTGGGGAAAGGGAAACACAGAGGTGGACCTGAGGCCACATATTCCCGTCACGGTACACTGGGGAAAGGGAAACACACAGAGGCGGACCTGAGGCCACATATACCCGTCACAGTACACTGGGGAAAGGGAAACACAGAGGTGGACCTGAGGCCACATATACCCGTCACAGCACACTGGGGAAAGGGAAACACAGAGGTGGACCTGAGGCCACATATACCCGTCACAGTACACTGGGGAAAGGGAAACACAGAGGTGGACCTGAGGCCGCATATACCCGTCACAGTACACTGGGGAAAGGGAAACACAGAGGTGGACCTGAGGCCACATATACCCGTCACAGTACACTGGGGAAAGGGAAACACAGAGGTGGACCTGAGGCCACATATACCCGTCACAGTACACTGGGGAAAGGGAAACACAGAGGTGGACCTGAGGCCACATATACCTGTCACAGTACACTGGGGAAAGGGAAACACAGAGGTGGACCTGAGGCCACATATACCCGTCACGATACACTGGGGAAAGGGAAACACAGAGGTGGACCTGAGGCCACATATACCCGTCACAGTACACTGGGGAAAGGGAAACACAGAGGTGGACCTGAGGCCACATATACCCGTCACAGTACACTGGGGAAAGGGAAACACACAGAGGTGGACCTGAGGCCACATATACCTGTCACAGTACACTGGGGAAAGGGAAACACAGAGGTGGACCTGAGGCCACATATACCCGTCACAGTACACTGGGGAAAGGGAAACACACAGAGGTGGACCTGAGGCCACATATACCCGTCACAGTACATTGGGGAAAGGGAAACACACAGAGGTGGACCTGAGGCCACATATACCCGTCACAGTACATTGGGGAAAGGGAAACACACAGAGGTGGACCTGAGGCCACATATACCCGTCACAGTACACTGGGGAAAGGGAAACAGAGAGGTGGACCTGAGGCCACATATACCCGTCACAGTACATAGGGGAAAGGGAAACACAGAGGTGGACCTGAGGCCACATATACCCGTCACAGTACATTGGGGAAAGGGAAACACAGAGGTGGACCTGAGGCCACATATACCCGTCACAGTACACTGGGGAAAGGGAAACACACAGAGGTGGACCTGAGGCCACATATACCCGTCACAGTACACTGGGGAAAGGGAAACACAGAGGTGGACCTGAGGCCACATATACCCGTCACGGTACACTGGGGAAAGGGAAACACAGAGGTGGACCTGAGGCCACATATACCCGTCACAGTACACTGGGGAAAGGGAAACACAGAGGTGGACCTGAGGCCACATATACCCGTCACAGTACACTGGGGAAAGGGAAACACAGAGGTGGACCTGAGGCCACATATACCCGTCACAGTACACTGGGGAAAGGGAAACACAGAGGTGGACCTGAGGCCACATATACCCGTCACAGTACAGTGGGGAAAGGGAAACACACAGAGGTGGACCTGAGGCCACATATACCCGTCACAGTACACTGGGGAAAGGGAAACACAGAGGTGGACCTGAGGCCACATATACCCGTCACGGTACACTGGGGAAAGGGAAACAGAGAGGTGGACCTGAGGCCACATATACCCGTCACGGTACACTGGGGAAAGGGAAACACAGAGGTGGACCTGAGGCCACATGTACCCGTCACAGTACACTGGGGAAAGGGAAACACAGAGGTGGACCTGAGGCCACATATACCCGTCACAGTACACTGGGGAAAGGGAAACACACAGAGGTGGACCTGAGGCCACATATACCCGTCACAGTACAGTGGGGAAAGGGAAACACACAGAGGTGAACCTGAGGCCACATATACCCGTCACAGTACAGTGGGGAAAGGGAAACACAGAGGTGGACCTGAGGCCACATATACCCGTCACGGTACACTGGGGAAAGGGAAACACAGAGGTGGACCTGAGGCCACATATTCCCGTCACGGTACACTGGGGAAAGGGAAACACACAGAGGCGGACCTGAGGCCACATATACCCGTCACAGTACACTGGGGAAAGGGAAACACAGAGGTGGACCTGAGGCCACATATACCCGTCACAGCACACTGGGGAAAGGGAAACACAGAGGTGGACCTGAGGCCACATATACCCGTCACAGTACACTGGGGAAAGGGAAACACAGAGGTGGACCTGAGGCCACATATACCCGTCACGGTACACTGGGGAAAGGGAAACACAGAGGTGGACCTGAGGCCACATATACCCGTCACAGTACACTGGGGAAAGGGAAACACAGAGGTGGACCTGAGGCCACATATACCCGTCACAGTACACTGGGGAAAGGGAAACACAGAGGTGGACCTGAGGCCACATATACCCGTCACAGTACACTGGGGAAAGGGAAACACAGAGGTGGACCTGAGGCCACATATACCCGTCACAGTACATAGGGGAAAGGGAAACACACAGAGGTGGACCTGAGGCCACATATACCCGTCACAGTACACTGGGGAAAGGGAAACACAGAGGTGGACCTGAGGCCACATATACCCGTCACAGTACATCGGGGAAAGGGAAACACACAGAGGTGGACCTGAGGCCACATATACCCGTCACGGTACACTGGGGAAAGGGAAACACACAGAGGTGGACCTGAGGCCACATATACCCGTCACAGTACACTGGGGAAAGGGAAACACACAGAGGTGGACCTGAGGCCACATATACCCGTCACGGTACACTGGGGAAAGGGAAACACACAGAGGTGGACCTGAGGCCACATATACCCGTCACAGTACACTGGGGAAAGGGAAACACAGAGGTGGACCTGAGGCCACATATACCCGTCACAGTACACTGGGGAAAGGGAAGCACAGAGGTGGACCTGAGGCCACATATACCCGTCACAGTACACTGGGGAAAGGGAAACACACAGAGGTGGACCTGAGGCCACATATACCCGTCACAGTACACTGGGGAAAGGGAAACACAGAGGTGGACCTGAGGCCACATATACCCGTCACGGTACACTGGGGAAAGGGAAACACACAGAGGTGGACCTGAGGCCACATATACCCGTCACAGTACACTGGGGAAAGGGAAACACACAGAGGTGGACCTGAGGCCACATATACCCGTCACAGTACACTGGGGAAAGGGAAACACAGAGGTGGACCTGAGGCCACATATACCCGTCACAGTACACTGGGGAAAGGGAAACACACAGAGGTGGACCTGAGGCCACATATACCCGTCACAGTACACTGGGGAAAGGGAAGCACACAGAGGTGGACCTGAGGCCACATATACCCGTCACAGTACACTGGGGAAAGGGAAACACAGAGGTGGACCTGAGGCCACATATACCCGTCACAGTACACTGGGGAAAGGGAAACACAGAGGTGGACCTGAGGCCACATATACCCGTCACAGTACACTGGGGAAAGGGAAACACAGAGGTGGACCTGAGGCCACATATACCCTTCACGGTACACTGGGGAAAGGGAAACACAGAGGTGGACCTGAGGCCACATATACCCGTCACAGTACATTTGGGAAAGGGAAACACACAGAGGTGGACCTGAGGCCACATATACCCGTCACAGTACACTGGGGAAAGGGAAACACAGAGGTGGACCTGAGGCCACATATACCCGTCACGGTACACTGGGGAAAGGGAAACACAGAGGTGGACCTGAGGCCACATGTACCCGTCACAGTACACTGGGGAAAGGGAAACACAGAGGTGGACCTGAGGCCACATGTACCCGTCACAGTACACTGGGGAAAGGGAAACACAGAGGTGGACCTGAGGCCACATATACCCGTCACAGTACACTGGGGAAAGGGAAACACACAGAGGTGGACCTGAGGCCACATATACCCGTCACAGTACAGTGGGGAAAGGGAAACACACAGAGGTGGACCTGAGGCCACATATACCCGTCACGGTACAGTGGGGAAAGGGAAACACAGAGGTGGACCTGAGGCCACATATACCCGTCACGGTACACTGGGGAAAGGGAAACACAGAGGTGGACCTGAGGCCACATATTCCCGTCACGGTACACTGGGGAAAGGGAAACACACAGAGGTGGACCTGAGGCCACATATACCCGTCACAGTACACTGGGGAAAGGGAAACACAGAGGTGGACCTGAGGCCACATATACCCGTCACAGTACACTGGGGAAAGGGAAACACAGAGGTGGACCTGAGGCCACATATACCCGTCACAGTACATAGGGGAAAGGGAAACACACAGAGGTGGACCTGAGGCCACATATACCCGTCACAGTACACTGGGGAAAGGGAAACACAGAGGTGGACCTGAGGCCACATATACCCGTCACAGTACACTGGGGAAAGGGAAACACAGAGGTGGACCTGAGGCCACATATACCCGTCACAGTACACTGGGGAAAGGGAAACACACAGAGGTGGACCTGAGGCCACATATACCCGTCACGGTACACTGGGGAAAGGGAAACACACAGAGGTGGACCTGAGGCCACATATACCCGTCACAGTACACTGGGGAAAGGGAAACACAGAGGTGGACCTGAGGCCACATATACCCGTCACAGTACACTGGGGAAAGGGAAACACACAGAAGTGGACCTGAGGCCACATATACCCGTCACAGTACACTGGGGAAAGGGAAACACACAGAGGTGGACCTGAGGCCACATATACCCGTCACAGTACACTGGGGAAAGGGAAACACAGAGGTGGACCTGAGGCCACATATACCCGTCACAGTACACTGGGGAAAGGGAAGCACAGAGGTGGACCTGAGGCCACATATACCCGTCACAGTACACTGGGGAAAGGGAAACACAGAGGTGGACCTGAGGCCACATATACCCGTCACAGTACACTGGGGAAAGGGAAACACAGAGGTGGACCTGAGGCCACATATACCCGTCACAGTACACTGGGGAAAGGGAAACACAGAGGTGGACCTGAGGCCACATATACCCGTCACGGTACACTGGGGAAAGGGAAACACACAGAGGTGGACCTGAGGCCACATATACCCGTCACAGTACACTGGGGAAAGGGAAACACACAGAGGTGGACCTGAGGCCACATATACCCGTCACAGTACACTGGGGAAAGGGAAACACACAGAGGTGGACCTGAGGCCACATATACCCGTCACGGTACACTGGGGAAAGGGAAACACCGAGGTGGACCTGAGGCCACATATACCCGTCACGGTACACTGGGGAAAGGGAAACACACAGAGGCGGACCTGAGGCCACATATACCCGTCACAGTACACTGGGGAAAGGGAAACACAGAGGTGGACCTGAGGCCACATATACCCGTCACAGTACACTGGGGAAAGGGAAACACAGAGGTAGACCTGAGGCCACATATACCCGTCACAGTACACTGGGGAAAGGGAAACACAGAGGTGGACCTGAGGCCACATATACCCGTCACAGTACACTGGGGAAAGGGAAGCACACAGAGGTGGACCTGAGGCCACATATACCCGTCACAGTACACTGGGGAAAGGGAAACACAGAGGTGGACCTGAGGCCACATATACCCGTCACAGTACACTGGGGAAAGGGAAACACAGAGGTGGACCTGAGGCCACATATACCCGTCACAGTACACTGGGGAAAGGGAAACACAGAGGTGGACCTGAGGCCACATATACCCGTCACAGTACACTGGGGAAAGGGAAGCACACAGAGGTGGACCTGAGGCCACATATACCCGTCACAGTACACTGGGGAAAGGGAAACACAGAGGTGGACCTGAGGCCACATATACCCGTCACAGTACACTGGGGAAAGGGAAACACACAGAGGTGGACCTGAGGCCACATATACCCGTCACAGTACACTGGGGAAAGGGAAACACAGAGGTGGACCTGAGGCCACATATACCCGTCACAGTACACTGGGGAAAGGGAAACACACAGAGGTGGACCTGAGGCCACATATACCCGTCACAGTACACTGGGGAAAGGGAAACACAGAGGTGGACCTAAGGCCACATATACCCGTCACAGTACACTGGGGAAAGGGAAACACAGAGGTGGACCTGAGGCCACATATACCCGTCACAGTACACTGGGGAAAGGGAAACACAGAGGTGGACCTGAGGCCACATATACCCGTCACAGTACACTGGGGAAAGGGAAACACAGAGGTGGACCTGAGGCCACATATACCCGTCACAGTACACTGGGGAAAGGGAAACACAGAGGTGGACCTGAGGCCACATGTACCCGTCACAGTACACTGGGGAAAGGGAAACACACAGAGGTGGACCTGAGGCCACATATACCCGTCACGGTACATTGGGGAAAGGGAAACAGAGAGGTGGACCTGAGGCCACATGTACCCGTCACAGTACAGTGGGGAAAGGGAAACACACAGAGGTGGACCTGAGGCCACATATACCCGTCACAGTACACTGGGGAAAGGGAAACACAGAGGTGGACCTGAGGCCACATATACCCGTCACAGTACACTGGGGAAAGGGAAACACACAGAGGTGGACCTGAGGCCACATATACCCGTCACAGTACACTGGGGAAAGGGAAACACAGAGGTGGACCTGAGGCCACATATACCCGTCACAGTACACTGGGGAAAGGGAAACACAGAGGTGGACCTGAGGCCACATATACCCGTCACAGTACACTGGGGAAAGGGAAACACAGAGGTGGACCTGAGGCCACATGTACCCGTCACGGTACACTGGGGAAAGGGAAACACAGAGGTGGACCTGAGGCCACATGTACCCGTCACGGTACACTGGGGAAAGGGAAACACAGAGGTGGACCTGAGGCCACATATACCCGTCACTGGGGAAAGGGAGACACAGAGGTGGATGGCGCTTGTCAACACAGCCGCCCAGCACACGATTATCCCAGGCAATCCTGGGGTACGGACATGCAGACAGAGGGACTGGGGGGCTCCCTGTTACCAGCTATGGAGGTCACCCTTCGCCTAGCCATAGGCAACCATTCCCCCAGACGTGTACGTCCTTATTGCCTCCTCCCCGGAATGTATCCTCGGGATCAATGTTTTAAAGGGACAATCACTTGAAACAAACAGGGGCAAGTTCACCTTCAGCATCGCGCGAGCCACTATTGTCATCGGAGCGGCTAAGTGGGAGCCAATTGTTATTCCCCCTCCCTCCAAGATCATCTGTAACTGTCAGTACAGAGTGCCGGGGGGTGGGGGGCGCCAAGAAATCGCAGACTCCATTCAAGCCCTATTACGGGAGGGAATTATTAGAACCGCTGCCTCGCCTTTCAATAGCCCCATTTGGCCCATCCGTAAGCGGAACGGCTCCTGGCGGATGACCGTTGATTATAGGCAATTGATCAAGGCTGCACCCCCCGCCTCGCCGCCACTGTACCTGACATTGTCACCCTTATTGAAGACATCGCAGGCCGTCCCCATAAACCCTGGGACGCTGTTGTCGATTTAACAAATGCAGTTTTCTCGATTCCCCTGCACTCAGATAGCCAAGACCAGTTGTCCTTTACTTGGGATAGCAGACAATACACATTTAATCACCTGCCCCAAGGCTACATTCACAGCCCCACAATCTGCCATGGCCTTGTCTCCCACGATTTACACAACATCCAATTCCCGCCGGAGATTTCAATCGCACATTATCTAGACAATATTTTTCTCCAAGGCCGTTCTGAGACCATTGTGTCAAAGGCCCTTCACATGCTAATCAAATCCCTCAGGGGACGGGGCTGGGCCATTAATATGGAAAAAATACAGGGCCCCAGCCAGGGTGTCATTTTCCTTGGAGTACAATGGAACTCCGGGCACAGAAGCATACCCGATGCCGCCAAAAATAAAATTTTAAATTTTGCCGTCCCCTCGAATAAAACTGACACACAGAGATTCGTGGGGCTCCTGGGCTATTGGCGGCAGCATATTCCCCACTTGACCGTGCTTCTCCGGCCACTCTATAGGATTTCCAGGAAAAAATCACATTTCTCTGGGGGCCAGCGGAACAGGCTGCCTTTGATACGGCGAAACTAGCGGTGGAACAAGCCATGCCACTTTCTTCCTGCCAGGCGGGCCTGCCTTCTGAGTTACAGGTCTCAGCGAGCGAGACAGTTGCCGAGTGGAGCCTCTGGCAGAAAACCCCAGGGCATAGAGTCCCCCTCGGTTTCCGGACTAAGTCTCTACCTGAAGCGGCAGTGCGCTACAGCCCCTTCGAGTGCCAGCTACTAGCCTGCTACCTGGCGCTCCTCGCCACAGAACACCAAACAGGCACTGACCCTGTCGTCCTTCGCCCCCATCTCCCCATAATGCGATGGGTCAAGTCCCCCGATTCTACCCCCAAGGAGGGCAGTGCCCAGGCGTCCTCCATTGTCAAGTGGAAGTGGTACATTGCAGACCGGCTGAGCCCAGTCCTGAAGGGGTCGGCCACCTCCACGATCAAGTCATGGCTTTCCCCCAGTCCCAGGACCCTGTCCCGGACATCCCTGAGGTACAACCCTCCCCAGCATGTTGGGGTCAACCCTTCGATTCCCTCGACCCCGGCAGCAAACTGCATGCCTGGTTCACAGACGGCTCCAGCCGCTGGAAAAGGGGAAAACCATTGTGGAAAGCGGCAGCACTTCATCCTGCCACGGGCAAAATTTTAACCACCTGGGAGGGGGGGGTTCCAGTCAACTTGCCGAGCTGGCAGCAGTAGCCCTCACCCTCCAAAACACCACCGGACCAGTCCACATCTATACTGACTCCTGGGCAGTAGCTAACGGCATTGCGGTGTGGATGGCCCGGTGGCAAGACATGGGGTGGGAAATACACGGACAGCACCACTGGCGTTTCATTTGGGACCAGGCTATCCACAGAACAATTTCTGTCCACCATGTGGATGCCCATACCCGGAAAGATAATGAAGAGGCAACGTTTAACGCTGCTGTGGACCAGGCTGCCCAAATATCATCTGCCACCATTTCCTCCCCTGACACAGACCCCAGTGCACTAGCCGCGTGGGCACACCGCAAAGGTGGCAACTTGGGGGCCGATGACACGCGGCGCTGGGCTGAACAATTCGGTGTCGCCTTGACACTCGATCAATGTAAAACCTCGGGAGATAACCGCCCCATCTGCCAGCAAGTCAGGCCACGGGACTGGCCGATAGGGCCACCGGGCCACATTCGTCGCGGCACGGCAGCAGGTCAGGTATGGCAAATCGACTATATTGGACCGCTCCCGCGACAGAATAAGAAGCAGTATGTCCTCACGATGGTGGACACATACCCGGGTGTCCTGGTGGTGGTGCCCTGAGTGAGGGCCGACTAGAACGGCACCATCAGAGGATTACAGCACCTCTCCTCTCTCTATGGGGTCCCATGGGAGGTACAATTCGATCAGGGCTCACACTTTGCTGGGACCAAAGCCCAGACCTGGGCAGCTGAGGCGGAGATCTCGTGGCTGTTCCATATAATCCACCAACCCCAGGCATCGGGCTTAATTGAAAGAATGAACGGCCTGCTTAAGGAAAAAATACGCACTCTGACACCCTTTCGCACACTGCATGGGTGGCTAAGTGTCCTTCAGCAGGCTGTCGAACAGTTAAACACACGGCCCACTAGCCAAAGGGGATCCCCACTGGCCCACCACCTTGCTCAGTCCCCTTCTCCCGACTGGGAAACCACCGAACCCCCCCGAGACCGAGGACTCGGGCAGAGTATGGATCCGACAGCCGCAGAGCCTCCCCAGAAAGGGAGAAATTGTCCAGGGTCCAGGGGATACCCGCTAGGTTGCCATTCCAGGCAAATCTGGTTTGTCCTGTATACATACCCGACATTTAACCAGGCGGGAATGAGTTTCCTCCCTCACCTACCCCCACCCCCGTCCCCCTCTACAGGACAACGGTGCGACTCCAGTCATCCCTCCTGGTCGCTGCGATGCTCGGCTCCGTGACAGCTGCCAACACCTTCCTCAGGGTCGCTTACGAGTTTGCCAGCAACTCCAACAGATCGGACTGCTGGATCTGCTTGCGGGCCCCAGCACACACTGATGATTTGCTGCCATTCACGCCGATCCCGCTGGATGACATTGAGATGAACTGTTTACACAGACTGTTTGCCCCTGCTGGTTTGGGTATATCTGTTTGGGGGGGCCCTGCTGGCAGTCCCCCACCACTCTCCTCCCCACTCCACAACATCTCTTCCCTTGACCCCCGATGGGGTAGGTGCTTCAGGAACTGGTATTTCCCTCCCTACAATTTGACCTCCACCCGAGTCCCCACCCTCAGAGTTATTCCACAGCCGCTGAGTATACCTAACGAATGCTGGTGCAGACTCCGCAATGCGCACACTTCTAACTTTTCCGTTGGTCACAGCAACTGGCAGCGAAGCTGGTACCCGGGTGCCCCAGCCACCACTGCCGATGGTGCCACTAAGCTGGGAGCTCCCTGGACTCTGAACGGGACCCACTGGATCTGCGGTCACCGCGCCTACCCATGGCTCCCCACAAGCTGGTACGGCTGCTGCTTTCCTGCATATGTGGTGCCCTTCATCCACCCCCTGAACGAACTTGGGGAGCACCCGGCATCTGTCAACCACCAGGACAAGAGGGCCATTACAGAGGCAGAGAGGTTCTGGATGGCAGCCTTTCCCAGTTATGGTATGGCCCAAGTGCCCAGGGAGGTGATCCAGATATCCAGTGTGCTCGAGACTCTGGCCAACAAGATGGCAGTGGCACTGCAACACACTGAGGATGCTCTCACCCGAACGGCAGCAGAACTAACAGCTGGCAGGATGGTCGCCCTGCAGAAGCGAATGGCCCTGGACTACCGACTCGCTGCTGATGGTGGAACGTGTGCGGTGGTTGGTAAGGAATGCTGTACCTTTATCCCTGATGCGTTCAGCAACATCACTCACTTGGCCGCTCACATTTGAGACTTGGTGGCTAAAATTCAAAATTCAAGGGACCAGCTCCTCCAGCATAACACCTCATGGGGCAATTGGTGGCCATCTGGGTCCCTGGGGGGGGGGGGCAACTGTCATTCACTGGTCCATCGCACATTCTTGTAATCACAGCCATTTCTATACTATGTTGCACATGCCAGCTGATAAAGAGTGTCTCTGCATTTACTTAGCTGCTCAAAATTGGTTATTTCTGGTATGTGCGATTTTGTTTCACCCTCTTATGCGTGTTGGCTATGTGGTGTGTCTTCCGAGGGGTGGAACGTATCCAGAGATACCAGCCACATGACAGATGCACTGCCACCTGGCTGGTCGGAGGACACACCACACGCCAATCAACATTTGGTCCCTCCCAACTAATCAATGCACACCTAAATTATTGGTCACCTTAATTGGATTATCTCACCCAACCCCATGCTTTAAAAGGTGAGACTCGGCCTTGGCTAGCCCTCTCTTACAGACCACCTCATTAAAGGTAAGTGCATTGATTTATGCTTGGAAAGGTCTATCGTTTGTCCTGGTAAGGGAGCCATAACTATCCAAGGTCGAGGGGGATAGCTGTTGTAGTGCTTTTCCCTTGTTCTTTGTTAGTGTAACCGTACCCTGTCCCCACACCTCTTTCTGTGTATTGTAGTTGCTTGTGTTGACCTGACTTCCCCTTGTAAATAAATTCCTTATTATTAAAACTGTGTGTGTCCAGGCCTCTACTGTTGAGACTCAAAGAACCAGTTATTTTCCATTGTAACAGTGTCCTCAAGCCCCTGTACCTCCTCCCCAATGGTAATATTAAGAAGAGGGCATGTCCCAGATGATAAGGGTCCTTGGTGATGGGTACTGCCTTTTGAAGATAAAATCAAAGTTGAGTTTATTGTCGTGAGCATAAGTATTTCTCTGCACAAGTGCAATGACAAAGTAAGGGGCAGCAACGTCACAGGTACATAGCATCATATAAGCAGTGTTCAATGAAAATCATAAATTAAAAGTATACGTGATTTTTACAAGAAACCACACTTAGAGCAAAAAAAAAGTCCATTTTTGTGCAAAACAGTCTCAGTGATCAGTGTTGCTAAACTGTAATGTTTAAGAGTTGCTATTGATTCAAGAACCAAATGATAGCAAGGAGGGTTGTGTCCATGATTGAGCTGGATGAGTCTCTACAATCCATTGTAGATTGTGATCGTGTACATTGGAGCCTTCAAACCAGGCTGCGAAGCATCTAGTCAGAATGATATTCACTGTACATCTACAGAAATTGGCAAGATGTTAAATCTTCTCAAATTCCTCATGAAGTAAGCCACTGCCATGGCCTTTTCATGATTGCATCAATGTGTTGGGCTCAAGATAAATCTTCAGAGATGTTGATGCTTAGAAACATAAAGTTGCTCAACTTTCCCGTCACTGACATCTCAATGACTGATGTGTGTTCTCTTGACTTCTCCTTCCACTTTGATTTTGTTATATCTTTTGTATCTTTTTTTATATTTCTAAACATGACTAATATCACAACGAGGATTTTGAAGAGCTGTTTTACTCAATTAACCTACTCATCACCAGATACAAGGTACTGAAAAAACAACAAGAGCAAAACTTTCTTGCAATATGCTATTGCTGAGTCTTTCCTCACACTTATTTTTCCAAGGGTGAAATTCTGCACATTTAACTAAAAATAGAAAGCTAGTGCTATCTCTCTGGCAACTTTATGATAGGTAATTGTCATGAGTCTTGCAGCCCTGTGCACCTGTATTTGATAATTGCTGTCTTATCTAGAGTCATTCAGCCCTCTGCTTTCGGTTTAATCTCCAAGTTTATTTTGACTGGCACAGTGGGCTCAAAATTTGCATTTATCACGGGGTCCTTGTGTTTTGAGAATGACTCATCTCGCAGTGTCACTCGATGAAGCCATTGATGTTCTGTTGGAATTCTTATCAATAAACTTTTGTTTCTGTCTCTACACGGGAGTCCGTCATTCTGCTGCACCTGGGTTCAATCATCCATCAGCACACGCCGTGATAGTCGGACCTGCCATAAATGGACCCAGGAGTTCAAAAGCAGCTTAGACCTCGGTTAGCCAGAGGTGAGGGTGTCCTCTATTCTCTGTTTGTTCCAGGGGTTTGTTCTGAGGTTCTCTCATCTACATTCAAGGTTTCCTGTGTCTCCCATGGGCCTGCAGGTTTTTGAGTTGGATTCTATCATTCCTGAGTTATGTGCAATGTTCCTGAGCTTTGTGCAATATTTCTAAGTTGTATGCACTTGTTCCTGAGTTTACCAGCCCTGTTTCGAGTTCCTCAGTGTTCCCTGGCATGTCAGATGCCAGCCTTAAGGAAAGAGGTACTGTCAGAGCCCTGTGCCCCCCCATTTGTTAATTGTTGTCTTATCGAGAATTGTTAGTCTTGTGATTTCCATCTAATTTTGTCAAATTTATTTTGACTGGCACGGGTTTTCCATGTGCAGTGATCATTTAAAGTGAGGTCCTTGTGTTTCGACAATAATTCGTCTCACGTTGTTCGGTGAAACCGCCAATGTCCTGTTGGAATTTCAATGAATAAACTCTTGTTTCTGTCTCTACATGGGAGTCTGTCATTCCTCCGCACCTGGGTTCAGTCGTCTGTCAGTGCGCACCGTGACAGGTAATATTTATTCAGAACTCTGGTGACCAAATTGTTGCTGTAAGGTTTTCAAATGGCTCAGAGGGATTAGAAATTAATCCAATCATAATATTATTTTGCAAGTTATTGGAGGAAAAAAGTCTACTTGACCCAGCACTACACAACATTTTATGTGCTAAAGATCAAAGAAATAAGATTTAAATCGCAGGAGTGGAAGGCAATCATGTTAATATTAAGTGTGAATGTACTGGTTGGCCTTTACCAAGTCCAACAGTGTAAAGAATTGTCTTTGTGTAAATATCAATATCTGTATAACTTAAAGTTCCACTGGAGTACAGGATAAATGAATAATTCAGGGTTAGTGGTAAAAAATATTTTTGAACCATAGTTTTTATTCCTATCTATGACCAAGTTTCTTTCTTGAATCTTAGATTTGTGGATTGTTTTGTAAGAGTTAAGGAAGTCAAATACGCCGTTGTCTTGACTTGTCTTGTCCATACTTCACCAACCACCACCACTGGGCTATAAATGTGTAGTCCCTCATGCATGCAGTGGTAACTTCAGTCAGTGTTTAAGAGCAGCGACTTTAAAGTTTTACTATCAGCGGCAGATTTAATGTGTGGCGGCAGGAAGTTCCAAACTGGAATGGTCCTAGGATACAGTGAGTAGCGGTGGCAGTCCTTGTTGGTCTGGATGGTCTTGTAGTTCAGGGATTGGTTTTATGGGGTTATTCTGGTCTGTTATTCTGGTTACATAAAGGTGACTAATGTTGAACGGAGTTAATGAATGAGTTTCCTTGTGAACTGTAGTAAGCCTGGCTGTTGAGAGGTTTCGTTGGAGGATACCCCATTTGGGGTTGAGAAACATATCTGTAGCACTACTGGTCTTTCTATAATCACTGGTTACAAACCTGGCAGCTCTTCTCTGGACTTTCTCAAGGTTATTGATGTGAATGGTTCGGTAGCGATCCCAAATGGCACTACAATATTCAAGTTTTGGACGGACGAGAGTTTTGTGGTTTTTGAACAATTCCAAAAGTTACGCCATAGAGGGCCAAGGATTTTGTTGGAACTTGAAATGTGGCAGAATGGATGAGTTTCAAGCTGAGTGGACTGGGCAGGTTGTCATTGTGTCTACTGCTTGTGAGAAGCCGAAGGGTACACCATGGTAGAATCCAACATGATGAAGTTTAGGATGTTAGAGTGATTTTTGGGGTTAGCATTTATAGGAATTAACTTCAGCCACTAGTCTTCAGATTCAAATATGCAAGAACAATTAAATTTAACATGTATCTTAGAGTAGTAAAATTCAGACCAGACAGACCAGGAAACAGGCACTTAACAATTGTCTACATATACACGAAGCTAATCAACATCCCCTTGCATGAATTAGGACAAGATCTAGGCATTTGAAACTATTACATGTAGTTCAAAGAAAGCATTTTAAAGATGGAATTATTCAAATTGTCCTGAATATTTCTTTGATCTTTAGCACATAAAATGTTGTGTCATGCTGGGTCAAGTAGACTTTTTTCCTCCAAAAGGGTCTGATGCACAATCAATAACTCACTCTGAGATGTAAGGCGAGATATCGGCTTTTATTGACTGGAAGAAGGAACAAGCAGTGAGTGACCACCATACTACATCCTGGAGACTGAGAGGCCGGGCTCAGGCCTCGATCGCCTTTATACAGGGGGTCTGTGGGAGGAGCCACAGCAGTAGTCAGCAGGGGACGTATCCAGACAGGTATATGTAGTTCACCACAGGGTCTCCTTCTGATGCCTGTTGTATCTCACTTTGCCAAATACGAGGCTGCTTCATTCTACCAGTACTTCTCTCGGGAGACTTCATTCATGCAACAAAGTTTGATGTCAGGAGCAGGATACTTTCTTGTGACTCATCGTGTGGCCAGCAATCACAGCAGTCTAAGTGGGTGAGTATTTTAAAATTGGCTTGGATCTATTTGGGTTGGTGGCCACGCGGGATCGCAATGTAGACAGCTGAACTAGCAGATAAAGGTAGTGTGTATTAAAGTGACTAAACTTTGTCTTCATTTGCTGAGATGGGGCCACCAGCTGCGAAGGGCAGATGTATTAAGGGACTGGACATGCTGGAGGCAGGAAGCATGTTCCCGCTGATGGGCGAGTCCAGAACTAGAGGCCACAGTTTAAGAAAAAGGGGTAGGCCATTTAGAACAGAGATGCGGAAAAACCTTTTCACCCACAGAGTGGTGGATATGTGGAATGCTCTGCCCCAGAAGGCAGTGGAGGCCAAGTCTCTGGATGCATTCAAGACAGAGTTAGATAGATCTCTTATAGATAGCGGGGTCAAGGGATATAGGAAGAGGGCAGGAACGGGGTACTGATTGTGTATGATCAGCCATGATCACAATGAATGGCGGTGCTGGCTAGAAGAGCCAAATGGCCTACTCCCGTACCTACTGTCTATTGTCTATTGTTAAAGGTTTGAGACGCTAGTGGGGGTGTGTATTTCAGCATACACGTTTGAGTGTGTGAGGCTTGGTGTGACAGTCAGTTACGGGTATCATGAGTATAGATGCACATGAGCGTCAGTTTGCGGAATACGTTCTCTGCAGTTTTAAGTGTGTCTATCCGTCGTTTCTGTTTTGCGTTGTGTGGAAATTAGTGTGGAGATTTTTCATCTAGATGTGTCTGTCAGGATGACACCTATTGAGGTCACAAACGTCAGGTCGAGAACCCTGAAGACGCATCCATCCTTTGACCCTGGTTTTGACCATTCATAAGTCCTTCACCGCCGGGGAGAAAGAAATCATTTTGTCAGAGTTGCCCTCACTTAAGTTCGCACGTGAGAACTCAGAATTCTATCGCAAGCTTGCGGAAATGGTTGAAATTCACCAGATGCACCCTAAAACTATACACACTTTGGTAAAAGCAAAGTACCCAAGGAATACGTGGGGTATTTATGACCTAGGGAGTGCAGGGTGCTACATGAGCAACTACCGGGATGCCAGCAATGGAGGGAGATGTTTTTTTTTAAAAGGGCAAGTGAGGCAGCGACTGGGAGGGGGGAGGTGAGAGTAACGGGAGAACGATAAAGGCATTGATTCAAAGCGCTGATGAGATACCCATGGATTATGCAGAATGTAAATACTGAGTGAATGAGAAGTATTCAGGGTTGGATAATCACGAGGGGGATGACCTAGTCTTCCTGAAAATGCCTGGGGCAAGCCCACCAGGAAGTTTTAGATTCAGGAGTAGCAGTGGAGTCAACCTACTCCTCGACAGTTTCATGGGCCAGTGAGATGGACCGAAGGAAATGCAAGCAAAATCGTGAAGTGGCTGCAGTGAATGTAGCTGCCGTGACGTCACAGAGGCCTTGCTTTGTGTGCTAACAGCCGGGGCAATAAACGAGTAACTGCTGGAGTAGACGTGGGAGGGTAAAGGAGATAATGTATTACAGCTGCGGTTTCTCAGGCCAGGGTTGGAGACAGTTCTCTGAAAAACAAGGGGAATGTAAAAAGCACTCGCCAAAGCAGACAGAGCCTACAGCAGAGCTGTCTCTTTCTGATTTGGTTGCTGACTAGAATAGAGGCGGTAGGGTCAGACAAAGAACAGGCAGCAGAATCGGAATCAGGTTTATTATCACCGGCATGTGTCGTAAAACTTGTTAGCAGCAGCAGTTCAATGCAATACATAATATAGAAGGGAAAAAGTAAATAAATAACAGTGTATGTATATTGAATAGATTAAAATTGTGCAAAACCAAATTTTATATATATTTAAAAAGTGAGGTAGTGCTCACAGGTTCAATGTCCATTTAGGAATCGGATGGCAGAGGGGAAGAAGCTGTTCCTGAATCACCGAGTGTGTGCCTTCAGGCTTCTGTACCTCCATCCTGATGGTAACAGTGAGAAAAGGGCGTACCCTGGGGGCTGGGGCATGCCTCTGTTGCCAGTGTTGGTTATCCACGGATGTGCACAATAGGTTTATTAGGGGGCCAGCAATGCAAGATGTTAGTGAACACAGGATCGCCAGTATTGATAACTGAACTGTCCTTGCCCACGACTGGAGAGGCGATTTACATTACCATTGCAGGAGGTGAAATAATGAGAGCGGAGAGAGGTCAGCCCCAGGTACTCGAAATTGGCAGAGTGCAGCTACCAGTTTTGGGTCTATTTAATAATGAGGGTACCGTCCTTCAAATAGACATGCTACGGGAAGCTAGCAGCCATTATAGGTTCAGGAAAAGAAGAAACAGCACGGGCAGGACAGACAGCGAATGTGTGACCCACAGAGAGACAGCAGCCCCAAGCAGGGTGGAAAGAGACTGGGCCGAAGTGCCGGAATCACGTCAGGGGATCCCGAGGGGAGGGGCTGAGCTCTGTCGGCAGCTAATAGTAGGGCAGCTGCCTGAGGTGGTTACAGTAAACACATCAGAGACGAGATGGGAAGGAGCAGAAAGTGGGCAGACATCCGTGTGAGGAGGAACAGGAAGCAAAAGTAATTACAAATGTACAGAAAGAAAGTACAACTACCAATCTAGTAAGATTACATGGAGATGTGAAGAACCAAGGAAAAGAACAGCAGCACACTGCTGATCAGAGAGAGCCGGAGGTAAAAGGAGATACTCCTCCCATAGCCACGTGACTGGTGAGGGTGCTGCCTGAAATAGCAGGGTTGCTCCCAGATGGATGGAACCACCAATGGCACTTGTAATAAATGATACTTGTGTCTGTGTGCAGAATGAGCGAGGCAGCCAGTGCAAACACGTAAACTGTATGACTCGCCTTCTTCGTGTTGCCCCCCCCACCCGACAAAGCGGGGGGATCAAGTGTACGCAGTAACCGTGTAATTGTAGAGAACACCAGCCGGCCACACCAGACCTGACCACAGCTGATGGAAGAAGATCCAAATTAAACAAGGGCACGACAGAAACCTGTGAATAATATGTTGAAGTGTAATGGTAACAGTACTGTCATGAAGGCTGGTTGCTGAAGGTAGATCTGTTGTCGGAACTACAAGCTGCAAAATGTGAGGGTTACCTAATAGGAATGAGTATCTTGGACACAGCAAGAGGAATAAACACTATTGCGAAGAAACTACCAAGCAACATGCAAGAACAGTGGATAACTGAAGGTTCCAAGTATAAAACAAAGCATCATGCCAAATATGTCATTTTCATTCTTCACGGAATTAATCTGCCACTTGGCGGAAATGGAAAATGACCCTAGTTTTATACTACCATCAACATGTCATTCAAAGAGAGGTCTCCTGCAAGAGCATGGAAAACCCAAACCCTTACCATGGTCAACAAAACTGAAGTAGAGAACTCTATCATGAACACTATAGACAATGCCCAGTCCAAAAGATTCCTAAGGAATGCAAAGGATTCAGAGGGGAAAAACCACTCGCAGACCAAAAACGCTTTCTAAGAGTACTCGATATGTTTAAAATATTGTGCTTCAACACAACACCAAGCAAACGACTGTAAAACTATCATACACTGCACTGAGTGCAACAGGGCACATACCAACACTTCATTCAGGGCCAGCACCTTGGGCTATTTCTGGTTCCAGCACACCTTTGGCACAGCATGGCTGGGAGCCTGCAGAGCATCCATCAGACATGGCTACTTCCTCATGCACAGAGGTATGGGGGGAAAAGCTTCAAAGACTAATCCTGCTCCAAAATATGTCTAGCCAGCATCAATTCAAAGGACATCCTGATCAAAAAATAAAGACATATGTGATATTGGATGATCTGAACAATGTGTCTTTGGCAAAATCAAAATTCTTTCACATTTTCAGCATGCAAAGTTCTGTTTTCCTATACACTCTACTGACATATTTTGGAAAGTCAGAAGTTACCTAAAGAAGAGCCAATGGATTGTTGTGGAGTTAAACCCTCACTGAGCGTGACCATATCCCCAGCAACATGATGAAACACCAACTCCTGAAGCTGTATGCAGTCGTTTGCATCTTAAGGACTTAGCTGGCAAGATTCCCCCACCCCTGACTTTTCTCCTATTGCTTCGCACGGACCTTATCTGCCATCTGTGCAGTTAAGGTCCATGAACAATGCAATGGTTGGCACGATACATCTTATGGCCCAACGACTGGACCTGGGTTGGGTCAAGCTGGATGAAGACTGCCTCGATGGTCTCATCAGCTGACTGTTAACACATTTAAGCCTAATATCCTCTTAGTGCAGAAGAAGCAGACAGTGTGTTGAAAGCAGCTCAAGACAGACTGGCGCAGTCTAATCTCAGACTGAGATTAGCATCCAACATCCAACAGCGCTGAGATCACGTGATACTTCCCATACGAAGACCTGGCCAAAGGTCTACAGAATCGTAATCTTAAACAGGGCAACCCTTCTATGCAGCACAGTCTGGGCTGGAGATGAGAGTTCGTTACTGATACTTGTGGATGGGATGAACCCCCCCCCCCCCCACAAAGGGAAACAGTAGCGGCACAGTGGGGTTCTTTCCTTCAGGATCTTAAAGGTTTGAAGGTTCCAAGAACCTGCACTACAATTTTGCTATCTGCAGCTCAAGAAAGAGGTCCGCATCTTCTGACATGCATCGGTAAAAGCTATTGCTGCTATCGCATACTGATGGTCATAGATACTGCGGGATATAGTGAAGCTGAATTCAACCTGGGCAAGGCGAAGCTTACTCCCATATGAGCTCTGGCAAGGCTTGAACTCAGTGCTGTTGTTCCAACAGTTGAGATGCAGAGATGATGGCCAAAGAGTTAGACATAGAACTAAATAACTAAATTATGTCACTGTTTGCCAATAGCAAGGTTGTGCTCAGTTACATATCTAATGAAACAAAGAAATTCCATGTTTATGAACATAATAGGATCCAACATATCAAATGATCAACTCAGGAAAGCCAATGGAATTGTGTTCCTACTGATCTCAACCTGGCAGAGGGCTCCAAGCTAATTGGCTCATGGTTAACTGGCCCAGCATTTCTTGCTGGTCCCCACGGGAACATCTTCGAGGCCCATACAGGTGTACCCTGTTTTTCGAATGTTCGCTTTACGACAACTCACTGTTACGAAAGACCTACATCAGTACCTGTTTTCACTAACCAAAGAAGATTTTTGCTTTTATGAAAAAGATGCCCCACTTTATACATCTTTACCCTAAGAAAGACTACCATGACAGTGAAATCTTGTGCGGGCAGTTGTTTGTGCATGCGCGTATGTGCTGATTTTTTGTTGCCCCCAAATCGATTTTGGCTCGCTGTCTTCCTGATTTTGATAAGTGAAACTACACCATACATACAATATTTCTACTTTATATTGGGTGTATATTTATCATATCATTCCTGCTTTTACTATATGTTCATGTTATTTTAGGTTTTGTGTTATTTGGTTTGATTTGGTAGGTTATTTTTTGGGTCTGGGAACGCTCAAAAAATTTTTCCCATATAAATTAATGGTAATTGCTTCTTCACTTTGACATTTCGGTTTACAAATGCTTTCATAGGTACGCTCTACCTTCGGATTGTGGGGGAAACCTGTATTTTCAAAGTGATAACAGTTGAAGACTGTGTTCAAGACCATTCATTGAGAATATCCTCCTTTTGCCAAAGACTTAATGAAATGATCATTTAACTTTTGCTTCAATAGTTAAGTTTGACATCCTATGTATGCCTGGCAGGGAGTGTTCAGGCCTCCAGAAGTGCAGTTTGTTTTGTATGAACATCACTTCCTATACTTAAGCTGTTTAACTGAGACCCAGCATTGTGCAAACAATTGAGTATCAGGAAAGGAATTTAGATCAGAATGCGCATGGCAAAAAAATTCTTGGGGAATAACCATCTCCAGCATAACTGCTCTTCCAGCAAATGGGAAATTGAGAGGGATGGAATATGGCAATGTTGCATCTAAATATCCTAAAGGAAGGTAGTGAAAAAATATATTTCTTACAATTTGGAAAAGTAATAAAGGGAATCCAATATCATATCTACCAGCGTACACCATCAGCAAAAGCTAAGATCACTGCTAAGGTGTGGATTGAACAAAGGATCTTCTTCATTTGCATTAACTGTTATGTCTCAATTAACCAAAATGATGATGAATCGAGAAGCAGAGTTTTACAAGGGAATGTGGGCCTACATGAAAATCCAGAGAAAGTTCTCAGAAAAGTATGAGATGGAACCAATCATGGTTTTGTCTTCAACTTAAATTTATTTAACATTGTCATGGCTGTACTGTATGCAAAACTTAATAACTCATTGACATGGAAGACGTGGGCCAAGACCAGATAAACGCCAAACAATGCAGAAGTTTCAATTCTCAATTATAATTAAGATATCCATTTTACTATAAGGTGAATGAAGATTAGCATTTATACACTAAACGCGAGGACTCTGGGATAGAGGCATACTTTGCTGAACTAAAGAAACAGCATAGGAGCGGCAGGTGCACACCATGGAAATGCAACCAATTCTGAAGATAGCAACATCCAGTCAATACATCAAATGACGCCGAGGAGGAAGGTTGCTTGACAACACTGGCAATAAGGAGTGGCCTGACCTCCATGCTATAAGAAAACAATGAAGTGTGGAAAGCTGATCAACTTAAAGATATGATGCCTGCAAAATAATTGAATTTAAATTTGTTGATCTTCATATGTTCTTAAATTTTAATTGAATCATTTTATTATTTAGGCTTGTGGAAGTATGCAGTTTTATGGCTATTACTTGCATTTGGTGACATACCGAACCCAGATGTCGTATCATAAAAACAATCAAACTCCACAGTTTGCCTGGTAGTTTCCTTCGTTTCGTATCATGTGTACAGTGAGTCGTACATCAGACATACATCTCTGAGGCTTGTTTTGTTCTGAAGATGAGGTGTCAGTGAAGTGATAAGTTAAATTGATTTTTGATACCCATTCTAACAACCAGGACACAGAAATGTTATGGTACCAGGTGCAAAAAAGACGTATCAAAGAGGAAGAGTCTTCCATTTACTATTAGCAGCTGCACTATTCCAATGCAAAAATACTTTCATTTCCAACAGTTCCAAGGTTCAGCTGCATAGACATGGCAGCATAAGCCAACCTCAGCTGGTCACTGAATAAAATATATTTGCTTAATGAAAGACCAAAGAAATCATTTTTCTTGAATTTCTGCTCATACTGCAATGGGTTCTGGTCCTGTTTCTGTGAACAGTCATACTCAGCTGTAAAATATGTAGCTTTGAGAACCATTCATTTCATATCTTGTAATCAAAAATGATAGTTGTGGTATACCAATTCAGTTCAGTTTCACATCCCCTTTCTGTAGTATAGTCAGTCTGGAGTATGAGATTGAACTTGATTTACCTTAGGCACTCCTTTTCTTAGAAACAGAGCTGCTTCCTGTATTTTTTAGTTTATGCAGTGCAAGTGGAAACACTTGACATTAATTAGAAAGCCAACAACATAAACTGTAGGTTTAATGGCCAACTCTGAAAATGCCTTCAATTACATCTCAGTTGACCTATTTTAGTAGACTTTTCAGCCTCCTTAGTTTAAATTGACAGTGGTAAATCAGAGAACAGAGGTGGATCAGCTCCCTTCTGCTCTAATTAGTGATTGAGGTTCATAATGGATTGATTCTGAGGCCCTTAGTCAACTGCACACTATTGTCTGAAGTTCCCTTGTGTCAACTGACTTTAAAATACAGCTGGAGGGAGAGCCCGGCAAATGACAAATGGTTTTCACATCCACATGTTGATTAGAGCCAGTTAGCACAGCAAGTCATTCATCATTATTTTAAAGATATTATGTAAGTAGCTTGTTCAAAATAATCGCAGCATTCAAAACTTCTTAATACCAGTGGGCTTTTCAAAATTCTCTTCTGTATGCACACATCTTATTTCAAAATCATTAGGTCAAAAGAAGAAAACCTTATCATCAGCTTCCACTCTGCGCTTCAGTTACTGGCCTCAGAGGACTCATAGCTTGTTAGACCCATTGTACTGCACAGTTAATGGGTTTATCACATGTTCATTTACGATCTCCTGCAAGCCATAAACTTTAAGATACTGCTGCTCGACAATGAAAGCAAGACATCTGCGGCATTTACTGCTATCTATTGCTGGCTTCATGGAAACATCTGGCCTTTTAAAGATCAGTCCCCACTCCATCACTTAAAGTTAATAATCAAGCTTGGCAATTTGGTGCACTGCTTTGGAGAGAGTTTCATTTTATTACAAGTGCTGCTTTTCAAAAAAGGAAAAGGCTTTGCTCCGAGTGTTTGCTCAGCAGGATGCAAAAGATCCTAAGGTATATACAAAGAAAGGCAAGAATTCTCCTAATGTCCCAAACTAATATTTATGATTTAACCAACACTGCCTGATTAGATTGATTGGCCAAACATTTCATTTACACTGTGTGGGATTTCACTGTTCACATGTTGTATTTGTTTGCCTTAATGTCACTCTCCTTTCCTATGAAACACTTCAGGACTCATTCAGACAGCCAAGAATCCGGAGCCGGGTCTGGCAGTAAAAGCAGAGATGAGAGTGTGATTGAAGCCACTGGATTTGACACACAGCTATCAACTAGCATACAGTGCTTGCGCTGCATGTAAACTAGAGGGAGTATTAACATGTAGTGAGTAACTAGACATGTGATGCACCATCAATAACTCTCTCTGAGATGTAAAGGCGAGATCGGCTTTTATTGACTGGAAGAAGGAACAAGCAGTGGTTGACCACCATACTACACCCTGGAGACTGAGAGGCCGGTCTCAGACCTCAATCGCCTTTATACAGGGGTCTGTGGGAGGAGCCACAGGAGCAGTCAGCAGGGGGCGTGTCCAGACAGGTATATGTAGTTCACCACAACATGAGTGGCATGCAGCCTGAGCAGAGGAAACAGGACAGTACATGGGTGAGTTCCTCAGAGGGAAGGATCCTTGGCAAGGGACTAAGAAGATCATATCATGCAGAGTGTCTGATTAGTACGTATAAAGTACAGGCATCCAAGTTGGAAAGGCTCTGAACATGATCATGGAGCATGGAGGAGTCGGTCATCAGACTTGGGCAGGGCCCAAACCCCGTTCTTTCTAGCGTGAAAGTGATGAGCTTCACAAATGATGACTGACACATTGGCACAATAGCTATATGTCAGCAAATGCAGAAATCACATGATATCTGGGGGTTTGATCTACTTGGGCCCCAGGATGCAATGGGTATGCTCACACAATTGGAATGCATGCAAACCTATATTTTCAATCCAACTACCACCTTTAATAGAGAAAGAAATCTATTCAGCTGCCGGGCAATAAAAAGGCTCTGTGACCTTACGCAACAAGCTGAAGCAAAAAGGAATATGTTGAAAATGTCTCGAGCTCCAAGATGTGTGAGATCAAAGTCAATGCAACATTAAGATCTACTGTCAAAGCAGAGTTCACATTTTTCTGTGGTTGTACTGCGACCAGTCAGGATATCCTTGCCAAGTTACAATTGCCTCATGATTTGTTCCTTACTGAATTTCAAGGAAAGTTGCTCTTGAAGTCACAATATGGATGTGGCCCTCCCTCCCCTCCTTCCTTCTTTCCTCGTCCAGCAGTTCTGGAAGCTTGCTGCTCATGCTGCAGAATGGCTGCAGAATTACCCATCTCAAGGAGGAATGGGTCGTTCCGGAAAGCCTGTAGTGACCCATCATTTCCATCCCAAAAAGAATGAGTTCTAAACTTGTAATATAAGGGGCAGAAGAAAACCACTCAATATCTCGTGCTTGCTCTGCCAGAATAGATCAAATTGTAACGGAAACCACATTCCCATCTACCCCAATAACTATTTGCCCCCTTTGTTATCAAGAATCTATTTACCACTACCTTAAAATAATCAAAGGCTCCACTTTTCACCACCTTATGAGGAAGAGAGCTTCAAATACTCCTGACCCTCAGTTTTGCCTCAACACTGCTTACTTTTAAACAATGGCCTGTGATTCCAGCTTCTCCAACAGGAGTAAAAATTCCCTACACAGACTCTCAGGATCTTATATATATATATATCAATTAAGCCCCTTTTCATTCTCTTAAATCTCAGCAATCTGGCCTGACCAAGTTTAGTTCATAATCTGTCTCTTCCAGATATTAGTCTGGTTAATGTTTTTTTGAACCTCTTCAAATGTATTATCATCCTTCCTTAAATAAGGAGACCAATACTGTTACATAATACTCCAAGTATAATTATGCCAATGCCCAAAATAACTACAACACTATATTCTTGTTTATTTTCCCATTATTTCCTGTTCCTGTCTACCAGCCTTTTCCACATCATTCACCAGGACACCCAGATCTCTCTGCAATCTGTCATCATTTATATAATATGCTTCATGTACTTTTCTGCAAATTGCATAATTTAATAGTTTCCCACATTATATTCCGTTTACTGTACCCGTGCCCATTAAGATAATCTGTCAGAATCGTCTTGTAGTCTCCTTGTTTCCTCCTCACAATGTGTTTTCCTGTCTATCTTTATGCCATCAATAAATTTAGCAATCATGCCTTTAGTGCGTACATCCAAATGAATAATGCTTAGATTCCTGGAACTGTAGCATACCACTTGTTACATCTTTCCAAGGCACATTTTTGCCTATTATCGGCCAGCCAATCTTCCATACAAGCCAATATTTTAGCTCAAACACACGGAGCCTTTAACTTTCTGTATCAGCCTTTGATGTGGCACCTTCACTGAATGTTTCCAGAAATCTAAGTCCAGCGCATCAACAAATTCCCCTTTATCCACAGCGCATATTTCTTATTCAAAGTATTTCATTCAAGGGGTCAAATGATTTCCCTTCCACTAAATAAATTTTGACTTACCTGATTAATTTCCATTTTTCTTGGTGTACTAATAAAACAATTTTTAATAATAATATTTGACATTGCAACAAATATTAAGTAACTGATATTCTGTTTCCTTCCCTTTTTTAATAATTAAGATAAATGTGTTATTTTTCAATTGAACGCAAGTTCTTCAATAAACTGGAATTTTTGAAAATTGTTATCAAAATACCAACTTCCTAATTTGCTATTACTTTTAAAACTCTAAGATAAGGTTTGTCAGGACTTGTCAACTTGCAGCTCCAACCATTTACTTACATGCCATTTCACCATGAATGTAATTTTCTTGAGTTCCTCTGTCTTTCAATACCCGATTTTGTGCTATTTCTGGGCTGTTTCGCATGCCCAGTGTTGTGAATACTGAAGGAAAATAACTGTTCAATTCCTATCTCATTATGTATTTGACATTTCTGGCTGGCTTTTTCTGTCCTCCTACTTTTTCCATTGTTAATCCTTTAGTTGTTCATTGTATTTTTAAGTTCTGTCCAGTTTTCTGGACTGCCACCTATTCTTTGCACAAAATATGCTTTTTTAAATTTGATACGAAGTTTAATTTTGTTTTGAGTTATCCACAGATGGTGGGACCACCGCTGGAAGTTTTCTTCCTTGCTGGAAGCTATCTATACTGTGTAATCTAAAATATCCCCTTAAACATCTGCCGCTGCATCTCACCTGATTTAACCCTTAATATTAATCTTAGTACTTTCTTTATCTGTTTCTTTCTCCCCTTCCCTCCCTCTCCCTTCCTCTCCCTCTCTCCCCCTCTTCCTCTCTTTTCCTCTCTCTCCCTCTACCCCCCCCTTGCCCTCCCTCCCTCTTTCAAATGAGCATGAATGCAAAATTCATTCATTATGTTCACTGCTGCCATGTAATGCCTTCATTATAAAGTAATCACTGAACCTATTTTGGGGTATTTTGTGGAAAATACCAAAACCTCCTCATCTAGGCTTACTTTATGCGTCAAAATTCAGTTACATGTTGATTAAAATTGCCTATAATTATTATGGAACTTTTCAGAGTTGCTCCTATTATTTGACTCTTTATACACTGTCCCTCCAGAAGTTACTTCGACATCCTCATTTCTTGAACTGCATTAAGAGAGCCACTCGTCTGCCTTTCCCTACCTTCCAGTCCTTATGTAATTTAAGTATAAAACTCCCTATCCATGTCATCCTGTAGTCATTTCCCTGTCTGCAGGCATTAAAACACCAGATGCTCATGGTCACTTTTGCTTTGTTCATTCAGTTTAGCTTGCAGGAGTGACCCTGAGCTTCTGGTATTTAATCCCCTTTCTCTGCCCCATGCTGATCTGTCCGTGGCATCGTGCACTGTTCCAAGGAAGCAGAATACCAATTTGAGGAACAATACCTCATTTGCTATCTGGTTTTATTGCAGCCTTTGAGAACCAATACTGTATTCTCCAACTTCAGGTAATTTGCTCTTTCTGCCAATATCATTATTAATCATTTCTGCCAGTTATCCATCTATACTTTTGACTCAGTTTTTTCTCTCTTCATCAGTACAATATGATTTGCTGGACATGTCCCACTGCCCAATTATTAGCAATGTATAACTTAGAAAATGAACATAACTTGCCTCTAACTGCCCCATTAACCCCTTTGATCGCACCTTGCTCTGTCGGCGATATTTCCTCTAACCAATCCATTCTTCCTATCTTCCCTGCATTTTAAAATTAGCTTTTTAACTTTCCCTTTCTCAGCTTCAGTGGACAGTCACAGACCCAAGGCAGTAACTGCATTTCTTTCTCTACAGATGCTGCCTGACCCACTGAGCGTTTCCAAGTTTCTCTCTCTAATTCTAGAGCTAGGTGTCAGGGGCTTCAACAAACTCAGAGATTTTCGCCAGCTCAGCAAATGCTTTGAAAACAACATCCACTGACCACAGCACAGTGCAAGTTTTACACATTTGCTTTTAGTCTGTCTGAGGGCCAGGGCACATTCTCACAATCACTAGAGGATATACAAGCTAAATTACAGATGCAGGATTTCTGTAAAGTACAAAAGTACACCTGCTTGAAGGGCTTACAACAGCTTTTCATGTTCCACTATCCTTCCTCCATTCCCATTTGAACATTACCATCATCTGGTTTATATTTTATTCATCCAGCCTGATTAGCAACACCAGCAGAACATACTCAAGAGACCATTCTCACAAATGACCTCTGTGTCATCTAAACGTACCCACTACACCAATTACTTACACAATTTGAATAAATTACCAACATAAGGCACTTCTTTCAAGTGAATCATTATCACAATTAACCAAATAAAATCCCTTGTGTTACATGTATATAATTAACTATGCTTAACTAAGTTTCTCTTTATGCAAATTAACTACAAGTGACTGCAAGGTCTACCCACTCTTAGTTGAAGAAAAGTATTTCTGTTATCACTGAAGGATCCTTAATGTCCAGACTTAATTTTAGGTGAAGCTGTGCTCAGAAGGCCTGTAGAAACTAAAGCTGTCATTTACACTGACACTATAAATTATGGCAAACAAAATGTTTGATCTTGGTTCAATGCATTCTCATTAATGGCCATATGTCACATAAATTACCACAGTTCACCTTCATTTCATACCATGGCAGAGCACAATTAACAACTAATAGCAAAAGTTCTGTATCAACTGTAATACTGTACTGGATTAACGGTCTGAAACAGCACTGCCTGCAAGTGTCTGCAAGACACGAAGAATTGACTTGACTTTATTACTTACATCCTTCATGTACACGAGGAGTAGAAATCTTTACGTTGCATCTCTGTCTAAAAGTGCAATGTGCAATTTATAGTAATTTATAATAAACAGTATGTGCAACAGGACAGTCAATATAACATAGAAATAAAGAATCAGGTTTATTATCACCGGCATGTGATGTGAAATTTGTTAACTTAGTAGCAGCAGTTCAATGCAATACATAATATAGAGGAAGAAGAAAAAAATAATAATAAATAAGTAAACAAATAAGTAACTCTTATTCAGAGAGCAAACACGAGGAAATCTGCAGATGCTGGAAATTCAAACAACACACACAAAATGCTGGTGGAACACAGCAGGCCAGGCAGCATCTATAGGGAGAAGCGCTGTCAACATTTCGGACCGAGACCCTTCATCAGGACTCTTATTCAGTATACTTTATGCATTATACATATATTGAATAGACTAAAATCATGCAAAAAACAGAAATACAGTACTATGTTTTTTAAAAAGTGAGGTAGAGTCCAGGAGTTCAATGTCTATTTAGGAATCGGATGGTAGAAGGGAAGAAACTGTTCCTGAATCGCTGACTGTGTGCCTTTGGGCTTCTGTACCTCCTACCTGATGGTAACAGTGAGAAAAGTCCATGCCTTAGGTTCTGGAGGTCCTTAGTAATGGACGCTGCCTTTCTGAGACACCGCTCCCTGAAGATGTCCTGGGTACTTTGTAGGCTAGTACCCAAGATGGAGCTGACTAAATTTACATCCCTCTTCAACTTCATTCAGTCCTGTGCAGTAACTACCCACCACCCCCCCCCCCATACCAGACAGTGATGCAGCCTGTCAGAATGCTCTCCATTGTTCATCTATAGAAGTTTTTGAGTGTATCTGTGACATACCAAATCTCTTCAAACTCCTAATGAAATATAGCCACTGTCTTGCCTTCTTTATAACTGCATCAATAGATCCTCATAGATCTTAACACCCAGGAACTTGAAACTGCTCAGTCTCTCCCCTTCTGATCCCTTTATGAGGATGGTATGTGTTCCTTTGTCTTGCCCTTCCTGAAGTCCACAATCAGTTCTTTCGTCTTACTGACATTGAGTGCCAGGTTGTTACTGTGGCACCACTCCACTAGTTGGCGTATCTCACTCCTGTAAGCCCTCTCGTCACCATCTGAGATTCTACCAACAATGGTTGTACTGTCAGCAAATGTATAGATGGTATTTGAGCTATGCCTAACCACACAGTCGTGTGTGTATAGAGTAGAGCAATGGGATAAGCACACACCTCTGAGGTTTGCCAGTGTTGATCGTCAGTGAGGAGGAGATGTTATCACCAATCTACATAGATTGTGGTCTTCCATTTAGGAAGTCAAGGATCCAATTGTAGAGGGAGGTACAGAAACCCAGGTTCTGTAACTTCTTGATCAGGATTGTAGGAATGATGTTATTAAATGCTGATCTATAGCCGACGAACAGCATCCTGACATAGATGTTTGTGTCGTCTAGGTGGTCTAAAGCCGCATGGGGAGCCAGTGAGATTGTGTCTGCCATTGACCTATTGTGGCAATAGGCAAATTGCAATGGGACCAGGTCCTTGCTGAGGCAGGAGTTCAGTCTAGTCATGACCAACCTCTCAAAGCATTTCATCACTCTAGATGTGAACGCGACTGGGCAACAGTCATTAAAGCAGCTCACGTTATTCTTCTTAGACACTGGTATGATTGTTGCCTTTTTGAAGCAAGTGGGAACTTATGCCCGTAGCAGTGAGAGATTGAAAATGTCCTTGAATATTCCTGCTAGTTTGTTGGCATATGTTTTCAGAGCCTTACCAGGTACTCCATTGGGACCTTCTGCCTTGCAAGGACTCACTCTGTTTAAAGACAGCCTAACATCGGCCTCTGAGACAGAGATCACAGGGTCATCAGGTGCAGCAGGGATCTTCACAGCTGTAGTTGTGTTGTCCCTTTCAAAGCGTGCATAGAAGGCTTTGAGTTCATCTGGTAGTGAAGCATCACTGCCATTCATGCTATTGGGTTTTGCTTTGTAGGAAGTGATGTCTTGCAGACCTTGCCAGAGTTGCCATGAATCCAATGTTGTCTCCAATTTCGTTCAAAATTGTCTCTTCGCCCTTGAAATAGCACTCTGCAGATCATCACTGGTTTTCTGGTACAGGCCTGGGTCACCAGATTTGAATGCCACAGATTAACCTTCAGCAGACGATGAACCTCCTGGTTCGTCCATGGCTTTTGCTTTGGGAATGTACAGTAAGTCTTTGTGGGCACACACTCATCCACACAGGTTTTAATGAAGTTGGTAACAACCGCAGCATACTCATCCAGTTTCGAAGATGAATCCCTGAATACAGTCCATTCCACTGGCACGAAGTGGTCCTGTAGGTATTCCTGTTCATCCCTTGTCCATACCTTCTTGGTCCTCACTACTGGTTCTGCAGTCTTCAGTCTCTGCCTATACTCGGTGTAGAAGTACAGCCAGGTGATCAGACTTTCTGAAGTGAGGGCATGGAATAGCACAGTAGGCATTCTTGATGATGGTGTAGCAATGGACCAGTGTGTTGTTTCCTCTGGTATTGCAAAGTGATCTGTTGATGGTAGTTGCTTAGTGATTTTTTCAGACTGGCCTAGTTAAAATCTCCCAAAAAAGTGGTGAAGATGTTAAGATGTGCTGTTTCATGCATGTTGATCCCATTGCTCTGATCATCTAAAGCCGAACTGACATTGGCCTGAGGTGGAATGTATACTGCTACCAAAATGAGCCTAGAGAACTCCTATGGTAATTCTAGTGAGCAGAATTGGGACAGCACTGATATATTTGTGAACCAAGAAGAGTTGATCATGAGGCATACTTCACCACCTCTACTTTTGAGAGAGTCTACAGATCTGTCCTGGTGGTGTATGGTTAACCCATTGATCTGAATCGCTGCATCTAGTACGGAAGGGGTTAACCAAGATTCCGTAAAACAAAGGAGACACGCGGTCCTAATGTCGCTCTAATTCAACACCCTAGCTCTGAGATCATTGATTTTATTCACCAGAGCGTTTCCTTAAACGTACTTGTAACCCCAATCTACAGCCGCTCATCTTCCGCGGACACTTCTGTCTACAGTCAGAGTTGTTTCTGTCAGTTTTAAGCAGTGACAGCTCATTTAAATGCATTAAAACATCTTTATTGATTGTACTGACCTTGGAAGCAGTTGTGCTTTTTAGCTGTATCAGGCTGAAACGGGAATATTTAATCATATCAATTGAGAGCTCTGCTGCTACTCGAGTCACACCTAGGCGCCTTGGAAGTAAAATACAATTGTATCAGCATTAATTAATCAGTCTGATGGCCCGGTGGAAGAAGCTGTCCCGGAGCCTCTTGGTCCTGGCTTTTATGCTGTTTCCCGGTTGGTAGCAGTTGGAACAGTTTGTGGTTGGGGTGACTCAGGTCCCCAATGATCCTTCAGGCACTTTTTGCACACCGGCCTTTGTAAATGTCCTGAATAGTGGGAAGTTCTCATCTACAGATGTGCTGGGCTGTCCACACCACTCTTTGCAGAGTCCTGCAATTCCCATACCAGGCAGTGACACAGCCAGTCAGGACGCTCTCAACTGTGCTCCTGTAGAAAATTCTTAGGATTTGGGGAGTCATACCAAACTTCTTCAACATTCTGAGGTGAAAGATGCGCTGTTGTGCTCTTTTCACCACCCGGCCAGTATGTTCATACCAGGTGAGATCCTCCATGATGTTTATGCCAAGGAACTTAAAGCTGTTCACCCTCTCAATCCCAGATCCATTGATGTCAATAGGGGTTAGCCTGTCTCCATTCCTCCTGCAGTCCACAACCAGCTACTATGCTTTTGCAACGTTGAGGGAGAGCTTGTTTTCTTGACACTACAGATGAACAAACTGATGTTTTAATTTAAACAGAATGTAGCTGGCTGCAAGAAGACAAATTGTGTCATGGTGTAGAATGTACCCACGCAGAAAAGGCCTAATAAGCAGATGGCAGTCCTTCTGTGTTACCCAACATGTAACCACCTTAAGAAGCCAGCCAACAAATGCCAAACACTATCATCTGGTCTCTTTAAATGGGATCTAGAATCCGTTTCAAGTCTACAAAAGTGGTGGATACAGCCCAGTTCATCACAGGCAAAGCCCTCCCATCACTAAGCATATTTAATAGGAGAGATGCCGCAAGCAAGCAGCATCTTTCATCAATGACCCCCACTATCCAGGCCATGCCCTTTTCTCACTACTAGCATTAGACATGAGGTACAGAAGGTTTTGGTCCTACACCACCAGATTCAGGAACAGTTATTACCCAACAGCCGTTAGCCTCCTGAACCAGTGTAGACGACTCCACTTACCTTAATGCTAAACTGACTATATAACTATAGACTTGCTTTTCAGGACTCTACAATTCATGATTTTTTTTTAACTCTTAGCTCTTTTTTTCACATTGGATCTTTGTCTTTGTTATTTATAGTTTTCTCATAAATTCTTTTGTATTTCTTTGTTTTCCTGTAAATGCCTGCATGAAAATGAGCCTCAGGATTGTATACGGTGACATATTCGTACTTTGATAATTAAATTCCTTGATTTGGTTTTGAGTTGATTTGACTGGATCAAGAAAGTGCAATCAGCAGCTGCATGCCCTTTCTAGGTTTGTGGACAAATGGAGAATCTATTGCCAAGCACCCTCTAAAATCACATTTAGACCAGGCATCAAATCATGACATCTAATATTTCAATCCGCACAGATTTATTCACTTCAGATTTTTTCGCTTCATTAGTATTCTATCAGTTAGATTTGAAAGAGAAATCACCATCCCAGTTACCTGAGTCTGATTTTCCACTCAGAGCACATCTCAAACGATGAAATTATAATTTGGCTTTATCACAAAGAGCACAAGTGTAATTTGCTGCTGTGTTTTCTGATTCACTGAGTAGTTACTGTAGAGAGACTTGCTCCTAAGTAGGACAAGCTAACAAAGAGCCTTGCATCATGCAATCTTTTAGCGCCTAATCTATGAACATTACAAATTCAGACAGTACACTGTTAATTGCAAAGCCCTTAACTGTGTAGAAGTGCAGAAGGATCTTGGGGTCCTGAAAACACCAACACAGGCTGAAAGAGTGGTAAAGAAGATGACATATCACATGCACGTCTTTATCAGTTCATTAGTCTCCTTCTTTAAGTTTCCCCATCTCTACCACATCTGCTCTCTGGGGCTTTTCATTCCAGAACAACTGAGGTGCCTTCTTTCTTCAAAGAAAGGGGTTTCCCCTTCCTCCACCATCAACACTGTCCACATCTCCCCTCACCCCAACCTCTCACTGACACATCAAGGAAAGGGTTCCTCTTGTTCTCACCGAATACTCCACTGGCCTCTGAGTCCAGCACGTGTATAGGAACATAGAAAACCTACAGATCAATACAGGCCCTTCGGCCCGCAAAGTTGTGCTGAACATTTCCCTACGTTAGAAATTACTAGGGTTGTTCATAGTCCTCTATTTTGCTAAGCTCCATGTACCTACCCAAAAGTCTCTTAAAAGATCCTATCATATCTGCCTCCACCACTGTTGCTGGCTCTCCAGAGCTTTCACCATCTCCAAAGGGAACCCACTACCAAACACATTTTTCTCTCTCCCTCCCTACTTTCTACATTCCACAGCAATCACTCCCTAGGTGACTCCCTTGTCCACTTGTCCCTCCCCACTAATCTCCCTCCTGGTTCTTTTCCCGGTAAGCAGAACAAGTCAAGTCACTTTTTATTGTCATTTCAACCATACCTGCTGGTGCAGTACTTAGTAAAAACGAGACAATGTTTTTCAAGATCATGGTGTTACATGACACACTACAAAAACTAGACTGAGCTATGTTTAAAAAAAACACAGAAAAAAAAACACTGGGCTACAGACCTACCTAGGACTGCATAAAGTGCACAAAACAGTGCAGGCATGACAATAAATAATAAACAAGACAATGGGGCAGTAAGGTGTCAGTCCAGGCTCTGGGTATTGAGGAGTCTGATAGCTTGGGTGTTGCAAGGCCGTGGCGGTGGAACGAACCCAAGCGCTGAACACAGGCGCGGAGGCCGAGGAGGGAGATGCTGCCATCGTAGCAAGCATGGGAAGGGTTCCAAAGGGGGTTTTACACGGAGTCTTGGTCAATAATTCACGGACAAGGCTTGACTTAGAACTGATAGTCCTAAACACCGTGGAGTGAGGTTACTCGTACACAAGTCAACCAACAAACTGGCAGTTTCTAGTAGTGGTCACAGAACTCTTATATGACTCTGTTTGATGGCATGCAGGTGTTCGTAATTATTGGAACCTGGGAATAGATTGGGAACTAACAATGTATTACAGGCCCAATTCCTGAGTAAGATAGCCAGGTGCCAAAAGGAACTGTTACGTAGTCTGGTTGTGAGAGCCCAAATGCTTCAGTGCCTTTTCCCAGATGGCAGGAGGGAGAAGAGATTCTATGAGGGGTGCGTGGGGTCCTTCATAATGCTGTTTACTTTGTGGATGCAGCGTGTAGTGTAAATGTAATGGCCGGAAGAGAGACCCCGATGATCTTTTCAGCTGACCTCACTACCCGCTGCAGGGTCTTGCGATCCGAAAAGTGCCACACCAGCCCTTACAACTCCTCCCTCACTACCATTCAAGACCCCAAACAGTCCTTCCAAGTGAGGCGACACTTCATCTGTGTGTCAGATGGAGTCATCTACTGTATCTGGTGCTCCCAGTGTGACCTCCTGTAAATCAGTGAGGCCCGGCATGGATTATGAAACTGCTTCACAGAGCACCATCTCTCTGTCCACCAAAAAGAAGAGGAATCTCCTGGTGGTCACCTGTTTCAATTCCACTCACCATTCCTACATATCAGTCTCTTCTCTCTCTGGCCGTCCATCCCATAGGGTGATGATGATTCCCTTCGGTCAGTTAGGGGGGTGTGTTGAGGATACCCCACTCCTCAGGAAGGAACAGCACGTGCGTTAATGGAGTTTAGGTGAGTATGGGGTTGCACAGGTCCAGACCCACCCGCTCAACATCCCCTCCTGGATCCAGCGGCATAGTGACGTCCAAGATGGCTGGGGGATGTTCTGTTGCAGTGAACGGCCAGACCGAGCGTCGATGCAAGGGATGCCCTTTCCGCGCTTCACGGATGTGTTTGCTAGATGGTCGTTGACCCCACGAGAGGGTTCATCCGCCCTTTGACAGGTCTTGTTTCTCGTCCTGCAGGGTGTCTAGCCACCCACCTCTCCAGGCAAGGCTGGTGGGGGAGCCGGTTTAGTCGCCGACCAGCCGACCATGCGTACGGAGTTACATGGTACCAGCACCACTCAGATGAGTGACCAGACCAGGTCTCCTCTACTGCCACAATGAATCCACGCTCAAGTTGGAGGAGCAACACCTTGTATTCCATCTAGGTAGCCTCCAACTTGATAACATGAACATTGATTTCTCAAACTTCCAGTAGTTACCCCCCCCCCCCCACCCTCCTCACCTTCAGAATTCCCCAGTCCTGTTTCACTCTCTCACCTGCTCATCACCTCCCACTGGTGCTTCTCCCTCCTTCCCTTTGTTCCCTGGCACTCTGTCCTCTCTATCAGATTCCTTCTCTTCCAGCCCTTTATTTCTTTCACCAATCAACTTCCCAGCTCTTTACTTCACCCTCTCCCCCTCGCCTAGTTCCATCTATCATCTGCCACCTTGTACTTCTTTCTCCCCTCTTTCCACCTTCTTATTGTGACCTGTCGCCTTCCTTTCCAGTCCTGGTAAAGGGTCTCGGCCCAAAACGTCGACGGTTTACTCTTTTCCATAGGTGATGCTGCCTGGCCTGCTGAGTTCCTCCAGCATTTTGTGTGTGTTGCTGTTGCAATCATAGAAACATAGAAACATAGAAAATAGGTGCAGGAGTAGGCCATTCGGCCCTTCGAGCCTGCACCTCCATTCAGTATGATCATGGCTGATCATCCAACTCAGAACCCTGTACTTGCTTTCTCTCCATACCCCCTGATCCCTTTAGCCACAAGGGCCATATCTAACTTCCTCTTAAATATAGCCAATGAACCGGCCTCAACTGTTTCCTGTGGCAGAGAATTCCACAGATTCACCACTCTCTGTGTGAGGAAGTTTTTCCTCATCTCGGTCCTAAAAGGCTTCCCTTTTATCCTTAAACTGTGACCCCTCGTTCTGGACTTCCTCAACATCGGAAACAATCTTCCTGCATCTAGCCTGTACAATCTCTTTAGAATTTTATACGTTTCAATAAGATCCCCCCTCAATCTTCTAAATTCCAATGAGTATAAGCCTAGTCCGGGGGTCGGCAACCCGCGGCTCCGGAGCCACATGTGGCTCTTTTACGTCTGTGCTGCGGCTCCCTGTTGCTTTGGGAAATAATTGGTCAGTATTTAATTAAAATGTATTTTATGTTAGTTTGTTTTTGAAATGTAATTCTAAATTTGAAGATTATGGTGATCTTGTACAATCTAAATAAAATGTTGTGGCGACCCATTTCCTGACACATCCGAACCGGCTCACAATTAGCCAGCGTTCAGGCTAAGGGAGATAGCCTACGGGGGTTTGTGAGTACGTGTCTTTTGCAGCATCTGCGCCCATGGGGGAGCGGGTTGAGGGAGGCTTAAAAGCAAGGCTGTTTAGTTCGAATAAAGCTATCTTTGACTGCAGTTTACTGACTGCGTGTAGCACACCGCTACAACGTGTTTTTATCGCTGGCTGTCCAGAGGGAAGGTGCTGAAACACTTTGTCGCGTGTCTGGAAGAAGTGAAAACTTTCCTGGGCAGCAAAGGGCTCACCTTTCCTGAGCTGGAACAGCCAGAGTGGCTGGAAAAGCTACACTTCATGGTAGATATGACAGCGCACCTGAACACGCTGAACACAGCTCTTCAGGGGTAAGGACGTACAGCCCTGCACATGTTGGAGGATGTTTTGGCATTCGAGCGCAAGTTGACAGTGCTTGCCAGAGATTTACAGAAAGGCACATTGTCTCACTTCCCCAATTTGAGAGAGTTCAAACAAGGTCACGACATGATAAATTCGGAGTATTTACATTCTGCAATCATCGCAATGCAAACATCGTTTGGGAAACGCTTCTGTGAGTTCAGAGAGGAAAAAAACACATTATCCTTCCCGGTCACTCCCCTAAGCATCGATCCATCCCTACTGAATACGACTGCATTGTCAGGTGTGAGTCAACCTGACCAAGTATGATAAATATTTTAATTGCCTATTATTTTACGTATATTCATATGTTTTCATTGTTCAGTGAAATACTCCTTTTATTTTTCAGGTTGACAGCTGGCTGACGTTATTTTTGGTTTGCTGCTGGCGGCAAATTTAAGTTTGGCGTTTTTCATAAATACAAGAAGGAATCAAATAGACGTTGAGTATTTTACTTAGAAGTAACCTTCAACCCAACGTCTTTTTTTCGGAGTTCAAAATGTTTTTGTTGCATGCAGAAATGTAATTTCGTTTTCTCTGCAGGAGTTCATCAATTTCATAAATGCAACACATTATAGTTTGTTTATACATAGCATAAAGGCAAAACAAAACGTTGTATGCAGTGTTATTTCATTTTAAATGTCAAACGGGTTTTGCGGCTCCCAGTGTTTTCTTTTCTGTGGGAAACGGGTCCAAGTGGCTCTTTCAGTGGTAAGGGTTGCTGACCCCTGGCCTAGTCGATCCAGTCTTTCTTCATATGAAAGTCCTGCCATCCCAGGAATCAATCTGGTGAACCTTCTTTGTACTCCCTCTATGGCAAGAATGTCTTTCCTCAGATTAGGGGACCAAAACTGCATACAATACTCTAGGTGCGGTCTCACCAAGGCCTTTTACAACTGCAGTAGAACCTCCCTGCTCCTGTACTCAAATCCTTTTGCTATGAATGCCAACATACCATTTGCCTTTTTCACTGCCTGCTGTACCTGCATGCCCACCTTCAATGACTGGTGTACAATGACACCCAGGTCTAGTTGCACCTCCCTTTTTCCTAATCGGCCACTGTTCAGATAATAATCTGTTTTCCTGTTCTTGCAACCAAAGTGGATAACCTCACATTTATCCACATTAAATTGCATCTGCCATGAATTGGCCCACTCACCTAACCTATCCAAGTCACCCTGCATCCTCTTAGCATCCTCCTCACAGCTAACACCACTGCCCAGCTTCGTGTCATCCGCAAACTTGGAGATGCTGCATTTAATTCCCTCATCTAAATCATTAATATATGTTGTAAAAAAACTGGGGTCCCAGCACTGAGCCTTGCGGTACCCCACTAGTCACTGCCTGCCATTTATTCCTACTCTTTGCTTCCTGTCTGCCAACCAATTCTCTATCCACATCAATACCCTACCCTCAATACCGTGTGATTTAAGTCTGCACACTAATCTCCTGTGTGGGACCTTGTCAAAAGACTTTTGAAAATCTAAATATACCACATCCACTGGCTCTCCCCCATCCACTCTACTAGTTACATCTTCAAAAAATTCTATAAGATTTATCGGAAATAATTTTCTTTTCACAAATCCATGCTGACTTTGTCCGATGATTTCACCTCTTTCCAAATGTGCTGTTATCACATCTTTGATAACCGACTCTAGCATTTTCCCCACCACCGATGTCAGACTAACCGGTCTATAATTCCCCAGTTTTTCTCTCCCTTTTTTACAAAGTGGTGTTACATTAGCCACCCTCCAATCCTCTGGAATTAATCCAGAATCTAAGGAGTTTTGAAAAATTATCACTAATGCATCCATTATTTCTTGGGCTACTTCCTTAAGCACTCTGTGATGCAGACCATCTGGCCCTGGGGATTTATCTGCCTTTAATCCCTTCAATTTGCCTAACACCACTTCCCTACTAACATGTATTTCCCTCAGTTCCTCCATCTCACTAGACCCTCGGTCCCCTATTTCTGGAAGATTACTTATGTCCTCCTTAGTGAAGACAGAACCAAAGTAGTTATTCAATTGATCTGCCATGTCCTGTTCCCTATGATCAATTCACATGTTCCTTTCAGTTTCTTTCACCACAATACAGGAAGGATGTCAACGCTTTAGAGAGGTGAGAAAAGGTTTACCAGGATGCTGCCTGGATTAGAGGGCAAGAAAGACCAAACAAACTGATGTTGCTCTCTCAGTTACAACAAAGGCTGAGGGGAGAGCCAATAGATGTATAAAAGATTACGAGAGGCATAAATAGACAGCTGGTATCTTTTTTTTCCCCCAGGATTGAAATGTCTAATTCATGTATTTAAGGTGAGAGGGGGTAAATTCAAAGGAGATGTGAGGGGCAAGTTTTTTTTTACACACAAGGAGTGGAATATGCTTTCTGTGATGGTGGTGGAGATGAATATGATAGAGGCATTCAAGCTCTCGCAGATGCAAATGAAAATGCAGGAAATGGCAGGATATATGCATTGCGCAGGCAGAATTTAGTTAGTTCAACACAACATCGTGGCCAAAGGCCTGCAACTGTGCTGTATTGTAACTGTCCTAAATTACGTAATCAGTCAGTAAAGAGTTTCCTTGTATTTTAAGAGATTAATACAGATTGTTTGGGTTTTCCTTTACAAAACCAGGCGTTTTACAAGAAATTATAAACATGAAATGTTTGAGTATCTTGTGCAATTCTTCTAAGTATAGTAAATAAATTGCCATTATTTCTTAATTTAAAAAGTTAGGCTCAGTTGCAAGCAGCAGCTTCTCAGAGAAGGGTTGGTTATTTTCAAGGGAAAAAGGAAGTCCTTTCTTCTAGTGAAAATATAAAAATCCATTTGATATTCAAGATTGAACATTGTTCAATGTCATTTCCAGTACTCTGGATCAGATCCACCAAAAAAACACTAAGATAAAGAACATAGAATAATTTTTAAAAATGTAATATACTGTATATAAATACATAAGTTATCTTATATATGCACTCAGACTGAGCGCATGTCCATAATGTGTCACAGGACCCAGAAGTGTCCATTCATGAGTTGAGTGACAGGAAATGATAAAGTAATGGCGGTTGAGGGGTGTGGTGGGGTGGAGTTAGTGGATGAAGGCATTGAGCAGCCTTACTGCTTGGGGAAAGTCACTGTTTTTGCGTCTAGCGGTTCTGGTATGGATACTGCATAGCCTCCTTCCTGATGGAAGTGGGACAGGGATCCTTCATGTTGTTGGCCGTTTTCCAGCACTTTTCTGTATATATGTCCTTGACAGCGGGCAGGCTGGTGCCGGTGATGCTTTCGGCAATTTTTCCTACACCTTATAGAGCCGTCCTGTTCGCCACACGCTGTTTTCATACCATGTAGAGTTGCAACATGTAAGGACACTCTCTACAGCTCTTCTATAGAATGACATGAGTATAGATGTGTGTAGTCCAGCTCTCTTCAGCCTCCTCAGAAATTAGAGGTGTTGGTGAGCTTATCTGATTGTGTATAATGTGCTCTGGGATCATGAGAGTTTACATGAGATGTGCACTTCCAAGAATTTGAAGCTACTCACAGTTTCCACTGTTGTGCCACTGATGTAAGAGGGGTGTGAGTGTGTAGAGAGAGTGTGTGTCCGTGAGAGAGAGAGCGTGTGTCCGTGAGACAGAGTGTTTGTCCGTTGGAGAGAGTGTGTGTCCGTGAGAGGGCGTGTGTGTCCGTGACAGTTAGCGCGTGACTGTAGAGAGAGAGAGAGAGAGAGTGTCTGTGAGAGAGAGAGGGGTGTGAGTGGTGCGAGTTCTTCTGAAGTCAATAACCATCCCCTTTGTCTTGTTTGCATTGAGGAAGAGATTATTCACCTGGCACCGAGCCTCATGCTCCTTCCCGCCGGCCGTCTCATTTTTGCTGGCGATGAGCCCCACCTCTTTCATGTCATCGGCAAGCTTGACAACGTGATAACTCGGGCATTTGGCTGTGCAGTCAGGTGTGAGCAGAGTGTACAGCAGTGGGCTGAACTAAAACATGCAGCTGCAGTCGAGGAGTTTCTCTGTTCAGCACGCCCGTTTCCAGGAGCAGAAGCAGGTTGTCTGAAGCACAGAATGGACAGCTCTTTGAAAAGCTAAGGAAGATAACTAAAATAACGAGGTCTAGCTGCATCAAACAAGAATGTAAATCACATCAATTAAAAATGTGTGAAACTGATTGCTTTTGAAAAGCTGAATTTAAAATATAATGGGATTTTAAAACTTAAGATGTCTCTTTCAGCTGATAAGACGCTACAGACAGAAGACACCTTTGAAACATATATGTTGGCTGTAGAAAATGCCGGTCCCTATCAGGGGAAATCATTTTACCTTTCATTTAATATATAACTCCAACATTCTTTATGGGTGTTTGGTTTGATTATGCAAACTATTCCAATTACTTCTTTCAAAAGATAATCACTGTACGATTCTCATTCAAAGTCTGTCAGAAGATACAATAAGGATTGGAATTTATTTTTTGCCCTTTGTCAAAACTGTTTTACTTTAAAACTAGATAAATCCTCAGAAGCAGATCTTATAAGAAGAGCAAAAACCTTGAATTAATATTGAGCCTTTAACTATTTCTGTGCACTAAGAAATACTTAACACTCAATAATCATCAAAAATCTTGCGTTTGTAGCGGTCTCTGGTGAAGATGGTGCCAGCAAACAATTCCTCAGATGACATCTTCCAGATAATCAAACATTTCAGGTTTTTAAGCATTCTACCTGTTTTTTTTAATCTTAATTTTGTTTTTGAAACTGTTGGAGCCTGGGACTGACAGTCTGTAGTCTGATCGAGCAAGCTAGGGCTTTGCCATCCCCAAGAAAACACCAGAAGAGAAATGCGAGCACGAGATACCACGAGGAGATGACATGAAGGGCCATGATCTGAGTGGCGGGGGTCCTTGATGATAGATGTTGTTTTGCTATGGCAGTGCTTCATGTAGATGTGCTCAGTGGTGGGGAGGGATTTACCAGTGATGGATTGGGCAACACCTAATACTTTTTGTAGGATTTTCCGTTCAGGGGCATTGGTGCTTTTATACCAGGTTGTGATATGCTCCCCACTACACATCTATAGGAGCTTGCCAAAGTTTTAGTTATCATGCTGAATCTTTGCAAACTCTAAGTAGACATACGTTCTTCATAATTGTACTAAAGTGCTGGGCCCAGGAGAGGAGGGGTCCTCTGAAATGATAAAACTGAGGAACTTAAAGTTGCTGACAGGCTCCACCTCTGATCCTTTGATGAGGACTTACTCATGAGCCTATGTTTTCCTTCTCCTGAAGTCAATAATCAGCTCCTTGATGTTGATGACATTGAGTAAGAGATCGTTGTTATGACAACACTCAGTCAGAGTTTCAATCTCCCTCCTCTTTACTGATTTATCACCACCTTTGACTCAGCCTATGACAGCGGTGCCGTCAGCAAATTTGAATATAGCATTGGAACTGTGCTTAGCCACACAGTCATAAGTGTAAAGTGAGTAGAGCAGGGGGCTTATCAAACAGACTTGAGTTACGCCTGTACTGATGGAGATCATGGAGGGGATGTTGTTGCCAGTCCAAGCTGACTACAGTCTGCAGGTGAGGAAATCAAGGATCCAATTGCACAAGAAGGTTGAGACCAATGTCTTGAAGCTTATTGATTAGTTTTGAAGGGATGATGGCATTGAATGCTTAGATGTAGTCAATAAAGAGCATCCTGATGTATGCACCTTTGCTATCCAGATGTTCCAAGAATGAGTGAAGAGTGAATGAGATGGCATCTGCTGTGGACCTGTTTCTCCAGCAGTCAAACTGGAGCAAATTCAGCTTGTTTCTAAGGCAGGAGTTTCATCATCACAGAGAAAGTTCAATCCTGGTAACAAATGAGGTGCAAGAGTCAGGATGAGGTAGTTGAGTGATCAAGAGCTCAGCTCTATCATACAAGAGGTTCATTCAAGAGTCTTACAACAGCAGGATGGATGCTGTCCTTGAGCTTGGTAGTATTTTCAAGCTCTTCTATAATCTGTATGATGGAAGAGAAGAGAAACTGACCAAAATGAGAGGAGTCTTTGATTATGCTGGCTGATTACCTGAGGTAGTGATATGTGTAGGAAGAATCAATGTAGATGCTTGTTTTTGCAGTGATTCTATTGAATTTCATCCACCACGTCCTTTCTTACAAAGTTCCAGATTACTGAATAGAAAACACTTTCCCTTCAAGTCATCTTTTAAACTTTTTCTTCTAACCAGAAACCAATGTGTCCTGATTTTAAAATCAGTGCCAAGTGAAAACATTCTGACAGTCTATCCTATCGGTGCCTTTTATAATTTTATATCCCTGTGTCAGGACACACTTCTAGGGAAAACAAACTTAGTCTATCCAATCTCTCTCCACAACTAGGTCCTCTGACCCAGGCAACATTTTGAAGAACCTCCTCTCTCTCGCAACCGCATCCTTCCTATAGGGTGGTAACCAGAACTGCACACAACACTCTGTGTGGTCTAACCAGTGTTTTGTCAAGTTGCTATGTAACGTCCCATCTTTTACATTCTATGCCATGATCTATGAAGGCAGGCATGCCTTGTGCATTCTTTGTCACTTCATCTACCTGTAAAGCCTCTTTCAGGAACCATAGACTTGAACCCCAAGGTCTCTTTGCTCATGAGCATTTCTTAGCAAGCTGTTCTAATCCCAGTTTACTTCCCAAAATGGATCACCTGGCACTTGTTAGGATTAAATTCTATCTCCTGTTGTGAAAAAGGGATTGCAAAATACCTCATTATCTCAAGCCTCTTTGGGGCACAGTCACCCACTTCTACAAAAGTAAAGGTTATCCTCTCCCTAGTGCTGTCACCTTACATTTCAGTTCTCTAGCTCCTGGCTACCTTGAAGCTTGCAAATCTAAATGTAACTTCCTGGCATAAGAGAAACTAAAGCACAGACGATATAGTACATGAACAGTGAAGCCAATTGGAACAGTTCTCATTTTAGGTAACTTCTATAAAATTCTATTTCTACAAAATAGAAAATGGGTAGAGATTGTCTGGTATGATATGGCTGTTCTTCAGTCAAATGTCTCAATGAATAAATCATGTATTCCAGTCATAGTCCATAAATAAACAAACTGACAGATACAAATTCAGTGGCTGAAAATGATCATAACTTTATACTCTCTGAGTTCCTTCCATGTTGGAGCTGAAAATACTTGCAACATCTTCTGTTTTGCCTTGTACCAGATGCATTGACACTCTCGTCATTACCAAGTCACCAACACTTAATTCCCTCTCACCAGAAAGCAGCAGTTGAAGCAGACGCACGAAGACAGATGGTTCTGTCGCAGTGCCACCAGCTTCACATATAATCTTCTGGGTATTGCATGGCAACTCGGAGATGTCCTAAATTCAAAAAGCCTTCAATATCCAGCTGATGTATTACACAGCACAGTACAGCATGCAGTTCGATGCCAGGTAACTGACAGTAGTTATGGTGCTTTCATGGAACAACAGTCAACTGAGCCATTTGAATTTAATCCAGCACAGAGATGGCAAATGTTGCATGAGAACATAAAACTGATAACAAGGCTCATGGTGTTGTTATGCAAACCATTACACGAGAGCTGTCAGAAACATGACAAGGTAACTGAAAACTATCTGGAGCCAGAATGAGAAAGAGGACTATCTATTGTATGTCAGGAATGAGGGAAGAGAGAACTGTTCGAATCAGGAATAAGACTGGGGGTGGGGGGGTAGGAGAGAGCGAGAGAGAGAGAGATATATGCTGCTGATGCTCAGCAGGATAAGTGGCATCTGCAGAGAAAAGAGAGTCCGTACAGGTAAAAGGAACTGAATCAGAAGTGAGGAAGGAAGCGGCTGTCAGAATCAGAGGAAGGGGAAAGCAGTCAGGATCTGGAGGGGATTTTTTGAGTGTGAGAAGAGAGAACAGACAAGCAGAAGAGTGTGCGACTAGGAGCAGAAAGGTGGGCAGAGAGACGTCGGAACGGGGAGCAAGGAAGAGAGAGGTGTCAGAACCAGGAAGTGGGGGAGGAGAGAGGTGTCAGAACCAGGAAGTGAGGGAGGAGAGAGGTGTCAGAACCAGGAAGTGAGGGAGGAGAGAGGTGTCAGAACCAGGAAGTGAGGGAGGAGAGAGGTGTCAGAACCAGGAAGTGAGGGAAGAGAGAACTGTTAGCTCAGGAATGAGAGGAGAGAGGAAAAGCATCAGGGTTAAGGAGCTGTCAGAATTTAGTTAGTACTGTCAGGCCTGTGATTCAGAGGGAAAGGAGCTGAACAGAATCAGGAATTAGGAAAGAAAAACCTGTCTGAGTCTGGAGGGAGAAGAGGGGGATCTGCAGGAACAGGGTTAAGGAAGTGGGTGCTGTTGGAATCTGGAGCAAGAACAGAATGTGATCAGAATCAAAAGTGAAGGGTGAGAAAAAGGCTTGTTTCAGGAGCTGGAAGCTGTGGTAAGACTTTTGAGGAGTAGTTATTGGAATCCAGGCTGATGTGTGAAGCTGCTAAATCATGAATGAGATCAGATTCTAGTACCTGAAACCCAGACAGAAGGTTGTGTACACATGACAATATCTGGGATGTACAAGGTTGTTTTGTTCGATGTAATGCTGGCCTTCCTGTAATTTTCAACAAAGAATTACAATAATAGGAAAAGCATCATGAGAGCTCTTTACTGATTCTGGAATCTTCACTGCATAAATCTGATTGGAACAGCAAACTTAGCTATCTTGGTCAAGAAAAGCGGGTGCAAAGTTTTAAAAAAGTAAAACTGAGCGCTTGCTTGACTTCAAATGTAATAGTTCTGCAGCAGACATCTGTAACTACCACAAGAGTAATCAAATTAACACAGATCATATTGTGGTTTGCGTCTTTTTGATGGGAAATAAGTACTGTACTTACTTCCTGCTAACTACAGGATTCACTCAATCAGGCAGCTTGGGAACATGATATCATGCAGAGGTGATCAGTAGTGCTAATGTACCATAGGTTTGTAAAGAACAAATACAAAACACAAGCATCGCATTTTGCCAGCCTTTGGGCTGTCAGAATGGTAATCCTCCTTATCTAATGAACCACCAAGTGAAATAATAATTGAGTTCCTGAAAAGCTGAAAATGTTTGCTAGGGATCATGGAGACATTATGGAATTTTATGATTATATGAGATATTAATTCAAAGGATAAATAGTCTTCAGTTCTTAATGTAAATTACAAGCAGTGATCAGTTTGAAATTGAAAGAAGCAAACACAAGGAAATCTGCAGATGCTGGAAATTCAAGCAACACACACGAAATGCTGGTGGAACGCAGCAGGTCAGGCAGCATCTATAGAAAAAAGTACAGTTGATGTTTCAGGATGAGACCCTTTGTCGGGACTAACTGAAAGAAGAGATAGTAAGAGATTTGTAAGTGGGAGGGGGAGATCCGAAATGATAGGAGAAGACAGGAGGTGGAGGGATGAAGCTAAGAGCTGGAAAGGTGATTGGCAAAAGGGATACAGAGTTGGAGAAGGGAAAGGATCATGGGACAGGAGGCCTAGGGAGAAAGAAAGGGGGAGAGGATCACCAGAGGAAGATAGAGAGCAAACAAGGAGTGATTGTGAGAGGGGCAGAGAGAGAGAGAGGAAAAAAGGGGGGAATAATAAATAGATAGATAAATAAATAAAATTTTTAAACAGGATGGGGTAAGAAGGGGAGAAGGGGCATTAACAGAAGTTAGAGAAATCAATGTTCATGCCATCAGGTTGGAGGCTACCCAAACAGAATAAAAGGTGTTGTTCCTCCAACCTGAGTGTGGCTTCATCTTGACAGTAGAGGAGGCCATGGATAGACATATCAGAATGGGAATGGGACTTGGAATTAAAATGTGTGGCCACTGGGAGATCCTGCTTTCTCTGGCGGACAGAGCGTAGGTGTTCAGCGAAACGGTCTCCCAGTCTGCATCGGGTCTCACCAATATATAGAAGGCCGCACCGAGAGCATCGGATGCAGTATACCACACCAGCCGACTCACAGGTGAAGTGTCACCTCACCTGGAAGGACTGTCTGGGGCCCTGAATGGTGGTGAGGGAGGAAGTGTAAGGGCAGGTGTAGCACTTGTTCCACTTACAAGGATAAGTGCTGGGAGGGAAATCAGTGGGAAGGGATGGAGGGGATGAATGGACAAGGGAGTCACGTAGGGAGTGATCCCTGCCAAAAACAGAAAGGGGGAAGAGGGAAAGATGTGCTTGGTGGTGGGATCCCATTGGAGGTGGCGGAAGTTACGGGGAATTATGGAGCATAAAAACTATGGAGCATAAACTGCAGGCCCATATCAGGGGGTGATCACCTCAGGCTGTCAATATTTTCTCCACAGCCTCCATTGGCACAGGTGCACCCCAAGGCTGTGCACTTAGTCCCCTACTTAACTCACTTTATACTTATGACTGTGAGGCTAATAAGAGCTCTAATGCTGATGCAAACTTAATGCTTAAGTACTCAATGTTAGTAAGACCAAGGAGATGATTATTGACTTCAGAATAAGGAAACCGGAGGTTCATGAACCAATCCTCTTCGGGAGATCAGAGGTGAAGAAGGTCAGGAATTTAAAATTCTTCAATGTTATCACTTCTGAAGATTTGTTCTGGGTCCAGTACACGTGCAATTATGAAGAAAGCACGGCAGCGCCTTTACTGCTTTAGAAGATTGCAAATGTTCAGCATGACATCTAAAATTTTGACAAACTTCTATAGATGTGTGGTGGAGAGTATATTGACTGGTATGGAAACACCAATGCCCTTGAATGGAAAAGCCTACAAGAAGTAGAGTACAGACCAGTCCATCATGGATAGAGCCTTCTTCACTATTGAGCACATCTACACAAAACACCGTCATAGGAAGGCAGCATCCATCATCAAGAACGGCCACTACCCAGGCCACGTTCTTGCTACTGGCATTGGGAGCCTCATGACCCATATTACCAGGTTAGGAACAGCTATTACCCTTCAACCATCAGGCCCTTGAACCAGAGGGGTTAACTTCACTTTTCCCACCACTGAACTGTTCCCACAATTTATGGACTCACTTTCAAGGACTCTTCATCTCATATTCTCCATGTTTGTTTGTTTGTCTGTTTGTTTGTTTGTTTGTTTGTTTATTTATTTATTTATTTATTTATTTATTTATTTATTTATTTATTTTCTTTCGTATTCGCATGGTTTGTTGGTCTTTTGCAGATTGGTTGTTTGTCCATCCTGTTCGGTGTGGTGAGATGCTTGCTTGGCTTCCAAAACTCTTGCTTCTTGCTTTTCATTGATATGATATCCTGCTGAAGATTAGGATTTAAGGAAAATCTGTACTTTGATATTCCCTTACACAGCAATGCAGCTTATGGATGTGAAACCCAGGAGAACTGAAGTTTGGCTTCAGGAGAAATCAGACAGAGATTTGAACAATAGGTGCCTTTTCTTTAAAGTGATTGGATTTGTTGCTATATGCTAAAATTTCCAGGGCATTAATCTTATGACTGGTTTGGAATTTTTTTGAAGGTTTCAAAGTCCACAAAATAAGAAGCCCTGTTGCAATGTACGTTGTAGGCAGGCTTGCTTCCCGTATCTTAAAACATTGACTGGTCAGTGCATGGAAGCACTGAGAATCCATTGTACATTCTTTGGAGAATTTCAAAGGCTATCATGGTTTAGCCAATAAAATGTAATAAAAACAATACTGTATTCCCACATGACTCCATCTAGCTGCTCTGAAAGTGACCTTGAATGCTGGTTCCAGTTCCTTGAATGGAAGACCATTCTAAATGTTGACTTTTTTTTAAGCATCTTTCTAGATCTCACCTTTTCCATTTTAAATCTTTTTGCTCGCAACTCAATGTGTATTAAATTTCCAATGTTGTAGCCCCTCATGTTTCTCAAAGTTCTTTGTGTTCTATCCTCACCAAACAAATTAAACTGAATCTGTTTCTTTTCACTCCTTACTATAATCTTTAAGGAACAGTTTTTCTTTCTTGCAGAAAATTTGAAGGTTTTGCTTTGATCTCCGTATCAAAACTGAGCACATTGTTCATTTTGTGATCACAGTATCTCAGATTTAAATTGGATTTGGTTTATTATTGTCACATGTACTGAGATGCAAAAAGTTTATCTTACATACTGTTCATACAGGTCAAATCATTACACAGTGCTTTGAGGTACAAGATAAAACAACAATGCAAAATAGTCACAAAGTGAAGTACAGGTAAACAGTAAGGTGCAAGAATACGATAGTAATAAAATAGATTGTGAGGTCAAGAATTCACCTTATTATCAGGAGCCTTTCAGTAGTCTAATAATAACAGAATAGAAGCTGTTCTTGAGCCAGGTGGTGGTATTAAATATTTGCTGCTCTCAATGGATACTGTTTGACTTGCTGAGTAATTCCAGTATTTTCAGTTTTTAACTCAATGTCCTCTGTTCACTGATTGGTACTGTTGTTGGTTTACTATTGTCAGATTTATCATTGTGTCCTCCAACTGATCCAGCAATATCTCTCAGCATTCCCTTTCCTGAACTGCTCCCCCTGTATAAGACAATGTTTTGCTGGGGAAGGGTGTGGTAATAATAATTAAATCACAATGCTATATTGATGCATTACTTCCCTTCAATGCTTAACAGTGCAACAGGGTCTATATAGATCTAAGTTGTGACCATATCAGACATCATAGGTTTGCTCTTGGTTCTATATATTTCTGTATTTTGTTGTGTAATTTGCTGTCTCAAAATATGCTGCCTTATAGCACATTAATAGCAAGCACTGCTAACTGAACTGGAAATAAATCCAGCGAAAGTAACAAATACAAAATGAAGGCAGATGAATTATTTTAATCATCATATTATTACATACAATATATTTTTGGGGGAAAGTGTGGTTTGGCAATTAAATCATGACCACTAACATTATATGTCATAGTCAATTACTTCAACTGTCAAAATGCAGCTGTTCCCGTTTTAATTTCTTCATTCACGTGAGAATTATTTTAATATTTAAATTTGTTCTGAAGGATGAAAGCTGTGAAGCTTTGGACCTGCCATGTTGTCTTGGCAACAGTGTCATATAAATGTGATTATAAGATTAACCTCATAACCTTTCCCCTGTCATAAACAGAAAAGTCTTCAACTATATCATCAGTTGTGAATATTCCAAAGGGAGATTATAATGAGCATTTTATTTTTTTGAGTAAAATTGTAATTCACAAGACGGCATAATTAAATTGCACTCTTTCTAACACTGATGATATGTTGGGGCTGTTTTGGATAATACTCTTTGGGAGCTGTGTATATCTGAATGAACATGCGGCATCTAATCTGGTAGCAATTTGCAAATGCGATGTTTAAAGGATCAATGTTTTCCCACTTTTCCCCAGAAGACATAGAGTTACACTGTGCACTTGGATCCATGGATGCTGGCGACTGTTCTTTATCAGTGAGCCAAGACACAGAACATCAATAATAGCTTGACAGATTGGCCAACGTGTCTATAAAGGCATTCCCAAAGAGGACAAGGAAGATCCAACTGGCTGGAAGCATTTAGCAATCTGTGGCACTTCTCCCATTGTAAAAGACTGGTGTGGCTTGATAGTATAAAATATAGAGGATGCTTCCACTTTCCACAAGTGGGAAAACCACACTAACAAGGCACAGATATCAGATTGCCATGAATGTATCAGCCAGGGTTCAATGTACTGCTCTCTTGTCTTTGTTAGAAGGTTGTGAGTTCAAGTCCCACTTCAGGGACTTCAATACAAAGATCCATGTTGACACTTCAGTGTAGTTCTGAAAGATCGCTGTGCAGCTGGAAGTGCAAACTCTCAATCTGTAAGATTAGATACTAGCTTTGTTGGATAAGCACAAAAAGATCCCTTGTCATTATTTCAGAGCAGAGCCAGAATTTATCCCCATTGTACTGGACAATATCTACCAGTATTACTAAAGCAAATTGTTTGATTATTATGACTTTGCTGTGCGTAGGAGACCACTGGTGTAAATTGCCTGCTTCAACTCTTACATTCCAACTGTGAATGCATTTTATAAATCCTTCAGTGGTTGTCAAGAGCTTTGAGATGTCCTGAGTTTATGAAAGGCACCATATACATGATGAGCTTTCTTTTCTTATTATTCATAATGTGATATGGAATTCAATCATAACATATATACTGAAAAAACAGTGAGAATGTGGAACTGCCACTCCTTGGAATAGGAGAAGATATATAATAATTAAAGAGAAAATAATGACGTGCCTGAGGCAGAGAGAGATTTAAGGATGGGTTGACACTGGTTGCTAGTGGATGCCGAGGCTAATCCATCTTAATTGTAGCGGCTAACATTTTAAAAAACTGCCTGGAAGAGCAATAGGTGTCGAGGAAAGGGGAACAGTGAAACTGGCTCTTAGAGGACCTAATTATACTATTAGGAAACTTGATACATATACGTGGATTCAGGAAATGCTGGGCTGGTATGGTAACATCTTTTTTAAAAAAAGGAAAAGACATTACAGATCAACAATCTTGCATGAGAGGCTTCCAATATTAATTCTCTTTCCTTTTCCACAGATGCTACCTAATTGATGAGCGTTTCTTGCGTTTCATGTTTTTATTTCAGATTTCCAGCATCTGCAGTGTTTTGATTTTCAAAAGCAGGTTCTGAATATTTCCCTGCAACTGAAAGTAGTAGAGGTTTTTATATGGGCCGAGGACGTTGTTGATGTTGCAAAGAAGACATTGAGCATTCTAACGTGGTGATCTGTTAAAAGAGGAAAGCAATATTATCACCAGCACTGGCATTAGGCTCAGACAGATGAAAAACTTATGAGTTTACTCATGCCACAGCCTTCTGCAATGGTTTCACCTGAAGATGCAACAGAGATATTAAAAGGACCTGTGCTTTAAAAAGATGCTGTGGGAATCTTTGTGAAAGCTATTGGTTTAACACATGCATTTAGGGACTAGAACAGACAGTTGGAAGTGTATAGCCAGATTACAGAAACAGCAATTTTCAAGCTGTTGTAGACTGAGCATTGTGAGGTTGCTTGGGGTATGAACTAACTTACAAGGGGATTAAAGCCATTGAGGTATACAATGTAGGAACCGCCCTCTGGCCTTTCAGTTGATGCCAGTCCTATTTTACTCTCCCCACATTTCCATCCACTCGTACCTCAGATTCTAACACTTGTTAGAAGTATTTTGCAGGAGCCAGTTATTGGGAATGTTGGAGAAAAATGGAGAATGCTCAAGCAGTTGCTCACAGACAGCAATGGACCCTGTCAATGGAGCAGTGAGGGAGCATCTCCTCGAGCTGAGTAACTCCATACATTTGGGTGAAGTTTTGAGGTGTTGTGAGATGATCAAGAGTCCAATTACACAAAGATGTATTAAGGCCTATGTCTTGGAGCTTTAAGGGAGTATTGAATGCCAAGCTGTAGTCCATCCTGCAGCATCCTAATGTATGGATCTTCACTGTTCAGGTGTTCCAGAACTGAGTGGAGAGCCAATGAAATGTTATCTGATGTTCACCTGTTGTGCCAGTAGGCAACTTGGAGCAGATTCAAGTCCTTTCTCAGGTATGTTTCATTAGCAACCTCTCAATGCACTTCCTCCCAGTGGATGAAAGTGCTACTGGATGATAGCCATTACCATGTTCTTCGTAGGCACCGGTATAGTTGAAGCCAGCATGAAGCAGGGAGCCTAAGCAAGAGGTTAAAGTTATCAGTGAACACACCAGGTCATTGAATAGCACAAGTCTTCAGTACTCAGCCAGGTACTCCATCTAGGCTGTATGCTTTTGATGGTTTCACCCTCCTGAAGGGCTCTCTCCATCTGGCCCCAGAGACTGAAATCACAAGATCACTTGGGGATAGACAATAGACAATAGGTGCAGAAGTAGACCATTCGGCCCTTCGAGCCTGCACCGCCATTTTGAGATCATGGCTGATCAACTACTATCAATACCCGGTTCTTGCCTTGTCCCCATATCCCTTGATTCCCCTATCCATAAGATACCTATCTAGCTCCTTCTTGAAAGCATCCAGAGAATTGGCCTCCGCTACCTTCCGAAGCAGTGCATTCCAGACCCCCACAAATCTCTGAGAGAAGAAGTTTTTCCTTAACTCTGTCCTAAATGACCTACCCCTTATTCTCAAACCATGCCCTCTGGTACTGGAGTCTCCCAGCATCTGGAACATATTTCCTGCCTCTATCTTGTCCAATCCCTTAATATGTTTCAATCAGATCCCCTCTCAATCTCCTTAATTCCAGCATGTACAAGCCCAGTCTCTCTAACCTCTCTGCGTAAGACAGTCCAGACATCCTAGGAATTAACCTCGTGAATCTACGCTGCACTTCCTCTACAGCCAGGATGTCCTTCCTTAACCCTGGAGACCAAAAATGTACACAATATTCCAGGTGTGATCTCACCAGGGCTCTGTACAAATGCAAAAGGATTTCCTTGCTCTTGTACTCAATTCCCTTTGTAATAAAGGCCATGTGGGAGTTCATGAAGGTGCTGTGGTGAACTATGTGCCTGTCTGGACACGCCCCCTGCTGACTGCTCCTGTGGCTCCTCCCACAGGCCCCTGTATAAAGGCGATCTGAGGCCTGACGCTCGGCCTCAGTCTCCAGGACATAGTATGATAGACACTCACTCCTGGTTCCTTCTTCCAGTCAATAAAAGCCGATATCTCGCCTTACGTCTCAGTGTGAGTTATTGATGGTGCATCAGGTGCTTTGTTACTGAAGTGAGCATAAAAGGCATTAAGCTCATCTGGGAGCAAAACCTTGTTGTCACATATGTTGCTTGGCCAAATTTTGTAGGAGGTGATAGTATTCGAGCCCTGTCACAGCTGTCAAGTGTTCTTCCGTGATTCTAGTAGTCTAGAAATGTTGCTTCATTTCTTGATTCAAGAATTGCAGATTTCTTGGTTCGTCCAGGGCTACTGGTTGGGGAAGACTCTGCATGAGTTAATAAGGACATACTCATCTACAACTGTCTTTACAAAGTCCATAACAACCGTGGCATATTCATTCAGATCCTCTGATGAGTCCTTAAACAAAGCCCAATCCAGTAACTCGAAACAGTCCCACAGCTGTTCCTTTGTTTCACTTTATTTAGTTACACGATAAATCCCTTTTAAATAAATATGCCACAAAAATATAGAAAATTATAGCGTTCTAAAGTAGCACTTCCTGTACAAAGTTAAGTCAACACTGCAAATGCCATACTGCTCATCATAACAATCACAAGGCGTACAATGCAGAAAGCTTCCAGATTACAAACTAGTTACAGTGGGATATGGTTGCGGAGCCAGGGATAACGGGTAACAAAAAGTGTTATGGGTTTTTGTGCATCTCTTTGAGACAGAACCCTGTCCTCTGTTAAAAAAGTTCATTTTATTATCAAAGTGTGTATGCAAAATATAATCTGAGATTTGTCTTCTCCAGGTGGCATTAAAATACAGAAAAACCATGGAGGTAATTGAAAGAAAAGACAGCAACCTTCCCCCGCACAAAAAGAAAAAGAAACAAAAATTCACAAGCTCCAAACCCCCCACCAACCCCTCCCTTGCACACGGAGAAACAGCAACGAGAACGTTAAACACCAACCCACAGCCGTCCAATCAGCAACAGGAAAGAATGGACGAAAACACAAAAAAAACTGAAAGAGGCCAATATGAAATATAGTTAGATTGAACTACAGTCCAATCCATAAATCTCAGAATTTCGATAGCATCTCCGAGAGCAACTGCTCAAACTGAGGAGAGAGGCTCAAACCCACAAGCCCCTCTGAGGAGACCAACCAGTTACTCATCTCCAGCAGCCTCTCCGTGAGAGTGACTCAAACTCAGTGGCCCCTTTGAGAATGACTCGAACCTAGCAACCCCCAGTTGAACACCTCATCAAAAATGCACCGTGTCCAAAGGAGCGGTAAAGCCATAGCAGTGGAATGTCTGTCTAGACTTCTGTTCAGGTCTCTGAAGTGGGATTTGAACAGGTAACCACCAAATTGAAGATAATGCATGGTACTAGCTGAACTACAGACAATATCCACAGGACTTGATCAAATAGAGGTAGAGATAATATGTTTCCTGCTTAAACCAGGGGTCACAGAGATCAAATGATTTTTTTTCAGCCAGACTATAGCAAAACCTTTGGAATTCTCTTTCTAACTTGGTTGTGGAATTTCCATCACTGAGTATATTCAAAATGAATATTGATGGATTTCAGATCTTAAAGGAAAGAATAGATATGGCCTTAGTACAGCAAAGTACTGCTGAAGGAAAAGATCAGCCTTAATCTTATTGAATAACAGAGCAGTCACCAGGGACTAAGTCATTTAGTTATGTTCTCATGTAGGAAAAGAAAGAATCCAGAACTAAAATCAAAATGTGTTTTTTAATAAATTTTGAATTTAATTCAAACTATGCATAGATAATTTGTGCTTTCTTGGAAACAAAGCTCAGTTTTTAATGACGTAGCAGATGTTAACTGTGACTAAATGAACTAAGCTGTTAACTCCTGCTGTAATCAAATGGAAAACCCATTAAAATAAGATGAAGATCTCATTGATTTTGGGTTAATTTATTTTCTTACAATATCAAAGTTGTTTGAGTCAGAGTGATATAGTGTTGAATTAAGCTTAACAGTTGCTTCTGTATTATTATGCCATCTTGTTCCCTGAGCTTTTAGACGCCTATTTATGTAGCTATGTTCAATTACCAATTTTCAACAGCTTCAGTTTACAGAAAATAGGGCAGATCTGAAATGATAACAGATTAAGAACATAAATAGAACCAGACTGTGCAATTGGACAAATCCATCCATTTTCTCCAGCCTATTTCATCATTCAGTAAGATAATGGTTCTATCTCAAGTCTACATTCCCACCTAATCCCCTTATCCTTTAGCATCCATAAATCTGTCAAATGCAGCTTTAAATGTAGTCAATTACTGATAATCCTCAAACCTCTGGAGTACAGAATTCCAAGAATTTCCACATTGAATAAACACATTTTTCATCCGTCTTCTTATGGTGAACCTCTCGTCCTAGGCAATCACCGCCAATAATCTATCCTCCAACTAAAGGAAGTTGCTCCCCGCAATATTGTCAATTCCCATTAGAATCTTGGCTATCTCAAGGAGATCAATTCTCAGCCTTCTATATTCCAGTGTGAAAAAAGAATCTTATTTAATCTCTCCTCACAGGACAATCACCATCTCCAAAGTAAATGTATTCTTCCTTGGACAGGGGGTCCAAAATCATACCATGTGACTCAACAATAACTTATGTAATTCCATCAAGAATTTGCTACTTTTGTATTTCAATCTCTTTCCAATTAATTGACTTCTCATTTGCCCCTCCTGTATGTTGTTTTCTGTTTTATGAATTGGAAATTCAGTACCTTTCCTTGCAGCAAACTTAATATCAAGTTCAAAAACATTCAATTCCTTCATGCTTCAAATTAAAATCATTAACTTCTTATTGTCAATCTGTAACTCCTAAATTATTGTCAATCTGTCGAACATCTTGACAGTACCAAAGTGTCTTTGTCCATTTACCTGTTTCCCACATTTCACCCTTCAGCAAAGTTTGCACTGAATTTGATATGCTTCTTGAAAATTTGAAATAAATATAATTCAAGATCTTCTCTAAATCCAATGGCACTGATTACCGTGGTAAATCAATTTCAAAGTCTTTATTGCAATCTTAAAATCTATCCATAGGCTCAATCCATCACTTCTGCAATCATAAGCATTAATCTATTGAGATTCACCTTTACATTCCATCAGAGATGAACAGTTCCACCTCTTTAATCTGCCTATCCTCAATAAAAAAAAAACATAATTTCAACATTGTCTTACTCCTTTCCAGTTCTTTATCAAATCTACATACTTTGTCAAACATTTGCAAATCTGATGCACTTTCAGCTCATTCCTGGACCCTGATGAAAGAGGAACGTGCTTCAGGAACACCCTGAGGAAAGACTGAGACAGATTCAGAGAAAGCTCTTCAGAAACACCCAAAAAACTGCCATGAAAATGTCTTCATACTGCAGATTTGTAAGTAAAATAGTTCTACTAATTAAAGCTGATAACGCAGCAGGCACACTTAATATTTAATTAACAAGTTGTCCCTGATGCAAAAGCTGGGCAGCCCAACAGACTTGTTGTTGATTTTGTGCTCTCATATTAAGCATAAGTATCAACTGACAAGCACACATGCTAAGAGTCCTGGATCACATTGAAAGGAAAGTTAGAGCTGTCAGAAGATCGGTTGACTGGCAGGAGGCAAAGAGTAGGAACAAAGGGTGCCTTTTCTGGCTGACTGCCAGTGACTTCTTGTGGTGTTTAGCAGAGGTTGTTGTTGGGTTCATTTCTTCTAACATTATATATCCTTGATTTGGAAGACGTAACTGATGGCTTTGTGCGGCCAAGTTTGCAAACAGAATGAAGATAGGTGGAGGATCAGGTAGTGCTGAGGAAGTAGGGAGTCTGAAGAAAGACTGAGATAGATTAGGAAAATGACAAAAACGTGGCAGATGAAATATAGTGTAGGGGAGTAAATGGTTATACACTTTGGTAGAAAGAAAAAAACCCTATTTTCTAAAGGGGAGAAGATTCGGAAATCACAGGTGCAGAGTGACTTGGGAGTCATTGTGTAGGATTCCCTAAAGTTTAACTTAAAGGTTGAGTCAGTGGTAAGGAAGTCAACTGTAATGTTAACACTTATTTTGAGAGAACTAGAATGAGAACACAAGGATGTAATGCTAAAGCTTTGAGATTTTGATCAGACCCTGCTTGGACTATCGTGAGCAGCTTTGGGCCCCTTATCTAAGAAAGCATGTATTTGTGTTAAAGAGATTCCAGAGGAGGTTTATGAGAATGATCGCAAGGATGGAAAGATTTACATATGAGTGTTTGATGGCTCTGGGCCTGTGCTCATTGCATTTTATAAGAAACCTATCAAAAGGCCTAGACAGAGAAAATGTGGAAAGGGTGTTTCCTATAGAGGGGCAGTCTAGGACCAGAGGACACAGAATCAGAATTAAGAGGTGTTCGTTTAGAACAGAGGTGAAAAGGAATTTCTTTAGCTGGGGCTGGGGTGAATCTAAGGAATTCATTGCCACAGATGGCTGTGAAGGCCAAAATATTTGGCATATTTAAAGGAGAGGTTAATAGGTTCTTGATTAGTAAGAGCATCAAAGGTTACGGGGAGAAAGCAGGAGAATGGAGCTGAGAAGGATAATAAATCAGTCAGGATGGAATGGCAGAGCAGACTCGATGGGCTGAATGGCAGAGCAGACTCGATGGGCTGAATGGCCTAATTCTGCTCCTACATCTTGTAGTCCTATGGTTACAGGATAGAAACCTGGTGAAAACAAACCCCTGAATAGACTCAGTGAACAAAGTTACCTGTGCACTGACTGCACGACAGTCAAAAAAATGTAAATTCAGGACCACGTTTCCAATTTTTCCACCTTTGCAGGTTTTTCCATTCTTCTGAAGAGAATGAATGCATGCTTGTCTAAGACCATTTGAATCACCAGGCATATACCTCACTCTACGCTTGTTGTGGTACAAAGACACAAGATCATTTGATAGAACTACCATCACCGAGAATAAATGTTCCTGCCAGAGAACTGTTCAGCATTAATACCTTCATCGGACTTTCAACAATCACTCCATATTCTATAAAAAAAATACATTTCATCAAAAGTAATCCAAGTGGCTAGTTTTATTATCACAAATATATTTTGTGAAATTTGTTGTTTTGTGGCTAGATTACCATGCAAGACATAAAATAAATACAAAAATAAATAAATAGCGCAAAGAATAACAATGAGGTAGTGTTCATGGGTTCATGGACTATTCAGAAATCTGATGACAGAGGAGAAGACACCGTTCTTAAAATATTGTGTATAGGCTCATGTACCTCCTCCCCAAGGTAGTAAGGCAAAGAGGCCTTTAGTGATGGAATTATAATGATTTAATGATTGAAATTATAAAACTGCTACTTATCATATGTATACCATTTCCACCAACAGTTCTTCAATTTTTGGAGAAAATGTTTACCCAAAATTGAAAGCAAAACAACATTCATATGTTAAATATCAAGTGTGCCTTAGACCATAGACAAACATTAATCAAAATGTTTTGGGAGTAAGATGTGGAGAGTAAGTGCTATTACATTGTGAAGCAACAGCAATAAATAAAATTTGCTTATTTATTCCAGATTTCGAATTGGTTTTGCAGACGAAGCACAAATCAAACATTTCCAGATTTAATTTTCCTCCAAACTTTGAAAAGTTGTAGCTTTTGTTATATCAAAAAACTATAGGCCCTGAAGTAGTGTAAAGTAGGAAAAATAAGCATTTTGGTTAATGCCATAAAACTGGTCATCAAGTTAAACTGGTGGCAATCGTGGGCTTTGTCAATGATATCTCTGCCTCCCTGTAACGTACCTGCAGACATCACCAAACTGTATTTGCAGCCCTCTGAATCTGCCATGACCAGAGGGGCCATGTTGAATGAAACCTCATTCTTATACCATGTCTTATTATTTTCAATACACTTTTGGACTAATGCATGATTATAAGAAGGAAGCTGTTTTACTGCAGTACCCATAGAAAAAAGTAGCCCACAACAGTACAAAACCGAAGGTTGTTTCTCCAGTGTGTAGTCAGGACTTCATAAACAAACATGGCCTGCTGCGAAGTATCTGAATCACAGAGATTACTTTCCTGAATCAAGTTCTGTATAAGTGGAATGTCTGGCTCTTTAAATATTATGATTCATTTAATTCGGATTGCTAGACACAATGTTAAAATCGTGTTCATATTTACATTTGGTTGAATAACAAGAATTGCTATGCAACTATTCACAGAAATTTAGTCATCATAAAAAGGAAAATGAGACCATTGTAAATTGTCAGCTCAGCTCAATAGTTATGGGGTCATAGTCTACATATTAAAATGAAGGCCAAATATTTCATGTGGCACTGCGTAAGTACTGCATAGTCAGAAGTCTTATCTTTCAGACGCTGTTAAACTGCAGAAGTCTAACTGTTCAGCTGTACATAAGATGACATTTCCAAAGAAGAACAGGAAATTGTTGTCAGAGTTTGGCTGGTCCCCAGAGGAACATCGATAGGAAAGGAAGAATGAGCCATCCCTTAGATGCGAGGCTATGCTGAGTGTAAATTGTCCATTGCACTCCATACACTACCTACAGTGGCAACACTTGAAACCTAATATGTAAGAAGTGTTCAGGGACCTTTGAAGGAGTTGAAAGCTATAATAAAGAAGCTTGTCTTTCATTTTGCTTTCTTACCTCTCTTTATTTCGTCATAAGATCACACTGTATATAATTATCTGGCAGATCCCAGTAATGGTGTTTCCAACAAATGTTTACAGCCATCTATAAGCTAATTACAGCTTAATATTAAGTCAACACAAAATCTCCCATTTGATTTGTAAAATTTAACTCCACGTTACCCTTTATACAATGGGTACCTTTTGTAACTTTAGGTTTTTATAAAATAGAACAAGAATAATTTAATATGCAGCAGAAAATGAGAGATTAAAGCATATTGTATAAAAAAAAGGGTAGACATTTTACATTTTACTCTCTTATCATTCTATTGAGTGCTGCTTGTCATTTCCTTTACACAGTATCAGAGTTCGTCATTTATTTCCATCACAAGGAGTTATGCCTCCAGTGTCCCACTTCCTGGCCTGCCGTGTCTTCTGTTCAGTACCTTTACTTTACATTGATTATTTTTAATTTTTACATTAGTAAAATTTAAAAAAAGGTCTTGTATTCATTCTGTCCTCTGGCAATAGTCAAAGTGTAACAGGTTATGTGCAAGAATTTGCTATTAACCTAATCTAGGACTAACTTGCTGATCAACTACTCGCCATTGCTCGAATTTTTCTACTTTCAAATTCAGCTTTACTCTAACTAGGCCCCTGATCCTGTAAGGTATCCTCCTCAGGGATTCGAAGTGTGCGCTCTGATGCACCATCAATAACTCACACTGAGACGTAAGGCGAGATATCGGCTTTTATTGACTGGAAGAAGGAACCAGGAGTGAGTGTCTATCATACAATGTCTTGGAGACTGAGGCCGAGCGTCAGGCCGCAGATCTCCTTTATACAGGGGCCTGTGGGAGGAGCCACAGGAGCAGTCAGCAGGGGCGTGTCCCGACAGGCACATAGTTCACCACACGCTCAGGATAATTAACATGAGAATCCTTGAAACATCAGTTTGAAGATTACTCACACAGATGAATGGGCCACAAAATCTAGCTCCAGAGAATTGGCACAGAGAATTGTTTCAAATGTTGAAATTGATGTGGATGGGAGATGCGGCTGCTACAGTATTGGTAGGGAACTCTTACTTGTCTTGTAACGACAGACGTAAGACTATTTGCCCAGAAGCAAGAGAAAATCTGCAGATGCTGGAAATCCAAGCAGCACACATAAAATGCTGGAGGAACTGAGCAGGCCAGGCAGCATCTATGGGAAAAAGTACAGTCGACGTTTCGGGCCATTTCAGCCCATGGGGTCCATGATTGATTTATTTATTTATTGAGATACAGTACGATTCGGAATGAGAAGGCAGCGGGAGAACACCTAAGGATTTCCAGCGGGAAGACATTTTGGAGTTCTCGGGGGAAGAGAGAGGCCAGACTGCGCAGGTGCGTGATGTCAGCCAGTTGAGCGTGAACAATTTAAAAAGGAGGCAGCCATATCCAGTGGGCAGCGGATTGAGAGGCAGCAGAGTGGGAGAGCTTTGGCTCCACGGGCTTCAGCGGTAACGGGACGAGGTGAGACAGTTGTTGGTTGCAAAAGGAGGTAGTATGTGTGTGAGGCCAGTTTTCTGTGGTCGGTGCCAGATGTGGGAGGTCCTGGAGTCTCCCGGCGTCCTGGACGGCCACATCTGCACCCGATGCATCGAGATGCAACTCCTAAGGGACCGTGTTAGGGAACTGGAGCTGCAGCTCGATGACCTTCATCTGGTCAGGACAAGTGAGGAGGTGATAGAGAGGAGTTACAGGCAGGTGGTCACTCCGGGGCCACGGGAGGCAGAGAAATGGGTCACAGTCAGGAGAGGGAAGGGGAAGAGTCAGGTACTAGAGAGTACCCCTGTGGCTGTAATGCTTGACAATAAGTACCCCTGTTTGACTGCTATTGGAGGGGACAGCCTACCTGGGGGAAGCAACAGTGGCCATGCCTCTGGCACAGAGTCTGGCCCTGTGGCTCAGAAGGGTAGGGAAGGGAAGAGGAAGGCAGTAGTGATAGGGGACTCTATAGTCAGGGGGTCAGACAGGCAATTCTGGGGACGCAGGAAAGAAACTCGAATGGTAGTTTGCCTCCCAGGTGCCAGGGTCCAGGATGTTTCTGATTGCATCCAAGATATCCTGCGGTGGGAGGGAGAACAGCCAGAGGTCGTGGGACATATTGGTACTAATGACATAGGTAGGAAAAGGGAAGAGGTCCTGAAAGAAGACTACAGGGAGTTAGGAAGGAAGTTGAAAAGCAGGACATCAAAGGTAGTAATCTTGGGATTACTGTCTGTGCTACGCGACAGTGAGAATAGGAATAGAATGAGGTGGAGGATAAATGCGTGGCTGAGGGATTAGAGCAGGGGGCAGGGATTCAGATATCAGGATTATTGGGACCTGTTTTGGAGCGGGTGTGACCTGTACAAAAAGGACAGGTTGCACCTGAATCCCAGGGGGACCAATATCCTGGTGTGAGTGCAGGGATTAAGGTAGAAGGACAAGGGTATGATGCTAAGAGTTCTGAGTTGATGAGGAAGGACAGGCAGGGGACAGAACATAATTGTAGCCAGTTAAAGGGGTTGAAATGTGTCTATTTCAATGCTGGGAGTATTAGGAACAAGGAGGAAGAACTTAGAGCATGGATTAGTATGTGGAACTATGATGTTGTGGCCGTTACTGAAACTTGGTTGGAGGAAGGGCAGGATTGGATGATGCAGGACCCGGGGTTCAGGTGTTTTAAAAGGAATAGGATGGGAGGTGGAAAAGGGGGAGAGTGGCATTGCTGGTCAGGGATGGTATCACGGCTATAGAAAGGGAGGACACTGCAGAAGGAGTATCCACAGAGTCAGTCTGGGTGGAAGTTAGAAATAGGAAGGGATCAATCACTATGCTGGGAGTAGTCTATAGGCCCCCAAATAGCCCTCAGGACACCGAGGAGCAGATAAACAGGCAGATTTTAGAATGGTGCAGGAAATACAGGGTAGTAGTTATGGGTGATTTCAACTTCCCTCATATTGACTGGCACCTCCTGAGTGCAAAGGGGATAGATGGGGCTGAATTTGTCAGGGGTGTTCAAGAAAGTTTCCTGACACAGTATATGGACCAGCCGACGAGAGGAGAGGCTATACTGGATCTAGTTCTGGGTAATGAACCTGGTCAGGTGACAGACCTCTTGGTGGGGGAGCATTTTGATGAGAGTGACCACAACTCCCTTAGCTTCAGCATAGCTATGGAAAGGGATAAAATAAGACAAAATGGTAAAGTGCTTTACTGGGAAAAGGCTAACTTTGAAGGGATGAAGCAGGAACTAGTGAGAGTAAATTGGAAACAGATGTTCAAAGGGGAAAGCACAAAAGTAATGTGGGAGAAGTTTAGGGACCAAGAGCTGGGTTCAGGATAGGTTTGTCCCACTGAGGCAAGGAAACAATGGTAGGAAAAGGGAACCATGGCTGAAGAAACGTGAGGCAACTTGTCAAGAGGAAAAAGGAAGCATATGTTAGATATAAGAGGCAGGAAGTAGGAGGGGCTTATGAGAAATATAGGGTAGCCAGGAAGCAGCTAAAGAAAGGACCAAGGAGAGCTCGAAGGGGGCATGAGAAGGCCTTGGCATGTAGGATTAAGGAGAACCCCAAGGCGTTCTATGCGTATGTGAAGAATAGCAGGATGATGAGAACGAAGGTGGGACTGCTAAAGGATAAAGAGGGCACATGTGCCTGGAAGCGGAGGAGGTTGGGGAGGTCCTAAATGAAGACTTTGCTTCAGTATTCACAAGTGAAAAGGATCTTGATCAGAATAAGGTCGAAGTAGAGCGGCCCTGTGTGCTGGACAATGTGGAGATTAAAGAAGAAGAAGTGCTGGATCTTAAAAACATTAAGATTGATAAATCCCTAGGGCCGGATATGATACACCCCAGGTTGTTGTGGGAATTGAGAGAAGAGATCGCAGGAGCATTAGCTATGATCTTTGAATCCTCTTTGGCTGCAGGGGAAGTGCCGAAGGACTGGAGAATGGCAAAAGTAGTTCCCTTGTTTAAAAAAGGTAATAGGGAGAAACCTGGGAACTATAGACCGGTGAGTCTTACATCAGTGGTATGCAAACTACTGGAAAGGATTCTTAAGGATAGGATCTACGAGCATTTGGAGAAGTACAGTCTACTCATAGATAATCAACATGGCTTTGTGAAGGGAAGATCATGCCTCACAAGCCTGGTTGAGTTTTTTGAAGAGTTAACAAAAGAAATTGATGAGAGTAGGGCAGTGGATGTGGTCTACATGGACTTTAGCAAAGCATTTGATAAGGTCCCTCATGACAGACTCATCCAGAAAGTCATGAGACATGGGATAAGTAGAACCTTGGCTGTTTGGATAAAAAATTGGCGTAAAGGAAGAAAGCAGAGGGTAGTTGTGGAAGGAAAGTATTCTGCCTGGAGGTCAGTGACTAGTGGAGAGTCGCAGGGATCTGTCCTGCGACCCCTGCTATTTGTGATTTTTATAAATGATCTGGATGTAGAGACAGAAGGATGGGCGAGTAAGTTTGCGGATGACACGAAGATTGGAGGAGTTGTGAATGGAGATGTAGGTGGTCAAAGGTTACAAGAGGATATAGACAGGCTGCAGAGCTGGGCAGGAAAATGGCAGATGGAGTTCAATCCAAACAAGTGTGAGGTGATACATTTTGGAAGGACAAACCAGAAAATTGAGTACAGGAATAATGGTCAGTTACTTAAGAGTGTGGATGAACAAAGGGACCTTGGGGTTCAGATCAATACATCCCTCAAGATCGCTGCACAGGTTGATAGGGTAGTTAAGAAGGCCTATGGGATTCTAGGCTTCATTAACAGAGGTATTGAGTTCAAGAGTAGAGAGGTCATGTTGCAACTCTGCAAATCTCTAGTGAGACCGCACTTAGAATATTGTGTTCAATTCTGTCACCTCATTATTGGAAGGATGTGGAAGCTATGGAGAGGGTGTAGAGAAGATTTACCAGGATGTTGCCTGGTTTGGAGAACAAGTCATATGAAGGAAGGTTAGCAGAGCTGGGACTTTTCTCTTTGGAGCGTAGAAGAATGGGAGGAGACTTGATAGAGGTCTACAAGATTATGAGAGGCACAGATAGGGTGGATAGTCAGTACCTGTTTCCCAGGGCACCAATAGCAAACACCAGAGGGCATACGTACAAAATTAAGGGAGGGAAGTTTAGGGGAGACATCAGGGGTAAGTTTTTTACACAGAGGGTTGTGAGTGCCTGGAATGACTTGCCAGGGATGGTGGTGGAGGTTAAAACATCAGGGGTATTTAAGAGCCTCTTGGACAGGCACATGGATGAAAGAAAAATGGAGAAGTATGGGGTAGTGTGGGTTTAGTACCTTTTTTTAAGGATTATATGGGTTGGTGCAGCATGGAGGGCTGAAGGGCCTGTACTGTGCTGTAGCGTTCTATGGTTCTATGGAATAGACCTTTCTGGCCCTGATTTATTCCTCGCCTACAATGACCAATTCACCTACCAACCTGTATGTCTTTGGACTGTAGGAGGAAAACCACACGGTCACGGGGAGAATGTACAAACTCCTTACAGGCAGCAGCGGGAATTGAACCCCGGCCGCTGATCCTATAAGGCATTGTGCTAACCACTACACTTCAGTGCCGCCTAGTGCTGTTGAAGTGCAGCCGATGATGGCTCCCAGTTAGTTCCATCTTCCTTCTTCTTTCCCTCTCTCCCAGCACCTTCTTTTCTCTCACTCATGTCCATCAACTCCTGGCACAGCCCAAAGTTCTGTAGTCTGGTAAGTTAATTGGCAGCAGTAAATTACCACTACTGTGCACGGCTGATGGGAGAATCGGAGAGGTAACCCCAGAAAACCTTTGGGAAAGATATGTAGCTGGAGGAAAGCCACACATTCACAGATTCTGCACAGATTGCACACATGGTCAGGACTGTACTCGGGTCCCTCGGGCTGGAAAGCAGCAGCATAAAATACTGTGCCACCGTAGTGCTCTAGATCAGTACGCACAGCGATAATAGAAGCATAAGGGGCTACAAATATTGGAATCTGAGCAACACACAAGATGCTGGAGGATATGTGGACAGTCTACATGTCTGGCAGATACCTTTCATCTGACCTGAGGCATCAAATGTCCATTTCCCTGCCTGACCGCTGACTTCCTCCAGCATTCTGTGTGTTGCAGGGCAGCGATGGTCACATGATATCATTCGTTATAGGCAGAGAATGATGTCAATCAGAACGTAATGCCATAGTGCAGGCAAAATGGAGCACCACATTCCAGCTAGGGTAATCTCAAAATTGCGTACACAAACACACAGCAGGAAGAGCTGCCGCCGAGCACTTTGTAAAGGCTGGATGCTGATTGATTTCTGCTGAGTGTTATTTCAATTCAAGAAGTGCTTATTCTTAAGCCTGCAGGGGTGATGTGCTAAGAGCTGAAAAAATTTATCTTAACTTCAAGTTTCTGCAAGAACCTGCTGATGTCAAACCTTCCTTATTTCATAGGCTTCTCACAAAGGATGCCATTTGGCCCATCGTGTCTGTGCCAAATCTCAGAGCATTCCTTTTCTTAGTCTCCAGTTTACCTCCATGCAACCTACTCCCAGTTTCCCAATCCCATCGTTTCTCCCCTCATTCTCCTAACTCCCACCTACTCCAGGGGCAGTTGACATGGCCAATTAACCTCCCAACCAACACGTCTTTGGGATGTGGGACGAAACTAGACCACCTGATGGAAACACACAGAGTCACGGGGAGAGTTGGCAATCTCCACACAAACACCTTCAGGGCTGGACCCAGGTCAATTCAGCTGTGAAGCAGTAGTTCTACCTGCTGAACCGGTGTCTGAAAGACCAAGTAAACAACACTCAGAATGGGACAAGCTGTGGTCTTTCATTAGTTCTATTGTAGTTATTATTCTATTATGGTTATTCAGTATACCTGCAAGAAAGTAAATCTCAGGGTTGTGTACAATATATATGTACTTTGATAATAAATTTACATTGAACGTTGAGCTTTGAAAAACAGTGCACATGGCAACAGTAAGGACTTCTGGTATAATACTGACACCTGCCACAGACTCAGGACAAGACCAGTTTGCCACTGGCTATCAAAGGTATATTGTGTTGAGTTTATTATCATCAAGCTCCTTGTAGATTTAGCTATTGAAGGGAAATAAGGCGTCAGGTTGTTACAAGGAAATGCAATGAAACTAGGAGGTATAGGTTTACATCATGTTACCTGTAAATCTGAGGAGGTTGCTTGACAAAAGCAAGAATGGTGTGAGGAGGAGTATCAATTTTCCTCCAATTGTTTGCCAATTTGATCTTTAGGATAGAGGGGAAAGTGTCAATGAGTGGATGCAATTGAAGGAGCACTGTGCCCAGGCTGTGAGACACGATGAGAGCTCTGCATAGTAGGTAGGCCTCCGTTAGTCTTGATAGACCATGGATTTGCACAAGCCTGGGCAAGGTTTTTTTTAATGGAAGACCAGCAGTTGCCCAGGCTGCAAGTCTCCCCTCTCCATGCCACCAATGTTGTCCAAGGGAAGGGCACTAGACTGCATAGTATTGAGTGTATAAGTGTGATGAAGAAATGGAGTTAACTCATCATGAACAATAGAGGTTGATGTCAGGTGAGTTGGTCTTGCAATGCATTCACTAAATTGATGACATGGAGATCGTCAACACTTGGTCCAATGATCATCCAGCATTGGCTACTAAGCCTTTCCCTTCTCACTGCCACCTTGGTGTGTGTCCTGAGAGAGTGTTCTATGATCTTCTGGAAACAGGACATTTTTCCTCCTCTGTCCAGACTGTGCCAGGTCCTCCAGTGTAATTTCTTGCCCTTTTGTGATTAAACTGACTACATCAGTTCAAATGTTAATGCCTTCCAGTGCCTGCTAAAACCATAAGGCACTTCCCTCTAAGAGATGGAAGGTGGATTTAAGTGGCACAAGCTAGCTTCAGCTGGTAGATGGTTCTTGCAAAATTGGGCCCACCATCAGTGATAAACAAATTTGTTAATATGTGTATTTTAACTGTATATTACATTATACAAACCTATGTTAATGTGCATATATTAACAATGAAATATATAAATATGCTGACAATTTAAACTCGTGATTCAGCCCATGTTAGAAGCATTTTAACTGCTGATCCTGGTTCATTCTCACCCCGACAGAGACTAAGCTAGGATATTTTAAAGGGGAGTATGAATCATAGAGAGTGTGAAACAAAAATTAGGAAATGTAAATAGAATTTGAATAGAGCAGATTAAAAGAAAGAAAAATATTTTTGGAATCCCCGATTTTGGAGGAAGTGAGACTCCACAGGACTAAAATTATTTTTCTGGGTTAATGAGGTTGATCAGCAGTAATAAACATCTATGTCTGCACCAAAGTAAAGGTAGAGACTAAGACTGCAGCGCCAGTGCTGAGGAAAGAAGGTATGGTCAAGTGAGGCAGAGGAGTCAGAGGAGTGCTTACAGGACTGCTTTCAGTCAGTGGACTGGACAATATTCAGGGATTCACCTTCAAGTTTGAATAAGTACACCACAGTTGTCACCAACTTCATCAAAACCTGTGTGGATGAGTGTGCCTTCGAGAACATACTGAACATTATCAAACCTAAAGCTGTGGATGAACCAGGTTCATAGTCTGCTGAGGGCTACATCTGTGGCATTCAAGAATGGTGATGCAGAACTACACAAGTAGTATAGGCACAACCTAGGGAAGGATATTTTAAGGGCAAGAAAACAAGTTCAATTGAAGTGAGAGATGGAATTGTATACATGTCAGCTCTGGTAGGGTTTGCAGGCCGTTACTTCCTACAAAGTGAATGGCTGTGATGATTCTCTCCCAGATGAGCACAATGCCTTTTATGCATGCTTTGAAAGGGAGAATTAAACCACACATATGCAAATCCCTGCAGCACCTGTGATCCCCAATTTGGAAGTTAATGTTAGAACATCTTTCAAGAGGGTGAATCATTGCGAGGTGTCGGGCTCTGATGACCTATCTGGCAGGCCTCTGAAAACCTGTCCAAACCAACTGGTAGGAATGCTCAAGGGCATCTTCAATCTCTCACTACTGCAGGTGGAGGTTCCCACCTGCTTCAAAAGGGCAACAATCATACCAGTGCCTAAGAAGTGCAGGATAAGCTCCCTCAATATCTATCTCCCAGTGACACTTACATCTACTGTGATGAAGTGCTTTGAAATGTTGGTCATGGCTAGAATCAACTTCTGCTGAAGCAGGAGCATGGACCTGCTTCAATTGACCTCTCACCACAATGAGTCTACAGAAGATGCAATCTCATTGGCTCTCCACTTGGCCTTGAAGCACCTGGTCTATAGTAATACTTACCTCAGGATGCTGTTTGTTGACTGCAGCTCAGCGTTCAACACAACCGTACCCTCAGTTCTAATCAACAAACTCCAAAACCAGGCCTCTGTACCTCTCTTTGCAACTGGATCCTTGACTTCCTCACCAGGAGACCACAGACTGGGTGGATCAGTAATAACCTCTCCTCCTCGCTGAAAATCAACACTGATGCAACTTAAGGATGTGTGCTTAGCCTAGTGCTCTACCCTCTCTACACCCACAACTGAGTAGCTGGGCACAGCTCAAACACCATCTGTAGATTTGCCAATGGCACAACTATTGTTGGCAGAGTTTCAGATGGTGACAAGGAAGTGTACAGAGCAAGATAGATCAGCCGGTTGCATGGTGTCACAGGAACAGTCATACATTTAGCGTCAGTAAAACCAAGGAATTGATAGAGACTTCAGGAAGGGAAGTCGATGGAACACACAAGTCCTTACCGAGGGATCAGAAGTGAAAAGGGTGAACAATTTCTGGTTCCTGAGTGTCAACATCTCTGAGGAACTATCCTGGGCCTCACATATTGATACAATTACAAAGAAGGCACAACAGCGCCAATATTTCATTAGGAGCCTGAGGGGACTTGGTATGTCTCCAAAGACTCACAAATTTCTACCGATATACGTATGTGGAGAGCAATCTAACTGGTTACATCACTGTCTGGTATAGAAGGACCACTGCACAGGATCTGAGAAAGCTCCAGAAAGCTGTAAGCTCTGCCAGCTCCATTGTGGGCATTATCCTCCCCAACATGCTGGATAACTTCAAAAAGCAATGCCTTAAAAAGACAGCATTCATCATTAAGGACTCTCATCACCCAGGACATGCCCTCTTCTTATTGCCACTTTTAGGGAGGAGTCTGAAGACACTTGAATTCTGAACGGACAATGAACTCACAAATACCATGTCAATACTTTTTTCCTCTCTTTTTGCATGACTTATTTAATTTTTATATAAACATGAGAAAGTCTGCATATGCTAGAAGTCCAAAGCAACACACACAAAATGCTGGAGGAACTCAGCTGGTCACGCAGCATCTACAGAAATGAATAAACTGTTATGTTTTGGGCCAAGACTCTTTTTCAGGACTGGAAAAGAAGGGGGAACATGCCAGGCTGAAAAAAAAGTGTGGAGAGAAGAAGGAGGATAGCTAAAAGGGGACAGGTGAAGCCAAGTGGATAGGAAAGACAAATGGCTGAAGAGGAGGGAATCTAATAGGAGAGGAGAGAGGACCATAGGAGAAAGGGAAGGAGGAGGGAATTCAGGAGGAGGTGATAGGCAAGTGAGAAGAGGTAAGAGGCCAGAGTGAGGAATAGAAGAAGAGGAGGAGGGAAGGCATTTTTTTTTAAACTGGAAAGAGAAATCGATATTCATGCCATCAGGTTGGAGGCTACTGAGACAAAATATAAAGTGTTGCTCCTCCATCCTGAGGTTGGCCTCATCTTGGCACAAGAGAAGGCTGTGGGCCAACATGTCGGAAAGGGATTGGAAATCACAATTAAAATGTTTAGCCACTGGGAAGTTTCACTTTTGGCAGATGGAGTCGAATTTCTCAATGAAGCGGTCCCCCAAATGATGATGGCTCTCAGAGTGTAGAGGAGGCTACATTGGGAGCACCGGACACCAGCAGATTCGCACGTGAAGTGTTGTCTCAGCTGGAAGAGATTTTTGGGGCCCTGTTTGGAGATGAGGGAGGAGGTGAATGGGCAGTTTGGCCGCCGGCAGGAAGGTTAGTGGGGAGGGATGAATGAACAAGGGATTCATGGAGGGATCAATCCCTGTGGAAAGTGGAGAGAGGGCATAATATGTTTAGTTGTAGCATTCCTTTGGGGATAGCAGAAGTTGTGAAGTATAGCTACCCATCTAGCTTCATCCGAATCACTTTCTAGCTATCCTCCTTCCCATTCCACGACCCCCCCCCCCACCCACCCCTGACCTTTTTATTCTGGTGTTGTCTCCCTTCCTTTCAAGTTCTGAAGAAGGTAATAGAATGAATTTATTAATTTCCATAGATGCTGCCTTATTTTTAATATCTATTTTTACTGTAATGTATAGATTTATTATTGTGTATTACAGGGCACTGCTGCCACAAAACCACAAACTTCATGACATATGCCGGTGACATTAAGCCTGATTCTAATACTGATGTTTCAGGTCTGAGATCCTTTGCTAGTTTTGCGCTTTTTGATTTTAGAAACATAGAAAACCTACGGCACAATACAGGCCCACAAAGTTGTGCCAAACATGTCCCTACCCTAGAAGTTACTAGGCTCACCCATAGCCCTCTATTTTTCTAGGCTCCATGTACCTATCCAAAAGTCTCTTAAAAGACCCTATCGTATCCACCTCCACCAGTATTGCCGGCAGCCCATTTCATGCATTTTCTACAATACTTTCTGCCTTTTCTACCTGGGAACTATTGGCTTAGATCACTCTAGGTCCTTCAATGCCAAATCAATTACTGAAGCCTGTTTAGAATGCTATGGGTGAGCAGGATTACTATAAATGCCTGACTATATTTGTACTCACAAATTAGTTCACCCTGACACAGACACTACTTTTGTTCTCTTATCTCTCCAATTTAAAACACACTTGTTCTCCTCACTTTTCCAGTTCTGATGAAAGGTCACTGGCATATACTTAATGTGTAAAATTGCTGCATATTTGAAGCTAACCTTGCTTGCAATTTTGGCAAATTAACAAATGAAGGTTTAGATTCAAACAAATAAAATACTTACTGGTGCGCTTCATGAAATGGCAACCAAGTGCTGTTACCAGCCTACTTCCCAGAATCACCATTCCATTCCCACACTTACTAGACATGGGCTGTTGATCTCACTGACCTTCCACACCCTTGAGTTAGGTAGCAAACTCCAAATAACAGCTAACTCTCAAGCAACATACTGCAAATACCCCCTCCAGCTGAATACACCTGACAGTTTTTGATAGAAAGCAGAAAAGGGAGGCTGAGATCTCTCTTCTGTCTATAGTTGTCATGGACATCAAGACTTTAAATCTCTTAATACTGAGATAAATGCTCTCAGAATTATTAATTGATTTTAATTCATAATTAAGTTTTTTAAAGTTGGATAATTGAAAGCATAAATATATAATTAAAAACATTAAACTAAAGTGAGATAATAAAAACAGAAATGTATAAGCCTTTCTCCTCTCCCTCCTAATCTACAGGCCCAGAAGCCCCACTGACATCATTAGAGTCTTGTCTCAGATTCCATGCCAGGTCTGCTCTGGCAAAGGATCCGAGCAGGAGGAAGCCCTGCCAATGGATTCCATGTAGACTCCCACAGCAGGAATGAACTGACAGATCAAGCCTACCAAATTTGTCAGTAAATCCCAGACCTATGCTTAAGTCCAGGACTCTAGATTGAATGGCCAAGTGCCAGTGGTTGCTTTTTAAATGCCTGCCCAGAGCCAACAAGATACAACCCAAAATATAGAAGTTAACTTGTTAAAGACTGCAATGAACAAATAATGTACATGGAAATTCCACAGCTCTTAATCTGTAATCATGCTATAATTTTATGAAATAAAAGAGAATTATAGTCTTAACTTGGGAATTGTTGAAATTTAATACATTATTAGGAACACATCAGAAATGGACCATTAATCAATGCAATGATGTAAGGTAAACACCTCACTCTAATATTGCATTCCAATAGTTGTTTCCGTATTGAGAGTCTGTTACCTATTACATGTATTTCCTTTTCTGCAGCTAGAATGACTGCATTGAGATATACTTGGCCAGAGATTTACTGATATTTTTGGATCATTGGAAGTCTCCTGGCTCTTGTGGCTGATGCACTAGAGGATACAATATCTTTCCATTCTGACTTGGATGTGCTTTGATTTAAACCCACTTGGGAATTATCACTGTATTGATCACTGAACACATTCTGCTGTGGCGGGAAATTCATAGTTTGGTAAATATTGCGTCAAATGTTTCAGAGAACCTTACAAGTGAAAGGCAGGGGAAAAAAAACCCTCAAAGCCTTTGCATTAAAGAACCCCACTGAGGTCAACCCTCCTCCAGCTGTGGCATCAAAAAGTTGTGTTCAAGTGGGGATTTACCTAAAGCATTGTAACAGCAACTGTTTGCAAAAATACAACATGATTTGTAATGCTGAGCAGATGTGAGCTGTCAGGACTTTAACATCTTGGGAGCATTAAGAATGTAATATTCGTATGGCATATATCTCATTTTGTAGATTAATGTGAACTTTCTTTTTAAAAGTGGGGGAATTGCCAAAGTGCTATCATAGCCAAACCTGCATATACTCATGGAACACAACATACAATTTCATTTACTTCACCACATATTCTGCTCAGCATTCAACCCAGTTAGTAAATCAAATATAATTAACATGTCCCAAAATGATACCTACTTAATGCACTGACTAGGTGAAATATATAAAGATATTGCTGAAATTCTGAATCCATAGCAAGTTTCAAGTGATTCCTGAATGGTTGGTTCTTCTGACCTTGAAGGAGTTGTATGAAAGACAATTGTGTGTATTCTGGTGAAACGGCCAATTGCTTGTGCTATGAAATGGCTAACACATGTTTGAAGTACTTAACTCTTCTAGTTCGTTACCATATGATCTTGGTAATAAATGCTGAACCCAATCTAAGTTAAAGAATGAGTGGTTCCTTCAGCGTGGTGTTTTACTGAAAAAGGCTCGTTATTACCTGGTTATTATTGATGTAAGCAGCTGGGAATCAAATGGGGATAAAGTATCATAGAGAGAGGTTGCATGCATGGTTGGGAGGCTGCAAGTGTTCTTTTCTCATATAAGCGTGCTTTAGCTGGCTCAGGAGCATACCAAAAGTGCAAAAATATTAAATATGAGCTGAGCAAGCTGTTAAATGAGAATTGCTCCACATTTGAACACTCCATTTCTCAGAGACCCAAATGCAATGCTTCTACCCTGCAGCATTGGTGAATTTCATCATGTTTATCTGCTTTTGCTGAAAGGTATCTCCCATCACTCGGAAGATGTTCTGTGCTGTCCAGGATCTCACTGTGAACCTTTCTGCTGGGGCCGGTGTTGTACAACAGGGACAGATTGTCTCTGCAGAGGTTTAATCCTCAATGCAATGGTAATTGCGATTTGCTTGATTACCAAGACAAAATATAAGCTAATTATTTCATTATACATTTTTGCATAAATTAACAATAATACCCAAAAAGTCAATCCAGAAGTTTTCCGCATTTTGCAAGGACTTTTCATGGGAAAATGAAATGAATTAAGTACCAAATGTTGAGACCATGAAATTCCAAGCATTTGCTGTTTCATCATATTTTGGAAATGCAATGCAGGTAACTTGTAATTCAAGAAATATAATGGCATTCGAAGTTTAAAAATTGGTTTAACTCATGTTAGGTTTTGCATTTTAATTGTTAACAGACACCTTCTGATTAAGCAAAAGCTTGCTGACTCCTCTTTCTAAGTTTGGGCTCCTACACCTTCAGATACATGGATGAAAATAACTGTAGCCCTGGTCAGTCTTCTCTGACATAACTCATGGGAAATCAATAGAAGGGGCATATCTTTTAATTGGGGTTTTTTATGATGAGTGAAGAAGGGTTACAGCCCCACCAAAAGAATGAGGAAAATATGAAAACTTTTATAATGTTTGATTTAGCGGAGTTTTGAACTTCAAACACGATGACTAACATATGCTTGAAGTTCATAGCTCCTCTAGTTTGTTACCATATGATTTTAATAATAAATGCTACACAATGTAACTTACTGTGCAAGTATTCCCTTCAGTGTAGTACTTTATTGTACAGCACTATTACTGTCAGGTAACTATTGATGTACCCAGTTGGGAATCAAATGGACAAAGTATCTTACATTGTGTTACTTCCAGTCTCTAGTCAGGTTCACACAGAGAGATACTGGTGCTTCACTCAGCAGACTAAACTGGCAGACCAGAAGCACAGTTACTGTGGTACTACAAATGATTTCAGCATAATAAAAACCATAATATTTTCATGGATTGCTAATTATATATTATGTTGGCAGTGCAATAATAAATTCCAAAGCAAGCAGATATTAAAGGATTAAAGACTTCCATTGTAACTTCAAGTACAGTGTAAAACAAAAATCACAGATTAAAGGTTGGCTTTAATTGTCACATGTACATTGAAACATAGAGTGAAATGCATTACTCATGTCAATGACCAACCCAGTCCAAGACTCTGCTGTGGGCAGCCCACAGTGACGCCCTGCTTCTGGCCCCAGCATATCATACCAACAATTTCCTAATCTGATTTAACAGACAGACATACTTTATTGATCCCGAGGGAAATTGGGTTTTGTTACAGCCGCACCAATCAAGAATAGTGAAGAAATATAGCAATATAAAACCAGAAATAACTAAATAATAATAAGTTAATCATGTCAAGTGGAAATAAGTCCAGGACCAGCCTATTGGCTCAGGGTGTCTGACACTCCGAGGGAGGAGTGGTAAAGTTTGATGGCCGCAGGGAGGAATGACTTCCTATGATGCTCAGTGTTACACCTTGGTGGAATGAGTCTCTGGCTGAATGTACTTCTGTGCCTAACCAGTACATTTTGGAGTGGATGGGAGTCATTGTCCAAGATGGCATGCAACTTGGACAGCATCCTCTTTTCGGACACCACCGTCAGAGAGTCCAGTTCCACCCCCACAACATCACTGGTCTTACAAATGAGCTTGTTGATTATGTTGGTGTCTACTACCCTCAGCCTGCTGCCCCAGCACACAACAGCAAACATGATAGCACTGGCCACCACAGCCATAGGTCTTTGAAATGTAGTAGGAAACAGGAGCACCTGGAGAAAACCCATGCAGTCATGGGAGAACGTACAGACTTCTTATAGGCAGCAGCATGAATTCAACTCAATTGTTGGCACTGTGAAGTGTTACAGGAGCCACTAAGAAACTGTAGATTTTAGAAGTTCAAAACAAACACAGAAAACATTGAAATTGCTCAGCTTGTCAGTCAGCATCTGGGTGAGGAGCGAAAGGTAATTGACAATTTCAATCAGGTCCTTATCTCCAAACTGGAAAAATAAGAAAACAAGCATGTCATGTTGCAGAGAATGTGACAGAACAGAGGGACATTGTATAGGACAAAGTTGTCAAAGGAACGTTTACTTTAAAAGACAAAAGTTAGACCAAAACTATACGAAGCAATTTGAAAAGTAACCAGTTAAAACATAACAGTTCAGCGACATCTGTGAATTATATTAGGGTGTTTACCTGAAATTGTTCAATGTAATGCTGAGTCTGAAGGCTGTAATTTTCCTCATCAGAAAATAAGGCAACATTCCTCAAGTTTACGCAGAGCATCATTTGAGCTGTATAAGAGGCTAGATATAAGCTCGCTAGGATCCGAACTATCAGCAGGATGGAACATTTTGAAATCAGCACAGTAATAGTTATTATTATCTAATGCATAAATAAGATTTAAATTAAACTCTGATTTATTGCACATTTTTTCAGTCATTAAGACCCACAGCATGCAAAGGCAGTCCAATCAGTGCTAATTAAATATCAGGAAACTCCAGCTAAATGTAAGATGTCTGATATTGTTAATGATTTCAGCACAAGGCCAAGGTCAAGATTTAAGATTCCTATACACAAGTGTACAGGAGAACAGAATAATTGTTACTCCGGATCCGATGCAGCACAGAAGAAAAAACGCAAGAGATAAATAACACAATAATCATTTTTTTAAAACACAGTAAGTATAATTACACAAGAATACTTTGCCATCACATGAACACTACATTTAGGAACCAGTTCCCCAGAGGTATACTTCATAAAACCTGAGTAAGTTCTGTGCAATAATCTTCTGTTATAAATATTACTTGATGTAACCAATTAGGACAAAGTAGAAGTAGGTCACGTAACTTTTCAAGCTCACTCCATCCTTCAGTAAGGTCACACCTGATCCTGTGCATTGTCCTTTTTCCTGCCTAATCAATATAAGTATTCTCTGATTTCCTAAGTGAACAAAGACCTATCAGTTTTAGCCTTGAACAAATATAGTGTCAAAACCATACATGTACCTCTACAACAGAGAATTCTAAAGACTTAGAATCTCTTGTATAATAAAAATTTCCCCCCTCAGTTCCAAATGCCAAACCCAGACATTGTAGTCTGGATATTTATTTCCTACGTTTTAATTTTGTTAAGTAGTGTGTCACCCTAGCATTATTTTTAAAAGTGTTGTAATGGTTACGATATTCTTTTACAAAGTTCTCTGAACAGCATTGTTGGGCTTCCTTTGTAATTCTACACCGCACCAGTTTCAGTGCAAGCTAATGAATTGATTTACCATAAGATTTCACAGCTGCCAGCACTTAGTCTTACAGCTGCAGCTTCAGGAGCCAACTATTAAAAAATACATCCACAATACAAGCAGTATTCTTCCAACCACTGGAAAAAGATGCTACTTTAAGCCTGGATGCTGAATTAAAAAGAGGAGCAGAGGCTGGTGGAAAATAGCACCCACAGGGAGCATAATCTTTGTGCAAAGTTCTCAAGGTGCAGTCAGGCGCTCCTCACAGGAGTTATGAAGAACTTCCTTTGGAATAAATAATACTATACAAATGCAATTTCTTCCTGCCTTTCAAAAAGAAAATCACCCTACCTACTCCTTCCATTTCTGTGGGCTGAAGGAAAGGTTGACAACATCTTGCGCATGGAGATTAGGTGATATTCCTAATGTAGCAGGGAGCACAGGTCTGTAAGGTGTAGCAGAGTTCAGTAACAATGGTCAGGGATAATCCAAAGTTTTGAAAGCTGACGGGACCAGGACTTCGTCCACCACCATCTAATCAGATGTGAACCTGTATACGAGATCAAGGTGAGCCCTATAGTGAAGAATAGTTGCATTGGCATTACTTCTCAGAGAAGACAATTAATGAACGTGGGTCCCTATAAACACAGATCTTCAGTGATGAACCCTTCCATATCTCTGCCTACATACCTGTAGAGCGGGAGATCACGGAGCATCTTGGAGACGTTCCTTATGGACTTTATGCGCCAGTTTTAAAAAAGCGAATGGGGACAGTTGAGACTAGCCTACGGAGATCGTGTAGTGAGTTGGAGACAGGTTCTTGTGGTTTTTGCGCACCAGTTTTAAGCAGTGAGCTGAGCCTGTTGGGACGTCCACAAAGTGGGAGATTGCTTGGGTTCCTGGTAACTAGGGTTAATTGACATAAGCCAATAAAAAGAAGCAGGGTTTGAATGGAACATCCGTTGTTGAAGTGGTCATTGTGCGAGTTGTGTGTTTGAGCTGTCAGGCTTTGACTCAACAGGCTTGGGTGAGAAGAGGCACAGGCTAGAACCTAAGTTTGAGAAGTTAGAGGTATAACAAGCGTGGGCAGAATGGTGGATCAGGCAGTGAAGTGCTCCTCCTATGAGATGTGGGATTTCAAGGTACCTAACAGTCTCCAGATGACTACATTTACAGGAGGTGCACCCAACTTCAGCTCTTGACTGACAAGGTCAAAGAACTAGAGCTGGAACAAGATGCACTCAGGACCATCTGGGAGGCTGAAAACTTCATTTTTGAGTCACCCCCCAGAGAGCAGGCTTCAGATAGTAGAATGCTGAGCCCCAAGAGAAGTAGTCCGTGCATGGTTCCCCTCAGCAACAAGTACCCACCTCCGGATACTGCTGGGGGGGATGACTTGTCAGGGTACAGCAGCAGCAGCCAGTCCAGTGGCACTGTGGCCAGCCATGAGGCTCAGCGGGGAAAGGTGAAGCCAGACAGAGCAGTAGTGGTAGTTAGGGTACGGACAGGAGATTCTGGGGCCACAAAAGAAACACCAGGATGCTGCGTTGCCTCCCAGGTTCTAGGTTCCAGGATATCTCAGAGCGGCTGCAGAAAGCTCTCAAGAGGGAGAGTGAGCAGCCAGAGGTCGTGGTGCACATTGGCACCAATGACAGAGGTAGAAAGGGGGAAGAGGTCTTGCACAGTGAGTATAGGGAGTTAAGGAAAAGACTGAAGAACAGGTAATAATCTCTAGTTTACTCTGAGTGCCACATGCTAGTCAAGGCAGAAACAGATTGATAGTACAGATGAATGAGTAGCAGAGAAAGTTGTGCAGAGGGCAGGGTTTCAGATTTCTAGATCATTGGGAACTCTTCTGGGGAAGGTATGACCTGTACAAAAAGGATGAGTTTTAGTTGAACCCAAGGAGGTCCAATATCCTTGCTAGTAGTTTTACCAGAGCTGTTGGGAACTGGAGTGATAGGGCTGAGAATGGAACAGTTGGTATACAAGTCTATGCAATGTGTAGTCACACTATGAAGATGGGCAGGCAGACGATAGGGCAAAATTGCAGTCAGTGGAATGAGGTAAAGTATGGCATGGGGTAAACTTGAAGTGAGTGATGATTACAGGACTGTAAGTGTTATATTTGAATGCACACTGCATACTGAAGAAGCTACCATATATGTGCAGTTAGAGATGGGCAGGGATGTCATATGGGTATCACCGAGGCATGGCTGAAAGAAAACCATATTTGGGAGCTCAACATCCAAGGGCACACATTGTACCAAAAGGACAGTTAGGCAGAGGGGTGGGGTGGTTCTGCTGGTAGCAAGTGAAAACAAATACTTAGAAAGTGGAAGATATAGAATCCTTGTGGGCAGAGTTAGGAAACTACAAGGGTAAAATGGCCCAGATCGGAGTTATATACAGGCCCCTTAACAGCAGCTAAGATGTGGGATTTAAAGTTGAATGGGAAGTAGAAAAGGTATGTAATAAGGGCAGTGTTACGACAGTCATGGGGGATTTCAATATGCAAGTAGATTGGGAAAATCAGTTTGGTGCTGGATTCTAAGAGAGGGAATTTGTAGAATACCTGTGAGATGGCTTCTTAGAGCAGCTTGTTGTTGAACCCCACTAGGAAAGGGCAATTCTAGATTGGCTGTTGTGAACTGGATTTGATTAGAGAACCTAGGTAAGAGGATTGGCCAAATTTGCAGGTGATACAAATATAGGTGGAGGAGCAGGTGGTGTTGAGGAAGTAGGGTGTTTGCAGCAGGTTTCCCGAAAGGTTAATTTGCAGGTTGAGTCAGTGGTAAGGAAGGAAAATGCATTCATTTCAAAAGGTCTAAAATATTAGAGCAAGGATGTGATGCTGAGGCTTTATAAGGCACTAGTCGGACCACACTTGGAGTATTGTGAGCAATTTTCAAGGGTTCATTTATTATGACAGTATACAATTCTGCAATTCTTCTTCTCCAGGTAGCCACAAAACCAAGAAAAAAGAATGGCAGCACGATCATCGACCTCCAATCACCCCTCCCCCATAAGAAACACACCAAGAACCAAGCTACTCCCCCGCACAAAATGCAAAAAAGGGGATCATCTTCCAAATCTCCAAAAGAGTACGAGTTAGTGAACGTGTCTGGGTGATGCACCTGCCACTGCTGCATGGGAAAAAATATCAGCAAGTGAGGCTTGAAATAGTGGCAAATGTGAGCAAGAATGGTGGAGCATTTGAATGATTAGTTCCGGCCTTAACAGATAGCAATTGTTACCCGGTAACTGCATGGACAAACGTGTAAAGGTTTTTTATATTTCAGCAGGGGGAAAAGCATTAAAGCATTAAGTGTTAAAAGCATTTCGTGTCCACCCTGATTGCCCTTGAGTGATGGTGAGTTACCTGCTTGAAATGATACCATTCTTGGTGCAAGTACTCCCACAATGCCACTGCGGGTGGATTTCATGAAGTAGACCCAGCAATTGTTGGAGAACCTGCTGATGATGAAATGCCCAAGTAACTGTAACCTTTGCTCTCCTACATGATTCAGGTCATAGGTTTAAATGATGCCCTTGATGCTGCCCTAGGGAATCAACAGCAGCGGGCTTTGTTGATGGTACACGTGGCTGCCATTCTGGACCAATGGTAGGAAGATTAAGTGTTTAGGGTAGTGAATGCTATATTAATCAAGCGAGCCGTTTCAGCAACAAATTCACTGGTTTATCCTTTAAGCCTCTTACTGGACTGTGTCCATGAACTTGGAACTTAATTCCTCATCATTCCTACCATGTTTGCTGCTTCATCCCAGTGGTGTTTGACCACTACCCCCAGAGAAATGCTGAAAAATCAGGCTACCCACACTCACCTGGATTTTGTCATCATCTCCACAAAAGCTCCAGGGCCCCTGGAGTAATTTCCATCACCAGCTGTACAACGTATTTTCCCGTTAAAAGCTGCAAATATTAATCAGTACTAGCTACCTTGAATTGGTACTAACCACTCAGAAAAGTGAGCCCTGGGGCTGTGTGCCAAGACAATGAACAGCTCAGTTAGCACGGCCTGATCATTGAAATTGCGTTAATGAAGTTGCTGCATGAATTTTGTATGCTTCCTGTACTGGGCTAAACAGACGGGTGTTAATCCTGCATTTTCCTCCCAGTGTACATTTTCCAGCATGATACAATGAAGCTCCATATAGTCTGTTACTGGTGTAATCATACAGCTTTTCCTCTGTGCAGGCCTTGTTTTTAGATGGAATTCAAGCCATTCTGCAAAATACAGCTGAGCATTTTACCCACTGGTGATGTTAAGCTAACTGGTTTTTATTTAATGATTCTTGTTTCATCTGGTTTTGAATATCAGGATTACAGGAACCATATTCTAGCCCTGAGGTAAAAACATATATACATACACAAAGATCAAGAAACATTAATCGATAACTCTTCTAATTTCTCACGCATTTTCTTGAGGATTATAAAATGTATCCCACCTGGTGCTAATACCCCTTGGACATTTACTGCTTCTAGTTTTCGTTACAACATATGTGTAAGTGACCTGTACATATGTTCTGGATTTCTCAAGCAATTAGGGGCTTAGTAGTCAGCCGAGTGGAGACTTTTATCCCATCTGCCTGAGCTAGATTTGAGTATATGATACTAAATGAAAAGAAAGAGCTTTAATAAATTCTGACTCACAGATTGTCCAATGAGCTCATACATTATTTTTCTGTACAATTTTTTTGTACTGGTGCCCACATATATCAATAGTTGTGGAACACACGCTTGGAATCTGAATATTTCAGGTATAATTGGATTGTAGAACAATATAATCATTCACAAAAGTTTTCATTCAACTGCATTCCGATTCAAAATTTGTCTCATTAGTCTGAATATTATGTGCTCTAGTGGTTCCTCTCCATATGTTTCCATACAGAACAAACTTGCTTAATACTAAATTTCAAAAAGGAGTATATTAATTCAGGAATATATCATTATTCCACCCCTTACATTAACAACATTGTATAATGAAGCTGAATTTACAGATCTAAGTATTTAGAAAATGATATGTTTTCCTTTGCATTCTATCATAAGCAAAATCTAGGTAGATGACTTTATACTGTTTCATTTGGTAGCTAGTAATCTTCACAATACCCGTCTAAGTGTACATGTGTTCTAGATTTCTCAGGATGCCCATGGATGGTGGGCTGTCTCAGGCTGATGGGTACCAGGGTCAAATGGGTGATCAGGAGGCATGATAGCTGGTGATTCAGTGAGCCCAGAGTCTGAGATCAAAGCCAAAGATTGAAGCCCAAAGGTCAATGGGAAGTCTGAAAGTTGAAGCCTTTCTGAGACACCACTCCCTGAAGATGTCCTGGGTGCTTTGTAGGCTAGTGCCCAAGATGGAGCCGACTGGATTTACAAACTCCTGCAACTTCTTCTGGTCGTGTAGAGTAGCACCCCCACCCCCATTCCAGACAGTGACGCTGCCTGTTAGAATGCTCGCCACGGCATAACTATAGATACTTTTGAGTGTATTTGTTGACATGCCAAATCTCTTCAAACTCCTAATAAAGTATAGCCACTGTCTTGCCTTCTTTATAACTACATCGATATGTTGAGACCGCGTTAGATCCTCAGAGATCCTGACACCCAGAAACTTGAAGATGCTCACTCTCTCCACTTCTGATCCATTTATGAGGATTGGTATGTGTTCCTTCAACTTACCCTTCCTGAAGTCCACAATCAGCTCTTCCATCTTACTGACATTGAGTGCCAGGTTGTTGCTGCTGCCCTACTCCACTAGTTGGCATATCTCACTCCCGTACATGATCAGACTTCCCGAGGTGAGGGCGTGGAATAGCACAATAGGCATTCTTGGCATTAGTCACGAGTATCCATTCTGAGAAACAGCCTTTCATCATCATCATGTTTCCTGCTAATATCTAATCAATTGTATATATCCAATCAGCTCTAAATCTGCAATCAAACTCCCAGTACAACCTACCACGTGAAACCTTATCAAAGGTCTTCCTGACGGGCTCTTGCAATTTCTTGTCTAGCCCTCCACATTGCTTTTGACGATACCTGGTCAAGCTGTGAAGGTTTATCTACCTTCATACATTTTTGACATTTAGTACCTACTCTACGATCATTATATTTTTCTATTTTCATTTAAAAATCAGATGAGAAATATTTATTGAAGATCTCTTTGGATTCTCTTTCATCTTCTGTTCCAAAGCTTTCATGCACCATTTGTGTCCTTGATCTTACATGTGTACTCCTGCCTCCCTTCTACTCCTCCAGGGGTTCACTTGCTCCCAGCTGCCGGTACCTGACCCACGTATGCCTCTTTTTCCTGACCAGAGCCTTTTCTTTCTAGGTTCCCTATTCCTGCCAGCCTCACCCTCTCTAACAGGAGCATGCACTTTTAAAAGTCTACCACATGCCAGACATTCCACTGCCTGCAAGCAAACTACTCCAACCAACCTTTGCAGGCTCCCCTCTCACATCATCAAAACCTGCCTTGACCTGATTTCGAATTTGAACCTGTGGACCTTCCCAGAACTATTTTAAAATGAATAGAACTATGGTCACTGATCTTAAAGCGCTCCGCCACTGTCAAAGACAGACCCCTCAAAGTGCTCATGAAAAACATCAATGATGTTATTGGCTTATGGATTATTTGCCTTTGATTTTGTTACAATAGACATTTGAATCGATTCAAAAAGGTTCCAGGCAAGCAAAGTAGCCGTTGAAATGAACATCTGGGATATCCATATATCACACTGCTTTTGTTTGTTTTTCTCCAACAATGAGTCACATGCACATATTTAATCTTCAAACAAATTGTGGCTGGAAATATGATTCTCTTGATAATATATTTCAAAATCTAGAGCTGCACTTCAAGGCCAGACTACAGTTTGAGTTGTGAATAGAGACAGCAACAATTTTTTATCTAAAGTTGGCAGATACATGTCAATAGACAATAAACAGTAGATGCAGGAGTAGGCCATTCAGCCCTGCTAGCCAACACCACCATTCACTGTGACCATGGCTGATCATACACAATCAGTACCCTGTTCCTGCCCTCTCCCTATATCCCTTGACCCCGCTATCTATAAGAGCCCTATCTAACTCTCTCTTGAATGCATCCAGAGACTTGGCCTCCACTGCCTTCTGGGGCAGAGCATTCCACATATCCACCACACTCTGGGTGAAAAAGTTTTTCCGCATCTCTGTTCTAAATGGCCTACCCCTTATTCTTAAACTGTGGCCTCTAGTTCTGGACTCACCCATCAGCGGGAACGTGCTTCCTGCCTCCAGCATGTCCAATCCCTTAATAATCTTATATGTTTCAATCAGATCCCTCTCATCCTTCTAAATTCCAGTGTATACAAGCCCAGTCGCTCCAATCTTTCAACATATGACAGTCCCGCCATTCCAGGAATTAACCTTGTGAACCTACGCTGCACTCCCTCAATAGCAAGAATGTCCTTCCTCAAATTTGGAGACCAAAACTGCACACAATACTCCAGGTGGGGTCTCACCAGGGCCCTGTACAGCTGCAGAAGGACCTCTTTACTCCTATACTCAATTCCTCTTGTTATAAAGGCCAGCATGCCATTAGCTTTCTTCACTGCCTGCTGTACCTGCATGCTTGCTTTCATTGACTGATGTACAAGAACACCTAGATCTCGTTGTACTTCCCCTTTTCCTAACTTGACTCCATTTAGATAGTAATCTGCCTTCCTGTTCTTGCCACCAAAATGGATAACCTCACATTTATCCACACTAAACTGCATCCTCCATACATTTACCCACTCACCCAACCTGTCCAAGTCACCCTGCATTCTCATAGCATCCTCCTGACATATCACACTGCCACCCAGCTTTGTGTCAAAGTTCAGAATTTGTAAACTGGGCAAATCCATTGTAATTTATACTGAACTCTGGTCTCTGCAATAGCTATAAATTATGACTTAACATTTCAAAGTTCTCCTTTTAAGACTCCCTTTCGAAGCATGGTCCCGAATTAATTTGATGGCTTCACACACACACACACACACACACACACACACACACACACACACACACACACACACACACACACACACACACACACACACACACTTACTTCTGTCAAAGAAGTCTACATTGAATGACAATGACAAACACAGGTCCAGTTACTTTAATGGAGAGCCCCCACTTACCCGACTCATTTTTAGAGCTTCCAAACCTAAGCTGTCATTTTGTTTATGTTGTAACCATTAAAAAATGGCTAAAGGCCACAAAGAGTGCAAAGCGAAAAGATCTTCTGAAGAGCTGAGCAATAGTATTTTATCTTGCCTGCCTTTGGCTTTCTCCAATGCAGTATGTAATGAGTTCTAATGTCAACCAACTCCCCTTTAAATGTCTTCAATTATCAACATCTTTCAAAGATTAAAAATAATAAAATACACTTCATGAAACAAAGTGCTTCTTCAATTTTCGTTCTGTCCCAAACTTAACTTCAAATCATTTGCCATACAGTCACCACTACCCTCACAACGTGTGTCTGCACAGCTATGCAATGAGTTAAGCACCTCACATATCACTGGAGATGGAAGCTTCAGGAATTTTAATGAGATCTAACTCAAAAGGTATTGCTGTTTCAAGGGAAAATAAAGAGAAGATGGAGATGAATGTCTTTCCACTGTGTGCTTCAAATCAAATCAAAATTAGCAGGCATAGGAAATCAAATCAAGTCACTTTTTATTGTCATTTCGACCATAACTGCTGGTACAGTACACAGTAAAAACGAGACGACGTTTTTCAGGACCATGGTGCTACATGAAACAGTACAAAAACTACACTGAACTATGTAAAACAACACAGAAAAAAAGTACACTAGACTACAGACCTACCCATGACTGCATAAAGTGCACAAAACAGTGCAGGCATTACAATAAATAATAAACAAGACAATAGGCACAGTAGAAGGCAGTAAATTGGTGTCAGTCCAGTCTCTGGGTATTGAGGGGAATGACTTGGGGGAAGAAACTGTTACATAGTCTGGTTGAGAAAGCCCGAATGCTTCGGTGCCTTTTCCCAGACGGCAGGAGGGGTGTGTGGGATCCTTCATATTGCTGTTTGCTTTGTGGATGCAGTGCGTGGTGTAAATGTCTGTAATGGTGGGAAGACAGACCTCGATGATCTTCTCAGCTGACTTCACTATCCGCTGCAGGGTCCTGCAATCCGAGGTGGTGCATTTTCCGAACCAGGCAGTGATGCAGCTGCTCAGAATGCTCTCAATACAACCCCTGTAGAATGTGGTGAAGATAGAGGGTGGGAGATGGAATTTCCTCAGAAAGTAGAGATGCTGCTGAGCTTTCTTTGCTATGGAGCTGGTGTTGAGGGACCAGGTGAGATTCTCCTCCAGGTGAACACCAAGAAATTTGGTGCTCTTAATGATCTCTACCGAGGAGCCATCGATGTTCAGCAGGGAGTGGTCGCTCCATGCCCTCCTGAGGTCAACAACCATCTCTTTTGTTTTGTTCACATTCAGAGACAGGTTGTTGGCTCTGTACCAGTCCGTTAGCTGCTGCACCTCCTCTCTGTAAGCTGACTCATCGTTCTTGCTGATGAGACCCACCACGGTCATGTCATCAGCGAACTTGTTGATGTGGTTCGAGCTGTGTGTTGCAGCACAGTCATGAGTCAGCAGAGTGAACAACAGTGAACTGAGCACACAGCCTTGGGGGGGGGGGGGGCCCTGCTCAGAGATGCTGCTCCTGATCCAGACTGACTGATATAAAAAACAGTTTACGTACAACATGAACTGCTCCTCCAGATGCCTGATTGCTCCCCACCTGGCATACATAGAATGTCAAACTTAACTACTGAAACTAAAAGTCAAATGATCATGTCACTAAGTTTTTGGTAAAAGAAGGATAGTCTCAGAGACTGGTCTTGAACAGTCTTACTACACAGTCCTTTATCTATTCTCACATTGAAAATAATGAAGTTTCTGGCAGGGTTCACCAAGAAATGCCAGGCCAGTTAGCCATGAGGAGCCAGTGAGCTGATTAGCTTTGAACCCTCCAGTGGCATTATCAGCTGAGTTAAAATCAGTAGAAATATATTTCCATTGACACTTCTGGGCTTATCGCCTGATACATTGGTAGGAGGTACAGAAGCTTGAAGGCACACACACAGCAATTCAGGAACAGCTTCATCCGGTTCCTAAATGGACATTGAACCCGTGAACACTACCTCACTTTTTAAATATATATTATTTCGGTTTTTGCATGGTCTTTAATCTATTCAATATATATATACTGTAATTGATTTATTTATGTATTTATTTATTATTATTATTTTATTATTTGCTTCTTCTATGTTCTGTATCGCATTGAACTGCTGCTGCTGCTGCTAAGTTAACAAATTTCACAACACATGCCAGTGATAATAAACCTGATTCTGATTCTGGTTTCAACATTGGATCCTGTTATGTGCAAAAACATAGCATTTCCTTGTTTCGTTAAATATATAACCAAGCACAACCTTGCTGTTGGTAAAGTATCTGATGTCATCTAGTTTTGTGTCCAGCTCTTCGGTTATCAACTCTGCCATCTCAACTGCTAAAACAACAGCATCGAGTTCAAGCCTTGGGATGGTGAAATCTGGTTTGGGAACAAGTTTCTGCTTGCCCAGGTTGAATCCAACTTCACTGTACCCAGTACTGTCTGTGATATTCAGGTACGTAACAGTGGGAATAGGTTTAATTGATGCATCACAGAAAATGCAGACCTCTTTCATTCGAGCTGAAAACAGTTGAATTGTTGTGTAGGTTCTTGGAACCTTCAGAACTTTAAGATCCTGAAGGTAAGAATGTCCCTGCTGTCACAGCTCATGTTTCTCTTCAGGGGGTGGGACACGCCATCAGAGGTCAACTCGTTTAACATAAGCATCCTTAGATGCTGACTGGAGCACCAAATCCAAGAGGGTCACAGAGACAACATGACACAATGCATGAAGGGTTCTATCCAGTATCAGTGACCTGGAAAGCAAGGCTGTTGGTAACAAGGTCCCACCCAAGGTCCAAGCTGTGCTGCATCAAAGGGAGGTCCTGGCCAGGATCAAGATTCTGTAGACCTTTGGCCAGATCTTCAGACCTTTGGATATGATCTTGTCAGTCTGAGATTAAACTGTGCCAACATGTCTTGCACTTCTTTCAGCACACTGACTGTTTCTTCTGCACTAGAAAATGAATAAAGACCATCGTCAACATAGAAATCTCTTACTATGTGCCTGCATGCTTCAGTCCCGTATTCCTTCTCTCCCTTGATAGCAGTTCTCTTAAGGCCATAGATTGCCACAACTGGCGAGGGATAGTTACCAAATATATGAGCAACACACACAAAATGCTGGTGGAACACAGCAGGTCAAGACTAACTGAAAGGAAAGACAGTAAGAGATTTGAAAGAAGGAGGGGGAGGGGGAAATGCGAAATGATAGGAGAAGACCGGAGGGGGTGGGGTGAAGCTGAGAGCCGGAAAGGTGATTGGCAAAAGGGATACAGAGCTGGAGAAGGGAGAAGGGAAAGGATCATGGGACGGAAGGCCTCGGGAGAAAGAAAGGGGCAGGGGAGCACCAGAGGAAGATGGAGAACTGGCAGAGTGATGGGCAGAGAGAGAGAGAGAGAGAGAGAGAGAGAGAAGAGGAGGAAAAAATCTGCTCTCAGGATGAGGCTTTTTCATCCAGGATGAAGGAGATGTCTTCCTTTTTTAAACAAAAGGGCTTCCCTTCTTGCACCATCAACTCTGCTGTCGAACACATCTCTCCCATTTCCCGCACATCTGCCCTCACCCCATCTGCCCACCAACCCACTCGGGATAGGGTTCCCCTTGTCCTCACCTCCAGGTCCAACGTATAATTCTCCGTAACTTCCGTCACCTCCAACGGGATCCCACTACCAAGCATATCTTTCCCTCCCCCTGTTCTGCTTTCCGCAGGGATCGCTCCCTACATGACTCCCTTGTCCATTCGTTCCCCCCATCCCTTCCCACCGATCTCCCTCCTGGCATTTATCCTTGTAAGCGGAACAAGTGCTACACCTGCCCTTACACTTCCTCCCTCACCACCATTCAGGGCCCCAGACAGTCCTTCCAGGTGAGGCGACACTTCACCTGTGAGTCGGCTGATGTAGTATACTGCGTCCGGTGCTCCCGGTGTGGCCTTTTATATATTGGTGAGACCCAACGCAGACAGGGAGACCGTTTCGCTGAACACCTACGCTCGGTCTGCCAGAGAAAGCAGGATCTCCCTGTGGCCACACATTTTAATTCCATGTCCCATTTCCATTCTGATATGTCTATCCATGGCCTCCTCTACTGTCAAGATGAAGCCACACTCAGGTTGGAGGAACAACACCTTTTATACCGGCTGGGTAGCATCCAACCTGATGGCATGAACATTGACTTCTCTAACTTCCGTTAATGCCCCTCCTCCCCTTCTTACCCCATCCCTGATATATTCAGTTTTCCCCCTCCTCTTTTTTTTTCTTTCTCTCTCTCTGCCCATTACTCTGCCCATTCTCCATCTCCCTTTAGTTTTCCCCTCCCCCTTTCTTTCTCCCTAGGCCTCCTGTCCCATGATCTTTTCCCTTTTCCAGCTCTGTATCCCTTTTGCCAATCACCTTTCTGGCTCTCAGCTTCACCCCACCCCCTCTGGTCTTCTATCATTTCGTATTTCCCCCTCCCCCTCCTTCTTTCAAATCTCTTACTATCTTTCCTTTCAGTTAGTCCTGACAAAGGGTCTCGGCTTGAAACGTTGACAGTGCTTCTCCCTATAGATGCTGCCTGGCCTGCTGTGTTCCACCAGCATTTTGTGTGTGTTGTTGTTTGAATTTCCAGCATCTGCAGATTTCCTCGTGTTTACCAAATATATGAACTCTCGTGGTATTCCAGAATCTCGTCCAGTTGGAGCTCATGAAAAACAATAATATGAGATAGTCTTAGATCCTCTCTCACTGAGAAGCTGTAGAACATTTGTTCAATATCTACAATCACTGTGACAGACTCTATTCTGAAGCGAATGAGGACCCAAAGATTTGTATAGGCTTGGACCCCGCAAGAGCACATTGTTCAGTGAGATGCCTTTGAACAGCACTCTTGAATCATAGACAATTTGTACTTGTGCAGATTTCTTAGGGTGGTAAACACCAAAATTGGGCAAGTACCAGTTTTCTTTGTTAGCTTCTGGTGGAGGTGCTAACTCAGCATGATTGTTCCGGAAGAATCTCTCCATGAACTCCATGTAATGATCTTTCATTTCTCATTTCCTTCTCAATGTGTGACTGAGTGACATGTGTCAGCTCAGGACCAGCTCTGTTGTTTGGCAGGAGTTGTCATGGAGAGCGAAAAGGAAGGGGAGCAGAGGAGCTACCAACTGTTTGACTCATCTTTGCTAAACACTTTGTTCACAGTTTGAAGAAAGACCACATCTTCGATGAAAGGTGCTAACTTATAATCATCTTCAGAGTGACAGAATAGTAGCTTACCTAAATCTGCTTGACAGGGGTAAGTATGTCAGAGTGCTTGGTTTACTTACCTTTTCTCTTTCATAAAGATTCTACTCTCACAGAGTCTGAAATGACTTGGGCACACATTCTCCAGGACATTAGCCTTAACTGTGCAGATGAGTACCATCAGGGCAGACTTTACCCACTATGTCTCCACCGACGCCTGGTCTTTGGGCATAACGAGCATAGTGCTGACCATTGTGCTGTTCGCTTACCTGATGTGCATGAATGGTGCTTCTGCCAAGCAATAAGAACATCTCCACAGAAGAGTCAAATGGGGCGGTCTGGTCAGCAATGGCCTTGAGATGTGAATGACTGTGTAGATCTTCATCCATATTGTTGTAAATATGGTTACACTCAATAAAGGTTGGCAAGGGTAAGCAGGCCTCCTCTGCTATTGACTCCATGACAAATCCACTGGCTCTTCTTCCAGCAACTTCTGGAGGGTTCCAGAACATGTCATTAGAGAGTACAGGGAAACAGAACTTTGAATACAGAACGCAAACACGAGAAAATCTGCAGATGCTGGAAATTCAAGCAACACACACAAAATGCTGGTGGAACTCAGCAGGCCAGGCAGCATCTATAGGAAGAAGCACTGTCGACGTTTTGGGCCGAGACCCTTCGTCAGGACTAACTGAAAGAAGCGACAGTAAGAGATTTGAAAGTGGGAGGGGGAGGGAGAAACCCGAAATGACAGGAGAAGACAGGAGGGGGAGGGAGGAAGCTGAGAGCTGGGAAGTTGATTGGCAAAAGGGATATAGAGCTGGAGAAGGGGGAGGATCATGGGACTGGAGGCCTGGGGAGAAAGAAAGGGGGAGGGAAGCACCAGGGGAAGATGGAGAACAGGCAAGGAGTGATTGTGAGAAGGACAGAGAGAGAAAAAAAGAGAGAAACAAAAAAGGGGAAATAATAAATAGATAGATAGATAATAGATGGATAGATGGATAGATAAATAAATAAATGAGTGAGTGAGTGAGTGAATGAATGAATGAGGGCTGGGTTAAGAAGGGGAGGGGAGGCATTAACGGAAGTTAGAGAAATCAATGTTCATGCCATCAGCTTGGAGGCAGACAGAATATAAGATGTTGTTCCTCCAACCTGAGTGTGGCGTCATCTTGACATGGATAGACATATCAGAATTGGAATGGGACGTGGAATTAAAATGTGTGGCCACTGGGAGATCCTGCTTTCTCTGGTGGACAGAGACACATTGATTTTGCCGAAGACACATTGACCTGATCGGCTAATATCACATATGCCTTTATTTTTTTGCTCAGGATGTCCTTTTGGATAGATGCTGGCTAGACAAACCGTATTTCAGAGGAGGGTTTGCCTTGGAAGTCTTTCCCACATACCTCTGTGCATGAGTAAGTAGCTACATCTGATGGATGTTCAGCTGGCTCCCTGCCAAGCTCTGCTACCGACCGACGTGTGCTGGTATCAGTGATAGCCCAAGGTACTGGCCCTGAACAAATTGTTGGTATGTACTGGTCCACTGTTGCATTCACTGCAGTGTATGAAAGCTTTACATTCTTTTGCTTGATGTTGTGTTGAAACACATTTGCCACATTTTGGGTGCTCTTTTAAAAAGTAGCTCTAGTCTGCAGGCATTTTTTCTCTGCATTTCCTTAAGGGGTAAGGGTTGTTATAGACTGGGCGTCATCCTTTGGGGTTTATAATACAGTTTCCTACTTCAGTTTTGCTGATCTTGACAGGGCTTCTAGTTTGCCATGCTTTTGCTGGAGACCTGGCTTTGAATGAGAAGTTGCCTGAATTTGAGAGTATGAAATTAGTGTCATTTCACATCTCCACATGGTGGCAGACAAAATGCAAATATCAAAGAATGAAAATGGTGGACCAGGGGCATGATGCTTCATTTTATAATTGACCCTTCAGTTATCCACTGTTCTTTCAATTTATTATTATTGCAGATAACAGGTCTGCAAGTTCCTGTAGCTTCTGCAGTTCTTTGTGTGAGAGCTTTGGGAAGTTATTAAGTCTACTGAAGAGAGATGCTTCAGTTACCTCCGGAGAGCCATAGAATTAGTCCAGTCTTTGTCACAGCATTTGTAAACCTGCAGCTGGATTATGAATGTGAACCACCCTAGCCCTACTTATATGTTGCAGTGACTTCCAGAGATCTTTGCTAAGTTTGAGACTTAGGCCTTCCATGGCATTGCAGAAACTTGACTTCCAGGACAGACAACTGGAAGATTGTTTATCGAACATTTTTAGTCCTGCTACGACTAGGTCTGGACAAGCCAGGTACCAAGCCACATCTAATGCACCAGCAGCTCCTGAATGAGAGCATTTTGGAGATTGGTCTTGGCATGGATGGAAGTTCAGCTTATCCATCACTGTGTAGATGGGATTGGCATCAGTAGCAACTCTTGACTGAGGTTGTAGCTGTGGTGGACACCTTTGTCTCTGCTGAGGCAGCCTGCTTCACGTTCTTCCTCAAGCACACAATATACTCTCTACACATGCTGTCTCCATGTCTATATGTACTTTCTCAAACTGTATCTCAACTTTGCGCTTAGGTTCAGCCCCTCTCATTGTTGACACCTCAGCTCTGGCACAGAGGTGTGCTGCAGCTATACTAATTGTGTTTTTGCTCGAGCGTAGCAAAGACGCAATCAATGAGCTGCATTCTGACCTGATTGCCACTCCTGGCGACTGACTTTGCTTTGATCAGACACCGACATTATCGTCTACAGTGTTCAGTCGCATCACCCGTCCACGGGTAATGACTTTGAAGATAAGTTATCTTTTCATTCTACCGTCCTTGCTGTGCGTCTCTACACAACTATGCAGCGAATTAAACACCCAAGACAGAAGCTCTCATCAGGATTTTTAATAATATCTTACTTACTTATAAAAAGATATTGCTGTTTCAGGGCAAATAAGGAGAGGGTGGAAATGAATGTCTTTCATAGTGCGCTTCAAATCAAATCAAAATTAACCCACACTGGAAATGATATAAAAAAACCGCTCATGTGCAGAAAGTAATGTTCATAGAAAACGAACACAGTCAGTAATATAAGAAATTAAGAAATGCAGAGTTGTGTATCTTTAATACTAATAACAAGGTATTCGGCCCATTGCATACATGCCAGCTCCCAGGTGAGCAATCCCATGATCCCCATTGCCAATCTCCTCTGTGCAATTGCAACTTAATCTCTCTCGCACATGCTTATCAACTCCCCTTTGATTCTCTTTTGCCAGAAACCTACACTAGCTTATAATTTACAATAGTATATATACTACCAGCATGTGCTCAGGATATAAGAAGAAATGGCAGCAACTAAGGATCCCAGAGGGTCAAAGGGTTTGACTCCTGGTCCTTGGAGTTTTGAGATGACAATGTGAAATACTGAATCACAATGCTGCGTGTGTTGCAAACTTAGATTTTGGATAAATCTATATAATTTATTTTCAAATTTTCTGTTTTTCCATTTAAAGTTATTTTCATATTTCTATGTATAGGTTTTGTTAGTGGAAATACAGTATATAACTAATTTTAAAATAATCTCGGCAATCATTGGAGATATGTTGTGTGAATACAATTTCTAACCACAAGCTTCTCAAACCAATAGTGTCTGAACCAAAATTTGCTAAATTAATCCATTCAGGAAAATAGAGTAATATTCACTTCTTCAGACTCAGAATGTATCATTAGTCAAAATGGTTTTATCTCATACTGTAGTTTGTAATAACATTTACCAATGCTCCATTTCTGCAGTACAATATGGTGTACAATTAGCTTGCACAATAATATACATTTTTTTGCTGTTAATTTTGCAAAACAACATACACAAATGCACAAACGGTTTGTTTTGTTAATGACAGGCCTTGTGTACTAAAGAACTAGGAAAGCCATTTTGAAAAAAAAAGGCAACATTATGTCTATCCAAAGCCTTTTTATAAGAGAGGTTTCAAGTAAACAGGTGGAAGAAATGCTCGATTCAAAACCGGTAGGCAAAAAAGATCAGGTTCAGGTGCTACGCTTGATAGCTCTTTGTCATTTTTTATATTCTTCATTGTGCTAGGAAACTTGTCATCTTTCAGCAGTGAGTATTGCAAATCATACATTATAGATTAGATGGTAGAATTCACTTAGTACATCCAGGAATTTCTCTTTGCTTTGAGCCTAAACTTTTTCTGTGCCCACATCAATTTTTCTTTTCATGCTCCAGCTCTCCTTGAGACTCAGTTCAAGATGATTTTAAACTGTGATTGTATTAACAACATTGAAAGTAATGACACCTGTATTTGAAGGTCATAGAAAAGATGAATGGACAACTAACACTGTCAAATGCTGAACCAGAAACTTCATTCTAATAAGAACTTCTTCTCTGCCACTAGTTCAATAAATCTAATGAGTCTGATGTTAAATGGTTACTCTGTGTGTGTGTGTGTGTGTGTGTGTGTGTGTGTGTGTGTGTGTGTGTGTGTGTGTGTGTGTGTGTGTGTGTGTGTGTTCACCGCAAGTGTCCTTGGGTGGGAGTGGGTTTTTTTGTGTGTCTGGGGGTGGCCGATGAGTCCAGTCCGGGCTGGGAAGTACCTCACACACATGGGACAAGTGTGTGAAGTTTCTGTAGTCCAGGTGCCTGCTCCTCATTCTTTCCTCCGTTGTTGTTTCTTTTTTGCTTCCGTGCTGCAATTCTTTCCAGCTTTGGTGGCACCTTCATTGAGAAGGCTTTGCCAGAATGAGAGATTCAAGCCTGCACGTTCCCGAGAAGTGCGATTGACCTCAAGGGCATTGAGCAAGTCCTTGAATCGTTTTCGCTGACCACCATGAGAACACTTCCCTGTGGACAGTTTCCCAAAGAACAACTGCTTGGGGATGTGCACGTCTGACATCCTGACGACATGCCCTGTCCATCTGACTTGATGCTTCATGTGGATGGTGGGCATGTCTGCTGCAGACGGCACTTCCGTGTCAGGAATTCTGTCTTACCGATTGATGTCCATGATCTTCCGTAGGCGTGACAAGTGGAAGTGGTTCAGTCTACATGCCTGTCTCATGTACATCGTTCACGTTCTGCATGCATAGTGAAGGTTGGGTAGGATGCCACACAGCAGACTTTCAGCTTGGTCTTCAGAACAATTTGTCTGTACTGCTCCTGACATTTTTTCTGGAGTTGTCTCACAGCAAGAATCATGTTGATAGTTCCTCTTCCTTTCCTGAAGCCTCACTGACCTTCTGGGAGATTACCTCATTCCAGATGAGCACTTAGCTAGTCTAGTAGGATTCTGGCTGAGATTTTCCCACCTACTGAGAGCAAAGAGATGCCTCTGTTGTTGTAGCATGCTTAGCGGTTTCCCTTCCTCTTGTACAGCTGTACTATGGATGCATCTTTTATTTCCCAGAAGGACTGGAAGGGCTCTGTTTGTTTGCTGGTGATGAGTGGACCACCTGTTTTCTAGACCTCCACTGGTTTAGTATCTGCTCCAGGAGCCTTGCTACTTGACAGTTGGCTGGTTGATTTCTTGGCTTCCATTTCTGGTGGAAGAAAGTCCATATCATGGTTGATGTCTACTTGATCTAGATGATCAATTGCTTCCTCACTTATGGTGGATGGTCTGTTCAGCACAGATTCAAAATTCTCTGCCCATCTATCCAGAATCTTGGTTTTCTCAGTAATGAGTGTGATGCCATCTGTGCTGAGGAGGGGTGAGGTCCCAGAAGACTGAGGGCCATACAGTGTTTGGATAGCATCAAAGAATCTCTTCATGGCTATAGGCATAGCCCTGAATCTTGTCAGCCTTTTGGCAGAGCCAGAATTCTTACATCTTTCTGAGCTTGGCTTCAACTATTTTGCATGTATTGGCAAATACAGTCATCTTGGAAATGCAGGAAGGATCATTGTGAGAGGCTCTGTGCAGCCTGTGCTTTTCCTGTAGGAAAGCTTTTCTCTCCTTGTCATTCTCATCAAACCAGTCTTGGTTCTTCCTTGTTTTATGGCTGAGGATCTTGAAGGAGGCAGAGTTAACGCGATTCCTGAAAGCAACACTGTCTTCTTCAACATTGATGAGTTGTAACTGAAAGCTTTTAACCAGGTGGTCTTCAGTAGTGCTTCTCCCTATAGATGCTGCCTGGCCTGCTGTGTTCTACCAGCATTTTGTGTGTTGTTGTTTTAATTTCCAGCATCTGCAGATTTCCACGTGTTTGCTCTTTAAATTCACTACTGCGAAGCCTCTGCCAGTGATGCCTACACTGAAGAAGTTTAAATCTTCTTTTCTATGGGAGTTCAGTGAAACCCTCTCTCGCTGCTCCCCATCTATAATTCCTTCGGCCCTTCAACTTTTCGATCATATTTTGACCCAGACCCGCTATTACAGCTTCATCCCACCCCCTCCGGTCTTCTCCTATCATTTCGCATTTCACCCTCCCCCAACTACTTTCAAATCTCTTACTATCTTTCCTTTCGGTTAGTCCTGACGAAGGGTCTCGGCCCGAAACGTCGACAGTGCTTCTCCCTATAGATGTTGCCTGGCCTGCTGTATTCTACCAACATTTTGTGTGTTGTTGTTTGAATTTCCAACATCTGCAGATTTCCTCATGTTTGGTCTTCAGTAGTACCTAGTTTCAGCTGATTTTGAGTTTCTTGGCAAATTTCCTTGACTATATATGTCATTTTGGTTGGATATTAATATTAAGTTTGGAAACGATCAGATGGTGGTCTGTCCAACAGTCTGCACCACACATGGCTTTGGTCACTCTGACATCGCGTCCTCTGGTGATGACATAGTCAATGAGGTGCCAGTGCTTAGAGTGAGGATTCACCAAGAAGTCTTGTTATTGTTTGGCAGGCAAAAGACCATGTTGGTGATGATCAGGTCATGTATGACACAGGTTTACAGAAGAAGAAGACCTTTGCTATTTCACTTGACTACCCCATAGTGGCCTAGAACTCCCATCCAAGGTATGGGAAGATGGAGAGAAGATGGTGGCACGACGGCAGCACATGCGACCTCTCCAGGAATGAATATCTGTCATCTGTTAAGTAGCAGGCCATGCACAATCCTGATTTGATGTGTTTCGCTGCCGCTGCTACTGTGCAATTGAAAAATCTCCGGAGAGGAAGGCCCCGAATCCTCGGCTTTGCCTATTGCTTGGCGGCCGGGGCCGGGGTCGAAGTGCTCGGCAGAGATGGTGCTCGGTGCTGGGTGTCAGAGGGCTGGTCGGAGGCTCAAAGTTTTCAGACGGACTCGGAGTTGGCTGTGGTGGGATGCTTCCAGAGGCTGCATCAGGAAGCTTTGCAGTGCTGGAGGTTCATGGCAGGAAGAGTTTTTCTTCCTTCTATCGTCTACGTGAGATGATGGGCTAGCGAGGACCTTGAGAGTTCTTTTTACCTTGTCCATGGTCTGCTCTTATCAAATTATGGCATTGCTTTGTACTGTTGTAACTATATGTTATAATTATGTGGTTTTTGTCAGTTAGTCTTGGTCTGTCTTGTGTTTTTGTGATATCATACTGGAGGAACATTGTATCATTTCTTAACGATTGCAGTACTAAATGACAATAAACGAGGACTGAGTGTTCTCATAATCTAATATAATCTGTTGTGGTCTCTGCCCACTTAAGCATTGAAATCTCCAAGGACAAGGAGCTTGTCTGACCTTGGTACAGCTGCAATCAGGAAATCAAGCTCTCCATAGAACTTAGCATTGGCTTCCTCTGGGTTGGTCATCGTTGGGCCGTAGCTGCTGATCAGTGTGATGTTGTGCTTGTTCCTCAGTGTAGTTGCATGGTTATTAGACAATCATTGAATCCTTTTGGCAGACTGGTAAGCTTTCAGACAAGTTAGATCTTGATAGCAGATCCGACTCCTGCTTCCCAATGTTCGGTGCTGCTGCATCCACTCCTGAAGAATGCGTAGCCGCCACCTGCTTCTGTCAGTTGGCCTTTGTCGGCCAGGTGAGTCTCAGAGAGAGCTGCAATATTAAACTTGTACCTCTCCAGTTCTCTTGCTACCAAAGCAGTTATTTTGTCCAGTTTGTCAGACTTGGTGTGGTCCATTAAGATTCACATGTTCCATGTGCTGATTCTGAGCAGTGTTACTCTTGTTTATTATCGACCGCTGAACTGGGATCCCTGCCAGCCACGGTTTGCTGACCAGGGTTGGGTAAAGTAGACAATGTTTAGGGCACTTTTTCTAGCCCCCTTCCTTGTACAACGGAGTTGAGCACTGTGGTCCTGAAAAGGGCTGCTCAGTCATTCAGGTGGTTGCCGAGTTCCATTGTTACTTTGGTCAACGAAAACAGCCCATAGACCTGAGCCACCTGTGTAAAGTCCGCGGCTACAGCTTCCAGCGTATCCTCACCCGCTACTTCATCACTCACCCATCGCCACAGGACTTGGATTCGGATGCCGTGACTTGCGCGTGAGGTTGATTAAAGTGAGGGAGCGTTGCACAGGTTGTCAACCTCACTTTCTTGTCCTAGTCTACCTGACAGTCAAGACAACTGGAGATAGGTCAGGATACAATGGATGAGCAGGGTGATCTATGTGTCTTGCCGTACTCTTAGCACTCCACAATGCATGCTGGGTAATGTGTGCATATCATAGAAACCGTGGGGAAAATATTGTGACTTACTACATGAATCACAGAAATCATGACTTGGCTTCTGGATTCCCCATACATCTGACATGTAAAGAGGCACCCAGACATGATATTCAATGCAGACGAGGACACCATGGGCCTGATTTTTTACCCATGCACACAAGGCCTGTGGCCGGTGAGGAACACTCATACAGGGTCTTCAAATACCTGTGTTGTTGTCAGTTAAAGTGGAGCCTGCCTGGGCAAATCTCGTGCCAGTGACTCTTGCATAGGGAACTCACTTCAGGCAGCACCCTTTAGGTTGAGCTCCCGATTTCATAGATTCCTCCTGTCCCTGGTGCTGTGGAGGGTATTCCTGGCCATATTGCCATGGAACCTTTCTAATGTTGAAAGGCCTAGAGAGATTAGACATGGAAAGGATGTTTCCCATGGTGGGAGAGTCTAGGACAAGAGGGCACAGCCTCAGGATAGAGGGCTGCCCTTTCAAAACAGAGATGTGGAGAAATTTCTTTAGCCAAAGCGTGGTGAATCTGTTGCCACATGCAGCTGTGGAGGCCAGGTCATTGGGTGTATTTAAGGCAGAGATTGATTGGTTCTTGACTGGACATGGCATCAAAGGTTACGTGGAGAAGGCCAGGAACTGGAGTTGAGGAGGAGAAGAAAAAAGGATCAGCCATGATTGAATGGTGGAACAGACTTGATGGGCCAGATGATCTATTTCTGCTCCTATGTCTCATGGTCTTAAGTACTTAGCAATTCTCGCATTATTTTTATGTAAAGAAAGCTGTTTTGTACTTCTCATATGATTCCCATGCAATTAATAACAACACTGCCAACCTCAATCCCCAAATTTTCTACTCCATCCCCACCCTTCCAGTACTATCCTATGACCTGAACCCATTATCTATACCTTACATTTCGAAGGCTTCACAATAGCAAAGATCTCAGGTGGGAGGTTTCTCAGCACAGTAATTATACAAAGCCTTTTTGTTTTTCCTTTCCACGCCATGTGATGCATCAGATAGTAACCTTGCCATTGCTTTAGCACTTAACTGCTTTTTATGAGTCCAAGTTGCTAGCTCAAAACTCAACCCAGCACAGATGGAAAGTGTGCAAGGAGCCAGCTGGATTCGAACCCAGGACCACTTGCTTCGAAGTCTAGTGCAGATGCCACTACACCACTGGCCAGCATGCAAAGGTTTGGGCAGCAGCACAAGCCAAAAACAGAAAAATCTTCATCCATTGCGCACCAGAGCTAATAGTCATCTCTGATACAAAATGACTTCCAAGCTCATGTATGCACCCTCGTCTGTAAACAAATGAGAGTGTTTCCAACCTAAAGCAATCCATCAAAGAGAAACACCATTTTGAAGCACAAGACCATAAGGCAGAGAAGCAGAATTAGTCCAATCAACACATTGATTATGCTTCGCTATTCCATCATGGCTGATTTGTTTTCCCTTTCAACCCCATTCCCCTGCCTTCTTCCAGTAACACTGATGCCTTTACTAATCAAGAACCTATCATCCTCCACCTTAAATATACACAATGTCTTCACCTCTACAGCCATCTGTGGTAGTGAATTCTACAGATTCATCACCATTTGCTGAAAGAAATTTCTCCTCATCTCTGTTCTAAAGAGATGTCCTTCTATTCTGACACTGTACCACCCCTTCCCCCGGTCCTAGACTCTCTCACTTTTGAAAGCTTCCTTTCAGCATTCACTCACTCTATGCCTACCTTTCAATATTCAGTATGTCTCAATGAAAACCTCCTCATTCTTCTAAACTCCACCAAACTCGCTTCATACATTAACCCTTTCATTCCCAGGATCATTCTCATAAACCTCCTCAGAATCTCTCCAACACCAGCACACTGCTGCCAATACTACAAATGTGGTCTGATTAATGCCTTATAAATCCTCAGCATATAAGTGTGATGGATGACTGCCACATAAACCAGGAATAGAAAGGACCTGTTGTAAGACTGAAAATCTTGACCAATGACACCAAATTTTATGCTATTATCTTGGAACAGTAGTGACCTATCAAAAATCAGTTTATGTGGGACTCTTACAGCCTGCAGTAAGATGCCCATAGTTCAATAATTCTAACTAAGGAAATACTCATGGCACCATTGAATAGTGCAGTTTACGCCTTTAATTGAAAATCTTCCTGCTTTTCAATTAACTTTAAAATCTCTTACATGATAATTTTAAGTAGTGCACTGTAAGACACTACTTGCACACCATGACATTTAGAGATTAATCAGTCTATATTTGGTCATAGTTAAAATAATAAAAACAACAACAGAGCCTCCTTCCATCAACCATTACGAAATGTACTTTAAGTACTATTAATAAAGATACTTATGTTCTGTGCCAAATTACTAGACTGTGCCAAATTTAATGCTCCATGTGAGCCATTTTCTTGTAACTCTTTCAACATATATTTCTATTCTCTTCTTCCTCAGGTATTTATCCACCTTACCCCTTCAATGTACCCAAGGCTTTCACCTCAACTAGTTCCTGTTGTAGTAAGGAACTCCCTGGGGCAAGAGATTCCATGAATTCCCTGCTGGCTTTTTAGTGACTGCTGCACATTTATGAGCCCTTGTCTTGAATTTCCCACTTCGAAAAACACAATTTTACACATATTCTATAAAGACCCAGCACAATATTAAAGCGCTTTCTTCAGTTACCTATTAGTCTTTTCTTTTGCAAAGGAAATAGCTTGCTTCCTCTTGGCAGCCTTTCAATCATTGTATCAGATATTGTTCATATCTCATCTGTTCTACAAGAAAACATTTCTATTTATGGAAAAATGCCTTTAACCTTTTTAAAAATGGATCATGCATGGCTGATGATATTCACTTTATGAGGTGATGGGATGCACAACAGAACCCTATGTTTTATTCAACAGCAAGTCTGCAATAAGAAGTGGGATTGTTCAGTGACATTTCAAGATTCAAGATAAATACATAAGATTATGTATTTCATATGCTAAATACATAAGATAGGCTCAGAATGAGAGCCGCTTGGGCTATCTCATCCATGCTCTCTTCATCAGTGATAATAACAAAAAGATATTGAGGAACAAATTGTGATACATAGAATGCTCACGCTTAAGGATCTTTGCTGGCCGTAGCTGTTTCTCTTGCTTACCTGATTTGGCCTCGTTGAACAATCCCACTTTCCCACAATTCTGCACAGTTATCCTTCCTTTAATGGAAACTCATGTGGGGTACCAATGGCAACTACAATGTCAACCCTAGGTATGCATCTTTCCTTTGTAGCTTTTATAGGTGATTGACAACTGAGCTGCTTTGTAATGTATTTGAGCCTTTGCTATTTGATCTACCTTGCCAAAGATTTGTTCCACATGTGGTATTACTGATGTACCTACTTCCTGACGGCCTTTGCGGTAAATTAAAACTTTTGAAATCTGTCTCACTCACATGTCTTTGTATCAGCAGTCCCTAATATCCAAATAAATCAAAACTGCTTCCAGGTGATAGAATGAATAACAAATCTTACATTGTGTAGTCATGAAAAATACAGATAAGAAGGGACCAGCTTTTATCCTCAACGAATGCAACCCAGCAGATCTCAGTCAGGTCAGTCATTACTGCACTACAATTGGATTTAGATGCAGAGAACAGTCTTTCTCTTCTTTATCTCATACAGAAGATGCATGAAAGATACCCTTGTGCCTAGACAACATTCAGCCGTCAAGTAATGTCACTAAAGCAGATTATCTCACAGCACTCTACGGGAACTAACTGTGAGCAGATTAGCTGACACACTTCCCACGGATTAATAGCGAAGGACTTTGCGTCTGTTTTATTGCCAAAAAGTGCAGCAGAGGTGAAAAGAAAATAATTTTTTTCATAGAATCATAGAGTCAAAGAGATAAACAGTATGGATACAGCTCCTTCAGCTCACTGAATCCACACTAACAATCAAGCCCACATTTACACTCTTCTCATTTTACTCTCCTCACATTCCCAGCAACTCGCTCCCAGATTCTCTCTCTATGACTCAATACTGAGGGCACTCTGTAGTTGCCAATTAGCTTACCAACACAGATATCCATTGTAAATGAAAAGAGACCAAACACACAAAAGAAACCCATGCACTTTCAGGAGGAATGTGCCAGCTCCACATGGATAATACTGGAAGTCCAGGTTGAGCCTGGGTCGCTTGAAATATGAGGTAGTAGTAATATTAGCAGTCCCATTCTTAAACACTATGACTCCACAGCTGTCTCCTTGGAGAAATAGTTACTATCCCAAAAGTACAATGGTGTCTGATTTCTCAAGCTTTCCTCTGAAAGGTAAACATGTATTTCTCATAGTCCACTTGAGGGACATCTGCTGAGGAAATGACTAGTGCAAACACTGGAATGAATGTATACCTGACAACCCATGTCACAGTGTACTGAATTACCAACAATCCACTATACCTCAACAAGAATCTAAGATAATTGAAGAAGTGATTAGCATTTGTAGCAATGACGTAATATTATGAACTTTTCAGAAGCAAATCATTAGTTGGTGTAGAAATCCTGGTGAAGTCAAGCTGAAAATTTTAATTATATTTGTTGCCTTCTGGAGAATTTAAACATGTACACATCTAAGTTAATTTACCTCCTTTCAAGGTAATACTTACGGCTTCAAGAATAACCAAAAAACAGGTCAGGAAAACACCAGCAGACACTGGAGCCGAGTTAGATTTATCCTTGTACTGTACTTATAAACCCTACTAGAGAGATGTGTTGTTCTGCACATGCTGAAAGGCTCTGAGTTTGATTGGGTCCAAGTTCATGCATTACAAAAAGCCGAAGTTAATAAACAACGGTAAAAAAAAAGTGGAACTTGTCAAAAGGGGAAGCTTCCATTCATACACAGCTTGGACCTTCATTTCTAATATATTCTCTCAATTCACAACCTAAACTAAACAGACACTTTCCATCACAAAATTGTATAGTGATCAGAAATGCCCAAGACAGGGTTATCACACTGAATCAGAGGCCAGATAAAGTTTTCTTTTGTCATGACTGTGACTTTTTATCAGGATTTACTGTTAGATGGGATAATGGAAACATATTCAAAAATAACTTTCAAATGGGAATTTGAAAGGGGAACAAAGAGCTTTGCCAGATGAAAAGTATAAGGGAATGAGAGTAATTGGATAACTCTTTCAAAGAGCAAGTAGAAACATAATTGGCTGAATGACTTCTGCTGTGCTGTATCATTCTACATTTCCACTTCTAGTCCATGGGAAGCTTAATTAGTGTTTAGAACCTGAACAGATTTCTTTAAAAATGTTTGAATTGAACCAGAATTAATTTCTTTTTTTAAATATTTATTTATAGAATTTTTGAAATTACAAAGAATAAATGTAAAAGTAAAATAGTAAGAAAGATAATATTAACCCTCCCCCCTCCCCTTAACCCTCTCCCCCTTAACCCTTATCTAAAGAAAGAAAAAAGAAAGAAGAAAAAGATTGCCTGGATATCGGAGGATCCCCACATGCTCCATGGAGTTCAAAATAATTTTGATATTTATTTTTTACTTTCCCAATTACTATAATTTTATCTTCAAAGGACCTATGTATTTAATCCTATCTTTTGTAAGTATGGGAGCCAAATTTTCAAAAATATATCCATTTCTTAAATTATACGTAATTTTTTAAAATGGAATACAACTATGTATTTCATTATTCCAACGATCCATAGTTAAATATAAATCAGATTTCCAACTAACTGCGATAACTTTTTTGGCTACTGCCAATGCAATTTTTATAAATTTTTTCTGATACTTGTTCAATTTAAGTTTCGGTATTGTCCCTTCAATGTCTCCTAATAAAAATAATAGTGGACTATGTGGAAGTTGTACTCCAGTAATTTGTTCCAATAAAAGTCTTAAATTTATCCAAAATGGTTGAATTTTAAAACAAGACCAAGTAGAATGTAAAAAGGTACCAATTTCTGGAGGAAATAGTAGTAAGATTTAACAAAACATGTCAACCTCAATTTACATATCACCTCCGTTGTAAGAAAGTTGTCCAAAGGTGTTTCACAGTGGCACCTGGTCAATGAATATGCAGTCAAGCAAGAAAATATTACAGCTGTTATATTATGGGGCACCAGAGTAATGTAGCAATTGGCACGCCATTATTACAGCTCAAGGCATCGAATTTTGGAGTTCGGAGTTCAATTCCAGAGTCCTCTGTAAGAAAGTTTGTATGTTCTTCCCGTGTGCACATGGGTTTCCTTCATGTGCTCTGGATTCCCCCCACAGTCCAAAGACATATGGGTTAGTAGGCTAATTGGCCATTGTAAATTATCCTGGCTAGGATTAAATAGATGGGTTGCTGGCAGTGTGGCTCATTGGGCTGGAATGGCCTGTTCTGTACTGCATCTCTAAATAAGTTAACAATTCTTGAAAACAGTCTTAGCTACTTATGAAAACGACCTCATTATTTCCCAAGCAGTTGGCTGGCCTTTTATTCACTTCATTTATATTCTTAATGAACATCTCCATCACTGGCCCCTGACATGTGGCTGGAAACATTGTAACAACATATGGCAACTCCCCAGTAATCAAGAGGACAATGAACAGTTCTCCTCTGTATTTAGCTGACTCAAAAAGAGCCTTTACATTATGATATGAATTTTATTCAAACATAAACTAGAAGGCGCAGCCAGTACTGAGATACCACTCCGAATTACAAAATGACATCCATAAACCTGCAGACTGGACATGTAGCTGCCAAATGAGATTAAATACTAATAATTCAAGGAAAGTCCATACCCAGGGTCAATTGGTCTGGTAGACATCATCTAAAAATTGCACTTCAGTAGATAGTTTATGGTTGCGCACTCCAAGGGACAGAGGAGTAAGGGAGTTTAAAACTGCAGAAATAAATAAACCTCACTCAACTTTTTTTTTAAAAAGTAAGCAGGACTAAGGTTTAGTTACAAGCCAACAGAAGCAAGTTAAACTTACTTAAAACACTAATTACATGACCCTTTAAGTTCTAAATAATCTTAATATAAATGAAGATTACCTGGAAACATTGAGAAAGCTCCTAAGGATAAAAAGAAAATATCAGAAATTAGTGATAACACCTGTTTGAAAAAGTTTGAACAGACTGGTATAATGTTTGAGGATAGGCAGGTCTGCAAGTTTACCTAATAAAATTGGAAGGATTTGATAGGGCTGATATGGAAAATTTGGGCCAGAACTTGAAGGGAAATGCGACTTATGTGCACTTGGAAAAGCATAACTTCGTTCATGCCTTAAAAACTTGATTAAGGTTTTCCATGAAGTGACAAAGGTGTTTGATGAGTGAAGGCACTGGACTTTATCTACATAGATTTTAGTAAATCATTTGATAACATCCCTCATGTTAGAAGATAAAGGTGTATGGGATGCAGGGTGAATTGCAAATCTGGATTCAGAACAGGCTTACTCAGAGAAGACAATGAGTAGGCTGTTCTGCTGCCTGGAGATCCATAACCAGTGATATTCTGCAAGAACCAGTGATGGGACCTCTGTTGTTTAGATAGATAGATAGATAGATAGATAGATAGATAGATAGATAGATAGATAGATAGATAGATAGATAGATAGACAGATAGACAGATAGATAGATAGATAGATAGATAGATAGATAGATAGATAGATAGATAGATAGATAGATAGATAGATAGATAGATAGATAGATAGATAGATAGATAGATAGATAGATAGATAGATAGATAAATAGATGGATATTTTATTGATCCCAAAGGAAACTAGTGTCACAGTAGCATTACACTATTTGGTTGATTGCCAGTAATGGTGTCTCTCTATATCATGGACTTTGAAAAGGATAGGACTGAAATTTGCCACTTAGCCGAGTCCTTTCAGCAATCTCACAGACAGTGCTTCTTCTAACCCATCCAACATGTCTGCATTTCACATCCAAACCATGTCACTGATCAGGAACTTATCAAGTTCGACCTGGATGTACTAATCCAACAATTTCACATCATCATATACGCAAAAGCCAAGCCTGAAATTTTTGTATATGAGCTATGAGACTGGATGGAAAACCACTCTCTGAAATTCCCGGGGCAATCCAATACTCATTGTTACCTAAAACTCCAGTGAGGAAATTCTGAAGTGTGGTACAATGGTGCAGATGGTAGAGCACCTGCCAGTTTCAATCCCTCACCTCGGGTATCGTCTGTCTGTGTGGGGCTTGCACAGCCTCCCCATGTTTGCATGGGTTTCTTCCCAGTGCTCTGGTTTCCTCCTGCAGGCAGAAGATGCAGGGTTTGAAGGGTTAATTGGCCACCATAGGTTTCCCCGAGTGTGTAAGTGAGTGGTAAAGGTGGAGAATAAACACGGGGATTGATGTACGATTTGTGTAAATGGGTGGCTGATGTTCAGCCATGGCTTGCTGTGCTTTAGGAGCTCTCCCCCTGCTCTAGGACTCTATGAAGTCTGAAGAACCCTCCAGCATGATCAAGTGCAGAACTGATGCCACAAGCAGCTTAGGCGAATGTCAAACAAGTATTTAAGTAAAGCTGATATAACATGGGAAGAAAAGAAGGATATGATGATAAAGGTAGATAGAGGAGGATGCAAAGTGGTTTGTGTGGAGCTTAGACCAGTTCAGCTAAATGTCTGCGGCTGTGCTGGAAACTGTGTAGTTCTACGTAATATAATATGATCCTCAGTATCTGGAAGTAATTTCAAAAGAGTTAATTAAAAACAACTCTCTCAGGCAAGTCCTTTTGATATTATTTTTAAATACTTGAGTTGAAGTATTTTTCTTAATTCTCACAGGATACAGATCAATGCTTCTGTATACATTATGTAAACATAAGATTATGGAGACTAATTCATTCCTATATACCATGCTGAGTATAAGTGCTGACTTTCAACAAGCTTCTTAAAGTTGTCATTTAAAAACTTAGTGAAGAGCACAGAAACACGTTTTTAAAGTAACTCTGGGCAGATAATAGCTTATTAATAATGCGACAGTGCTAATCAGTTCAGTGGGTGAATAAACATGGGATAGAATTTAAGTTACAATACAGCCTGGAATGATGATCAAAAGGTAAAGTATTAATAAAGCATGTTTAGACAGATCACTGCAGTTTCCTATGGGCACATACCAACAGCACAAAGCAAAGCACAGGTGAACAATATTGTTAGTCTATTATTCTGATATACAAGAACAATTCTCCCTCATTTAAATCCGGCATTGACAAATTCCTAAGCTAATCATTATGTCATTGCATTCAAAATCTTATCAAAATTTGTAGCGTTGGAATGCTTTAAGATTTAAGCATACTTATTTGGAGTCAAAGAGCTGAAAGGATCTAGTTCAGTGGTTCCCAAACTTTTTTGGGTTACTGTCTCCTTGGCTCTCAGACCACATCGCCAGTCCCCACCTCTACATGAAAACTATAAAGAATTTGATTTACAATGCATAGGGTAAGAAACTAGGAACTGTAAATTCAAAGAAGTAACAAATAGTTGCAAAAAAATATTCAAATCTATTTAAAGATGCAATTTTTTAAAAAAATTAATTACAATAAAAACAATGCTATCATCAATTTTAGAGTGTACATTAGTAGTCCAACTATTCACAACTTTATTGCTTTCCCACCTTTCAATGAGATGGATGGGTTTGGTGCAGTGATATCAGCTTCTCAACATCAGGCTGAATGTCATTCAGAAGGAGTCTCAGATCCTCACGTTCAGTAGTTTGTGGTCTGTTTCATTTTGAACCACAGCTTCAGCTCAAAGTTAGCAAGATCATTTCTTCTTCCATCCTTCCTGTTAATTCCTCATTACATATGTTCCAGAAGAGATTTGCTACCCAGTCTGGAATTTGGATTGAGAGAAGATCCTGAAATCTCTCTGGCATGTCTTTATGCAACTTTGTACAGGTGGGCACAGTGTACTTGAAGATCATCATCTCATCTTTTTGCTTTCTCTTCCAACCTGGAGATTTGAAAAGACCACAATGGCCAATGTTGCACTTGACTTGGACCGAAAAGTGGAGACAACTAATTTGACTTTGATAAGATTCACATCATTTCCTTGAAATTGAAAATTGATTTCATTAAACCTTGCAGATAATTCTGACAAATAAGCAGTGTCATGCCTATTAGTCCTGAGTTGATTACTGAATGAAGCATTTGAGTCTTCAAAGAATTTTATCATAGTTTCAAAAAGCACATAAAACATCTCAGACAGTTGTCTTTTGAGAGCCATCTGAAATCTGTGTGCAACAGCAAGTGTTCAACCTGTTCATCATCCTCAATACAAAACTCTCAAAATAGCTGAGAATTTAGAGCATACTGCTTGATTTTATTTACCCCTGTGATAACAGAATTTCCTGATTTGTGCAGCCGATCACTTAGATTTTTTGTGACAAGATGTAATCTGTGAATTACACAGGGGATGGTGAATATGTCTGGTACAGCTTAATGCACTATCTTGCACAAGCAAGAATGTTGGTGAGCAGAATGTCCTTCTCTTTGAAAATTTGATCAACAACCTGAAATATTGACTTCCCTTTTGCAAATGCTTCTAATCCCTCTTGCAAAACCAACTTTTAAACCATGCTTTTACCTTATATGAGGCAAACATAACCGGGGATCAAAGGTTCATTGCCTAGCAACTGCAGAGCAAATTCTGTTGTCCTAAGTATGTTACACAATGTGTCTTCCACATTCTCGGACATGTCATCTAGACATCTTTGAACAGAGTTGTTGCTGAGTGAAATTGCTTTAGCTGTTCATGTAAAATTGTACTCAGAACCTCCCTTACTGCTGGCAGAATCAGTTCATTCTCCAATTTTTGAGGCTTTCCAGATTTAGCATTGAGCAATGAAATATTCTGTGAAGCATGCAAACTATCTTTGTTTGGTTGTGAAGTGTTGGCAAACATGTTTTGAAATGTTTTCCATTTCTGGAATTTTTCACAAAGTAACTGAAAATAAACCAAGTTCTTGTTTACTTAATCAGTATGTATTCTTTTCAAGTGTTCAAGGAGCCTATACAGCTTCAGGTCCTCATCTGAAAAAAAATGCAATAGACACACTGGCTGCTGTTGGTTGCTAGGTGCTATCATAAATCCATATTTCAGATACTCCATACTACACTATCTACACTTCATTTTTGTTTGATCTGCTTCTGTTATTTTCATTATTGATTAATGACCACCATCAATTCACTATGTTTTAGTCTCAAGCAGTGCGATCAATAAAAGGGAAAATTTGGACATCATCTTAGCTCAGTCAAAAACTGACCCTCTGCCTGAAGGTACATAAAGTGGGGCAGCAATAGCTTGGTTGGGCCATGGGCTACAGAAATGCAGTCAAGACGTTGTAATGTGAGTATTATTAAAATTGTTAATACTAGTCGGGGAGCTGTTGGTAGCAAGAGGCGGAATCCCGGGTTGGCGGGGTCTTTACTTCCGCTCTTTTTACTCCCAGCATGCATTGTATATAGTTCCTCCACCCATGCCGAACGGGGTACCGGGAAGCCTCTGCATTGTAAATATCATTTGCCGTCCCAGATAAAGATGCTCTTTTTGCCATCAAGTTGTTGAGTGGTCTTTTTGTAAAGTAGAAGTTACCACATATTTTTGGCGACGAGGTAAACTGGTTTTGTGGACAAGTCGGCCCCGTTTTCGATCAGGAGCTGTGAGTGGGCGAGGAGCCTTGTGTTTGGATGGCTGCGTTTGGAACGGTCAGTGTGTTTGATGAGCAAATCGAGGAGTGACCGAAGTACGAGGAAAGGTTGGGCCACTTTTTCTGGGCTAATGGAATTACTGAGGAGGCTAAGAAGTGCTCTATTCTCCTGAGTGTGTGTGGAGCAAAGATATACAAGCTGATACGGAACTTAGCTACGCCGCGGAAACCGGGAGAAATTCCATACGACTAATTGATCAAGCTCGTGGGGAACGACCACAATCCGAAGACTTCGGTGATAGTTCAACGGTTCAAGTTTCAAAGCCAGGTGGGTGATTTTGTGGCTGAGCTTCAGCAGCTGTCGGAGCATTGTGATTTCGAAGCCATGTTGGATGACATGCTCCGTGATAGATTAGTAGGTGGCATTAATAATGCCGCCGTACAATGCCGCTTGTTGGGGGAAACCCCACCATTGACTTTCAAGAAAGCCTTAGGGATTGCCCAAGGCATGGAGTTGGCTGCTGATAATGCCAAGGATATACAGAAAGGATATGGGGGGTCGCAGTCAACGACAGTGCTCCAAGTCAGGAGGGAGACTGGTAAACAAGCAAAGTGGGTCGAATGTTTTCGGTGTGGAGGAATGCACTATGCAAATGTCTGTAAATTCAAAGATACTGTCTGCCATGCTTGTAGCAAGAAGGGACCTTTAGTTAAAAAGTGCAGGAGCATAAAGGGTAAGGTTAAGTCTGGGCAGGGGAAAGCTCAACAGGCTCAAGCAGCCAAACACCACCGAGGAGAAGCAGACGAAGAAGCTGAGTGTGCCTACAACATGTTTGGGGTGGAAACAGATGAGGGACCACCTGAACCATATTATGCCACAGTCACTGTCAGGGGAAAGGTCATTAAGTTTGAGATTGATTCAGGGGCTACTGCATCGGTCATTAGTGAAGAGACCTACAGGAGAACAGGGGATCCAACCTGCCTCCCATCAGACCATCTAAGCTCCAGCTCAGGACCTATATAGGGCAGCCCATACCTCATTTAGGGGTGTTATATGTGGATATTTCGGCCGGGGGCCAGAAGGCTGAAGCCAGGCTGGTGAAAGCTAAGGGCAGTGGGACCAGTCTTTTGGGCCACGATTGGCTTCACAAAATCCAGCTCAATGAGCATGAATTTAAATATGCGCACATGACGGAAGAGCACGAGGTGCAGTGTGCAGATGAAGTTGCCAATGGCAATGTGAGTGACAGACATAGTCCGGACACGTTTGAGAGTGAGCTCGCAGCGCAGCTTGCGGCTCTTCAGCCTATTACAGGAGCAATTGAAGTTACCCCCTCAGCACTGAAAGCCAGCACACAACTTCTAGTATGGCAAAGAGGTGACCCAGCTCTTGTACCACCTGCCCAGTTACAGCAAGGTGCATCTCAGCCTGATGATCCCGCTAACAGAAATCTGCATGTGAAGCCAATTGTAACAGTAGCAAATGGAGCACCCGCGGACAATGTAAGAACAGAGCCTCCAGGACCACCAGACAAGCATTCAGAAAGCACTCTAAGTGATTTGACAAAGAAAGTAGAATTTTCTGGAGGCGGTGGCCCCTGGGGATCCATGTGGTGCCTTTTAACTCTAGACTGAGTGGAAGATTCCTTGGCCTGAGTATTCGTGGTATTGAAGAGAACAGCTGTTCAAGAAAAGAGAACCTGCTCCAGGAGAATGAATGTATCATCAACATCTATGACTGCGATCTAACAGACAAGACCTTTGTTCAAGCACAAGAGGTTTTCCAAAACGCATTGTGATTTCCTGCTGTTGAACTCCAGATAGTTCCAAGTTATAACAAGGAACTCTATGAAAAATTTGCAATTGGGTCTATTCTGAGCCACAGTCCTGACGATGGTTCAAAAACCAAAGCTCCTTCTTCAGTGCGTTCCAAGCTAGGTGGCAAACCTGCAGATGCCATTTATCTCAATAATGCTGAGAATAGCTTGCCATCGATTTCAAAGAAGCTCAGTAGTCCAAAACAGTTAAGGAGCAATGACCACTTAATGCATAGCAGGAAAACATGTCCACCAGTGACTTTGCCAGAGGGGCAGACACTGGCAGAGGGGGCAGAGTCCCCTGAAGAGGATGGACATTCTCACGCGGACTCCCAGACCCCTCTTGTGTCCCCAACACTAGATCCACCCAAAACATCCTCACCAGCGGGGCCTGCTGGGTCACCGGGCGTAGTGCGTAGATCGCAGCGCCCTCGCAAACCTCCTGACAGACTGAATCTTTGATTGGATAGTTTCTTTTGTTGTTAGATTGAATGTTGAATTTGCCATGTTTTTTTAGGTATTTTTGTATTGGTAACCTGTTGTTAATGATACCATTGTTTTTATTTCCCAGTTCTTCTGTATTTCAGCAATGCTGGATTTTAAAGGGGGAGAAGTGTTGTTATGTGTATATTATTAAAAGTTAATACTAGTCAGGGAGCTGTTGGTAGCAAGAGGCAGGATCTTAATTCTTGCGGGATCTGGGGTTGGCGGGTCCTTATAGCATTAATTCTTGCTATGGTTGCTATACAAAATAAGCTCTGTGTTAGCTGCTGCAGTTGTGATATTATGCAGATTACTATTTTCCCTGATTGATGTAAAGCTATTAGAGATGCAGATCAACACAGCTGCAGGCTGCTCCATCATGAGGAAGGACATAAACTACATGCAGTTGAATCATCTATCCTGCGGAAGCAGCAAAGTCAGTCGAAGAATTATTCAAGACTAGTTTTGAAATCTTGAGCAGATTTGATAGGAAACATAAGCAATAACTGCCTATTCAGTCTCATGCCTGTTCTACTCTTCAATAAGCTCATGGCTGATATTTCTTCTTAGCATCATTTTCTTGTACCGACCCCATGTCCCTTGATGGCTTCAATATTCAAAAAAGAATATATTCAGGAACGGAGTCACTAAAGCCAATTTGTTTAGTCTTTCAAAGATTCATTTTCTTCTGGGTGAAGAAACTTTGGTTTCAAATCAGTCCTGAATAGATGACTCCTTATTTTGAGGCTATGACCCCCTTCCCCACTCACTTCCTCCTTCCATTTTTTTTCTGTAAATCACAGATTCCTATCAGATTCCTTCTTTTACCTCTACCTTCTATCCCCTCTTAGCTTCTTACTTCAAACCCCTTCACCATCCACCCACTGTCACACTCACCTGGTGTGACCTACACCTGCCAGCTAGTACTCTTCCCCTCCTCCCACCTTCCTCTGTCCATTTCCTTTCCAATCCTGCAGAAGCATCTCAGCCTGAAACATTGACCCTCCATAGATGCTGCCTGACTTGCTGAAGTCTTCCAGCATTTTGGCTGTTTCTCAAGATTTCCAGCATCCATAGAATTTCTTGTGTTCATCTCTTAGTTTTGGCCACATTTTGGTGACGTTTGATATCACAATTAATCAAATCAATTTAAAATAATTATGTCAAATATGTAACTAGAAAAATATATTCTTCTGTACGTTATCAAGATTTAACAGTTTCCAATCCATCTATTTCCAGTCAAATGTAGTTACTGGTTTCTATTTGCTAAAGTAAAAATTCCTTATAAAAATTGACTTTTTTCCAGAAGATAAAATGAATAGATAGACTTCTATCTACAAACAAATTGCAGGCAGATAATTTCATCAATCAATTCTAAGCGATTTTAAAGCATCCATTTGAAGGGTTATTGCAAATTTATGGCTGACAATGATGACCATTGTCTTAAAAATTACATCTTTAATATAATCAAAATGCTTCTAGACATTTGACAGAATGAGCAATAAGCAAAATTCGACACTGCATATAGAGAGATTAGGACAAAGATCAAAACTTAGTCAAAAAAATAGGTACTAAGGTGCAACTTTAAACAATGAGTTAGAGATAGCTGGAGTGGTTTGTGGAGGGAATGCTGGCTCCTTTGGGTTTAGATTGCTGAAACCATAGTGACCAAAACTTTCCAAACTATGGATTAGACAGGTAAAAACAGGGGATGGACTTGAGGTCCACAAAAATCTCATGGAACTTACAGAACCAGAGAAGGTACCAGACACAGAATTCAAATAATTTTGAATACAGAATAATTATACAAGTATTAACTGCTTTGGTCATGTCACGGTCCTGATCATTAATTCCTCAGATTCTCCTAATTCCCTTTTCCCCATGTTCTCCCAGGCTCCTTGATTGCGACATACCTGATTCTCATCTAAACCTGTAGCATAAATACCCCGACTTTGCATCTACTCATCGCCAGATCATTGCTTCAGCCAGTATGGTAATACACATTTCCGGCCGCTTAGGATTGTGTATTCTAAGTTTTATTTCAGTACCGAGGTTTGCCCGTGTAACTCTTGTCTCTCAGTGTCAAGGTAAGTATTGCCTGCCATTGGCCTTTCCGTTCATCCTCTGGTTTGCCGTTCAGCTCCAGCAATGCTCCTTGACAAGCTAAGTTTTTCCTGCCACCTGCCTTTCCATTCATCCTCCTGTTTGCTGTTCAGCTCCAGCCATGCTCACACCCTCATCTGCATCCTAACTCTATCACCATCCCAGTGTCCTGCGTTTGGGTTCACCCATTCTTTGCAACAGGTCAGTGGTTTTTCCCAACAGAATTCGTGATGTTTCACTATGAAGAGAACAATTTTCAATTTTTTTTAACTCCTGCAGGTTTGTTTAACTGATGCAAAAAGCACAATATTGTCTCAGTTAGCGGATTCCAACTTCTCCTATCCAAGTATGAGGTTCTTTAAAACTCTACCATTATTTTTCCAATATATTTTACCTCATACATTTTCTCTTTACTAAAACCAGGAATTAATTTGCATAATATACTGTCTCGCTTGTGTTGAAATCTAACCGTTAAATGGAGATACGAACACTGCTTCACTGAGAAGTGCAGAAGTACAGATCAGGATCAACATCAGATGTGCAATAAAAGAGATGCCAACATAGTGAAGCCACAACACAGGATTCAAAAGAATCTACTACCAACAGATCAGATCAAGGCTCAGCTGATCTCCACATCCAAACATTTGAACTGTGATTTAAATCCCTGCTCTAAATTTGCACTTGTAGTTCCAATAGGTTACAAAACTCTGCGAAGGCAACGTCGGGAGTTTTGCGTTCTATTCCTGTTGCCTCATTTTAGGAAGGATATGGTGAGAGTGCAGAAGAGGTTTACCATGATGTTGCCTTGATTCAAGGGTATGTTCTATAAGGAGAGGTGGAACAAATTTAGGTTATATTCTCTGGAGTGGTGGAGGCTGAGGAGAAGCTGATAGAAGTTTATATGATTCTGACAGGCAAGACAGAGTAGACACAAGTGGTATCTTTTCCCTATGGAGAGGAGAGGGTGTACAGGCGCTAGATATACCAACTAGTGGAGTGGTATCACAGCAACAACCTGGCACTCATTGTCAGTAAGACAAAAGAGCTGATTGTGGACTTCAGGAAGGGTAAGGCGAAGGAACACATACCAATCCTCATAGAGGGATCAGAAGTGGCTCCTCTCACGGACCCTGGTATAAAGGTGATTGGGGACTCTGCCCCGGTCTCAGTCTCCAGGATGCAGTGTGGTGGTCAATTGCTGCTTGTTCTTTCTTCCAGCCAATAAAAGCCGATATCTCGCCTCACGTCTGCAAGAGTTATTGATGGTGCATCACCACCCACTGCAACTCAGCTTCACGTTTCTGTTCAGATATGTCCATATATGGCCTCCTCTACTGCCATGATGAGGCCAAACTCAGGATGGAGGAGCAACACCTCATATACCGTCTGGGTAGTCTCCAGCCCCTTGGTATGAACATCAAATTCTCCAACTTCCGGTAATTCCCTCCCTGTCCTTTCCCCCCTCCCAGTTTCGCTCTACCTCCTCCTCCAGCTGCCTATCACCTCTCTCATGATTCTGCCTTCTTCTACTACACATAGTGCTTTCCCCTTTCATTTCTTCTTCACCTCTCCAGCCTATCCCCTCCATGCTTCCCCTCCCCCACCCCTTGAATCTTTCCCCTTACTGGTTTTTCACTTAGCACCGACCAGCCTTCCCCTTCCCACCATCCCTCTACCTTCTCTATAGGGCCCCTGCTCTCTCCCTCTTCAGTCCTGACAAAGGGTCTCAGCCCGAAACGTTGACTGCTCATTTCCACGGATGCTGCCCGATCTGCTGAGTTCCTCCAGCTTGATGTACATGTTGCATCTTCAAGAAGCGATGTCTCAAAAAGGCAGCGTCCATTATTAAGGACCCCCAGCACCCAGGGTGTGCCCTTTTCTCATTGTTATCATCAGGTAGCTTGACAATTCAGGAACAGCCTCTTCCTCTCTACCATATGATTCCTAAATGAACATTGAACCCGTGAACACTAACTTACTTTTTAAATATATATTATTTCTGTTTTTGCGTGATTTTAATCTATTAATATACATATACTGAAACTGATTTACTTATTTTTTCTCTTCTATCTTATGTATTGTATTGAACTGCTGCTGCTAAGTTAACAACTTTCATGACACATACCGGTGATTATAAACCTGATTCTGGTTCTGGTCCAAAAGTCTCATAGTAGAGGGTATAAATTTAAGGTGTGAGCAGGTAAATTCAAAGGAGATGTGCAAGTTAAGTTTTTTTTAACACAGAGAGGTGGGATAGACAAGAATGTACTGTCAGAGATTGTAGTGGGGGCAAATACAATAGTGGCAAGTAAGAAACCCTAAGACAGGCACATATATATTCAGAAAATGAAGGTATATGAATCTTGTGTAAGAAAGAGTTTTATAATTTAGTTATGTATTTAATTACTAATTAATTAGCTTGGCAGAACAAAATAGCCAGAAGGGCCTGTTCTTGAGCTGAGCTGTTCTACGTTTTATGTTCTAGGCGAAAGATTTCAGTGAGATCATCCTTATTGATACAAGAGTTTCACTTACACTCTTCTCTGAAAAAAGAGAACATCTCCTTAGTCCTGGGATGAAAAGCCTCATCCTGAGAGCAGACGTGGCAGAGACAGAGGAAGTGAGAAAGGGGAAGGCATTTTTATGAGTTACAGTGTGGGAGGAGGTATAGTCCAGGTAGCTGTGAGAATCAGTGGGCCAGAGAGATCGAGAAAGGGGAGGGAGGTGTCAGAAATGGACCAGGTAAATTTGAGGTCAGGGTGAAAGTTGGAGGCAAAGTTAATGAAGTTGACGAGCTCCATATGCATGCAAGAAGCAGCACCAATGCAATCGTCATAGCGTAAAAGAAGTTGGGGAGTGCTACCAGTGCAGGCTTGGACTGTTCCGTGTAGCCGACAAAAAGGCAGACTTAGCTGGGACACATGCAAGTGCCCATGGCTACACCTTTTGGTTGAAGGAAGTAGGAGGAGCCGAAGGAGAAATTATTGAGAGTGAGGACCAGTTCGCGCAGACGGAGGAGAGTGGTGGTGGAGGGGAACTGGTTAGGTCTGGTGTCCAGGAAGAAACAGAGAGCTTTGAGGTCTTTCTGAGGTGTATAGGGACTGGATATCCATCGTGAAAGTAAGCTGATCAGGGCCAGGGAACTTGAAATCATTGAAAAGATCAAGAGCGTGTGAAGTGTCATGGATGTAAGTAAGAAGGAACTGAACTAGGAGAGATAAAATTGGGTCGAGGTGTGCAGATATGTTTGGTAGGGCAGGAACAAGCAAAAAGCTTAAGTCTATCTGAACAGGCATGTTTGTGGTTCTTGGGTAAGCAGTAGAAACAGGAGATTTGGGGTGAGGGGACTATGAGGCCCTTATACTTGCAAGCGTAACAAGTGCTACACTACCTTCCCCACTATCATTCAGTGGCACAGCAGTCCTTCCAGGTGCGGCGACACTTCATTTGTTAGGTCTGTTGGGGTCATAACTGCATCCAGTGCTCCCGTTGGGACCTTCTGTATGTCAGTGAGACCTGAAGTGGATTGAGAGACTGCTTCACTGAGAAACTACTCTCCGTTGCCAGAAAAAGCGGGATCTCCCAGTGGCCTATTACTGGTGTGCCAATCGTGAGTTGGAGAGCTAAGACAGAGGAGACAGCGCACAGGTGGTTTAAAAGGGAAAGCTTCACGGGAACTCAGCTATAACCGGCGCACTAATTATGAGTTAGAGAGCAGGGAAGGTTCTGGCATAAAAGGGAGACACTGCCTAGCAGAGCGGTCATCAAAGGAGTGGTCATCATCAGAGTGGTCTGAGTCAGAGTGGTAGGGCTTTGGCTCATTCGGGCTTCGGCGAGTTAAGGGGGTAAGTGGACTTTATTTTTCCTTGTATTTTTTGAGGAATAGGGAGCATGTCTGTAGGGTTAGTACTTTGCTCTGGGTGTCAGATATGGAATCCTGGGAATCTTCCAGTCTCCCAGATGGCCACATCTGCAGCAGGCGCACTGAGATGCAGCTCCTGAGAGACCGTGTTAGGGATCTGAACCTGCAGCTTCATGACCTACAACTTATTAGGTGAAGTGAACAACGGATAGATAGGAGCTACAGGAAGATAGTTGCCCTGAGGCTGCAGGAGTTACATAAATGTGTGACTGTCATGGAAGGGAAGAGCTCAGATAGTGGAGAGCACCCCTGTGGCCATCCCTGTCGGTAATCATTATCTCGTTTTGGATGCTGTTAAGGGAGGGGTGTGGGTGACCTGATAAAGGATGACCACAGCGATCGGGTTTCTGACACTAAGCCTGGTTCCGTGGTGCAGAAGAGAAAGAGGAAAATGAGGAATGTGGTAGTCATAGGGGATTCCACAGTGAGGGAAACAGACAGGAGGTTCTGTCAGCCTGACAGAGATACCCGCATGGTGTGTTGCCTCCCAGGTGGCTGAGTACGGGATGTCTCAGATCAGGTGTATTCTGAAGGGAGAGAGTGAACAACCAGAAGACTTGGTACAAGTTGGTACCAATGGCATAGGTAGAAAAAGGGAGGAGGTCCTGAAGAGAGAATTCAGGGAGTTAGGTAGGTAGCTGAAAAGCAGGACCTCCAGATGGTAATCTCAGGACTGCCGCCTGTGCCACGTGCTAACGAGTGCAAGAATAGCATGATCTGGCATATTAATGCACGGCTGAGAGACTTGTGTGGGGGGCAGCTCTTTGGGTTCCTGGATCATTGGGGCTCCTTCTGGGGAAGGTATGCCCTGTACAAAAAGGATGGGTTACACCTGAACACAAAGGGGTCCAATATGCTAGTTGGCAGGCTTAATCGAGCTGTTACAGAGGGTTTAAACTAATTTGGCAGGGGGATGGGAACCCGTTTGATAGAGCTGAGGAAGGGGAAAATAGAAATAAATCAAAGATTGCATGCAACAGAGATGATAGAAGGGACAGGCAGGAGATGAGGCATAATCACAGCCAGTGGGATGAGTTACCGGGCAATAGAGGTGTGGTGCAGTTAAAACAGAAAGCAACAAATACTGGACTGAAAGTGTTATATTTGAATGCACTCAGCATAAGAAATAAAATGGACGATCTTGAAATTCAGCCACAGATTGGCAAGTATGATGTTGTGGCCATCTCTGAAACTTGGCTAAAGGACGGTTGTCATTGATAGCATAACGTCCAAGGATATACAGTGTATCCGAAAGATAGGTTAGTAGGCAGAGGGGTTGGTGTGGCCCTGTGTATAAGAAAAAATATTAAATCATTAGAAAGGGATGACATAGGATTGGAAAGTGGAGAGTGTCTATGGGTTGAGTTAAGAAATGGCAAGGGTAAAAGGACATTAATAACAGTTGTATACAGGCCTCCAAACAGCACCCAGGGTGTGGATTACAAATTACAGCAGGAGGTGGAAAAGGTGTGTCAGAAGGGCAATGTCATGATAATCGTTGGGGATTTTAACATGAAGGTGGATTGGGAAAACCAGGTCAGTACTGGACCTCAAGAGAGAGAATTTGTAGTATGTCTAAGGGATGGTTTTTTAGAACAGCTTGTTGTTGAACCACTAGGGGATTGGCTGTGCTGGATTGGGTGTTGTGCAATGATCCAGAGATGATAAGAGAGCATAAGGTTAAGAAACCCTTAGGGAACAGTGATCACAATATGATCAAGTTCACATTGAAATCTGAGAAGGAGAAACTAAATTCCAATGTATCGGTATTTCAGTGGAATAAAGCAACTTACAATGATGTGAGAGGGGAACTGGTCCAAGTTGACTGGAAAGGGACACTTGCAGGAAGGACAGCAGAGCAGCAATGGCTGGAGTTTCTGTGAAAAATGAGGGAAGAGCAAGGCAGATATATACCAAATAAGAAGAAATTTTTGAATGGAAGAAAGACACTGCCGTGACTAACAAGTGAAGTCAGAACCAAAGTGAAAGCAAAAGAGAGGGCATACAATGAAGCCAAAGCTAGTGGGAAGACAGAGGATTGGGAAGCTTTTAAAAACTTGCAGAAGGAAACTAAGAAAGTCATTAGGACGGATAAAATGAATTATAAAAGGAAGCTGGTATCAAAGAAGATACTAAAAGCTTTTTTAAGTATATAAAAGGTAAAAGAGAGTCGAGGGTAGATATAGGACAAATAAAAAGTGACGCTGGAGACATTGTAATGAGAGACACAAAGATGGCAGAGGAACTGAATGCATATTTTGCATCAGTCTTCACAGTGGAAGACATTTACAGTACTGTATAGTGGACCTTCAAGAGTGTCAGGGAAGTGAAGTTTGTGCAGTGAAAATTACGACTGAGAAGATGCTCAGGAAGCTTAATGGTCTGAGGGGGGATAAATCTCCTGGACCTGATGGAATGCACCGTCAGGTTCTGAAGGAAGTAGATAGAAAGATTGCAGAGGCATTAATAATGATCTTTTAAGGATTGATAGATTCTGGCATTATACTGGATGACTGGAAAATAGCAAATGTTACTCCGCTATTTAAGAAGGGTTGGAGACAGTAGAAAGGAAACTATAGACCTGTTAGTCTGATAGCAGTGGTTGGAAAGTTTTTGGAATCGATTGTTAGGGATGAGATTACAGAATACCTGGAGGCACATGACAAGATAGGCCAAAGCCAACATCGTTTCCTGAAAGGAAAATCCTGCCTGACTAACTTACTGCAGTCTTTTGAAGAAACTACAGGCAGGATAGACAAAGGAGATGCAGAAGATTTGGTGTACTTGGATTTTCAGAAGCTCTTTGACAAGGTGCCGAGCATGAGGGTCCAGTTTTAAGGTGCTTGGAAGTATGTGCAGAGGAGATGTCAGGGGTAAGTTTTTTACGCAGAGTGGTGAGTGCATGGAACAGGTGGCCGGCAAAGGTGGTGGAGGCGGATACGATAGGGTATTTTAAAAGACTCCTGGATAGGTACATAGAGCTTGGAACAATAGAGGGCTATGGGTAACCCTGGGTAATTTCTAAAGTAAGTACATGCTCAGCACAGCATTGTGGGCCGAAGGGTCTGTATTGTGCTGTAGATTGTCTATGTTTCTAAGCTTAAATGAGGTTGCTTAGCAAGATAAGAGCCCATGGAATTACAGGGATGTTATTAGCATGGGTGGAGCATTGGCTGATCAGCAGAAAACAGAGAGTGGGAATAAGAGGATCCTATTCTGGCTGGTTGCCGGTTACCAGTGGATTTCCACAGAGATCAGTGTTGGGACCGCCGCTTTTTACGATGTATGTCATTGATTTGGACTAAGGGATTAATGAATTTGTGACTAAATTTGCCGATTATACAAAAATAGGTGGAGGAGCAGGTAGTGTTGAGGAAACAGAGAGCATGCAGAGCGATTTAGATAGTTTAGGGGAATGGGCAAAGAAGTGGCAAATGTTGGAAGGTGTATGGTCATGCACTTTGGTGGAAGAAATAAATAGGCAGACTATTATTTAGATGGGGAGAGAATTCAAAATGTAGAGGTGCAAAAGGACTTGGGAGTCCTTGTGCAGGATACCCTAAAGGTTAACCTCCATGCTGAGTCAGTGGTGAAGAAGGCGAATGCAATGTTGGCATCCATTTCTAGAGGTATAGAATATAAGAGCAGGGACCTGATGTTGAGGCTCTATAAGGCACTCATGAGACCACACTTGGAGTATTGTGTACAGTTTTGGTGTCCTTATTTTAGAAAGAATATACTGACACTGGAGAAATTTCAGAGAAGATTGATGAGAATGGTTCCAGGAATTGAAAGGTTTTCGTATGAGGAATGTCTGGCAGCTCTTGGTCTGTATTCCCTGAAGGTCAGGAGGATGAGGAGGGATCTCATAGAGATAATCCGAATGTTAAAGGGCTTGAACAGATTAGATATGACAAAGCTATTTCCCATGGTACGGTAGTCTAGGACAAGAGCGCACAACTTCAGGATTGAAGGATGTCCATTTAGAACAGAGATGTGGAGAAATTAGTCAGAGGGTGGTAATTCTGTGGAATTTGTTGCCATGAGCAGCTGTGGAGGCCGAGTCATTGGATGCATTTAAAGCAGAGATAGATAGGATCATGATTAGCCAGTGCATCAAAGGGTATGGGGAGAGGTAGGGAAGTGGGGATGACTGGAAGAATTGGATCAGCCCATGTCTGAAGGTGGGGCAAACTTGATGGGCTGAATGGCCTGATCCTATATCTTATGGCTACCCATTCTAATTCTATTTCCCATTCCCATTCCAACATTTTACTACAGCGATGAGGCCACACTCGGGTTGGAGGAGTAACAGCTTATATTCTGTCTGGTTAGCCTCCAACTTGTTGGTATGAAAATCGATTTCTCGAACTTCTGGTAAATGCCCACCCCCTTTACCATTCCCCATTCCCATTTCCCTCTCTTATCTTATCTCCTTACCTGCTCATCAGCTCCCTCTGGTTCTCCTCCCCCCCCTTTTCTTACTTCCATGGCCTTCTCTCCTCTCCTATCAGATTCCCCTTCTCCAGCCCTTTATCTCTTTCATCTATTCCCAGCTCTTTATTTCACACCTCCCCCCTCCCAGTTGCACCAATTACCTACTACCTTGTACTTTTTCCCCTTCCCCGCCACCTGTTTACTCTGATTTCCCATCCTTTTACTCCAGTCCTGATGAAGAGTCTCGGCCCGAAACGTCAATGCTTTACTATTTTACCATGGATGCTGCCAGGCCTACTCAGTTTCTCCAGCACTTTGCATGTGTTGCTTGGATTTCTCTTGTTCGACGTTGAAACCTACATGAAGCAGGTGGGTACCTCAGACTGCTGAAGTGAGAAGTTAAAGGCATCAAAGAACACTCCAGCCAGTTGCTCAGCACAGGCCATTATTATTCGGTCAGGTACACGATCTGGGCCAGAGGCTTTCCATGAGTTCACCCTCCTGAAGGAGGCTCTCATGTCAGACTCATGAAACACAGGGTTATTGGGGGCTGTGGAAATGTGAAGTTCTTCAGTGCACAACTCAACAATGATGAGGCTGGCCTCCACAAGTTCACATACATAAGCATTATCTTTGGACTGGCATTCAGTGCCTAAAGTTGAGGTGACCTTGGCTATGGGTAATAGGTGACTTAGGTTGAATAGCATCCCACCATGTTCTCTGGACTCATGACCAAGCAAAGGTTTAGTTCATGGGATGGCAGATTTGTCATATGAAGACAGTTTAAGTAGTCCAAATGTACTTTCCCATGAGTTTAGAAGAATGAGAGGTGAGATGAATTGAAACACAGAAAACTTTCATGGACCTGGACAAGGTAAGTGCAGAGTTGATGTTTCCCCTAGTTTGAGTGACTATAATCAGGGGTCCTGGTATCAAATTAAAGAACCTTTAACGAATATGAGCTGCCTTAATGACTATCACCCAGTTCATCTGCTGCAGTGATGAAATGCTTTGAGAGGTGAATCATGACTAGATTGAACTCCTGCCTCAGCAAGGACCTGGACCCATTGCAATTTTCCTTTTGCCACAATAGGTCAACGGCAGACGCAATCTCAATGGCTCTCCACACAGCTTTAGACCACTTGGACAACACGAACACCTATACTAGGAAGCTGTTCATCGACTATAGCTCAGCATTTAATACCGTCGTTCCCATAATCCTGATTGAGACGTTGAAGAACCTGGGCCTCTGTGCCTCCCTCTACAATTGGATCCTCGACTTCCTAACCAGAAGACCACAATCTGATAACATCTCCTCCTAGCTGACAATGAACACCGGCGCACCTCAGGGGTGTGTGCTTAGCCCACTGCTCTACTCTCTATATACCCATTACTGTGCGGCTAGGCATAGTTCAAATACCATCTATAAATTTGCTGACGATTCAACCATTGTTGGTGGAATCTCAGGTGGTGACGAGAGGGTGTACAGGAGTGAGATATGCCAACTAGTGGAACCTGGCACTCAACATCAGTAAGACAAAAGAACTGATTGTGGACTTCAGGAAAGGTAAGATGAAGGAACACATACCAATCCTCACAGAGAGACCAGAAGTGGAGAGAGTGAGCAGTTTCAGATTCCTGGGTGTCAAGATCTCTGAGGATCTAACCTGGTCCCATCACATCGATGCAGTTATAAAGAAGGCAAGACAGTGGCTATACTTCATTAGGAGTCTGAACTCAAAAACTTCTATAAATGTACTGTGGAGAACATTCTGACAGGCTGCATCACTATCTGGTATGGGAGGGTGGCTACTGCACAGGACCGAAAGAAGCTGCAGAGGGTGGTAAATTTCGTCAGCTCCATCACGCCTACAAAGTACCCAGGATATCTTCAAGGAGCAGTGTCTCAAAAAGTCAGTGTCCATTATTAAGGTCAGCCAGCACACAGGACATGCCCTTTTCTCACTGTTACCATCAGGTAGGAGGTACAGAAGCGTGAAGGCACACACTCAGCGATTCAGAAACAGCTTCTTCCCCTCTGCCATCTGATTCCTAAATGTACATTGAACCCTTGGACACTACCTCACTTTTTTAATATATATTACTTTTGTGTTTTGCACAATTTTTAATCTACTCAATAAACATATACTATAATTTATTTATTATTATTATTATTATTTTATTTTGGGGTTTTTTTTCTATGTTATGTATTGCATTATACTGCTGCTGCTAAGTTAACAAATTTCACGACACATGCTGGTGATAATAAACCTGATTCTGATTCATCGGAAGAGTAGTAAATCTGTTGGATTTTTCTAGCCAAGACAGCTGTGGAAGTTTTGTCGCTGAGCATACTCAAGGCAGATTGACATATTTATAAACATTAAGGCAATCAATGGATTTGGATGAATCCACACTCAGGTTGGAGGAACAACACCTTATATCACTGGCTGGGTAGCCTCCAACCTGATGGCATGAACATTGACTTCTCTAACTTCTGTTAATGCCCCTCTGCCCCTTTTTACCCCATCCCTGATTTATTTCGTGTTTTTATCCCCCTCCTTTTTTCTCTCGCTTTCTGCCCATCACTCTGCCTGTTCTCCATCTCCCTCTGGTGCTCCCTTCCCTCTTTCTTTCTCCCTAGGCCTCCCATCCCATGATCCTTTCCCTTCTCCAGCTCAGTATCACTTTCGCCAATCACCTTTCCGGCTCTCAGCTTCACCCCAACCCCTCCGGTCTTCTCCTGTCATTTTGCATTTCCCCCTCCCCCTCCTACTTTCAAATCTCTTACTATCTTTCCTTTCAGTTAGTCCTGACGAAGGATCTCGGCCCGAAACATCAACAGTGCTTCTCCCTATAGAAGCTGCCTGGCCTGCTGTGTTCCACCATCATTTTGTGTGTGTTCAATGGATTTGTAGATGCTGCATCTTGTAGGAAATCTTAGAGCAATTCCTTGGCCAAGACTCCACAATTGACAGAAGCTCCATCTCATAGCAATCTATCTAGACCAGTTTTACCATCACCGAAGAATAGACAGGAAGATTTAATGGCTCTTTGCCACTTGAATAAGGAACAAGGCCTCAGGAAAGTTACCACTGATGAAGTGTGAACATTTGTAGGAGAAGATCAGCAGCCACAAATCCAAAACTGTATTTTGCACATCTGGGAATTGGAGTACAAGCCAAAGACCTCAGTAATGCTGCTCTTATGACCTTAACAGAGGAGACAAATTGCAATAGCTACAAAAACCTTGCTGGTTCCCCTGAGGAAAATTATCACAGGTCTCTTTGACCATTCCTCTTAGTGGTTGATGACCTGCACTCTGATTTGTGATGTGGATTCCATCCCACAGAAGACTGGTAGAAATCAGCAGCAACAGTGCACCAGCTCCACAAATAGTTCAGGGAAATGCATCAGACACTACATGCTGCCCATTTCTACTTGACAAAAGACTTAGAATCGGTCACTCAAGAGAATCTATGAGTTTCCTTCTTAAATTTGGCTCCCACATAAATCAATCCTCCTCATGTCTGTTATAATGTGGTATGCAAGCTGTGATACTAACCAAATCATTCACAACAGATCCAGTCTTAATGTAGTCCAGTGTCAATCAGGACTGCTTTATCAGCCCAACACTGTCACAATCTTGTTCACCACAATCTACTCCAACAGGCTGCACTGGTAAACAAAAGGGCTACTTAATCACTGGGGGCAATTCTTTCCAGTTTTTCACTTTTTCCCACTTCATTAGTCATTTTGTAATGTATGTCTTCTACTCTTTCGATCAGTACTGTTACAACAAAAGTAATGTCTATTAATACGGTCATACACAAAGGTGACTAGCATACTTCGTGTATGTGAAAACAGTGCAGGAGTAAAGGCGCTCAGCAATGAATACTCCTAATGAAGAGACCAGCTCTTAAAACAGCTACAAGTGACAGATGTTCAAATTGTTGTGCATCGGTGCAGAAAGCTGACATGTTGGCTTGACAATCTTACCCTGGGATCAACATGAACAACGAATTGAAGAACGCCTTCAGAAAGCCGCCTATGAAAGAACTGCGGCAGCAGATCTGATGCTAACCAATAAGCAATCTGCAAGAAAATGCCGATCATAAGAATGGAAGATTCTGCAGATGCTGGAAATACAAAATAACACACACAAAATGCTGGAGGAACTCAGCAGGTCAGCCAGCATCCAAGGAAAAAAAATAAAGAATCAATGTTTTGGCCTAAGGCACTTCATTAGGGCTCTGGGAAAACAATTTTGCCTTAAAGCAATGCCATTGGTTGTCAAAATGGGAGGTGGTCTTTCCTAGTAGTGAATACATAACTAAAGGAGTGCAAACTTAAGGAAACAAATTGACTTAATTGTTTAGTTCCACAATTTTAATCTATTAAATGGAATCTAAAGGTGGCGGAACACTCTAATCAGCCTGCACTGTGCCCCATCCAGGATCAATTCTCACTGAATGCAATATCACTACACTGCTCTTTTTGACTGATTGGCCACAACAATAATTCAAACCAGAGTCTCCAGCAAAAATGAAAGTTTATTATTCGTTGAACATGGCCGAAATAGAAAATCGACACTCCTTGTAACCAGAAACACATGAACAAAAATCCACCCCAGTCTCTGTGTCTCAGTCTCCCCTTTCATGTTTCTCTTTCATTTGCACAAGACAAAGGGAGATTGTGCAAAAGTTTGCAATGGAGTCTCAGTCAGAGACTGGGCTAACTTAAAATGCACTCCAATTCTTTGACTATTCATCCAGTGCTGTCAAAATAAAGGTATAGTTAATGTAATGGAAACAGAATTGGTGAACCAAAATAAAGGTAGGAGGCATTGGAGCTCAGCCACAGTCACTTTATCTCTATCAAACACCAATTTTGGTAACTGAATCCTACATTGTAGTACATAATGAAAACTCTACGAGAGTAAAGATGTTCAGAGATGAATGCATCTTATGGAGAGAACAGCTTTGAATATAGCTGCATGGGCAGATGTTCAAACCTTCTGTTTAGATTGATGTGGTGAAGTTATTGCTGTGCGTTGGAGCAAAAAGCTGATGTATTGATTTGACACTCTTACTCTTGGTTCAATGAGGACAGAGAATTGAACCGTGCTTTCAAAAAACTTCCTATGAAATCACCAAAAACCTTTGACTTTCAATTAAAGAGCAGCACGCCGTGCAGTCAAGCCGTTGAGTCCATAAGATTCAGATCGGCTGCACATATTATCTAATACAAGTAATCACATTTATTGTGGAAGGTGCACTACAGTGGATTTAAGCAATACAGGAAATCAGCAGGTTAAGCAGCATCTATAGAGTGGATTAAACAACTGATGTTTCAGGCTGAGAACCTTCATCAGGACTGAAACGTTGACTCTTTAGTTTCCTCCATAGAATCTGACTGACTGGCTGAGTTCCCCGGGCATGTTGTGAGTGTTGCTCAAGATTTCCCACATCTGCAGAATATCTTGTGTTTAGGATCTTCAGTGGATTCAACTCCAGTTGCCAAAGTAGTAGTGCAGCTGAAATCCTTTCATCATCATTGAGGAATAAGAAGGAAGTCCTTCCCCATCACCACCTTCATTCTCCAAAAACCTCACCTCCAGCAGCTTTATTCAATAAGATCATTGGCCATCTGCAAATTAGTTGCATGTCAATTACACTGCCTGTTGCTATGTTTTGACAAGTATTTTGTACTTCCTCCAGCTCCATATAATGTGACTTCAAGGACTGCAAAATGATTGGGAAAAGGCTGCTCACTTGCAATTACAAAAGCTGCAGCAGACTTGCAGAAGAAGCCTCAAGTCTCAAATGTCTAGCTTCAACTCAGCAAGTCAGCAGTTGTCCAAAGAAGCTAATGGGCAGCTCTGGCAGAGTAGCAGTAGTGTAATGTGAATGTTGTCAGCCTGCAAGGGAACAACTGATTGGACCTTGACCGAACCACTGCCATTCACCTCTGGCAGCATCTCAGCAGACCTCCTAAAATACTGGCGAATGGATTGGAGGAGTGGGGTGACAACCTGCAAGACTCTTTGCTGCCTGGTATCCAGAGCTGTGCTTGCAGCAGATTGAGCTTAGATGGAATCAATCTGAATTTCTTACTGAAAGAGTCTGTTGTTGGGCCTGCTTCTGATCAGCTGAAGGTGAGACGCTTTTGACTGTTTTCTCTTCCAGTCAAAATGGCACTGAGTTGTGTGTCCATTGAGATAGTGGTTCAGATAATTGTTTATTAGGTTCAAATGGATGGTTTTGGGGACAGAGCAGGGCAGTTATGTGTAGGGTCAGGTTAAGGTTTAAGTACAGGGGTGGGGGGTGGAGTTAGACATCCAGGTTAGAGCACATTCTGTGGACTTCGTCCAGTGACCCTTATGGACAGATCCCAGACCTGTGGATGAAGAACAGTGAGAATGAGGGTTGGTGAACCACCAGTTCAACGATTTGCCCAAGGTTGACGGGTCTTGTGATCAGAGGTCCAAGTGGGCAGGAGACACAAGAGCTGGTGATCTGCTAGGTTGGTGAGTCAGCAAGTCTAGAGTTTGGGACTTTGAATTCAGGGTCCCATTGCTGGCATGTCCTGATGTTGATACCAAAGGTTGAAATCCAAATGACAAGAAATGAAGTCAACCGGTCTAGAGGTTGAGTCCTGAATGCTGAAGCTCTGGATCTCTAAGTCTGGAAGTCCACTGGGGAAGTCAAGAGGCCTGATATCTGCAAATCTGCGAGTCCATTGGAGGCTGCAGGCCCAGAGGTGGCCTATCCTGAGATTGGAGGTCTGCCTGTGTGTGTGACCGAGTGTGTGGTGTGGGAGGGAGGAAATGGGCCAGTTTTGCTGTTGTTGTTATTGTGATCGCTTTTTACCTGTGTTGTTCTGATGAACATTGTGAGCATGCTGTGTTGGCACCAGAATCTGTAGAATCCATACATTTGATGGCAACCACAAAGTAAATGATCTGAATTTGAAAAGGGCAAACTCATAGAAAATCTTTTTCATTGAAGCAGGAATTTTCCTTACATGGCTCCAGGAAATCAGGCACAGTTGGCTTTGTGTGATGTTTGTAGATATGGGGCCCACAGGTCTGGAAACATCACAACAAGCTACATGAAGGCAACTGATAAGAGGCACTATTCTCATGTTTGCGGTAACAATTGCTAATCAAGTTTCCTTTTATTATAGAGATCAGTCATGTCAGAGGTACTAAAGCTAATTACCTTGAAAATGAACTAAACCCATCTCAAAGTTTCCCATTTCCAGCTTGAACAGAGAAAATGTGAGGTTTGTCTACCAATCTATCAGTGGGCTGAGGCTTGATCATTTAAATATTATAATGAGCCATTCCATTTCTAACCGCTGATGACTAGTTTTCACTAAGCCCCAGCAAAGTTGAGAACTGAAAGAGGGTGAGAAGAACTGAAAGCCAGAAGGAGCCAAAATGTTAATTTGATGTCCATGAGCATGTGTAAAACCTGTCCCCTTTCTTGTCCTTTAAGACCATCGGACTCTGTGACCACTGATGTTCCCCTGAATGTCAATGTCACCCCAACTACCAACAAACCTTCTTCACCACTGTTGGAAGCATGGGCCTTCCCAATAATGCAGACCTCTTTGCAATCCAGGTCGCCACCAGAATCAACACCCCAGCTGTGATCTGGGATAAAAATATTACACAAGACCACCGGTTTTGAGGGTTTCCAGCCCCTGAATCAGAATAAAATCTAGAGCATCCCATAGTTAAACCCTGCAGGACATTTGTGCTCCTGACATTATAACATATGCTACAATTCAAATATGTCTCAAAAACGATTTGGAATGAAAATGGTTTCAAAGGAAACAAAGTCTTTGTTTTAGTTTTATTGAGAGTATCCTAATCTGACAATGCCACATCTTCCCCCAAACACCTACCTCACAAGGCTCAGGACTCACCGCTTGGCTAAAATCCAGGATCAGATATCAGTTATACAGGAATCTGACAGCCATCTGCACCTGGAACTGACAGTGTGCAGGGTAAAGAATTTAACATCGGTATCACATTGCATTTATAGGTTGCACTTCTTCTTTTGATGTTGGTTGGGAGGAAATTATCAAAAATTTGCAATTCTCTCAATTTGAGCTGAGCATCATTCGAAATATAAATATTGAGTCATATTCAGGGCCATAACTCTCATCTGTCATTGATGTGCCTTAGAAACTAAATATGTTAATGTCATACTGACTCCATGTTCTGTCTGCTCCATTACACCTGTCATTCTTTAAACCCGAAAAGCAAGCTGCAGGCTGACATGTATTGAGATCACATAATTGCACTGGAATCTCATTCACTGTAAGGAGCCCTGGCACACTTAGCCACTGTATTTCAGCTAATTAGATGAAAATTAAACTGATGCCATTTAGAATTAAAAGGTCAATTTTTTTCCCTCGGAAGCCTTTCATTCTATGGAGTGTCCTTGCCTAAATAGCAAAAGCATCTCAGAAAGTGCTCGCACTGATAAGGACGGCTGCTGGCTGCTTGTCACGGAAACAGCAAGAACAATGGCAGTGGATAGTTAGTCTGCCGCAGTTCCACAATGGACATCTTCTGAAAGGTCACAGCAGTAGAATCGGGATAACTGCATACTACAGGGAAGAACTGCAACATTATGACTGATTCAATCTAGTCATTCTTCACTAACCATTACTAAACCTATTCTTATAACCACTACCACCAGCTCAAAGCAGGAATTTGCAGCCAAGTTGGCAACAGACTCCTAAACTGTAGTTCAAAGAATCACCACTTTAAATGGAAAACCCCTCATTAACAGAATCTCTTATTTTAGCACTAATTAACATAAATTTATGCAGTTTTATGCACTATTTAGACTGGAACCTACGTTACTTAAATTAAACAGGATTGCTGTAATTTTAAGTAAAACAGGCAAGATGCCTATTCATGTTCGTCTAACATGATTTTTCCAAGACTAATTCATATATAACAGCTTTCTATTATTATTTCAGAATTCAAACTTGATAATTGAGTTTTTGAGTGGGTGACATACAACCTTGAAGTGTAGCTAATAGATGTTGTCTATTTGGATTCCAGCAAGGCATTCAAGCATTTAACAACTTCCCTCATGTTAGGTTGAATTCAAAAGATCCACAGAGACTTAATAAATTTGCTTCAAAATTGACTTGGCCATAGAAAGCTAAGAGGTCTCATTCTGTCTGTAACCAGTGGTGTTCTGTAGAAACAAAGAAACATAGAAAATAGATGCAGGAGTAGGCCATTCGGCCCTTCAAGCCTGCACCGCCATTCAGTATGATCATGGCTGATCATCCAACTCAGAACCCTGTACCTGCTTTCTCTCCATACCCACTGATCCCTTTAGCCACAAGGGCCATATCTAACTTCCTCTTAAGTATAGCCAATGAACCGGCCTCAACTGTTTCCTGTGGCAGAGAATTCCACAGATGCACCACTCCCTGTGTGAAGAAGTTTTTCCTCATCTTGGTCCTAAAGGGCTTCTACTTTATCCTTAAACTGTGACCCCTCGTTCTGGACTTCCCCAACATCGGAAACAATCTTCCTGCATCTAGCCTGTCCAATCCCTTTAGAATTTTATACGTTTCAATAAGATCCCCCTTCAATCTTCTAAATTCCAGTGAGTATAAGCTAGTCGATCCAGTCTTTCTTCATATGAAAGTCCTGCCATCCCAGGAATCAATCTGGTGAACCTTCTTTGTACTCCCTCTATGGCAAGAATGTCTTTCCTCAGATTAGGGGACCAAAACTGCACACAATATTCTAGGTGCGGTCTCACCAAGGCCTTGTACAACTGCAGTAGAACCTCCCTGCTCCTGTACTCAAATCCTTTTGCTATGAATGCCAACATACCATTTGTCTTTTTCACCGCCTGCTGTACCTGCATGCCCACCTTCAATGACTGGTGTACAATGACACCCAGGTCTCGTTGCATCTCCCCTTTTCCAAATCGGCCACCGTTCAGATAATAATCTGTTTTCCTGTTCTTGCAACCAAAGTGGATAACCTCACATTTATCCACATTAAATTGCATCTGCCATGAATTTGCCCACTCACCTAACCTATCCAAGTCACCCTGCATCTTCTTAGCATCCTCCTCACAGCTATCACCGCCGCCCAGCTTCGTGTCATCCGCAAACTTGGAGATGCTGCATTTAATTCCCTCGTCTAAATCATTAATATATATTGTAAAAAACTGGGGTCCCAGCACTGAGCCTTGCGGTACCCCACTAGTCACTGATGGGATCAGCTCTGGGACTTCAATTGTTTGTGATTGTGTATACATATCATTTGGATGAAATGTACCGTAGTGGGCTGATAAGTCAGTTTATAGATGACACAAAACTGGTGAAGCTATGGATAATGAGGGTAGTGATATTTCACTCTTAGCATGCCTGCATCTATCATTCATCTGCAACAGTCCTCCAACTCCACACCCACTCACCACTTCTACCTGGCACTACGTGCCTGTTATCGTACTCCCCTCCTCAGTCTACCAATCATCTCAGAATCTTTCCTCACCTCTCCCTTCTCCTCTCTTTTGCTAGCCATCTCACTTTTCCACTCTAACACCTGATAGAGGGTTTCAATTTGAAATATTGACAACTTCTTTCCTCCCATAGATGCTGTATGAGCTGTTGAGTTCTGTCAGCACGTTATGCTGGTGAAATGTCTTAGTAAATGACAAGTGTCTTAGTAAATGGTAGGACCATTAAGAGCATTGACACTTGGAGGAATCTGGGCACAAGTACATTCATTCATTCGATCGTTATGTGCCATGTTGGGTGATCATGGTCTTTCCATTATCATGATTGTTCTTGGTAAAGGTTTCGACAGAAGTGGTTTGCCATTGCCTTCTTCTGGACAGTGTTTCTACAAGAAGGGTGACCCCAGCCACTATCAATATTCTTCAGAGATTGCCTGCCTGGCATCAGTGGTCGCATAACCAGGACTTGTGATATGCACCAGCTGCTCATACTACCATCAACCAGCTGCTCCCATGGCTTCATTTGACCCTGGTCAGGGGTGGGGTGGGGGGCTAAGCAGGTGCTACACCTTCCCCAAGGGTGACCTGCTGGCTAATGGAGGGAAGGAGCGCCTTACACCTCCTTTGGTAGAGACGTATCTCCACACTGCCCCCAGAGTACTTAGATCCTGAAAATGGCAAAACAAGTGGATAAGGTGGTAAAGGAAGTAAAGTAGAGAAGACATGTTGTGGTTGTAACAATCTTTATAAAGGCCACACTTGAAGCATTCTGTCAGCTCTGGTTGCCACACTACAGGAAGTAGAAGGGGTGGGAGAAGATGCCAAAGACCTTCGCCATTTTATTGTCTGGATTGGAGAATATTAGCTACAAGGAGAGTTTAGACAAACCTGGATTGTTGCCTCTGCAGAATCAGAGGCTGAGGGGTGTAACCTGATAGTGCTATATACAATTATGGGAAGCCTCGACAACTGAAGTAGCCTTTTTTCCAGGAGTGGAAATATCCAATACCAGAAGGCAGAGTCTTAATATAGAGGCTGAATGTTTGGAGAAGATTTCGAGGCAACGGGTAGGTGACACACCAACACATTGCCAAAAGAGCTGGTAAAAGCTGATACGATAGAAACATTTAAGAGGCATTTAGACACAAGAACAGGCAGGGGCACTGGCTGTAATATCTGGTACACTTTTACCCAATGGTTTTGGGGATAACCGTCACCAGAATGATAGCAGTTATTTCAAATGGGAGACAACCACCAGCTTCTTAAGGTCCCTGATGCAGGATCCTTCACAACAACTCACACAAAATGTTGGCGAAACACAAGGGATCGGAAGGCAGCTACAGAGGGGAATAAACTGTCAACATTTTAGGCCAAGGCCTTCCATTAGGCCTCGAAAGGAAGGGAGAAGAAGCCAGAATAAGAAGGTCAGGGGAGGGGAAGGACAAGCTGACAAGTGATAGGTGAAAGCAGGTAAGGGAGAAAGTGGATGGGTGTGGAAGAGGGGATGAGGTAAGAAGCTCCGAGGAGATAGGCAGAAGAGGTAAAGGGATGAAGAAGAAGGAATCTGCTAGGAGAGGACAGTGGACCGTGGGAGAAAAGGAAGGAGGGGCATCAGAGGGTATTTGAGGAGAAGAGAAGTGGGAAGAGGGGAGCCAGAATGGGGAAAAGAAAAAGAGAGAAAGGGGAGGTGGAGAAGTTACACAAGTTAGAGAAATCAGTGTTCATGCCATTAGATTGGAGAATACTCAGATGGAATATGAAGTGTTGCTCCACCTTTACTTGCTCCACAAAAGTCAGGATTTCTTGGTGGCCACCCACTTCCAATCCGACATGTCAGTCCATGACTTTCTCTACTGCTGTGACGAGGTCACACTTAGATTGGAGGAGCAACCCCTCATATTCTGTTTGGTAGCCTCCAACCTGAGGGCATCAACATTGACTTCTCTCACTTTTAGTACTTTAGACCAGCGAGCAGCATTAGGCCTGAGGGTCATCTATAGTTTCCCAGTTTGATGTATACAGGATTCAAGATCTAATTGAACTGCCAATTTGATACCAGACATCAGCATTAAATATACTTATTCTTCACAAAAACAAGCATACATGTATATATGCATGTACACAAACACACACAAAAACATATGTACAAATTTAAGAGGTGCAGGTGAGGTTTGGGAGGAATCTGTTAGGATTTGTTGAAACTGTCAGATATCCAGTGCCGAAAATTGCACCTAAACTATCTGCTAATTAATCCTCCTCTAACACGTTTTAATGTTAACACATGAATACCAATGACACATGCTCCACGCATTAACATGACCTCATATACATACTTTATATTTTCTGTTTTATTTATGACAAGAGTGTATTTCCATCAGACAGATTTTAGTGTTTCCACATACAAACCAACACTATAATTAAACCAATTATTCCTTATGCATACCAGGGCAAAAAAAAAAGCTAATTGTTTTCTATCTTACGACCTTTTAAAAAGTGTCAAAATTCATTCCCCTAATTGAATACCCCAAGAACTGTGTCATTTCTCTCTTGGGTTGTGCTTCTATTTCTTTATTTGTAATTGTTGAATGTAATTGGTAAAATAGCAGCTGCATGTGAAATGCCAAAAGCCCATTAATAAGGAAGAATCAGAGATACACTGAAAGCAAACATTTATGCAATATTAATATCATCCATTTTATTGTTGGTTAAACTGTCTTTTTCTAACAACAGTTAGGAAAATATACAGCAAAGGTGATTGATTGGGTTAAAGAAAATAAGCAGTAAGAAAATGATAAACCTAATATGACTACTGGAGAAATTTGCCCCAAAATCCTTCAAGATGATTAATTCATCAAAATATGGATAAAAGAAATAATATCAAAACAGTAGCAGGAGCAGACTGCTCAGTCCCATCGTAACTGATTATATAAATCCAATCTTCCCACTCTCTCCCTATATCATTTGATGTTGTTTGTGTGGAAACATCATATCAGGGAAACCTTGCATTTGAAATAGTGTCCTTCGTGGCCTTGGGATGTCTTAAAGCACTTTACAAGCAATGAAATCTTGAAGTGCCCTCAACAATGGAAACATAGAAAGCCAGGCTGTTAGCTTCCGTACTGCAAGCTCTCACAATGGTAATGTAATAAATACCAGGTAATCTGTTTTAATTATGTTAATTACTGGATACATATTGTCCAGGACAAATTAAAGATGCATATTATCAGAATGTAATTAAGATTCCTGGGTAGCTCACCTTAGCCAGAGGAACTCAGCACCGGAGCATCGAGGTGAATGTGAAGGCTCCCAACAGAGACGGTAAACAGCCAGATTGGCAGCATTCAGTCGGGTCAGTGTTCTTTCTCTCTTTACAGAAGGACTGAGTTTGTGCGGATGAAAAGGTGTTTGCCACGTTATGTGACTTATGTGATCATTGGGCTGTACTTTAACTTGGTTTCTTTCTGCTTTTCGATTTTCTTTCTTTCTTGTGGACAAGTGGCAGGTGTGTGACCTGTTAATTTTTTTTGTGTGTGGTGAGGTTGGGGGCTTGGAGCTACTGCCGCTGTTCTTTTCTGCAAGTGCGGAGTTTGGAAGTTGTCACTGTGGCTGGTTCTTGCTGCAGGTGAGAGGGGGATTTTGTGGTCTGCTAGTTCTGTTTCTTTTTCATGCGGGGGGGGGTGGAAGTTAATGACCTTTCTTTCATCAACACCTATGGTCTTTCTGTGTTTAACGGCAATCAGGAGTAGAAAAATATCAGCGTTGTATCATATATGAATAACTTGGCAATAGTGCACTACTGAATTCCAAGGTCAAGCAAAGGTTTGATAACAAAAGAAATACAGTTGGCCCTCCTTATCCGTGACTTCCCCATGAGCGAATTCAACCAACCACGGATCGAGAAAACCCAGAAGTGCTCTTCCAGCACTTGTTGTTCAATCCTTCGATGGAACGAAGCCTCCATGTCACACAACAGGCCTACAACCACTGCAAGATTTGTTTGATGATGCAATGGAAAAGAAGAGACAGCTTCCTATAGCAATGTTTCTAACAAAGCATCTGCAATTCGAAGCCTCGACATTCAACGCTTGAAGATCCTCACCCCTCAACCTCCACAGATCCTGATTTTAGTATTATTGAGCCTCCTCCAAAGTGTCCTTATTCCCTAAACAAGACAGTGTAACAACAGGTATTACAAGTTTTACTTGTTGTTTGATCATTGTTCACCTCACGTTGTGTTCGTTCGCTGTTTGTGTTGTGAGCGAGAGGAACATGTACAGCTTTTTTTCTTGTCAATATTCCCTAAACATTACAGTGTAACAACTATTTACATAGCATTTACATTGTATTAGGTATTATAAGTAATGTCGAGATGATTTAAGGTATATGGGAGGATGTACGTAGGTTATATGCAAATACTACGCCATTTTATATAAGGAACCTGAACATCCACATATTTTGGTATCCGCGGGGGATCCCAGAACCAATCCCTCGCGGATAAGGAGGGCCGACTGCATTAGACCATACAACAACCTGTAGAGCATTGGATAGGACTGCAAAGTACAGGACAGTTCCTTCTGCAGGTTTTTGCACAAAAAAAATGAATTTTATATTTAACAAAACCCCATAACACATTTTATTGAAATCCAAAATCTACACAACAAAAGCGCGCTAAAAAACCTTTTACATAATAACGTCATCATGTCAGAACAGCCTCCTAAATCAAAACCCCAACTCAATGTTGGTGATTGTGAGTTATATACATTTCTCCCAATTGTCTTACCTACACTTCGACCTACAATGCTGTGCCTAACTTTAAACCTATTTCAAGATCAATCTAGCCCTTCCTTTGCACATAGCCCCCAATTTTTCTTTCCTTCAAGTGCCTATCTAAGAAACGCTTAATGTATCTACATTAAAACATCTTAATGTAACCCTAACATATCTACCTCTACCATCACTCATGACAATGCATTCCACACACCTACGACTCTCTGTGTAAAAACCGACCTCTGACTTTCCCCTTTCACTTTCCCCTAATCACTTTAAAGTTATGCCCTTTGCATTAGTTATTTCCAGCCTTAGAAAATGTCACTGGCTGTCTACTCTGGCTATGCGCTATTTCATCTTAAGTACCTCTAGAGTCATCTCTCATCCTCCTTTGTTCCAAAAAGAGAAGTTCTATCTCTATCTCACTCAACCTAAGCTCATAGGACATACCCTCCAATCCAGGAGTATCTTGGTAAATCTCCTCTGAAGCTTCAAAAGCCTTCCATTAATGAGCCAACCAGAAATAACCACTATACTCCAAGTGTGGTATAACCAGAGTTTTATACAGTTGCAATATTACCTCGCAGTTCTTGAACTCAGTCTCTCAACAAATGAAGGCCAACACAGCGTTTGCCTATCAACCTATCAACTTGCATGACAACTTTGAGGGACCTATGGACATGGACCTCAAGCTCCCTGTTACTCCACACTGCTATAATCTTGTTATTAACCTTGTATTCATCTTTTGTTCCTTCAAGTTCAACCTTCTAAAGTATATCACTTCACACTTTTCTAGGAGGAATTCCATCTGTCACTTCTCTGCCCAGCTCTGCATCCTATCAATGTCTCATTGTTACCTACGATATTCTTCTACACCATTCACAACACCGCTAAATTCTGTGTCATCTACAAACATACCAATCCACCCTTACTCTTCCTCATCCAAATCATTTATAAAAATCATAAAGACCAGCGGTCCCAGAGCAGATCCCTACAGAACTTCAGTGGTCACCAGCCTCCACCTGCTACCACCCTCTGCCTTCTGCAGGCAAGCCAATTCTGAATCCAATCCAGCCTAGATCCAGTGCCTCCTGACCTTCTGAATGAACCTATCATGGGGAACCTAATCAAATACTGTACTAAAATCCATATACACCACATCTACTGCTCTCCCTTCATCAATCTGTTTTGTCACTTCCTCGAAGAATTTGATCAGATTCGTGAGGCTCGACCTACCCCTCACATAGCCATGCTGACTATATCTAATCAGATTATGTTTTACCAAATGCTCATAAATCCTATCTCTAAGAATTTTCTCCAATAGTTTTCCTACCACTGACATAAAACTCATCTGTCTATAATTCCCAGGGTTATCCCTACTCACGCTCTTGAGCAAAGGAATAACATTTGCCACCCTCCAGTCTTCTGCTACTTCTCCTGTGGCCAATGAGGATGCGAAGACCATTGCCAAAGGCACAGCAATCTCTTCCTTTGTTTCCCATAGTGAACTGGAATGTATCTCATCTGGCCCCGGGCACTTATCCATCGACTATTTACTCTGTTCCCTAAATGCCGCCTAGCCTGCTGAGTTTCTCCAGCATTTTGTGTGTGTTGCTGTGAATTTTCAGCATCTGCAGATTTTCTCATGTTTGTGATTCTACACTTATCTATCCTAATGTTTTTCAAATTTAAAAAAAATCGGAAAGGCAAATAACTAGCCTGTTGGTCTTTCTGTGAGAATAAAAATGTAAATTTTCTTTCTTCTGCATTGTTGAAAGTGATACAAAGCCAACAAGGCAGACAAGACACCTGCTCTCAGTGACGGCACACAGTAAAGTGTTTTTGAATGAGGAACCAAGTTGGCTGTTGATTCAAAGGTTCTATTATATTTCTTGGACTTGGCTCTATGCCTGCAAGGAAATCAATCACAAAGTTGTATATGCTGGTATATAGACTTTGATAATAAATTAACTTTGAATTTAAATTATTAAATTAATTGAACTTCATTAATTTCCTGCAAACTTCAAAGAGTACACAAGGTAAGTTGAGTTTTCTTCAAGAGTAAGAAATATATGGTATGGGAATATTGAATCTTTTCAAGGTGTATTGGGTAAATTTCAGAGTAGCTGCCAAGTTTATGAGCTGGGACCAAAAACTAAGCTGCTTGTTTCAAAATAAAGCACAGAGAAATATCCTTATTTATTATGTTCCACCAATTAAAATCTTTTATCAGGAATTTGATTGAATATTTCACAGCAGTAGGTAGATGGTTTGCTTATTTGGAAGCTAATTCGAAGTGTGTGAAGGTGCAATCCCCCAATGTGAAGTGAGTTCTGGATACTTACTACTCATTGTAGATCAGCTCTGTCTCCAGTTGTGATTGACTTTTTGCAAAGGACCAGCAAAAGATTAAAGATATCTCACTGCTGTATGACAACAGTTAAGTTTTCTCAGATCAAATGCCATCTATAAATATGCTGATGATGAATTATTGTTGAGTAAATTATTAAAAGTGTTAAGGAGGCATACAGAAGCAAAATGTATCAGCTGGTTGAGTGATGTTGCAATAGCAACCTTGCACCCAATGTCAGTAAGACCAAGGAAATGATTATGGACTTCAGGAAGAAGAAATCAAGGGAACACACACCAGTCCTCATTGAGGGATCAGCAGAGGAAAGGGTTAGCAGTTTCAAGTTCATGGATGTCGACATCTCTGAAGATTTATACAGGGCCTGGCATATTGATGCAATTACAAAGAAGGCATGACAACCGGCAGCCATCATCAAAGAACCCCACCACCCAGACATGCCCTCTTCTCATTGTTACCATGGGGAAGGAGGTACAGAAGCCTGAAGGCACACACTCACTGATTGAGGAACAGCTTCTCCCGCTTCTAAATGGACATTGAACCCATGAACACTACCTCACTACTTTTTATTTATTTATTTCTGTTTTGCACTCCTTATTTTAAATTAGCTATTTAAGATACATATATTTACTGTAATTCTATACTTATCATGTTTTGCATTGTACTGCTGCTGCAAAGGTAACAAATTTCAGGATATAGGCCAGTGAGATTAAACCTGATTCTGATTCTGACCTTCAAAGGGTGATTCCTCATAAAGTGGTGTTTGTCATTAAGGACTCCTATCACCCAGACATGCCCCCTTCTCATTGCTACAATCACAGAGGAAATACAGGAGTCTGAAGGCACACACTCAACATTTCAGGAGCAGCTTTCTGAATGGACAAATGAACCCATGAACACTAGTTCAGTATTTTATCTCTCCTTTTGCTCTACTTATTTAATTTACTTTAAATATATATATATATATATATATATATTTCTTATTGTAATTTATAGATTTTATTATTATGTACTGCTGCTACAAAACAACAAATTTCATGATATACGCCAGTGATGTTAAATCTGACTGTGACTCTGATCTAGTCTGACGAGAGGGAAGAATCAAAATCAGGTTCAGGTTTATTATCACTGACATGTGGCATGCAATTTGTTAATTTAGCAGCAGCAGTTCAATGCAATACATAATCTAGCAGAAAGAGAAAAAGTAATAATAATAATAAATTGTTACGAACCCCGTAACTGGGTGTCTTACCAGCAAAGATAGAGGCGTCCGTTGGAATCTGATGATACTATTTTTAACAGTATTTATTAGTAAAAATACACAAAAATAATATCAATGCAAATATACAGATAATATACGTCATCAATACTAAACCTAAAAGTGCGGGTATAATAATCATCAATAAGAAATAAGCTGTATCGTTGTCTAGGGGTTAATGAATTGTCCGATGGAAATATAAAGTTTGTTTCAGTTCACACAGGCTCTAGTGTTTGTTTGTCACCGTGTTGCAATTGTTGGAGAGAGAGAGAGAGATAGAAGAATGGGAACAGTTACCGCTATTGTTTTTGCCAACCTTCCTTTATGATTTCGATCCGTCGGTGTCTCGTTGTTGTGGCCGTTCAATTGTGACCTCTCCTTTAGCTAAACTGTTCTTCCGTGATGAGCCCGCCACCCAGACAAGGGAGGACGCACACGAGCTGTCACCAGCTTTCGCTATAAAACGCTGTCACTGGATTTCTAGCGTTTCTCCTGGTGCGTCTGAGGGGTTGTTCCCCAGACCCTCCTTTTATCTTCACTCACGGGGTCTCAGATGTCAATCAGGTTGGGATGATGCAATCCCTCAACCAGACCACTCTGGTTGTCCCTGAGAGGTTTCAATGAATAGTACAGCACTCAATACACAATTCCTTCTTCAAGAGACAATAGCAGTAATCTCTCCCTTTGTCAATAGGAAACCTTCCACCTTGTGTATTCTGCGTTGTCTATCACTGACATGATGTGTATCTCTCTTGTTTCATGCGTATCAGACCCGAAATAATAGCAATCTTGCGATTCTCAAAAGGGGGGGGTGACTTTGCTCCCTTCATTCGTAACAAAATAAAGCAAAACATAATAAATAAACCACTATGAACTACAGGATTCCATCTGTTCATGCTGTTTCTATCCTTAATCCAGGAAACACCATTTTATATGGTGATTGATTTTATTTTCTCCCTATTTGGAATTCTGGCTTGGACATCCATTTCTGAGAGTGCGTGTCCTCAATATAGAGACCATTTCCCTACATTGACAACATTAGACACAAGGCACAGGCAAAATCCCTCAGTGAGCCACAATCACCCTAACTGCAGTTGCTAGAACATCCAGAACTTGAGACAGTGGCCCCAGTTTAATCCATAATCACTACATTTCACTGCAAATCACAACTTTCAAATTTGCTTATTTGGCAAATCTGCTAATCTGTAACCTTCTAATCTCTGTCAAACCCACACAACACACTCTGAAGGGTTTCAGCATATTTGCAGTGGGCCATTTTAGCACTTACAAATGGATTACATCACACTATCAAAATGTCGAAGATACTCAGACGTACTGGTAATAGTGGACATGTTCTCAAAGTGGTGGTGTTGTGTCTGTGCAACTACATATCAAATAAATAACAGCCTGCACTCGGAGGAGAAGTTAACCCACGTATTCACTTTGCAGAGAGAGCAAGAAATCAATATGCGTGCATAAGTTATCAGTCAATAATTAGGGCTAAGTGGAGTCATTGCACTAAAAGAAATAGATCCATACATTACACTTTCAACCCCTTTAGATTAGTATAACATAAAACGATATATGTAATAAAACATTCAATTTCCCTTTAACAAACCATATTCAAAATCTAGTACCGTACTGCAAATCAATGACAGCTCAGCTCCCGTGTCTCTCCAGATCCACACTGGAACTGGTGTGTCTCCCTCTTTCACAGACACGGTTCCTTCTGAAATACATTTCTCAGGCCCCTCTTGTATTCTGTCTACTGGGGCTTTCTCGTCGATTTACTGATCACCACAATACATCCTGTAGGGACTGCTGCTTTCCCTCTTCCTATCTCCTTCCTCGGAGCAAGGCACTTAGATGCATTATGACCCACCTTTCCACAATTAAAACAGGTCAAGCCAGGACCTCTCCTGCCGTCTTGCCTTTCCTTCTCCTTAATTTTACCACTAGCTCCCGGCTGGATCTCTGCCTCAGCCGGTGGGCTTTCTCTACTGTTCCCATGGTCTTTCTTGTAACTTTTATTCGAGGAAAACTTTGTCTTGTGGGTTAGGGCATATTCATCTGCGAACCTAGCAAATTCGGATATGGACATTCGACTTCTCATTCAAATACATCCGGATATCATCCGAAACACAACCTTTAAATTCCTCAATCAGAATTAACTCCCTGAGACGCCAAAAATCCTCTTCCACCCTTTCTGCTGCACACCAACGATCCAAGAGCACACCCTTCTCATAGGCAAACTCAGTATATGGCTGATTCCACCCTTTCTTTAAATTTCTGAACTTTTGTCTATAGGCCTCAGGTACCAATTCATAGGTCTGAAGAATGGCCTCCTTTACTTTCTCATAATTCTCAGACTCCTCCTCCTCCATGGACAACACCGCATATGCCTGTTGTGCCTTCCCTTTTAATACACTTTGTAACAATGCTACCCACTGATCTTTGGGCCACTTCTGACTCACTGACACCTTTTAAAAATGCAAGAAATAACTATCAACATCCGTCTCCTCAAACGGAGGTACTAACCTAAACTCCCGACTAACATTAAACCTCTCCTCTCGGTCTGCCCCTTGAGCTCTTCGCTCTTGCCTTAACTTCTCCAGGTCCATCTCATGTTGCCTCTGTTTCTCCTTCTCACTTTGGTTCTCAGCTCTTTCCCTCTCCTTTTCAGCTGCTTCCAGCTGTTTTAATTTAATGTCATGCTCCCTCTGCTTCTCGGCTCTTTCCTGCTCCCTTTTCACCTCTAACTCCTTTAGCTGGAGCTCATGCTCCCTTTTCCTCTGTTCCACGTCCAGCCTCAATTTCTCCAACTCTAACTGAGCTGTCCTACTAGCTGGTACCTTGTCAGGGATGCTTTCCAATACCTCAGCCGAAAACACATTCTTCACAATATAATACTGAGTTATGGCCCTCCGCACCTCCTGCTTTTTCATTGACAACCTCACCTCTGCAAGGTTTAGTCCTTTCGCAATATTTATCCAGTCCAACTTTGTGGCCGCCACTAGCGCCTCCAGAGTCGAGTTTTCTATTAATTCGTCTACGGCCATCTTTGCTGGTTTCCCATCTGGTTACCTACGCACCCAGACCCACGTTTGGACTTAAAAGACCAATTCACTGTCCCTCCAATTTGGTATCAAATCACAAGACGAGGCCCCAAGTTGTTACGAACCCCATAACTGGGTCACTTACCAGCAAAGATAGGGACGTCCGTTGAAGTCTGATGATACTATTTTTAACAGTATTTATTAGTAAAAATACACAAAAATAATATCAATGCAAATATACAGATAATATACGTCGTCAATACTAAATCTAGAAGTGTGGGGATAATAATAATCAATAAGAAATAAACACTATCGTTGTCTAGGGGATAATGAATTGTCCGATGGAAACACAAAGTTCATTCAGTTCATGCAGGCTACAGCCTTTGGGGACCGCTGGGTTGCAATGGTTGGAGAGATAGAGAGATTTGTGAGAAAAACTTGCCAATTTTCCTTTTATGATTTTGATCCGTCGGAGTCTCGTTGGTGTGGCCGTTCACTTGTGGCCTCTCCTTTAGCTAAGCTGTTCTTCCGTGGTGAGCCCGCCAATCCCAGGCAAGGGAGGACGCACACAAGCCCCCACCGCCTGTCGCTATTAAATGCTGTCACGGGATTTCTAGCGTTTCTCCTGGTGCGTCTAAAGGGGTTGTTCCCCAGACCCTCATTTATCCTTACTCACGGGGTCTCAGATGAAAATCAGGTTGGGATGATGCAATCCCTCAACCAGCCCACTCTGGTCGTCCCCTGAGGGGGTTCACTGAATAGTACAGTACTCAATGCACAATTCCATCTCCAAGAGACAATAGCTGTTATCAGTGGTTTTGTTTCGCTGAGGCCAGGACACATTCCAAACCTTGTGGATTCTGGATGTCTCTCTCTCATTTCCTGGGTCCCAGACCTGAATTAATAGCGATCTTGCGGTTCTCACAAAGGAGGGGGCGACTTTGTACCCTTCTGCCCCTCAGAGTTGTGGCACAATCGAAACAGCTCCAAGCTCTGAAGCTCAGCTTCCACTTTAGACAGACAGACATACTTTATTGATCCCGAGGGAAATTAGGTTTCGTTACAATCGCACCAACCAAGAATAGTGTAGAAATATAGCAATATAAAACCATAAATAATTAAATAATAATTAGTAAATTATGCCAAGTGGAAATTAGTCCAGGACCAGCCTATTGGCTCAGGGTATCTGACACTCTGAGGGAACAATTGCAGTTTGATGGCCACAGGCAGGAATTACTTCCTATGACGCTCAGTGTTGCATCTTGGTGGAATGAGTCTCTGGCTGAATGGCTGAATGAGGTCATAGTGCGTAAGGCATCAAATGCACTTTATGAAATCTTAGTGTTGCTGCTTCATTCAGTTCAATTCTGGCCTTCATACCTTTGAGTCTACCATTACCCTTCTCAAACACCTTCACATTAGCATTAAGCAATTGTGTCAGGTTTAGGGTAGTGCTACCATTTGTGCTGCTGTTTCCTGTGATGGCACATTGAGAGCTTTGATTGTGTGCCAATCCAGTTGGATTTCTTTCAACCATTCACATCCGAACATTGCTGGCCCTCCACTTTTCAATACATAAAGCTCTAACTGCTGTGTTTGGCCTCCATTTCTCACATTCACCTTCAGTTTGCCATTGGGAGACATTTTTTTCACCTGTGTAGGTCTTTAGCATCATTGATGTATTTTCTAAAGGTAGCTTAGAAAGCAATCTGTTGTAGTCATCCCCTGAAGTTGCAGACGAAGCTGACCCAGTATCCAGCTCCATTTTCAGTTTTACACCGGACACATCTGCTGTGATCCATATGATTTTGTGATCTGCTTCAGTAATGCTATACAGTTCTAGGCATGACAGCTCACCATTGTCAGACTCTGTGTTGTCTGATTCAGTTTCACATTCAGTCGCTTTATGCATTTGTTTAGTTTGGTGTTTGAAACTTTTCACTGCATGGTTTTTCTTTTGGTTATGCACACACTCTCTATGTGGCCTTGTCCGTGACACTTTCTGCAAACTTTTTCTTTGAACCAACAGTCACTTGCATCATGAAAGAATTTGCCACATCAATAACATTTTTGTCATTTTGCATCATTCAGGGACATTTTGTGTGTTTCATTTTCTGAGCTCTTTTTCTGTAGTTCTGCCGCATCCTTTGCTGCTGTCTCCAACAATATTGCAATGATCAATGCCCATTCTAAACTTAGATCTCTTTCTAACAGAAGCCTCTTTTGAGTGTTTGGGCTATGCATGCCACATACAAGCCTATCCCTTAATGCATCAGAAAGTCCATCTCAAAAGTCACAGTACTGGGAAAGTTTACACGGTTCTGCAATGTTTTCGAAATTCTTTCACCCTTTAACTGGTTCCTTTTGTGAAATCTATTACTAGCAGTTTTGTGCTCAAGTGATATTGCAAAATTGCAACAATTTTGTCAAAATTCTTGCTTGCTGGCTTTTCAGGAGTTACTGACTTGCATAAGACACTGTACATTCTAGCAATCATTAAGCTAAGAAGTGTGGAGACTTTCTTTACATCATCCACATCATTAGCATTACAATACAGTTCAACCCTCTCGATATACAATTCCCAATACTCATTATCACTATCAAGTACATCAACTTTCCCAACTAAAGCCATCGTCATGTTATTTTTACTTTAGTTTTGCTAGTTGAGTGTCTCTCACAATGTAGTGTGCACTGTTACTCACGCGCCCTTTTCTAGCGTCCATGACTGCCTTCTTTGTACTAGTTCACTCTTTCCTCTCACTGACTCTCTCCCTTCCTCTGAATTCTGTCGTCTCATGACTGTTAGTAAAAGAAATGGATCCATATTGATGCACCATCAATAACTCACTCTGAGACATAAGGCGAGATATCGGCTTTTATTGACATGGAAGAAGGAACCAGAAGTGAGTGACCATCATACTACGTCCTGGAGACTGAGGCCGAGCGTCAGGCCTCAGATCGCCTTTATACAGGGGCCTGTGGGAGGAGCCACAGGAGCAGTCAGCAGGGGGCGTGTCCAGACAGGCACACGTAGTTCACCACACATATATTACAGGTGGAGTCTATTCCAGCCAATAGATACAGCAACATCTCCGATTGAGTGCTATATCCTGACTTGAGGATTGCAACATCACATTGGCTCTGACCAAGGGAGTTTATGTCAGGAGTTATGCTGACTGATAAGCATTGAATGCTGCTTCACTAGCTACATCATCCATTCATCAGGACAGATGGAATGAATAAATGGAATTATCAAACAAAGACTGATAAAGTATCACAAGGAGAGTGCAACTCCCTATGGCCCTCCCCATGATCTTATGCAACACCTGAGCAATCTCAAACAAATATACTAGGCTAGACACAAGAGATTCTGAAGATGCCGGAAATCTTGAGCAACACACAGAAAATGCTAGAGGAACTCAGCAAGTGAGGTATCATCTATGGAGGGGACTAAACAGTTGACACTGGCCACTATGACAATGCTTGACCTGTTCTATGATGAACACCCAATAGAATGGCTGTAATAATCAGAAGTGCCTCATTCTTGACTTCCAAAGAACCTCTGGACAACATCACCTCCAGATCTGTCATGATTAAAACCAAAACACAGGCTAACATCGTCCACACACAGCTCTTGACAGTATAACAGATTTTTTCTCTCATTTATGTATTTTCAACGTTTCAAATGTTTCAAAGTTACATTTAATGTCAGAGAAATGTATACACTATACATCCCTGAAATTCTTTTTCTTCGCAACCATCCTGGAAAACAGAGGAGTGCCCCAAGGAATAAGTGACGGTTAAATGTTACAACCCCAAAGTCCCCCCCCAGATCCCCCCTCCCGTGCATAAGCAGCAGCAAAGCAACGATCCCCCCCAACCAGCAAAAAAAAACATCTGTGTCCCCCACCGAGCACTCAAGTGTGCAGCAAAGCATCAGTAAAGACATAGACTTGCAGTACCCCAAAAACTACTCGTTCACCCGGTATTCGACAGACCACAGGCTCTCTGTCTCGCCAATAAGGAAAAAAGATGTGACTCTGTTTCACAGCGAGAGGGGAGAGATAACAAACAATTTGCTGATTTACAATTTTAGAAGTCCATTGCATCACTTTTTCCGAGCTCTATGTGGTGAACTACATATACCTGTTTGGACACGCCCCTCTGCTGACTGCTCCTGTGGCTCGTCCCACAGACCCCTGTATAAAGGCGGTTGGAGGCACTGCTCCTCCCTCAGTCTCCAGGATGTTGTGTGGTGGTCTCTTGCTGCTAATTGTGGTCTCTTGCAGCTAATAAAACCTATCATTTGCCTCCTGTCTCCGAGAGTTATTGATGGTGCATCACTCTGTACCCGAAGAACTCGAGTTTCTGGGCACACAGCCAGAGACCTTCCATCTCCCCCCGTCACACCGATTTCCTGCAGAGGTACCGACCCCGAGTCTGCCTGCCTCCAGAGCCACGAAATCCCAAAACTCCGAAAGTGAGCAAATCTCTAGGCCGCATTGTTGGCACATCAAATAATGGCCAGTCATGAGCCCCTCTGAGCAGGTTCCATTCCCGTGAGGAACCGAAGTCGGCGTGTAACTCCAGGTCAGTCCTCAAGACAACCCTGAAAGTGAAAAATAGAGATATTAAAGATAAAAATAGAGCTGTTTCTGAAGATGCAAGCAAAGGAGTCGTAATTGTCTCCTAAGCTCCAAAACAAATACTTTATTTTGCCACAAAGTGTTGCATTCCAGGTTGATCAGTGGGCCACCCAATTAACTATTCAGTCAGAAGTCACGCATTGTTGACAGAATGCTCATGCAAACCATCTACAATCTGTACCTTGTAGCGTAGATAGTACAATTTGTTCCAAGTCATAAAATGAGTTAAGTCTGCACCAGAGCTGGTGATTCTCTTAGTCCAAACCCATTTGGTACCTGCAGAAAGATCTCTATCTACCTTTCATGGGACAGAGGAATGAATACTTGCTTTGTCAGCCTGGACCACAAGAAGACTTTTGATATGATATTGCACATATACATGATGGAGCTGCTCTCCAACTAGGATTTGTGGAGGGAGTCAGTCATGCTGTCCAAACTAATTGGTGGGAATTATAAACTTTCTTATTGCACCTTAAGTTAAACTAGGATAGCACTCTCTTTTACCTTATTTTCTGTGTTTTATCAAACCTTCTGTAAGAACATGGGTATAGAAGGGGTGATGATCTCAGGCAGTGGAGGCACTCAGATCAAAACTTCCCTACATATGGACATTATTATCATTCCTATTCAGGCCATTGATCAACTCACAGATTGATGTGCATCTCTGGACACTTTAACTGGCCTCAGAAACCAGACTAGTTCATAGCAAAGCAATATTGTGTTGCTAGGCAACTAGTTTGATCAATCCTCTCTTTTTGTCAACATCATACCTGATTACCTGAAGGTGGTGGAGATAAGTTTCAAATATGTTTGAATAAGCACTGAGAGTTCAGAAGAATACACATAAAAGGTGGATGAAAGCTAATGTGGGAGCAGTGTACCTTTCCAAATGTGAAAAGGAACCTGGTCATCAGATCTGAAGTGGTCCTGTTGTTGATGTATCTGCATAGGTGTGGTCCATAACCAACTCCTGTCCTGAGGTATTTCACCTGGAGATCCAAAATTTATTAAATCACCAGAGAAATGGGGTGAAAATTGCCCAATGTGGCTATTTGTGTGTGGGTGCTTCAAATTGTGCTTAGATTCTGGCTATACAAATGCCAAATGTAACAATCTGCCATCGTCCTATTTGCCTTGGTCTGTCCATATTATCACAAAAGGCTCCATTAAATTGGACAGTGCCATACCATATCATCTGTCCCAATAGAAAATATTCAGCAAAAGCACATTTTAACCACGTCATTCAAACTTTGCAGTCTGTATGAATATATGAAGCACTAGAGGGGAAAAGAGCTGGTGGACTCTGCTGTATTTTTCCCCAAGCAGGCTGTCAAAGTCAATAGGCAGAAGTTCCTATCGAAAGAACTCTCTATGAGCACCAACGCCCTGCTTGGTTGGTTGTGAGAAGGGCTCACCCTATCAAGTCCTTTGTGCACAACTGGAATTTCTATCCCATCGACCCCTGTCCTCAAGGTGATTATGCTGGGAATAGGACTATTGTTCATCTCCTTTATGGTGTTTCATTACCAAAAGGGTCCAGAAAGTTGTCCTTGTTGAGGTTATTCTTGAATGTTTGAGTAACACAAGGCTGTTTTCTGGAGAAAAGCTTTGAATGCTGCTGAAGGAGCAACAAGCAACAAGCACTACTCAAAGCTGGTCTTCCAGTGCCAGGAGTTACCTGCAATGTAATTCTGCAGGCATTCAACAGACAGAACTTGGTGTTGAAGGATTCAGTAAAACTTGGTGCAGCCTCCCCTGAAGTCTCAATTAGGAACAGCACCATCTTATGGTCCTCCTCTCACTGCTTACCAAAGAGTTAGGCTCAGTACAGTAAGCTCTCAAACCATGGTACTGAAAGACAGATGTTGATATAATGCAAATATTGCCAGGGAATGTAGTGGGATATTTAGTACAGATGATCACCACATTATGTGGTGGTGGAGGGGGGAGCATTTGCATTTCAGCCAATGGGCTGTATCATAATTTTCCTTATTGCAAAGATGAATCATTTGCATGTGTCAGGAAATATGAATTGGGGAAAAAATTGTGTAGATCCATTTACTTTTTTTGACAAAAATTCTCTTTATCAAGTAAACTTTATCAAGTATCTCAATTTTTTTGGGTAGTGATTTGTGAATTCTTTAAGAGCAGATTTCCATAACTGAAATGGCTGTAACTTCAGGATCACCTTTACAGGAAATGATCACAGACTTTTGCTGCATGACTGAAAATGTTATAAATAACAAACACTTTTGCAATAAGTTACTATGAGCAGCTCCCAACAACCAGCTCATAGTGGGCTCTCTGACAACATTCCGCTTCCCAAACAAACCTGCCACAAGACTCTGAGGAATTCTTTCTAGTCTTGCTGACTTCACCTTGTCCATTTGAATGGCACGGAATGAAACAGAAACACTGTACGAAACAAGCAACATAGTCAAGCCCCAGCAACCTGATTAACCAGCCGCAAAAGATATCCAAACAGGGAATGGTCAACGCAGGCAATTAATACACAATTGGCTGATCTATCTCTAAATTCAGTGGTTACACCTTTGAGTTAAACTCCTCCCAAGAAGTTCATGTTATTAATAAGGAAACACAGCCTCAACTTTAGAATGTTGTTCCAGCCATACACAGAAAGATCTCAATAATTCACTAAGTCACATGCATTATTTCCTGAAGACTCAACTAGCTTGCTGCAATTGCTTCTTGACAATTTCTACAATGTCTTACATTTAAGGGAATCAATATTATCAATCGCTTGATATGAAAAGGCAAGCAAAATGGGAAAACTTACACTGATCTCAACACCTATAAGGAAGAACAGGGTTTTAGGATAAGGGGCCTTGAGTAGGACTAATTGGCTAAGTTCAGCAAAGAGCCAGTGCAAACATGAATGTCCACTTCCTCTCTATATCATCCTGTCCTTCTGTGCCTCACAGGTGCTGATATTAGCTGATAAACTCAGAACATGTTTACCCTCTACTCTTAAACCTTGTTTAAAGTGAAAACAATAATTGGGTTATCTTATATTATGTTACATTATAATATATTATATATTGTAGTTATATTACAGATAATGCTCTTTTGATAACATTGTGGTGGAAAGGCCATAAAGGCTGCTAGGAGCAAGCATCAGTTGCTCAACACAGTTTCCTGACAGAAACCTCAACAGCCACTCTCATCAGAAAATAAATGCTCAACAGGATATGTGGTGTAACCATATCTAGTACTGAAGTATGGTCATTTAGTAACGTGTGTGGCATTATTATCCCACCAGAATCAGGACCTAATGCTGCAATTTCATTTTCATCACTGGCAAGGTTGTGTGACACTCCATGTGCATGCAGTCATTATATTGCAAAGTCGTGCATCTTCTTGGCACTATCACTGAAAATGTACTAATCAATTTGAAATAATTTAATATAAAGAATGTGGCAAGATAAACAAGAACAATAAGATTTAAGGTTTGCTACTATACAAATTCAGGGTTCTCAAATCATGAAACCTTCTTTTCCTCTAAAGGAAGAATACTAACTTTCACTTCTCAGGAGCCAAAACACAGCTATTATGCCATATCAATTTAAATCAATTACTTTTACAAGGAGTTACAGTCTGGCCAGTACACTGGGCATGATCAGGTTCCACTCAGGTTGGTTTCTTCTTCAAACAAGGTTGCATGAGAGTAAATTTGTTTTTTAATCATTCCAGGGATACGAAAAAGAACAGAACATGAGGAATACAATTGATCTGTGAAGCAGTAACACATGTACTACAGCCAATCCTGCTCATAATGTAAGAGCTCGAGGTGAGCAGCTGGCTGTATGGGTTTCAATCTTGACTGGTATTGCATCCATGTTAGTACAAATTGTTTCGATTAGGGCTGGATGATACAAAGTGCCAAGATATTTAAGCCCATCCTCTGCTCAGCGAAATAGAAATGTTTTCTCCCCTTGTGCTTGTACTGATAAACCAACATTTCAATCAACACTAATTTTCCCCAAGGGGCCATAATAGGAATTCTGTAAGTCCAGAACAAGCAAGAGGAAGTAAGGATGCATGGGCCTCTGCAGTGCTTTAGACACAGAAAACAAGACAAAGATTGTGTTAACTACTAACGAGGATGCAGCCATCAAGCAAATATAAGCACCTAAGGAAATGACTAGATATGATTGCTTAGCAATTGAATAATTCTAATTGATGGGTAGATTGCTATAGGTAACTAAAACTGCAGGCACTTTGTCCATTTCTTGTCATTTTCTACCACCCATTTCCCTCTTCTTCAATTCTCCACTCTGGCTCACCTCTTAACACTTTTCTTCTCCTCACTTGTCTATCACCTCACCCTGGTGCCCCTCCTCCTTTAATTTCTCTCATGGTTAATTCTCCACGCCTATCAGATTCCTTCTTTTCCAGCCCTTTACCTTTTCCACTTTTCACCTCCCAGCTTTTTACTTTATCCCCACTCCCCCACATACATGGCTTCACCTATCACATTCTAGCGTACTCCTTCCCCTCCCTCACCTTCTCATTCTGGCTTCTCGCCCCTCCCTTTCCAGTCCTAATGAAAGGCCTCACCCCTAAACATCGAATATTTAATTCACTCCATAAATGCTCCCTGACCTGCGGAGTTCCTCTAGCGTTATGTGTGTATTGCTCTGGATTTCCAGCATCTGCAGAATCTCTTGCGTTTATAACATTTTGTTTCAGTATTTTTCGATCTCATTCTTACACTTTTTACTTTCCCTTAAATTCTGAGTCTTTGATTCCACTTTTTTATATAGGTAAGCTGTTACTTTAATTTTTAACTCACAAGCACCAGCTGAAAGGAAATCAGGGGCATTATAACTCCTGTGTATCATCGGAATCACACTATTGAGATTCCCACTAAATTTGACAAAAAAGCTGTTCACTTATTGATGCACCATCAATAACTCTAGGAGACTGGAAGTGAACGATAGGCTTTTATTAGCAATGAAAAGGGAGCATGACATGTTGATGACTGAGGGAGGAGCAGTACCCCAATGGCCTTTATACAGGGGTCTGTGGGAGGAGCAGTCAGCAGAGGGGCATGTCCAGACAGATATACATAGTTTACCACACTTATCTATGCTATTTACACTATGGGTAGCAAAACTGTGAGAGGTAATTTCTAGTTGTTAGTACATTTACAAAAGTCCTGCTATGTCTTTGAGCTGATAATACCAAATCTATATGGCAACCCACCTCTCCTGGGACCTTTTCATCACAAAGAATCTAATGGCACATTGGCATTACAAGTTGACGTACCACTCTTCTGCATGCATCATATGGAATCAAATCCAGTAAAACTGCTTAAAATTATAATCTGTCTGAAATAAAAAGGAGCTTTAATGTGTGCAACCAAATCTCATTTTCAAAAAGACATTTGTACACAAGCCATATCTGGCTATTACCCAACTATAGAACGTAATTGCAAAACTGCTTCACATGCTGAAACATTTAACATTTGTAAGAATTAGGATCAGCAATGTAAGTATAACAAACTGGAAATCTAGTCATAAATGAAGAGGAATACCTGATTATTTCAAATCAGCAAATTTGAGTTTAGACCAGGTACTGGGCAGAATCAGCAAGAAAATCCAAAGTGAATAGGTGTGAAGGATGAGTGAAGACTTTAACCTACAGAGATGATTTTAAGATGTTTGAAATAAAGAACAATTGAGAAACAGTTTGATCCTGAGCACCGGTCTGTGATGTAGCATTTGCCTCTAGCCATTAACTGCAAAAACTTGTTTTGGAATGTCAAGCCCATGATTATACTTCTGAGCTCTACAAGCTGTGACTGGGATTTCCTTTGTGTTCAGCTGCTATTGATTGGACATGCCCTTGGCAAATGTCCATTTGCCAACTGTGCTGATGCACAAATCAATCAGCAAGTGCAGGCTTTGTCTACGTGACAATGACAATTGACAGGAACAGTAAGCAGGAACTGAGGACAAATTGAATCTTAAGCACAGCACTGGAGTTCAGGAAAAGAACTGAGAGCATGAAGATATGAATCTGAACATGAAAGAGCATGTAGTACAGAAACGACCTGAGGAACCAGCCAGAGCAGGGCGACTCTAAACCACCATCTTGCGGGGTCTACTGAGATAGAATATGGAGCACAAAGGTAGCTAACCTGCTTCTAGGAAGTGGCTTGACATTAAACATGCAATTTGCCTCAATGACTATTGTCCAGTAGCACTTACATCCACAGTGATGAAGTGTTTTGAGAGGATGGTGATGAAACATACCAATTCCTGCCTGAAAAGCAATTTGGATCTGCTCCAATTTGCCTGCCAACACAAAATGTCCACAACTGATGTCATTTCATTGGGTCTTCACTCCACCCTGGAACATCTGGGCAGCAAAGATGTATGCATAAGGTTGCTCTCCATTATCTACAGCTCAGTATTCAATACTGTCATGCCCTCAAAACTAATCAATGAGCTTCAAGTCTTTGGCCTCAATACCTTTTGTGCAGTTGGATCCTCGATTTCCTCAGAATCAGTTCGGAATGGTAACAGCATCTCCTCCATGATCATCATCAGCACATGTGCACCACAAGGTCATGTGCTTAGCCTCCTACTCTACTCACTTTACAGTTTATACTTTGTGGCTAAGCACAGGTCTTCTGCCATATTTAAGTTTGCTGATGACATCACTGTTGTTGACTGAATCAAAGGTGATAACAAATCAGCATACGGGGGGGTGGGGGGCGGGGGGAGATTGAAAATCTGGCTGAGTGGTCCCACAACAACACCCTCTCACTCAATGTCAGCAAGACCAAGAAGCTGATTATGTACCTTAGGAGGAGGAAACCTGAGATCTATGAGCCAGTCGTCATCGTGGGATTAGAGGAGGAGAGGCTCAGCAACTTAAATTCCTCAGTATTATGACTTCAGAGGATCTGCCCTGGGCCCAGCACGTAAGTGCAATTACAAAGAAAGCATGGCAGTGCCGTTTCTTGCTTGGAAGTTGAAAATTCAGTATGGTGTCTAAAATTTTGGCAAGTTTCTATAGATGTGTGGTGGAGAGTATATTGATTGGTTGCATCACAGCCTGGAATGGAAATACCAATGAATGGAAAATCCTATAAAAAGTAGTGGATACAGACCAGTGCATCGTGGGTAGAGTCCTCCCCACTATTGAGCACATCTACATGAAGTGCTATGCAAGAAAGCAGCATTTATCATCAGGGGCCCCACCACCCATTTCTCCTTTTCTTCTCGCTACTGCCTCAGAAAGAAGGTACAGGAGACTCAGGACCCACAACCCCAGGTTCAGGAACAGTTATTACCCCTCAATCATCAGGAAGGAGGGACAGGAGCCTCTGGACTCACACCCCCAGGTTCAGGAACAGTTATTACCCCTCAATCATCAGGAAGGAGGGACAGGAGCCTCAGGACTCACACCCCCAGGTTCAGGAACAGTTATTACCCCTCAATCATCAGGAAGGAGGGACAGGAGCCTCTGGACTCACACCCCCAGGTTCAGGAACAGTTATTACCCCTCAATCATCAGGAAGGAGGGACAGGAGCCTCTGGACTCACACCCCCAGGTTCAGGAACAGTTATTACCCCTCAATCATCAGGAAGGAGGGACAGGAGCCTCTGGACTCACACCCCCAGGTTCAGGAACAGTTATTACCCCTCAATGATCAGGAAGGAGGGACAGGAGCCTCTGGACTCACACCCCCAGGTTCAGGAACAGTTATTACCCCTCAATGATCAGGAAGGAGGGACAGGAGCCTCAGGACTCACACCCCCAGGTTCAGGAACAGTTATTACCCCTCAATCATCAGGAAGGAGGGACAGAAGCCTCTGGACTCACACCCCCAGGTTCAGGAACAGTTATTACCCCTCAATCATCAGGAAGGAGGGACAGGAGCCTCTGGACTCACACCCCCAGGTTCAGGAACAGTTATTACCCCTCAATCATCAGGAAGGAGGGACAGGAGCCTCTGGACTCACACCCCCAGGTTCAGGAACAGTTATTACCCCTCAATCATCAGGAAGGAGGGACAGGAGCCTCTGGACTCACACCCCCAGGTTCAGGAACAGTTATTACCCCTCAATCATCAGACTCTTGAACCGGTGCGGATAACTTGAATCAACTTCACTTTCCCACTAGCTTTTCAAGGACTTTTCATCTCATGCTCTTAAAATTTATTGTTTGTTTGTTCATATGCTTTGCTTGTTTTTTTTGTTTGTTTATTTATTTATTATTATTGTTACTACTACTATCATTTCTTTTGTATTTACTCAACTTGTTGACTTTTGCATACTGCTTGCTTGCCTGGCCTGTTGGATGTGACCTTTCATTGTTTCGATCTTGGTTCTTGAGTTTAATGAGTATGTCTGCAAGACAACGAATCTCAGAGTTGTATACAGTGACATATATATGACGCACTTGAGTAAAATCAAAGGCTTCAGAGGCTTCATCAGAATTTGGAAAGAGAGGGAACTAGTTTTAAGTTACAAGGAAGCTGGGGGCAGGATGGGTAGAGCAAAGGAAGAGTTTTAATAAGATAAAAGCAATGTTGCCATGAAGATAAATTATAGAAGTTTAATGTGAGAAGCTTAGAGAGTGAGAATAAATGTTGCAAAATTAGCTGGATAGTTTGAACATATTTGTAATCTCAGGTGGATCCAAATTGTGAATCGTGAAATTTCCATTGAAGTCCAATGGGATGAGTTTGAACCAGAGATATTTGTTAAGGAAAAAGATGTGACCAAGGAAGTAAGTTTCAGTCAACAGCTTATCAAAGACAAGAGGAGAATCAGAAATCATGGGGAGTGTCAAGGCAAAAGAAACAAATGGAAAGTTCACTAGAGAGAGGAAACTTGTTTAACAATTGGCAGTCCTGGAAGTGAAGAATGGCATTGAAATCAATGGTAAACAAAAATTAAAAAAACACTGATGCTGGATATCTGAAGAACAAAAACTGTTGTAAACACTCAGCAGATCAGGCAGTGTCTGTGGAAAGAAAAACAGGTTGTCATGGGGATAAATCACAGAGATCATCTAAGCAAGAGTGAGAATACAAAGAGGATAATTAAAGAGATGTTAAATGTCAGATTTTAAATCATGCAAAGCTGGTTGGGCTGTGCTAACATAAATTATATGTAAATGGCCAAGCAGCCTTTGATTTAACAGTGATCCGGGCTTCATAGAGGGTGGACAGTTTCCCAGCACACAAGAAGTCTGGCAGCTGATGAGAACCAATTATTATTTCAAGGCAGAGGAAAGTAAATTTAGTAGTGGGCGTACAACTTCCCTGGCATGTCAATCTTTCCTTTCAGATTCCCAATCTGTACAAAGATGCTATGATCAAGGATCAGTCTCCTCTTGGAACTGGGATTTGTTGCTGCAGCTCCCAGAATTGGTAACCTTCTCATTTAGGGTCATAGAATCATAAAGCTCGGAAACAGGCCCTATGGCCCAATTCAACTATGCTGACTTGTCTTGTCCAGCCCTTTTGCCTGCATTGTGTCCATAGCCTCTGAATCTTTCCTGTCCATGTACAAACGTGAACTTATCTATATGGCTTGGAAATGTTGCTAATATGCTTGCCTCAACCACTATTGCTGGCAGCTTATTCCAAATACACACAACACTTTATGTGAAGAAATTGCCCTTGATGTCCCTTTTAAATCTCTTGCTTCTGATCTTAAACCTATGTCATCCCCGTTTTAGTGCTTCCTCTATGACAAATTTGCTAAGTACTTCAACCTATCTGTGCTCCTCATGATCTTTATACCTCTACTAGATCATCCCTCAATCGCCTATACCCCAGGGGATAAAGTTCTAGTCTGTGCAATATCTCCTTGTAACTCAGGCCCCCAAGTTGAGGCAACTTCTGAACTGTTTCTCATTTAATAAGATCTTTCTTACAACTGGGTGGCCAAAAGTTTACTCAATACTACAAGTGATGAATCACCAATATCTTAGACTATAAGACGTAGGAGCAGTATTAGGCCATTCAGCCCATTGAATATGCTCCACCATTCTATCATGGTTGTCCTGAATCTCACTCAACTCCATACACCTGCCTTCTTGCCATATCCTTTGATGTCCTGCCCAATCAGGAAACTATCAACTTCTGCCTTAAATATATCCACATACTTGGCCTCCACCGCAGTCTGTGGCAAAGCATCCCACAGATTCACTACTCTCTGGCTAAAAAAATTTTTTTCCTCTATTCTAAAAGGTCACCGTTCAATTCTGAGGCTGTGCCCTCTAGTTCTGGATATCCCCACCGAGGGAAACATTGTCTCCACATCCACCTCATCTAGTCCTTTCAACATTCAGTAGATTTCAATGAAATCACACAGATTATTCAAAATTCCAGTGAGTACAAGCCCAAAGCTGCCAAACACTCCTCATTTGTTAACCCCTTCATTCCCAGAATCATCCTCAAGAATCTCCTTTGGATTCTCTCCGATAACAACATATCCTTCCTGAGATTCGGGGCCCAAAACTGCAGACAATACTCCAAGTGCAGCCTGACTATTGTCTTATAAAGCTCCTTGCCTTTATATTCTGTTCCCCTTAAAATAAATGTAAACATTGCATTTGCCTTCTTTACCACAGATTCAATCTGTAAATTAACCTTCTGGGAGTCTTGCATGAGGAGTCCTAATTCCCTTTGCACCTCTGATGTTTGAATTTTCTCCCCATTTAGATAGTAGTCTGAACTATTGTTCCTTTTACCAAAATGTATTATCATACATTTCCCAACACTCTATTCCAACCACCACTTTTTTGGCCTGATATTCCAATTTGTCTAAGTCCTGTTGCAATCGCATTGCTTCCTCAGCACTACCTACCCCTCCACCTGTCTTCATATCATCCACAAAGCCATCAATTCAATTATCTAAATCACTGGCTTACAATGTGAAAAGTAGCTGTCCCAATACTGACCCCTGAGGAACACCACTAGTTACGGACAGCCAACCAGAAAAGGCCCCTTGTACGCCCACTCGCTTCCCCCTGCCTGACGGCCATGCTTCTACCCATGCCAGTTCCTTTCCTGTAACACCATAGGATTTCATCTTGCTAGGCAGTCTCACCTTGTCAAATGCCTAATGAAAATCCAAGTAAATGACATCCACAGCCTCTCCTTTGTCCACCTTGCTGGTTACTTCCTCGAAGAACTCTAACAGATTTGTCAGGTAAGATTTCCCTTTTCCGAAACTACTTTGAATTTGACTTATTTTATTATTAGTCTCCAAGTACCCCAAAACCTCGTACATAGTAATAGACCCCAACACTTTCCCAACCCCTGAGGTCAGGCTGACTGGCCTATAATTTCCTTTCTTTTGTCTTCCTCCTTCTTAAAGAGTGGAGTGACATTTGCAATTTCCAGTCCTCCAGAACCATGCCAGAATCAAGTGATTCTTGAAAGATCACGACCAATGCATCAGTTATTTCTTCAGCAACCTCTCTCAGGGTTCTGGTCCAGGTGACATCCACCTTAAGCCCTTTGAGTTTGCTTAGCACCTTTTCCTTTCTAGTACCAATGTCACTCACAGACCTCTGGCATACTGTTAGTGTCTTCCACAGTGATGCAAAATATTCATTATTTTCATCTGCCATTTCTTTGTCCCCCATTACTACCTCACCAGCATCATTTTCCAATGGTCCAATATCAATTCTCACCTCCCTTTTACTTTTTATATAACTGAAAAAATCTTTTATACCTTGCTTTATATAATTGGTTAATTTGTCTTCATATATTATCTTTCCACTTCTTCTAGCCTTTTGTTGGATTTTAAAAGCTTCCAAATCATCCAACTTCTGACTCACTTTTGCTACCTTATATGCCCTTTCCTTGGCTTTTATGCCATCCTTAACTTCCCTTGTCAGCCACAGTTGCCTACCCCTGCCATTTGAGAACTTCTTCTGCAGGAAATGTCTATCCTGCTCCTTGTGAACTATTCCCAGAAACTACAGCCATCTTGGCTCTGCTGTCATCCTTGCCAGTACCCTCCTCCAATCCCCACCTTAGCAAGCTCCTCTCTCGAGCCTCTTTAAATTCCTTTATTCCATTGCAATACTGATATATGTGAGTTCTGCCTCTCCCTCTCAAATTGCAGTATGAATTCAATCATATTATGATCACTGCCTCCTAAGGGGTCCTTTAAGTTAAAATCCCTAATAAGATCTGGGTTATTACACAACACCTAATCTAAGATCGCCTTTCCACTAGCAGGCTCAAGCACAAGCTGCTCTCAAAAGTCATCTTGTAGGAATTCAACCAATTCCTTCTATTGCGATCTGACACCGGACTGATTTTCCTAATCCGCTTGCATATTGAAGTCACCCATTACAATTGCGACATTACCCTTGTTGCATGCCTTTTCCAGCTTCCTTTGCAATCTCAACCCCACATCTTGGCTACTATTAATGTTTTTTCCCTTGCGATTTCTTAATTCCACTCATAAAGATTCTACATTCTCTGACCCTATGTCACCTCTCTCTAAAGGTGTAATTCCATCTCTTACCAATACCTCCACCTTTGCCTTTTCGTCTGTCCTTTCAATACAAAGTATATTTTTGATGTTAACCTCCCAACTATGGCCTTCTTTCAGCCACGATTCAGTGATGCCCACAATGTCATACCAACCAATCTCTAAATGCGCCACGAGTTTGTCCACCTTATTCTGAATGCTATGCATATTTGAATACAGCACCTACAGTCCTGTATTCTTCGCCCTTTTGAATTTTGCTTCTGTGGTACAACTTAACTCTGCTCGGTCTATACTTGTAGCCAATCATTGGTTTGTCCTTCCTTAGATTTATCTTTCACTCATCATCTACTTGTAAACCAGCTGGCTCATGCTCAGCTCTACCGTACTGGTTCCCACCCCCCTGCCATATTAGTTTAAACCACTGCCAACAGCTCTGCAGGGTTCTCTGTGCACACAATCCAATGATTTCCCCATATGGAAGAAGTATTAAAAAGATACTTAACAGCACAAGGGTCCATTATCAATCAGCTTCACAAGTCAGTGGTATGTACAATTAAATATTTTCATCAAAGCAAGTCTGGCAAGTTTATTTGAAGGGTAATGGTTTGTTGAAGATATTATGTATTAAGAGCTGCAGGAGTTTTCTGGCAGGAAGCACCTTTACTGTGTCAATCTGCAGTGTACTCTGAGCTGCCATGTATATTGCTGTACTCTATCCATTAAGGTTCTCTCCCTGCTGCTGACAGCCCTCTCCAAGTTTCTGGTAAAAAGATACACCTTGATGCCACAAGTGACAAGCTGGAATCTTGCCACTGAACTAGATTAGAACTGTACAAAAATTGCTTTTGAGATGTTACGGTACCTAACCAGCCAATTAGCGAACATGTTCATTCCAAACACTGGGAGAAGATTGCCAGCTGCTCCTTTTAGTGATCATAACAGTCAATCAAGATTTCCCTCATTGCTTTGTTTTATTAATGTCCCACATAGTAGGTGCACAGGTCCGATTGTTACTCCCTGATGATCTTTGATGGGATTAGTGCCTGAAATACTCTTTTTCTTTCTCTACAGATGCTGTTTGACCTGACAAGCAGTCCATGCATGTTCCATCTTGATTTTAGTTCAGCTTTGTTCTTTTCTCCCTGAGGCCCTGAAAGAGAGGAGGGAAAACAGTTTCACAGACTACTGGTTCCAACTATTCTATTGAATTCTGCACGGACACCAGCTGAAACCTACATGAGGTTCGACTGCGATATTTGCCCCCTAACCCTGCCAACAATGATGTAGTGGCATGGTGGCACTTTATTTAATGCTGTTCCCTCACCCAGATTTGATCCTAAACCTAAGTACTGTCTGTCGCAGTTTGCCAATTCTCTCTAGTCAAGTCTAAGTTAAGTGCAAGTATAATGAAAAAGCTTGCTTGCAGCAGCATCACAGACATGAAACACACTGAAGATAGATTATTTTATTTATTTTTATTTAGGGATACAGTGCAGAATAGGACCTTCTAGCCCAACGAGCCAAACCACCCAGCAACCCACCTGCTTTAATCCTAGCCTAACCACAGGACAATATACTATGAACCAATTAACCTACTAACCAGAATATCTTTGGAATGTAGTAGGAGACCAGAGCACCCAGAGGAAATATGTTCATTTCACAGGGAGGATGTACAGTACTGACTCCTTACAGGTGACACACATAAAATGCTGGAGGAACTCAACAGGCCAGGCAGCATCTATGAAAAAACAGTAGTCCACATTTCGGGTAGGACTGAGATGGGCTTTGGCCTGAAGCAATAACTGTACTTTTTTCCATAGGTGCTGCCTGACCTGCTGAGTTCCTCCAGCATTTTGTGTGTGTTGCTCGGATTTCCAGCATCTGCAGATTTTCTCTTGTTTGTGATTTCCTTACAGATGACATTGGAATTGAACTCAGAACTCTGGCGCTCTAAGCTGTAATAACATGGCACTTACTACATGCATTATACATGAATTATGCAAGACAGTGAAGAAAAAGACTATGTGAAACAAGAGATTAGTGGAAAAAAACATCACAATCAGAAGCAAGTCCAAGCTTGTGCAAAAGGTAGCCCATAGTGTTCCTTTGCAGAGGTAAGGTTGTGCAAGTCAGCTCAGGAAAAAGGTGTGTGTAGAAAAGTACTTTGGTGTGGGATTCCGGGCTCTATATCTGTTGCCCAATGGTGGCAGTGAGAAGAGGGCTATCACAGATGGTGAGGATCCTTGATGATTGCTATCACCTTCTTGAGGCATGAATGGTGGGGCTGGCTGTGCCCATGATGAACTGGGCTGTGTCCAGTACACAGTGTAGCCATTTGCATTCCTGTGCATTGCGATTGCCAAGCCAGGCCATGATGCAACCAGTCAGGATCCAGGATCAGGTAAGGTTCCCCATTCCAAAAGTTTCTAAGCTTTGCTAAATCATCCCTTCATTGGAGGTTAGTGCCAAAAAGAATCAGATGAAACTTGATGGGCATGTGTGAAAGGGAATACAGTATACTGCAGAACAGTGGGAGATAGAAAAAAGGGAATGGGACCAATGGAATTGTTCACTTGTGATCTGGCAGTTTACAGATGGGCTGAATGGCCTCCTTCTATAGTACAATAGTATAAACTATTGTCGCCTTCCTGGCCATTCTCTTCTGATCTCTCTCATTAACAAACCATTTTCACGCACAAAACTGCTGCTCAATTGATGCTTTTTTTTTTGCTTGTCACTCCATTCTCTGTAAACTCTGTAATGTTGTGCATGAAATTCCTAGTTCAGCAGTTATTGAGATACTCAAGCAATCCCGCCTGGCACAAACAATAATTCCATGGTCAAAGTCACAGATCACATTCCTTACTCATTTTGGAGCTTCGTCTGAACAATAACTGAACCATTTGACCATGTCACATGCTTTTATGCATTGAGTTTCTGCCGCCTGATTGGCTGCCTAGATATTTGCATTAATAAGCAAGTGTACTGATGAAGCCAATAAAGTGGCCACTGAGTGCATGTGTCAGAACATTAGAGCAGGAGGAGGAAGCGATTAAACAAATGATTTTAACTTAGAGACTAAAGAAAACAGAAGTAAAAATCTACAAGTTCATAGCTGTTTTCTAAGCTTATGTGAAACACACTCACAGGCCCTTCTGACCACTGTGCCAACTATCAAATATCTAATCCATATGGATCCAATTTCACAGTCCTTCTTTGCCATGACATTGCATGTGCTCATTTAAAAACTTCTAAAACATTGTGCAAGTGTCTGTCGCCTTCATCCCCTCAGACAGGACCCCCCACCCCCCACCACGTTATGAAAGTTCTGCTGACTATCATTAATCAAGCCAAGTGTGCATCTATCCTGTCCCACAGAATTTTCTCCGATGATTGAAATAAGTCACCCTGCCCTATAATTAATCAGGCTTATTCTCACCACCTTTATGAGCAAAGGAACCACATTGGCTGTCCTTCATTCATGCAGCACCCAGAGGAATCTTGAACATTTCTGGTGAAGTTCTAGCTTGCCTTCCATATACATCTCCTCAGTCCCTGGGGATTTATCCATCTATAAACCTGCTATGAAATCTAATGTCCCCTCCTTTTCTGTGGTAATGTGTTCTAGGATTCTACTGTTCTCCCCCTGATTTTTCCAACTACAATGTCTTTTGCCAAAGTGAATTAGGTGAAAGTGTTCATCTGGGATCTCACCAACATCCTATGGTTCCATCCAGAGTGCCACATGGTCCTTAACTGTCCCTTAACTTTGCCCTTACATTTGTAATCTGAACATATTTATAAAACGCTTTAGGATCTTCCTCAATCTTCCCCATCATGACGTTTTGTTGCCTTTTACTACCCTCCTAATTGCCTTTATTTTTGAAAGTACCTCACACTCACTGTATGGCCTCACACATTCTAATTCTCTAAACCTGCCATGTTACATGTTTTCCCTTCATCCAATCGTGTATTGTAGGCAGCTGAAGCTCACAGTTACAGCTACAAATGAATGGGCCATTGTTGCAACAACTTGTGTCAATCATAACTTGCCGATGAATTTCTTTCAATGTGTGTGTATGTTCTTTTCAATGATATTCATTCACACCATAATGTTTAGGTGAACAGTTCAGAGGAAATGAAAACCTCAAACCATCGCTCTTTATCACTGCATGTCAGAGAGGCCTTGTATCAGCTAGAAGTATGGAGGAGTGACAGTGTCAGATAAAAACACTCAAGCTCATCATAAAGATTCTAGATTCATGATTGTTTAATGTAATTTCCAATGCACAAGTGTCAAGGAAAATGAGACAATTGTTAAGGCTGATTTACACTTGTGCGTATGGGCTACACCGTAGCCCTGATTTTCACTTCTGCATCACTCTACACCATAGCAAGCATGCGTTGGTGTGCGCCAAAACACTAGTTGGTGATGGGGTTTCTATGCCACAGTGTTGAATTTCTTTGTGAGAGACATGGACGAGAAAATGCATTTCAAACATTTTCGCATGTCGGTGGGTAGATTTGACGATCTGGTTCATTGATTTCGTATCGGTGTATGCACAGCCTACAGACATGGCGGAGAAGCAGCAACCGGAAATGCGCAGCAGGAAATGCGATGCTACCAAGCAGACCAATCACAGTTGTTGCAGTCTGCATCGCTGCGACGCGTGAGTAACTTTTCTGGAAAGGTGCACGTCATCCTACGATGTAGGGTACAGTGTAGGTACAGCGTAGGGTACACAATACCTATGGCTAGATGCGATGCACAAGTATAAATCAGCCTTTACTCCAAATTCAATGCAGCACAAATAAAACACCGTAAGATAAAGACATAATAGTATATAAAAAATAAAATAAATCTAAATTTGTAACGTGCCCTATGTATATAGACTGATTGTATGTCCAAAAAGTGAAGCTAAGCACAAGACTGCCTGTAAGTAAGGTGACTGACAGGAATTAACAGGTAGTTGGGGTGTGGAGGGGTGGGTTAGTGGACGGAGGTGAGGATCAGCTTTATTGCTTGAGGAAAGTAATTATTTTTGAGCCTGGTGGTCCTGGCATAGATGCAGGCAGCCTCCTCCCTAATGAGAGTGGGGCAAACAATCCATGAGCGGTGTGGGTGGGATCCTTCGTGATGTACTGGCCTTTTCCAGAACCTTCCTGTATGAACATATGTCCGTGATGGCAGGTAGGCTGTTCCGGGGCAGTTGTGATGACCCACGGTAGCCTTCCTGTCCACCATGTTGTGATGCGGCAGTTTAGGATGCTCCCCACTATGCCGCTGTAGAATGACCTGAGTATCGATGTACATAGTCCAGCTCTCCTCAGCCTCCTCTGAAATTAGAGGAATTGGTGAAGCTTTCCTGATTGTATATAATGCATTCTGGGACCATGAGAGGTTCTGCTCTCCCAAGAGTCTAGAACTGATTGTAATGTTCACTGCTGTGCCTCTGATATAAAGAGGGGTGTGAGTGGTGTGAGTTCTTCTGAAGTCAATAACCATCCCCTTTGTCTTGTTGACATTAAGGAAGAGGTTACTTGTCTGGCATGAGACCTCTTCCGCCTCCTCGCCATAAACCATCTCATCGTAGTTGGTGATGAGCCCCACCACTGTCATGTCATTGACAATGTGATTATTCGGGCGTTTGGTCATACAATCTTGTGTGAGCAGAGTGTACAGCAATGGGCTCAGCACATGGCTCTGGGAGAACCCATGTTGAGGGTAATGGGGAGGGTGGAGCTGTTGTGCATTCTGACAGTCTGAGATCTGTTAGTTAGGAAGTTGCACAGTGTTGTATTTAGACAAAGGAACAGGAGTTTGTTGAGCAAGGTCTGTGGGACAATAGTGTTTAATGCCACAATGAAATCCAGGAAAAGCATTCTGACATAGATTGTTCTCTAGCGATGTCAGGGCCAGGTGCATGACAGATGTTATGGCATCTGTTGTAAAGCCGTCAGTTTCAGATAGCTTTAAGAGCTGCTGTCTGCCCTTCAACAGAAGGAGTATTCTGTTCCTTAAGATACTGCATGTGTCATTTTCTATATATAGGGATCTTCAGAGAAAGAGACAAGACATAGAAGAAAGTCCTAAACCAATATTGTGAAGGAAGCATGTTCCAACTATTTTGGTTTGTAAATGAGAATAGTTATTGCGTGAAACATCTCATGTCCTTAAAACAATCACTTACCTCACTGAAACACATAGAAAATTTGAAATAATATACATTTGAAATATTTTCCTTCCTGATCAGCATTGAAAAAGCAAACCATGGTTGTTTTAAAGAATATAGTAATAATTTACAATAATTAGAATCAGATTACTTCTAACAGCCTACAGCCTTTAAACTGAAAACCCCCTCTTATAATTTTAAAATACTTCCATTGCCTACTGTTTACCTTCATTATGTATCAGTGGTTCTGATTTCATTCCACAACTCAACACAGGAACTTCAAGCACAGCCTCCATTTCACATTCATTTACTTTCTGCCAAGAATTACTGCTCAAAGGACATTTAAATTATTAGATTGCCTAGTTATACAGTAAAACTGTGTGACTCTCGTCTTCCGGTTGGAGATTTGGCTCACAGCATCAGCTGACATTAGGATCTACCCCAATATTGGAGGTGAGCTGCCATGGTTTTCAACCAGGAGGATTCCACATCAGGAAAATAATTGCTTTATTTTTCCTACTTCCTATAATTCTGCTTGCTAAACCACGGGACAGCAATGAAAATTAAGATTCCCAGCAGTTCTCTAGCACTCTTAATTTACTGATAACTGCTTGTATTTATAAAATGCCTTAATATAGAAAAATGTCCAAAGGCACTGCACAGAGGCATTAACAGAGAAAAGTACCGAAGCAAAGTATATATTGAACTGGAATTTGCTGGGAAATACTGGGGGTGGCTCTCATAATATATTTGGGTTTCAAAGTCATGAATCTCCATGAAATTCCAAATTTGTGAGTTGTCCTATAGCAGTTGTCTCCTGCTGGAACTGTAACAATGAACTCTTCATGAACTGTGCCACCAGTTCACCAGCACTCCTGTTGAACCTGTACAGGTATAACAGGACCATTCATTTCAATGGAGAGGAATGGTAGCAAGTGATCTGGGCAAATACTGGGTAAGTTACATTTTTTGAATTGTTGCCTATGGTGCATAATTTTTTAAGATGGTGTGCAAATTGGAAAAAAAACGTTTAATATACTATATGGGACGCTGGGTTCCAAAGAGTCAGATACCTTTCACCACATTTCAGGAATAATAAGAGAGTCAAGAAAAGATATTGTTCCAGCTACAGGAATTTGAGACAAGAGGTTTGACAAGAGAGCATGGTACTGTTCTCCTTTGGTGCAGAGATATTTGAGCGGGAATTTGATGGATGTGCACAGGATCTTGGCGAGTAATCAAAAGGTGGATGTAATGAAGCTGCTTCCGTTAGCGGAGGGATCAAGGAAACAAATTTAAAATGCCCCAAGACCCAGGTGATGAGGGGAAATGTTTCCGCCCAGTGTACAGTTATAATCAGAGGCATACTGATTCAAAGGTATAGTGATGGTCAAAAGGTAAATTGATTTTATAAAATTGCAGGATTAAGAAAAGATCAGAAAATGGAACTGCCTAGATTGCTCTACAAGAAGCTATCGTGGACTTGACAGGCAAATGAAGACGTGTTTTGCAATGATTGTTTGCAAAGTTTCACTCCTGTTGGAAATTAGCATATTAAGAAACGAGGGAGAGAGGCTCAAGGACATGGTTGATGTACAGGAAGATAATTGCGAGTTATCACTCCCCTCCAGCATGCTCCCAGTGTGGTGGTGGGATTACAAGTGAGGCCTGATAGTGCTTGATATGCTTAAGCCAGTTCTAGAGGTGGGGAACAAGACAATTAATGTGGCACGTATGCTCAGATCAGGATGCAATATTGCAGTTAAGCAATTAAGTACAATGAAATGTGCATGGATCCATGACGATGGCATGTTGACAAGCATCAGTTTTAATATCCCATCTGCTGGTTTCTGGTACCACTGTGAGCTGCAAAGGGAAACGGCAAGAAGAGAGCAGAAGAGTATGTGAGTATGTGAAGTCTTCCCAAGATTAATCTGACACTCTTCCTGGCATTCCGCTAGAAATAGCACTAATAGCATGAAGTGGCTGGAGCCTTACACTTTTTGACACAGGAACTATCAGGCCTGTGCCAAGAGACTAATAAGAGGAGAAAATTGTCCCAAAAAAAATACCGTGTTTCCTAAACCAACAAAAGCATTGTTTTCACAGGCAATGGACACTGTGCTGTTTTGTTCTTGCACAGTTCTAAGAATAACAGAAACCAGGCACGCTGAAAAGTAGATAAGACCCTCAAAGGAAAGCTATCAAGTGATTTAAATAGCATATAAAGTAGCCTAGCCATGATAGCGCAGATTGCAGTAGGAGCTGGGGATTTACCAGCATTTAGCTAATTAAAGACTCTTAACTCATTCCAATCTAAAGCAGTCCAATTGCTGTAAATTTCCATTGAGAATATTGAAATTTCTAGTCCCTCTGTGGATTTACATATGATTTATTGTTGCAGTGACATCCAATGCCACAGGATCTCAGCCAAATAGCTTGTGTTTGACCTTTTCTTCTAACTCTAGCAATACAGGGACTTCCTTTAAAATCAGATTGATGAGTGCTTACTCTGTGGCAACGTTAACAGATCAAAAAAAGGATGCTAAAAGTGGGAAATATGTTAATTTATGGATAACTGTACTCACTAAGTCCTCCACAAGATGACCAGAGAGCTTGGCCTGTACATCCCTAATCAAAATACTGTACTGCTTAACAGACACTGCCAGAATTAAGTGTTGGATCTTTTCATTTAAAGATGATAGAATTGGATTTAGTAGTAATATTCAAATGACAAGTGAGGAAGTGCATAAAACAGGAACATTTGTGGAGAAAATGAGCCGTTAAGTAAGATTATTTGACAGACACAAACCACAATACTGAAGAATTGAAATAAAAACAGAAAACCCTGGAATTACTCAAAAGGACAAGTAAAGTCTGTGGAGAGGAAAACCATTAACCTTTTAGATTTGAAGATGTGAAATGGTATTTCAAGGAGCCAACATAACCATTATGTGGCTTCTTTCTCTTCCGTGTGATTCAATTAGTCAGGCAACTTCATAATTCGGGAATCATACAGTTTACATCTCAAAAATGGATCCATGCCAAACTTCCTGTCCACGTACACTAATGACATTTGTTTGCATTAGGTCTGTATCTTTCTATGTCTTGCCTATTAAGCGCCTGTCTAAACATTTCTTAAATGTAATGAATGAATCTGCTTCCGCCAAATCCTCTGACGCTGAGTTCTAAGTATCAACCAGTCTGAGCATAAAAATGCTTTTTCCTTAAATCCCCTTTAAAACTCCTTCCCCTGACTTTAAACTTATGTTCTCTTGTTTATTCATACCTCAGCCAAGGGAGAAGAAGAATCTGACTCAGAAACATCAAACTCAGCCTTTTTTACTCTCAGTCCATGACTCTAAACCCAGCAATCCAGGCGACATCCTGATGAACCGCCCCAATAATCTCTCCAATACAACCGTATCCTTCTCATATTATGGTAACCTAAACTGCATTCAATACTCTCTGTGCAGCCTAACCGGTGTTGTGTAAAGTTGCAACACAGCACCCCAACTTTTATATTCGATGCCCTGACACACCAAGGCAAATATGCCACACATATGTCTTCTTCACCACCCTATCTACCTGTGTAACCATATTCAGGAAACCACGTACTTGAACTCCAAAGTCTCTCTTTACAGCCCAACCTTTTACTTGTTGCTAATTAAGCCCTACTCTTATTTGACTTCCAAACTTTCCATCTGATTGTGTACAGTTCTGGTCACTGAATTATAGGAAAGATGTCAACAAAATAGAGAGGGTACAGAAAAGATTTACTAAAATGTTACTTGGGTTTCAGCATCTAAGTTACAGAGAAAGGTTGAACAAGTTAGGTCTTTATTCTTTGGGGCGTAGGAGGTTGAGGGGGGACTTGATAGAGGTATTTAAAATTATGAGGGGGATAGATCGAGTTGACGTGGATAGGCTTTTTCCATTGAGAGTAGGGGAGATTCAAACAAGAGGACGTGAGTTGAGAGTTAGGGGACAAAAGTTTAGGGCTAACACGAGGGGGACCTTCTTTACTCAGAGAGTGGTAGCTGTGTGAAATGAGTTTCCAGTAGAAGTGGTAGAGCCAGGTTCGATATTGTCATTTAAGGTAAAATTGGATAGATATTTGGACAGGAAAGGAATGGAGGGTTATGGGCTGAGTGCAGGTCGGTGGGACTAGGTGAGAGTAAGCATTCGGCACAGACTAGAAGGACTGAGCTGGCCTGTTTCCGTGCCGTAATTGTTATATATATGTTAAATGATCTGATATCCTACTGTAACCTTCTGCACTACCACACCACTGCCAGCTTTTGGGTCATTCACAAACTGACCATTATATCTTCTGCATTCCAATCCAAATTGCTACTGTGTGCGTATAACAAACAAGAGACCCAGCACTGATTTCTGTGGTGCACATTGTTCACATATTGAAATGAAATGAATTGAATTGAATTGAATTGACTTTATTTCTTATATCCTTCAATTACATGGGGAGTAAAAATATTTATGTTACGTCTCCTTCTAAATGTGCAATGTGCAATCATGGTAATTTATAATAAATAGAACAGTCAATGTAATATAGAGTATACTCAAATCAGCATGAGTTAATCAGTCTGATGGCCTGGTGGAAGAAGCTGTCCCGGAGCCTGTTGGTCCTGGCTTTTATGCTGCAGGTACCGCTTCCCAGATGGTAGCCCCTGGAAGAGATTGTGATTGGGGTGACTTGGGTCCCCAATGATCCTACAGGCCCTTTTTACACACCTGTCCTTGTAGATGTCCTGAATCTTGGGAAGTTCACAACTACAGATACACTGGGCTCTCTGCACCACTCTCTGCAGAGTCCTGCGATTAAGGGAGGTACAGTTCCCATACCAGGCAGTGATGCAGCCATTCAGGATGTTCTCAGTTGTGCCCCTGTAGAAAGTTCTTAGGATTTGGGGGCCCATACCAAACCTCCTCAACCATCTGAGGTGAAAGAGGCCCTGTTGTGCCTTTTTCACCACACAGCTGGTCTGTACAGACCACGTGAGGTCCTCGGTGATGTGAATGCCAAGGAACTTGAAGTTGTTTACCCTCTCAACCCCAGATCCATTGACATCAATAAAGGTTAGCCTGTCTCCATTCCTCCCGTAATCCACAACCAGATCCTTTGTTTCTGCGACATTAAGGGACAGGTTGTTTTCTAGACAGCACTGTGTCAGAGAGATGACTTCCTCCCTGTAAGCCACGTCATTATTGTTTGAGTTAAGGCCAATCAACACAGTGTCACTGGCAAATTTAGTTAGCAAATTAGAGCTGTGAGTGGTGACACAGGCATGGGTATACAGGGAGTGAGGGGATTCAGTACACAGCCCTGAAGGACTCCTGTATTGAGATTCAGAGGGGTGGAGGTGAAGGAGCCCACTCTTAGCACATGCTGGTGACCTGACAGGAAGTCCAGAATCCAGCTGCACAAGGTAGGGTCAAGGCTGAGGTCTCTGAGCTTCTTGTTGAGCCTGAATGGAATTATGGTGTTGAATGCTGAACTGTAGTCCTCACATAAGCTTCCTTCTCCAGATGTGTAAGGATGGTGTGCAGAGCAGTGGCTATTGCATTGTCTGTTGATCGGTTGTGTCAGTAGGCAAATTGTAGTTTAGGTGGTAGCAAGCTGAAGATGTAATCCTTGACCAGCCTCTCAAGGCATTTGCTTATTTTTGAGGTGAGTGCGACAGGTCACCAGTCGTTCAGGCATGTTACCTTGGTCTTTTTTGGTAAAGGGATAATGGTGGATAATTTGAAGCAGGAGGGCACTCTATGCTGGGAGAGGGAGAGATTAAAAATGTCACTAAACACACCTGCAGTTATGCTGTGCACATCCTGAGTACTCACCCTGGGATGCCGTCCGGTCCCGCAGCCTTGTGACTGTCTACTCGTTGGAAACACCTGCATAGATCAGCCTCACAGATGACCAGGTTGCAGGTTGTGGCGGTGGCTTTCCTCGGAGGCTCAGAGTTTGCGACATCGAACCGAGCGTAAAAGTGATTGAGCTCATCTGGGAGAGAGGCCACGACATTTGGCTTTGAAGTCTGTGATGGTATGCAGCCCTTGCCACAAGTCACGTGTGCTATTCGTTGTGAATCTTGAATCAATATTCTCCATGTATTGTTGTTTTGCAGCCTTGATAGCTTTGCGCAGATCATAGCTGCTTTTCTTGAGCTCTAGCTGATCGCCAGCAATGTAAGCTCGATGTCATGCTTTAAGTGCTGCTCGCACAGAACTATTGATCCAGGGTCAATCAAATCCATATTTCTATCAAAACTGTCCCCTTCTATCACTTCCCTTTGCCTCCTATCACCAAGTCAATTTTAGATCCAATGAGCCAGCTCACTTTGGATCTCATGTACTTTAATCTTCTGGATCAGATTACTATGTCTGAACTTGTCAAATGCCTCACTAAAATCCACACAGAAAATACCACTGTTCCACCTTCACCTATCTTCTTTGTTACCTCCACAAACAAACTCAAGTCAAATTCATAAGGCAGGATTTCTACCAGATAATGCATGCATCTGCTCCAAATTGCCTATTGGAGTAACAGGTCCACAGCAGATGCCATCTCATTGGCTCATCATTCAGCCCTGGAACATCTGGACAGCAAAGGTGCATAGATCAGGATGCTCTTTATCCACTACAGCTCAGCATTCAATAACGTCATCTCCTCAAAACCAATTAATGAGCTCCAAGATCTTGGCATCAATGCCTCCTTGTACAATTGGATCTTGATTTCCTCAGTTGTAGACTCCAGTCAGTTTGGATCGGCAACATCTCCTCCACAATCTCCATCACCGCAGGTACGCCACAAGGCTGGGTGTTATCCCCCTGCTCGATTCACTTTATACCTATGACTGTGTGCCTAAGTACAGCTTCAATGGCATATTCGAGTTTGCCGATGACACCATTGTCGTAGACCAAATCAAAGGTGGTGACAAATCAACATACAGGAGGGATATTGAAAATCAGATTGAGTGGTGCCATAACAACAACCACTTACTCAACATCAGGGAGGCCAAGGAGCTGATTACAGACTTCAGGAGGATGTTCATGAGCCAGTTCTCATCAGAGAATCAGGGATGGAGAGCATCAGTAACTTTAAATTCCTCAGTGTTATTATTTCAGAGGCCTAGCCTGGGCCCAGCATAGAAATGCACTTACGAAGAAAGGACAGTAGTCCCTCTCCTTCCTTAGAGTTTGTGAGGATTCGTCATGGCATGTAAAACTTCTGCAAGTGTTTAGTGGAGATTATATTGACAGGCTGCATCATAGCCTGGTATGGAACCAACAATGCCCTTGAAAGGAAAATCCTACAAAGAGTAGTGAATACTGCCCAGTCCATCATGGGTAAAGCATTTCCTTCCTAGACAAAGCATTGTTGCAGGAAAACGGCATCTGTCATGAGGGACTCCCTTCACCCAGCACACGCTCTCTTCTTGCTTCTTTCATCAGCAAGACGGTACAGGGGACTTAGGACTCACACCACCAGGTTCAGGTTACAGTTATTATCCCTCAACAATCAGGCTCTTGAACCACATCACTGAAATATTTTCTATGGACTCACTTTCAAGGACTCTTCATCTCATGTTCTCGATGTTTATTGCCTTTTTATTTAACATTATTATTTCTTTCTTTTTGTATTTACAGTCAGGTGTCTTTTGCACACTGGGTGAACAAACGTCAAATGATCCTTCATTGATTCTGTTATGGATTTATTGAGTATGCCCACAAGAAAATGAATCTTAGGGTATTACAGCATATGGTGACATATATGTACTTTGATAATAAATTTTCTTTCAACTTTTTACTGATTATCTGTGATCAATCCCCATCTGTTCAAATATCCATAAATCCTAGAGTATTCTCCAATAATTTCCTTACCACTGACAGGACACATGTTGGCCCATACACATCTTCTTAAATAAAGAAGCAACTTTAGCTAACCCTCCAGATTTCTGGTGCCTCGCTTCTGGAAAACAAAAGATGTGACATCTCTGACATCAACCTTATGCATCTAATAATGTCTAATACCTCCTCCACTTTAGAACTAACCATATAATCATATAAAAATTACAGCACGGAAACAGGCCATCTCGGCCCTTCTAGTCCGTGCCAAATGATTACTCTCACCCAGTCCCACCAACCTGCACTCAGCCCATAAACCTCCATTCCTTTCCTGTCCATAAACCTATCCAATTTTTTTTTAAGTGACAAAATTGAACCTGCCTCTACCACTTCAACTGGAAACTCATTCCACACAGCTACCACTCTCTGAGTAAAGAAGGCCCCCCTCGTGTTACCCATAAACTTTTGCCCCTTAACTCTCAACGCACGTCCTCTTGTTTGAATCTCCCCTACTCTCAAGGAAAAAGCCTATCCACGTCAACTCTATGTATCCCCTTCATAACTTTAAATACCTCTATCAAGTCCCCCCTCAACCTTCTATGCTCCAAAGAATAAAGACCTAACTTGTTCAACCTTTCTCTGTAACTTAGGTGCCGAAACCCAGGTAACTTTCTAGTAAATCTCCTCTGTACTCTCTCTATCTTGTTGACATCTTTCCCATAATTTGGTGGCCAGAACTGTACACAATACTCCAAATTTGGCCTCACCAATGCCTTGTACAATTTTAACATTACATCCCAACTCCTATACTCAATGCCCTGATTTATAAAGGCCAACATACCAAAAGCTTTCTTCACCACCCTATCCACATGAGATTCCACCTTCAGGGAACTCTGCACCATTATTCCTAGATCACTCTGTTCTGCTGCATTCCTCAATGTCCTACCATTTACCATGCATGTCCTATTTTGATTAGTCCTACCAAAATGTAGCACCTTACATTTATCAGCATTAAACTCCATCTGCCATCTTTTAGCCCACTCTTCTAACTGGCCTAAATCTCTCTGTACACTTTGAAAACCTACTTCATTATCCACAACACCACCTATCTTAGTATCATCTGCATACTTACTGATCCAATTTACAACCCCATCATCCAGATCATTAATGTATAAGACAAACAACACTGGACCCAGTACAGATCTCTGAGGCACACCACTAGTCACGGCCTCCAACCTGACAAACAGTTATCCACCACTACTCTCTGGCATCTCCCATCCAGCCACTGTTGAATCCATTTTACTACTTCAATATTAATACCTAACGATTGAACCTTCCTAACTAATCTTCCGTGTGGAACCTTGTCAAAGGCCTTACTGAAGTCCATTTAGACAACATCCACTACTTTACCCTAATCAACTTTCCTAGTAACTTCTTCAAAAAATTCAGTAAGTTTTGTCGAACATGACCTTCCACACACAAACCCATGTTGACCGTTCCTAATCAGACCCTGTCTATGCAGATAATTATATATACCATCTCTAAGAATACTTTCCATTAATTTACCCACCACTGATGTCAAACTTAGAGGCCGAAAATTGCTAGGCTTACTCTTGGAACCCTTTTTAAACAATGGAACCACATGAGCAATATGCCAATCCTCCAGCACCATCCCAGTTTCTAATGACCTGCACCAAATTTTCTACATACCCCTCCCTGAATTCACTGTCTTCCATGTGCTTCCCTTCGGTAAATGCAGATAAGCAGTATTCATTTAGAATCTCACTCATTTTACCACGGTTCGTACATGAACTTCCCCTTTGGTCCCTTATGGGGCCCATCGGTCAGGCCCGAGTCTTTCCCTGGCTACTGTATTGCTCCTGATATATTTGTAGAATGTCTTATTTGCCAGGAGTATTTCAGGCCTTACTAATTTACTTCTTAAGCTTTCTCATACACATACTATATTCACCAAGAGACTCCCTCATTTCCAGTTGCCCATACTTTTTTCTGATTATATTTTCAAATTCTTTGTCATCCAAAGTTCCCTCAACTTGCCATCTTTGTATTCCACCCTTTTTGGAACAGCTGACTATGAACTGTTACGTACTTGTGACATGTGACACTTGTCACATGACTGGGGTTGAAGCTATACTGGACTTGAGGTAATGGTCTTGTGATGGTGGAGTGACATCATTTTCCTGCCAGTAGAGGTCATGTGACAGGTTTTTTTTACAGGGTATAAAAGGAAGACCCCTCCCCGTGAGGAGGGGCAGTTCGTGGCTGGATTTGCCACGTTGACTTCATGCCACTGTGTGATTTAATGTTATGACGCAGTTTAGTTGAAAGATGAAGTTTTATCTAATGCCTAAAGTTTAAAAGGTCATTGCCAGCAGTTTCTTTACAATACTGCTAGTTGAGAATCAGTGGAGAGTGAAGATCGGAGTTCGGGAGTTAAAGATCAAGAAGAATCGATTTCGAAGGTGAAACAGGTTCGACCTTGTTTGATCCTTATTCAGAAGGAAGTTGTTGACTGTTCTCATGTTAATCCCTGTGAAATAGCAGAAAGGATTGAGAATAGTTCTATAAAGGAAAGGTCAGTGCCTTTAAGCCGTTTCGTTTCGTAAATTCTTCGTGGGAAAAAGTTCGATTTGGGAACCGAAGCAACACGACGTGAAAGAGAAATTAAATCGTCTTAAAAAGTCTCTCCCTTAAATGGACTGTGAGCATTTTGAACTTTTGGCAATACTACTTTAAAGAACTGTTTTTGCAACATCGCTTTAAGAACTGTTTAAGCTGCTGCACAGTAGCTGATTTCCGGTTACGTTAGTGATTTGTTTACTTTTGGGGGGTTTGTTTTCAGTGTTTAATAAACATGTTATTTGTTATGAACACCTTTGCCTAACTCATATATTTATTGTTGCCTGAATCCGTAACAGAACACTTGCTATATTTGAAAGTACTTCCGATTGTCAGCTGTCATTTTACTGACAAGGAGACGCTCCAATGTCCTCTCTTCTAATTTGATCAAACACACCCACATACACTCCCTCCCCATCCAATTCAAGAACTAGCTTCCTCCAATAATATCAAAAAGGGTATCCTTGTGGAGACACCTGCACTATCAGTTTACCCTTCCTAGTGGTCACCCCTTCTTTCTTCTTGTATCTGTGATGTGACTGACTTGCCCTAAGGTGTTCTCCACAAATGCTCCATAGTGAGTTGAGCTACAGCTCCAACAGCTGTGTGGTCAGACAAGAGCTGCAGTTGAGTGCACTTCTTAAAGTGACAGTCACCATGGGAACAGCCCCGATATCTGACATCTTACAGAAGGAGCATTATATGTCCCTAGTTCTGCCTGCTTTATCTCCACTTCCTCCACCTAAGAATGAGAAGGAAAAATACTTCTCCTGGTCATTACTCACTCTCCTCACCACAGCCTGACACTCACCAAAGCCTGAACTTTGACCTCAACAGCAGCTCTCTGTCTTCAATATGGCTTCTGCTCCTCTATTTGTCACTCTTTTTATACCTCTTGCTCTCCACTATCTCATCCTGGATGAAGAAGTGGAAGGATGGGTTAGTAAATTTGCTGATGGCACAAAGGTAGGGGGTTGTTGTGGATAGTGTGGAGTGCTGTCAGAAGTTACAGCAGGACATCAATAGGATGCAAAACTGGGCTGAGAAGTGGTAGATGGAGTTCAACCCAGTTAAGTGTGAGGTGGTTCATTTTGGTAGGTCAAATATGATGGCTGAATATAGTATTAACGGTAAGACTCTTGGCAGTGTGATGGATCAGAGGGATCTTGGGGTCTGAATCCATTGGACACTCAAAGCTCTGTGCAGGTTGACTCTGTGGTTAAGAAGGCATACAGTGTATTGGCCTTCATCAACCGTGGCATTGAATTTAGGAGCCAAGAGGTAATGTTGCAGCTATATAGGACCCTGGTCAGACCCCACTTGGAGTACTGTGCTCAATTCTGGTTGCCTCACTACAAGAAGGAGGTGAAAACCATAGAAAGAGTGCAGGGGAGATTTACAAGGATGTTGCCTGGATTGGAGCGTGTGCCTTATGAGAATAGGTTGAGCAAACTCGGCCTTTTCTCCTCAGAGTGACGGAGGATGAGAGGTGACCTGATAGAGGTGTATGAGATGATGAGAGGTATTGATCATATGGATAGTCAGAGGCTTTTCCCAGAGCGGAAGTGGCTAACACGAGAGGGCACAGTTTTAAGGTGCTTGGAAGTAGGTACAGAGATGTCAGGGATAAGTTTTTTACACAGAGTGTTGAGAGCATGGAATAGGCTGTGGCAACAGTGGTGGAGGTGGATACAATAGGGTCGTTTAAGAGACGCCTGGATAGGCACATGCAGCTTAGAAAAACAGAGAGATATGGATAACCTGAGGTAGTTTCTAAAGTAAGGGCATGTTCCGCATGCTTTGTGAGCCAGAGGGCCTGTATTGTGCTGTACGCTTTCTATGTTGCTGCATACCATCGGCCTGTGAAAGCAACTCGCTTTTGCTCCAAATTCAGCAGATTGAACTGCAAATGCTGTTTGGCTTTGTTATCAGGTTAAGGTTCAATATGCCTGCTGAGATTCACTTCATGTTATAGAGACCGCTGGTGGAGGGTTATAGCAGTGTCTAACCGTGTCCAGCCTCCAGTTAGCATGAGAGAGTCAGATTTGTAGACCCTTACTGTTGTTGACTTATGGTATTGTTGATTTTCAACACTTAAGATTGTTTTGTTACTTTAGGATGCAGGAACTGTCCATGTCTGCTGTCAGCTGTATTTTTCTAGTAACATGCCTTAAGCTTTGCAGGTGAGACACAAACCATAATAAAAAGCACTCATATTGCCTGGCAGCAATCCAGCTTTTTGTTTTGGAGGAGCTTTGACAGGATTCGTTTACAACTGCATTAGACAGAGAGGAGTTGCCAGCTCTTAGTATTTTCCCTACCTCCACGGCACCAGTTATTATTTGGGTTTGATATTTTTATTTAAGAGACACCAATTTAAATACCCCCACAGTTGATATTCTGGAAATAACTATTTCCAAAAACTATTCCTGTCTGGCTGCATAGATGGACCAGACACTGAACCAAATCAAATGATGTACACGGTGAAGAAAGGTTACTTGCCCAAGCCTTGCTTCCATTAGGAAGGCAAAAGTCATGGTTTGATGATGAACCCTGAGTTGCTTGGATGAGAGCAGGTACAACCAAACTCAAGATTTAAGATCAACCAGGACAAAACAGTCACACACTTCACCTGGAAATCTATCAGGATCATTCGTTGTCAGGATCAGGTGCTCCAGCTACAGCCTCATTTACATCATTGAGACCTGAGGATAATCTACTGGAATATGAAGTGTTGCTTCTTCTACCTAAGTTTGGCCTTAGAGGAGGCCATGATTGTGGGACCATATTGACGAGTACCTTCGCTCTGTCCACCACAGAGGGCTGGATTTCCCAGTGGCTGCCCATTTTGATTCAACTTCCCATTCCGACACGTCTGTCCATGGCTTCTTCTAATGACATGATGAGGCCAAGTCCATGTTACAGAAGCAACACTTCATATTCTATCTTGTTATTTTCCAACCCGATGGCACGGACACTGATTTCTCCAACCTGGTAATTTCTTACCCTTCCATCCATCTCTCATTTTCTAATCCTCATTCTGGTTACACTTTTATCCCTTCTCTTCTCCTCACTTGCCCATCACCATCCTCTGATTCCACTCCTCCTCTTTCTCCCTGGGTCCTCTCCTATTAGATTATTTCGTCCTTAACCCTTTACTGCTTCCACCTATCCCCTCCAAGCATCTTATTTCATCTCCCTCCCCCACCCACCCTCCTTCCTCCTCACCTGGTCTCACCTTCAACCTGCCAGCTTGTATTCCTTCCATTCCCCCTACCTTATTTTGCTTTCTGCTCCATTCCTTTCCAGGCACACTGAAGTGTCTTGGCCTGCAGTGTTGCCTGTTTATTCCCTGACTTACTGAGCTGCCTGACTTACTGAGTTCTTCCTGCATTCTGTGTGTGTTGTTTAAAACCACAGACATACACTGAATTAAGTCTCCACTCCCTCCATCAGCAGGGTCAACATGCCAACCTTTCCTTTGCAATACCTCCCAAATACTTGATATGGATCACATGACAGGCATATCATTGTGAACAATGTCAAGTTCCCATCAAAGTCATAATCAATTCAGGTACTTACCTCTCTTCCTTCATTGTTGCTTCGACTACATCCTACACCAACATCTTTAACAGTATCACAAGATTATCATTAGGAAACTGTAGACACACACAAAAACTGAGCACTTGGCCAAGATATCCAAGACAAAGAAAAAGATTTTGCTGAGAGAGTTTGAGCAGCTAGGGACTAAATAAAAAACAGAAGCACAGAAGGTAATAATCACTGATTACCTGAGCCAAGGGCAAATTGAAACAGTGCTAATAGGATCCAGAAGATGAATTCATGGCTCAGAGGTTGGCATGGCAGAAGCATGTTCTGAATCATAATGCATTTGCCTCTGTGGTGAGGAAACAGGATAACATTCTGTTGGATTGGAGATTGGATCAACTAGGTCTATATTCACATGAGTTATTAAAATAAGAAGGGTGTATACAACATGATGTATACAACATTCAGACAGTGCAGGTGAGACTGGATTAGAAAAATTCATGTTTCAGTGTTGAGGTGATCAGAATGAGGAGTCACAGTCTCAGGATGTGGATAAGACACTTAGAATGAAAATAAGATGGAATATCTGCACTATGTCTCCACCACAGAAGACAAGGCATGGAAAGTTGCTAAATACATTTAAGTTCAATTTCAACTTTAATTGTCATTCAACCAGACATGACTGCCCATAAATACAGTGAAACGAGAAAGCTTTGCTCTAGGGCCAAGGTGTGGAACATAGAACCAACAGTCATACCCAGCACATAGCAAGTATATAAAATGCAGTCTCACAAAAACATATAGTCCAAGACCCTACGTGAAGGGATGTTGCAGTAGTCTACAGTTGAACACAACATGGTTTGTCTTCAGCCGAGAAAACTCTAGGGAGCAGTACTGATTTCAGCTTGAATGCCACACCTCACCACCCTGGCACTCCCGTGGAGCACACTGACTCCAAAGCCCCTCTCCTGGACAACTGTAAACAGGCAACACCACAGCATGAGGCCTAGTCCTAGCTACAATCAAGACCATGCAGGTTCCCCACTGTCCACCCCTCCTGTCTGCCAATAAATCAGAGACTAAGACTCATAGCCTTCCACATTAACAATGTCCAACAGAGCCTTACTATCACAAGAAAAGTGACAAAGATGATCACTTGGTGTTAGATTGTGAACTGACTCCTCCAAAGCCTCCCTGACACAGGCAATCTGCACCAAGACCAGCTCCTTCAGTTCCTCCGCCAACAAGAAACTTGTTGATGGAGTGGACCTGCATTAATCTAAGTTCTTGATGTCTAGCAGGGCGACCATAAAAAAAATGTCTAAAAAACACAATAACACCTTTGGTTGACTCCCTTAAAGTCGCTGCGACCAAGCACACTGCTATCTTACCAGAAAGCAATTAGAGCTAAGAACAGGTATATAGATTTCTTGATATTTTCAGGAGACATTGAGAATGAAGAGGAGCATGGTACTTAGAATCTGCTCTGATCACTCCAGATGTCCTCATCCTCACCCTGCGACAGGTCCTAGTGTGAGGAACCACATGGTGTTTGGATGATTTCAGTGGATTGAAGATGCCTGGCGTCAGAACCGGAAGCGAGGGTTGGGCTGGTTCCACTCGCTGCTCCGTGACATTTACTCCACTGTGCTGCACTAATTCTGAGGCCGTGGAACTGCTCCGACTGCTCGAACTCTGCGATGATTTGCCCCACTGCGTGAGGAACTGAGGTTGAGGCTATAGGCCTGCTCGGGCCACTCTGGGCTTCTTGTTTATCGACTCTCTTTTGTTCTGAATGCTGCTGCTGCTTTTATTGTTTACACAATGTCTGTGTGTTTCTCTGTGCATTTCGGGTGATTGTTAGTCCTTTTTTAATGAGTTCTTTTGGGTTTCTTGTATTGTGTCTGCCTGTAGGCAGACAAATCTCAAGGTTGTATAATTTGTACATATTTTGATAATAAAGGTAATTTAAACCTTTGAATGGATTTTAATCTACTTATTCCCTCTTTATAATTCAAATCTACCATCCTGGGAAAGAACTTGTTGAACCGTGTTAACCAAGTTAACAAATTGACTTTTTCTAATTATAAGATCTTATTTGCTTATAATGTCATGATTTAATATTAGCAATTAAATTCCAAGCACACACAAAAATTTCTGAAAGCAGAGAACTTACACTTGTTATTGCTGCTCAGAAAATTCCTTTCCGAAGATGAAGAATCTGTACACCCTGAATTTTCTTTACCTGGTCTTGGTATTTTAGAATAATGCTAATCCCCTACCTTACTTGGAGACAGATCTAATACACAAAGGGTAATAGAGGCAGAAGCTACCCATTATTATCTTCCTAATAGTATGCAGTTCAGGCTCCACAGGTGACGGTACTGTGAAACATGTACAATTGTAAATTTGCCCTTGTTCAACTTCAGAAACCCAAGTGTAAATGTCATACAGTTTACCATAACCCACATTGGATTAAAAGATACCACCTTCTGACCTTGGTGCAAATTAAAGCCACGAAGTGGGGAATTCATATTGGCTCTGATGTAAATCTACCATCAGATCAACCAAAAAGCCATGTCAGCAAGCCCCGGGGCTGCTAATTTAAAACCTCCTGGGCACAAACCAAATCAGTCCAGACTTTAGTGCAAACCTCAGGGAGAGCCGCATTCATCTTGGGTCATTCTGCTGTGACCTTTGAGTGATCTCTGCAAGGCTGAACATATAAACAGTTCAGAGGACACAGACTTTCATCCACAGATATTAATGAGCACCTCTTTCAAATCCCTCCCTTATTATTCACAACCGAGTATTCTGAGGTAACGACAGGAATAGAAAGATATTGCTTTCAGCACTGGAATTTTTTATGTTTTGGGTTTCTTGACTATCATTTTACTAACTAAGCCTCTTACTAAAAGACAATAACAATTGGTGGAATCAAAAAAAACCAATCAAATGATAATTGAATATTCTTTTAAGAACAAAGAAAAGACAAAATAATTTCACAGTAGAAAGCAACTAAACTTCAGATTATTGGTCACAAACAAGAGAAAATCTGCAGATGCTGGAAATCCGAGCAACACGTACAAAATGTTGGAGGAACTCAGCAGGCCAGGCAGCATCTATGAAAAAAAGTATAGTCGACATTTTGGGCCAAAATGTTGACTGTTTATTCTTTTCCATAGATGCTGCCTGGCCTGCTGAGTTCCTCCAGCATTTTGTGTGTGTTGTCCAGATTATTGGTGATATACAGTGCTGTGCAGAAGTCTTCAGCACATTTGTCTTTGTCAATGAGGACCAGAGGGTAAGTTTGTGAATCTGGTGGGCACAAAAGATGTTGGGAATGGTGAGAGTGGAGGGCTGCAGGAGGGGTGTGGGACAAGTGGCAGAAAGGAAGTACCGGCGGGTACCGGGGTAGGGGAGAGGGGCGAAGGTTGGCATGAGTGCAGACACACCAAGACCTGAGACACCAGGCTAGATCTGTTGTTTCCAAACAGTTGGTTTATTGATCATTACAGAATGTCTCTCTGGTGCTTCCCACTCCCTCCCCTCTTCCTTCCCCTTTTCCCAACCATGATTCCGCTCTCCCCCGCCCTCTTCCAAATTTCAGTCCGGAGTAGAGACCCATATCAGAATCAGGTTAATCATCACTCACATTTGTCACAAAATTTGTTTCTTTATTGCTGCAGCAGCAATACAGTGCAATATATATAATTACTGCAGTACTATGCAGAAGTCTTATGTGCCCTAGCTATATATACTGTATGTGTCCAAGACTTTTGCTCAGTACTGTATGTGGCTGAATTATGAACATAATCAACTCTGGATGTACATAAATTCATCTCCCCATGGTGTCAGTCATTTAAAAGTTGTGCATCAGCATATCTCCCGGAAATTAAAGTCAAATAATTAAATTTAAAACATTTCTTGAGGAGGAATTGTTTTCTGCTTCTCTCATTTTCCATAACTGAACAGCACAAGCCCCCAGGCCGCTTTCACCCTGCCTGCCCACAATCTCCAACAAACAACACTTTACTCCTCAACAACTTAGCAAGTTCATTGCCCAGAGGAGAAAACATGCATTAAAAAAATGTTTCCCAAAACCCATCCAAGTGTCTCACAATCTCTGTCAACAGCTCTATGAAAACCAGTCTTAAGATCGTGCATATGTGAACACTGTAAGGACACTGTCAGCTTTGGCAGCATTGGAAACTTCATATGCCAGTAAAGTGGAGTGAGCACTAGGCCCTCATAAATCCCCACATTAATGTTTCAATCTTGTGAAATCACTTGCACATAAAGGCAGCTTGAGCCTGTCCTGGTTCCAGTGCTGGTTTCATGAGATAATGACCTGTATCCATGGTAACAGTGCACTAAACTATCACTGTACAGAATGTGAACATCTGTGATAGTAATAATCCTGAAACATGATAATTTATAAGGAGAATTCCACCAGTTCCTAATTACAAGTCTAAAGTAAGGACTGAATTTAAAAAAAATATTATGCTCTGTTACTAGAATTAGATTTAAGAGGAAGAACAGAAAACAATTCTTGGTAGAACACCTGGAGTTTGCTCTCTTTCTTGTTAATGTAGTAAGATACTATACATTTCCTCACTAATGGTAACGAAATACACTTGGGATTTTGTAATTTAGTAATCAGTGCCTCCGGAGGATGTTCAGACCAGCCTCCATTCACAGATAAAAGAACAACAAACTACCAGTTGACAACAATCATCAGGCTGACTGAAAAGTGATTCCATATGGCATAGTTTCAAAATTAGGATTTGGATGGCTGTAGACATACCAAGAGTTATGAGGAGATGTCCAAGCGTATCCAAAAACTGCCCAGGTATTTTATTTGATTCACAGTATTCCATGTCTTTCCCTGCCTTTCATAAACAAGACCAAATGCATTATATCTGCCACATATGAGCAAACCAAACTAGGGGTTAGAAGTAAAATTTGATTAACCAAGGATATCTTTTCCTCCAGAAATACTATCAGATCTTCAGATTTATTTTTAGCTTCCCAGAGTCAACCCTGTGTCTTTACATCTGGAGCATTATTTTCTTCATAAACCTTCCCATGCAGAGTAGTTTGATCTGGTAGACTAATCATTGCAATCTTGCGATACCCTTCCAATAAAACCCAAACTCTTTGATATAATTATTTCAAAAAGGAAATCAAAGCATGAATGTGCAAAAATAATAAACAAGCATTGATGAGAAGAACACTATGTTCCACATTGAAACAAATAACGTTATTTGCTTCAACAATTTTTGGAGTTTAGGGGAAACATTTACCAAATAACAACATCTAATGATATTCAGTCATAGAGAACTACATCACAGAAGCAGTGCTCTTCAGCCCATTTAGTTAGTACTGGCCTGGATGTCTGCCTCGTCCCATATTCCTGCACCCAACCATTGCCCTCCATACTTCTCTCATGAATTTACATATCCAAACTTCTCTTAAAAGTTACAACTCATTCCACACTTGCATCACCCTCTAAGTGAATTAGTTTTCCCCTCAGATTCCCCTTAAATATTTTACCTTTCCCCTTTAATCTATCACCTCCAGTTTTAGTCTCACCCACCCAACCTGGGGGTGAGGGGAATAGCCTGCACACATTCATCCTATCTATACCCCTCATAAAAAGCCTCTAAAAAGATTTATCTTCATTCTCCTGTGTTCCAGGGAATAAAGTCCTAAACTATTCAGCCTATCCCTGTAACTCATGTCCTTAAATCCTGGCAACATCCGTGTGAACTTCCTCTGCACTCTTTCAAACTCATTGACATCTTTACTGTAGGTAGGTGACTAGAACTTCACAGAATACTCTAAATCTGGCCTCACTAGGGTCTTATGCACCTTCAACATAAAATCTCACTCCTGCACTTCTCCATAGCTATAATGAAGCCAAACTCAGAAGCCACCTCATATTCCATCTGAGTAGCCTCCAATTTGATGGCAAGAACATTGATTTTCCCAACTTCTGCTCATTTCTACCCCCATTCCCCCCTCCCTTTTTTCATTTTCCGTTCTAGTTATCCTCTTAACCCTCCCCTACCCTCATGACCTGCCCATCACCTCCCTCTGGTTACCCTCCTCCTTCCCTTTATTCCATGGTCACTGTCACTCCTATTAGATTTGTCCTTCTTCAGTCTTTTACTTATTCCACCTATCACCTCCCAGCTTCTTACACCACCCCCTCCCCCACCCATCCACCAGGTCTCTCCTATCAATTGCCAGTTTGTAATTTCACACTCCCTTCCCCAACTTCTAATTCTGGTTCCATCCTAAAGAAGAGTTATGGACAAAAACGTCAGTCTTTAGTTTTCCCCCATAGACTTTGCCTGACTTATTGAGTTCTAACATTCAGGAACAGGAAGAATATGAAGGTCTTGGGCAGGGTTGAGAAGAATTTTACCAAGGTTCTGCCTGGATTAGAGGGAATTAACTATGAGGAGAAGTTGGACAAACTTGGATTCCTTTCCCTGGAGCATTAGAGGCTGAGAGCAGACCTGAAAGAAATATAAAAAATTTCCAGAGGTATAGATAGAGTAGACAGCCAGAATCTTTTACCCAAGATGGAAATGTCAAATACTAGAGGGAATAGCTTTAAGTGGGAGGAGGGAATTTTAAAGGGCGTGTGAAAGATATACTTTTTATATAGAGAGTGGTCGGCATCTGGAATACACTGGCTGTGGTGTTGATATGATAGTGGCATGCTAGAGGCTTTCAGATAGGCACAAAAATATGCAGGGAGTGAAAGGATATGGATCATGTGCAGGCATAATTCAACCTCATTTCAGTGGCTGCCAAGATGTTAGAGTCCATTATTACAGATGAAGTTTTCAGGGTACTTGGATGTACATGATAAAATAGGCCTAAGTTAGTATGGCTTCCTTAAGGAGACAGATAGCCTGACAAATAAAGAATGAGATACGGAAGGTGTCAGAAGTTGGTGTAGGGGAACACTTTGCATCCAGTGACCACAATGCCAATGTTTCACACAATGCTTCAAAGTAAATACACAAAAAGACATGCAAAAAGGCCTGTGGGTTGAGATTCCAAACTGGAGAAAGGCTAAGTTTGATTGTATCAGAACTGATCTGGCAAGTGTGGATTAGGACAGTCTGTTTTCTGGCAAAGCTGTACTTGATAAGTGGGAGGCCTTCAAAAGCGAAATTTTGTGAGTACAACGCTTGAATATTCCTGTCAGAATAAAAGGTAAAGTTAAGAGGTGTAGGGAGCCTTGATTTTCAAGAGGTATTGAGGCTTTGGATAACAAAAAAAGGAGCTGCAAATCACCTATAGGCAAGCTTGAAAAAATTAGGTGCTTATGGAATATAAGAAATACAAGAGAACACTTAAGAAAGAAATTAGGAAGGCTAAAAGACGACATAAAGTTGCCCTAGCAAACAAAGTGAAGGAGAATCCTAAGGGATTCTTCAGATATGTTAAGAGCAAAAGGATTGCAAGAGACAAAACTGGTCCTCTGGAAGACCAGAATATTAATCCATGTATGGAGTAAAAACAGACGAGGGAGATCTTAAGTGAATCAATTGCATCTGTATTTAATCAGGAGATGAACACAGAGTCTGTGGAAGTGAGGCAAAGCAGCATCAATTTCATGGGCCTTGTACAGGTTACAGAGGAGGAGGTGCTTGCTACCCTGAGGAAAATCAGGGCAGATAAGTGCCCAGGGCCTGAAAAAAAAGTTCTCTCAGACCCTAAGGAAGGCAAGCGCAGAAATTGCCGAGCCCTAGCAGAGATACTTAAACCATCCTCAGTGACAGGAGCAGGACTGGAGGATTGCAGGGCAGCCAATGTTGTTCCACTGTTTAAAAAAGCTCTAAACATAAACCAGGAAGGTATAGGCCGGTGAGCCTGAGATCAGTTGTAGCAAAGTTTTTGGAAGGTAATTTAAGGAACTGGATAGACATGGACTGATTAAGGATAGTCAGCATGGCTTCATGCATGGTAGGTCATGTCTGACCAATCTTTTAGAGTTTTTCAAGGAAGGTATCAGGAAAGTAGATGAAGACAAGGCAGTGGATGTTGTCTACATCGACTTTGGAAAGGCATTTGACAAGGTCCTGCATGTGAGACTGGTCAAGGAGGTTCATAACAACATAGAAAACCTACAACACAATACAGGCCCTTCTTCAGCCCACAAAGTTGTGCGGAACATGTCCTCTACCTTAGAAAAGGATTTGCTGGCATTGGAGAGGGTTCAGAGGGGGTTTATGAGAATGATCCCAGGAATGAAAGGGTTAATGTATGAGGAGCATTTGGTGGACCTGGGCCTGTACTCACTGGAGTTTAGAAGAATGGGGGGAGAGGGAATCTCATTGAAACCTACTGAATATTGAAAGGCCTAGTTTGAGTGGAAGTGAAGACGATGTTTTCAATAGTGGGAGAGTCTAGGAGCAGGCAGCACAGCCTTAGAATGGAAGGGTGTCCCTTTACAGCAGAGATGGGGAGGAATTTCTTTAAGAAAATTCGGGGAAACGGGTGCTGCAACAAGAGAAGGTTAGGAACCAGATGAGTCATGCAGCCAAAAATTACAACAGGCAACCACAATACAGAACACTCAGGCCACAGATAATAACAACACCGGATCAGAACTGACACCAGAGTTCCAGACTGGCCACAGGAGGCCTGCTAATTTTAGGGTCAAGATACATGGGAACTACTGTTTATCGTCAGTGTTGTGTATTTAATCAGGAATACTTGCTATTACTAATGTTCTTTTAAAAGCATCCATTTTAAACAAGAACATTCTCAGTTAAGACTGAACCATAAGAAGAGAAATTCCTTCCTATGATGTCTTTTTTTCTCTTTTCATAGCCCATCTGATGTAATTCCAATTATCCTCTTATTACTGGGTGGAGTTTGTAAACACTTGATGGTTTCAGTTCAGTATTCACAACAACCATTCAAAATCATAACAAATAATGATTTTTTTACAATCTGTCTTTGGAGATTACTACAACTATCCTACAAACTCAGATGTCCCACATTACACCTGTGGTCTTAGTTACTGGATTAAAGCAATAATTTTTTAAAAAAATTGTTTCAATCTCCCCTCAACACAATATTCTCTGCAATCAAGTACTTTTGTGACACTTAACATGTATCGATAAAAAAATTATTTGTGCTCCTCTTGAGGCCATTTATTCTTTGTTGCATAGGCCACAAGATTCACTAAACAGCTGATAGCAGGGACGAGCAGCAGGAACTCCCTCACAGCTTCAGAACCTGATTTCTATCCTAAGACCATAAGAAATACGAGCAGAATTAGGCCATTCAGCCCTTGAGTCTGCTCCTTGAGTCTGATCATGTTTGATCTATTTCTCTCTCAAACCCATTCTCCTGCCTTCTTCCCATCACCTTCCACTCCCTGACTTATCAAAAATCTATCAACCTCCGGCTTAAGAACACCCAATGACGTGGCCTCCGCAGCTGTCTGTGGCAAAGAATTCTACAGACTCACCACCATCTGGCTAAAGAAATCATAGAGTTATCGAAATGTACAGCACTGGAACAGAAATCCAGACCTTGGGTGCTCTCTGTTTAATCCTTGCACACTCTATGTGGATTTCTGCAGGATGCTGCTCAGTTATTTGGCTAGTGACCCCTCCTGTTTAGGTAAATGGCAAACAAATCAAAAGAGAGTTGAAGACATTGACAGAGAATAAATTGCAGTACAAAAGGAAAGCAGAATGGGACTTGATTGCTCTGCTGGGACAAGGCATGCACCTAATAGACTATCTGTTCTCCTTCTGTTTAAAAAGATGTTGACATCATACTTCTTAGTGATACAGCACCTCCCCTCTTCATGAATACTCGACTCATCTATAGCCAGTACATACAACCGAGCATTTTGGAGACCAGTGGAGTGGATTTGCTGACTGCTGGATAGCTACAGGTGAATGACTTGAAACTAGCTCAGAATTTTGCCACATCAAACCAACAAAAAAATAGATTTTAGTGAACACATTGATGTCCATTTTGTGAATCCTGTCTAGAAACTTGCCATCAGGATCATCAGAAATGTCCTTTTCGAAACCATCAATAAAACTTAAAGTGTCATCTAGAGTAAAATAGTTTAAAAGAATATTATTAGCTTGAGACAAGCTTAGGGTAAATTTGTTAATATTATTCAGACAGCCTCAATGTGAAGAATCTTCAAGATGGGGAGTGAGGCGATGTTCAACTCCATTTGCCGATTAAAGCATCCATTATTCAACATTTAAAGCATCCATTAATCGCTGATTAAAGCATTGAGGAAGACTGAGACATCAAAGTGAATGCAGAAGGCAAGTGTGAGTTCAGCACGGAATGGCTGTCTTTTGATTGCTGCTAGAGAAAGTATCTGTGGGTGGCCTATTGCTGTGTTGTTCACTGTGGCAGACAGGTAGGCTTCTCTGTAGTGTCCCTCTTTTTTGATGATGTCGGAGGCTGTTACCATCATTCTGCATTTATGGATTGGACTATTGTGTTCGTAGACTGGGGACTTTTTCAGACTTATGGTTTTTATATTCTGTGTTATTTGCCTGTTCCTTTTCTCTTCTGTTGTGCGAGAGGAAGGGGTTTGGGTGTTCATGTTCTTGTTGCATTGCTAGTTCTTTGTGTGGAGGAGGGGTTGTTTGGGGGGGTCAATGTTCTTGTTCTGTTTTGAGTGGGTGGAGTGGCTTTGGGATTGAAGATCAGGATGCCATTTTTATTGTGCTTGGGATTGGGATTGATGTTTCTCTCTGAATGACTTCCATGTTCTTTCATTGTTTTATGGCTATCTGGGAAAGATGAAACTCAAAGTTGTATATGGATAGGTACTTTGATAATAAATTAACCTTTGAACCTTTGAAAAATGGCAGAACAAGATTTAAAATGCACCTTCAGGGTACCAATTCCTATGGCCCAATACATTTTAGCAAGCATCTTCTACCTTGTGGGAACTTTGTTCATGGCCACATTCTGATTTGCAAACTGTTCGTGGTAAGAACAGTGCAGAAGAATGGAACCTGCCATAATCTGCACATGTAACTTCTCTACATCATTCTCTTCTGCTTACTTGTGGAAGATTCCCTCCATCAAAACCATTGTTGTGATTTGATAGGCTATCAGTTCTTTTTATTACAGGAAAAAAAATGCATTTTCAGAAAGGCCACGTGTCTCAGGTTAAGCCAAAGAGAGAGCTGAAATCAATCACACATAGAGCTTTTGCAAAAGAATACTACAATACCAGTAGTCTTTGCAATGCAAGGAAATTTGAACTCCGTCATGACTCAGTGCTGGACTTTATTTCCAGGCTGCCATGCAGGGCCAAGAGAATAGTCAAAAGATCAACCTCCACACATACATACTGTATATATAAAATAAACAGACTCAATGATGGATCTCTGGAGAACTCTGGAAGCAACCAAACTGGAGCTGAATTAAAGGTCATTGCATTTTAAAACAGTGACTGCATTAAATAGTTAGAGTGCATCACAGAACAGCAAATCTGGAGGTGCAATTTAGTAGTGGTAACAGGGTTACCGGTCAATTGTAACAAATGCTACGCAAAGGACAAGCTCCAGGAGACATAGAGTATAATGGCCGTAATCAAAGCTGTTGGCTATGTTTAACTTGAGGATATGAGCAGAGCTGAAATGAAGGGTACACAGTAGTTGAAAAACAAAAACCTGCTGACGACAGAAATCCAAAGTAAATACAGATACACTCATTGGCCTCTTTTTTAGGTACAGGGAGCCCTGTGTGGTCGAAGGCTGCCCATCACTTCAAGGTTTGACATGCTGTGCATCAGAGATGTTCACCTACACTCCGCTATTGTAAAGTGTGAATGTTTGGGTAACTGTCACCTTTCTAACAGCTTTAACCAGTCTGGCCATTCTCCTCTAATCTCTCTCATTAACAAGGTGCTTTCACCCACAGAACTACTGCTCATCGGATGTTTTTAGTTTCTCACGCTATTCTCTGTAAACTTTAGAAACTGTTGTGCATGAAAATCCCAAGAGATCAGCAACTTAGGTGATAATCAAACCATCCTGTCTGGCACCAACAATCATTCCTTTCTTTTCTTTTTCAATCTTTTTATTGAATTTCATATATAAAAAAATAACATAATAATGAATAGGTTATAAGTGCAATAGACTTGAAATTGCATTAATAATAAGATAACAATATCCTATTAAATATCAACAAAAAATAGTACATTAATCAATCAAGCCTATAATAATTATATATGAAAAAAATAAAAATAATCATCAAAAGAAAAAAAATTAAAAATACAAGAAAAAATATATATTGAGAAAAAAAACACTAAACTAAACTAACATGGGCAATAATAACAGTTTATATGTATATGATAGTGTCAAAAACTCCGGAACTCCATACCTGAACAAGAATAAGCAGAGAGCAGGTCTGGAAGAGGCCAAATTAATTCATATGAAAATGTCAAATGAACGGTCCCCAAGTTTCTTCAAATTTAATTGATGAGTCAAAAATAGTGCTTTTAACTTTTTCCAAGCTCAGATAAGAAATAGTTTGAGAGAACCACTGAAAATCATTCCACTGTCAAAGTCACTTAGATCACATTTCTTCCCCATTCTAATGTTTGGTCTGAACAACAAATGAACCTCTTGGCCATGTCTGCATGCTTTTATTCATTGAGTTGCTGCCACATGATTGACTGATTAGATATTTGCATTAATGATGTGTACAGGTGTACTTTTATAAAATGGGCACTGAGTTTAGTTCAAGATGAATAACCAACACAAGCCCAAAAATAGTATCTAATCTTCTGACTAGATGTGTTACAATTTTGTAATGAATAGCCTTTCAAATTCATACAAATTCTAGCTAGAGCTGATGAAAGATTTCTCACTTTAATTCAGATTTTCTCTCTGTATAGATGGTGTCTGATCTGCTGGTTATTTCCAGAATCTCCTTTGGATTCAGATTTTCTGTAACTGTTGTGTTCAGTATTTCTTTATTCACTTCTTCTGTTTTTCTCCTCTGGCCAGATCAACTGCAAATACCGAGCCTTAACTCTTCCCTCAGGCATGTGTCATTCTGTGAGTGGCCTATTGCTGTGTTGTTCCCTGTGGTGTATCAGTCTCTCATATTTTCTATCCTCTTACAGACATGCCTTTTGTCCTTTCCATTTATCCTCAACTTAAAATATGTTCAGTTTCTAACTTCTCATTGCTCTGAAAAGTTAACTCTGTTTCTGTCTCTACTAACGCTACCTGATTTGCTGAGTATTTACATAATTGTTTAACTTACCAAGAGTGCTTTAGGAGAAATTAGTATATGTTGGAAGACAATGGACCTCGGTCTAGAAATTAAGGCAATGGATTGTAACTGAGACAATAGATATGAAATCAGCTACGCAAAATGCTGCTACAGGAATTCTGATCTTCACTATTTTATCATGATACTTCAATATTCAGTTATGAACTGTTTGCATACACTGAAAAAATGAGTGATATCAAAGGAGCAGATTTTCCACGTAAACCAGCACTTCCATACAAATTTGCCAACTTTTCCCTATTTAAATGGGCAGAAGTTCTAAACTCTCCTGCACAGACTTTCCACTCAGTTGATCAACAATCCCAGGGCACCTGCTTCCTGCTTTTTAGTATCTTTGTAGAAGATTTGTGGGGAGTGTGCAAGATTTCTCAGTACTAAGGCTAAAAAAGAACTGCCCTACGAGCCTGGGCCAAGTTAACCACTGGTTTCCATAAGACCAGAAGACCATAAGATATAGGAGCAGAATTAGAGAATTAGGCCGGTGGGCCCACCGAATTTGCTCCACCATTTCATCATGGCTGATCCATTTCCCTTTCAACCCCAATCTCCTCTGAACCCTCTCCATTGTTAGCACATCCTTCCTGAGATAACAGGCCCAAAGCTGCTCACAATACTCCAAGTGAGACTTCACCAGTGCTTTATAACGTCTCAACATTACATCCTTGCTTCTATATTCTAGTCCTCTCTAAATGAATGCTTACATTGCAATTGCCTTCCTCCCCAATGACTCAACCTACAAATTAACCATTAGGAATCCCGCATGAAGACTCCCAAGTCACTTTGCACTTCAGAATTTTGAATTTTCTCTCCCCTTAGAAAATAGTCTAAGCTTTTATTCCTTCTGCCGAAGTGCACGGCCATACACTTCTTGACACTGAATTCCATCTGCCATTTCTTTACCCATTCTCCCAATCTGTTGAAATCCTTCTGTAGACTCTCTGCTTCCTCAACATTACCTGCCCCTCCATCTATCTTCATATCACCCCCAAAAGCCCATAAATCCATCAATTCCGTTATCCAAGTCATTGACATATAACTTAAAAAGAAGCGGTCCCAACACAGACCCCTGTGGAACCCCACTAGTCACTGGCAGCTAATCAGAAAAGGCTCCCTTTATTCCCATTTCTTGCCTCCTGCCAATCAACCAATGTTTTATCCAATCTAGTATCTTTCCTGTAATACAATGGACTCTTAACTTGTTAAGCAGCCTCATTTTTGGCACCTTGTCTGAGGCCTTCTGAAAATCCAAATACACAACATACACCGATGCTCTGTTGTCTGTTCTGCTGGTTATTTCCTCAAAGAATTCTTACACATCTGTCAGGCGAGATTTTCCCTTCAGGAAACACTGCTGGATTTAGGTCTATTTTATCATGTGCCTTCAGGTACTACTGAACTGCATCCTTAAAAATTAACTCCAATATCTTCCCAACCACTGAGGTCAAGTTAACTGGCTTATCTTCTTCTAATTTGCTTTCTTCTGCCTTGCTCCATTCTTGAAGTGTGAAGTAACATGCAATTTTACATTCCCCCAGAATCCATTGATTCTTGAAAGGCCATTACTAATGCCTCGACTATCTCCTCAGCCACCTCTTTCAGCATCCTGGGGTGTTGATCATCTAGTCCAGATGAGTTATCTGCCTTCTGACCTTTCAGTTTCCAAGGCACCTTCTCCCTAGTAACTACACCCACTACTGTCCCCTAACACTCTAGAACTTCCGGCATACTGCTAATGCCTTCCACAGAGAAGGCTGTTGCCAAATACTTATTCAGTTCGTCTCTACTTCCTTGTCCCTCATCAGTACTTCTCCAGCATCATTTTTCAGTGGTCTGATATCTACCTTGCCTCTCTTTTATTCTTTATATATCTGAAGAAACTTTTGGTATTCTTTTTGATATAAGTGGTTAACTATATTCCATCTTTTCCCTCTTTATGATTTTTTTTAGCCTTCTGTTGATTTTTAAAAGCTTCCCATTCCTCTAACCTCCCACCATTTTTAATTATAAGCTTCCCATTTGCTTTTATGTTGGTTTTGACTTCCTTGTCAGCTATGGTTACATCACACTGCCTTTAGAATACTTCCTCTTATTTGGGATGTATCTAACCTGTGTCTTCCAAATTCTGAAAACTCCAACCATTGCTATTCAGGCATCTTCCCTGCTGGTATCCCCTTCCAATTAACTTTTCACTGTTCCTCTCTCATGCCTCTGTAATTCCCTTTACTCCACTGTAATACTGATAGATCTGATTTCAGCTTTTCTCTTTCAAATCGCAGGGTGAATTTTATCATATTATGATCACTCGTTCCTAAAGGTTCCTTTACCTTAAACTCTGTAATCACTTCTGGCTCATTGCCAGTCCAGAATAGCTGATCCCCTTGTGGGTTCAATTACAAGCTGCTCTAAAAAGCCATCTCATAGACACTCTACAAATTCCCCCTCTTGTGATCAGACACCAACCTGATTTTCCCAGTCTACCTGCATGTTGAAATCCCTCATGACTATCATAATATTGCCCTTTCCCCTGTTGTAATTTGTAGCCCATATCTTTGCTACAGACTAGAGGTCTGTATATAACTCCCATCAGAGTCTTTTTAACCTTTGCAGTTTCTTAGGTCAACCCACAAGGATTCTACATTTACTGTTGCCTCCTATGTCACCTCTTTCTAAGGATTGGAATTCATTTTTTACCCCCTCTGCCTAGCTGCTGTCCTTTCAATACAATGTATATTATTAGATGTTAAACTCCCAACTATAATCTTCTCTCAGCCAGGGCTCAGTGATGCCTGCAACGTCATACCTGCCGATCTCTAACTGTGCTACAAGTTCATCTTCCTTGTGTGCGTTGAATTATAGCACTTTCAGTCATGTATTCATCACCCTTTTCGATTCTGGCCACCTTTTACACTGCAACTCATTCCGCTGACTGTTATCATCGGCCTGTCTTTGCTAGCAATCACGCTACGCCCTGCCTCGGTTTGTAAAGCAACTGCACCAGATTGGCACTATCGCTCCAGTTCCCATTCGCCCGCCAAGTTGGTTTAAACCCTCCCGAACAGCTCCAGCAAACCTGCCCACAAGATATCGCAGCCCCAGCACCAGTTCTTCAGCCAACATTTATCTGCCAAATGCTCCTGTTCGTACCCTCACTGATACGTAGCAAAGGCAGAAACCCTGGAAGTCCTCCTCTTCAGCTGTTTACCCAACTCCCTAGAAACTCTTTTCAGGATCTCCTCATTTTCCTACCTACGTCATTTGTGCTAATATGTAGCAAGACATCTGGCTGCTCACCTTTGGAATGCCATGAACCCAGTCTGAGACATTGCTGACCCTGGCACCTGGGAGGCAACATACCATAAAGGTGTTTCTATCGCATCCACAAAATCTCATCTTTATTCCTCCAAGGGGTTCCTATCACCACGGCATTCCTCTTCATCTCTCTCCTCTTCTGAACCACAGAGCCAGACTCTGTGCTCCTCATTATTATTACTTGTTATACTTATTATTGAAGGGAACTGACGCAGGGTACTCTATAGGGGCTACCCTTCTCCCTTCCTGCTCCTGATTTCAGTGGATAGACCAAGGCAAACATCAAATTCTGCTGGAAGATCAGCCCAAAGCCCAAAGCCTGTCCTCTAGTAAAAGGTCCACAAATGCATGTTGCTGACGGTCACTTCTCTGCCTGCAGGAGTGCATGGTAAGAGGCACCCAGAGTATGGTGCAGCCATTGCAAGGGCTTTGTGAGGAAGAACTGCTGTCACTGGACACCGAGGGGCTTGGTTCAATGTAACAGCCTTACAAACACACGAAGAGCCTGCTGCTCAAAGAGGCCACATGAGAATAGAAAGACTATGGAATCTCCTATCACGACTGCATTCTTCTTCATCTCTCTTCTTTCCTGAGCTTGACACTGTAAATATATTGAATTGACAGCACTACGAACGTAAAAACGGCCATGTACTCTTCAACAGCACTTGATGGCTCCTTTGAATTATATCCTCCATCAAGCCACCAGACCACCCCTCCATCATTAAAGAGACTTTTTACATGCAACGCGTCGGGTGGAAAGGAAGTTTGCACATAGGTGGACAGAAAGAGTGACAGACTCATCTCCAAAGAATCCTATGTCTTTATCTGACAAAACACTCAGTACTCATCTTACAGATCAGGAGAACGTCGGACACAGTTCCTGTGTCCTATGAATCTTTCAGAGGAACATGCAAAATCAATAATTTGAATTAAAAATAAACACAAGGAACACCATCTCAGTCCTTCAAAATCAAGAATAAACTTGACTTTAAGTTTATTGTCATGGGCACAAAGTTCAAAGAAAATTTATACAGTCTTGAGATTCATTTTCTTGCAGACATTCATAGTAGAGCAAGGAAATACAATAGAATCAATGAAAAACTATACACAATGACTGACAAACAATGTGCAAATGTAAACAATCTGTGCAAATACAAAAAAGCATAACAATAAGAAGAAATAATACTGAGAACATGAGTTGTAGAGTCCATAGATTGTAGAATTGTTTCAGAGTTGATGCATGCAGAAGTACGTTGAGAAACTTACTTCCCAAATGCAGGGTCTGTCGTTTACACTCGGCGAGGCACTTCACTGGCCTTGCTGCTCAGCTGAGTCCAACTTCTCAGCACAAGTCTAAGCCCAAGAGCCAACTCTGAGGAGGAGCAGGGCCACCCCTCCACTACAACAACCAAGACTAGGTGACCAGGAGGCAGGGAACTCAGCAGACAAGGAGACCCAGACTTGTGGACACTCCATACCCAACAGGTATCCAGCAAACCAGGGCAGGATCGAAGCTGCATGCAGTCTACTTGAGGGGATCATCCATCCCCTAAGGGCCAACCTCCAGATCATTGTGGTACCTTATGACAGTTTAAAGCTGTCAAACCCTTCTAACAACCTCTTGACATCTCCGACAATCAGGCTCATTGAAAAATCTGCGCAGGTAGATTCATATTTGTTTAACTTAAAACGTTGACAAATAATTGAAAGTTTTTTAAATTAAGCAAACTGAAATGAAGCAGTTCACACACATTACCCACTTAATCTAATGGGTCTCTGACACTGTTCAGCTGTGTCTGTGTGCTAGGAGCTCCACTCTACCTCCAACCAATGATAAGTTCAGTAGTGGAACAGGTGATTTGTATAGGACAGGCATCATTCTCCTCAACTTCCCCAATACTCCTGTCACATGTAATTCATTGCAAATATTTTTAGTTTCTAGTCTTTGAAGGCATTTTATAAGGTTATGTATTGTTCTGCTATCAGGTAACTCATGATTCAAAATTCACTAACCCAAAGGAGTCATTTTCTTCAACTTAGCAACACACACAAAATGCTGGAGGAACTCAGCAGGCCAGGCAGCATCTATGGAGAAAAGGACAGTCAATGTTTCCGGCTGAGACCCTTCGTCAGGACTGGAGAAAAAAAGATGAGAAGTCAGAGTAAGCCGCTGGGGGGAGAGGAGGAAGAAATACAAGGTAGTAGGTGATAGGTGCAAAGATAAAGGGCTGGAGAAAGAAGACTCTGATAGGAGGACCAAATGGGGAATGGTGAAGGGCGGGGGCATTCTCAAACTGCAAGTTTGAGAAATCCATATTCATGCCAGCAGGTTGGAGACTATCCAGATGGAATATCAAGTGTTGCTCCTTCAACCTAAGTGTGGGCTCATCACGGCAGAAGAGGAGGCCTTGGGCTGACATGTCTGAGTGGGAATGGGAAGTGGAACTAAAATGGGAGGCCACTGGAAGATTCTGTTTTTTCTGACGTACGGTGTGTAGGTGCTCAGTGAGGCAGTCTCCCAATCTACGTCGGGACTCGCCAATGTACAGGAAGCCACACTGGGAGCACTGGATACAGTAGGTGACCCCAACAGACTCATAGGTGAAGTGTCACCTCATTTGGAAGGACCGTTTGGACCCCTGAATGGTAGTGAGGGAGAAGGTATAGGGGCAGGTGTAGCACTTAGTCACTTACAAGGATAAGTGCTAGGAGTGAGATCACTGGGGAGGGAAAAATAGACAAGGCAGTCGCGTAGGGAGCGATCCCTGCATAAAGCAGAAAATGGGGAGGGGGGGAAAGATGTGCTTGGCTTTGCAATCCTGTTGGAGATGGCAGAAGTTACGGAGAATTATGTGCTGGATGCGGAGGATGGTGGGGTGGCAGATGAGAACAAGACGAACCCTATCCATGGTGGGGTGGCAAGAGGGTGGGGTGAGGGCATGCACGAAATGGAAGAGATGCGGTTGAGGGCAGTGTTGATGATGGAGGAAGGGAAGAAGGAAGAAGGAAGACACTTGGAATGAAAAGCCTCATCCTGAGAGCAGATGTGGTGGAGACAGAGTCTGTTGGGGTCATCTACTGTATCTGGTGCTCCTGGTGTGGCCTCCTGTAATATCAATGAGACCTAACATAGATTGGGAGACCAGCAAAGCACCTACTCTCCACCCACCAGAAAAAGCTGGATCTCCCAGTGGCCAACCATTTTAATTCCACTTCCCATTCCCATTCCATCATTCAGTCCATGGGTTCCTCTACTGCTGCGATGAGGCCACACTGGAGGAGCAACACCTTATATTCTGTCAGCATAGCCTCCAACCTGATGACATGAACATTGATTTCTTGAATTTTTGGTAATCGCTCCCCCCGCTCACCATTCCCTAATCACATTTCTCTCTTTCACCTTATCTCCTTACCTGCCCATCACCTCCCTCTGCTGCTCCTCCCCTTTTTTCTTTCATCCATGGCCTGCTGTCCTCTCCTGTCAGATTCCCCTTTCCCCAGCCCTTTAAATCTTTTATCAATTAACTTTCCAGCCTCTTTACCTGCCCCCCCACCCCCGATTTCACCTATCACCTTCTACATTGTATTTTTTCCTCCCCTTCCCTTCCTCCACCTTCTTACTCTGACTTCTCATCTCCAGTCTTGATGAAGGATCTCGACTCAAAAGGTCAACTGTACTCTTTTCCATAGATGTTGCCTGGCCTGTTGAGTTCCTCCAGCGTTTTGTGTGCATTGCTTGGATTTCCCGCATCTGCAGATTTCCTCTTGTTTGTGACTTACTTTTAACTTGTTACTGTAATAACTTGGGGACAAAAGTAAAACAGAATTTATTTTAGATATCTTGTAGAAATGTCATGCTTCTGGGATGCTGGATATAATTTTCTTCCTCACAAAAGTGGCCTATAATCTCCAGAAAGAGTGCTACCAGCTGCCACTGAAGAGATAACCGCTAAATCGATTAACTGTTCTACCGCAGTGACTTAGTGAAGATTAACTCCATCAGCTTTGAAAAAAAATGGACATTAATTAAATAGGTCGGATATACATGTAAAATGGGTAAATAGTGACAGAAACTAAATTCAGTAGGAAGCTGTGTATTCATAGTCCGGCTAAGAAGAAAACGGGTTCTGAGTTTAGCCAGCTTCACTGCTGAGGATAAAAATAAAACAGATTATGTGACAGCATCATTAAAGAGGCATAAAATGTGTCAAGGTTAAACTGCTAGGGGCTAACTCCTAACTGTTGTGAAAGATTCACTTTGAAGACTGACTTGCATTTATTTAGCACCTTGTTCCATCTCTTAAAAGCACTTCACTTATAATGGATGTTTTATTTAATAGCCAAACCAGAGCGCTTAGTCATTCTGCTTCATTGCCTGAGGTAAAGTCCAAAAACAACAGAGATGCTGTGTTATTTCAAGCAGTTAATTGCTTTATCTGTTACTCTCTTCTTGATGCTGCCATCAGGAAGAAGGTACAGGAGCCTCAGGATTCACACCGCCAGATTCAGGAATTGTCATAACCCCTCAGCCATCAGGCTCTTGAACTTCGCTCAACTTCACTCATTCCATCACTGAAATATTCCCACAACCTATGGACTCACTTTCAAGGACTCTTTATCTCATGTTCTCAATATTTATTGCTTATTCAATTATTTAATTATTTATTTTTGTATTTGCGGTTAATTGTATTTTGCACACTGGCTGTATGTCTAAGTTGGTGCAGTTTTTAATTGATTCTATTAAATGTTATTCTATTATGGAATTACTGTAAATGCCCTCAAGAAATAAATCCCAGGGTTGTATACGGTGACATATATGTACATTGATAATAAATTTACTTTGAATTTATCTTACTAATAGCTGCTCAGTTTGAAATAAAATGACACATTACTGATTTTTTTTGTGACAGCTAAAAACTGCACTTTACAGAAGGCGTCAATAAACAGGCTGTGTAAACTGTGCCTACAGCTTGTCACAAGGTATTTGCACATAGTACATATTAATATAGCTGAACAGACGTCATTAATATTGACTAGATATTTACTTGCATCACGTTGAACCAAACGTGAAGTGAAGTTACTTTTAAGCATCGATTAAGTACTGTCCTAATTGAAAATGATGGCTCAGTAACTGCTGACTACATCTTGGTGGCAAAGTCTGAAAAGTACATAAAATTTAATCACTGAGCTTGACAATAAGCCTTCGATGTATATATATACATCTTTGCTGCCTGTCCCTATCCAAATGAGAAACAAGACTATAAACGTAATTCTGCAAATCTCCTATCTGTCTAAATCATGACAGCTAAATAAGTAATGAAATGGGTGGAGTAATGAATGCTGGTCTAATGACTGGGGTCTGACAGTTCAATGCGTGAAGGCACGGCCAAAGCAGTATTTATGTATCATTTCTCCTCCCCTACCCCCCCCCCTTACACCTAATGATTTCTTCAATAATTGAGTTGGATGCAGGTCTAATGCTCCCTCATAACCACCCCGTTAATATTATCTGTCATATTGAATACGTGCTCATTAATTGCATGGAAAAAGATGCTCTCAGTTCTTCTCCCCAAGTGAGGGTATTTAGGCATGAGTTGAGCAATTAGCATTCCAGCTGCTGGATCTTATTGAATATTCTTTTACAGAAATTGCCAAAACTTAATAATGATCACTATTATCCACTGAAAACATCATTGTGGGGTTAAAGTGGGTGGCAGAGATGATGGTTCTTAAGATATACAGATCTGTGAGCTAAGCTGCAGTGATACTTTGCAAATTATATTTCAAATCTAAAATCTAAGCTGTTATTGTGGCCAAAATTTGCATTGAGAATGATTGTGAAGCGTCGGACACATTATAATTAACTGAGGACTTGGACAACAACTGTTGAAGCAGTGAATGCACTTATGAACACAAAAAATTCAGATGTTACTTTCAGAGTTTTTGCACTCTCTGCTGTTTTGTGCTCATTGTTGTATCTGTTACTAGATATGTACTGCTTATTCTGTGAGCTTCATGCAAGCAAGGAATTTAATAACACCCTGGTGTATCTGACAAAAAAGTAACCTGAATAGATCTGAGACTCTTGCTCTTCCACTGGCTTTCCAGCTGATGAGCACAGTATTTTACTTTGCTTTCGTAGTTCAGATAACTCAGCGGCACAAACTTGGTACATCTGCCTGCCAGCATCTGTATCGTAAGTCAGTTACAGAATGAATCATTAGGTATTAGGGGGAAGAGGAAGAAAACATCGGTACTGCAGTCTTAAGATTATCTACAAAATTTTGTGTCGGGGTGAGTTTTTTTTAATGGTATTTTGAGATAACCTGTCTGGCCCAGAAAAAAAAAATGCATGGAGTTTCATTTTCTTGAATACAAATTAAAAGAAAGTCATGGAGGAATACAGTGTGGAAACAGGCCCTTTGGCCCACCTGGTCCTTGCCAACCACAGCATCCACCTTGATGGTTCCAGTTGCCCATAGTCAGCCGACAGCCCTCCAAGCTCTTCCCTCTCCATGTTCATACGTAAATGCCCCTTAAATATTGCATTTGTACCCACCTCAGCCCCTTCCTCTGGAAGTTTGTTCCAGCTAGTCACTACCCTCTGTATAACGAAGTTACCTCTCAGGTCTCTTTTAAATTCCTCCCTTCTCAGCTTGTATCTGTGTCGCCTCGGGAAAATTATCCACCTTATCTATACCCATGCCCTCATGATTTTATTGAAATTCTGTGAGATTCCCCCTCATTCTCCTATGCTCCAGGGAATAAAGATTAAGCCTGGCCAATCTCTCCTTATATTTCTAGTCCAGGAAGCATCCTCGTAAATCTCTTCTGCACCCTCTCCAACTTGACAATGTCTTTCTTTTAAAAAGATGACCAAAATAATGTTGGAAAATCTTTACATTAAGTCTATTTGTTCATCTTTTTCTGTTGTTTTCCTGATCCAACAGACTTACATTTACATTCAGTCAGACACTTTATTAGTTGCCTCCCGTACCTGCTAAAGTTGCCACCTGGTATATGTTCATGGTCTTCTGCTTCTGTAGCCCATCCACTTCAAGGTCTGATGTATTGTGCATTCAAAGATGCTCTTCTGCACAGCACTGTTGTAATGCAGGGTTATTTGACTTAATGTCGCCTTCCTGTCAGCTTGGACCAAGCTGGCCATTCTCTTCTGACTTCTTTCATTAATAAGGCATTTTTGCCCACAGAATTGCCACTCACTGGGTGTATTTTGTTTTTCACGCCATTCTCTGTAAGCTCTAGAGACAGCGAAAATTGCAGGAGATCAGCAGATTCAAAAGAATACTCAAACCACCCATCTGGTTCCAACAATTATCCCATGGTCAAGGTTACTTATATCACATTTGGTCCCCAATCTGATGTTTGGCATGAACAGCTGAACCTCTTGACCATGTCTACATGCTTTTATGCATTGGCTAATTAAATATTTGCATTAATGTAGCGGTTTGCTACACGCAGCGCTGAAATAACGACGCGTAGTCGATGAACTGCAGTTACAAAAGAGATTTTATTCGAACTTCACGGCCTCGCTTTAAAGCCTTCCTGATCCCGCCTTCCCCAGGCGCGGATGCTGTAGGGGGCACGTATTCACAGTCCTGTCCCGCGTGCGGGCTTTTCCCCTTGCTGGTGAAGCAGATTTGACGCCCTTTTGGGACTGGCCTTTATGCCAGCGCACTGACTATTTGTGAGCCGGTTCGAGTGCGCTAGGAAGTGGGTCGCCACATTAACCGATATACCTAATAAAGTGGCCACTGAGTGGAGTATTTCTGTAGATTATTTAAATCTAGTTTATAGTTATAAATCTGTCCTTTCTTGCTTGGACTCTGCACATCTTAGTGGGTCCTTTAATGCAACTATTTGGAGAATTACACTGTCTTCAACGAGTCACAGACCTTTGTATTGAGACCATGCTGAATAACACATGGATTTGAGAAAATCACAGCTGATATACCCAAGAGAAAAGTAACTTAGTGCCGTCCCTTCACAAATAAGAGAAAACTTCAGGTCCAAGTATCTACTAAAAGTAGTAATAGTATTTTACAGCTGTAGAAATAAGTTTTCATCTATTCATGGGTAGTTGCATCATATAAATAGTAGGACACTTGACTTCTGGTTCCTCCAAAATAATACGGTAGGAATTATTGCAGTATTGTAGTCTCTGAACCTTTTGGGGTCTCTGAATATTATTAATGTGCAGCATTTCAAATCTCAGGGCTGTGTTGTTTGATACATAGACTCATTTTCAAGTTCTAGAGCTGGATACCTTAAGAGCAATCTGTCCACTTACGATCAGCGGCTGTATAATATGTTCTGGACGTCCATGGTGTAATTTCAAAGATTAACATCATGAAACCATGTCGTACAATAGGAGACTATTCACCCCCATTGTTCCCATACTAGTTCTTTGAAAGTCATTGATGCATTTTTACCTTACGGCATTGCAACAACTCCCTTTTGAGCAATTATCTTTCATAAGTTACTACTACATCTGAACCCTCCAGCTTTTATACAGTGTCTAAATAATCACAAACCTTAATCTAAAGACATGGCCAAGGTTTCCAGTGAGGAAAGAGAAGTGATCAAAGGCACCAATTTAGTAAATATGACGACCGAGGCTAGAGTAGTGATCAGGGCTTCCTGGTTGGAAAGTATTGTGCATGACTGAGTTCACACAATTCCCTAGAGTAACCATGGAATCCTCCACCAAAGTTTCTACTGGAAGGATAATCACAAGGATGAGGCACACCGTGGTACCTCACACAAGGTCAGTGGCTTAAGGGAAGTGCGAATGTCAATTACTCAAGGAAAGATGTCATTGCATTGTCAAACAAGAGAAAATCTGCAGATGCTGGAAATCCGAGCAACACTCACAAAATCCTGGAGGAACTCAGCAGTATCTAGGAGAACAGTACAGTCGACATTTTGAGCTGAAACCCTGTCATTGCATTGTGCTGCTTTATAAATAAACACAGCCCTGGTTATGCATAAATTGTCCATTCAAATCCCAGGCCACTGCACATCCGAGGCCACCTGATCAAAATCCAAGCCATTCCCTTTGAATCTCTGCACTAAGTTTCATCGAATTCCCTAGAAGTGTTACGCAATCTGCAAACTGTCCGTTCAAACAGCAGCACTTGCTGCTGCACTCAGTAGAATGGGACAAGTTCAAAAGGGTGACTTATTTTAATCTACAAGGTTTCATTTTTTAATCTTTTTCTGATCCATTTCATTCTTTCCGAATGTAAGCATTGCTCCTAATGTTTTCCTGAGCCTACCTGCTCTGCTAAACAAACCTAATGGGCTATCCGCAGCAGACACCAATATCCTATCTGCTTAAAAGTCAGGGCCGAAAACCATGATCTATTTGCTGTCTGTTCAAATTCCAGGCAAGCCACTTTAAATCTCACAAATGCCTGAGAGTTGCAGCCTACTCCATCGTAATCCATGAAGAGTTTGATCCTTAGACTAATTTTTGAAACATAATCCATGGGCTGTGCTTTGAATATTAGGCCTTCCTGTTCAGTTGTTGGTTCTGCATAAATCAACTTGATGGATGACATGTTCAAGTCTCAGGGCAGACTGTTAAAATCTGTTAGCTGCCTAATGCAATTCATGGATTGTCTGTTCAAATTACAGGAATGTATGCTTGAATCCCAAGGGTTGCAAAATGTGATCCTTTTTGAATCCCAGGGCTATCTCTTTGAATCCCCAGGCTGCCTGTTCAAGTGTCAGAGTTGTGTCGTGTAATCCATAAATTCCCTGTTAAAACCTTAGGCTGTCTGTTCAAATTGCAAGCTGCCTGTTGCTTAGATCAATAGGCTTCCTTGTTTGAATTGCATTGCTGTTTATTCAAATGTCAAACCTGCACAGCATAACATACAGGCTGGTCTGTCTGAATCCCAACGAAAACCACTTGTATTTCACAGCATCCTTTTAAATCCTTGGGAAATCAATCGTGTCTGAAATTTAGCTACGACTTTGAACACAAAAGCAAATTAGGATGCCAATATAGAGCAATTCCAACAACAACAAAAAAGTGTTCAGATTGCTAACCTAAAGGACCATTATATTTCAAAGTGGATTTTGTCCCTCCAACAGTTCTGGATTTTGAAAATCCTTGAGACATGCTATAATTGAGAAGCAGTTTGTTCCTGTGCACGAGCAGTAGGTGGTAATCTGTGGACCGCCTTTGTCAATTCAAGCCGCCCGCTCAGCTCAGAAGTGTGTGGTTTGAAGGTTTGGATTGTATAGCATAATCAGTAGCTGTTTGTTCAAATTCATGAGTTACATAGTTGAATCTTCAAACTGAAGCACAATCACAGGGTGGCTTCTTCTTATCCAGAAGGATGCTTGATTGCATTAGTAACTTAAAAAGTCAGTAAGTACAGCAAAGAAGCAGACCCTTTGGCCCATCTAGTCTGTGCCAAACCATTTAAACAGCCTACCCTCATCGACCTGCACTGGAACCATTGCCCTCCAAACCCTAACATCCATATCTGTATGCAAACTATTCTTAAATTTTGAAATCGAGCTCACATGCAAAACTTGCACTGGCAGCTTGTTCCACACTCTCATGACCCACTGGGTGAAGGTGTTTCCCCTCATGTTTCCCTTAAACTTTTCACCTTTCACACTTATTTATCTAATTCGCAGATTGGGTCAAACTGACCGAGCTTGGAAGAAAGTCCGGTTGAAGGGTCTTGACCCGAAATATTAACTGTCCATAGCTGCTGTCTGACCAGCTGAGTTCCCCCAGTGCTGCTTGTGTTGTGCCTGGAGAAAATTCAGAAGTCCAATCAAAAGAAATGCTCATCTGAAGTGGTAAAGCAACAGATTCAGCCACAGATCTGGTTGGGCTTGTGGCCAGGGTGTGCGTGCATTGGAGTCAGAGTAGAGTCTCCTGATTTCCGTACCTATCGGTGTTGACAGCACTTCGGCACAGTTTACACGATGGGAAGAGGAAAAGAAAATGAGTGGCCAGCTGTCTTGTTTGGTATTGACTGCCACGCCAGATCTTCAGCATCTTCAGGTGTCAGATAATGAAGGAGGCAGAGGACAAGTCAAGCCACTCGCCAAGGAGCATGGTCACACTTATTGACTCTGATCCATGATACCAATGCAAACAGGTCAATGCTGATCCATTGGTTCAGACCTACTATATGCAGAAGATAGTGACATCATCCGTATGTAAGGAGGCTTTAACCTGGGTGCCTCCACTGTCCAGTAATGGCTCCACTTTTATGCCTGTGCCCTACCTGAAGGACTCATTGTATGTGGCACACGACAAGACAGGAAAATGTGGGTGACTCTGTCCTATTTCAGACTTCAAAGGAAGCCATTTGTCTCGAACCCAATGATTTGAACTGTAGTGCAAGAATCTGTGTGGAGCAGTTGAATCTAATTCCCAATCACTCTCCGAACGCCCATTTCAGAGAGCACAACCAATACATACGTGTCTGATATCGTGTTGAATGTCTTCTCCTGGTTCAAGTTGACCACACATGTCCATCCCTTTGTTCTGCATGTAGTCAATGGAATCATTGAGCAGCTGAATACTGTCAAAGACTTTCTGGGCAGGGGTAGTATAGATGTGGTCTGCATAGATCATTTGCCCCAGAGCAGACTTAACCAGCTTGACAAAGGCATTGGACAAGATCTTGTAATTCATAATCAACAGTGAGATGGGTCTTCAATTCCTGACAAGCCTCTTCTAACCCTTCTCTTTGTAGTTGAGGGTACTTCCTTATGAATTCTAAGGAGCTACCAGTGATAAACAGATTGTTGTACACTTTCAGCAGGTTTGGGCCCAAGTACAACTCAGCCCACAAGCCATCACTTCCTAGAGTCTTATTTGAGTCAAAGGAACAGATGCAGCCTCCAGGCTGAGTAGCTGCTCCAGATTCTCCGAATTGTTGTGGCCTCCTTGATAGAGGACAGGAAGTTCTGTGAAGCTGTGCTGTCTGTGATCTTCCTGTCATACAGACCAGCCTGGAAGAATCTGCAGATGCTCAGTAGGTACAGCTGAGGATTTTACTGGACTGTCCTCCTCTCAAGACCATGGATCGCAAACCTTTTGGAACAAGAAGCATAAGCATGTTTCATCCTGCTTCATGGAATGGACACAGGATTGTTGAACATGTTGCAGGATTCTTGGTATTCTCTTTGGTTGCTTTCTACCAATGTCTTTGGGAGTTAAACAGGTGCCTCGTGGTTCTCCAGCCTATGTAGTATCTCTTAATCTCCTCAATATTCTCTGGGGTCATTAGTTTTACATTCAGCTTCCATGTCCCTCTGCCTAATTGACTTCTGGTCTTCCAGTAAGAGACAGGAGGCTGGGGTCAGAGAATAATGCCTGCATGTTATTAGTGAATCTTGACAGCCCTTGACATGGAGAAAGTCTGTCCATCTGAGCCATCTGATTCTGACCTGTTGAACATAGAAAAATACAGCACATTACAGGCCCTTTTGGCCCACAATGTTGTGCCGACCATGTAACCTACTCTAGAAACCGCCTAGAATTAATCTACCGCATAGCCCTCTATTTTTCTAATCTCATGTACCTATCTAAGAATCTCTTAAAAGATCCTATCATATCCGCCTCCACCACCATCGCCAACAGTGCATTCTACACACTTACCACTCTCTGTGTGAAAAACTTACCCCTGACATACCCTCTGTAGCTACTTCGAAGCACTTTAAAACTATGCCCCCTTGTGTTAGCCATTTCAGCCCTGGGAAAAAGCCTCTGGCTATCCACATGATCAATACCTCTCATTATCTTATACACCTCTATGAGGTCACCTCTCATCCTCCGTCGCTCCAAGGACAAGAGGCCAAATTCATTCAACCTATTCTCATAAAGTACTCTCTCCAATCCAGGCCACATCTTTGTAAATCTCATCTGAACTCCTTCTATATATCTACACCCTTCCTGTAGTGAGCTGATCAGAACTGAACACAGTACGTCAAGTGGGGTCTGACCAAGGTCTTATATAGCTGTAACATTACCTCATGGCTCTTGAACTCAATCCCATGGTTGATGGATGCCAACACACTATACACCTTCTTAACAACACTGTCAACCTGTGCAGCAGCTTTGAGTGTTCTATAGACTCGGATGCCAAGTTCTCTCTGATCCTCCACACTGCCAAGAGTCTTATTATTAATACTACATTCTGTCATCATATTTGACCCACCAAAATGAACCACCTTACACTTACCTGGATTGAAATCCATCTGCCACTTCTTAGCACAGTTCTGCATCCTATCAATGTCATGCTGTAACCTCTGACAACCCTCTAGACGATCCACAACACACCCAACCTTTGTGTCATCCGCAGACTTACTAACCCACCCTTCTACTTCTTCATCCAGGTCATTTATAAAAATCAGAAAGCAGTGGGGTCTCAGAACAGATCCCTACGGAACATCACTGGTCACCAACCTCCATGCAGAATACAAACCATCTACAACCATCCTTCTGTGGGCAAGCCAATTCTGGATCAACAAAGCAAGGTCTCCTTGGATCCCATGCCTTCTTACATCCTGAATGGGCCTTGCATGGTGAACCTCACCAAATACCTTACAAAAATCTATATAACTACATCCTCTGCTCAATGTGTTTTGTTACATCCTCAAAGAATTCAATCAGGCTTGTAAAACACATTCTGCCCTTGACAAAGCCATGCTGACTATCTCTAATCAAATTATGTCTCTCCAAATGCTCATAAATCCTGCCTCTCAGGATCTTCTCCAACAACTTGCCCACCGTTGAAGTAAGACCTCTGGTCTTTAATGTCCTGGGTTATCTCTACTCAATTTCTTGAAGAAGGGAACAACATTTGCAACTCTCCAATCCTCCAGTACTTCTCCCGTCCCCATTGATGATGCAAAGATCATTACAGGAGGCTCAGCAATCTCCTCCTTCACTTCCCACAAAACACTGGGGTATCTCTCATCTGGTCCTGGCAACCTACCTAAATTAATGCTTTTCAAAAGATCAAGCACATCCTCTTTCTTAGTGTCTTTATGCTCAAGTATTTCACTCTGCTGTAAGTCATCTCCACAATTGCCAAGGTCCTTTTCACTGGTGAATACTGAAGCATTCATAAAGTACCACAGCTACCTCCTCCAGCTCCGTGCACATGTTTCCACTATCATTTCTGATTGGTCCTATTCTCACGTGGCTCATCCTCTTGTTCTTCACATATTGTAGAATGCCTTGGGGTTTTCCTTAATCCTGCTCACCAAGGCCTTCTCATGGGCCCTTCTAGCTCTCCTAATTTCAGCTCCTTCCTGGCATCCTTGTAAGTTTCTAGTATATTGTGTTATCAATACCTAGATTCTTGAATCTTTCATAAGTTTTTTCTTTTCTTCTCAACTTGATTTTCCACATCCTTTTTATACCATAGATCTTTTATCCTACCATCCTCTCCCTGCCTTAATGGAACATACCTATGCAAAATGCCATGGAAATGTTCCCTGAACATTTGCCACATGTCTGCTGTGCATTTCCTTGAGAACATCTGCTCCCAAGTTCCTGCCTAATAACATCATATTTCCCCCAGCCCAATTAAATGTTTTCCAAATTGTCTGCTCCTATTCCTCTCTAGTTGTGATCATTACCTCCAAAATGCTCTCCCACTGAGAGATCTGACACCTGACCAGGTTCATTTCCCAATACCAGATCAAGTACAGTCTCTCCTCTAGTTGGCTAATATACATATTCCATCAGGAAACCTTCCTGAACACACCTAACAAACCCTATCCCATCTAAACCCCTTGCTCCAAGGAGATGCCAGTCAATATTAGGAAAGTTAAAATCTCCCATCACAACAACCCTAATATTATTGCATCATTCCGGAATCTGCCTCCCTATTTGCTTCTCGATGTCCCTGTTACTATTGGGAGATCTATAAAAAACACCCAGTAGTTATTGCCCCCTTCCTGTTTCTGACTTCCTCCCACACTGATGTAGTAGGCAATCCTTCCATGACCTCCCCCTTTTCTACAGCCGTCACACTATCCTGACGAGCGATGCCATGTCCCCACTTCTTTTGCCTCCCTCCCTGTCCTTTTTGGAATATCTAACGCCTGGCATACTCAGCAGCCATTCCTGCCCCTGAGACATCGAATTCTCTGTAGTGGCCACAATGTCATAGTTCCACATATTGATCCACGCTCTAAGTTCATCCATCTTGTTTATGATAGTCCTTGCATTAAACTAGGCACATCTGATACTATCAGGCTGAGTGCAGCTTTTTTTGTATAATCTGCCTATCCTTGCTCACAAACTCCATACAAGCTGTCTCTACATGTGCGGCAACCACCCCGTCCTCTGCCTCTTCACTTCTGTTCCAGCCCCCTGCAAATCTAGTTTAAACCCTCTCCAATAGCATTAGCAAACCTCCCCACCAGGATATTGATGCCCCTCTATTCAAGTGCAACCCGTTCATTTTGTACAGGTCACACCTGCCCCAATGAGGTCCCAGTGATCCAGAAATCTGAATCCCTGCCCCCTGCTCCAATCCCACAGCCACGCATTTATCCTCCGCCACATTCCATTCCTATACTCACTGTCGTGTGGCACAGGCAGCAATCCCGAGATTACTATCCTTGAGGCCTAGCTTTGCAGCTTCCGTCCTAACTCCCCGTATTCTGCTTTCTGGACCTCCTCCCTCTTTCTGCCCATATTATTGGTACCAATATGTACCACGATCTCTCGCTGCTCACCTACCCATTTCAGGATATTGTGGACATGTTCAGAAACATCACGAACCCCGGCACCTGGAAGGCAAACAACCATCCGTATTTCTTTTTCACGTGCACGGAATAGCCTATCTGTCCCCCTAACCATAGAGACCCTATTACTGCTGCCATCCTCTTCTGTTCACTATCATTCTGAGCCACTGGGCCAGAATCAGTGCCTAAGGCACAGGCAATGTTGCTTCCCCGGGTAGGTCGTTTCCCCCTCCCCCCACCCCAACAATGCTCAAAATGGAGTGCATTGTTAAGGGAGACCGCCACAGGGGTGCTCTCTACTACCTGATGTTCTCCCTTTCCTCTCCTGACAGTCACCCACTTATCTTATGGCCCCTGTGTGACTTCCTGGCTGTAACTCCTATCGATCATCTCCTTACATTTCCTAACAAGCTGCTCCAGTCCCCTAACTTGGTCTCTAAGGAGCTGCAGCTCGATGCGCCTAATGCAGACGTGGCCATCAGGGTGGCTGGAAGTGTCCTGGATACCCCACCACCAACACCCAGAGCAGAAAAGTGGCCTTGCAGTCATACCTACTATTCTTAAGTTAGAGGGAAAAAGAGATATGAAAGTAACTTACCTCTTTGCCTTTCCTAGGCTCCAAGGTGGTTTATGGACGTACCCCACTAGCAGGGGTGCTGACAGAATTGCACAACTTTGCATCTTTAACCACTGAAGGGATTGTCCAGTCTGCAGGCAGCACTGCCACATAGTCCAGGCACATTGATGATGCTGTTGAAGTCACCCACAGCAGGGTTCGCAGGCCAGAAGCACAACAACCTCTGCCTCCCAACCACACCATCACGATCACCCCTGACTCGTGCAAAAACTCAGACTCTCGCAGAAAAGTTACATCTGCCTTGGCCTTCACAAGATATTCCAAGTTGTTTTTAACAGTGCACATGTCATTAGCAATCTTGAATATGTCATTGGAGCTGTACTTAGCCAGACAGTCATAAGTGTAAAGTGGGGGTTACGCACACAGCCTCACGGTGCACCTGTGCTGGTGGAGAGTGTGGAGGAGCCTATCCAAATTTCTTGCAGTTTGCAAGTATGGAAATCGAGGATCCAATTCCACAAGGAGGTATTGAGGCCAAGGTCTTGAAGCTTATTGATTAGTTTTAAGTAGATTAAGTAGGGAGTGGCTTCCCTTGTTTTAGCGCAGGTGGTATTACTGCTGTGAGATCAGTCTGTATTCCTATTATTTTGGAGTGTTCAGAGCCTGGATTTATGCAGTGTCTCCCAGAGTTAGGCTGCGATATGCTGGCAATCTCTTCAGCTGAACATGGCTGGCTATTGGGTCTCGTCCTCGTAGGTGGCCCTCTATTTTGTTGTTTCATCTGCTGGCATGTCACCTTGCTATTAGCGAGTTCATCCCCCGATGAGCAAAAGATACTGCCATCTGTCTGGAACATCATTTTCCTCTTCCTTTTATAAGGTCCGTGCCATTTTGTTTGCCTCAAAAGGTATAAAGAATCTGAGAAAAACACACTTAAAGGGACATTAGTCAAAGTGCTCGGAAAAGGTAGGAGCAACGATATTTGATGTGCTCCAAAGGAAAAAAGCCATAGAGCATTGTTTAAATAATGTTTCTGAATAGCAAGATTATCCCTATGCTCTATGGGATAATAACAGCAAATCTTGATCAAAGGTACCCTTTCTGTAATGTCTTCATGAATGCATTATATGCAGTATCTGCTGAGTCTCTTTCAACTGGGGCTACACCTAAATCTATCAGGCAGTCTGTGACAGGGTTATAATGTTCTAAACTGGCTCAACACCTTCCAATGGGTTCATGACATGAATACGTAATGACATGTTCTTAAATTGTGCATAATTCCTTGCTTGCCTGAATGACAGTTGTCACTGTTACAGTTGCATTTTGTTGCCATCATGAAATGGATAGTGAGAAACACATTTCACATTTCATCCTGCAAAGTTTTGTTATTTGCAAAAATAATTGCTGTACTAAAAATACTAAGACTGATTACTTTTTCTTCCACTTTATCTTTAACTTTATCTTCAGATTTCATTACAAATTAAACCCATTCCCCAAAATTTCTCTACAACCAATTCTCTCTGAGATAAGAATCTAAGTGCAGGACCAGAACACTTGGAATCTCAGATTTGCTCCACCAGGACAATTTGGCTCAAGCTACTCTGCAGTGTTCTAAAACTATGTTATTCCGGGAATCAACAAACACAAGACATTCTGCAGATGCTGGAAATCCAAAGCAACACAGACAAAATGCTGGAAGAACACAGCAGGTCAGGCAGCATCCTAGGAAATGGACAAAAAGTTGCATTTCGGGACCCTTCTTTATTCTGGGAATGAATTGAATTGAATTAACTTTATTACTTACATCCTTCATTTACACGAGGAGTAAAAATCTTTACATGATGTCTCCATTCAAATGTGCAGTGTGCAATCATAGTAATTTATAATAAATAGTATGTACAACAGGAAAACATAGAAATACAGTTGCAGCAGCATGAATTAAGCAGTCTGACGGCCTGGTGGAAGAAGCTGTCCCGGAGACTGTCGGTCCTGGGGTTTCTGCCGTGGTACCACTTCCTGGATGATAGCAGCTGGAACAATTTGTGGTTGGGGTGACTCAGGTCTCCAATGATCCTTCGGGTCCTTTTTACACACCTGTCTGTGTCCTGAATAGTGAAAAGTTCACATTTACAAATGTGCTGGGCTGTCCGCGCCACTCTTTGCAGAGCTCTGTGATTGAGGGAGGTACAGTTCCCAGACCAAGCAGTGATGCAGCCAATCAGGACGCTCTCATTCATGCCCCTGTAGAAAGTTCTTAGAGCTGGGGAGGTATACCAAACTTCTTCAACCATCTGAGGTGAAAGTGGCGCCATTGTGCCTTTTTCACCGCACAGCCGGTATGTACAGACCAAGTGAGGTCCTCGGTGATGTTTATGCTGAGGAACTTAAAGCTGTTCACTCTCTCAACCCCAGATCCGTTGATGTCTATTAGGGTTAGCTTATCTCCATTCCTCCTGTAGTCCACAAGCAGCTCCTTTGTTCTTTCAATGTAGAGGGAGAGGTTGTTTTCTTGACACCACTGTGTCAGGGTGATGATTTCCTCTCTGTAGGCTGACTCATTATTATTTGAGATCAGGCCAATCAGTGTAGTGTCGTCAGCAAATTTAATTAGCAGATTGGAGCTGTGGGTGGTGACACAGTCATGGGTATACAGAGAGTAAAGGAGGGAGCTTAATACACAGTCATGAGGGGCACCTGTGTTGGGGATCAGAGGGGCAGGAGTGAGGGAGCCCACTCTTACCACCTGCCGACAATCTGACAGGAAGTCCAGGATCTAGCTACACAAGGCAGGGTGAAGGTCAAGGTCTCTGAGCTTCTTGTCAAACCTGGAGAGAATTATGGTGTTGAATGCTGAACTGTAGTCCAAGAACAGCATTCTCACATAAGCATCCTGCTTCTCCAGATGTGTAAGGACTGTGTGTAGAGGTTTGGCTATTGTGTTGTCTGTCAATCAGTTATGTGACTGTTGGGGAGCATTCTGGAGTTATGTGATAGATATTAATTCAAGCAAGAACCAGTCTTCAGTTCTTATTGTAAATTGCAAGCAGTGAATTGAAGTTAAAAGCACAAGCTGGCCCACAGACTAAAGGATATGGTTTGCAAAATGTTGATCATGTGGTATTTGCATATATATCAGCCAAACGTTAAGACAATGGGCTTGTCCTGCGTCAATCCATGCAACATGTACAAACAAGCTGGATGAACTCAGCAGGTCGGGCAGCATCCATTGAAAGGAGCAGTCAACGTTTTGGGCTGAGACCCTTCATCGGGACTGAAGAAGGAGGGGGCAGGGGCCCTATAAAGAAAGTGGGGAGAGGGGGAAGGTGCAGTTGAAAAACCAATCAGAGGAAAGATCAAGGAGTGGAGAAGGGGAAGCAGGGAGGGGATAGGCCGGAGAGGTGTAGAAGGAATGTAAGGGGAAAGCACTATGGGTAGTACAAGAAGGCAGAATCATGAGACAGGTGATAGGCAGCTAGAAGAGGAGGCGGAGTGAAAGTGGGATGGGGGAAGGGAGAGGGAGGAGGGAATTACCAGAAGTTGGAGAATTCGATGTTCATGCCAAGGGGCTGGAGACTACCCAGACGGTATATGAGGTGTTGTTCCTCCAACCTGAGTTTGGCCTCATCACGGCAGTAGAGGAGGTCATGTATGGACATTTCCTAATGGGAACGTGAAGCAGAGTTGAAGTGGGTGGCAACCGGGAGATCCTGTCTGTTGTGGCGGACGGAGCGGAGGTACTCGACGAAGCGGTCCCCCAATCTGTGTCGGTTCTTGCCGATGTAGACTCTTTGATCATGTCCTGACCCAGACACGGTAACATCGAGTTCTCCTTCTGCAGAACACTTTTCAGATGACCAGCTATGTTTGTTGTCGAAAATACTTATTCCAGGGTGCCTATGCTGTCAAAGCAGAAACAATATGAGTTTAATTAATTGTCTTTGCTAGATCTGAGTCTTTCATCACATTGCTGTCTATCACCTGAAAAACATTGCACCACATCTTAGATATTAGTATTTGCATTTCAGACAGACATCAGCCAGGAGATTACTGGTTTTGCATTTTCACATTCATCAGAAGAATATTTCTCTTCTACAGAGTGGCAATTCTTGTTTGGCAAGTGGCAAGATTGCTTTGTGTTCATTCCACTTTTGAATATTCCTCTACAAGTAGGGCTGGTAGCACAGACCCAGTTATCTCATTGTATCATTGTATAGAGAACAATAATTTAGTCTGCATTCTAGAGTTCCCTTTCACCAATATCCTCATCCTCAACCAAACACTGCAAACAAATCTGATTTGAGCGATCTTTGTTTAACTAAGGGTTTACAGTGCAACGTCTGTCACTGACAGCTTTCAATGACCTCTCCTGTTTTAGAGGTGACCTTTGGATTATTAGCAAAAGGCAAACCACAATTTAGTATAAGGGTCATTCAAAACATTTTGCTGTCAGTGCTTCAAAAATCAAACGACTTCTTGCTTGTGCTGGTGCAAGAGTTAGAAACCATTTATTGCCTTCCTGTGGCATTATATAATACTCAATGCTCTCAATTTGATAGAAATATTTCAATTCTTCTACATGAATAGCACAATTGTGAAAATAATTATATAGTCCCTCCTAACTTCACCTCTTTCATCCCTCCTCCATTTCTAAACTCCTTCACTTTCAGTATCCTCCGACTCCTCCTGCCCTCTCAAAGGCCCTTCAATTCAGCACTGCCATTTCCCTATTTGTAGGACATTCTGAATACATTCTTGGTTGTCTCCAATTCCTAGGTTCCAGCCATGGTCACCACACCAGTCCAGGCTCCCAGGCTTTTACCCGGCCGTTTCCCAAATGAGCTCAGACCTCCCACTCCTAATCCCAGCCCATTCCTGGCCACCTTTTGGCTGCACACTTCCTCACTTTCTCCATGCCAGTTGTGCTCCATCCATACACTTGACCCCATTTCCACCATTCTCTGGCTGCGTATCCACACTCCTCTCATGTTCCTAGCCCCAGAAGCAGCCACACATCTGGCTTCACTTCCAGCTCCAGCAATGTTACCGGCCATTTCTGACATGGTTAGTTCAGGCTAAAGAAAGCAAATGTGGCTAGCTCATGAACCAGGTTCAAGCATAAACAGATGCCCTGTGCGAACCTATTTACATTGCATTTTCAATGCTGTAAAATTGTTATTTGCACATCAGTCCAGATTCTTAACTATGTATTTCAGAAACAAAGTCATTTGGCAAAATCAAGTTGTGCTTTATTCTGAAGTGTAACAGTCACTTGGATCACAAACTACAAGAAAAATTTCAAGTGAAGTCAGTTCATGTAGTTTTGCGGCCTAAATGCTGGATTGTCATGCAAAAGATGGGATTGTTTGATCACTCTGCATCGGTATGAAATAGTCTCGGCTTCACAGCACCAACACATTTCAGCAGCTTAAGTGCAGCACAAGAGTGTTACACAAGACACCCATTGACTAGCGCACTGGAACATCATAGAAGTAAGAAAATAAATAGTGTACAAATCAAACAATGTTGGCCATGTCAATGAAGGAAAGCATTTTTAATTATTTATTATTAAATGAAAATTCAGCTTCCAAGTTACTTTCTCTCTCAAATAAATAAAGCTTCTGCCTTCCGAATACACCATCAATGGAGAAGTATTCATTGCACTGACCTTTGGTTTTTCATTCATTCTGCATTATCAGTCAAGTGGGATAATTGAATGATAATAATTAAGAATTAAGACTATATGTGATAGAAATGTTACTACTTTACAATGGTTAAAGCATCAATCTGTCTTAAAGCTTTACTGTCACAGCGCAGAATTTAGATTTCAAGGAAACCTTACTTCAGCATTGAAGTAAACTGTATTAAATAAAGCATGGTACAGTAAACTATTCCTGGGGTGAACGGTGGCTCTGAGGAGTATCAGTTAAAGGATTCCCAACCAAAGTTAAGAGTGGATTAACTAAAAACCAGGAACAGCCCGGGCAGCTGTATGACACACCTGCAGTGTCGCCACAGTCTGAATCTCGCTCCGTCACGTTGGTTCAAACAAGCGTGAAGCAGTTTATGATTAATTATTTGCACTGCTCTTGTTCATTACTCATTACAGGGCAACACTGCAGTATGTCTGATAGCAGCAAAACAGCCGGCCTGATAACAGTATCAAAATAAAACACAGCAAGATAACAGGATCTTTGCAGACTGAAAGAAAGGGAGAAGGCAGATTTGAAACTGGTAGGAAGTCTGATATCTATGGAATGTAAAATGGAGAGGACAAATAGAAAGAAAATATTGAAGGGAAAACACAATACAAATGCAACGAGATTGGTCACCACATCTCTTCTAAACATTAGATGGCCATATGGCTAAGGAGTTACATTTAAATGCAGCAGAAATAAATTGACTGAAGTGGTTCATCTAGTTCTTGTTCTGAAATGGCACCTCAGAATCCAGTTGAATGGACTTCTCAACCCTGTCTTTAATTTTAAAAGGGGAATATATGAAGCTTTAGCATTCTATATTGAGATCACTAATAGGTAATGAGTAGCACCGACTAAGATTTTTTAAAATATCAAATGTATCTAATTATACATTGTTGCTTTATCTTGTTTGTTTTGATATTTTTAGACAGCTGCTGCCAACTGCCTTGTTTAGTCATTAGAAATTTCTCAGCAAAAAATGACTTTGAACTCCAAACAGCAAAATCATTCATTGAAAATACATCCTTAAGTACAAAATGTGTAATAAATAAATATCAATTTTGAGAAGAATCAGAGCTCAGTTTGACATTTTGCTTATTCAATGTCCACAAGCGTACACTTCCCAACAAGAATATAAGAACAGAGTTACAGTAAAGAAGACTTTGCTAATTTTTCTTACAAAGTCCTGTACTACACTGGCTAAATGAGCAAATCCCATCAACCCCTGCCCTCTTTTCTCCCTCTAGCTGAGATTTGCCAAGTTGAAACAGAGTGAAAAATAAAGTGTGCAGTTCGTGGTTTATATGAGCCAGCAATCTACTGAGCCAGGCAACATGCTTAACTCAAGCAGCTTAGATTTTACAGATATATACAGTACTCTGTTATTAACTACAAGTTCATCAATTCAACTCAATTGTCCAAGGTCCTTTTGTGCTTTTTATCCCTTTCATCTCAAAGGCATGGCTATCTGAACCCTGCAAAATACTTGAGCCTGCCTCATCACTTAACATCTTCCCATTTTGCCCTTTGAGCCAGCTGTGTTTACACGTTCAATTCTGTCTGACTCTCTCAACTGATAAGGGCTACCAAATATGTTTACTCACAGATCTGAAGGATCATTATTTTGGTTCATTTTTTTTGCCAGAGAATAAATCACACTTATGGTGATTATACGGTCTGTTTTGTTGAGTTTATTGTAATATTCACTAGTATGGTCACATACAGATACCACAAAGACTTGCATACAGCAGCATCACATATTCTTGGGACAACAACTCATAATATAAATAATATCAGACAGTGAAGAGTGATTAAAACAAGACTTTAATGTGATAAAAAGACAATCAAAGACAAGTCCAAGGTAGTGCAAGGTCCAAGATATTGCTCCATTGCTAAGTTCAGCTTAGAAATTCAGAGATAGTTATCCTGTGATAGGGGTGGGGAAGCCCTGGAGGAAGGGATGCGCAGTGTGATGGCCACTCCCATGCAATAAATCGTTCAGATTGATTCCTAAACCAATGTGGCCAAAAGTTTTAGGATGATCAAGGCCTGGGCATTCAGGACATAAGTAATAGAATTAGAATTTATTTAAATCTTACATCCATCCCACAACGGGAGGGAGTAAAAATCTTTGCGTTTTGACTCTGTTGCGATGTACAGACATGCAAATTTAAAAATCTAATGGCTTGTAGAAGGAAGCTGTTCCATAGCCTGTTGGTAATTGTAATTGTATCAAACACGGCTGCAATCCACTAAGAAAGCTCTAGTGAATTATCTGGCCTTTTGATATGTGAAGATGGTTGATGTTCTATCCAGGACATCAATGTGACCTCTGTTATGATCCCAGCCCCCTCCTTTGTGAGAATCGCAAGAGCACCCGTCGAAAGGGGGGGGGGGTCAGTAGACCCAGTAGGAGAGAGAGAGAGAAACGTGCCAAATTGCACGTCCCCACCCGGGATACAGAATAAGACAACAGCGACTATTGTCTCATGGAGACCATGTGAAAAGCCCTCGGGCAAGGTGGGCTGGTTGAGAGAGAGATTGCATCATCCCAACCTGATTGACACCTGCGACCCCGTGAGGAAGTATAAAGGAGAGTCTCAGGGGGACAGCCCCCTCAGACGCACCGAGAAGACACGAGAGAGTGATCCCGCAGCAGTGGGAAGCCATTCTGAAGGAAGCCACGTGCGTTAGATTCCGGGATTGGAATTTGTGGCTGGAATCACAGAAAACCGCTTTTAACTAACATCGGGGAGAGGAAACCAACGCTCCCCCGATTTCACGGAAGATTCATCAAGACTCGGCAAGTTCTTTCTCTTCTCCCCCAATCTCTCTCTCTCGGTCGCCCCACGTAAAACCCAGCGATTTTCAAAGGGCTGAGGCCTGCAGACTTTCAGAGTGACTTTTATATTTCCAACGGACAATCTATTAACCCCTAGACATCAGCAGAGCTCACTTCTTAATGATGATTATTACTATACCCGCGCTTTAGATTGAGTGTTGACGATGTGCATTATCTGAATGTATGTATTAACCCTACTTTTGTGTCCCTTTATAAATAAAACGTTTGAAAATAGTGACAACAGACTTCAACGGACCTCTCTATCTTTGCTGGTAAGTTCCCCAGTTGCGGGATTCATAACAGTTGGGGGCTCGTCCAGGATTTGACACCAAATTGGGAGGCCAGTGAATCGGGCTTGTAAATCAAAAACTTGAATCTGGTTACACGGGTAGCCAGACGGGAAACCAGCAAAGATGGACATGGGTGAATTTATGGAAAACCCGACGGTGGGGGCGCTAGAGGCGGCCACCAAATCAGACTTGTTAAATTTGGCGAAGGGGTTGGACCTCACAGAAGTGAGGTCGTCCATGAAAAAGCGGGAGGTACGAAGGGCCATAACTCAGTATTACGTTGGGAAGAATGTGTTTGAAGATGAGGTATTGGAAGATATCCCTGAAAAGGTACCATCAAGTGGGACGGTTCAGTTAGAGGTGGAGAAATTAAAGTTGGAACGTGAAATTAAGTTAAAAGAGCTGGAAGCGGCTGAGGGAGAGAGAGAAAGGCAAAGAAAGCATGAAATTCACCTAAAGAAGCTAGAAGCAGAAGAGAAAGAGAGGGAACGGGCCGAGAAAGAGAGGGATACGGGCGCTGGTTAGCCGTAAGGTACTAGAACTTGGTCGGGAAACGGGCATGGTAAAGGTGGAAGGAATAAATAAACAGATAGAAATGGTGCCCTTATATAAGGTCATTCTGGATTGTGAGCTGGTGTATGGATCAGTTGAAATAGGGGTGCCCTCAGAATTCCCGAGAGCTGACGTGGACATCCTGCTGGGGAACGACTTAGCAGGGGGTAAGGTTTGGCCAGCAATGCTGCCGACCTGGCGACCGGAGAGTGTGGTGGCCCCACCCCTAGTGCTCAAGGACCATCTCGCTGGCACGGTCACTCGCAGCATGTCGAGAGAGACAGCTGTGAACGAGAGCAGTTTAAATCTGGCCAGTTTTGATTTGGCCGAGACGTCTTTGCTGACCCTGTGCCATGCGGGTTTAGAGGGTGGTAAGACGAAGGGTAGTAAAGTGAAAGGGCGTAAGGGAAAGGAGATAGATCTGCTTTTAGCAAAGAGAAAGGTCCTAAAGGTAGGAGATAAAGATGAGAAACAGATAAAGCTGTTGAAAGGTCCGGAGTTGGACATGGATGATCTGTCTGGTTTGGCAGAATTGTTTGAAGAACTTGAGAGTTCTAAAGGTGTTCCCGATAATGAGAGGAGGGCAGTCCTAGATGGAAAGGATACCCTTGCCTCGAAAGGGTCTGCTGAAAGGGCTGAGGAGGTTGTTTCAGCTCACAGGGTTGCGCCTTCCCCGGGTTGGAGCTGCCCAGAGAGTAACTGGGAGGATCGGGGGAAGTTAGAATTTGAAAAAGGTACGGGTGTTGAAAGCCTGGAAGAGGCCAATGTCCCATTTGAGTGTGTCCGAGATGGGGATGCACGAGGTTCTGAACCTGGTAACGGAGCTCAGAAGAAGTCTGAGGTATCTGATCCGGTGGAACGGGGCGGCTGTCCTTGTGGGTCAGATAGACTTGGTTCAGTGGGAAAAGGGTTAACCTTGGTAACTGGGGAAAGTGTGAGTACCCCGGTGTTTGTACTCGAAGGAGTGTTCAAAGTTAATGCAGAATTTAAGAATGGGGGGATGAAGATTGTTACTGAAGGAAACGGAAAGTCTGTAGTTTCCAAATCGAAGGAAGAAATCTTAAACCTGGCAGATCGCTCACAGAGTGAGCCGGGGAATAGCGGGGGTCCCCACTCTATTGTTATGCCAGGATGGGGTGTGAAAAGGCTGCCTTCGACATGCTACTTGAGCGAAGAGTTCGAATCAAACACCAATAGCCTGAAGGGGACTGATAAAAGGGCCAGCCACCTGGGTAAAATCGAAGAATTGGGTGGAGATGGTCTAAGTCTGGGGCATGGAGTTGCAAAAACAACCCTGATGAACGAGGCTGGCTAGAGTTCACCACGAAAAATTACTCAAGTTCCCCACGGGGGGGGGGGGGGGGGCTCGCCGAAAAAGAGGCGACGGTTAATGGAGATGCCATTGTCAGACAGCCAGGCAGGTTGAACGGGTTGCGCCAAAGCCTGTGAATAACAAAGACAGCCCTTTGGAGACCTGCCGGTTAAGTTAAACGACTGAAACAATTAGTATTCGCGTAAACTTTTGTAAATGCACCTAAGCTAAGGTCACAACTCCTTAGTCTTGTTGCTTAAGAAAAAAAAATTAAATAGGTGTTTATTGAATTGAAGTCTGATGTATGGTTCGCAATGTTAAGATATTAAAGAAAGGGACACTGTAATCGTTAACTATTTAGATACTGACTTGAATGTATAATGGTAGTATTTTGTGAAAAGAAAAACTTGTGTATTGTGTTAGATTCAAAACTCCTGTAAGACTGGACCACTCTGTTTTAACCGCTGGTAAAAACATTTTTTAAGAGGGGAGGTGTTATGATCCCAGCCCCCTCCTTTGTGAGAATCGCAAGAGCACCCGTCGAAAGGGGGGGTGGTCAGTAGACCCAGTCGGAGAGAGAGAGAGAGAGAGATGTGCCAAATTGCACGTCCCCACCCGGGATACAGAATAAGACAACAGCGACTATTGTCTCATGGAGACCACATGAAAAGCCCTCGGGCAAGGTGGGCTGGTTGAGAGAGAGATTGCATCATCACAACCTGATTGACACCTGTGACCCCCGTGAGGAAGTATAAAGGAGAGTCTCGGGGGGACAGCCCCTCAGACGCACCAAGAAGACACGAGAGAGTGATCCCGCAGCAGCGGGAAGCCATTCTGAAGGAAGCCATGTGCGTTAGATTCCGGGATTGGAATTTGTGGCTGGAATCACGGAAAACTGCTTTTAACTAACATCGGGGAGAGGAAACCAACGCTTCCCGATTTCACGGAAGATTCATCAAGACTCGGCAAGTTCTTTCTCTTCTCCCCCAATCTCTCTCTCTCGATCGCCCCACGTAAAACCCAGCGATTTTCAAAGGGCTGAGGCCTGCAGACTTTCAGAGTGACTTTTATATTTCCAACGGACAATCTATTAACCCCTAGACTTCAGCAGAGCTCACTTCTTAATGATGATTATTACTATACCCGCGCTTTAGATTGAGTGTTGAAAATGTGCATTATCTGAATGTATGTATTAACCCTACTTTTGTGTCCCTTTATAAATAAAACGTTTGAAAATAGTGACATCAGACTTCAATGGACCTCTCTATCTTTGCTGGTAAGTTCCCCAGTTGCGGGATTCATAACACCTCTCACTATTGAACCTGCACCATGCGCTCCTGACGATTTTGTGGTTTAATAACATGGAGCAGGTTTCTCCAAAAGATCCAAGTTTTGTCTGACTGTGGCTGCACAACCACAACTGGCTATGTGACTGGCAAGAGATTATCAGAAGCATCAAGTGGAATCATGCCGAGAAGTTTCCTGAACTAACTTCCCCAGCGATTTTTGCTCACGCCTGAAATAATTGCTTGCCTGATCTAATGTGCAAAATAACTGTTACATGCATATTATGCAAACAGATCCAATTTCTAGGCTAATATCCAGAGCTCAGTTGCAACATATTCCCCAAGGAATTCTAAATAAATACACCAAGGAGCTGATTATTGACTACAGGAAGCAGAAAGCAGAGGTCCATGAGCCAGTCTTCATCGGGGGAATCAGAGGTGGAGAGGGTCAGTAACTTTAAATTCCTCGGTGTTATCATTTCACAGATCGGTCCTGGGCCCAGCACACAAGTGCCATTACAAAGAAAGCATGGCAGTGCCTCTCCTTTCTGAGAAGTTTGTGAAGATTCGCCATGTCATCCAAAACTTTGATAAACTTCTATAGATGTTTGGTGGCGTTTTTTGACTGGCTGCATCACAGACTGGTATGGAAACATCAATGCCCTTGAATGGAAAAGCCTACAAAAAGTAGTGGATACAGCCCAGTCCATCACAGGGAAAACCTCCCCAGAACTGAGCAATCTACACAGTACGTTGTCACAGAAAAGCAAATCCATCATCAAAGACACCTGCCATCCAGGCCGTGCTCTCTTCTGTCATCAGGAAGGAGGTGCAGAAACCTATAGACTTACTTTCAAGGTCTCTTCATTTCATGTTCTGGATATTTATTACTTATTTATTATTATTACTTCTTATATTTACACAGTTTCTTGCCTTTTGTACATTGGTTGTTTGTCCATCTTGTTAGTTGTGGTCATTCTATTGTTTCTCTTGGTATTTACTGTGAATGCCCACAAGAAAATGAAACTCATGGTTGTATTTAGTGACATATATTGACATTGACAATAAATTTATTTTGAACTTTGAACTTTGATCCTACTTGCCATGAAGAAAGAATATTAATGAAAATATTTCATAGAAACATAGAAAACCTACAGCACAATACAGGGCCTTCGGTCCACAAAGTTGTGCCGAACATGTCCCTACCCTAGAAATTACTAGGCTGAGCTATAGCTGTCTATTTTACTAAGCTCCATGTACCTACCTAAAAGTCTCTTAAAAGACGCTATCGTATCTGCCTCCACCACTGTTACCAGCAGCCCATTCCATGCACTCACCACTCTCTGAGTAAAAAAACTTAACCCTGACATCTCCTCTGTACCTACTCCCCAGCACCTTAAACCTGTGTCCTCTTGTGGCAACCATTTCAGCCCTGAGAAAAACCTTTGACTATCCACACGATCAATGCCTCTCATCATCTTATATACCTCTATCAGGTCACCTCTCATCCTCCATTGCTCCAAGGGGAAAAGGCCGAGTTTCACTCAACCTATTTTCATAAGGCATGCTCCCAAATCCAGGCAACATCCTTGTAAATCTAGTCTGCATCCTTTCTATGGCTTCAGCATCCTCCCTGTAGTGAGGTGACCAGAGCTGAGCACAATACTCCAAGTGGGGTCTGACCAGGGTCCTGTATAGCTGCAACATTACCTCTCAGCTCCTAAATTCAATTCCATGATTGATGAAGGCCAATACACTATTCACCTTTTTAACCACAGAGTCAACCTGCGCAGCTGCTTTGAGCATCCTATGGACTTGGACCCCATGATCCCTCTGATCTTCCACACTGTCAAGAGCCTTAACATTAATACTATATTCTGCCATCATATTTGACCTACCAAAATTAACCATTTCACACGTACCTGGGTTGAACTCCATCTGACACTTCTCAGCCCAGTTTTGCATCCTATCAATGTCTCACTGTAACCTCTGACAGCCCTCCACACTATCCACAACACCTCCAACCTTTGTGTCATCAGCAAACTTACTAACCCATGATTCCACTTCCTCATCCAGGTCATTTATAAAAGTCACGAAGAGTAAGGGTCCCAGAACAGATCCCTGAGGCACCCCACTGGTGATCGACCTTCACGAAGAGTATGACCGGTCTACAACTACTCTTTGCCTTCTGTGGGGAAGCCAGTTCTGGATCCACAAAGCAATGTCCCCTTGGATCCCATGCCTCCTTACTTTCTCAATAAGCCTTGCATGGGGTACTTCATCAAATCCCTTGCTGAAATCCATACACACTACATCTACTGCTCTTCCTTCATCAATGTGTTAGTCACATCCTCAAAAAATTGAATCAGGCTCATAAGGCATGACCTGCCCTTGACAAAGCCATGCTGACTACTCCTAATCATATTATACCTCTCCAAATGTTCATAAATCCTGCCTCTCAGACTCACTGGTCTATAATTTCCTGGGCTATGTCTACTCCCTTTCTTGAATAAAGGAACAATATCCGCAATCCCCCAATCCTCTGGAACCTCTCCCGTCCCCATTGATAATGCAAATATCATCACCAGAGGCTCAGCAATCTCCTGGGATACATCTCATCCGGTCCCGGTGACTTATCCAACTTGATGATTTCCAAAAGCTCCAGCATATCCTTTTTCTTAATATCTACATGCTCAAGTTTTTCAGTCTGCTGCAAGTCATCACTACAATCACCAAGATACTTTTCCATAGTGAATACTGAAGTAAAGTATTCATTAAGTACCTCTGCTCTTTCCTCCGGTTCCATACACACTTTCCCACTGTCATACTTGATAGGTCCTATTGTTTCACATCTTATCCTCTTGCTCTTCACATACTTGTAGAATGCTTTGGAGTTTTCCTTAATCCTGCCTGCCAAGGCCTTCTCATAGCCCCTTCTGGCTCTCCAAATTTCCTTCTTAAGCTCCTTCCTATTAGCCTTATAATCTTCTATATCTCTAACATTACCTAGCTCTCTGAACCTTTTGTAAGCTTTTCTTTTCTTCTTGACTAGATTTTTGACTAGACAGCCTTTGTACACCACAATTCCTGTACCCTACCATTATTTCCTTGTCTCATTGGAACATACCTATACAGAACTCCACACAAATATCCCCTGAACATTTGCCACATTTCTTCCATACTTTTCCCTGAGAACATCTATTTCCAATTTAAGCCTCCAATTTCCTGCCTGACAGCCTCACAATTTCCCTTACTCCAATTAAATGTGTTTCTAACTTGTCTGTTCCCACTTCTCTCCAATGCTATTGTAAAGGAGACAGAATTACGATCACTGGGCAAGCATGATACAAAACATGATATACCCCTGTTACAAAATGTGATATACCCCTACAAGTATTTTCCATTTGCCAGATTTCAACCCGGAGAAATTTGCAGGGTAAACAAGGCAAAGGAATGCACAATAACTGGGTGTAGAGAAGCTAAAGATTTTTCTGCACTTGTTCACAGATCCTCAGTGTAACAAGACAGGGAGATAAGATGGTCAAAAGGCTAATAGGCTACTTTTGTTTATTGGCTGAGGCATAGAACACAAGAACACCGAAGTCAAGCAAGAATTGTAGGAACAGCTATAGTACTTACTGCAGAACTGCACACCACACTACTGGAATACTAGTAGTTACAGAGAGAGTGGACGGGAGATTTATGAAATTGTGGTTTGGAGTTGAAAAATTTTAGGCCTGAGAGAGGTGAAGTAGGCAGATCACTCATCACCCAGATGGGGAATTGATGCATTTTCACAGTAAGCTAGGACTAAGGTCTGGAAACTGGACTAAATAATTCTTTCCCAAGAATCATTTAGTTGTCAGGGCACAGGAGGACGCCATTGAACCCATGACTTGAGACATGATGGACTGAATGACCCTTTTCTGTGCCATACATTCTTTTTAAATCCCGTGAAAAACAATTGCTGTGCCAAATTTGAAGACATAAAGAAAATTAAGATATAAAATTTTCTTTCCAGAAATGTCTGCAGACAGTTTCCTCACAAACTGATTTTTGACATTCAGTCCACTTTGTATTTTTAATCAACAGTTTCAACTTTGACCTCCAGTGCTGTTGTATTAAGCTTGCGAATCTTCCTACAGCCACACAAGTCTCAGTGTCTTCTAATTCCACTTTCATCCCAAAGATGTGTTATAGATTAACTGATCACTGTATACTATAACAGAACAATCAGCTCTGAGCCAACAGGTACACAAGAAAAATAAGCAACTGATAAAATGCTTGGAGAACTATCATGGGCTCAACATGGCCTTTTTTCAATGTTATGAAAGAACATGAGAAATATGGGAATATTTGCCCCCTTCCACATCCTCCCTATGGTCCCGTCTCGCTGCAGAGCAGTACTGCTCTCCAAGTTAGACTGTAGTTGTAATTGAGTTCAGCTGCTGCACAATGTGGGCAGAAATTGTAGGACCCTTGAGAATTCCACAGGACTGCATTCCAAGGTAATAAACATCAAGGACTTGGCAACAAAACACTTGACTGTTCAAATCAAACATATATGATTGACATATATGTACGTAACTCTCACTTATCATTCCCACTTCTTGGAATTCAAATTCCTCCAACGTGAAAAGCACAAAGTTGGTTTTGTGAGAATGTAAAATATGCAGTTTGTTGAAAATATGGGTTGACAGCCACCATACTGATGATGTTTGTTTAGAAAAAAAAAGCTTTGTAGCTTTTATTTTTACACTTTTTCACCTCTCAGAACTCTGTGCCTTTAGTTTATGTTATTCTTATAACTGAGTTCCAAATCCCTTCAAGCCTGTTGCTTTCTGAAGCATTAGCAAGTCTGTCCAGGATAACAAGCAGAACAATTTTTCTATTGATATTCGTGTTTACTGCTGAAATTAATCCTGGTTTCAATAAGTCTTTGTCTCATCTATAATAAGGTATGAACGATTCAAACTCAAGCAATGGCATTTTCTTAAATAATTGTGTTGAATAAGTTTTTATCAGTTAATTCTCAGATGGGACATTTTGAGTTCTAGGAATCCTTCTGCAAAATATTTTCATGCATTCTTTTCATATCCTGTCTGATTTCAGCTTTGTCCTTGAGTTGAGTTGGCTGTCCGCATGTTCTACCACTCCTGGCTCATTCTGAATTGACCTCAGTTCTGGAATTCTCACAGCTATTCCATTTCTCCCCTTGTCAATACTGGCCTACTTCCAAAAGCATTGTAGTATCAGCACTGGCAGCACTCTGAATGCATGCAACAAACTGTCTAATGACATCACTCATTTCATTCACAAACACATCACCATATCTTTTATGATATCCCCATATTGCTAAAACAAAAACTAACGTGTTGCTCCTTTGATCCTTTCATATTTAAATTTACAAATAATATTGTACCTCACTTGAACAATTGTCTGTCCATCAGGGTCTTTCAAGTGAGTATAAACCCTTTTTGTGTTTTCTCTTCAACATCTTTGGGCTCCCACTTATCCCTATTAAACTCCATTTTCCATCTGTCTGCTGTAATTGATTAATGGCCATTTCATCTCCAAATCTCATCGTGTGTGAACTCGTGCCAGGAAAATAACCACAAAAGCTGGCAGAATGTCAGAGACAAGATTGGAATTGGGGAAAATCATTTTTAAAAGGTATAAATATATATAGATTAAAATACTAATTAGTGAATATTAGTTTGCCAAACATAAAAACTGATATGTAATTACAGGAGACCATGAACAGACTGACATGTTAAATACAGTGCAATAAAAATGGAAGCGATATTATACCGTAATCCGCAGTAAAGAACATAATTTCTTATATCCCCACTGCTATGCTGTTAGATATTTTACTTCTGCAGCTTTTCTGCAAAACACAGTGTGTTCTGGTAATTAACTTTCATCGACTAGTGCTTTGACTTCTGCTAGAATAAGGAGCCACTTGCTCAGTTTAGGAATGTGGTGTCAGCCAATCAGATTTGTCTCTGTAACATTCCGTCCAGTGGGATGCACGGAACGTTCGAATGAGCTGGGCAGGATCAGATTTCTTCGGGACAGTGGGGGGGTTTTGTTCTTTGTTGGCAGGAGGTGTGGAGAAGAGCACAAGGGAAGATGTTCGCAGAATTCCACCCGAAGGACAGACCCCGTTGTAAAAAGTGCTTTGAGCAGGCATATGTTCCAAGGAGGAAGTGCCAATACTCCCGAGTTAGCCAGTTCATTCAAAATGCTCTTCGACGGAAGTTTGAACTGTAGCTGGTGTCTTCCGCACCTGAACGTGTGTTCAGCGCGTGAGTAATCAAAGCAAAGCACCTGACTACTCCAGAAATGAGCTCCAACGCTTATGTGCACATTTCTACTGGTTTATCTTTACCAGGCTACTTTTTTTCTCCCTATTAACTCTTTGTTAAAGTTGAAATATTTGTAAATAAACTTCCATTCAATTTTATAGTGGCGTAAGGTCCGTTATTTCCTGGCGAATGATAACTTTGCATGGGGCAGCATATGCATAACATTCACCATAATTTACGTTCCCTCATGGAAACATTCCAACCTTCTTGTTTGGTTGAACCTGAATCATACTGACAGTAGGTGAGCATTGCTTATTGAAGGTGGCCTTCTCCCTGTTACCCATGTGATGCCGAGTCACATGGCTGTTAGCCAGAGTTAGCCAATGAGCCTGGTTTATTATGAGCCATGATAAGAGAGGGTTACTATACAATTTTGGTAAGTGATACATTAAACGATTTCTTAAATGAGATCTTAGTTCATATAATGGGGCATCATAAGCTTCTAAGTACACAGTCAAATGAATACTGGACTGTGAAGGAAAGAAGCTGAAGAAACCCATTGGGTCAGGCAGCATCCATGGAGGGAAATAGACAGCCAACATTTTGGGTTGAATGGCTTGGAAAGCAAGAGGAGATAGTATAACAAATGGGGGTAATGGGTGGAGCTCCTTTTTATACCAGCCATCTGCCCTCTTTCTTCCCAAACTCAATGAAGGGTCTCAACCCAAAGTTTTCACCATCCATAGATGCTACCTGACTGGCTGATCTCCTCCACCATTTTAGATGTGTCATTTCATTTGCAGTCTCATGTCTCTTTTTATTCTCTCTCAATTTTATTTTTTGTTTCGAAAGTACTATTAAGAAAGCAAAGTTTTACAGTATGAACAAACAAGATTCAATGCAAAAATAAATCAAGTTTTTGATTCAATGCAAAAGCAAATCTTCCAATCAAGCTGTGGGGACATTTTTGGCTTCCTCACCATTGCAGAGTTAAGTGTAGCTATAAGTGTAACATGGTTATAGCTGAATGATACAAGAAAGAGGCATTTCATTCATTGGATTTGGCCAGAGCAGCTTGAGTTGCATTTTCTTAATCATAGTGGAGATTTAATAAAGCTGATAAAATGCACAACATTACAAAAGGAGTAAATATATGTGGGCAACTTTCATTTCATAGATAAATCAAGGTCTCAAGATTAGTATTTGATACAAGTTAAGTCAAGTCAGGTCAAGTCAAGTCACTTTTATTGTCATTTCGACCATAACTGCTGGTACAGTACATAGTAAAAATGAGACAACGTTTTTCAGGACCATGGTGTTACATGACACAGTACAAAAAACTAGACTGAACTACGTAATAAAAAAACACAGAGAAAGCTACACTAGACTACAGACCTACACTGGACTGCACAAAGTGCACAAAAACAGTATCGGCATTACAATAAATAATAAACAGGACAATAGGGCAAGGTGTCAGTCCAGGCTTCAGGTATTGAGGAGTTTGATAGCTTGGGGGAAGAAACTGTTACATAGTCTGGTCGTGAGAGCCCAAATGCTTCGGAGTCTTTTCCCAGACAGCAGGAGGGAGAAGAGATTGTATGAGGGGTGCCTGGGGTCCTTCATAATGCTGTTTCCTTTGTGGATGCAGCGTGTAGTGTAAATGTCAGTGATGGCGAGAAGAGAGACCCCGATGATCTTCTCAGCTGACCTCACTATCTGCTGCAGGGTCTTGCGATCCGAGATGGTGCAATTTCCGAACCAGGCAGTGATTCAGCTGCTCAGGATGCTCTCAATACAACCCCTGTAGAATGTGATGAGGATGGGGGTGGGAGATGGACTTTCCTCAGCCTTTGCAAAAAGTAGAGACGCTGCTGGGCTTTCTTTGCTATGGAGCTGGTGTTGAGGGACCAGGTAAGATTCTCCGTCAGGTGAACACCAAGAAATTTGGTGCTCTTTACGATCTCTACTGAGGAGCCATCGATGTTCAGCGGGGTGTGGTTTCTCCGTGCCCTCCTGAAATCAACAACCACCTCTTTTGTTTTGTTCACATTAAGAGACAGATTGTTGGCTCTGCACCAGTCCGTTAACCTCTGCACCTCCTCTCTGTAAACTGACTCGTCGTTTTTGCTGATGAGACCCACCACAGTCATGTCATTGGTGAACTTAATAACGTGGTTCGAGCTGTGTGTTGCAGCACAGTCATGGGTTAGCAGAGTGAACAGCAGTGGACTGAGCACACAGCCCTGGGGAGCCCCCATGCTCAGTGTGATGGTGTTGGAGATGCTGCTCCCGATCCGGACTGACTGAGGTCTCCCAGTCAGGAAGTCTAGGATCCAGTTGCAGAGGGAGGTGTTCAGACCCAGTAGGCTCAGCTTTCCAATCAGGTTCTGAGGGATGATTGTGTTGAATGCTGAACTGAAGTCTATGAACAGCATCCGAACGTATGTGTCTTTTTTGTCCAGGTGGGTTACGGCCAGGTGGAGGGTGGTGGCAATGGCGTCATCTGTTGAGCGGTTGGGACGGTACACAAACTGCAGGGGGTCCAGTGAGGGGGGCAGCAGGGTCTTGATGTGCCTCATGACAAGCCTCTTGAAACACTTCATGATGATGGATGTAAGTGAAACAGGACGGTAGTCATTTAGGCAGGACACTGAAGACTTCTTTGGCACAGGGACTATGGTGGCGGCCTTGAAGCACGTTGGAATGGTTGAATGGAATGGTACAAATAAGGGAAATGAAATTGGAAACAGCTTTTTATGCAAACAGCTATCAGGATACGTAGCATATTGCCAGATCAAGGACAAAATTTAGAAAGATACTGGATAACTATTTTTAGAAATATCATAATGTTAAAGCCAATTTAAGACCAAGGGAACTTAAATTTCTGCAGTCAAAGAAAGTGTTTTTCTCAGAAATGCCAGTATTTGCATGTTTCCTTAGCACTGGAATTTATAGAGAAAGAAAATTGTCAAGGGATGTTTATTTGCAACATTGTGAGATAGTCTATGAGTTACAACCATTAGACAAAAACATAGTACACTCTGTTGCATTTTGCCAAAGGGTGCATCCAAAGCGGTACAAAAAATGTAGTTTTATTTATACCCTTTCAATCAAAGGAATGTGTTGTTAATAAAACTGGAGATAAATAATTTCTTTCTAAGCTCTCTAATCTTGCGCACTGGTTTGTACATATTGCCCCACAGATGAGCATTCCAGCAGAAACAATCAGCTGGTATCTTTTTTTTCACATGCAGATCAAAAAACTTGCTGCTCAATACTGTGTTATAAATAATCAAAAACTAATTACCATGTGCGCATATATGGGCAAATAAATTTAATGGATGAACTAGTCAGAGGAAAAAAGCTCAGATTTATTGCTAAATTCTCAATGACTACAGGTTGGCCTTGCACCACGTTCACCATTCTAAGATTTCCAAATGAAGCCAGGTGTGGAATGCATTACTTTAAGAGCATTGAGCAAGGCATCCTTCAGCATTTCCTTCACAATTTATTACTTCAATAAAGTATTATAAGTCACTGAACTAGAGAGTTCATTTAACAAACACAAATACAGAATATTTATGGCTCCCATTTGTGGATTGAACTCAGGAACTTCTGAGAGGGAGTAACTTCTGTAATTCATCTAAAATTATAGTCTCACAAAGTGAGTGAATTAGAATTCAAAACTTCAAGACAATTAGCATGGATAGACATATGGTTCTCAGCATGCATGTTAATATGTAGAAGTAACTGTGATGTGAGGATGTACTTAAGAAAAAAACTGTATTGAAATAACACTTCTAATCTTCTCAGGATGTTCAGTTTGCTTTCAAAGTATCATTTTAGAAATACGTTTGGTATTGTCTCATAAGCAGATGATTTTAACCCAGCAAGCTCCACAGACAATATGAGATAAATGACCTGTCTGTTGAAAATGTTCATTGATGGAGAAATGTTAGTTCGCCAGAACTGTAGCACTCATTTCCAAAAGATGTCAAAACATAATTTAAAGCCGCACAAACAGGCAGATGAGGCCTCCAAAGTACAATCTTTATTTGGAGCTTTTCCCAAGCACTAAATTATGTCTTTTAAAAGGTTTCTCTCTCAAAGGCAAACACAAGTACTTTACCAGGCTAACACCTGCAATACCTGGTTAAAGCTTACTGAATTAACAATTTGCTCTTTAAAGGCAAAGCTTCTCAAGCTGGGAAATGGAAAACTAGAATTAGTAGATTGTAACTCTTTGGAAACAGTAACATGCATAGTCAGTGGACCGTGGAGAAAGGTGAATGAATTGATCTACATCTCATGAACCATATAATTTTACAAGACCTCATGTGAACTCCTTCACAGGTCTATTTCTTCTTATATAGAAGTTCATTGCACTTTGAGGTGAAGCTGAAAATTAAACTTTTACTTCTCAGATTATTGAATCAAAGCTGGGTGAAGAGAGAAATCACTTCACCTCATGCTTGTGATATTCCGGGCTGTTGTGTAGGGGAAAATCAAAAGTTGATATTCAAGTTTTAGTGGTTAAATGTCAGTTTTAATAGAAGTTATATGGGTAGCAGCCATTTTAATACAAACAAGAACCAGACCTCAAAAGCCTGTTCAGTAATTCAACAGACACTATAGTCACTGATTCACAGATCATTTAAGAGATATGCTTTGGAAACTGACAAATCAATCTCTTCCATCAACACCTGTACCAAGATACTCCATTAAGCACAGCAGCATCCACCAAGACTTTAAGGACATTGAAACCAGCCATTACAGTTGGGATGTCGTAATTTTTCACTATTTTGATTTACACAAAGGGAAGCAATATGTGAATGTTTATGTTAATTTAACCACATTGAAACTCGCACGATAAGATCAGGGAAGTGATTAACACTATTTTGACACTCACCACATAGTTACAGAATATTTATTCTGTCAATCAATATTTGTTGTGTTTGCATATCCAGAGAGTTGTCCTTCAACGCTGTATATAAAGAGATACTACATGAGCTTGTACGATTTTATGCAAGAAGCTTTAGAAGATTCATGTGAATTACTTTCTTGCTACAAAGTTGTTTTAATTTTCAGAGCTGGGTTATCATTTATGTAATCCCACTGTAAATATGTAATTCTACTTCATTACTTGTCTGCATCCAAAATGTTGAGGTAAACTAAGAAATTATATCTATCGCTGATTTGGAGGCAGCACAGAAACCTAGGGGGCCAGGTTAGGATTTAAGAAAAGAGTGAGGGGAGTTAGAAGTCAGGGGCAGTAAATGAAGAGTTAGGCATAGGAGCCAGCGTTTGGAGTCAAGGTCAGGATCTAGGACCAGTGATCCCAAAGGTTGGGTCAGCAGTTGCTGAGGATGAGCCCAGCAATCAACATACCCTCTACATTTTTTTTACAGATGCACGGACTACCCATTGCTTTGAGCACTAATTATTTTTTACACACATCCAAAAAAACTGTACGGTACTTTAAAACATTTTTATAATATGCAAAATGTGAATAGAACAAAAATTGAAAAATCACATATTTTGATTACTTGCCAAAAAAGTCAGAATATAGAAATTTTTACATCAAAAAATGCAAACCACAAGACAAGTAAACAATATCAGGCGGTCAAAACAACTGACAGGCACAATGACAAAAATAAAATGTTTTGACTAGACAGCATTGGCATTCAGCGGGCCAGCGGTTTATTGAAACCATAAGACCAGAAGAGACCTAGGACCAGAATTTGGCCACTTGGCTCATCGATTCTGCCCTGCTGTTCAATCATGGCTGATCCTTTCTCCCCACCTCAACACCACACCTTAGGCATCTCCCCGTAACCTTTGTTGCCATGGCCAGTCAAGAATCTATCAATCTCTGCCATAAATACACCCAACGACCTGGCTAGCACAGCTGCCTGTGGTAACAAATTCCACAAATTCACTACCCTCTGGCTAAAGAAATTTCTCCTCACCTCTGTTTTAAATGGATGCCCCTCTACCTGAGGCTGTGCCCTCTTGTCCTAGACTCCCCCACCATGGAAAATCTCCTCTCCCCATCTACTCTGTCTAGGCCTTTCTACATGAGATCCCCCCCCCTCCCCCAATCCTTCTAAATTCCAGCAAGTACAAGACCAGAGCTAGTAAACGTTTCTCATATGATAACACTTTCATTCCTGGAATCATCCTTGTGAACCTTCTCTAAACCCTCTCCACTGCCAGCTCATCTTTTCTTAGATGAGGAGCCCTAAACTGTTCACTGTACTCAAGGTGAGGCCTCACCAGGGCCTTATAAAGCCTCAGCATCACATCCCAGTTGTTGTAGTCTAGACCTCTTGAGATGAATGATAACATTGAATTTGCCTTCTTCACTACCTGTAAATCAACCTTCAGGGTGTTCTGCACAAAGACTCCTAAGTCCATTTGCATCCCAGACTTTTGAATTTTCTCCCTGTTTAGAAAAGGGTCAGCACATTTACTTCTATTACAAAAGTACATGACCATGTATTTTTCAAAATTGTATTTCATTTGCCACTTTCTTTCCCTTTATCCTAATCAGTTTAAGTCTTTCTGTAGCCTTCCTGTTTCTTCAACAATACCTCCACCAATTTTCATATCATCTGCAAACTTGGCAACAAAGTCATCTATTCCATCATCAAATTCTTTGATATACAGCATAAAAAGAAGTTGTATTTATCCTTAGGGAAAACCACTTGTCACTGGCAGCCAGCCAGAAAAGGATCCTTTTATAAACAAGAGAAAATCTGCAGATAGAACATAGAACATAGAACAGTACAGCACATTACAGGCCCTTTGTCCCACAATGTTGTGCCAACCCTCAGACCCTGCCTCCCAGATAACATCCAACCTTAAGTTCCTCCATATACCTGCCTAATAGTCTCTTAAACTTCACTAGTGTATCTGCCGAAAATGCTGACTCAGGCAGTGCATTCCACGCACCAACCACTCTCTGAGTGAAAAACCTTCCCCTAATTGAACTTCCCTCCCCTTACCTTAAAGCCATGTCCTCTTGTACTGAGCAGTGGTGTCCTGGGGAAAAGGCGCTGGCTGTCCACTCTGTCTATTCCTCTTAATATCTTGTACACCTCTATCATGTCTCCACTCATCCTCCTTCTCTCTAAAGAGTAAAGCCCTAGCTCCCTTAATCTCTAATTATAATCCATTCTCTCTAAACCAGGCAGCATCCTGGTAAATCTCCTCTGTACCCTTTCCAATGCTTCCACATCCTTCCTATAGTAAGGCGACCAGAACTGGACACAGTACTCCAAGTGTGGCCTAACCAGAGTTTTATAGAGCTACATCATTACATTGTGACTCTTAAACTCTATCCCTCGACTTATGAAAGCTAACACCTTTGCTGGAATGCTGGAACAGATGCTGGAAATCCGAGCAACACACACAAAATGCTGGAGGAACTCAGCAGGCCAAGCAGCATCTAGGAAAAAAGTACAGTCAACTTTTGGGCCAAAACACTTCAGCATCATTTTATTCCCATTTGTTGCCTCCTACCAATCAGCCAATGCTCTAACCATCCTAGTAACTTTCCTGTAATGTATGGGTTCTTAACTTGGTAAGCAGTCTCATGTGTGCTGCCTTGTCTGAAAATCCAAATATACAACATCCACTGCATCCCCTTTATCTATCCATCCTACATGTAATCAACAGATTCAACCGACAAGATTTTCCCTTATGGAAACCAGGTTGACTTCATCCTATCTTGTCCTATGTCACCAAGTACTCATAAACTCATCCTTAGCAATTGACTCCAACATCCTCCTAACCACTGAGTTTCGGGCTAAATGGTCTGTAATTTCCTTTCAGCTACCTCCCTCCCTCCTTTCTTAAAGAATGGAGTGACATTTGCAATTTTCCAGTCCCTCAGAACCATGTCAGAGTCCAATGATTCTTGTAATGCCTCAACAATCTCTAAGGTTTCAAAACCTTACGGTGCAGTTCATCTGGTCTGGGGTCTCATGTACCTTCCGGTCTTTCAGCATTTTGAGCACCTTCTCCCTTGTACTCATTTTTCTTCCCTCACACACTTTAACACATGGCACACTGCCAGTGTTTTCCACAATGAAGACTGATGCAAAAGTATTCATTTAGTTCATCTATCTCCTTGTTCCCCGTTATTATTTCTTCAGACTGATTTTCTAGCAGTCTTATATCCACTCTCATCGCTCTCATTTTTATATACTTGAAAAATCTTTTTCTATCCATCTTGATAGGGCTTGCTAGCTTGCTTTCACATTTCATCTTTTCCCTCCCAATGATTCCTGTAGTTGCTTTGTGTAGATTTTTAGAAGCTTCCTAATCCTCTATCTTCCCACTAATTTTTGCTTTGTTGTATGTCCTCTCTGTTGCTTTTACATTAGCTTTGACATCCCTTATCAGCCATAGTTGTACTATTTTGCCATTTGAGTATTTCTTTGTTTTTAGAATACACCTATCATGCACCTTCCTCATTTTTCCTAGAAACTTAAGCCATTGCTGCTCTGCTGTCATCCCTGCCAACATCTGCTTCCAATTTTCTTTGGCCAACTCCTCTCTCATACCACTGTAATTTCCTTTACTTCCACTGAAATACTGCTATGTCCAATTTCACTTTCTCCCTATAAAATTTCTATTTGTACTTAATAATATTGTGATCACCATCTCCTAATGGTTCCTCTACCTTAACCTTCCTAATCGCTTCTGGTTCATTACGCAACACCCAAACTAGTATAGCCGATCCTCTAGCAAGTTCAACAATAAATTGCTCTAGAAGCTTTCTCATAGGCATACATCAAATCCACTCCCTTGAGATCCATTACCAACCTGATTTTCCCAATCTACCTGCGTATTAAAATCTCCCATGACTATTACAACATTGCCTTCTTGACATATCTTTTCTATTTCCCACTGTAATCTGTAGTCCACATCTTAGCTACTGTTTGGAGGCTGGTATGTAACTGCCATCAGGGACTTTTTACCCTTGCAGTTTCTTAACTCAACCCACAAGGATTCAACATCTTCCAATCCTACGTCACATCTTTCTCATGAGTTGTTGCCTTTCTTCACCAGCTCCCCCTCTGCCAACCTTCCTATCACTCCAGTACGATGTGTAACCTTGGACATTCCCAACCAGAACCATCCTTCAGCCACAATTCAATGATGGCCACAACATCATACCCAACAATATGTAAAAATGGAACACCATTATCCACTTCATTTCTTATACTCCATGCATTGAGAAATAACATTGTGAGTATTGTCTTTTTCATTCTGCATCCTGAATGCACTGATATTCACCCTGCTGGCTGCAATTTTGTCCTATCATCTGCCTGCCCTTCCTGACAACCTGACTGTATGCTATCTTTGTTTTTTTGCCATCCATCCTAACCTGAGTCCCTTCACTCTGGTTCCCATTCTCCTGCCAAATTACTTTGAACCCTCCCCAACAGCTCTAACAAACCTGCCCGTGAGAAAATTGGTCACCCTCGGGTCAAGTTGCAACCTATCCCTTTTCTATAGGTTATGACTCCCCCAGAAGAGATCCCAATGATCTAAGAACCTGAAGACCTGCCCCCTGCACCAGCTTCTTGGCCATGCATTGATCTGCCAAATCATCTTGTATCTACCCTCATTGGCAGTGTGGCACAGGTAACAATCCAGAAATTACTAACCTGGAGGTCTTGCTTCTCAGCACTCTAAATTCTTTCTTCAGGAACTCCAGAACAACACCAAACGCCCACAAAGCTCTCCTTTTAAGGGAGTGCAGGTGACCTGAGAGAAACCTGTGAGTTAATTAGCCTTCCATTCTGTGTTTATTGTTACAACTTTAACAGTGTCGTGACTTGACAGTGTGTAGAGAGAGTGGGTAGAGAGAGAATGGGGAGAGGGAGAGTGAGAGAGTGTGGGGACAGAGGGTTGGGAAAGGGATAGAGTGAAGGGAGAGAGAGCGTGGGGAGAGACAGACAGCGGAGAGAGGGAGAGTGTGGAAAGGGCAATTGTGTAGAAAGTGTATTGAGAGAGAGAGAGAGGGAGGGAGGACAGATGTGAGAGAGAAGAGATGGAGAGGGATAGAGAGGAAAGAGGGAGAGGAGAGAGGGAGGGAGGGGAGAAAGGAGAAACAGAGAAGAGACATGAGATGGATAAGAGACAGAGAGGGAGAGAGAGGGAGAGAGGAGAGAGATGGTGAGGAGAGAAGGGAGAGAGAAGGGAAGGGGTGAGGTTTGGAGAGGAAGAAGAAGGGGAGAAGCAGGGGAGAGGGAATGAAGAGGCAGCATTGTGGAGAAATGGAGGGAAATGGAGGAGAGAGAAAGGGAGAGGATAGTGAGAGAGAGGAAGGAGAGAGTGAGGGAGGAGAGTGTTACGTATTCAGGCAACAATAAATATATGAGTTCGGCAAGGGTTTCTTATAACAAACAACACGTTTATTAAACACAGAAAACAAACCCCCCAAAAGTAAACAAACACTACCGTAACCGGAAACAGCTGCTGAGCGGCTGTTCAAACAGTTCGTAAAGTGATATCCCAAAACAATTCTTTAAAGTGGTATTCCAAAACAGTTCTTAAAGTGATATTGCCAAAAGTTCGATATGCTCACAGTCCATTTAAAAGGAGAGACTTTACAGGACGATTTAGGTTCTCTTTCACGTCGCTTGCTTCGATCCCCGACATCGAACTTCTCACGAAGAATTTACGAAACAGAACGGCTTAAAGGCACTGACCTTTCCTTCTCCACTACCTTCAATCCTTTCTAGGTAAACCTAGGGATTAACACGAAAATAGTCAACGAAATCCTTCCAAAAAAGGATCAAACAAAGGTCGCCCCCGTTTCACCGTAGAAAGCGATTCTCCTCGATCTTTAACTTCCAACTTTGAATCTTCACTCTCCTCTAATTCTCAAACTAACAGAATCATAAAGAACCTGCTGGCAATGACCTTTTAAACTTTAGGCATTAAATAAAAACTTCATCCTTCAACTAAACTGCGTCATCACTTCAAACATGCAGTGGCATGAAGTCAACTTGGCAAATCCAGCCACGAACTGCCCCTCCTCACAGGGTGGGGTCTACCTTTTATAACCTGTAAAAAAAACCCGTCACATGATCTCTACTGGCGGGAAAATGACGTCATTCCACCATCACAAGACCATCACCTCAAGTCCAATACAGCTTCAACCCCAGTCACATGACAAGGGCTCCACTGTCATGTGTCACGAGTATGTAACAAGAGAAAGAAAGGAGAGAGAGAGAAAGAAGAATGGTCAAGAAAGGAGAGTGTGGAGAGAGTGTGTGCGCAGTGAGAGTGGGAAGTGAGAGTGTATGGAGAGAGAGTATGGACAGAGAGACAAATTAGAAAGGGAGCAATAGTGGAGTGTGTTTGCAGAGAGAGAGTGTGCAGAGATAGAAGGAGGGGAGAGAGAACAGAGAAAGAGGAGAGAGATTGGAGAGAGGCAGAGGAGAGAGAGAAGAGATGGGGAGAGAGGGAAGAGAGGAGAGAGGAGAGAGGGAGAGGACAGAGAGTGAGGAGAGTGAGAGAGAGGACATAGGGAGAGGGAGAGGAAGAGAGACGTGCGAGAGTAGAGTGTGATGAGTGAGGAGAGATAGAGAAGAGAGGAGTAGAGAGAGGGAAGATGAGAGAGGAGGGAGAAAGAGAGAGTGAGGAGAGAGAGAGGAAACAGAGTGGGGAGAGAAGAGGAGAGGGGGAGGTGAGAGAGAAGTGGAAGAGAGGGAGGGGAGGGGAAAGGGAGTGGAGAAGGAGAGGGTAGGGAGGGGAGAGGGAGGAGATGGAAGGGAGGGAAGAGAGAAGGCAGAGGAAAGGGAGGAAGAGGAAAGGGTGAGGGGAGAGGGAGGAGAGAGAGAGAAGAGGAAGGAGAGAGGGAGAATGAGAGGAGATCAAGAGAGATGAGAGAGTGGGAGAGGGGGAGAGGAGAGAGTGAGAAGAGGGAGGGAGGAGAGTGGAAGGGAGGAGAAAGGAATGAGAGAGAGGGGTGCAAGAGAGTAGAGAGTAGAGAGGGAGGAGAGAGAGTGATAAAATGAGAGAGTGTGAGAGAGAGGAGAGGGAGGAATGAGAGAGGAGTGAGAGCACAGAGGGAGAGCAAAGAAGGAGAGGAGAGATGGAGTGAGGAGATGGAGAGGGGAGATGGAGAGGGAAGATGGAGAGAGGAGATGGAGAGGGGAGATGGAGCGAGGAGATGGAGAGAGGAGATGGAGAGGGGAGATGGAGAGAGGAGATGGAGCGAGGCAATGGAGAGAGGAGATGGAGAGGGGAGGGAGGGGGAGATGGAGAGAGGAGATGGAGAGAGGGGATGGAGAGGGGAGATGGAGAGAGGAGTTGGAGAGGGGAGATGGAGAGGGGAGATGGAGAGAGGAGTTGGAGAGGGGAGATGGAGAGAGGAGATGGAGAGGGGAGATGGAGAGAGGAGATGGAGGGGAGATGGAGAGGGGAGATGGAGAGGGGAGATGAAGAGAGGAGTTGGAGAGGGGAGATGGAGAGAGGAGGGAGAGGGGAGATGGAGAGGGGAGATGGAGAGAGGAGTTGGAGAGGGGAGATGGAGAGAGGAGATGTAGAGAGGAGATGGAGAGGGGAGATGAAGAGAGAGGAGATGTAGAGAGGAGATGGAGAAGGGAGATGAAGAGAGAGGAGATGTAGAGAGGAGATGGAGAGGGGAGATGGAGAGGGGAGATGGAGAGAGGAGATGGAGAGAGGAGTTGGAGAAGGGAGATGAAGAGAGGAGTTGGAGAGGAGAGATGGTGAGAGGAGATGGAGAGGGGAGATGGAGAGAGGAGTTGGAGAGGGGAGATGGAGAGGGGAGATGGAGAGGGGAGTTGGAGAGGGGAGATGGAGAGGGGAGATGGAGAGGGGAGATGAAGAGAGGAGTTGGAGAGGGGAAATGGAGAGAGGAGATGGAGAGAGGGGATGGAGAGGGGAGATGGGGAGAGGAGATGGAGAGGGGAGATGGAGAGTGGAGATGGAGAGAGGAGATGGAGAGAGGAGTTGGAGAGGGGAGATGGAGAGGGGAGATGGAGAGAGGAGATGGAGAGAGGAGTTGGAGAGGGGAGATGGAGAGGGAAGATGGAGAAGGGAGATGGAGAGAGGGGATGGAGAGGGGAGATGTGGAGAGGGGAGATGGAGAGGGGAGATGAAGAGAGGAGTTGGAGAGGGGAGATGGAGAGAGGAGGAGAGGGGGAGGGGAAAGGGGTAGCGGAGAAGGAGAGTTGAGAGGGGACGGGGGAGAGGAGAGAGAGGACAAAGATGAGAGAGTAGAGGTGAGAAAGAGGAGAGAGGTGGTTGTGAAAAATGGGTGAGGGAAGACAGAGGAGATGAGCGTGTGAGAGAGAGAGAAGAAAGAGAGAGAGGGAGAGAGACCAGAGAGAGGAGATGAGAGAGAGCTGAGAGACACAGAGACGACAAAGAGGAGAGTGAGAGAGGGGGAGATGGAGGAGAGAGACAGGGGACGGAGAAGGACTGAGGAGAGGAGAGGTGAGAGATGAGAGAGGAGAGAATGAGAGAGGAGATCGAGAGAAATGGGAGTGAGAGAAGAGAGAATGAGAAATATGAAAATCCAAGAGAGAGAGGAGACAAGAGTGAGGAGGTGAGAGAGAGAGCTGAAAGACAGGACACAGAGAGGAGAGTGAGAGAGAGGAGAAAGAGAGGAGAGAGAGGGGAGAGACAGGAGTGAGAGGAGAAGGAAGGGGAGAGAGGGAGGGGAGATGGGATGGAAGAGGGAGGGGAGAGGGAAGAGATAGGAAGGAAAGCGAGGTGCGAGAGTGTAGAGTGAGGAGTGAGAGGAGGAGAGAGGAGTCAGAGAAGAGTGATGTGAGACAGCGGATAGAGAGAGATAGATAAGAGGAGAGAAGAGGGAGATGGGGAGAGAGGTGGGAGAGAGAATAGAGAGGAGAGAAAGAAGAGAGAGAGGAGGGAGAGAGGAGTGAGAGTGAGAAAATGAGAGAGTGAGGGGAGAGAATGGGAGAGAACAGGAGGGGAGAGGGAGGGAAGAGAGAGTAGAGGGTAGAGGGGAGGAGTGAGAGAGGGGAGGAGAGAGAAAGCAGAGAGCGAGAAGAGAGAGGAGTGACAGAGGAGAGTGCAGAAACAGGGACAGAGAGATAGGAAAAAAGAGAGGAGGGAGAGGGACAGAGAGAGAGAATGGAAAGAAAGAAAGGGGTAAGAGAGGGGGAGAGGGGAAAGAGGTGAGGGAGGAGCAAGAGAAGAGAGAACAGTGGGTAGGAGTAAGAGGAGAGAGAGTGGAGAAATGAGGGGGAGTGGGGAGAGAGAGGATAGGGAAAGGAGACAGGAGAGGAGGAGAGGGAGAGAGGGTAGACGGGTGGAGAGAGGGGGGGAGAGAGAGGTGGAGGAAGACAGAGAGAGAATGGATAGAGGAAAGAGAGGAGTGAGAGAGTTGAGGGAGTAGAGACAGATGAGAGGTGAGAAGGTGAGAGAGAGTGAGGATAGGGAAGGGATAGGGAAAGGAGAGGGTAGAGATCAAGTAAGAGAGGAGAGAGAGTGGAGAAATGAGAGGGAGTGGGGAGAGAGAGGGGAGAGAGGATAGGGAAGGGAGACAGGAGAGGAGGAGAGGGAGAGAGGGTAGACGGGTGGAGAGAGAGGGGGGAGAGAGAGAGAATGGATAGAGGAAAGAGAGGAGTGAGAGAGTTGAGGGAATAGAGAGATGAGAGGTGAGAAAGTGAGAGAGAGTGAGGATAGGGAAGGGAAAGGTGGTGAGAGGGGGAGAGAGGAAGGGGGAGAGTGTGAGGGAGGAGAGAGGAGAGAGAGAGAAGAGAAATAGAGAAACAGAGGAAGACAAGGATAGACAGATAGGAGAGGACAGAGATGGGGAGAGAGGGGAGAGAGAATTGAGAGAGGAGACAGAGGAGAGAAAGGGGGGCAGAGGGGGGAGAGAGAAAACAGAGAGATGAGAGAGGGAGGGGTGAGAGAGGAGTGTGAGGCTGTTGCAGGGAGTGAGTGCGGAGGAAGAGTATGTGCAGAGTGAGACTGTAGAGAGAATGGGGAGTGAAAGAGTGGGGAGAGAGTGGGGAATGAGAGAGTGCAGAGGAAAGTGGAAAGAGAGACGAAGTAGAAAAGGAGAGAGTGGGGAGAGAGAGAGAGAAAGAGAGGACTGCAAGAAGGATAGAGGGAGGTAGACAGAGAGGAGAGATGGAGAGAGGGGGAGGGAGAGGAAAGAGGCAAAGGAGAGAGGGAGGGGAGAGAGTGGAAAGGTGGAGAGTGGGAGGGAGGAGATAGGAAGGAGAGAGGTGCGTAAGTAGAGAGTGAGGAGTAAGAGGAGAGAAGGAGGGAGGAGAACGAGGGGGAGAGAGAAGTCAGAGGAGAGTGAGGCGAGAGTGGAGAGATAGGAGAGGGGGAGAGAGGTGAGAGAGAGAAGAGAGCGGAGAGAAAGGAGAGCGCGAGCAGAGAGCGAAGAGAGGGAGGAGAGAGCGAAGAGAGAGGGTGGGAGGAGAGAGAGAGAGGGAGGGAGGAGAGAGGGAGGAGAGAGCAAGGAGAGAAGGAGGAGAGAGGGTGGATAGAGAAGGAAGATGAGAGAGAGAGAAAGAAAGAGAGAGAGGAGTGAGAGTGAAAAAATAAGAGACGGGGAAAATAGGGAGGAGAGAAAGGGGGAGAGCAGGTGGGGAGAGGGAGGGGAGAGGGGAGGAGAGAGAGAAAAGAGTGAGGACCGTGAGAGAGGGAGAAGAGAGCAGAGAGAGAGACAGGGAGATAGATGTAAAAGAGGGGAGAGGGAGAGAGTGGGAGGGAGGAGGGTAGAGAGAGGGGGAAGAGGGGGAGAGAGAGGCGAGAGGGATGGGAGGGGAGAGGAGGAGTGGAAGGGAGAGAGATAAAGGAGAAGCAGCTAAGAGAGATAGAGATAGGAGAGAGAGGAGAGAGACTGGGACAGAGAGATGGGGAGAGAGGGGAAGAGGGTGGGAAGAGAGAATTGAGAGAGGAGAGAGAAAAGGGAGAGAGAGGGAGGAGTGGAGAGAGATAGAGGGGGGAGACAGAGGAGAGAGATGGGAGCGAGAAGAGAGGGGACTGAAAGAGTGAGAGAGAGAAAGAGTGGGAGAGAGGCCAGAGAGAGGAGATGAGAGACACAGAGGAGACAGACAGAGAGGGGAGAGTGAGAGAGGGGTGAGAGGGAGGGGAGAGAGGAGCGAGAGTGAGAAAAATAGAGCAAAGGAAGAAATAGGGATAGAAAAGGGGAGAGAGGGGAGATGGAGAAGAAGAGAGGAGAGGGAAAGAGGGCTAGAGAGGTGAGAGGAGGAGGGAGAGGTTAGAGGGAGTGGAGAAGAAGGGGAGAGGGAAGGAAGGGGAGGAGAAGGGGGAAAGAGAGGAGAGTGACAGGACAGAGAGAGGAGAGATAGAGTAGAAATGGGGTGAGGGGAGAGAGAATGAGAGGAGAGAGAAGAGAGGGAGAGGAGAGAGGAGGGACAGGAGAGGAGAGAGAGGGAGAAGGGGGAGACAGGGGGAGAGGAGAGGAAGAGGAGAGAAGCAGGAGAGAGGGATAGAGGAGAGGAGGAGGGAGGAGAAAAAAGAGGAGAAGGAGTGAGGAAAGAGAAAAGGGTACGAGGAGAGAGTGCGGAGGGAGAGTATGTGCAAAGCGAGACAGTGGAGAGAGAGTGGGAAGTGAAAGAGTGAGGAACAAGAGAATAGAGAAAGAGAGATAAAGTAGAAAGGGAGAGAGAGTGTGGAAGAATGTTGAGAGAGAGTGAGAAACTGGAGAGGGGATTTGGAAAAGGGGGAGTGTGGGGAAAGAGATTATGGAGAGAGACAAGAGACAAGAGATGAGAGAGAGAGAGTAGAGAGATGAGAGGGGAGATGATTAGGGGAGAGGGGGAGGTGAGGGGGAGGGAGTGGAGAGGAAGAGAAGAGAGGGAGGGGAGTAGGAGTAGAGAGAGGGAGGAGAGGGAGGGAGGTGAGAGATAGAGAGAGAAGAGAGAGAGCCAGGAGGGTGTGGGGAGAGAGAATGGGGAAGGGGCGAGTGGGAGAGGAAGTAGGGAGTGAGAGAATGGAGACAGAGAACGTGGAGAGAGGGAGTGAAGGTGCAGAGAGAGTGGAGAAAGAGTGGTGTGAGAGAGGTGTGGAAAGAGGGAGGAGAGAGAGGGAGGGGAGTAAAAGGGAGGGGAGAGGCAGGGAGGACAGTGGGAGGAGGAGAGAGAGAGGGAAAAGAGACAGGAGAGTCAGATGACAGAGGAGAGAGAGACAGCAGACTGGCAAAGAGAGATAAGAGAGGTAGGAGAAAGAGAGCGGAGAAAAAGAGGGGAGAAAGAGAGAGAGAAAGAAAGAGCGAGAGAGAGAAAAGAGGGAGTTATTGCTCCAAGCTGCATTTTGAATTCATTCCAAAATCCATATTCCAGTTTGAAATTTGCTATTTCACAGTTATATTAACATAGATTTCAAAATTATATTAACAGTATATAAAAGGAAATTCCAGATGCACAGCAATGAAGGCTACACGCAGGGGAGCTTTTCAATTTCTTCAACGTTGTGCAGCTGCTTAGCTTAAAGGGAGCAGTGCAGACGATCCCAACTTCGGAAGTCCATGCAGACAAAGGGTAAGGGGACTCCGGGCTTCCTCGAGCACCTCTGTTCCATCCATCGAAATTGGAACATCCCAGTGGCCAAACATTTCAATTCCCATTCCAACATGCCAGTCTACAGTCTCCTCTTGTACCAGGATGAGGGAAGGAGCAACACCTTATGTTCTGTCTGGGTAGCCTCCCAAACTGATGGCTTGAACATTGATTTCTCCTTCCAGTTAAAAATTTCCCTCCCCTCTTCTATTCCTCACTCTTCTCACCTGCCTGTCATCTCCCCCTGGGTTCCCTCCTCCTTCCCTTTTTCCTATGGTCCTCTCTCTTCTCTTATCAGATTCCTTCCTCTTCAGCTCTTCACCTTTCTTACCCACCTGGCTCACCTATCACCTTCCAACTATCCCCCCCCTTCCCCTCCCCCTACCTTCTTGTCCTGGCATCTTCCCCCTCCCTTTCCAATCCTGAAGAAAGATCTCAGCCAAAACATCAACTGTTAATTAATTTCCATAGATGCTGCCTGACCTGCTGAGTTCCTCCGGCAGCTTGTGTGAGTTACTTTGGATTTCCAATACCTGGACATTTCTCATGTTTATGATGCATTTCACTCTATGCTTTTATGTACATGTGATAATAAATTTAAACAATCTATTGAAGCTGTATGTGCTTAGCGAGTATAAAGCCTTAGTATACTTAGAGTTCAGAGATATTCTCCCTAAACACTATTTACTGTTCTGAATAAGGACCACATCTCTGATCTCTGTAGCTCTTTCAAAGTCAAAACACGGGCACTCAAAACACAATTTGAGTGCCACAAATTGAAAAACAGGATGTGGGCTCTAGGTGCATACTGTTAGTAAGCTAGGCTACATCTGGTGGAGCAAATTCAGATGATGCGAATACTTTAGCAGCAAGGTAGGAAGGAGGCTACGGTGACTCCAGTCCTGAAATTTCCTGTCAGTGTTGCTGCAAGTGCTACCTTTGATACACACATTGAATACACAGTTCAGCAGTTAATCATTTCAATAAGCACCAAAGGACTGGTTAAGCCCAGACTGTGCAAATTAAGTGTAGCTTGTTTGGTTATCACTGTGATCCTTCCCGCAGATTTCTGTCCCTGAAACATAATGGATGCTTTTTACCCCTTTCGGCACTGGCTTAGGTGGAAAATGATGAAGTGTCCACTGCATCATTCTTGACTTCATTTGGTTTATACCTGGTGTTGGGTACATTTATGCACACTTATGAGGAACTTCATCGTTGTCCAATCCAGTTTTGCAATTAGCACAAGTTTCACCTAGCAAGGATCACAAACCTGATTTATGCACTTTCAGGTAGTATCGATTTTGGATCAAGTGGCACTACAAGAACAAAAAAAGTACTACACCATCCCCTTCTCCAGGAACTGAATTGAAAATGAGCAACTCATGCTACATTATCCGATTATTAACTTGAACATGAGCCCTGTCCAGGCAGTTAAGCCATGTCATAAAATGAAAGGGAGACATTCTAACTGCACCATCACAACTGCAAAAGGGAAGCTTGTTTGAAATATCTTAAATTGATCTCTTTCTAGTTGGCAATACTGGTAACATTTTGAAATTCTTAAATATTACATGCTCCACAATAATATTCTTTCCACCTGGTTTCTCTACATCATCTATCAATCCCTGACTGTGTAGACAACTTACTCCTAGATCGTTAATGTGCCACTGTAATTAGCCTATTGGAAGGTTGGAAGAGTATCGCTGAGAACTCCAACTCCCAATGGAATCGCACAAGATACCATGAAATTACAGGATTTAAGAAATTAATTTCCTGATTCAGCAGCTGGAATGGGGTGGGCGAGGGTCACCTCATTTTAACACCTCAACCAAGGATGGTACTTGAGAGGAAATGGAAGAGCTCAAGGCCCAGTGCCAGGGAAAAGCCCTCTTCTTCAATGTCAACAAGACAAAGGAGATGGTTACCAACTTTAGGAGAACCCACACCGTTCACACCTCTCTTTACAGCAGTGCCAGAGTGGAAACTGTGAGCAGTTTCAAACTCCTTGGAGTGCACATCTCACACAGCCTCCCATAGTCCTAGAGCACATCCTACACAATCAGGAAAGCTCATCAACTCTAATTTCCAAGGAGGCTGAAGAGAGCCGGTCTTTTCACACCGGTACACGTGTCCTTCTCCAGATGCATAGTAGAGAGCATCCTAACCTGCTGCATCACTGCATGGTACGGAACCTGCACTGAACAGACAGAAAGGCCCTGCAAGGGGTAGTCAAACCTGCCCAATGCATCACCTACACCAGCCCACCCACCATCAAGGACGCATAAAGAAATATGTCAGAACTGGACCAGTAACATTATGAAGGATCTCACCCACCCAGTTCACTGACTGTTTGTCCCACTCCCAACAGGAAGGGGTGGGGGGGTTATGTAGCAACCATGTCAGGACTACCAGACTCAAAAACACTTAACAGACTCAAAAAGCAGTAACTGTTATGTTTTTAATATCTCGATGATATTTGAGTGACCTTGTGGATGTGAGTGTGTGTGTATGTTTGTATGTATATGTGTGTGTTAAACCTACATTCCCAGACTCCCGTGTTTTCCTTGAATTAGCTTACTGTTTTGAAGTTACAAAACATAACATTGGCGACAGGGTATTTTTGAAGTGAACCTGACACGGTTACTGACCTGTCAGAAGTCAGCAAGACGTTCGAAATAAAATAAAACGCAGCAAGAGCAATGTTGAAACAGAGTGACATATGTTCTTTGGAAGGGAAGATATGATCCAGTTTTTTTTTAAAGGCTGTAAACAGAAGAATTTATAGATTCATGAAGAGTGAATATAGGTGCTAATAATCATTAATTAAAAAATCAGGAAGGGCTGGTTGCATCAGAAAGATTGATGAATCTGATTTTACCATGGTTAATTAGCTCATGTGTACAAATCTATTGGAACAGTATTTTGAGGAAATGAAATAACCACTGATAAGTGAGTGCCAATTTTGCTAAGTGCATTGGGTTTAAAAGCATACAGTTTGCTTAACTGAAGCACAGCTTACATTTAAAAGAGCAGTGGAAATCTCTGTTTCAATGGAAACCACAGATGGAGATGCAATTGCGTTGCAGTCTGGAATAAAGGTGAGTGTGAACAAAATTGCATCATCTACACAGAAACCAGCCTGGCCGAACAAATTGTGTTACTGTTGTGGCAGGGGTTCACATACACCAGACCAATGCAGGCTCACAGGTGAATCTTGCAGAAAACAGAACAAAGTAGGTCATGTCCAAAGAGCATATCGGGCAGACAAAAATAAATGGACTGCCCAGGGAGGAGGAAAGGCTAAAAAGTCAAGTTGCAATTTCAAAAAGAGCACTGTTGATAAAAACAAAATCTGATAATGATGAGAGTGACAACGGATTGTGTAGCTTTAAGATTTACAGTGTGAAAATTAATAGACAAGCAATATGGCATACTCCAGAAGTGAACTGAAAATTAATTAATATTGAATTAGACACTAGTTCAACTGTCTCAGTAATTCCACAATAAGAGAGGCAATTTGAGTTTGAGACACAATTCAAAGTTACTAAACTGAAGTCTTCAAGTATCCAACTAAGAATTAATATTGGAGAAAAGAGGGAATGACATCCTTAACTGGAAAATACAACAACAAGCAAGCCAGACTGAGCTCATATGTGATAAAAAACAGAAGGACCAGCATCGTGGGACATGATTGGCTGAGACAACTACAACTTGATTGGAGATCCACCTGTAGCAGTGTGCTACACGCAGCACTGAAATAACGACACGCAGTCGGTGAGTTGCAGTTGCAAAAGAGATTTATTCAAACTTCGCGGCCTCGCTTTAAAGCCTTCCTGATCCCACCCTCCCCGGGCGGGAATGCTGTAGGGGGCACATATTCACAGTCCTGTCCTGCGCACGGGCTTTTCCCCTTGCTGGTGAAGCAGGCTTGGCGCCCTCTTTGGGACCTGCCTCAATGCCAGCGCGCGCCACTTTGTGAGCCGGTTCGAGTGCGCTGGGAAGTGGGTCGCCACACACCTACCTTTTGCATGTCGCATTCCCTGCAATGAAATAAGGAAGCTACTGGATGATACCACAACTGTCTCCATGCCAAACACCAATAGAGGACAAGCAGATGTTGATGCCAACCTCCTTTCCTCTGGTTGGAAAGCATATCGGACTAAGGAAAGATCCTGCTGCTCAGAAGAAGTGTGGAAGTGACAAAAGCAGTGATCCTACTACAAAGTTTTGTAGGCAACATGTCTAAGGAAGTTTCTGTCATGTCAACCAGGCAGTTACTTGAAAACTGTGGCTTGCTTTTAAGATGGAAGAGAGCTTCAAAAAAGTTTCAAGCATTCAGCTTTTGTGAGTATAGAGAAACAAAATCTACTCTGCATTAACTTTGAGTGGGAGACAAAATGCTGCTTGTAAACGTAGATGCAAAGACCAAAGCTCAGCTGGAGGAATGGAAGGTGAAAATGGAGATACAAAAGCAGTGCATACATCAGTTGATGTTGTGGATGAGGAAACCAAGGAGAGAGATCAGATCATAACGGGAGCAATGGAAGGATCAATAAGAGAATACTCCAGGGAATTAAATGCACCTTCCCAAGATCAAGATAGACAAACTAGAAAAAAAAAGAGACGGAGAGATAGAATGTAAACAAGAAAGAAAGGTGTGAAAGAGAGAAGGAATATGAGAAAGAAAAAGAAAATGATCAAAGTAGATTCAGAGAGAAAAAAGAAGTAAGGTGTCCAGAGCTGTCAGAACCACTTCCTACAGTCTCAGAGTCAACTCCTACAACCACCACGGAGGAGGGCCCAGAACCTGAGGTTGCTTCACAGCCACAAGTTCCACCTATCAGGAAACATATTATCCCACAAGAGCAGGAAATCCTCCACAGCGATTAAACTTTCAGACCTGAATGGGACAATTTAAAATTTACTCTGCTCTGTATGTCTGTCTATAGCAGTTATATAATGCAATATACTTGAGATGCATCTCTTGAGTTGGAGTTTATAGCTAAGCAGGGAGGAGTGTTGTGCCTTTAACATTTCAACATTATTTGAATAATCTTGTTTACATATTGTTTAAGTATTCTTGCTCATTTAAGTAATTAATTACAGGTTATATGCAACAATACATTAATTGCATGCGTCATCACACTCCCACATGATACTTGCACACCTCACTTAAAGTAAACTCACAGTTAAACCTGCATTCCCATGTTTTCATTTGAATTAGTTCAATGTTTTGAAGTTCCAAAACATAACAGTAAGTTTGATCAACACCTCCAACCACTAAGCCACCTCTCCACACCACCACTACTTTATAATTTCCAGTCAGTCTCCTTATGTACATACAGTCCTGTGCATAGCTTCAATCTACACTCTATATAAGCTATCTTATATATTTACAGTGTGTATAAAAAGTATTCAAACCCCTTGAAAGTTTTCATGTTTTATTGTTTTTCAACATTGAATCACAGTGGATTTAATTTGGCTTTTTGGACACTGATCAACAGAAAAAAAACTCTCAAGTCAAAGTGAAAACGGACCTCTACAAAGTGATCTAAATTAATTACAAACATAAAACACAAAATAATTGATTGCATAAATATTCACCCTCTACAAGTCAGTATTTAGTAGATGCACCTATGGCAGCAATTACAGCCTTGAGCCTGCCTGTGTGGATAGGTCTCCATCAGCTTTGCTGATCTAGTCTGCAATTTTCCTCCATTCTTCTTTATAAAACTGCTCAAAATCTGTCAGATTGCATGGAGATCATGAGTGAACAGCCCTTTTCAATTCCAGCCAAAAATTCTCAATTGGATTGAGATCTGGACTCTGACTTGGCCACTCCAGGACATTCACTTTGTTGTTTTTAAGCCATTCCTGTGTAGCTTTGGCTTTATGCTTGGGGTCATTGTCTTGCTGGAAAACAAATAATCTCCCAGGTCACAGATTTTTTGCAGACTGCATCAGGTTTTCCATATTTACTATAGGACAATGCCATATTTACAATGCATCTTCTATGCTTTCTCTGAAACTACACCCAACTTATTTGCACCCATACCACAGACATCTAAATGAATTTTAATCAGCATTGTCTGGTCTCTGATTCAAGGCTTTTAGGAACTTACTGTTCAGAGCTGCATTTAAAATTAAGTCTTCAATGCATATTGAACCTGAAGCTAGTGGTCATAGTCAGTTAAATTAGTTGCTACAGTGCTAAAAATCACCAACATAACCACATAATATATTACTGTTTAAAACTTTGTCAGACTTTTCAAACTTTATAGAATTATGTAGAAGGCATCATCCTAAAAATGCGTTTTGTTACACCCTAGTTGTTAAGTATTTTTCTCTCATCAGCATGAGGCCACAAGTTTAAGCAAGACTGCCCGAGGAGTATGAATTTGATAGCTTGTGCTTCATTTGACAGTTCTACTGTAAGAAGCTGCCAGTCATCTTTGAACTCTCCTTTGAGTGATAGGGCCATCTGCATAAGCAAACATTGTTTTGATTCTCTTTGGCAAGATCCGAGGATATTCTGAACAGATCTGAGAGGACAGGACTGTGTTTATTTGTGATGTATTTGACAGACAGGTCTCTAGTCAGCAGCTGTTGGTTGTGGATTTGTGTTTGGCTCAACAGTCATTCTACAGCCAAAGGCACTCAGGCAGACCAAAGACTCCATGGCAACAAACAGCCACATAAGGAACTGGTTTTCAAGTCTTACACTGTAGCTTACAGTGCTTTCATTGTTTTTGATGTCCCTAAAATAGTCTGTAATTACTGTATAGCTACAATATTTGATGCAATCTCTTCATCCGTTTATTGTTCAATAGATCTACCCTGAGGTGTCTTGCTTAACCCACAGTCTGAGTTTTTAATCTTCCATCTTCCCGTAGTCTAGACGACATGGTGGCATATAGTGATATAGCATATATAAAAAAAACACAGACATGGAAACCCTGGCCATTTCTGGCCTTTCCACATATATTCCACATCTATTAGGCAGTAAAGGCAGACTCCAAGCCATAAGAAACAAGGACAGTTTTAGGAGTTAGTGACAATGAATCCATGAAAGACACTGGATTCTACAAAAATGTAGGACTCCCAATACATCCTCTTTCACATTTATCCACCTTGAATTGAACCCCTCACTGATCACATATTGGTGTAGTCCACCAACTTCAATCTTACAGCATATCTGGCCTCTCTTGTATGTATGTATGTATGTATGTATGGTATTCTTCCTCAAAGTATAATATCCAGCCCTTCCCAGATCTTCTTCACGTTCTTCTATCGTTCATCCTGCCCAGATTTTCCCCACGATTGCTTTGTTCCAGGTGCCATGATTGAACTGCCATCAGATGTGCAGGATTCCGGACTGGGGGTGGGGGGGGGGCAGTAAGTGACAACAGACAAGTGTTTTTTTTTATTCTGTGGTGATTTGCCTTAATTTGAAATTGAAATCTGTGGAATCTTGATGTAATGGCTGATTACAACACTTTTTTTACTTCTCAAAGTCATGAGCCACAGGTACTGACAGTTATCTACAGGGACAATCCACCAATAATCCAGTAAACTAGTGACTGAGCCATTCATCTTTGCCAAGTACAGTCTGCATCGAAGTGGTCAATCTACCGGCATCTGGAGACTACCCAGGTTACTCCTCCCTGACTGAGTGCCTTAAAAGTAAAAGCTTGTGGGGCATAAATCAGCTACAACTGGAGCTTTCCCTTTGATCTTTCTCTGAGGTCTGTGCCACTTGGAACCAAGCACTTAACTTGCAGATGTTCAGTCCAAGCTAACCCCCAAAACCATTCCCTACTATGTACCACCTCAGACTACTCCCTCTCCCCAAAACTTAATTTTGTGCAAGCCTCGCACATGCTCCTGATATAGTCACAGGTCAAACAGCATGCAGCCAGCACTTTCAAGACATTGTATCCATACCAGTCATCAAGCAACTTATCTGCACTAATCCTGATTTTCTCTCATAACCTAATTAACTAATTCCACCTTATTCTCCTGCCACCTACCTACACTTGAACTGGGCAACCTAACGTGCCTTCACAGGTCATTAGCACATTCATTGATTTTACTTATTTAGACTTGCGTTCTCTCTCAAAGATTGTTATGTCCAGTAATTGATTTTTTTTCCAAGTAGTGATTAGTCTTCTAATTACAATTTAAAATTTTATACATGCAGAATAGGAGAGGTCTGAATGTTGACCAAGCCTCACAACTAGCTAGATTTGGACAGTCCAAACAATGCTCTTTTCCTTCTATATTTAAGTCAGAAAATGACTTCTGCATTTTAAAAACTACCATTGTACATATGACATTAAAAGGCATTATCTCCATGCTTCCCGGTTGGATCTTTTAACTTCTATACACTACATCCAAAATCTTCCTTTTGGCCATATATTCAGCAATTTCTTTCAAGAATTCAATTAGTCAAGCATGACCTGCTCTTTAGAAATCTATGTTAACTGCCTCCTTTTAGCCTTTATCTAATTGTTCATTAATGTCGTCTCATTTTCTTACAACCAATGTGAAGCTAATTGGACTATAATTACCTGGTTCATCATTTTCTAATTTTGATTAGGGGTATTACATTTATTATTATTTAGTCCTTTGGCACATTCCTAGTTATTAAACAATTTAGGATTATTAACATAGATTTTTTAAATTTTCTATCAAGTAACTTGAATTTATTATAGTGCACTTACAAAATGTATTCAAGAGTGCTTCACAGAGGCATGTGAAAAATCAAATTCCAAGCCAAACAGTGTCGGCTGTGACTCAATGAGAACACTCCTATCTGTGCCAGAGATTTGACGATTCCAGTTCTTCTTACAGAGACTTCAGCACAACACTCTCTAGGGCAATATTTGGAAGAGTAATGGGCTGTTGAAAGAGCTACTTTTGGATAAGGTCCTATCTGTTCTGTCAGGTGGATGTGAAATATCTCTAGACACTACTTGAAAGATCACGTAAGTCAATTTGTGGTATCCTCACTAATATTTACCCTTTAAAAAAAACATCACCAAGAACAGATCATTATCATTATTATTACTGGGAGATTGCTGTGGATAAATTAGTTGCAAAATCTCCTTATTACTGAACACTTACAAAAAATACTGTATTTGGCTTGAAAATATTTTGGACTGCCATGAAAGATGGTAAACAAGTACAAATTATTTTTGCAATGACTGCTCCTGATATTAACCCCCAAAAGTGTGGACTGCACAATGTACCTGGGTAATTCTCAAATTCAAAAGCGATGCTCCTTATCAAAACTCAAGAACCATTAACAATATTGTTGTTGCATGAATGAAATCACCGGAGAGAGTTATTGGTAGATATGAAGCAACTTCTTTATTTGACTAAACAAGGTACAGCAGGCATCATATGGAGAAGCTTTCACTGGCCCAATGTGGGGTTCGATATTTATTTGTCAAACACAAAGGACAAGTCCATATTTACAAAGTATAGACAATGCTTTCTTTTGAAGCGACATACAAACTTCACACCTTCTGGTTCATATCCAACCCACAGGCACCAGCATCGTCTGGACCAGGATCCACAGCTTTTTGGAATGCATTGTTCCAAATTAAATCCACAATACATTTTCAAGGAACAGAAGACTGGTAGTCAAAGCCATTTGCTAAATATAAATGGCCTAAACTCAAAAATCACTCGAACAAACAACTGCAGAGGAGTTCCTTCAGAATGTTACCTGTGCAGGAGCTGCTCAATTATGCATTACTTAAGAAGTCTGTTCTTCATGGTGCAGAAGAGATTAAGAGGGGAAATGATTAAGGTATATAAAATTATCATTTCAGTAGATTGCGAGAAACTTTTATTCCTATCAGAGACAGACAAAATTAGAGGATATAAGTCCTGGGAAAAGGCATTGAAGCATTTGGGCTCTCATGACCAGACTATGTAACAGTTTCTTCCCCCAAGCTATCAGACTCCTCAATACCCAGAGCCTGGATTGACACCTTACTGCCCTATTGTCCTGGTTATTATTTATTGTAATGCCTGCACTGTTTTGTGCACTTGATGCAGTCCTGGGTGGGTCTGTAGTTTAGTGTAGCTTTTTTTTTCTCTCTGTGTTGTTTTTTACGTAGTTCAGTCTAGTTTTTGTACTGTGTCATGTAACACCATGGTCCTGAAAAACGTTGTCTCATTCTTACTATGCACTATGCAGTTATGGTCGAAATGACAATAAAAGTGACTTGACTTGACTTGACTTGTTAAGGGGCAGGGGGAGAGAGTTCGAGGAGATATAAAGGTATCTCACTTCACCCAGAAAATAGACCCTTCATATCCCCTCTAAAATACCAGGGATGTACAGCCTGAGAGAGAAGCTCGGCTTTTGATAGCATTTAAGCAGCATGCAGATGAATCACTTGAGCACAGAGAGCTATGGGTCAAATGCTGGACATAGGGATTAATATGGTAGAATTCCCAATGGTTGGCATGGATAAGTTGAGTTGACTGACTTCTTTCCATGCTGTTCAACTCTGATTTATTCATCCTGAGTACAGCTTGGGCATCCATGCATTGAAATTCACAATGATTTAAATATACACTTATTTGAATTTGAGTATTTTTTAGCATTTCTCAAACATAAAAAGAAAGCTCCTCTGGCACTTTTTAAAGAACAGAAAAGCACTCCAGTGTTCAGGACATTTTTAAAATATCAAGCAACATCAGTAGAGTGATTCATGGTGAGAAAAATGCTGCCTGACGGAGTTCCTCCAGCAGCTTGTTGTCTCCTGCCTCCCCTTCCCACCCCCCCAAACACAAACAGATTATTGAGTGACCTGTCTCAAAGTTGTTAATGGGATCCAGGGTTCAGATTATCCGATACAGCTCCCTACTTCGTAATAACTGCCGTTTAAATGTAACAACAACATTTTATCACTGTACTTGCCCAGCCTGAACCCATGGAAAGCATCAGGCCTAGATGGTGTGTCTGGCCTTCACTGAAGAAATGCGCTAACCAACTTGCTTGAGTGCTTTCGTACATCCTCAACCTCTCACTTCAGCAACTTGAAGTACCTACTTGCTGCAAACAAGTTTCAATTATATCGGTGCCCAGGAAGAATGTGATAACATCTCAGTGACTACCATACAGTAGCACATATCAGGGGTGGTGGGAAAGGGAGAAAAAGGTGAACAGAGGGAGGGAGGACCTAGGTGAAATGGTGGGAGTGGAAAAGGGGGTTTGGGTTTTTAGTTACCAGAAATTAGAACATCCAATGTTGACACAAATGGGTTGCAGGCTGAGCAAGTGGAATATAAGTTGTTGTTTTTCTAGTATGCATTTGGCCTCTTCATGTCAGAGGAGAAAACCAAGGATAGATATGTTAGTATGGAAATTGGAAGGGGGTATTGAAATGACATGTATTGGGAAGTTCAAGGTAGCCATTGTGGACAGGCACAAATCTAGTCAATGCTTGGTCTTAATGTAGAGTTGCTAATACACTGAACACTATTGAAAATAACAGTGACATCAAGAGATGCTTGTCGAATGGTATTCATGTCATAGAGGGAAATTTATTTGCTTAGTCACCTAATAAATTTGGTTACTGTAGTGAACCACTCAGTAAAATCTCTAACAGGCCACTGCCACTCAATAAACACCTTCTCCAGAGCATTGTCAACATGGAGAGAAAGAAAATTCATAATCACCCAAGATAGTGGAGAAACTATGCTGTTAAATATTAGGCCGGGAACTTGAAACGGTAGGAACTGGGTTACAGCACTTGAGAGTAATATTCTGCTTCATGCAACAGTTGGTGAAATTAAAACCATTAAATGAGCATGCAGATCTTTCTCTGTAGTATCACCGTGTTGGCCTTATATTCACAGTGAATGGGAGATAAAAGACAAACAGCCAGTTAAACTAATGGTGAAAGTGGAGACAGGATGTTCCTGGATGTGCCAGGTGCAAAACCACATGTAAGCAATGTTGTTTTTTTTAGAAAAAACTATCATTCTTTAAATCGCAGACTCTGGCCTATGGACCACCAGTGAGCAAGTGAAACAGCTGGAAGCTGAGGGGAAGTCTCCATTATTTCAGGAAACATGGCTGCCCGGCTGACCTGCAGGTGAAACAGAATTGCAGGTTCCTTAGGCTCCACTCCCTTTTGGTTAATTTAGATTCTGAAAAATTAAAATTGAACACCTCTGAGCAAGATTGCGTACCATAGGGACATAAAGGACTGCTGTGTACTTCGTTTCAACCCCAGCACTCCATCCCAAGAAATTCACCTTCTTCTGAATGAACCAGATAGTGGCATCAGGGAAAGACAGAGCATGGTGTGGGGGGAGGAGGGGAGGTAGTTTGCTTCATGACTAACTCACAAGGCAGTTCCATTTCAGTTCTGCTCTCCTGACCTGGAACAGCTGGAGGCCGTGTCAAATGCCGTGCATTTTCTGCCATCGTCCTGCTTGCTTGGGTTCACTTCATCCCTGGCCGATGTGAAGCTGGTGCTGGAGGAGCTGAGCACCATGATTACAGACAGCATACCCTGAAGCCTCCGGATCAATGCAGGAGGACTTCAACCAGGCCAGATTGAAGAAGTCTCTGACCATCTACCCCCAATATATTATCTGTGAGACCAGAGAAGCCAGCACACTTGATCACAGTTGTACCATCATCAGAAACACCTACCATGCCATCCCATGTCCGCAGTTTGCCAGGTCTGATCACCTGGCTGTTCTTCTACTCCTGGCATAGGTAGAGACTGAGGATCACAGCCCCAGTGGTGAGGACAGTGAAGGTACAGTCAAGGGAGGTGGAGGAGTGTTTGCACGACTGCTTTGACTCGATGTACAGGGCCATTGTTTCGTGGAAGCAGGTTTGCAGATTTAATAAGTGGGACATAAGGCACTGATGGTGAGTACGATCATTAACTATTTACAGTGAAACACTCAACCAAATGTCTAAGACTTACCTAAAATTGCAAAAACTATGACACTAAACATTCAAAATCAGAATCAGATTTATTATCACTGGCATGTGTTGTGATATCTGTTAACTAAACAGCAGCAATTCAATGCAATAAGTGATAATATAAAAAATAAAGTTCAGTAATTACACTAAGAATAATATATATATATATAGATTTAAAACAGTGCAAAAATAGAAGTTAATTTTTTTTTAAAGCGAGGTTGTGTTCATGGGTTTAACGCCCATTTAGGAATCGGATGGCAGAGGGGAAGAAGCTATTCCTGAATTGCTGAGTGTGTGCCTTCAGGCTTCTGTACCTCCTACCTGACAGTATCAATGAGAAGGGGGCATGTGGCAGTTGCTTTGGATGCAGAAAAAGCATTTGATAGATTGGAATGGGACGTTTTATTTAAGGTATTGGAAAAATATGGGTTCGGAAAATCTTTTATAAAATGGATTAAAACCTTAAATACTTGTCCCAAAGCTAAAGTAGTGACAAATGGTCAAATTTCAACATCATTCCAGTTAACAAGGTCAACTAGACAAGACTGTCCATTATCACCTGCCCTATTTGTATTGGCGATAGAACCATTAGCTGAATTAATTAGAACCGATTCAGATGTTGTGGGCTTCAGCGTTAACCAGGAGGAATATAAGATTAATTTATTTGCTGATGATGTTCTGATTTATTTAACAGACCCATTGCATTTGTTGCATAAATTATCTTTCAGATTGGAAGAATATGGGAAAATATCAGGGTATAAAGTAAACTGGGATAAAAGTGAAATTTTACCCCTTACTAAAGGAGATTATAGTCAATGTCAATTAGTAACTCAATTTAGATGGCCAACAAATGGTAAAAATATTTAGGTATAAGAGTTGATAATGATAAAAAGAATTTATATAAATTTAATTATTTGCCATTATTGAAAAAACTACAGGAAGATCTTGATAAATGGACAATGTTACCAATAACATTAGTAGGTAGAGTTAATGCTGTAAAAATGAATATATTTCCTAGATTACAATATTTATTCCAAACATTACCAATACAACTGCCCCAGAAGATTTTTTCAAGAGTTGAATAAATGTGTGAGGAAGTTTCTTTGGAAAGGTAAGATATCAAGAATATCGTTGGAGAAATTGACATGGAAATTTGACCTAGGAGGGTTACAACTTCCAAATTTTAAGAATTATTATAAAGCAAATCAACTTAGATTTATTGCATCTTTTTTTGATGAAGAAAAACCGGCATGGATTAGAATACAGTTGGATAAGATAGGAGAAAATATACCAGAAGGTTTTATATATAAATGGGAATCCAAATGGATACGGGAAAAGAAAGAATCTCATATTAAAACATTTGATGGATTTATGGAATAAGGTAAATGTGGATGATGAGATAAAAAAATCTTTATTAGCAAAGAGAACCCTAATTCAAAATAGACTTATTCCTTTTACAATGGATAATCAACTTTTATATAACTGGTTTCAAAAAGGGATCAGATATATAGGTGACTGTTTTGAAGGAGGAATATTGATGTCGTTTGATCAATTAAAGAATAAATATAAAATATCAAATAACACTCTTTTCTGTTATTTTCAATTAAAGGCCTATTTAAGAGACAAACTGGGTCAAACTATGTTAATGCCAAAAACTAATGAAATAGAAACTTTAATTCAAAAAGGAAAAATTAAAAAAAATTACGTCTTGTATGTATAATTTGATTCAAAAACATACAATTAAACCAGGAATTCATAAGTCAAGACAAAAATGGGAAACTGATTTAAATATTAAAATTGATGAAAAAATTGGTCAAGACTATGTCTTGATAGTATGACAAATACAATAAATGTCTGACTTAGATTAGTACAATACAATTTTTTACATCAATTATATATTACACCACTAAAAATAAATAGATTAAACCCAAATTTATCTGACCAATGTTTCCGATGTAATCAAGAAATCGGTACTTTTTTACACTCTACTTGGTCTTGTTTTAAATTTCAACCTTTTTGGATAAATCTAAGACTTTTACTGGAACAACTTATTGGAATACAACTTCCACATAGCCCAACATTATTTTTATTAGGCGATATTGAAGGGATAATACCGAAACCTAAATTGAATAAATATCAGAAAAAATTTATAAAAATTGCATTGGCAGTAGCCAAAAAAGCTATTGCAGTTACTTGAAAATCAGATTCATACTTAACTATGGACCGTTGGAATAATGAAATATATAGCTGCATTCCACTTGAAAAAATTACTTATAATTTAAGAAATGAATATGATATATTTTTGAAAATTGGGCACCCCTATCTACAAAAGATAGGATTAAATATATAGGTCCTTTGAAGATAAAATTATTAGTTATTTGGGGAAAAAAATAAAGATATATACTAAAGTTATTTTGAACTCCATGGAGCATGTGGGGATCCTCCGATATCCAGGCAATCCTTCTTTCTTTCTTTTTTTTTCTTTTTTTTTAGACAGAGATGTTAAGGGGGGAAGGGTTAAGGGGAGGCAGGAAGGCTAATATTAATTTTCATTACTCTATTATTCTATTCATTGTATGTAATTTTCTTAAAAATTTAATAAAAATATATTAAAAAAAAAGAGAAGGGGGCATGCCCTGGGGGATGGGGTCCTTAGTAATGGACGTCATCTTTCTGAGGCACCGCTCCTTCAAGATGTCTTGGATTCCATGGAGGCTAGTAACCAAGATAGAGCTGATAAATTTTACAACTTCAGTAGCACTTTAACTCGAACAGGTACTTCTTTAAGTCCCAAGATACAAAACCACAACACTAAGCATTCGACAAACAGGTACTTAGCTAAGTGCCCTCCAATCTGCAGCACACTTTCCCAATGGTTCTTCAGCCCTGGTCATGACCCAGTCTGGAGGGAAACCCCAGTGAAAAGGGGACAGGGTGCTCCACATACACTAGTCTAATGCCCCTGGAGAATCCAAAAGCCGAAGTTGGCGACGTGATGCGAAAGCCAGCCAACGGGAGAAAGCTGCCACGTCATTCAAACAGGCCAATCGGTGACCAGCAGGGCAGAAGCAGCTGGTAAGTTAACCCTTTATGTTACAGCCATACTCAGCAGATGTGAATGAATATGCCACAGTCATCAAGACCTGTGTGGATGATTGTAAGCCTTCAAGTACATACCCAAGCCAGAAGCTGTGAATGAACCAGCAGTTTGCTAAGGATGAAATCTGTGTCACTCAAGACCATCAAGTAGGGCAGGTATGACCTATGGAAAGCCATTGTAAAAGTGAAAAGGTAATTCAGTGTGAAGCTAGAGACACAACTGGATGCACAATAGCCATGGCAGGATTTGCATGCCATTTAGTTCCTATAAGACAAGGCCCAACAGTATAAATAGCTGTGTTGTTTCACTCCACAATGATTTCAACACCATTTATGCACACTTTAAAAGGGAGAATAAAACTCCACGTGGTGAATCCCCTCCGAATCTGGTGACCCTGCGACATCCATCTTGGAAGCCAACATCAAAACGTACTTCAAGAGGGTAAACACTTACAAGGCAGCGGGCTTCAATGGTGTAGCTGGCAGAACACAGAAAACTATGTTAACCGTGGCTGGAGTATTCAAGGATATCTTCAATCTCTAGTGCTGCAGTCATTGGGTCCCATGTGCTTCAAAATAGCAGCATGCATATTGATGACCAAGAAGAGCAGGTAAACTGCTCAAGGACTATCACCTGGTAGCACTTACATCCACTGTGATGAAGTGCTTTTTAAAAAAGTTTTTTTTATTGAATTTTCAAATAGGTTACAGAAAGAAAAAAAATTGTCAGCCCTTCCCCCCTCCCCTTAACCCCTCCCCCTAACATATCCCTATAGAAAAAAAAGAGAAGAAAAAAGAAAGAAAGAATGCCTGAATATTGGAAGATCCCCACCTGCTCCATGGAGTTCATAACAGCTTTAATATGTATATTTATTTCTTTCCACAGATAACCAATAATTTTATCTTCAGAGCACCTATATATTTAATCCTATCTTTTGTAAATAAGGGCGCCAAATTTTCAGAAATATTTCGTATTTATCTCTTAAATTATAAGTAATTTTTTCAAGTGGAATGCAGCTAAAAATTTCATTCTTCCAACCATCTATACTTAAGTATGAATCCGATTTCCAAGTAACTGCAATAGCCATTTTGGCTACTGCCTATGCAATTTTTATGAATACTTTCTGATATTTATTCAATTTGGATTTTGATTTTATCCCTTCAATATCGCCTAGTAAAAATAATGTTGGATTATGTGGAAGTTGTATTCCAATAATTTGTTCCAGTAAAACTCTTAAATTTGTCCAAAAAGGTTAAATTTTAAAACAAGACCAAGTAGAGTGTAAAAAAGTACCAATTTCTTGATTACATCGAAAACATTGATCAGATAAATTTGAGTTTAATCTACTTATTTTTTGTGGTGTAATATATATTTGATGTAAAAAGTTATATTGTACTAATCTTAGTCGAACATTTATTGTATTTGTCATACTGTCAAGACATAATCTTGACCAACTTGTTTCATCAATTTTAATATTCAAATCAGTTTCCCATTTTTGTCTTGACTTATGAATTCCTTGTTTAATTGCCTGTTTTTGAATCAAATTATACATACCAGAAATATTTTTTTTAATTTTTCCTTTATGAATTAAAGTTTCTATTTCATTAGGTTTCGGCAATAACATTGTTTGACCCAGCTTATCTCTTAAATATGCCCTTAATTGGAAATAACAGAAAAGAGTGTTATTTGATATTTTATATTTATTCTTTAATTGGTCAAATTACATTAATATACCTCCTTCAAAACAGACTCCTATATATCTAATTCTTTATGAAGTGCTTTGAGAGGTTTGTTAAGGTCATGCCTGAGCAAGGACCTGGACCTGGACCTGGACCTACTGCAATTTCCTTCCAGTCACAACAGGTCTACTGAAATGCAATCTCATTAGCTCTCCACTTAACCTTGAACCAGCTGGATAACATCAGGCTGCTGTTAACTGATTACAGCTCAGCAGTTAATATTATCATACACTCAGTACTAATCAATAAGCTTCAAAATCAGGGCCTCTGTACCTCCCTCTGGAACTGCGTCCTTGAAATCCTCATTGGGAGACCACAGTCAATGCTGATTGGTAATAACATCTCCTCCTCTGACAACACAACATAAGCATACCTTAAGGGAACCCGTTTAGCTCACTGCTCTACTTGTTCTATACTCAAGACTGCATGTCTAGAGACAGCACAAATGCTATTTATAAATTTGCCAATGATACCATTGTTGTTGGCAGAATCTTGGATGGCAATGAGGAATAAATGAGATAGATTGGCTGGTGGAGTGGTGTCACTCAACATCAGCAAGACTAAGGAATTGATTGTGGATTTCAGGAAGGGGAAGTCAGGAGAACACACACCAGTCCTCATTGAAGGGTCAGTGGCGGAAAGGATGAGAGTTTTCAAGTTCTTGGGTGTCAACATATCAGAGGATCAATATGGGCCCAACATATTGAGAAGAAGATCTAAGTTACCAAGAGGAGAATTACAGTGGAGGTTAGAACACAGAATATTGAACAACACAGCATGGTGTGATGGTATTAGATTTCCTGACCGCAAGGTTCTAAACTTAAAACAAATAGCTTAAGCCCTGTTCAATATAAATAACCATGGGTATCCTCACTAAAGGGAGTTATATTAAAAACACCCCATCTTCAAAATCTAATTCTCTTCCTTGTTTATCCTTAATGGTGAATTTAGCAGACAATACCCACTGTTTGAGCAATGGATCCCACTGCTCTACTAGGGAGAAGATACCTCCAGATAACAAAATAACTAACACAGCTTATTTGTTTTCAGTGACACATATTTAAATTCAAACAAAATTCTTAGAACACATTTAAAACTCAGAGGATTTCTAGCTTATAAAAGGTTTCCAAATTACAAACCATTTCTAAAACACAAAAGATTTCCAAAACACAGATACAATTCCTATAAGCTAAATAGATATACTGAGTTGCAGACGAATGAGTCATCCATCACAGATATTGAATGAAGATGAATGGATTCTAGTTTACCCCATGTTTCTATCATGCTTCTTAATCTTCTTTACCCCATTCCTAATAAACCTGAACTGCTCTCCAAATTTATACAGTTTCTTTGGCACTTGGGTGACTTCACACATGATAATTTTTTTAAATTTAGCTTTTAACAAAATGATCCAAAACCTTCTAGAGGCAGAGACCCCAAGGTAGCCCTAATTGATGCTGTGGAGTTAACTCTGAGTAGGCAAGTCTTCCAACTATTAACACACCAATTAATTGATGATATCAATCTAGTCTGCATGCTTCCTTGAACTAAACAACTCAGCCAATATTATCTATTTTGAAACAAATCAAATTAAATAACCCATTGTCTTCTCTGCACTTCTTCAGCAATAAGGCAGGTGCTCTACAGACAGTGCTTCTGTTTTCAAAGCTGTACTTTCAAACTGATTACTGCTTTCCAGTCACATTAAGAACTGAAGAACTAAGGCTCCCGTTTATGACCAGAAGCTAAACAAAGAATATTAGTTGGAAGATATTCAAAAACAACACATTAATTTTTACAAGTGGCAGTTGTTATCTTTAGAAAGCTAAGCCTGGCAAAAACAAGGTCCCCTTGCCCAAAGACAGCGAATATCCATTACAACAAGAACTGGCCCTTTGACTCACCATGTATGTGCTGACCATGATGCCAATCTAAACTAATCCCACTTGCCTGCACTTGGTCTTTACCATCCTACCTACAGTACTTGTATTGCCACTTTCTGGGAGCTATCAACTTACATTCCAAAATCCTCCATACATCGATGCTTGTAACATTCTTCCATTTACTGTATATGTTCCCCTTACATTTGACTTCTCAATCACCTCACACTTGTCCTGATTAATCTCCATATGCCACTTCTCTGCCCACATTTCCAAATTATCTATATCATGCTGTATCCTCTGATGCCCTCACTATCTACAAATCCACTAGTTTTTGTATCATCTGTAAACTTACTAATCAGACGACTTAAGCACAGTGGCATAGTGGTTAGCATAACATCTTACTGTGCCAGTGACCCATGTTTCAATTCCCGCCGCTGTCTGTAAGGCGTTTGTATGTTCTCCCCATGACCATGTGGGTTTCCTCCGGGTGCTCCGGTTTTCTCTCACAGTCCAAAGGCATTCTGGTTGGTAAGTTAATTGGACATTGTAAATTGTCCCATGATTAGGCTAAATTTATATCAGGGGTTTGCTGGGCAATGTGGCTCAAAGGGCCAAAAGGACCTATTCAATGCTGTATCTCAATAAATAAAATAAATAATTAAACATATAAATGTTACAGAGATGCCAGTACTGATCCTTGTAGAACACCGTTAGTGACAGACTTCCAGTTAGAGAAGCTTCACGCTCTTTCATTCTCCTCATTGTAACACAATGTATTATCTAACATGTAATGTACTTACAGGAGTAACATCTGCATACTGATTTTTATTCTGTCCACATTAAGGATTGTTCACACCATCAATGTTGCACAATGTAATGAATGTCAGATAGCCATCTAACATTCAGTTTTTTTCTATTAATTACTTTCATAATGACATGTCGTGGTGATTTATTAGAGAGGGTGCAATCCTCAGGACTGCCAGGTGTTTTGAAATCATTTTAAAGATGCACTGAGTAAATCATGATAAATCCCAACATATGAACACTGCAACCTCAATAGTGTCAAAATGTTACGTTACAAAGAAAAACATGCAATACAGCTGAAAATTTCCAACATCATTACTGAAAGAAGAGCTCTCCCTTAATGGCAGGTAAAGAGGTAATAGCAATGATGACAGATTTGCAAATCAAATGTTCATAGAAGGAGGATTAGCTGTTTGTAGTGAATTTGTAAACACAGTGTCCAAATCAATAAGGTAACTAGTATATAATATTGTCCCAACAGTCAGGCTAAATCATCATGCAGCAGCCTTCCAAGCGTGTTCTGGCAGTTACAGACATAGCAGCTGGCACTTTAATGCTATTAAAGGTTGGCACTCTAGCTTAGGCATATGCCAAAACTGAAGTGCTGACCTTCCAAATTGCTGCACTCTGATGCTGGATGCAACTCTGAAGCAACCATGGTTTTCAGCACTGACTTGGCTTTCAGATATGCCTGTTCCCAACAATCACGCCAGTGCCAGTTGGAAGACAGGTTACGAACTGCTTGTGCACATGGCAGCTGAATTTACACAACAAACCTGGAAACCACTGGGAGATGAATCAGCATATAAGAGGAAGATTGAAAATCTGGCCCCTTGGTGCCACAACACATTCAATGTCAGCAAGACCAAGGAGATGGTTGCTGAATTCAGGAGGAGGAAATTAGAAGTCCGTGAGCCAGTCCTCGTTAGAGGATCAGAGATAGAGAGAGTCAGCAACTTAAAAATTTTGGTATTAGCATATAAAAGAATCCTGGGTCCAACACGCAAGTGCAATTACAAAGAAAGCACGGCAATGCATCAAACTTCTTAGAAGTTTGCTAAGATTCAAGATGTCATCTAAAACTTTGATAAACTTCCATAGATATGTGATGGAGAGTATATTGACTAGTTGCATCACAGCCTAGTATAGAAACACCAATGCCCTTGTATGGAAAAGCCTACAAAAACTAGTGGATATGGCGCAGTTTATCACGGGTAAAGCCTTCCCAACCATTGAGCACATTTACACAGAGTGCTGTTACAAGAAATCATCAGGACCCCACCATCAATGTCATGCTCTCTTCTTAATGCTGCCATCAGGGAAAAGGTTCAGGAGCCTCAAGACCTGCACCAGCAGGTTCAGGAACAGTTATTACACCACAACCATCAGGCTCTTCAACCAAAGGGGATAACTTCACTCATCCTATCACTGAACTGCTCCCACAACCCATGGGCTCACTTTCAAGGACCCTTCATATCATGATTTCAATATTTATTGCCTCATATTATAATGACTTATTTTCTTTCTTTTAGTGTTTGCTCAGTCTGTTGTCTTTTGCACATCGGTTGTTATCAATCCTGTTGGGAATCAACTACATTAATTCTATTTTGTTTCTTGTATTTACTGTGATTGCCCACAAGAAAATGAATCTCAGTGTTGTATATGGTGAAATATATGGTCTTTGACAATAAAGTTACTTTGAATTTTGAATTAATTATTCAATCCTCATCCAAACCTCACAGAGGGATCAGAAGTGGAGAGAGTTAGTAATTTCAGTTTCCAAGTGAAGTACCATAAGTTTTCAAGTGAAGCAGTATATGGTACTCACCTGCTTTAAGCAGGCTTCAGTCTTACCAGTGCACAAGAAGAGCATGGTAACCTGCCTAGATGAATATCACCCAGTGGCACTTACATCCATAGTGAAGTATTTTGAGAGGCTGGTGTTGAAGCACATCAGCTCCTGTCTTGAGTGGCGACTTGGATTGGCTCCAATTCACCTACCAATGCAACATGTTCACAGCAAATGATATCTCATCAGCTCTTCACACAACCCTGGAACATCTGGACAGCAAAGATGCATTCATCAGGATGCTCTTTATTGTTTACAGCTTGGCATTTAACACTATCAACCCCAAAAATCTAATCAGTAAACTCCAAAACCAGGGACTCAATACCCCCATGTGCAATTGGATCCTGGATTTCCTCACTTGTAGACCCCAGTCAGGTCGGATTGGCAAAAACATCTCCTCCACGATCTCCATCAGCACAGGAGCACCACAGTGATGTATCCTTAGCCCCCTGCTCTACTCACTTTACACCTATGACTGTGTGGCTAAGCACAGCTCCAACACCATATACAAGTTTGCTGACAATACCACTGTTGTGGGCTGTATCAAAGGGAGTGATGAATCAGTATACAAGAGGGAGATTGAAATTTGCCTGAGTGGTGTAATAAAAACAACCTCTCATTCAATGTCAGTAAGACCAAGGAACTGACTGTAGACTTCAGGAGAGGGAAACCAGAGGTCAGTCAGCCAATAATCATCAGAGGATCAGAGGTGGAGAGGGTCAGTAACATTAAATTCCTGGGTGTCACTATCACAGAGTGCCTTTCCGGATCCATCATATAAATATAATTGCAAATAAAGCATAACAGTGCTTCTACTTCCTCGGGAATCTGAAGAGATTTGGCATGTCATCAAAAACTTCGGTAAACTTCTATAGACGTGTGGTGGAAAGTGTGCATTATGACCTGGTATTGAAAACTCCAATACCTTTGAGCAAAAATCCTACAAAAGGTAGAGGACTCAGCCCAGTGCATCACGGGTAAAATCCTCCCAACCATCGAGCACGTCTATATGAAACATTGCCATAGAAAAGCAACATCCATCATTAACGATCTTCACCACCCAGGCAAAGCTCTTTTCTTGCTGCTGCCATAGGTAGGGGGTATAAGTGCCTCAGGACTCACACCACCAGCCTGTAGAACAGTTGCTACCCCTCAACCATCAGGCTCTTGAACAGAAGGGGATAACTATACTCATTTAGGGACTCTTTTATCCTCTTACTATGTGCTCATTATTTATTGCTATTTATTTATATCTGCATTTGCAATGTAATTACAGTTTACAGATCCTGCTTACTGTTACTGTTCTATAGATTTGCTAAGTCTGCCCACAGAAAAAGAATCTCAGGGTTGAATGTGATGACATGTATGTACTCTGATAATAAATTTCACTTTGAACTTTGAACTGGGTGTCAAAATCTCTGAGGACCTAACCAGGACACAACATATTGATGCAGTGATTAAGACAAGACTGTAGCTATATTTCTTTTGGAGTTTCTGGAAATTTGGTTTATCAACCAAAGCACTCAAAGCTGTCTACAAATGTACCATGGAGACTATTCTGACCGGCTGTATCACTTCCTGGTATGGGGGTGGGGGGAGCTACTGTACAAGATTGAAGTTGCAGAAACTTGTAAAATCAGCTCCATCGTGGTTACCAGCCTCTGTTGTATCTCAGACAACTTCAAGGAGTGGTCCTTAGGAAGGTGGCATCCATCATTAAGGACCCCCACTGCCCGGGACATGCCCACTTCTCTTTGTTATCATTGGGAAGGAGGTACAGAAGCCTGAAAGCACACACTCCGCAATTCAGGACAGCTTCTTCCCCTTTGCCATCTGATTACTGAATGGACATTGAACCAAGAACACTACCTCACTACTTTACATCTGATTTTTTTTACACTACTTATTTTAACCGAACTATTTAATATGTATCTATTTCTCTATATATTTATTTATCAGGCATTTCATTTAACTGCTGCCATAAAGTTAACAAATCTCAGGACATACCGTATGCTGGTCATATTAAACCAGATTCTGAAGCCCTGATAGGGACAGATTTTGTACATACAGATTAAAAATTAACAAATTAATCTCTAATTCTGTACTAGAATCCTTGGCAAAAAAAAATCATGAAAACAAGGTAACCTCCATGTTTCTCTCAGCTGCTTCACTTGTGCCAAAGAAAAGTTAAGGCCTGCAGGGCATAATTCTTTTAACAGTTTCAATCTCTCATTAATAAAGGCCTGACCCATACAAAATCTCAGCCAAAAATGAATGCTAATGCTGTATACTTTAATTTTAGATCTGGTAACCCCATTCCATGGTGCTTTAATTTTCTCGCACTTAGTAAAAAGAAAGAAGTCATTTTGCTCGAAATTGATTGGCAAGGATCTCCCAAACAAGATTATATTTAATGATTTCAAGGAAAACACTGTGGACATTCAATACTTTAGTACTTCTGTTTCTTGAAGGGTCTTGGTGTTTTTGTTGAATTTGCAAATAAAACACTAACAGAATAAACATAAAAATGCATTCAAGGTTGGGGAGATAGATCCTGAGTTCCAACAGCATTTTGTGTGTGTTACTCTGGATTTCCAGTATCTGCAGAATCCCTTGTGGTTAACATTTGAAACTATTTCTTGCAGATGAGATGGCAGGTGTTGACATGACTAGCATCCAGATACATGATTATCTATCCCCTTCCATTGGACAGGAAATACAAAATCTTGAAATCACTTACCACCAGGCTGAGGGACAACTGCTACGTCACTGTTGTAAGACTATTGATTGATTCCCTAGTGTCACTGGACTCTGAGAACGTGCACTCATTCCTCAATCAAACATTATTTTACTTATACACAAGGAGAACAGTATGGCCCCTGTCACCACACTGTTCCAAAGTCTGAACAGAGAAATGCCATTTTTATACAGAATTGATGTGCAGTTATGGATATTGATCATTTGATATACTGTGTACGTTTGAAATTACTTGGAAGATCATTCACTATTTACAATAGAGGTGTTAATAGTCAATAAGAACTACAAGCTAACAACTGATGATTCTTTTAAGTTAGTAAAGCAATTGTTCCTTGTTGGTATGTATGTTTTGCTTCCTTTCATTATGCAGTATTCATACCTCATCTCCAGTAAATCAAAATGGCTCAGGGAATCTGCTCTTCAAAGACCTTTCTTGCCCGGGCTTACCTGCACTCTAACCTAATCTGGATATTATGCTAACCCTGGCCTTAATGCAACTTCTACACTAGTACACTAAAATGGACTCTTTGCACACTCCAACTTGTTATGAATCTTCCACCTTATTGTTTACTTGCATTGCACTTTACATGCAGCTGTTACTCTTTGCTTTGCATTCTGTTATTGTTTTACTCTCACTGCACTGAGCTGCATAATCCATAGCAACAATGAATTGATCTGTATAAACAGTATAAAAGGCAATCTTTTTCATTGTATCTCGGTATATGTGACCATAACACACCGATTCCAATTGTGATCGAACTTCATTAATTCAGGCACCAATGCAAGAGATGCAGGTACGACACCTGCTGATTTGAGAATGCCAACAAGGAAAAATAAGCATCAAATTGAAAATTCAGCATGAATTTTGAGAAGAAGTGAATGATGTGTATTTCCAATGCAGAAGCACCATACTTGCAGCTTTAGCTGAAAACTAACTACCACCAAAAAAGGTTGTATTTACCTGAACTTTCCTGCTAAATGAGTCAATGAATGTTAGTGATTCACAGACCTAGAGATCAGTTCAGAAGAACACATACTACAATCATGAATTTGAACCAGGTACCTCTGGGTGTACAATTACTTAAGTGTATCTGACCTTTTACCAGATCAGTTGGGCACCCAGCATGGATTCCACGCTGAACAACGTTTTTGTTTCCCCAACCTGGAGAAAATCTTTTAAAACTGCTTCCACTAGTGCACTCGCCAACAATACCAATGGAGGAGAGGTACAGTGAGACCACCCAAGTGACAAGGGTGGTTGCAGTGGCTCCAGTGCCTGGTTCTGCTGAAAATGAGATCACCATTGGCTGAATCAGTCCAAAAATGCCTTATAGAGCTCACCAATTAAATTTTAAGACCTTATTTCCATGCACCTTAACCCAAACTGGAGACGGTTCCAGCAACAGAACAACAAGACACAGAGCTTAGAGCCATAAGTCAAAGCCTGTAAAGCTGCTGGAACAAGAAGGTTAAAAGGCAGCTGCCAGGGCAATGCCCACATGCACCATATACAGCTTCACTTCCAGCTGGCAGATATTGTCCACCTGGATACAAGGGATTCCTCGATAGAAAGGCATATTGTCACGAACCTGAGAAATCGAAACATGCAAACAAGTGATTCCAAAGATTACTCCCAACAATCATCAAGAAGGAGAGCTTGAAAGCTACCTGAAAGTGTTTTACATGAAGTGTCACAAGTGCACCAGTACTGATTATAAAACAGCAAAGCAAAACCGTGGTTCAATTGTAGAAGATGTTTGGTACAACTGTACTGTAGCTTACTCTGGAATGCACTATAGGAAAACAAGTTTATTTGAGCACTCTGCTATTGAATGGGAAATCTCCAACTTCTGTAGTTTCAGTTGTGACACATGCATTTGTTGCTTCCTTGCTGCCATGAGATATATCATCAGACCTGACATCCTTCTCACATTAGTACACAGAATATGTCAAAATAACGTTCGACAGAGTGGGTTCCTGTGAGGGATTGGTCAGGGTATCTGATCCAACTTGAACACTAAAAACAATAATAGTTTATAATACCAAAAATCAGTGCAATGCTCTTTCTAGTCAATGGTTGTTTAGAACCACTTGATTAATGGTTATTTCCAATTCAATGCAATTTGGTGTCCCACGCGTTCCTGAAAAAATGACAACATTCGGCAGATCATTACAACAGCACAAGAATGAGACACGTTCCGAGATAGCGAGTCAAATTTCTGACACAGCATTATATCTGATGAAGAAATGCGGCAGCTCCCATTTTGTCCTTTAATGGATAATTTTTGGTTCCAATTGCACTGCAAGAAGACGGCAGAGCCAGATCCAGTTTCTAGCCCACACAGTATTTTTATCCTTTGTAAAGTGTTACAGGTTATAAAACGCCAACACATCTATTAAAAAAATCCATATAGTCAGTAGATGTTAGAACCAAAATACATCAAATTTAGAATGCAAAACCAATAGAGTTATTTTACAAGTTTCTGAGAAAAAAAATCAGTTGAGCAACTTCTCAAATGTAGTTATGTTTAGTTGCAATCTTTGCCAATATCAGCCAGTTCTTAAAACAATTTCTGACTTTATGAAGACTATTTTCTATTACTATTTCCTACATTTCATTTCCTCCTTCAAACTTCAAAACCAAATTCACAGTGTACTGCCTCGGTGGGCCATCAGCACCCAGTAGAACACTTTTGAAAGTGAACTCCTGATTATAGAAAGTTACTGAAGACAATCAGTTAGATAGTCCATTTCTTCACTTTCAAGAATTGTTCCAGCTGTTGCTTATTCGTTTCATTTATCCAACATGGAGGCACAAATGAATTACCTTGTTGTAACTGCCAAAACTCCAACGAAGATTGCAGACCTTGTCATAGGTCAAAAATCAAACTTGCCTCACCAGGATATCATGTTTAGTAGCATACCATAAACGGTAAACATCCACAGAATTAAAAGAAGTGAGTGATTTTGCTTGAAGCAATACTGCCAAGGTGAAACCACAAACATATAGAAGTATGCACATTTGAGATTTTCTTCATGATTTGATTTCCTCCCCCTCATTCATTCACTATTCCGCATATCAGATAACGAAGTCCAATGCAGTGATCTGCTTCATTTAAATGCAATGTTCCGTCATCATGAAGTAATTTACCCAGTACTTGGGCAATACCTAATGAGCCTCTGAGAATGATTGACATTAGCCATTTTCCTAACCCAAATGGACAGCATTCTTGCATAATCTTTAAACAAAGTTAGCTGGAATGCAATGATGAGTGGAAGGCTTTAGCAGATTCACCTTAATGAACTCAATTTTTTATTTTAGTGTTCTCATTTGGCAACAATATCACTCGTTTCAAGCCATGTCAGTTTTATAATATTCTAAGAGGAAGTAAAATATTCCTGAAATTGTTAAAAAAAATTAAAATCGTTTCCAATTCAATTAACTACAGACTGTCAAATACAAATGGCTTAAAAGCCACAGAAAATAATCCTGACTTTGAAATAATTCGGAGTTCATTGTAATAGAGAGCACTGTAATAAAATCTCTATTCTGGCATCTGTCAGCATTTATCGGGAATCACCACAGTCAAAAAGCTGGAACTGAATTAGAAAACATGAACCTTTCCGCTCCAGCCATTCAACGTATTGGCACGCCACTCAATGATTACCAGAGAAGAAAATTTGAAGGAAGAATTAAAATAGGAATGAAATAAATTATTGTATTTTCCCAAAGTTTGATGTCAAGATTTCATTCCATGTTTCCTCAAAGATCATTCCAGCATGCTTTCAAATTGCCATATAGTATTGGTGGGCTGTTCATTTCTTGCAGTGTTGTGGACATACATAAGTATAAAATGTATTTCTTTATTTTAAGTAAAATATTGGATAGAAATACATTTTTCTGAATGGAATGAGCATCTTGCACACTTCCACTTTCTGGAGCATTCAAAGGAAAACACGCAAATTCTAGAAAGGAATACTCTGACTTACTTGCTTTTAAATGTCAAATAGGAGGGTCAATCAGCCAAAACGGAATAGTATGTAATATAGAACAACACAAAATATTCCAGCATTTTGTGTGTTATTCTGGATTTCCAGCATCTGCAACAAAATTACTTGAGAGTATGGAATACATATTTGGATTTATTTCTCAGAATTTTTGAATTAAATATAGGAGATATGTGAATGAAGTCACTGAAGAAAATTGCTGGTAGATAGAAAACAACTTTATTCAGTTGAAAGGTCTACCGGCCCAATCATCAAATGACATTTCCATATTTACAATGTACGGACAATGCTTCCTTCAAAACCACATACAACGTTCACACCTCCTGATTCCAACATCTTAATGAATTTTAATCAGCATTGTCTGCTCTCGGACTCACCGCTTTTAGGAACCATTGTTCAGAGCTGCACTCTAAATTAAATCCACAATACATATTCAGATGTGAAGACTGGTAGCCAAAGTCAATTGCTAAATGTATACGGCCTAAATCCAAAAAGCCCTCTAACAATCCCTTGGCCCTCCGGGACAAAAATAAATTTGTACCGGGAAAGACCAGCCTTAAGGAGGATCTATTCAAATAGGGCAGCTAAAGTGCTTTGCCCCAGCATTCCACCCCCCCCCCAATGAGTTTATGTGCATCTTCACCTACACTATCATCCCTTATCGCTACCTACAAAATGCTGATCAGAGAGATTGTTCAAAAAATTCGAACAATGTTTAGAAATGCAGCTTCGTTTGTATACCTGTTGGCTCTTCTCCTGCTGGCCGATTGCAGCTTAATCATCTTCACTCCTTCATTCCCTGGTAGCTAAAACTCTTTCCAGGGACACTAGCAATGTCGGTCCATCAGGCTCACAGGCCGTCTCATCGATGTACAGGAAGGGGTTGTGGTGGTGTCTATCTGAATGACTGCAAGGACCTCTCCCCGGTGGCACCCCCCCCCCCCTTCTGTACTGTCCAGTTGATCGCTTAAACAGATCCAGCTCTTTTGTATTCACTCGACATCTAGGCTGAGGGTGACTGCCTTCAAGAGCCACGTGCAATCTTTCTCAGTCCGAATTGCCTCTGCTTTAATTTAAATCCCTCCCCATCTCTTTCCCCAATATCTTTTCTGTTCTATGCTGTTCCACTAATCATCTACCTTCAGCAACCAGTCGTCATTACGGAGTACCGTTACCATCACACTTTAGCATGCTGTTCACAGGTCTGTCATGCTCGCGGTGCCTTCTGCCTTCGCATTTGCTGTGGGTGTGTTTCATCAGCTGTGGCCAGCTGGGGCTCATCTCTTAGATTTTCTGTAACGACGTGGTTACTGGGTTCACTTGATCCTCCGGTCTGACTGTGGGCGCAACAATGAGAGTCGTACGCTTGAACCTCTGCACACTGAGGCGAAGTGTCGCTTGTAAAAAGTGCAATCTGTGGCCCTAAGCCCTGTCAGGCAGCACCCTCACCCACCCGGTTGTGGGAGGACTATCTCCTTCCCCTCCGGCTCCCTCCGATCAGCAACGTGCTGTTATTGTTTGGCTCCGTCTTTGAACATTTTTAAGTTGGTTACAAAGGCCTTTCACATATTGCGTCAGTCTATCCCTGTAAGTCCCAGCCTCACCGTTACCGTTCGCATTGCTCGCCCCATCAATGATTCGTAGGGGCTGAGACCCAGTATGCGGTATGGGGTTGCTCATAATCTCATCAGGATTCCCGACTCTACCCGTGACGTTTCCATCTCAGCTATAGCTGTGGCCGTTCGGTTCATCCTTTCTACCGAACTCCGAGGGTGGTAGGGTACATGGAACCGTTGTAGCATCCTTAACAGTCAGCACATTTCCTTCACCGCTTTCCCTGCGAAATGTGCTCCCTGACCATCTGAACTGGAATCCCCGCAGCGGTGCAGTTTCTTGTTGGGAAAGACAGTAGTTTCCCCCCCCCCCCCTTTGGGCAGGGGCCCGTGAGGTCCATCTGGGTGTTTTTCCAGGGTCCCCTTGGCTGTAGATTTCTGCCCTTACCAGGGTAATGCTGGGAACAAAAGATACAAGGGTGGCAGAATTTCTCAACATCCCCCCCCCCCCCCATCGCCAGTCCTTCTAGAGGGTCGTATCATGCGCTGGCTTCCCTGATGCATCACACCATGATAACACTTCAGTAGGATCTGTCTAATAAATGGTGGGGCCACCGCGACTCCCTCCACTCCGTGGGTCCAGCTCCTATCTGCTCCCTTTCTCCTTCTCTTCTGTCTCCACCTCTTGGTATAAGTTTACTTAACTGGCTTCCGTGGTTTCTTCCTGCACACTTGCAATTCCAATTACTTCTTGTTCCTTTGCTGCCTTCTCGGCAGTGATATCTGCCCACTCATTTCCTTTCTGCTCCAAACTGTCCCCTTTCTGGTGAGCTCTAACTGTAATTACTGCCTCCTCTTCCAGCAGTTGCTGTGTGCGTGCTGAATGCCCGGTATTCAGGAGCTCTGCAGTGGTCCGGGGTGCGTGTTGTATGAGGTGTCCCGCTCACCTCCTCGCACTGCCCCCGCGGCGCAATCTTATTGCAATAGGTGTCTGTTTCCTTGAATACACCACTATTGCTTTGCTGCAGTATTGTTGAAAGGGGCGAATCGCATCTGGTAATCCTAGCGCGGGTGCAGAGAGACCAGGGCTTTCGTGATGTCTGTAAAAACCTTTTCCACATCAGGCCCCTATTTTACTTCCTCCGGGGAGGGGGTCCTCCTTTAATCAAGGCCTGTATCGGGACCACCAGTACTGAGAATCCTAATTTGAAATTGAATAGACTCTCACTCCCCCTACGTTTGCTGCGCGGGACATGAAGTTGATTGCCGAACGTCTGTCATCTGACATGTCCTTCCTCTCCTGGGGAGTGGGTACTGTACGCTTTCCTTTCCTCTCTGAGTTCTGCGTGGACTGATTTTAGACCCCTCCTCTCGCAGCCCCTAAATTACCTGCTTCATCTTCCGAAGCGGTCAATAGATCCTCTATATATTGTAAGAGCGTCGACCGGGAGGGATTTAGAAACACAGAACCATAGAAAACCTACAGCACAATACTGGCCCTTCGGCCCACAAAGCTGTGCCGAACACGTCCCTACCTTAGAAATTACTAGGCTTACCTATAGCCCTCTATTTTACTAAGCTCCATGTATCTATCTAAAAGCCTCTTAAAAAGACCCTATCGTATCCGCCTCCACCACCGTTACCGGAAGCCCATTCCACGCACTCACCACTCTCTGTGTAAAAAAACCTTACCTCTGTACCTACTCCCCAGCACCTTAAACCTGTGTCCTCTTGTGACAACCACTTCAGCCCTGAGAAAAAGCCTCTGACTATCCACACGATCAATGCCTCTCATCGTCTTATACACCTCTATCAAGTCACCTCTCATCCTCAGTCGCTCCAAGGAGAAAAGGCCGAGTTCACTCAACCTATTCTCATTAGATTGAGCTTTTCCAGAGTCTGCGCCATAACGTTATGAAAAATGGCTGGACTATTGTGGAATTCCTAGGGGAATCTGGCCCACGTAAATTGCTGCCCACTCAAGATAAAGCCAAATCGGTCACGGGACTCAGATGCCAAGGGGAGCCACCAAAATCCAACAGCGATAGACAGGACAGAAAAAAATAACTTTGTTTTGAAGACAAGCCATTTAGGATTGTTGAGGGCTCGCCGCTATCGGATGTAATCTCGGTATGGTCTTAAGGATTGTTAGCCGATTGTTAAAGGATATGATCCACTGGGCTTCTTTACTGGCCATTTAGGCGAGTTAGTAGTTGCCGGAGTCTCTCTGAGTATACTCGGGTGCGTCAGTTTTTAGAGGATACTGCTTATGGGATTTATACCCCCCCCCCCCCCACCATTTAACTGGGTTTGTCTTTATTCGACCACAGCCTTGGTTGTATCTAGCCCACGCTGCTGGCTCCAGTCTCTGATGGTTGTGGCAGCTGCGAAAATGCTAGCCAGGTTGAGTATTGGTTGTACATGTTCGCTGCCCTTGAATTTTCCATATTATTTCTCCCTCTTCAGAATCTATAGCGGTTCCTGCTTCCCTTAGGATGTCCATTCCAATGACAGTGCCTTCATTATTCGGACAAGCCCAGAGATACATTGGAAGCTGCACTCCGCCGATTGGAGTATCCGACTCGCTTCTTTCTGCTTTCACTGTTTTCCCTCCTACGCCCGTGACATAAATAACCTAAACAACACACACAAAATGCTGGTGGAACACAGCAGGCCAGGCAGCATCTATAGGGAGAAGCGCTGTCGACGTTTCGGGCCGAGACCCTTCGTCAGGACTAGCTATATAACTAGCCTGTCCGGTTGTTGGCAAGGGTAGGTCAGTTATCGATACGATCTAGCATATCAGATTGCCGGCTCCCTAACCATGCTGTCGTGTCCATTCGCGGGTCACCAGCGCCGGCAGTGTGGGCAGCCGCCACATCTTTTTCTGACCTAGCGCTATGATCTGATCGCCAGTCAGACTGGGAGCCGATGGGGTGGCAGATTACCTGCCTACTGTGACGTTCACCTGCTTTTCTTTCCTCTTTTTTTTTGGACTGCCTCCAACCATGCTCCAACTGGCCGAACCTGTAGCTTATCAACTCCTTTATCCTCCCCCGTCTACTCCAGCAATTGCCTTGGCCGCCGGCAAGCACAACAAACCCCCTGGGTCGTCACAGCAGCTGCATCCCCTGTAGCGATTTCTCTCGCACTTCCTTTGGTCTACTTCTCTGGCCCACGAAACTATCGCAGAGTAGGTCGACCTCACCGTTACGCTTAAATCTAAAACTTCCTGATGGGCTGAGCTCAGGCCTTCCTTCAGCATTTCCAGGAAGACTGGGTCGTCCCTCCTTGGATTATCCAACCCGGAATACTCCCCGTACACTCGATATTTCTGTTCTGCATAATTCATGTCTGTCTCATCAGCTCTTTGAATCAAAGCCGTTATCGTTCCCCAGTTACTCTCACCTCCCCCAGTCGCTGCCTCACTTCCCCTTTAAAAGAGCGATATCTTTCTTCATTGCTGCCGTTCCCATCTTCCGTCCCGCACCCCTGGGCCACACTGTCCCACAAATTCCTCGAGCACTTCGCTTCTACCAACATGTGTATATCTGGTGAATTTCAACCATTTCCTCGAACTTGCGCCAGGGCAACTCTGACGAAATGTTCTGTTCCTCCCCGGGAGGGTTTATGAATGGTTGTAATCAGTCATGGACTGGCTCGTATAATCCGGGTTCTCAGCCTGACCTCTATAGGTGCCACCCTAACGGATACATCTGGGTAAAACCCCTCCCTGAAATATCTCTAGACTAATTCCCACACTACACAAAATATAAATGACGGATACCAGTTAAACAGTCCCGACTTAAAACCGCAGAGTGTGTTCTCCGCAATCTGCCGCTTTTGAGCACCCGGACTCAAGATGCCTTCTCTATTCTTCTGCATCACTCTCGCAGAGCGAGCATGCTAAAATGCAGCTCCGCGAACGAATATACACGCCCCCACTCCGACGACCCGGACCGTCGGTAACCACCCTTCGCAACTGGTGGCACCGTCTCACCAAATTAACACTCAAGAGTTTCCAGTCTTACATAAACGCTCACACTACTTTTCTATCTACCAGTTCAGCTCTCCGTGTTCGTATACCTCCTGTTCCCGTGCACCAGCGACCAGAACAGATCCAAGGGTGGGTGCTAGTTTTTCTAAAATACTCACCCATTTAGACTGACTGCTAAGATCGCTGGCCACACTGTGGGTCCTCTCCTGACACCTAATGTTATTGTGTGAATGAAGTTACTGGAGAAAATTACTGGTAGATACAACGCAGCTTCTTTACTCGACAAAACAAGACGCTAACGACCGAAAGGTCCGCTGGCCCAGCTCGGGGCTCGATAGGTATTTTATCAAAGGACAACTCCATATTTACAACGTATGTTCAATGATTATTTTGAAACCACACACACCTCCTGATTCGAATCCACACCAATGGGATTCACTGCTTTTAGGAACCCATTGTTCAGAGCTGTACTCCAAATTAAATCCACGATACACATTAAGACCTGGAAAATGGTAACCAAAGTCAATCGCTAGATATATATGCCCTAACTTACTTCACAACTTTTGCCTGCCATTACATAATTTCCTCTGAAGCAATAAGGTACATGACGCATGGGTTGAAATGAATGATAGAAAATGTGGAAATACACAAGTCAATCAGGATTAAGGCAAAAGAGACTATCATAATAAGATACTTCGGGTTTTTTTACACTCTGTTTTAATGTTGAATTTCTGATAGTGTTCAGTATTCCAAAACGTTCACATGAAAGAATCTCTGCCAATCTCAGAACAAGCAGTCTCCTCCCACTGCTCCATACTCAGAACATTCACTCCATGATCAGGAGAAAGAGGACAGAGCTGAAGAAGTTGTTCAGTGTGAGAACAAGTTCAGCCAAGCAAATGAGTGTGCTGATGGAAGTGACTGGTTAGAGACATAGAAAACCTACAGCACAATACAGGCCCTTCAGCCCACAATGCTGTGCCAAACCTAATGTTACTATTGGAGCATAAAAGTTGCATTGTTTGCTGTGTAACCAAAACTATGTAGCCAGCTTTGTGTTTGCTATTTGCTATGCATGAATCCAATTTAGTAGGAGAATGAAATCTCTGTATTGTCTCCATACTATTGAACACATCAGTGACTTAAGAATGTAGCCAAATAAGAAGATAATGGTGTGTTAATGAGAGGCTAGCTAAGAGATGTAGATTAGAACATGATTAAGTTAATGGGTAGAAACAATAATGGCTGATGTACTAGTTATAGGCAACTGTAGACCGATTGGATATGCTAATGCAACTAAACCAGGAGATTGGGATAAAAAATGCTTTGTACAAGGATCGGTGGGCAATCAGCGACTAGCTCAATGATTGTCTCAGCTTTGATTTGCAAATTAAAGTTTAACACTTCTTGAAGAATCTTCTGCGTCTCCTGGTCGTCTGTGGGGCTCAAGAAAACACGACATTACCCATAGCCCTAGATTTTTCTTGGCTCCATGTACCTATCCAGGAATCTCTAAGAAGACCCTATCGTATCCGCCTCCACCACCGTCGCAGGCAGCCCATTCCATGCACTCACCACTCTCTGCGTAAAAAACTTACCCCTGACATCTCCTCTGTACCTACTTCCAAGCACCTTAAAACTGTGCTCTCTCATGTTTTAGCCATTTCAGCCCTGGAAAAAGCATCTGACTATCCACATGATCAAAGCTTCTCATCATCTTATACACCTCTGTCAGGTCACCTCTCATCCTCTGCCGCTCCCAGGGAAAAAGGCTGAGTTCACTCTACCTGTTTTCATAAGGCATGCTCCCCAATCCAGGAAACATCCTTGTAAATCTCCTCTACACCCTGTCTACAGTTTCCACATCCTTCCTGTAGTGACGTGACCAGAACAAAGCATAGTACTCCATGTGGGGTCTGACCAGGGTCCTATATAGCTGCAACATTACCTCTTGGCTCTTAAACTCAATCCCACAATTGATGAAGGCCAATGCACCGTATACCTTCTTAACCACAGTGTCAACCTGCACAGCAGTACTGAGTGTCCTATGGACCTGGACCCCAAGATCCCTCTGATCCTTCACACTGCCAGGAGCCTTACCATTAATACTATTTTCTTCCTTCATATTTGACCTACCAAAATGAACCACTTCACACTAATCTGGGTTGAACTCCATCTGCCACTTTTCAGCCAGTTTTGCATCCTATCAATGTCCCCCTGTAACCTCTGACAGCCCTCCACGCTATCCACACAACCCAACCTTTGTGTCATCAGAAAATTTACTAACCCATCCCTCCACTTCCTCAACCAGATCACTTATAAAAATCACAAAGAGTAGGGGTCCCAGAACAGATCCCCAAGGCACACCTACATGCAGAATATGATCTGTTTACACCCACTCTTTGCCTTCTGTGGGCAAACCTATGCTGAATACACAAAGCCAAGTTCCCTTGGATCCCATGCTTCCTTACTTTCTCAATAAGCCTTGCATGGGGTTCCTTATCAAATGCCTTGCTGAAATCCATATACACTACATCTGCTGCTCTACCTTCATCAATGTGTTTAGTCACATCCTCAAAAAATTCAATCAGGCTTGTAAGGCACGACTTACCTTTCACAAGCCATGCTGACTATTCCTAATCATATTATGCCTCTCCAAATGTTCATAAATCCTGCCTCTCAGGATCTTTTCTATCAACTTACTAATCACTGAAGTAAGATTCATTGGTCTATAATTTCCTGGGCTATCTCTGCTCCCTTTCTTGAATAAGGGAACAACATCTGCAAACCTGCAATCCTCCAGAACCTCTCCTGTCCCCACTGATGATGCAAAAATCACTGCCAGATGCTCAGCAATCTCCTCCCTCGCTTCCCACAGTAGTCTGGGCTACAGCTCGCCTGGTCCCGGAGACTTATCCAACTTGATGCTTTCAAAAAGCTCCAGCACATCCTCTTTCTTAATGTCTAAATGCTCAAGCTTTTCAATCCACTTTAAATCATCCCTACAATTGCCAAGATCCTATTCTGTAGTGAATACTGAAGCAAAATATTCATTAAATATTTCTGCTATCTCCTCCGGTTCCATACACACTTCTCCACTGTCACACTTGGTTGGTCCTATTCTCTCACATCATATCCTCTTGCTCTTCACATACTTGTAGAATGCCTTGGGGTTTTCCTTAATCCTGCTCGCCAAGACCTTCTCATGGTCCCTTCTGGCTCTCCTCATTTCATTCTTAAGTTCCTTCCTGCTAGCCTTATAATCTTCTAGATCTCTATCATTACTTAATTTTTTTTTTACCTTTTGTAAGCTTTTCTTTTCTCCTTGACTACATTTTCAACAGTCTTTGTACACTACAGTTCCTGTACCCTACCATCCTTTCCCTGTCTCATTGGAATGTACCTATGCAGAACACCACACAAATATCCCCTGACCATTTGCCACATTTTTGCCATACATTTGCCTGAGAACATCTGTTCCCAATTTATGCTTCCAAGTTCCTGCCTGATAGCTTCATATTTCCCCTTACTCCAATTAAACACTTCCCTAACTTGCCTGTTCGTATCCCTCTCTAATGCTATGATAAAGGAGTGTGATTGTGATTACTATCTCCAAAATTGTGATTACTATCTCCAAAATGCTCTCCCACTGAGAGCCCTGACACCTGACCAGGTTCATTTCACAATACCAGATGAAGTACAGCCTCCCCTCTTGTAGGCTTATCTAAATATTGTGTCAGGAAACCTTCCTGAACACACCTAACAAACTCCACCTCATCTAAACCCCTTGCTCTGGAGAGATGCCAATTAATATCTGGGAAATTAAAACCTCCCACCATAACAACGCTGTTATTATTACACCTTTCTAGAATCTGTCTCCCTATCTGCTCCTCTCCCTGTAACTATTGGGTGGTCTATAAAAAAAACACCCAGTAGAGTTATTGACCCCTTCCTGCTTCTAACTTCCTCCCATAGAGACTCATAGACAATCCCTCCATGGGCAATTCCTCCTTTTCTGCAGCCATGACATTATCTCTGATCAGCAATGCCACCTCACCACCTCTTTTTCTTCCTCCCTGTCCTTTCTGAAACATCTAAAGCCTGGTACTCTTAGTAACCATTCCTGCCCCTGCACCATCCAAGTCACAACATCATAGCTCCAAGTTCTGATCCACTAAGCTCATCCACTGTGTTCATGATGCTTCTTGCGTTAAAATAGACACATCTCAAACCAAGTTCAACCAAAGAGCCCTACTGATGTGAGATGCAGATACGTCTATGGTGAAGATGAGCCAACTGGAACAAGAAAGTTAGAAATGGTGAAAGTGGCAGAGTATCATAAATACTATTATTGCAGGAAAGCAGCATCTATCAAGGACCCCTACCTTCCAGGCCATGCTTTCTTCTTGCTGCTGCCATCAGGAAGGAGGTACAGGAGCTTCAGGACCTACAACATTAGGTTCAAGAACAGCTATACCCCTGAGCAATCAGGATCGTGACGTAGAGTGGATACTTTAACTCACCCCATGACTGAACTGTTCCCAGAAGCTACGAATTCACCTTCAAGGGACTTTTCATCTCAGGTTCTCAATGCTTATTTTCTGTTTGTTTATTTATTTGTAGCTTGTTATCTTTTGCACAGTGGTTGTTTGTCCGTCTTGTTATGTACAGTCTTTCATTGATTCTATTGAGCTTCTTTGTATTTACGGTGAATTCCTGCTAGAAAATAAATTTTGATAATAAGTTTACTTTGGTATTTTGAACTTTGAAGTGGGAAGAGATTGGACTAGAAGAGGAAAGATAGAGTCAATGTGGAACAATCAGTCTGTTTATGGATTTTCCTAAGGAGACAGAGGCAGATTGTACACGGCTGAATCCTTAACCTGAAGCATTGACCGTTTTCCTTAACACAGTTGTGGCTGGACTTGCTGAGTTTTTCGAGTATTTTCTGTTTTGGATTTTCAGAATTGGCAGTTTAAAAAAAATCTTACCAGATAATCCTGTTTGACTAATTACTATCCATTTGTAGAAAATACACAGACAAGCAAAGATAAAATATATTGCAGAAACATTTCATGTGTAATTAAAATTAGGGTGGAATATTGGCCACATGATGAAGCATTGGCAGCGAATATTACAACAGTTCTAAGTAGAAATGAATGTGCTATATCCTCTACAGAGAACTAGCAACAGGCAAGAGGAACTTTGGTAGACCCCAGCTTCACTTCAAGGACCCCTGTAAGCACAACATGAAAGCCTTAAAAATCGACACAGACTGCTGGGAGGATACAGCAGATGGCCGCAACAAATGGCGAGGTACTCTTCAGCAACACCTGGAGCAAGGCGAAAGGGTGATCCTGAATCAGTTTGAGGAGCGGAGTGCTAAACGGAGAGCACAGCGGACAGAGGACAACAATTCCACGATGCCCTACACTTGCAGCAACTGTGGCAGAGCCTGCCGTTCCAGCATCAGCCTCAATAGCCACAGTCGACGCTGCTCAGCAAACCAGTGACTACCAGAGACACAGTACCCATGGTCAACCACGACCAACGGAGGCCACACACAGAGAATGTGCTACTTGGCCTCTGGAGAAGTATAATTTCTTAAAAATCCATCATTTGAGTCTTCCGTTGACTACAGATGACTAACTATATGATATCTGTGTAATCTCTGGGTTTTCCAGTGGGGCCAGGAAGTACATGATAAATTTGGAAGTGGATTAACTTTTATTCAGTGATTTTAATTAGAATGAAGTATTCTAATGGGGATGGGGCTTCAAAACTCAAAGGAATATAGTCCACTAAATGGCAGGTTCTAAATGTGAAGGCGTTTCACATCTGAATAAAATATTTTCAGATGAAAGAAATAGTAGTCTGAAGGCACATGCTACACCTAGTCAAAGCCTCACAAAATTTATTGCTTATTTATTCTTATTATTTTCTTTCTTTTTGTCTTTGCACATTGTTTGTCCATCCTGTTGGGTGCCATTTCTCTTGTATTTATTGCTAATACCCAGAAGAAAATGAATCTCGGGGTTGCATATGGTGACATAAATGTCCTTTGAAAATAAATTTACTTTGAACTTTGAAAAGGATCAGGGATACAGCTATTGATCATCTTCCAAATATTTGAAAGGTGGGAAGGGAAATAATTCTGGAAGAGGTTCTAATACTATTTCTGTGGACATAAAATATAATAGCACCAGAGAGACAGAAGATAGACCTATAAGATCACTCAGGGAGTTATGATAAAAAAAACCAGCTCTGAAAAATAGGATTAAGGATAAGATGTGAGATGTTTCAGTTACAAAGAAATATTTGACACACTGAGCTATTTTTCAGAACAATCGAGAAACTTGAAGTTTTGAATCACCCATTGGTGAAAGCAGCAAATCTAAGGGACATAAGAAGAGTTAACTCCCGAGAAACAAAAGAGGGGATTAAAAGTACATTTTCGTATTTATATTTTGAATGCTTTATCATTAGTGGCTATTGAAGAAGAGTAAGGTTTATTACTTCAGAGTGAATATACACTATGGAAAATGGAAAGATACATGAAATAAGTTTTTGGTTGCTTCAATTGAAGAGCCAGTGTTGAAACAGCCTTGATTGCCAGTTGCATTTTGAAACCATAAATGTGTTCTTTCTGTCCGTTTTGAAAAGGACAAGAATTTGTGTACTTTTTTTGATGTAAAATGTTAAAATATTAAAGTCTTTTTAGTGCATACTATTTTTCAGAGATTGCTTTGCTGCTTTATTTCCCCATTTCTTTGGAGATACATCATTTCACTCCCCTCCCTTACTCCAGTACCTCACCACATATTCCTTCATCTGTGAGTCTGAAAGCAAATTACTGAGAGGGTAAAAAAAACCAAAATCCTCCTCCCAAAAGAAGCACAGATATTAAGTCCAACTCTTTCCCCTGCACTCCTGCCCTCTCTCCCTTCACTTCCCCAGCCCTTGGCAATAAAGCCAAATTTCATGGCCTTCTGTTGGCCAACAATTTGCACAAATAGGTGTGATAACTTAAAATAATTGCAGCAAGGCATATTTAAAATTATATCAGCAATGTAATTGTCAATGCAATATCAAGTTACATTCAAATTTTGTTGTCATCAAATCTTTTCTTCTATCAAAAACAGAAATCATAGAATAATATGTATTTACACTACTCATTAAGCAGCTAGTTCAAATCATCTACCTGATTTTTCACTTCCTTGCTTTTTTTAAATGCTTATGCAAATTATTCATTACAGCTGTTTACCCAAGCTCTAATTATTGTTTCAACCATCGTTTCAGCCAATTCGGCTCTGATCAAACTGGAGGGGGATGCAGGTAAATAATTCACAAGGTCCATTCAGGGCCCCAAACAGCCCTTCTAGGTGAGGCAACACTTCACCTGTGAATCTGCTGGGGTCATTTATTGTATCCAGTGCTCCCGATGCAGCCTTCTCTACATTGGTGAGACCCATCATAAACCAGGGGACTGCTTCATCAGGCACCTCCATTCCATCCGACAAATGCAGAAATTCTTGGTGGCCAAACATTTTAATTCCTATTCCAATTCCAACACGTCGGTCCATGGCTTTGTCTCGTGATGCAGTAAGGCTGTTCTCAGGGTGGAGAAGCAACACCTTACATTCCATCTGGGGTAGTCTCGAACTTGATGGCATGAATATCGATTTCTCCTTCCATTTAAAAGAATTTTCCCTCCACCCCCCCTTCTATTCCCCATTATGGCCTCTTGCCTCTTTTCATCAGTCTATCACCTCCCTGTGTCTCTCCTCCTCCTTTTCTTTCCACTACGGTCCATTCTTCTCACCAATCAGATCCTTTCTTCTCCAGCACTTTTCTTCCCAACCCACCCGGCTTCATCTATCACCTTCTTGATATCCTCCTTGCCCTACCCCTTTGGAGTCTTCCCCCTTACTCTTTGGTCCTGAAGAACGGTCTCAGCCTGAAACATCGACTATTTATTCATTTCCATAAATGCTGCCTGACCTGCTGAGTTCCTTCAGCATTTTGTGTGCATTGCTCTCAGGGTGATCTGTTCCATTCATCTTTAATGCAAGACTTCTTTGTGCTTCTGTATGCCACTTCTCTACTGCAAATATTCTTGTGCGTGGGATTCCCAGAGGCATGTTTTTCAAGGGGGCTTTAAACAAATGTCTGAACCTTTTCCTTTGTCTGCCTGGCAAACTCTTCCCCTGTCTGCACTTGGAAAAGAATGGCCAACTCAGGCGTCTGGTATTAGGCATGCAAATAACAACATGCCCAGATTGAGTGCACTGTGGTCTCTGTTGTTCTCAAAGAAGACACTGATGTGGCTTTGCATCCTTCAAGTGAATTTGGAGGATATTGAAAAGTCAGTACTGGCAGTATACTTCCAGTGCCATGAGATGCATGCTGAATTTCAGAAGCATATAGAAAGATCAATGCCACTCCTAATACCATGAGTTTTCTGTCTGGTCTGAACTGGTGAACTCACATTTATGGTGAAGTGCTTTGAGCAGTTGGTGACGGCCATAATTAACTCTTGTCTCAGCAAGCACCTGGACCCATTACAAACTGCCTATCACCACAATAGGTCTACAATGGATGTGATTTCATTGGTTCTTCGCGCAGCCTTGAACAATAGAAATACCTGTGTCAGGATGCTATTTATTGGCTACAGCTCAGCGTTTAACACAATCATTCATACAGTTCTGATTGAAAAGCTCCAGAACCTGGACCTCTGTACCTCCCTCTGCAACTGGATCCTTGACTCTCTCACCGGGAGACCACAATCTGTGTGGATTGGAAATAACATCTCCACCTCGCTGACAATCAATACTGGTGCATTTTGACATCTTAGTATGCTTAGCCTACTGGTCTACAACCTCTACACCCATAACTGTGTGGCTAGGTACAGCTCAAACGCTATCTATAAATTTGTTGATGATACAACTACTGTTTGCAGAATTTCAGATGGTAACGAGGGCAAACAGGAACGAGGTATACCATTTAGTTGAGTGGTGTTGCAACAACAACTTTGCACTCAATCTCAATGAGATCAAAGAACTGTTTGTGCAATCTGGAAAGGGTACGATGAGGGAACACACAACTGTCATCAGAGGGATCAGAAGTGAAAAGAGCGAGCCATTTCAGGTTCCTGGGGGTCAATATCTCTGAGGATCTATCCTGGACCTAACATGCCAATGCAACTACAAAGAAGGCATCACAGCGGCTATGTTTCATTAGGAGTTTGAGGAGATTTGGTACATCACCAAAGGCGCTCACAAATTTCTACAAATGTATCATGGAGAGCTTTCTAACTGACTGCATCATTGTCTGGTATGGGGGGGGGGGGGTGGGGTGGTGGCTACTGCACAAGATCAAAAGAAGCTGCAGAAAATTGTGAACTTAGTCAGCTCCATTCATCATGGGCACTAGCCTCTGAATTATCCAGGACATCTTCAGGGAGAGATGCCTTTAAAAGGTGGTATCCATCATTAAGGACCCCCATCACCTTTAACATACCCTCTTCTCATTGCTGCCATCAGGGAATTAGTACAGGAGCCTGAAGGCACACTCACTCAATGCTTCTTCCCCTCTGCCACCTGGTTTCTGAATGGACACTATATCCATGAACACTTCCTCACTGCTTTTTAAATTTTATATTTGCACTGCTTATTTAAATGTTACATACACATAAATAAATAAATTGTATATATAATGTAATTCTTTTTTTCCTGTTATGTATTAGATTGTGCTGCTGCTGCAAACAGAACAAATTTCACGACATACGCCAGCGATATTAAACCTGATTCTAAACTCTTGAACTTCAATCCCTTCTCCTCGATTCACCAAAGTAATGGTGAATTTCACCAAGGTTTTCATTGCCAGGAGGCAGCACCTTTGGTATGGGAAGTAGCTCAAGTACTCTCACATTGCGATGAACCTCCACTGTCAGAGAGCAGTACAGAGGGGTCAGGTTGGTGAAGGAACTTCATCTTGCAAATGTTGAAGCAAAGCCCATCCTCTCAAATACTTTGGTGACTGAGGTGATAATGGCTTGCAGTTCAGCTCGTGCCTATGCGTATGTACAAACATTACCTGTGTGCTGTAGCTTGAATACTGAGGTTTGGATTACCATGGGTCTAGAATCCAGTTTGTCTTAGCAGGAACAGTTTTCCAGTGGCACCACTCCACTGGGAAGTTTGCAGAATGTGAAGTGCAATGGAAAGTTTGAAATGAGTCCAGAAGAAAGAGCTCAACTTTATTTACACCAAACTTCACCAATATTGGCTCTGCTGTAGATCCACGAGATAGTGTCTTGGCTTGCATGCAATCATGATGCATGGAGACGAATTTCTGTGTGCAGTTGATTTTGAGAAGAGTGCTCCATAGCTCCTCTTGGTCGGTGCAGTGACAAGTTTTAGTGAGCTCAAAAGATCAAAAAGACCACAGGCAGTGACTGATTCAGCCCCCTCTCCATCCATTTTACCCCAGTTGCTTCCCAGTGAAGATCATGTCTGAACATATCTCTGAATAGATGGTGCCTATGCTTCGATTCAGGACACGGTTCCTTAACCACTTAGAGAAGGCAGTCGTAGAAGATGCTGGTAATGACTTTCTTTCTGACTGTATTCCCCAATAGTCACAACAGATTTGTCTGGAGTTTGTTTACTTTCTTAAAATGCTCATACTTACTGCAACTATAGCATCCCTTGGAATATTTCGTCTTCTCAGAAATGGATAATGAGGGTGTGCATTTATGACTAAAGATCTTCATCACCAAGTTTCTGGGAGGGCATCACTTGTAACATTTTAGTTGGGATAAGGCTTTTTTAAACATTGTCAATCACGATTAGCAATAAGGCTGTGTCAAAGAGTTTGCTGTGGGATGGAATCAACGGCATTCATGCCAAGGACACAAAAATTGTTCCAGCAAATTGGTAATTCCTGCTTTTTATCCCCTCCACTCCACTGCTGGTGGTCAGTGAGGTCAGACTGAAGGTGTTTTTGCTTTAGGTGGCCTTGACAGCATTAAATACTTTATCATGTCACAACTGTCCAAAAAAGTTGCTGGACTTTCTGTGCACTTTTTACCAACCATCCATGTTTAGGTCATAGATTGTTTTTTCTTTTGAAGGACTTCTCTATTTCTTTTCTATTGAGGAATGGTGCAGCTTCCATTCTAGAAATACCTTACATCTGTGATTAATAAGCTCCTTAAACTCCAAGTCATTCTCATCATTGATGCAACAATTGAAGCCAGTACGAACGAGACTATGATCCTGAGAAACACTTACAGAGATTAATGGGGCTGCAATCTTTATGACTCCAGGTCAAATGCCACCTTGTCAGGCAATCATTCTCAGTCCAATGCTAGAATTCAGATCCTTGGTCCATGTTCCAACTTAGAATGGATTTATTTTGGGAAAATCCACAGTATCTTTCATTTAAGGAACATCTTTTTTAAGGATCATATTTAAAAATCTAATTTTAGTGCATTGCCTCTTAAAAGACTGCAACTTTAACATACTGTCCTAGAATACTCTACCACCATCTTTTCCTTCATGTCAGGTTTTAAAAGATACTCATCTGTTTCACAGAATCTTTCCAACCCATTTTAAACTTGAGTCACCTAAATCCTTTTGGATTTTGCTTTCTTGTGATCATTGAAGACAGAAACAGAGAACAGAACCAAAACTAAATTATCTTAGGTAACTAAGTATTTATTTTTTCTTATTCTACACATGTCAATTGTTTTTGTTTTTGGTCAGAAATCTATCAAACAAATTGAGTGAATAGAACCCATTAGTGAAACAAAATTATTGACCTGTTTATTACTGCTGTTTCTTACTGTGGTGTACCTGTACAACAAATGTGTTAAACACAATATTTTCTTTTTCAGAAGAGAAATCATTCCTCTGTTAAATTGAGCAAAACATAGCCAGGTTGCTTAGCTTGCTCATTCATGATATTTGATTTGATGCTTGGTTATTCCCACTTTAGGTGAATTATGAGTGTGTATATGGTAATATTGGCAAAAGAGATAAAATCTCATTTAAAATGGGGCCGCAAAGATTTCTCAAAACGTATTACATTAATAGATATACAACTTGTTTAATCTTCTGACATTTCTTTTGTATTGTTTCAGAATAAAATTTTGTAAATAAATATAAACCTTGAGTAATATGATACATATAACATTTGCATTCCTTTGTAATACCGTAATGTAGTTTAATAAGTACTTTTTAATTCTTTAATAGATAATGCATATTGCTGGCAATTCCAGAATTTATGCATGTCCTTAATTAATCCTGAACAAAGAAAACATTACAAGTCAACCATATGTCTGTATCTAACATCCACCCAGTGAACAAAATACATTATTACAAAAAATTCCTGCTATCAGCTTTGTATGTCAAAATAGCTTTATGGCACAAAAAAAAGAACAGCCTTGGTCAGCTTTTCCTGGCAATGGACATCACAGATCTGCTTATACAAATCCAGATGAAAAATGAACAAAAATAAATACAAAAAACTTTGTGGTGCTGACACAATGTTATTACATTTTGCAATGCATTTAACTGTCAAATAACCAGACCATTTAGATTAAGGTGAAATTATTTTATTGAGCTTAATAGGCTGAATTATGAATAATGGGTTAAAATTGGGAACCCATCAGAATTTTAAAATGTGAATTCACTTCAAATTTAATACTTTTATCTTATTAACAGAATATACAACTCAATTGTAAAACTTCCAGACACATAATACACCAGAGAGAATCATCTGTAATTCATGTAGCCAGCAATAATTGTTGATACAAGTACAGACCAAAGCAAGTTTTATAAATTTCATAACTCTGGTCTGGATCCAATTTATTTTTATTGCCAGTACTTTTTATAGACAGTTGTAGAAACGTCACATTGCCTTGTTACTGAACTCAGGGACATTATAATTCTTATTGAATGAACAGAATGAGAAAACATGCAAGCTGGAATGATCACAGAACTATTTTAAATTAGTACAGATCACAAGGCCGCCTGAAGTGTATCAGAGAAAAAAAAGCTATAAATGGATATAAATTACACAATAGATTGTACTGATATCAACACCTGATCCAAATTTACAATTGGATGTGGATAGATTAGTTATACATATATAGTTTACCAAAACCACAAGAGACTCTATAGACGCTGGAAATCTTAAGAAACACACATAAAACGCTGGAGGAAGTCAGCAAGTCAGGCGGCATCTTTGAAGGGGATAAGCAGTTGACATTTCAGCCGAGACTGAAAACATGGATTATTTATTCCCCTCCACAGATGATACCCGACTTGCTGAATTCCTCCAGCACTTCATGCATGTTGCTATAGTTTAGCAAATAAACTTTTCCAATATTATTTCAAGAGGTATATAATACATTTTGCCAGATCTCAGTATTGTGCATATTGCTTGAGAACATAGTTCAATATGATATCCAAGGTTAAACTGAATAGACTCTGGTTGCCTGAAATTTAAAATAATAAGACTGGAAATGCCGAAGGCAGGCAGCATTTCCAGAGAGAGAAACAGTTGTAAGTACAGAAACAATCGATGTGATGTGTCGTCACATTGCCAAGATAAGCATAGGCGTTACACTGCCAAGTTCAGCAAAGGGATTGGATTCACTGTTGAATTCAGCAAACACATAGGGGCATACTGCCATGTTCAGTACACACATGGGCTTACTCTACCATAGAGAGCTTGTCCCATAGAAGTGATTTCTTCTTGCCTTTCTCTGTTTTCTCTCTCCAAGTCACTTCCAATCTGTGATATTTTAGGTGCCATCTGCTACTTAATACCTTCCAGTTATTTGGTGTTAATTGCTTTGTTTTCACCATGGACACAAATCCTTTCTGTCCCCATCCCACATCAAGACAGCCTGAGAGGTCCTTGTTTCTTCTTGGAACAGACACCCAATTGGTACTCCTCCAGCTGGCTGAACTTGTTCTTACTTTGATAATCCTCTTTCTCACCATCTCCATATCAAAGAGTGTTTACGGGAATCAAAACTTGCAAATGCTGGAGATCTGAAATGAAAACAGAAAACATCAGAAACATGCAGTAAGTTGGGTAACATGTGTGGAAAAAGAAACAAAGCAGTTGCTTCAAAGCACAGGCTGCATATCAATGAGAAGATGTATGGGACAATTTATCATAACGTTATGTAGCACAGAAACAGGACCTTTGGCCCACCTCATCATTGGTGAAGTTTATGGGCTACCTGGAGTGATCATTGTATATCTCTACCTTCTTTTTCTGGTAGATTGATGACTGTATTGAAGTTGCTTCCTGATCTTGGAAATTTTATTACCTTTGCTGCCTACCCCCTTCCTGGTATCAGTTTCATATGCTGCAATTCTTCTGTAGCTTGCCCTCTTGCTTTTTGTGGTTGTTTTATTTTCAGACTAAAACCCATTACAAGCCCAAGCTGAGAGTGCTTGCTAAACCTCTTCCCACTATGCTTTCTGTAAGGATTCTATTCCACTCTTAATTTCTCCAGCTCTCCTATTTTCTGATGCTTTCCATAGCAATGCTTTGAGATCTTCCAGTCTAACCAACTGTGACTGGCCAGGAATTGCAACCACATCTGTTCCATTTCTCCCATTTCTGCTCTCAATCTCTCTTCTCATGCAGAAATGGATAGAGTTCTCCTTAACCTCCCCTTCCACCCGATCAGCCTCCACATTTTACAGATTGTTCTAATTTCCACCATCTTTCAGCTGATGCCACGCCACACCATGCACTCTTTCACTTCCCTCCCATCATCTTGTCAGGACCATTGATACTCTGGTTCAGTCATCCATCTCTACTTTATACTTTACAAAGCATCCTTCCATGTAACCAATGGAAATGCCAACAAATACCCCATCATTTGTTTTTTTTCATACCATCCAGTGACATAAACACTCCTTCCAGGTGGTGCAGCAATTCACTTTGTAGTACAGCATATCCAATGGCCACAATGCAGCTTCTTCTAGAGTAAAGGAGCTAAACGGAGAATGGGTGTTTCTCCCATTTTGTAGAAAATCACGTTTCAATCTATACCAAGATCCACCAATTACCTGTCACCTTTACTTCTTCATCACATTTCTACTTTGATCTCTTGTTCCTTTGGCTTCTCATACACTGGACTTGAATGGAATACTAAGCTCCAGGTACAGGGTCTTATTTTCTGATTTAGCACATTATAGCTTTCCTAACTTCAACAATTTCTGATAACCAGCTTTTCCAGTGTTTCAAAACTGACCAGTTCAAAAGAAAGGCTAAAGCCCCAACACTTTTTCTATATCCTCAAATGCTGCATGCTTCGCGATTTCCTGCATTCCTTTTGTTTCAGATATACATCATCTGCCAAATACTTGTTGCTTCTCCAATGCACATATCATTCTTGGGGTTTTATTTTCTTCTTTGTCTCTTATCTACATTTCCTTCAGGATGATCGGCTGCAATAAACAAGCCTTCATCAACATCTCCTCTAGGTCTCAACACATACTAAGAAAACCCCAGTGTCTTGTACCTTCCCCTCTTTGCAACTGAAAGTACCTTTGATTTCTAAGCTTAACTTTATAAAGCAGCCTAGAAAGTTCTTTTTCCCACAAATGCTCATTTTTAGTTTTTGAAAGTGCGTAAATTTCAATGTCCCCTCATCTCCTGCATGTGTCTAACCCAACCTAATTCTTTCATCTCCACTCCCTGTACACACCTACTTGCTGCAGATCCCTCATCCCATCATTGTGCACCACATTTGAAAACATTATACTCTCCTCACTCTGGTGCCATCTACTTTAGACATTCCACCCCCTTCCACTACTGCCATTCTCATCACATCTACCAGACCAACCAACAATGTCTGACTCCAAATCTAACCCTTCTATAATGTTGTATTGAATCTCATTGGAACAATATAGAACTTAAATAGAAATAGGATGGAAAATTAAAGTAGCAGACACCAAAGAACTCATGGCCCTATTTGCAGAAGGTAGAGTGTAAAATATGGCCCAACCCATCTTGTATCACCAAACATAGAGATGACTATATTGTAAATGGCAAATTAGCAAATTTGGAAAAGCAAGCCAGGTTTTATTTTGGTCTGGACAGGTAAAAGGGAATATGTAAGAAAGGTGATATAATAGTATTTAATACACTTTGGACAATAACATTTTTAAAAAATCAATTATTTCAGTTGGATAGAGATGGAAGAAAGGGGTGCAAAGTTGAGCCCTAAAGCAACATCTCATACACTTCACAGGGTAAATGAGCAGTGCCAAAGTTATTTACAAATGACCTGGCAGGCACGGGTTGTCTTTTAAAAGAATATTGCTAAGCAAAGCATATGCCTGAGTAACAATCCAAGCATACTTAGCAATAATATATTTAAACACATCATCTGGCAGGCCTTGTACTGAGCAGCTGGGCTTTGACAAGCTTCAATACCTTGCAGCATAATTTGTTCACTGAGCACAAAAGCTGTGCCACAAGGAAAAATCTGTTCTTTCTGCTCAAATATATCAATTTCTGGCAATGAAAACAGCTGTGCATCCTCATCAAGATAATATTGTCCAGTCTTTTACCTTTTAGAAAGGGAAATTTTACTGTTTGGTTTCTCAAATTCTTGAGCAAATGCAAAACCTTAAGCTTATCAGTTTTCCATCTACAGAATTCATTTTCTCATTTGAACTATCTGACAGGATACATGGTAATACATTTTGTTAATACAGACTCAATGCCAAACATTTGTTTTGTCTTAAACAAGTTAAAACACAAAAAAAGCCTACCATATCATCTGGAAAACATGCACATGAAGACCTCAAGAGCATAATCTGGTTTATATTTTACCATGACCAGGAAGAATATACTTATGAAATCCCTACTAGATATTAGTAACATATCTTGAACTAAGTTGGAGCAGCAAAAACCATGAACTGAAACCAACTTTTGTCCCCCCTTGTTCCAAGGAGACAAATTTGCTTGCTATGTCCCAAAATCACCCAACAAGTATTAGTGGAATGAACTACATGATTCACTGCCTTTGTGGCAAAAGTATCCTGACTCTGTAGCAATGATGGGTTTCCAAGTTAGCATCCTGGCACACTGAGGTTAGTGGTAATCCGAAGTACAGGTACTTCCTGTCATTGTAAAAATATGCTGATTTAACTGCAATGTTTCCAGTTGATTGTATATCACATTTGATGCTCATTACAAGTTTATTGTGTGATAACAGACAAATGTCCACTTTGGCCTGTTTACTTTTGAGCTTACATTATTGAAATCCACTCACCTCAACAGGTTGAAAGCTTTCTATTATACTTCTACTACTATCCTATGGATAGTGAGGACTGGACATTCACTACAAAACACCTAGCCTCTGGCCTGACATGGGAGTTGATAAGAGTAGAATTTCTGGCTACTTCAGCTCAATGATGACCCTTTCAGAATAATGTTGATGCATCATGTTAATAAGGAAGAAGCTTACATGCTATTAAAAAAGTAGCAATTGTCTGCCACTTATCACATTAATGTTGTTTGTTCTTTATGTACAAAACAAACAAATGGATAATGATTTAGGAGGATGAATCAACTTGATAGATGTGTACAAAATTATACCCCCAGCATCTTTTCCTTGGGGGCAGCAATGGATAACACCAAAGGATGTCATTGTAAGGGGAGTGGAGAAGAGTTTTAGGGAGAATCCAAAAGTAGTTTTCTTTTACAGAGACTGTTAAGTGCCTAAAATGTATGGCTGAGGGTGGCACTAGAGGCTGATACATTAGGGAGATTTAAGAGACTCTTAGGCATGTGGATGAAAGAAAAATAAAGGATTATGGGCAATGTAGGACATAAGAGTTGCACTGATTGTGGAGTAGGTTAGATCAGCAAATCATAGGCTGAAGAGCCAATACTGTGCTGTACTGTTCTATGTTCTATAATGCCAACTATTCAACTAATATACAAGACTGGAGGTGCATTTTTTCCAGCATTCTTGTATGACAAAAGAATGAAATGTGAACTGATCTTTAGATTGTTTACTTCTCACAATAAATTCAGTGCACTTAACTTGATAATAAATATGTTCATTTGATTAGCCTTTAATGTGTATGGTGCAATATAAAAGCAATTATAAACACCACTATAAAATGAATAAACATGAGATTCTACAGATGCTGGAAATCCACAGCAACACACACAAAATGCTGGAGGAACTCAACAGGTCAGGCAGCATCTATGGAAATAAACAGTCAGCTTTTCGGGCTGGCACCCTTCATCAGAACATTGTAATAAAATGAATAATCCTTTGAAAAATGAAGTTTTAAAAACACTGGCTGAATTCAAAGGACTTCAAATACAGAAAAGTAGCATCAAATGCTTAAATATTCAACTGCCAATCACAAAAAAATGATAGACAATTGTACAGCATCTCCAAATCCCAATTTCTGAGCGGAATATCCAAAGATATTAAATTTTTTATACAAAATGTCAATGGAAATACATTTAGCATACGCAGACTTGAATAGCTCAAACACTACTGGATTGCCCCATGAAGTTAGTTATATGTTACAGAATTTTTCCTGAATCCCTTCAGAAAAATGTTACATATTGAGAACTGCCACACACAGGTCAACTTACAGAAAAACACAGCATATAATTTTCCTTTTTGTTGTGATGACCGCAGTACTTCTCCAAATTCTTCGAATGCCATGGTTCTTGGTTGTTAAAGAAACCTAATTACTAATTCATGTTCTACTTCCAAATTCATGTAATCAAGGTAGCTAAACTACCTGAAGTTGACATAGAAGACTGATACTTAATTACAATCTATGGAAACTCCCCGTGGATGCTTGAAATGATAAAATGTGACCATTTAATAAACTTGGTGCCAATGTACTACTACTTCTACAGGTTTTTGAATGTGTACAAAATGAAAACCAGCATATCTATGACAACATATCATGTATGGTAACAGGAAAACAAGAAAACGATACCATTAAAACGGTAATTATCACATCGGTTTGCTTTCATTATAAACTAATAAACTATAACATGTTAAACTCCTTTAAAAAAGAAACTACGATTAAATAAATTTTAACTATTTTATTTGTGAAAAACTACAAGCAGAATTCATAAATAGACATTTCTATTTGAAGCAGTTAAGGAAGAAATAATAAAGTGGCTTCTAATAACATATTCGTGCACATGCCAGTAACAGGAATATATTAACATCTTTTATTTGCTAGACAAAAAGCAGTGTAGGTTATAAAGTTCCCAAAACATTTAAGACCTGGAAATAATTTTACCAACTCACAAAACCACCATGAACACACCAGCATGAAGATTAAAGAAAACAAATCCAGCACGCTGTCAGCCCTAATGAATTTACAAGGCAAAAAACTTCAAAGCATTATGCAGGACATCTTTCCGGGCAAATGAAAATATACCTTGTATATTACAATAACAAAATTCACAAGATTATGTTATGCCACTTTAAACAAGCATTCTATTGGGGTCTTCAATGAACAAAGCTAAAGAAATAACAATGTAACCATCTTTACACAGTAAATAAAGGTTACAAGTCATACACAAGAACAGAACTGCTTGCGCATTAAAAAAAACTGGTCAGCTTGTCATTCTCTAAATGTTGGCTTTTGAGCCATTTCAAGTTACTTACAAGCATTTTTTAATATTTCCAGCAAACAATACATTTTTCAATAACTTAAGTTACAATAGTTTATAAAAGTAGACTGAAATATTTTTGGTAAGGCAGATGAAGTGCCACTCTTCCCAATAATGTTTCTAGAAATAAAAATGTTTTATACAAGTTGTATGAACTTTGTAAGTGGCTTATTAGGTTTAAACACTTTACCAATTTTATTATTACTGTTGCTTTAAAGATTGTTCTTTAAAAAAAGTCTGTGCACCAATTCAGTCTACAGAATACAACATTAAAATAGTGACCTGTTTCCAAGTCATCACTGACATGCCTGTTTGGCTGTGTAGTTTCCATTAAGGAGGCACTGCAGAAAAGCAATCAGATCCTAAGTTTAAAAAAACTAGGCCAAGCAGCACAAAGATAGCTGGCTATTACCCTAAAGAACAGCACCTAATCAAATGAAAATAGTTTTCCAATAGAGTAAGGGTTCATTACATTACGTGAAAATTGCATTCAGTTTATGCCTGCCCCAGCAGAGTGGTATTTAATTGTTATGTTCCACTCTGATCAGTTAAATTATCTGTACAGCTAGTGTTCATATTCCTGCATGAAGGCCATCACATTTTAATTAAAATTTATCTTCAAGTTTATCACCTTCTTAGATCAAAATACTAAGTGAAGCATCTTAAACATTCTAAATGCAGTTTGAATAAACTTTATTTCAAGCAAGTGTTAACACTGCACAGAAGTATTAAATTCCAGATACAATTTACAAGAAAGAAAAATATCAGTAAAGTTTGCAAAATCTAAGTGCATCATTCTATACAAAGATAAATTACAATATGAACGTATATGTTTTAATACAAAGAAACAATGAACAAATTGTTACACGGGTCTTGCATTACGTAAAACACTTATCAGCCCCGCTCCCCACCCAACATTTTGGAGATAATATATTAAGAACATTGGGAAACTCTTCCCATTATGATGTCAGAAGAAAAAAAAATTTGATGATTAAATGTAATTTTAAACAAATAGTATAAAGATAAAATTTAATACGTGTAATGTACTTTACATCATTTAAATTTATTCTAAGTCCAAAAAAAACAAATGCCACCATGGTAATAAATAAGTGGCGTATATTTGTTTATCGAAATTTAGAATAATTTTCTTTGAAACTTCATTGGTAGTGCCAACTTATTTTGCTCATTGGGTTCTTAAAAATTGATATGGAAGCAATTCCTGAAATCCTTAGCAGGTAATCTCTCCAATTGTATGGATCAATGGCAGGTGATTGTCAGATATAATTCAGTAGGTACAGCTGTCAATTGAGGTCTTTAGAAACATTCTAAAGTACTTAATTCTATTACATACTTGGTACTATTATACAAGGAATATGTTATTTTTGTTTCTCAACTAGTGCCATAGCATGATGCATCTTTGAGGAAATATTACTTCCATGAGTAAAACTGGGAGCTTGACAACTGCAAAGCCTGTACCTTTTACAGCTTGGAGCAGGTAAAAGAGCTGAGAACCAAAACAAAGTTTCAAACCCAATTACAATAGTTTAAAAATCTAACTCGAAAAGCACCAAAGCCATAAAAAAGTGACAATGAAGGAGTGTAAAAAAAGGCTGTATTATTTTCCATTAAATTCTCCTTTATTTAGTGACCTTCTATACCCAACACAGCCATGAAACATCTTGATTCAAGAAAAATACTAAGTCACAATTTTGCTTATGTACATGGTTAGAGATTTCCTGTTATTTACATCTGTAACAAAAGCACATTGTTTATGGAATGGCAGGGGATTCAGCACAAAAGTTTCTGAATCTGGTTCTTATTTATTCTTCCATATTTCTGACTTAGTATGATTTGGCTTTAACTGTACAGAGATTATAGGAGTTAAAGATACAAGCATTACTGGCAAGTGCAAAAATTGAAGATGGATACTGAACATGTCAAATTTTGAAGTTACAATGGCTAATTACATTTTTTTCATACAGGTATTAACTAAAGCTGTTTATTTGAAGATGGAAAGTATGATCTTTAGGATGAGCCCCATCTCCAGAAACAGTATACATTTTCAATAATCAATGCTATTTCTACACTGCTGATATCCACTTTACAGGTGAAAATGAATTATCCAACAGTAACATTTTTCAAATGCTCAGGGGTTCTTCATTTGATTACATCTGAACCTGGACGCTTCAGTATTATTTTCTCACAGGCAATCTGCTTTAGTATACATGTCTATATGAAGTATGTTAAAATCATGCTGCCAGTTATCAGGCACTGCTTCTTTAGAATAGCTGGGTGGCTGGGAAGTACATTATTCAGTAATTACATTTACAGCACAGAATGACACAGCTTTCAGGTAAGTGTAAGGTGGAACTCACATCTATAACCTAATTCACTGAATTGATCCAGCTATTGTTCAATTGCCTCAAGCATACTTATCCTCAGTCATATCTGCTTTGGGAAAGTCAATTGTCCTGATGACAAGGCAGGTTTCATTGCAACAGTGTGCAAAACTTGATCATCTCTGCTGGAATGCACTGTCCAAATCTTATCTGTTAAATGCTGCATTTACTTCACAGTGTATTAAGCACCAGTGTTTCTATATGTTGGTTTCTAACAACCATTTATTTTGTTTAAACCAGTTAAAGACATTTAATATCTCTAAAATTGCTAATAATCAGCATAGTTGCTGGCAACAAAACTTACAAAAAAAGGATATGTTGAAAAGGGTGGAATTTGCAAATGTAATAAATAAAGTCAAAAATACATAATGTACATGGAAATTGTGCACAGCAGATTTATAAAAAAGTAGATTCAGGAGCACATCCATTATAAATGATTGTTAGGAAAATATAAAACCAAGGGAATACATAAAAAATGTCAAAAGTATTCATTCATACTTTTCACATTACATGTACAGGTCTGGAGCCTGGCAAAGCTCAGAATGATTCATCGTTTACTGCTGACATTTCACCTTTTGGCGTAGAAGAACGCGATGAACCTTTGTCTGTGCTCTCTGATCCAGAACTACTTTGGTTCTGTTGCTCAGAACCAGCGCTGGATGTGACTGTTGACGATGATGTGGAAGAGGATCGTATTTTTTCCTTAAAGTCTGTAATGATAACTGTAACATTGCCCACTGTCACTGCAAGCTGCTGTGCAGTACTTCTGTCTATATTTTTCAGTTTAGGCCTGCAACAGAAACAAATACAGTATGAGGATCATTTCAAAATCAATTCACAGAACCCAAGACAAAAAGCACTTTTTTTGCATAGTAACGTTAAAGAGTTGCTGAAACCCATGGCTTTAGTTGCTGAGAATTCCACCTATGATTTAAAAGGCAATGATCACCTTGCACATGGAGAACTATCTTCTTGTCAATGATTTCATGAATGTGAGAAAATAAAAATCATTTGTGCATTTGAAAGAAAGAAAGAAAGACCAGAATGAAACAGAGGGTGGTGAGTGTGTGGAATGGGCTGCCGGCGACGGTAGAGGAGGCATATATGATAGGGTCTTTTAACAGACTCCTGGATAGGTACAGTCGGCCCTCCTTATCCGCGGATTCAACCAACTGCGAATCAGGAAAACCCGTAAGTTCTCTCTCCAGCACTCGTTGCTTGAGCATGTACAGACCATTTTTTCTTGTCATTATTCCCTAAACAATACAGTATAACAACTATTTACATAGCATTTAGAACCATAGAACACTATAGCACAGTACAGGCCCTTCAGCCCTCCATGTTGTGCCAACCCATATAATCCTAAAAAAAAAGTACCAAACCCACACTACCCCATAACCCTCCATTTTTCTTTCATCTATGTGCCTGTCCAAGAGGCGCTTAAATACCCCTAATGTTTTAGCCTTCCCCACCATCCCTGGCAAGTCATTCCAGGCACCCACAACCCTGTGTGTAAAAAACTTACCCCCCATGTCTCCCTTAAATTTCCCTCCCTTAATTTTGTACTTATGCCCTCTGGTGTTTGCTATTGGTGCCCTGGGAAACAGGTACTGACTATCCACCCTATCTATGCCTCTCATAATCTTGTAGACCTCTATCAAGTTCCGTTCCATTCTTCTACACTCCAAGGAGAATTAGCTCTGTTAATCTTGCTTCAATTGACTTGTTCTCCAAACCAGGCAACATCCTGGTAAATCTCCTCTGCACCCTCTCCATAGCTTCCACATCCTTCCTATAATGAGGTGACCGGAACTGAACACAATACTCTAAGTGTGGTCTCACCAGAGATTTGTAGAGTTGCAACATGACCTTTCTACTCAATCCCCCTGTTGATGAAGCCTAGCATCCCATAGGCCTGCTTAACTAACCTATCAACCGAGCAGCGATATTGAGAGATGTATGGATTTGAACCCCAAGGTCCCTTTGTTCACTCACACTCTTAAATAACTGACCTTTAATTCTGTACTCAGTCTTCTGGTTTGACCTTCCAAAATGCATCATCTCACACTTGTCCGGATTGAACTCCATCTGCCATTTTTCTGCCCAACTCTGCAGCCTGTCTATATCCTCTTTTAACCTTCGACCACCTACATCTCCATTCACAACTCCTCCAATCTTCGTGTCATCTGCAAACTTACTCACCCATCCTTCTGTCTCTACATCCAGGTCATTTATAAAAATCACAAATAGCAGGGGTCACAGGACAGATCCCTGCGACTCTCCACTAGTCACCGACCTCCAGGCAAAATACTTTCCTTCCACAACTACCCTCTGCTTTCTTCCTTTAAGCCAATTTTTTATCCAAACAGCCAAGGTTCCACTTATCCTATGCCTCATGACTTTCTGGATGAGTTTCTCATGAGGGACCTTATCAAATGCTTTGCTAAAGTCCATGCAGACCCCATCCACTGCCCGACCCTCATCAATTTCTTTTGTTACCTCTTCAAAACAACTCAATCAGGCTCATGAGGCATGATCTTCCCTTCACAAAGCCATGTTGACTATCCATGAGTAGACTGTACTTCTCTATTGTATTATTTACATTGCATTAGGTATTATAAGTAATCTAGAGATGATTTTAAAGTACAGGCAGTCACCGGGTTATGAATGAGTTCTATTCCTGAGTCCATCTTTAAGTCGGATTTGAAGTCGGAACAGGTACATCCGGTATTATTTAGCGTCAGTTAGTCAAACGTTTTTCTTAGTATATAGTATATATTTTACCTTTCTATGCATATAAAACACTTAAGAAACATACATATTTCAATAATTTAACCACTGCATTGCTTAGTAATAATTGTAGCTTTCATCAGAGCAGGGCCTTTCACATTCTCCATTAAAATTGTTCCTATCGTTGACCGACTGTTGCTTAATGCTTTTCCAATGACCAATAGTGTTTTACATCTTTCCAATCACTTTATTACTTCCACCTTATTTTCAATCGCAATTGTGATTATTTTCGTTAACAGAAACACTGTGGATTCAGAACTGTGCCACCAGGTCCTAATATCCACCGCACTGAGACATGTTAAATAAAGTCTGGGGTTCTGCTGGGTCCTAAAGACCACCACACTGATACATGTTAAATAAAGGACTTGAGTATCCGCGAATTTTGGTATCCGGAACCAATCTCCCGCGGATAAGGAGAGCCAACTGTACATAGAGCTTAGAAAACTAGAGGGCTATGGATAACCCTAAAATACGTACATATTTGGCACATCATCATGGAACGAAGGGCCTCTATTGTGTTGTAGGTTTTCTATGTTTCTAAACACCTTTGCAAAACACCACTAAACAATTCCTGATATGCAATATACTATTCTCAGCTATAGCTTCTTAGTTGATGAAACAGAAAACATAAGCAGATGAATTCCTCACTAAAGTTCAAGAAATAGAGTATGTCAAATGAAGATGTCATTAGAAAGGTACAGTATTAAGTCATTCAAGACATCAGTATTTTAAACAATTTTTTTAAGCGTAGTTAACATAAGGTGATGAACATATAAAAATTCATTTAATATTCTGATCATTATCTGGTAAAACCATTATATGTTTGGCAATGTTAGCTAATTAAATGGTTGACATAAGCTGAATGAAACTTTGCCTTTTGAAGGCAGCATATACAGTAGAATGTTGTTTTAACCAAACATGGCAAAAATAAAATTCTTCAGATACTCAAGTATGGAAAAGAAAAACATTATTTTCCATAAAATGCTCAGCTTGGTTGAAACATCAGAAAAGGATGTTATTAATATTTCACCAAAACTTTCATCAAAATTAGAAGATATAATTTTAATAATATTAAACAAGTGGAGAACTGGGAAAAGGTGATTCTCCTGAGTAGAGGGCAGATTAAAAGGCAAGGGAAGGGAGAAAATAGGAGACCAATAAAGCAGCAAGAGGTTTCAAGTGTAAAATGGTTACAGTAGAACAAATACCAACCAAATCAATTAGTATAATGTGTTTAATATCACAAAACCCTTCTAACTGCTCAACAGGAACAAAGGTTAGTCACAACTTGACAGTGGAACCCATGGAAGCATTTGACAAGAAAGGTGACCAACAGTCTTGACATCAGGGTAGTATTAGTTTGGCAACCAGGAGATTAAAGGTTGGAGACAAAAACCAAACACAAGTAAATAATAATGATATCTGATGGGTGGGAGGCTGGGTGCCAACTGTCTCTGGCAAAGAGATGACTGCACAAGTTCCTCAAGGAACCATCTGCAGATCACTTCAGTTGTTTCACCAGTTATCCACACTCAACCACAAGGTCAGCAAGGAATATAAAGTACTCCAGTTAATTACGACAGCCACTTACTTGGGACAACTTGTAAAGAACCAAAGACAGCCAGGATTCACTTTGTTTATTTGGGACACTATGTCACTTAACTGGGATAGCAGACTGCTGCTGAACAGGTTCAAACTAGTGTCACACACACTTGTGTGGCGCGTACATCATGCTTACTGCAATCAGTTTTTAACAAAAGGTCAGTTGTGTGCATTTGCATTAAATATGTAGTGTTTGTTGTCACAGAGTTGGTAAGGAATAAGCAAGACAATTCAGAACTGTTTTGCACACTGTGCTTTCAAGCACTTAGGCTTGGAGATGCCAGAAATGGCCGGGAGTGAAAAGCAAACAATTTTACTACTTCAATGAAGACTTGGAGGATGTAATCATTGAAAGCATTGTATGAAGACAGTCTATCATCTGCACTACGCCTCAATGCTGATTTTGTTCATTGTGTACACTGAATGAATTCCTCCGTCAATTACTATTTGGATCTAATAGTTTTATAGTACTGTAGTACATAGTAGCATTCTAATTTGTTCTGTATTTCATTTAAATACATAATTCGTTACTCAGTTTGTCTTTATTATACCTTTTTATTTTAATTTTATACCTTTTATTTCCGTGAAACTAAAGATGGCGCTGATGAGGCACAGCTACACTTTACACGCAGCAAACAGACCTACTAATAATCTATTAATTACACTTTTCCTGGACTACAATGACTGCAATCCACAGCATATAATTTCCCTTTTGGAGTTGGGCTTTTGAACCATCTGTACGACCTGGAATTTTTGCCATATCCTGAAAGATTCAGCGAACTGTACTCTCAAGAACACAGGTAAGCCCATAGCAGCCAAAGCTGAAGTAGACTTGGAACAGGATCAAAGCAGTGGGGCCCAAGAGCAAAAAATGAACTGATGTTTTAGCAAATTTAAGTGCTGAGCCAGATTAAAATGATCATGTTGAGGGCAAAGGATAAACCAATGTTTAGCTCATCACTCCGTGAGGTTTACTCACTTCAGAGCTGAACTGACTCTGTAGCTGTGGCCTGCAGCCATTGGGGTACTAGGCTGGCTTCACTTGCCCCAGTGAAGAACTGGTTGTGGACTCGCTTTCAGTGATACTGCAGTTTAAGTTCTGCTTGTTACTTATTTACTTTTTCATTATTTGCATGATGTATTCTTTATTGCACATTGGGTGTCTGACAGTATTTATTGCGTTTTTTTTAATTGGTTCTATTGTGTTTCTTTGCTGTGTGGTTGCCTACAAGACAAATATCAAGGTGTATACAGTATACATACTTTGATAATAAATGTAGCTTGAACTTTGGCTAATTGGGACAGCCACTTAATTGGGCCAAAATGTCCCAATGTACCCCAAATAACTGGAATCCACTGTATTCACCAATGACTGCAATGCATTCAGCTTACTTCATTGCATCACTCCTCAGATAATGAAGTGGTTTATACTGTACATATGCAGTTGCCTATGTGCATTGTCATCAATAAATTTTCCACTAATATCCTTCCATCCATCACTGGACCAGCCATTTGAGTACTATGACAGCCAGAATGATGATCTTCTGAAATGAACTATTGTCATTTTCAGGACAAAGCAATCCACTGCTCTACTGGCACACAATCTTTCATTTCCAATAATTGGCCTGTTAATAATATTTACATTGGTTGTCCACCATATGCTTTTCAGCCTGCACTAGCCTGCATTTAACCAACAGGAGATGAACAACACAAAATACCAAGTTGACTTTAATGGTGACAAGGACATAGTTGAGTAAATCAGTAGCTGGAAAATTATGATAAATGGCAGGTGAACAGCTAGGCTCTGAGAATTTAAAACCAAGGACTGTAATGGGGTCCAGGAGAAGAATAGCTTTAACATACAAACGCTTAGCATTTCACCTAGTGCTCAGTAAAATGCACCGGAATGGTTCAGAAAGAGACCTTTCTGAGCAAATCATGGATAAGGCTAATGACAACAACCTGTACCAAAAACAATTACCAAAGTTGCCCTTCAGGGAACTACTACTTAACAGTAACTGCTGTATAAGAAAATACAAGCAATAGCTATGATCTAAAATTGCAAATGCAAGGACAGGAAGACTTTAGTTCTTAATCAATGTTACTTGAGCTTACATCCAGCACATTTAAATGATATTGATATCAAAGGCAGTCAAGTCAAAAGTGGCAAATCACAAACAAGAGTTTCTGCAGATATGCCGCAAGTCAGGCAGCATCTATAGTGATGAAAAGAATCGGCCTGAAATTTTAACTGTTTATTCCGCTCTATTGATGCTATCTGACTTCAGGGTTCCTCCAGCATTTGATGTGCACTGCTCAAGTTAGAATGGGATGGAGAATTAACACACGTGTGGCATGGCAGTATAGTGGTTAGCATGCTTTACAGTATTAGTGCCCCAGGTTCAATTCCTGCCCCTGCATGTAAGAAGTCTGTACATGCAAGGACTCTGGTACACAAGGGTACAGGAGTGGAACCTGGTGTGGTCTTCAGCTGTTGTATACATATCCACTTTATGGTTCAACATGTTGTGCAGAATGCTCTTTTCCACACCACGGTTGTAACACTGTTTGAATAACTATTGCCTTTCTGTCAATTTGAACCAATCTAGAAATTCTCCCGTGACCTCCCTCATTAACTCACAGAACTGCTGCTCACTGGATATTTTTTGCTTTTCGCATCATTTTCAGTAAATTCTAGACTGTTGTGCATGAAAATCCCAAGAGATCAGCAGTTCCTGAGATCTCAAACAATCCCATCTGGAACCAACAATCATTCCATGGTCAAAGTCACTGAGATCACATTACTTTCCCATTCTCAAGTTTGGTCTGGACAACAACTGAACCACTTGACCATGACTGCATGTGTTTATGCATGAGTTCATGCCACATGATTTATTAGATAATTGCATTAATAAGGTGTACCAAATAAAATGGCCACCGAGTATATAGGTGCAGAATCTGAATAGAACAATACACACAATTTGTTGGAGCTGCTCAGCAAGTCAGGTAGCATCTAAGGGTGGGAATACCAGTCGACATTTCAACCCTTCATTAAGGTCTTCCTGAGCTCCTCCAGCACTGTGTGCACTGCTCTAGATTTTTTGTGATTACATGACTGACCTAGGAGATATTCAATTAACTTAAAGAAATGGTAAATATCCTGAGCCAACAGAAACATCTTTCACATATCCAGAATATTCAAGAATTCTTTAGTGCCATAATAGTTCAATTCTGAATTGGTTAGATTAAAAGATTTCAAAGAACTAAAAAATTACCACTATTTGAATTTTGCTTCTGTCTGTAAAAAAACTGTTTCAAATACAAAACAATATTTTGCTCTGTCTTAGAAATGTTTTACAGACAGATAGACATACTTTATTGATCCTGAGGGAAATTGAGTTTTGTTATAGTCACACCAACCAAGAATAGTGTAGAAATACAAAACCATAAATAATTAAATAATAATAAGTAACTTATGCCAAGTGGAAGTAAGTCCAGGACCAGCCAGGCTCAGGGTGTCTGACACTCTGAGGGAAGAGTTGTAAAGTTTGATGGCCACAGGCAGGAATGACTTCCTATGACGCTCAGTGTTGCATTTCGGTGGAATGTGTCTCTGGCTGAATGTACTCCTGTGCCTAACCAGTACATTATGGAGTGGATGGGAGACATTGTCCAAGATGGCATGCAACTTGGACTGCATCCTCTTTTCAGACACCACCATCAGAGAGTCCAGTTCCACCCCCACGTTACTGGCCTTATGAATGAGTTTGTTGATTCTGTTGGTGTCTGCTACCCTCAGCCTGCTGCCCCAGCACACAACAGCAAACATGATAGCACTGGCCACCACAGACTTGTAGAACATCCTCAGCATCATCCGGCTGATGTTAAAGGATCTCAGACTCCTCAGGAAGTAGAAACGGCTCTGACCCTTCTTGTAGACTGCCTCAGTGTTCTTTGACCAGTCCAGTTTATTGTCAATTTGTATCCCCAGGTATTTGTAAATCCTCCACCATGTTCACACTGACCTCTTGGATGGAAACAGGGGTCACTGGTGCCTTAGCCCTCTTCAGGTCCACCACCAGCTCCTTAGTCTTTTTCACATTAAGCTGCAGATGATTCTGCTCACACCATGTGACAAAGTTTCCCATTGTAGCCCTGTACTCCGCCTCATCTTCCTTGCTGATGCATCCAACTATGGCAGAGTCATCAGAAAAACTTTTGAAGATGGCAGGACTCTGTGCAGTAGTTGAAGTCCAAGGTGCAGATGGTGAAGAGAAAGGGAGACAGGACAGACAACTGTGGAGCCCCAGTGCTGCTGACCACTCTGTCTGACACACAGTGTTGCAAGCACACATACTGTGGTCTGCCAGTCACGTAATCAATAATCCATGACATCAGGGAAGCATCCACCTGCATCACTGTCAGTTCATGTGCCTCTTATGTCTGTGAGAGTAACCAAAAACTATATCCCCACCTAGCTTTTGTTTTGTCAAAGTAGGCCACGGATATTCCACCCAGGACTTGTTAATCACCTAAGCCACAATGCAAGAATTTGCAAAACTATCAAGATTCACTACTCTGGTGAAGCAGCAGATACCACAAGCAAAAGATCACAGACTACTAAAGTTTCAAGTATCCCAAATGTCCTAAGTAGTTAGAATTATGTCAGGACTTTAAAATCGCCCTTTATAGGTAATTCACTTTCCATTAAAAAGTGATAAGTGACTAAATAACATGATTTTGGAAAGCATTAAGCTACTGTGGGAGGCGAGGGAGGAGATTGCTGAGCCTCTGGCGATGATCTTTGCATCATCAATAGGGACGGGAGAGGTTCCAGAGGATTGGAGAGTTGCGAATGTTGTTCCTTTATTCAAGAAAGGGAGTAGAGATAGCCAGGAGATTATAGGCCAGTGAGTCTTACTTCCGTGGTTGTTAAGTTGATGAAAAAGATCCTGAGAGGAAAGATTTATGAACATTTGGAGAGGGATAATATGATTAGGAATAGGCAGCATGGCACATTGATGAAGGTAGAGCAGCAGATGTAGTGTATATGGATTTCAGCAAGGCATTTGATAAGGTATCCCATGCAAGGCTTATTGAGAAAGTAAGGAGGCATGGGATCCAAGGGGACTTTGCCTTTGTGTATCCAGAATTGGCTTGCCCACAGAAGGCAAAGAGTGGATGTAGACAGGTCATATTCTGCATGTAGGTGTGCCTCAGGGATCTGTTCTGGGACCCCTACTCTTTGTGATTTTTATAAATGACCCGGTTGAGGAAGTGGAGGGATGGGCTAGTAAATTTTCTGATGACACAAAGGTTGCAGGTGCTGTGGATAGTGTGGAGGACTGCAGGATATTGATAGGGTGCAAAACTGACCTAAGCAGTGGCCGACGAAGTTCAACCCAGATAAGCATGAGGTGGTTCATTTTGGTAGGTCAGATATGATGACAGAATATTGTGTTAATGGTAAGACTCTTGGCAGTGAGGAGGATCAGAGGGATCTTGGGGCCCAGTCCATGACACTCAAAGCTGCTGCGCAGGTTGACTCTGGTTCAGAAAGCATACAGTGCATTGGCCTTCATCAGTCGTGGGATTGAGCTTAGGTGCCGAGAGGTAATGTTGCAGCTATACAGGACCCTGGTCAGACCCCAGGTCAGACCCCACTTGGAGTATTGTGCTCAGTTCTGGTCGCCTCACTCTAGGAGGATATGGAAACCATAGAAAGGGTGCAAAGGAGATTTACAAGAATGTTGTCTGGATTGGGGAGCATGCCTTATGAGAATAGGTTGAGTGAACTCGGCCTTTTCTCATCGGAGCGACGGAGGATGAGAGGAAACTTGATAGAGGTATGATGACAGGCATTGATCGTGTGGATAGTCAGAGGCTTTTTCCCCAGGGCTGAAATGGCTAGCACAAGAGGGCACAGTTTTAAGGTGCTTGGAAGTAGGTACCGAGGAAATGTCAGGGACACAGGTTTTACACACACGTGCATGTGCGTGGAATGGGCTGCCAGCGACGGTCTTTTAAGAGACTCTTGAACAGGTATTTGGAGCTCAGAAAAATAGAGGGCTATGGATAATTCTTGGTCATTTTTCATGTTTAGCACAGCTTTGTGGGCCAAAGGGCCAGTACTGTGCTGCAGGTTTTCTATGTTTCTAATTAGTGGTAAAGGCACAGTTAAAATTGGACACTTCTACAGAGTTGAAATCACAAATTGCTTTTACTGTAGGGCCTAATTACATTGACAAAAAATGAAAAATTGGTGGCTGAAGTCAATTTGACCAGAATCCTTTAAGTATACAGCAAAATATTGGGAATTGTACTGACATGTCTCTGACAAAGTGCTTGTGAAGAAACAATAGTCAAAGTAAGTCAACTAATGAAGTATTAGTAATAGCGTAGTCGTGTGCTACACGCAGCGCTGCAATAACGACACGGAGTCGGTGAGCTGCAGTTACAAAAGAGGTTTATTCAAACTTTGCGGCCTCACTTTAAAGCCTTCCTGATCCTGCCCTTCCCGGGAGGGAATGCTGTAGGGGGCGCGTATTCACAGTCCCATCCCGCGCACGGATGCAGGCTTGGGACCTTTGGGACCTGCCTCAATGTCGGCGCGCATTGCTTTGTGAGCCAGTTCAAGTGCGCTGGGAAGTGGGTCGCCACAATAGGAATCGCAAATCCAGAAGTGTAAAAAATCTCATCTTGTACACTATCCTTTGGGGAAAATGTCCAACCACCCCATTGCCTCATTGCAATCATAGGCTGTTGAGAAGAAACAGAGCAGTGAGTAAGAAGAAATTTGGTTTCTTTGAATCTTGTACAGCAAACAATCTCATTCTCAACCGTGTTTCAATCTCAGTTTGGTTCTTGCATTTCAATCCCACCCCAGCTGCCAAGCTACCAGAACACTGCTGAATTGGAGGAATGCAGCGATTTGGGGGTTAAGGGACTGAAGGAGAATGCGGGGGTGTAGAGGAGCTAGCAAAAGGAGAGATTTTAATCTGAGAAGTCAAAATTACATTAAAATATGACCGTTAAAGCAGTACATCTATCCTTCAAAATATTAGTATTTTGTTGTTCAGTGGTACAATTAATGATTATACATATTGTTTTCTTGTTTTTACTCAGAAGTCACACTTTTATCTTTCTCGGGCTCTGAATGATCAATATTTCTCATGCAACTTCTAATCAACAAATCAATGTGAATAAATCAAAATAACATTACACTTCTGCTTGATGGGCTGAACGGCATGATTCTGGTATGCCCTTACACCTTTTGCAATCAACACAAAAACTATCACTACTGACAATGAGCTGTATTTGCAATGTAAACCACATAGAATCACATTAAACCACATTTCACCATTCAAATTTGTGGTTAAGAACAAAGGGTCAAATTACACATTTAGCAAAATCAAGCCATGTGATGTACTGACAATGTATTAACACAACCTGAAGAAAATAATTGAAATCAAAATTTTACAAGTGTTTTTAAAAAACTGTTCCCAGACAATGTGTTTGAAAGGCACATTAACCCTGGAAGAGATGTGGTAAAGTGAATAAACCTTTCCCAAACTACATTCTTATGTCCTGCAGGTTATGTAACCATGTCACCTGGGTTTGTTAAACATAATACAAGCTGGGGTTACTGAGTACTTTATCATTAATGCGTGTGTGCGTGTGTGTGTGTGCGCGTGTGCGTGTGCGTGTGCGTGCGCGTGCGCGTGTGTGTGTGTGTGTGTGTGTGTGTGTTTTTTTTTAAAGTGTTTGTGAAGATTTCTATCTGTCTGCAAATTGGGCCAAAACTGTGACCTTTCTTTTCATATTAAAAAAAAGTCACTTGTACTTTCTTCTAGTCAGTAACAAGATTGGAGTGTCCCTTAAGGAAATTATCAAAATAACAAATATAAAGCCATGATCACGTCAATATCAAAGAAAGGTAACAATTAGGGAGAAAAGGCAAATACTCCCCCCCCCCCCCACCCCTATAACTTTATTTGCTTCAAGTCAAAAATGATTGTATATTAGTGGTTTGATCCTGAAAATAGCTTTCTTCTCAATGTTATCATGTCCTAAAGATATCCTGCTCAACAAGTAAAGCTGCTGTAATTATTTTTCCCAAATCTACAAGGCATATTAAATAGTTAATTTATGCTCCAAATATCAATTTACAAAATGAAAGTTATGTAATCATGCAATTGTATTTTGCAAGAAATAAGAACATTTTACCTTGAAGTGTGTAAGCTGTCGGTTTTTGTTGTGGCTTTCCCAGATTGTATACTGTTGATTTCACTCGGGGGTCCCTTTTCAAGTTCCATCTTCGGCCTGAAAGACAGTTCCAACATGTATATGCCCAACAATTCTGCTAAAGGATTGTTACTCAAGGAATTAACAAAAATGTGTAACAACTTTGAATAAACACCTTTAGTAAATATATCTGAATTGGATTCATTTATTCTATAATTGCATTCTTAATTTGTAAGCACACATCCAGCTGTTAACATTAAACTAATCAAATATCATACTGTTTAGTATATTTATGACAAAATATTCAAATGCTTGCAATTAATTTCCAACTTGTGCAAAATCTTGGTTGATTTAGCAGGTATATCTAAGGTGAATGCATAAGCTGTTGATTGCCATTCTGGCAAAGAATATTATAAGACACTAATAACATATGTCACATAATTGGTTAGCTGCAGGCATACTATAAGCTCAGTCATTGGCTAGAATAGAACAAAGACCTAACATCTGCCATCAAATACAGCTGCAAGGACAACAGACTGAAAGAAGTTGAGGCAAAGTGGGTAAATAGAATAACATTTGAAGGAATACATTGCCTACCTTGCTGGGAAGAATGCAGGAAAAAATACATTTTGAAACATAGTCATATAAAAGTATGCCACAGAAGCAGGCCATTCAGCCCATCTAGTCCACGCCAAACCATTTAAACTGCTTTCTCTTATCGACCTGCACCAGGACCATAACCCTACCATCCATGTACCTAAAACTTCAAACATTGAAATCAAGCTCACATGCACCACTTGTGCCAGCAGCTCGTTTCACACTCTCGGTGAAGTTTCCCCTTAATTTCTCTTAAACTTTTCACCTTTCATCCTGAACCGATGAAATCTAATTGTAATCCCACCAAACACATTAGAAAAAGCCTGCTCACGTTTATCCTACCTACACCCTTTGTGGTTTTGTATACCTCTTATCAAATCTCCTCTCAATCTTCTATGTTTCAAGGAACAGTGTAGAATAGAAACAGGAGGTATGTCTGTGAGGCTGGTGTTTTGTACTGGGTGTCAGATGTGTGAAGTCCAGGAGACCCCCAGCCTCCCGGACGGCCACATCTGTGCCAGACTCGTCGAGCTGCAGCTCAGTGATCTGCGTCTGGTTAGGGAAAGTAAGGAAGTGATCGGAGCTTTTGGCAAGTCGTCACACCAGGGCCTTGGGAGACAGATAAGTGGGTAACAGTCAGGAGAGTGAAGGGCAAGAGTCAGATACCAGAGAGCATCCCTGTGGCTGTCTCCATAACAATAGATATTCTCGTTCGAATACTGTTGGGGGGGGCAGGTGGGGGAGTAAGAGATGGCCTACCTGGGGTAAGCAACAGTGGCCACGCGTCAGGTCCTCTGGCTCAGAAGGGCAGAGAAAGGAAGGCAGCAGTAATAGGGAACTCAATAGTTAGGGGGTCAGTCAGGCAATTCTGTGGATGCAGGAAAGAAACACAGATTGTAGTTTGCCTCCCAGTATGTTTCTGATCACATCCACAATATCCTGAAGTGGGAAGGTGAACAGCCAGAGGTTGTGGTACATATTGGTACCAACGACATAGGTAGGAAAAGGGAAGAGGTCCTGAAAACAGACTATGGGAAGTTAGGAAGGAAGTTGAGAAGCAGGACCTCAAAGGTAGTAATCGCGGGATGACTGCCTGTGCCATGCGACACTGAGTATAGGAATAGAATGAGGTGGAGGATAAATGTGTGGTTGATGGATTGGAGCAGGGGGCAGGGATTTAGATTTCTGGATCATTGGGACCTCTTTTGGGGTAGGCGTGACCTGTACAAAAAGGACAGGTTGCACTTGAATCTGAGGGGGACCAATATCTTGGCAGGGAGGTTTGCTAAGGCTATTAGGGAGAGTTTAAACTAGAGTTGCTGCGGGTGGGGGAAGGACTGAACTGAAGACACAGAGGAATGGGCCGTTGGCTCACAAACAGAGAAAGCTTAGAGACAATGCAAGAGGGAGGATAGGCAGGTGATAGAGAAGGGATGTGCTCAGACCAATGGTTTGAAATGCGTCTATTTTAATGCAAGCACCATGAACAAAGCAGATGATCTTACAGCGTGGATTACTACTTGTAGCTATGATGCTCTGGGCATTACAGAGACTTGGATGGCTCAGGGGCAGGAATGGTTACTTCGAGTGCCAGGCTTTAGATGTTTCAGAAAGGACAAGGAGGGAGGCAAAAGAGGTCGGGGAGTGGCATTGCTGATCACAGAGTGTGTCACAGCTGCAGAAAAGGAGGAAGTCATGGAGAGATTGTCTACTGAGTCTCTGTGGGTGGAAGTTAGGAACAGGAAGGGGTCTATAACTCTACTGTTTTTTTAAAAATATATAGACCACCCAATAGTAACTAGAACATTGAGGAGCAAATAGGGAGACAGATTCTGGAAAGGTGTAATAATAAGAGTTGTTGTGTTGGGAATTTTAATTTCCCAAATATTGATTGACATCTCCCTAGAGTGAGGGGTTTAGATGGGGTGGAGTTTGTTAGGTGCGCTCAGGAAGGCATTGGGAAAAGAACCTGGTCAGCTGTCAGGTTTCTCAGCGGGAGAGCATTTTGGAGATCAGAATTCTATCTCCTTTACCACAGAATTGGAGAGGGATAGGAACAGGCAAGTTAGGGAAGTGTTTAATTGGAGTAAGGGGAAATATGAAGCTATCAGAGAGGAACTTGGAAGCATAAATTGGGAACCGATGTTCACAAGGAAATGTAAGGCAGAAATGTGTCAAATGTTCAGGAAAATTTGTGTGGCATTCTGCATAGGTATGTTTCAATGAGACAGGGAAAGGATGGTAGGGTACAGGAATCATGATGTTCAAAGGCTGTTGAAAATCTAGTCAAGAAAAAAACTTCAAAAAACTAAGTAAATCTAGAAGATTATAAGGCTAGCAGGAAGGAGCTCTAGAAAGAAATTTGGAGTGCCAGAAGGGGCCATGAGAAGGCCTTGGCGGGCAGGATTAAGGAAAACCGCAAGGCATTCTACAAGTATGTGAAAAACAAGAGGATAAAACGTGAGAGAATAGGACCAATCAAGTGTGACAGTGGAAAAGTTGTGTATGGAACCAGAGGAGATATCAGATTCAGTATTCACTACAGAAAAGAACCTTGGCAATTGTAGGGATGATTTATAGCAGATTGAAAAGTTTGAGCACATAGACATTAACAAAAGAGGATGTGCAGGAGTTTTAGGAAAGCATCAAGTTGGATAAGTCTTTGAGACCAGATAGAGGTGTACCCCAGGCTACTGTGGAATGCAAGGGAGGAGATTGCTGAGCATCATCAATGGGGACAGGAGAGGCTCCAGAGGATTGGAGGGTTGCAGATGTTGTTCCCTTATTCAAGAAGACAAGTAGAGACAGCCTTGGAAATTATAGACTAGTGAGCCTTATTTCAGTGGTTGGTAAGTTGATGGAAAAGATCCTGAGAGGAAAGATTTATGAACATTTGGAGAGGCACAATATGATTAGGAATAGTCAGCATGGATTTGTCAAAGGCGGGTCATGCCTCATTTTTTGAGGATGTGACTAAACACATTGAAGGTAGAGCAGTAGATGTAGTGTATATGGATTACAGCAAGGCATTTGAAAAGGTACCCCATGCAAGGCTTATTGAGAAAGTAAGAAGGCCTGGGATCCAGGGGGACCTTGCTTTGTGGATCCAGAATTGGCTTGCTCACAGAAGGCAAAGAGTGGTTGCAGATGGGTCATATTCACCTCATATTCTGAGGTGACCAGTGATGTACTTCAGGGATCAGTTCTGGGACCCCTTCTCTTTGTGATTTTTATAAATGACCTGGGTGAGGAAATGAAGGGATGGGCTAGTAAATTTGCTGATGACACAAAGGTTGGGGGTGTTGTGGATACTGTGGAGGGCTGTCAGAGGTTACAGCGGGACATTGATAGGATGCAGAACTGGGATGAGAAGTGGCAGATGGAGTTCAACTCAGATAAGTGTGAGGTGGTTCATTTTGGTAGGTCAAATATGATGGCGGAATATAGTATTAATGGTAAGAATCTTGGCAGTGTGGAGGATCAGAGGGATCTTGGGGTTCAAGTCCATAGGACACTCAAAGCTGCTGTGCAGGTTGACTGTGGTTAAGAAAGTGCTCAGTTCTGGTCACGTCACTACAGGAAGGATGAGGAAACTACAGAAAGGTGCAGAGGAGATTTACAAGGATGTTACCTGGATTGGGGAGCATGCCTTATGTGAATAAGTTGAGTAAACTCAGTGTTTTCTCTTTGAACGGCTGAAGATGAGAGGTGACCAGATAGAGGTGTACAAGATGAAAGGCAATGATCGTGTGGATAGCCAGAAGCTTTCTCCCAAGGCTGAAATGGCAAACACGAGAGCGCACAGTTTTAAGGTGCTTAGAAGTAGGTACAGAGGGGATGTCAGGGGCAAGTTTGTGTGTGTTTTTTTTTAAAAAAGGCAGAGAGTGGTGATTTCGTGAAATGGGCTGCCAGCAACAGTGGTGGAGGCAGTTACGATAGGGGCCTTTTAGCAGACTCCTGGAGAGGTACATGGAGCTTAGAAAGACAGAGGGATATGGGTAATCCTAAGTAATTTCTAAAGTATGTACACGTTCGGCACAGCATTGTGGGCCAAAGGGCCTGTATTGTGTTGTAGTTTTGATGTTTCTATGAATAAAGTCCTAACTTTCAGTTTTTCCTTGTAACTCAGGTCCCCAGTCCCACAACATCCTTGCAAATTTTCTCTGTACTCCTTCAACCTTATTTACATCTTTCCTGTATGTTGTGACAAAAACTGCACAGAATACTCCAAATTAGGCCTCACCAATTTCTTGTACAACTTTAACATCCTATCTCCTTGAGAGAAATGATTAAATTAAAGACGGTTCTTAAGGAGTCCATTTAGAATGTGCTGACACAGAAAGAACGTGCAAAGCAACTTGCAGGGCAACGTATAAACCAATTTGCAAAATCAGGATGAAACAATAGCTTGCTGATTAAAGAAGCGATACGGGTAACGGGAAGACATGCTTAACGGTTGAACAATAACGGTGTTAATGCGCTGAGGCTGATAAGTGGGCCAAAGGGTAATCACATTTGTAATTTTGTAATGAGATTAAGGAAGAATGTCTGCACCTCACATGGGTGCAACTCACAAAGTCGTAAACAAGTAGGGTATAAAAAACTGTGCAAAGTGTAATTCAGCACTCAATCTAGCAGGAGCTGGTTGGGTCCGACTCTGCAGACTCGAAAAATAAAGTTTACCGTTCTGCAAATTGCTGAGACTCAGTGTGTTTCTGACAACGTGGGGGCTCGTCCGGGATCCACACTCCGGCCGCGGTGGACACGAGGAAGGACATCGGAGACGGTGCACCCCGCCGAGTTTGGCGGTCCCTGACTCCTTGCTCGTCGCTCCAGCGCGGCTTGAGCGAGTGATATCCGGACAGCGCAGAGCGGTAAACGGGGAGAAGGGGACAGTACCTGGTACTGGAAGTCCCCAGGACGCACCGGGTAAGTGCCTACTATTATAGTAGAAGGGTGCGGGAATAAGTAAGGACGGAGAAGACCGGGATAGCTACCCGGGGGTCCTCCTGATAAAAGTCCTTGGGACGCACCGGGTAAAGTGCCTACTGTTGCAGTAGAAGGGTGCGGGATTAAGTAAGAGCGGAATAAGATGGGAGGGGGTGGCTCTAAAAAGAAAGAGGAAACGGAAAGACCGGGACCATACCCGGGGGATCCCCCTGATAGCCCCCTCGGTAGAATGTTTGAGAATTGGGGATGTGGAAGACTAAAAGGGAAACAAAAAAAAATGATACAGTACTGTTTAATTGGGTCGAAACAGCCGATAGAAAAACCTGCGGTCTGGTGGCCGCGGCTTGGGTCTGAGGAGGATTGGGTACGACAAGCCTTAAACATTTACGTTAATTCAAAACCAAATGTAAAACCGGAAGAAATTGCTTATGCTTTTTGTTGGGCTCCCTGGCCAGGAGTAACAACAAAGAGTTTTAAATTGGGCATTAAAGGGGAGCGGAAGTGGGACCCACTCGATCATTTACCCCCTCCCTATGGCCAGCCTTCTGCGCCCCTTGTGGGAGCAGAGGGAGGACGTGAAGAAAGTGAAGGAACAGAAGAAATAGACCCGGAGAGGGATGTTAGGGAAAAAGCAAAAGCAAGGATCGAAACAAGGAGTGTGACAGGAGCAGATAAGAAAAAGAAAGACGAATTAAAAAAGGAAGAGGTACAGCTGTGTCCCCTTCGAGAGGTTCCAATGGGAGGAGAACGGGGAGGAACAGGATTTGTAAACGTCCCTCTGACAAGTACCGAAGTACGAGGATTTAAGAAAGATATGAAAACTTTATTAGAAGATCCAATGGGACTGGCAGAACAGTTGGATCAATTCTTAGGACCTAATGTTTACACTTGGGAAGAAATGCATGCGATTATGGGAACGCTATTTTCTGCACAAGAGAGGCAAATGATACGACAAGCTGCAATATCATTTTGGGGAAGGGAACAGCCGAATGAGTTCAGTGTGATAGATCTAAAAGATGCCTTTTGGAGTTGCCCGTTGGAGGAAGGTAGCCGAGATATGTTCGCATTTGAATGGGAAAATCCCTTCACTGGGCGGAAGAAGCAACTCCGGTGGACCGTCTTGCCCCAAGGGTTCACGGAGTCCCCAAACCTATTCGAACAGGTACTGGAGCAAGTATTGGCTGGATTCCATTGTACCGAAAAGAACCAACTATTACAGTATGTCAATGACCTACTACTATCGGGACCAGCAGAGGAGGTAGTGCGAGACGATACTACAAGACTCCTGAATTACCTAGGAGAAAAAGGATTGCGGGTGTCCAAGAAGAAACTGCAATTTGTCGAGAAGGAAATAACATATCTCGGACACAGAGTCAGTAAAGGGCACCGCCAAATAACCCCAGAAAGAATAGCGGGAATAACTAAAATACCGCTTCCCAGGACAAAGAAGGAAATAAGACAATTTCTGGGCTTAGTGGGCTATTGCCGGATTTGGATAGAGAATTATACCTCCCTGGTGAAGTTTATGTACGACAAATTGGCAAAGGAAGACCAGGGAATAATCAGCTGGACCGAAGAAGAAGAACAGAAGTTCAGGAAAATAAAAGGGCAACTAATTCGGGCCCCGGTATTAACACTGCCAGCACTGGAAAAGCCCTTTCAGCTGTATGCAACAAACAATGAAGGAATTGCGTTAGGAGTACTAACCCAAGAAAAAGGAGGAAAGCGGCAACCTGTGGCCTTTTTATCAAAAATGTTAGACCCGGTATCCCGGGGATGGCCGACGTGCATACAAGCCGTAGCGGCAGCAGCCGTACTAGTAGAAGAAGCACGGAAATTAACCTTTGGGGGAAGAATGACGGTGTATACCCCGCACTCCGTTAGCACCCTCTTAGCCCAAAAAGCTCAGCGGTGGTTGACGGACTCTCGCATACTGAAATACGAAACCATTCTGATGGTCGGGGATGATTTAAGCTTTGAAAAGAACAATAGTTGTAACCCGGCACAGTTCTTATACGGGGAATCAACAGGGGAGGAAACCGAGCATAACTGCGTGGAGCTAACAGACCTTCAGACAAAAAGTAGGGAAGATCTACAAGAAGTTCCCCTAATTGAAGGCGAGGAACTATATATCGACGGCACCTCCAGATGCATCAATGGGGTACGACACAGTGGATATGCTATTATAAACGGGAGGACTAGGGAGACGGTGGAGTCCGGCCGGCTCCCGGGTAATTGGTCAGCCCAGTCTTGTGAACTATATGCCTTGCAGAGGGGACTGCAACTGTTAAGAAACAAAATAGGCACTATATACACCGATTCTAAGTATGCCTAAGGAGTGGTACACACCTTCGGAAAGATTTGGAAAGAACGGGGGTTGATAACAGCCAGGGGAAGGGAATTAGCTCACGAACAAATGATAAGCATGACTCTGGAAGCCCTAACATTACCTCAAGAAATTGCAGTGGTTCACGTTCCAGGACATCAACGAGGAACAGCCCCGGAAGCAATAGGAAACCGGCTCGCAGATGAAGAAGCCAAACGGGCAGCAATGGAAAAAACGGTCCGACTTCTAACCCTGATACCAATAAGGGAAGGGCTTAACAAACTACCAGTCTTCACCCAAGTAGAAATAGACGCTATGAGCCAGCTGGGAGCCCGACAAACATCAGAAGGCGAGTGGAAGACCCCCGACGGACGGCAAGTACTGAATAAGGAAGTAACTCGTCATATACTGCAACAACTACACCAACAAAGCCATTGGGGAGTGCAAGCTATGTGCGACACTATCCTAAGGGACTATGTTTGTAAAGGGATATTCACACTAGCTCAACAGGAGGTGTGGGGCTGTTACACCTGTCAAAAGGTAAACAAGAAAATGATGCGTGCCACCCATAAGGGGGGACAAACACTAGCTGTCCGACCGTTCCATCGGATCCAAATAGACTTTACGGAACTACCACAAGTTCAGAGATGGAAGTACCTGTTAGTAATTGTGGATCACTTCACTCGGTGGGTGGAAGCATTCCCAACCACTAAAGCGGACGCCCCTACAGTGGCACGGATCCTATTAGAAAATATAGTCCCGAGATATGGAATAATGGGGTCTATTGATTCAGATAGGGGAACATACTTTGCCTCAAAAACACACCAGCTAATCTGTGATGCCTTAGGAATCCAGTGGAAGCTGCACACCCCCTGGCACCCTCAGAGCTCAGGAAGAGTCGAGAGGATAAACAGCACTTTGAAGACGCAATTGACAAAACTGATGATGGAAACCAAGCTACCCTGGACCAAGTGTCTACCCCTGGCCTTACTAAGAATCCGCACGGCTCCTCGAAAAGATATAGGAGTATCCCCTTATGAAATGTTGTTTGGCCTTCCATATTGGAACAAGGTGGAGGGCTATCCTTCCCTGCAAGGGGGAGATGTCTTTGTAAGGGACTATTTACAGGCACTGTCTCGTTCTTTTGCAGAATTGCGCAGGAAGGGGTTACTCGCACAAACCCCACCTCTGGACTTCGCACTCCACCGAACTCAGCCCGGTGACTGGGTCCTGATTAAGACTTGGAAGCCAGAGAAGTTACAGCCGCAGTGGGAAGGCCCATTCCAGGTGCTACTGACCACCGAAGCCGCAGTAAGGACAAAAGAAAAAGGGTGGACCCACGCCGCGAGAATCAAGGGACCCGTAAAGCCCGAAGAAGGTGTAGAATGGACTTGCGTCCAGGAAGAAGACCCGATGGTGCTAAAGCTCAAAAGACGGACAGAATGAACTTTGGGACTGTAATGTATATACTGCTATTATTTGCTTGCGGCTGAAGGAGGAGCATGTGGAAAGTTTAATCTAACCAACTGCTGCTTAAAGATAGATGACAACGGAAAGGTGGTTCAAAAAATATCAGATAAAATAAGGAAACTGGCCCACGTGCCGGTACAGACCTGGAAGCCGCTGGGGTATTGGGACTGGCTGGACGGATGGTTGAAAGGAGGCTGGTGGCGAACCGCTTTAGGGGTTATAGGAGGGGGATTGATGGTCCTCCTTCTGCTACCATGTCTGATCCCCTGCTTGCGGGAGCTAGTAGCTCGGGTGGCAAGACAAGTCATGCAACCAGGGGCCCCAGCTGATCCTGTTCAGGTACTCCTACAAAGGGAAATAGAGCTAGAGGAAGAAGCCTATGTAAACCCGTGGCAAAAGCCCAACTGATAGCACATTCTAAAAAGAAAAAGGGTGGATTGAGAGAAATGATTAAATTAAAGACGGTACTTAAGGAGTCCATTTAGAATGTGCTGACACAGAAAGAACGTGCAAAGCAACTTGCAGGGCAACGTATAAACCAATTTGCAAAATCAGGATGAAACAATAGCTTGCAGATTAAAGAAGCGATACGGGTAACGGGAAGACATGCTTAACGGTTGAACAATAACGGTGTTAATGCGCTGAGGCTGATAAGTGGGCCAAAGGGTAATCACATTTGTAATTTTGTAATGAGATTAAGGAAGAATGTCTGCACCTCACATGGGTGCAACTCACAAAGTCGTAAACAAGTAGGGTATAAAAAACTGTGCAAAGTGTAATTCGGCACTCAATCTAGCAGGAGCTGGTTGGGTCCGACTCTGCAGACTCGAAAAATAAAGTTTACCGTTCTGCAAATTGCTGAGACTCAGTGTGTTTCTGACACTCCTGTACTTAATACTTACAACTTATCAGGGTCAATGTGGAAAAAGCTTTCTTTACAACCATATTCACCTGTGCTAACACTTGCAATAAATTATCAATCTACGCTCCTAGATTGCTTTGTCCTACCACACTCCTCAATGCCCTACTGTTTACTGTGTAAGACCTACCCTGGTTAATCCTGTCTCACTTCACTCATCCGCATTAAATTCCATATGCAAATTTTCAGCTTTTTTTCTAGCTGGTTCAGATTCCCCTGCAAGCCATGTTAGTATTCCCTGCTATCCACTACACCACTAGTCTGGGTGTGATCTGCAAATTTCCTGATCTAGTTTACCATGTTATCATCCAGATCGTTGATATAGATGGCAAACAAGCGACACCGCACCGATTTCTACAGCACTCCGCTCGTCACAGGTCTCCAGTCAGCAAAGCAACCATCTACTTCCACCCTCTGGCTCCTCCCATAAAGGAAATGCCTAATCCAATTTATTAACTCATTTTAAATGTCTAGTGACTTAACCTTCTTGACCAACCTCCCTTGCTGGACCTAGAAAAATGCCTTGCTAAAGTCCACTTGTCTCGCCTTGATCAGCTTTCCAGGTAACTTGAAAAACTCCCAAGATGGTTAGACATGAAGACATGCTGACTATCCTTAATCAGTCCATGCCTATCCAAATACTCATCTGGTCCCTTAGAATACCTTCCAATAATTTTCCCACTGCTGATGTCAGGTTCACTGGCCTACCATTTCCTGGTTTATTTTTAAGAGTCTTTCTTAAACAGCAGAAAACACCGACTATCCTCCAATCCTCTTGTATCTCACCTGTCACTATGGTTAATTTAAATATCTCTACTAGGGCCCTGGCAATTTCTGCACTTGCCTCCCATACAGAGCAAGGGAACACCGTGTCAGGCTCTGAGGATTTATCCACTCTAATTTGCCTCAGGACAGCAAACTACTGCTCCTCTGTAATCTGTATAGGGTTTATGAATTTGATATTGCTTCTGAGTAAATATAGATGCAAAAAAATCATTTAAATTCTACCCCCATCTCTTCTGGCTCTATGCATGGATTACCATTCTGATCTTCCAGAGGACCAATTTTGTCCCTTGCAATCCTTTTTGCTCTTAACATATCTGTAGAATCCCTTTGGATTCTCCTTCCCCTTGTCTGTTAGGGCAACCTTGTGCCTTCTTTAAACCCTCCTAATTTATTTATTTTTTTCTTTTATAGTGTCTGTTGTATTTCTTATACTCCATAAGCACCTCTTTTGTTCCTAACTGCTAACACCTGCTATGCAGCTTTTTTTAAAATCAGGGCCTTAATATCTTCTGAAAATCAAGGTTTCCTACACCTGTTATCTTTACCTTTTAGTCTGACAGGCACATACAAGCTTTGCACTAACAAAATTTTAGTTTCCGTTTCATACTTACCAAGTACACCTTTGCCAGAAAAATGCCTGTCCCAATCCACTTTCAAGATAGTTTCTGATACCATCAAAATTCTGCAATTTAAAATCTCAACTCACAGAGCAGACCTAACATTTTGCATCCTTATTTTGAAACTAAATAGTGTTGTGATCACTAAATGGAAAGCGTTTCCCTATACAAACTTGTATTGGCTGCCCTGTCTCATTCTCTAATAGCAGACCAAGGAAACTTTCCTGAACACATCAGACAAACTCTATCCCATTTAGTCTTTTACAGTATGGATGCCCCAGTTAATATGTGGAAAGTTAAAATTAACCTCTATAACAACCTCACATTCAAGAGAAAATCTGTAGATGCTAGAAATCTGACCAACGCTCACAAAATGCTGGAGGAACTCAGCAGAAGGCAGCATCTATGAAAAAAATGTACAGTCGACATTTTGACCTGAGTTCCTCCAGCAGTGTGTGTTGCTCTATGAAAATCTTATGTTTCTTGCAATAGTCTATGATCTCTCTACAAATTTGTTCCTCGAAATCCCTTGGACTATTCAGTGGTTTGTAATATAGCCCCAGTAACACGGTCATATCTTTCTTATTCCTCAGTTCCACCCATAAAGCCTCAATAGATGAGTTCTCCAGACTGTCCTGTTTGAGCATTGCTATAACATTTTCCCTGAGTAGTATCACCATCAATCCTCCTTTAATCCCTTCCGGTCTGTTGCGTCTAAAACAACAGAACCTGGAATACCGGGTTGCCAGCCCTGCCCTTCCTGCAACCAAGTCTCACTAATGGCTACAGTATCATAATTCCAGGTGTTGATCCATACCCTGAGCTCTTCTGCCTTCCCTATGATACTTCTTGCATCAAGACAGGACAACAGTCGTCCCATGCTCAGACTTTGTCTGAGGTCTTAAGAACATGTCCCCACAACCTCTCCACTATATGTTCTGGCACTCTGGTTCCCAACAAGCTAGAAAACATTGACATTCAGAGATATTTAATGGTTCTTCTACAAAGCAATTAAAAAGCCAAATTGTACCTTAAGCTTTGTTGATTCTAAGACAGTTAGAATAAGGAAACTATATACAGCAATCGTACAAGACTTAGGTGAATGGTTTAAAATCCTTACCTTGGTAAGGATGTACTTAGTTTTGAGGTAGCACAACAAATACTCCTAGTTTATTTCTTGGAATTAGACAGCAAGCAGCTACATACCAATGGATTAAATAGAATGTGCCCATTTCCTCCACTTTTTAATTCCCAAACTTGAATCTCATTGAAATGAAACTTTTTTTAGAGGGTTTGCGCAGATCTTGAGAAACTCGTTACTCTGATGAGACAGGGGCTTGTAAGTTTACTACAAAGAAATCAGTCACTATAGAACTGCAGTGAGAATTTATTTCTACTAGGATTGCAGATCTTTGAAATTCTCCTCCACAGAAGGCCACAGACGACAAGTCTACGGCCTTATTCAAAAAGATTAATGCATTGTTATGCATTCAGGGTACCGAGGGATTTAGGAATAGAACAGGAAGTGGAATTAGTATAAATATTCAGCATTAACTTGATGAATGCAGGGCACCTACATAGTCTTAATGCATTTTGTATGTCTGAATTCTTATTTAAGAACGTAACTATTTCTGGAGGAAGCTGCATTATCCAATTTATTATGCAATTCCACTGAATTAGCACAGTAACTACAAGACTATTTTTAAATTATGTAAGTTTAATGTTGTTAATAAATCTTCAACTATAAATTCTGAACAATGAGACCTCTTACTAAGCATGAAGGAAGACATAAAAATATAAAATATTAGAATTTATAAAAATGTTTCATAACTCCACTTACTTTATTTTCTTGTTGCTGTTCTTTTTGCTTGCATTTGAGCTTACTTCTTTTTCTTTGTCAGGTTTATCTTTTTCAACCTTTTCCTTCTTCTCTTTCTTTGGAGGTGGAGGTGTTGCATACTGCTGTGCTACTTGTTGTGCAACCAGCTGTGAGTTTATTCTTGGCTTTCTGCAATTAAAAGAGATGCATTACTTTTATTATATGATAGCACATTTCCACAAACAGAAATACTTTAGATAAGTAATAGTATAAAAACAGTTTTACCAAAATTAAAAACACGATCAAAAAACATCAAATCCCAAACACTACTAAAGTTTTAGAATGACTTAAAAATACCTAAATAGGCTGGGATAAAAAAGGACTTGCATGTCCAAGTGACAGTCTATAAACATATACAACTTTACAGCACAAGTTAAAAGTGTGAAAGTGTCTTTGCATACTAATACATTACCAAAAATATCTCTGCATTTCTGTCTACTGGAAACACCTAAAACGCTCGACATGGGAAACAGATGCTGAACCATGAAAGTCAAGATTCCACAATCATTAGTTCAAGGACAAATAAAAAAAATTAGTGTTGTAATTGCTATGTACGTGTCCCAGATATCTGTAGGGACTACTGACAATAAAAAGGATAGGGTGAATACATTCAAGAATGGAACCAAAAGACGGGGTTTGAGCAAATATTAGAAACGAGGCAAAAATGTTGCACAAGTATTATTTACAGAAAGTGGCAGCGGAAGGCAAACCAAATGCAGTAATTAAGGCTGAATGTGACTTAAGTACAATCGGCCCTACTTATCCACGAATTCTGCATGCGCAAATTCAACCAACTGCGAATCGCGAAAACTCGGAAGTGCTCTTCCAGCACTCGTTGTTCTAGCATGTACAGACTTTTTTTATTGTCATTATTCCCTAAACAATGCAGTGTAACAACTATTTTACATAGCATTTACATTGTATTAGATATTATATGTAATCTAGAGATGATTTAAAGTATGCGGGAAGATGTGCGTGGGTTATCGTGGATCGGGATCGAAAAAAATCCGAAGTTCTCTTACTAAGTAAGTCGGAACAGGTACATCTGGTATTAATTAGCGTCAGTTAGTCAAACGTTTGTCTTAGTATATAGTATGTATTTTTCCTTTCTATGCATATAAAACACTTAAGAACGTATGTTTTAGCGCCGGGCTTGGGAACCGAAGTTCCCAAGTTCAATCCAGTGACAGACCACTCCCGAGCGTGCTCTCCACTGTGCTGGTTTGATGTGGAGGACCAAAAACCCAAAACCCAATAATTAAACCACTGCATTGCTTAGTAATAATTGTAGCTTTCAAGGGGGCAGAGCCTTTCTCACTTTAACCTTTAAAATTGTTCCGATCGTTGACCAATGTAGCCTAACGCTTTTCCAATGACCGATGGCGTTTCACCTCTTTCCGATCGCTATATTGTTTCCACTTTATTTTCAGTTGCGATTGTGATTATTTTCGTGAACAGAAGCACTGCGGATTCAGAGTTCTGCTGCCAGGTCCTAATGTCCACCGCACTATGACAGGTTAAATAAGGTCTGAGGTTCCACTGGGTCCTAAGATCCACCACATTGAGACAGATTGAATAAGGGACTTCAGCATCCACGAATTTTAATATCCACGAGTGGTCCCGGAACCAATCCCTTGAGGAAAAGGAGGGCCGACTGTAATCTATTGCAGGGAAAGCAAGCTTCATACACATTAATATTTGCCTTTATTCACAACTTCTTATATTTGTATTTGTAAAGCAAAAATAAAGTTTGAAATTAGAACAGAAATTTGCTAGAGTTACTCGTGTCAGACATTAGTTCCAGAGACAGAAAGAAAGGGACACCATTTCTATGACCCTTCATCACAACTGGAACAGTGGAAACAAGAATTTACTTTTCCGAAGAGGAATGGAGAGAAGGCATTTGTCGCTGTCTGACCTATTACATAATAGTCAGCATTTCTATATTTATTCCTGATATTTTATTATGTAATCAATTTTAATCTTGATCATCATTTGAGGACAAGTCAATCTTCTCAAAGGATCTAGTTAAAATTTCAAAGTACACAGATAGAGAATTGAAAAATCTTCTTCAAAATTCTAGAATTTTTGAGAAGCTCAGAGGTCAACCTGTGAGATATTTGTAGAGTCAATTAACACACTGAATAACTAATAATGCAAATATACACTGGCAAGAAACCCAAAGAAAACATGTTTTTTTGTCAGTGGTAATAACATTAGGCATGAAAAACACCCTCAAACAAACTTAATTGCTTGAAGTACTTTGTTTTGTCATAGTCTATACGTTTAAATCAATTCAGCTTTCTTAAAAATGAATCTATTTACACAGGCTGCAGTAGCACTTTTGAGTTTAAAATGCTTTTACTTTCATTCATGTAGGCAGCATTACTAAAATGTGTCTTTACCTTCTGAATATTTGAAAAGCCATAGCAATAAGGATGGCAGTGAATATTGGAAGCTCAGGTTGAGGTATTTGAACTGGCAATGAAGACATGATCCACTGCCGGTAATCTGGGTACGTGAAGACAGAGAAGGACACCATGGAGGTTCTGAGGCAGACAACCACTAAGCAGGCACGAGAAGTTTTAGTTTCTGATAACTCCATAAACAAACAATTCAAAATAGACACAATCTATGAACCCCTAAGAGCCAAAGAAACACAATCCAATAGAATTCAAAGGTTAACTGAAAGGGTAGCCAATCTAGACCAAGGCAAGCGAAAAGGGGCCTATATAAACACGAACACATCTTGATGGACAAAACGTCTGCATGCTAATTGCCAAGCTCACCGAACACAGCACAGCATTTCATGTAAGTGGCAAATCACAGGTGCCAGTATTAAACCAATTTTTTGATGTATTTTAATAAACTTGATGTCTACAAAATTTCAACCTTCTTAAAATGCTCTCACAATAACAATAGGGAGGACAGTAACAGACTTGCTAAATATATGGAGCAGCACCGGTTAATGCAAAATAACAACATTTTGGTAAAAAGAATGAAAAGCAATATGATTTTCTTAATAACTATTAGCAATACAACATATTGAGAAAGGTTAACAAAACAAAGTTTACCACTGGCTTTATTAATAGAGACCAGTCTGGCTGGTAGGCCTCAGCTGAAATACTATATTCAGCTCCGAGCAGTGGAACAGTACTATGGATGCCAAACTTCATTCACAAGCAGACTGAAGCTGGGGATGTTGCTAACTTTTACGAACCCCGTAACTGGGTCACTTACCAGCAAAGATAGAGAGGTCCGTTGAAGTCTGATGATACGATTTTTAACAGTATTTATTAGAAAAAATACACAAAAATAATATCAATGCAAACATACAGATAATATACGTCGTCAATACTAAATCTAAAAGTGCAGGTATAATAATAATCAATAAGAAATAAGCTCTATCGTTGTCTAGGGGATAATGTATGGTCCGATGGAAATATAAAGTTCACTCAGTTCATGCAGGCTGCAGCCTTTGGGGTACCGCTGGGTGGTAATGGTTGGGGGGAGAGAGAGAGAGAGAGAGAGAGAGAGAGAGAGAGAGAGCGAGAGCGAGAGCGAGATTTTGAGAAACTTGCCGGCTGTCCTTTTATGATTTCGATCCGTCAGGAGTCCCATTGGTGTGGCCGTTCACTCGTGGCCTCTCCTTTAGCTAAGCCGTTCTTCCATGATGAGCCCGCCACCCTGGCAAAGGGAGGATGCACACAAGCCCTCACTGGCATTCGTTATTAAACCCTGTCACTGGATTTCCAGCGTTTCTCCTGGTGCGTCTAAAGGGGTTGTTCCCCAGACCCTCTTTTGTCCTTACTCACAGGGTCTCAGATGTCAATCAGGTTGGGATGATGCAATCCCTCAACCAGCCCACTCTGGTTGTCCCGAGGGGCTTCAATGAATAGAACAGTACTCAATACACAATTCCGTCTTCAAGAGACAATGGCCGTTATCAGTGGTTTTGTTTCGCTGAGGCCAGGACACATTCCAAACCTTGTGGATTCTGCGTGTCTCTCTCTCATTTCCTGGGTCCCAGACCTGAATTAATAGCGATCTTGCGATTCTCAAAAACGAGGGGGCGACTTTGTACCCTTCGGCCCCTCAGAGTTGCGGCACATTCGTAACACTAACACAGTCAAGTAAAAGCACACAGAGCTTGTTGTAGAAGTGGAAGTTTTACTAATGACACACGTTAAAAGCAGCAGGCCACATATTTTACTAGATGTAACAAAAAAAAAGTAAGCTGACCCAGAATGTCTTAAAGAATGGCAACATTCAGAACAGAATTAAACAACAGAAAAACCCAGAAGCCTAAAACAGCAAAGAGGAGCTAACTGGGTTGCTCTTAAGCAGCAAGAGTTTAACCTGTGCTACATCACCCACTGCTTGATTCCAGAAGAAACATCCTGCTCCAGCATCGATGAACACATTTATTGTGCACTTCTGCAGTGAATCTGAGCCTTCATATGTTGATCAAATCTGCCCATTAAAATAACCAGGGAATCATGGCCCTGTCCCACGTCTTGAAAACTGTTGTAGCTGTCAAAAGAAATGCCTTGAAGAAATCCTCAAGATGGCAATCCCATAATATTTTGAATGGAAAAGTTCTGACTCTTTTCATCTGATTTATTTAAAATTTGACTGCACAGAATAAACAACTGACAATTCATCTAAAGCATTTTGAATACAGTAGCAGCAATAACACAATTATTAGCATATTTAATCACCCTTTGTCCCAATGGAACAAGGCCTACTGGGAAGAAATGAATACAATAAAGTGTACTACATTTCATTGTACCTTTCTCCTAATATTCTTTCCTCCTTTATGCTTTGAATCACCTTAGTGATGACTAAATGGCTATATCCATCCCTAAGCTGATTCAATGTGCAAAGAATAATATTGGGGAAAGGTACAATGAAATTTAGTACACCTTGTACAGTGGTTTATGTATTCAGCATATTACAATATCACATACACAATAGACATTGTACAGATGTGACCATGCAGTCCCCCCTCCCAAATAATGCTGTGGATGGCAGTGAAATTACATTCCCAGAAAATGATCCATATTGTGATTTACCTTAAAGTACTGTCAACTACATACGCATCAGGAAATGCCAGATGAAAAGCACTGTATTCACCCCCCCCCCCCAATAAATTCTGTAAGGGCAAGTTTCCGTAATAAAAATGGCTGTAATGAAGGGGACCCCAAATTATATGCACTACACTCTAGACTCAAAACTACTGTCATGGACAACTAAGTGATCAAGTAATTAAATACTTCTGCTCCCCATGTTGCATGCAAATTTTAATATAAGCATAATCAAGATAGAGAATAACCTGAAAGAATATTATCTTAAAATCATTTACCATATTGAAAAAATACAACTCAAAAATAAAAACATTTTATATGACCAAATGTTCCACTGGTGGACTCTGTTTCCAGGCATAATATTGACAACTCAGTTGTTGTCAGATGCCAAAGCCAAAAGACCTGTTTTGTTAAAGCATTCATTTCAAATGCCCATTAAAATGAGTTCACAATCAATAGTTATTGACTTATCCATACAGTGGTTCACAGTTCAAATCATCCTATCAGTTTCTAAATGTCAACGCCGCAACTGCATTGAAACAAGTATAACGCGAGATGCAGCTAGGACCAAAAACTTTGTACGCTCACCAGGGGCCATCTGTAACAATAACCAAAATTGTATCCGGTGGTGCTTCCAAGTACTGTTCATCGGTTAAAGGACAGTGGGTAAGAAGTGATTTTATGGGGGCTAGAGCAAATCTGACAACTCCCAGGACTATCACTTCCAGTCAGTATACCTACGACCATAAAAAGTAGGAGGATCAAGAGTAGTCTATTTGTTCCTTCAAAACTGGCCTACTATTTAAAATTTCATATCTGATCTACTGCTCCTGCATTTTTCTTAACCATACCTCTGTATCCCTGAATTCTAATATCCCAGTTTTGAATAAAAGCAATGACCAAACTGCCGCTGCCCTTTGGGATAGGAAATTTCAAAGATCTGTCAGCTTCAGTGAAAAAATTTCTGCTTATTTTGTTTCTGATTTGTCTTGATTATTGGACTCATTCACATGCCTTCACATAAAGTCCTCTAAGAATTTTGCACATTTCAGTTAGGTAACTTCTAATTTTTTTGTGTGAATTGAATAGGCAAAATCTCTATTCTCCAATCCTCCTTTTAAGACAGAATCAAGAAGCAGTCTGGGTGAATATTGCCTACATTAGTACAGTGGTTTCCAATTTATTGGGACATAGGCACAGTACATTTTGGCCCAATTAGCTGATGTTTCATGGAAATAGTTAAAAGGTATAGAAAGGATTTTTTAACAGTATGAGTAGATATCACAACTGGTGTACTCTTTGGTTGCAGTGACTACTTTTGTGCCTCCTTCCTGCTTCCTTCACAGACCATTGCAGAACCACCTTCCTGGCTATTGTATTTCAATGTGGATCTTATCCATCCATGTGACTCTGCATGCTAGGACAGGCATGCCCCTATCTTACCGGGGTAAGAGACCCGCCAGCTACACTCACCTGTATAGCTCACCATTGAAGCACTGTAACAAGATCTGGTTGCTGTTGCATGCAAACAGCTATTTGAAGCTATGGGTGAGAACTGAGTGTCTGGTGGGAACCAAAGTTAACATTTAAGATGATTGTGGACACCTTAAATTTTTCATAGTTCCTAACATGTTGAGGTAGTAAAATTGTTTCATTCTCACTCCTGGCCATTTCTAAGTCTGAATGCTTGAAACCACAGTGAGCAAAAATACAGTTCTGCTATTTCTCGCCAACTATGACAAAAATCACTGCCTTTTGAACACAAATGTGTGCAATTGATTCTATTTAAGATCAGTTTGCTCTAAGCGCAATGTGATATCGAACGGCCATACAAGAGCACATGACTGATACTAGATAAAAACTGTCTCGTCTCAATTAAGTGCCACAGTGTTCCAAATAAATAAGGGAATCCTGCCAATTTTCTCTTTTAAGAGTTTTCTGAAATAAGAGGCTCTCTGATTTACCATTGGCCCAATTAACTGGAACCCACTGTACCACTCTTGTTGGTAAAGTTGACAAAATTTTACACAATTTTCCAGATGTTGGCTAAACATTTTCTATGTAATTTAAGAAAGGAATCTTTAATCACATTGAAATACACTCAAGGGAAAAATACACTATTTGCCTGTCTGCAATAGTAGCATTTACCTTTCAGTGACTTCAGAGCAAACTGTCCCTTGATTAGGTCAGGATTAAATTGGGGGATTGTTATGCAGCATGGCTTTAAGGGCTGGAAGAGCAGACTCCGTGCTGTATCTCAATAAAATTTTAAAACAAAGTTTTATTTGTCAGGACCAAATCAGCACCTCAGTCAACACCAAATGATTTGGTTGGTATTATCTTTTTTGCTTAAGCTTAGCTTAAAGCCAACCACGTCACAGCAGGTGTGAAGATACATAGAAGCCAGGCTAAGCAAAGACAGGATGTTTCATCCTCTAAGGACATTGGAGGATCAAGTTTTTATAGTAATCCAACAGTTCTAGTGTTCGCTTTTTTAAAAAGTGAATTTAAGTTCTACATCAGCCAATGGTTGGCTTTGAAATCACATGTGTTTGCTCCCACTGTGCTGGACTTGTTGCTATCCTAGATCAAAAAGTGATTAGAAGAGGTGAGATTGAGGAAGGCTAGTTATGAAATCACCGTCTATGACAATAAGATGCCATTTAACTATTTCCAGCATAAGGAGAATGGAGAAGTAAGAATATCACATGCATTTTCTGCAAAATAAGCCATTACCTTTATTATAATCACAACCAGTTTTAACTGTTAAAACTTAAACCCCAGTTTCCAAGTAATTTCCCTCTTCTTCCTACCAAAACATCAATCCTTTCACTCATCTACACTGAGCTCACTTGCTAAGTATTTGCCCATTCTGCAAGTTAGTACTCTGAAACATTGCAATTATCTCCTGATTCTCATGTCCATATCTCTGAGGATCTAACCTGGTCCCAACACATTGTTGCAGCTATAAAGAAGGCAAGACAGTGGCTATATTTCATTAGGAATTTGAGGAGATTTTGTTTGTACCTAAAACACTCAAAAACTTCTACAGATGCACTGTGGAAGGCATTGTAACTGGCTGTATCATCTGGTATGGGGGGGGGGGGGGGGTGGGGGTTATCCAGGCGTACTGACTCAGGATCGAAAGCTACAGAAAGTTGTAAAACTAGTCAGTTCCATCATGGGCACTAGCCTCTGTAGTATCCAAGACCTCTTCAAGGAGCAGTGCCCCAAAAAAGGTGGTATCCATTGTTAAGGACCCCTATCATAAAGGACATGTCCTCTTCTCATTGTTACCGTCAGGAAGGAGGTACAGAACTCTGAAGGCACACACTCAGCAATTAAGGAACAGCTTCTTCCCCTCTGCCATATGATTTCTAAATGGACACCGACCCCACGAACACTACTTCATTTTTTAAATTTCTGTTTTTGCACTATTAGGGTTATAATTTTTAAACTATTTAATATAAATATATACTTAAAACAATTCATTTAGGACTGAAGGCTGGCAAATTCCCAAGTCCAGATGGTCTGCATCCTAGAGTACTAAAGGAGGTGGTCCTGGAAATTGCGGATGCATTGGTAATCATTTTCCAATGTTCCTTAGATTCAGGATCAGTTCCTGAGGATTGGAGAATGGCTAATGTTATCCCACTTTTTAAGAAAGGAGGGAGGGAGAAAACAGAATTATCGTCCTGTCAGCCTAACTCAGTAGTGGGGAAGATGCTAGAGTCCTTTATTAAAGATGAAATAGTGGCATATCTAGATAGCAGTGACAGGACTGGGCTGAGCCAGCATGGATTTACCAAGGGCAAAATGATGCTTGACTAATCTATTGGAGTTTTTCGAGGATGTAACCAGGAAGTTAGACAAGGGAGATCCAGTGGATGTAGTGTACCTCGATTTTCAGAAGGCATTTGATAAGGTCCCACATAGGAGATTAGTGGGTAAAATCAGAGCTCATGGCATTGTGGGGGGGGGGGGGGGGAGAAGATATTGACATGGATAGAAAACTGGTTGGCAGATAGAAAGCAAAGGGTAACGGTGAATGGGTGTTTCTCGGAATGGCAGGTGGTGACTAGTGGGGTGCCACAGGGCTCGGTATTGGGACCACAGCTGTTTACGATTTACATCAACGATTTAGATGAAGGCATTGAGAATAACATCAGCAAGTTTGCTGATGATACTAAGCTGGGTGGCAGTGTGACATGTGATGAGGATGTTAGGAGAATTCAGGGTGACTTGGATAGGCTGAGTGAGTGGGCAGATAATTGGCAGATGACATTTAATGTGAATAAGTGTGAGGTTATCCACTTTGGGAGCAAGAACAGGAAGGCAGATTATTATCTGAATGGCATAGAGTTAGGTAAGGGAGAAATACAAAGAGATCTAGGAGTCCTTGTTCATCAGTCACTGAAGGTGAATGAGCAAGTGCAGCAGGCAGTGAAGAAGGTTAATGGAATGTTGGCCTTTATTACAAAGGGAATTGAGTACAAGAGCAAGGAAATCCTTTTGCATTTGTACAGGGCCCTGGTGAGACCACACCTGGAGTATTGTGTACAGTTTTGGTCTCCAGGGTTAAGGAAGGACATCCTGGCTGTAGAGGAAGTGCAGCGTAGATTCACGAGGTTAATTCCTGGGATGTCCAGACTGTCTTACGCAGAGAGGTTAAAGAGACTGGGCTTGTACATGCTGGAATTAAGGAAATTGTGAGGGGATCTGATTGCAACATATAAGATTATTAAGGGATTGGACAAGATAGAGGCAGGAAGTATGTTCCAGATGCTGGGAGAGTCCAGTACCAGAGGGCATGGTTTGAGAATAAGGGGTAGGTCATTTAAGACAGAGTTAAGGAAAAACTTCTTCTCCCAGAGAGTTGTGGGGGTGTGGAATGCACTGCCTCAGAAGGCAGTGGAGGCCAATCCTCTGGATGCTTTCAAGGAGGAGCTAGATAGATATCTTATGGATAGGGGAATCAAGGGATATGGGGACAAGGCAGGAACCGGGTATTGATAGTAGATGATCAGCCATGATCTCAGAATGGCGGTGCAGGCTCAAAGGGCCGAATGGTCTACTTCTGCACCTATTGTCTATTGTCTATCATGTATTGCATTGAACTCCTGCCACAAAGTTAACAAACTTCATGACATATGCTGGTGATATTAAACCTGATTCTGATGTTCGCCAGACACCCTAACCAATATTCTAAATCACTATTTTATTTAAATTGTTAATAGCAATTTCAACACCGACCCTTGTGGAATACCATAGTCTTCATTTTCTACTATATACAGGGATCCTTTACTTCCTCTCACAAATGGCCAGGATAGGCACAGGATTTAAGAATCTAGTGCTTTCCCAGCATATATGATAAATAAACTCTTCTTGGGCTCCCCAGCTACATACAAGTATAAATTATAACCAACGTTTCAATGACAAACTCTGCCACTTTCATCAGGGATAATGCCTGGGCAAATCTAGTGCAGCGCTACTTATACATCTGTCACCCGTCGCTCCTTATTGGATGAGGACTAAGCAATCAGGTTTCCAGTGCAGTTTTTACTTGGAGCAAAACCTTCGGCTTTGTTAAAATTCATTTCCCCTAGATTTATTTCATGGTTTCCTTTATCAGGTGGTCCCAAAAACCTTTGAAATAAAACTAGAAGAAAAAAAAATTAACAAAGGTGAAGGTCTCACTCTAAGAACTGTAATTCAATTTTAAACAAGGAGGGAGAGCAGAAATCCGATTAGCTAAGGACAAACCAATCAGGAGAGATGGTATAAATAGTGCTGAACTAGACATGCCCAGGCATCATTTCTGATGTAATTGGCAAAGTTGCCATAAAAACGTCAGTTACAGTCAGTACCTGTACCCGGCTGGAAGTCCTGGAAGAGAACCCAAGAACTCATTAGGGTGCAGGCCAAGAGGCAGTTCTGCTGGCAGAGGAAGGAAATTACTTTTAAAAGTCCTTTTGTTTACTACTTTGTATGTGCATTTTATAGATTTTCCTTCTTTTATGTTGATTTACAGTTTTTAAATACTTAATACAAACCAAATGGGGTACTGTTTATATTTTTAATTTTGCACAGAACACACACCTCAAACTTCAACTTACATTTCAAAACATTATTAGTATGATAACAGGTGAAACATCCTCTTGTCATCTCAGTTCTTCAGATAATCATCAGTAGTTCAAATATGCAACTGTTTTTGTTGGGCTACTCTGCAATTAAGGAACTTTGTCCTTTGGAACCTAAATTTTGATGAAAATACTCCCAACTGCTGCAGCATTATTTTTCACTAATCACATTAGGAATTAGAATGAGCAGTTCTTTACATCTTAATTCATTCATACAAGATAATTTTTGTTGCATATCTTAGCTATGAATATATTACAATGCTTCTGATCTGGTAACATGGGAAGCCAAATGTTTGGGAAACAATTTAAATTTCGTAAAAGATTTGTATAAATATTAATTGATTCACTACACAGATTTTAATCAACAATCCTCATTACAACTCAGAGTTCTCATTTTGGATTATGACAAGCAGCCAACAACTGTTGGAAAAATAAGAAACTTAATATAAATATTCAGTACTTTGCTTGATTTGTTCACAATAGGAATGTCAGAAAACAAATTACTTCCAAATATTAATATAACAACTGAGTGCAGTTTCATTTATGAATGAAGCTAACATGCTTAATAGTCACAGGTTTGTTTTCATTGGAAAAAATCTATTCAAAGCGGTCCTGATTGTGGTAGATAAAAAGAGGGGCATAGATAGATAGTAAGAAACACTTCTCCTTAGAAGAATCATCTATAATGAACAGGCACACATTTCAATTTGAGTTAGTAGATCCAGTGGGAATTTCAGACCTTTTTTTTTCAGCCTGAATCCAAAAGGACACTGGAAGCAGAAAGTCACAAATTTAAGTATTCAAAAGAACACTGGAGATTCTATACCATAGAAAGCCAAGGGCTGAGAGATGGAATATGAAATTAGTATAGATACTTGTTGGTCAGTACACACGCAGGAGTTACCAAGTTGCCCCACTGAATGTGTGCCTATTCCTGCAAGGGTATAAATGTAGTCTCTGACAGTGCCTCTGATAAGGTGAAGGCCTGAAGTATCCATACCCTTTGATTAAGACAGGTTTGTTTTCTTGTGGAGCTCAAAATGATGTACAAGTTCAAGTTATTGACTCATTACAAGATCCCCCAGAACTGAGAATGACTATTCCACTTACATTCCGTGGATTCTGAAGTGAGAGATGAGGGAAATGTGAAAGATGGAGACTCTTTACCAATTTGGAATGGACTGAAGACTCATGGTATCATTTGAAATGCAGGTTCTTAATTTGGAGTGGTGAAGGTCCAAAATTCTCAGGGTTAATAGGAATCTTGAAATTTTCTGAGGTTTTGACTGCATCTTGAATCTTCTCATCTGTTCAACTGGAAACCTCTTCAAAAGATTGTTCTAAGTAGACCATCTATTGGAGGAGCTGATGTCAGATGTGCAAACAACGGGGCTTCCACAGAGCCCAAAGTAACTAAGTCCACAATGCTGAGGAAGTTTACTTGCAAAAGGACACCAGCAGTAATTCACTTATTCTTCCAGTGAAGATGGAATATTTTGCAGATTTAGCATTGGTGGTACCTTTCCATTACCTTGAGGATGCACAGCAGCAACACACCATGCACTAGTACCAACAATAATCTCAACCAGTAATCTTCTGTCCTCATAACACCCTAAATTTGGACAACTTTAGTCCTTATGACTGCTCCAAGTAAATATCTCACACCATCATTTCAGATCTACACCACAAGCAATTTTGTGATTATGCAATGGTTGATAGGTTAATTAGTCATTGCAAATTGTCCTGTGACTGGGCTAGGATTAAATTGGGTGTTGCTGGACAATGCAGTTCTGTACTATCTTAATAAATAAGACACTTCCTTTTTAGCTTTGTTACATGTGCTAAAGGGAAGCCCTTGCAACTAGTAACATTATCTAATATCAAGATAACCCTGGGCCAAATCAGCAAATTATGAGCAGCAACCCTTATGTCTCGATACAAGCTCTGCTCCTATCCTACGTAGAACACACCCAAGCAAGTGATGACAACAGGATGAAACCTCGACTTGCAACCAAAGAGTACAAGTCCAAATATTGCAATGAAAATGTGCTTGGTACTAGACTGCAAATAAATCTGAATCCCAGTATCATTTCGCCGAAAGGAAATAAACCCTCGCAGAAAAGTTGAGCTGTACATTATACATAGGATTTACAGTTGAGAAACTTTCCTCCAACCACTTCAAAACTTGACATTTATCTGTCAGCAAGAGATATGGATAATCTCTTGACATAGTTTTTCCTTCAGCCAAACACCAAACCTAAACTTTTTCACCTCAGATAGTGCCATAGATTGAACACCTGTGGATTAAATCTTTTACATTTAACTTTGCATCCATGACCCCTAGTTCTTAGACCAAGAACTGAAAACAGTAAGCATCTACCCTGCCTCACTTTTTTTTTGCATTTTTCAGTATCTGCATTTAATGTTCTGTACATTTCCCCAAACAGTATTCAACATTTCAAATCATATTGTGCTCCTCATTTTAGGCAGTGTTTTGCCAAAGTGGCTGAATTCAGTGAATGATTCCCAAAACACTCAATGTCAATCATTGAGACTTTGTTTTAGAATAAAAAATGAAAACACTTAATTCTGTGAGATTTTCCCCCATATATTTCACTGAGATTTGCTTTCATTATATTAATCCCATAACTGGAAAAATATAAATAGATGTTTTTAGGAATCCGTCATCCTATCATTCTGGGTACTTCCACCCACTCAAATTTATTCACCCTCACATGAATACTGTTCAGCATTCTTAATATTGCTACAGTGGTTCTCAAGCAACTTGGAAATGAGTCTCAAAAATTAACTGCTGTTCCTTGGCGACGCAATTCTAAATTACTACAGGAAGCTGTAGAAAATAAAGGGAAAATACAGAACTAAGGAAACTTTACTAGAAAATCAAAGTAAAAACATGAAACAATTATGAAATTACATACAACACTTTCAGTGTTACTGAAAAATTATGACCCAGTGAGAACACAGGACTTGTATTTACATCTGATATGGACACCTGATTTTGACTTTCCATTTTTGGAAAGCTTTATCTTTTATTTAATTTATGGGATGTGGGCAGCACCAGCCAAGCCAGCATTTGATGACCAGCCTTAGTTGCCTTTGCAAAGATGGTGATGAGCTGCCTTCTTCAACCACTGTAGTTCTTGAGGTGTAAGTACACCCACAGTGCTGTTACTGAGGGGATTCCATGATTTTGACCCAGCAACAATGAAGGAATGGCGATATGTTTCCAAGTCAAAATGGTGAGAGACTTGGAAGGGGATTTCCAAGTGGTAGCATTCCCAGGTATCCGTTGTACTTGCCCTTTCAGGTGGTAATGGTTATGGGTCTGGAAGGGGCTGCCTTAGGAACTTCGTGTTTTGTTGCAGTTCATCTTGCAGATAAGTACACACTGTTGCAACTGTTCGATGGCGGAGGAATTTGGATGTTTGTGGAAGGGGTACCAATCAAGCTGGCTACATCGTACTGGAGGGTGTCAAGCTTCTTGAGTGTTGATGGGGCTGCACTCATCCAGGAGAGTGCTGAGTATTCCATTAGATTCCTCTCCTGAGCCTTTTAGATGGTGGACAGGATTTGGGGAGTCAGGAGATGAGTTAAACGCTGCAGGATTCCTAGCCTTTGACCTGCTCTGGTAGCCACGGTGTTTATATAGCTAGACCAGTTCCGTTTCCTATCAATAGTAACCCCCCCCCCTTCCCCCCAGAATGTTGATAGTGGGGGATTCAGTGATGGTGATGCCACTGAATATCGGAGGTGCTTCAGCTCTTAACTTTGGAATCTCATAGAAAATTGTAGCATTGAATGCTGCTTCTCCAATATGTTCTTTAAAACAAGGGTACTGACCTCAAATAGAGATGAGGTGTGCAGTCAGTTACTTGCAAGGGTACTGACCTCAGATAGAGATGAGGTGTGCAGTCAGTTACTTGCAAGATCACAATTTAGATGCAAAAATGAAGTGTTGGGAAATATTCAGAAGATGTGGCTGATTCTCAAGATGAAGGATTATTCTATCGAGAATGGCTAAACAAGATGGGTCCATATTCTTTGGAGGTGTGGTCTTAATGGAAACATACATGAAGCATATGAATAATGACATCAAGTTATTTTCATTATAGGCAGTGTTTAGAACAAGACGACTTAGTTTCAACTTAAAAGGTGGGTAATGTTGGTGGAAATTTTGTCTTAGAGTAATGAATCTCTGGAATTATCTACCCCAGAGTGGTGGAGACAATGTTATTAGTATTTAGAGTAAAAGGTAGATAAATTTAACAATTAGGAGACTAACAGATGGAAATCTGATGCAAGGAAGTTGAGGCATGGTGTAGATCAACCATGATAATTTTGAAGGGCGAGGCAGGTCTGAGTGATAAGGTAGTCAACTATTATTACTTTTTCTTCTCCATTAAGTACTGCTCAATCTATATATTTCCAGCACTGTATTTTAGATGTTAAGATTTGTTTTTCAATGACACTGATCATCATTTTGTTCAGAATTAAACTCAAAAACCTTGATGTTCCCAGTTTAATATCAAAGATTGAAAGTTAAGCAACTTATGATGAAACATTTGCCCACAATTGAATGAAAAAGTAAACCATGCATGTGAGAGTAGTAAAGGGTGAACATGTGTTCAACTTCTTCTGGAAATATTATTTGTAAGCTCAGCCATGATTCTTTTAAATATTTTTGTTTCACTATTATTCACAATTAACAGATACTGTAGCGGTGTGCTACACGCAGCGCTAAAATTACGACACGGAGTCGGTAACTGCAGTCGAAGGAAAAAACTTTATTCGAAATCTTCAGCCTCACTTTTAAGCCTCCCTCAACCTGCCCCCCATGGCGCAGAGGCTCCAAAGCTCTGTGCTCGCAAACCCCCGTAGGCTATCTAATTGTGAGTCAGTTCGGATGTGCCAGGAAATGGGTCGCCACATAACCCCCCCCCAGAACCGGCGATACACCCCCCAATGTCCACAGTCTGGGCCAGAACCTGCTTGGGAGGTCGGCCTCTGCGCCGAGGTGCCGGAAACTCGGCCGGTTGCGCCAGGTCCACATGGGCCGGTTTGAGGCGGTCCACCGTGAAAACCTCCTCTTTCCCCCCAACATCCAGCACGAACGTGGACCCGTTGTTCCGGAGCACCATAAACAGCCCCTCGTATGGCCGCTGCAGCGGTGGCCGATGCCCGCCTCTTCGTACAAACACAAACTTAGTTCTGTAGGTCTTTGGGTACGCAGGTCGGGTGCCGCCCGTGCTGTGAAGTGGGTATGGGGGCCAGGTTACCGAGCTTCTCGCGTAGTCTGCCCAGGACTGCTGCGGGATCTTCCTCTTGCCCCCTTGGGGCTGGTAGGCACTCCCCGGGGACGACCAGGGCGCGCCGTATACCAACTCGGCCGATGAGGCGTGCAGGTCGTCCTTGGGCGCTGTGCGGATGCCGAGTAGGACCCAGGGAAGCTCGTCCGCCCAGTTGGCTCCTCGCAGGCGGGCCATGAGGGCCGACTTCAAGTGACGGTGGAAACACTCCACTAGCCCGTTTGACTGTGGGTGGTAGGCAGTGGTGTGGTGCAGTTGAGTCCCCAAAAGGCTGGCCATAGCTGACCACAGGCTGGAGGTGAACTGGGCTCCTCTGTCGGAGGTAATGTCGGCTGGTACACCAAAGCGAGATATCCAGGTGGCGATCAGGGCTCGGGCGCAAGATTCGGAGGTGGTGTCGGTGAGCGGGACCGCCTCTGGCCATCTGGTGAACCGGTCCACAATAGTCAGGAGGTGCCGCGCTCCGCGCGACACTGGCAGAGGGCCCACAATATCCACATGAATGTGGTCGAAACGCCGGTGGGCGGGATGGAACTGCTGCGGTGGGGCTTTGGTGTGCCGCTGCACCTTGGCCGTCTGGCAGTGCATGCACGTTTTGGCCCATTCACTGACCTGTTTGAGGAGTCCGTGCCAAACGAACCTGCTGGAAACCATCCGGACAGTTGTCCGGATGGAGGGATGCGCCAAGTTATGAATGGAGTCGAAAACGCGGCGCTACCAGGCTGTCGGGACGACAGGACGGGGCTGGCCGGTGGCGACATCACAGAGTAGGGTCCTCTCACCCGGGCCCACGGGGAGGTCCTGGAGCTGCAAACCGGAGACTGCGGTTCTCTAACTCGGAATCTCCTCATCCGCCTGCTGCGCCTCTGCCAGTGCCTCAAAGTCTACCCCTTGGGAAAGGGCATGAACGGTAGGGCGAGAGAGCACATCCGCCACGACATTGTCCTTACCCGAGACGTGCCGGACATCCGTCGTGTATTCAGAGATGTAGGACAGGTGGCGTTGCTGGCAGGACGACCAGGGGTCGGACGCTTTCGTAAACGCAAAGGTAAGCGGTTTGTGGTCCGTGAACGTGGTGAAGGGCCGACCTTCTAGGAAGTACCTGAAATGCCGGATTGCCAGGTAGAGCGCCAACAGTTCCCGGTCGAAAGCACTGTATTTGAGCTCGGGTGGTCGCAGGTGTTTGCTGAAAAACGCTAGGGGTTGCCAGCGACCTGCGATGAGTTGCTCCAGCACCCCACCGACTGCCGTGTTTGATGCGTCCACTGTGAGGGCGGTAGGGGCGTCCATTCTGGGATGTACTAGCATCGCGGCGTTCGCCAAAGCTTCCTTCGTTTGAACGAAAGCGGCGGCGGACTCCTCGTCCCAGGTAATGTCCTTGCTCGGACCCGACATCAGGGCGAACAGGGGGCGCATGATCCGGGCAGCTGAAGGGAGGAAGCGGCGGTAGAAATTGACCATACCTACGAATTCCAGAAGGCCTTTGATCGTGGTGAGTCGGGGAAAGTGGCGGACCACATCTACCTTAGCGGGCAGAGGGGTTGCCCCGTCTTTAGTAATCCTGTGGCCCAGGAAGTCAATGGTATCGAGTCCGAACTGGCATTTGGCGGGGTTGATTGTAAGACCGTACTCACTCAGTCGGGCGCAGAGTTGACGGAGGTGGGACAGATGCTCCTGATGACTGCTGCTGGCTATGAGGATGTCATCCAAATAGATGAATGCGAAGTCCAGGTCCCGTCCCACCGCGTCCATTAACCGCTGGAACATCTGTGCGGCATTCTTCAGGCCGAACGGCATGCGGAGGAACTCGAAAAGGCCAAACGGGGTGATGAGAGCCGTTTTGGGGACGTCGTCAGGATGTATCGGGATTTGATGGTACCCTCGGACGAGGTCTACCTTGGAGAAGATCCGTGCGCCGTGCAGGTTTGCTGCAAAGTCCTGAATGTGCGACACAGGGTAGTGGTCCGGTGTGGTAGCCTCGTTCAGCCTGCGTTAGTCGCCGCACGGTCTCCAGCCCCCCGTCGCTTTGGGCACCATGTGCAGGGGGGAGGCCCATGGGCTGTCGGACCGCCGGATGATCCCCAATTCCTCCATCCTCTGGAACTCCTCCTTCGCCAGTCGGAGCTTCTCCAGGGGAAGCCACCGAGCGCGGGCGTGGAGGGGTGGTCCCTGGGTCGGGATGTGGTGCTGTACGCCGTGCCTGGGCATGGCCGCTGTGAAATGCGGTGCCAGAACCAATGGGAAATCCGCCAGGACCCTGGTGAAGTCGTTGTCGGACAGCGTGATGGAGCCGAGTGAGGGGCTGGCAACTGGGCTGCACCCAGGGAGAAGGTCTGAAAGGTCTCGGCGTGGACCAGTCTCTTCCTGGGCAGGTCGACCAGTAGGCGGCTGTGAGCCCGCAAAAAATCCGCACCCAGAAGCGGTTGGGCTACGGCGGCCAGTGTGAAGTCCCACGTGAACTGGCTGGAGCCGAACTGTAGCTGCACCTGACGGGTGCCATAGGTCCTTACTGTGCTGCCATTCACGGCCCTCAGGGGGTGACCCGGTGCCCTGCTGCGGGTGTCGTAACTCGTCGGGGGTAAAACGCTGATCTCAGCCCTAGTATCGACCAAAAACCGGCGTCCCGACCTTCTATCCCACACATACAGGAGGCTATCCCGATGGCCAGCCGCCGTAGCCATCAGCGGCGGCGGCTGGCCCTGGCGTTTCCCGGGAACTTGCAGGGCGGGCGACAATGGCGGGCTTCTGCGCCCCACCACTGGTGGTAGAAGCACCAGTGTTCATTGGGCCGGGGGTTGGCGGGCTCTGCGGCCAGGCCTGGACTGGTTTGCTGCTGGGAGCGTGGCTGGGAGATCTGTTTTTGGCGTTCCACAGAAAGTCCGCCCGGGCTGCCACCTTCCGGGGGTCACTGAAATCCGCGTCGGACAGCAGCAGCCGTATGTCCTTGGGCAGCTGCTCCAGGAATGCCTGCTCAAACATGAGGCAGGGTGTGTGTCCATCGGCCAGAGACAACATCTCATTCATTAAAGCCGATGGAGGTCTGTCGCCCAAGCCATCCAGGTGCAGTAAACAGGCAGCCCCGCTCGTGCCCTGAGAGTCCGAAAGTCCTGAGGAGCAGGGCTTTGAATTCTGTGTACTTGCCGTCTGCCGGGGGCGACTGTACGAACTCCGCGACCTGGGCCGCTGTGGCCTGGTCGAGGGAGCTCACCACGTAGTAGTAGCGGGAGTCTTCTGAGGTGATCTGGCGAACATGGAATTGGGCTTCGGCTTGCTGGAACCATAGGTTCGGGCGCTGTGTCCAGAAACCCGGCAGTTTCAACTAAACCGCATGAACAGAGGCGGTGTCGGTCATTTCTGGTCCAAAAATCGTTTGGACCGTCGGGGTCACCAATTGTAGCGGTGTGCTACACGCAGCGCTAAAATTACGACACGGAGTCGGTAACTGCAGTTGAAGGAAAAAACTTTATTCGAAATCTTCAGCCTCACTTTTAAGCCTCCCTCAACCTGCCCCCCCATGGCGCAGAGGCTCCAAAGCTCTGTGCTCGCAAACCCCCGTAGGCTATCTAATTGTGAGTCGGTTCGGATGTGCCAGGAAATGGGTCGCCACAATACCATCAAGGAAAAAGTCAGATTGGATAAAACACTAAATTTCGGGCTTTTCAAATACATTGACCAGCTGCCTATCTCAAGCTTTTTTTTTGAATGGTGGGAAACAAATTCTGGTTCTGTACTGGACATAAAAATAAGGAAATTCAGAAATTTACAGTAACGAAGTTCAGTGACAATCATTTCTAATAATAGTGAAATACAACTGCTTTTCTTCACCCCTCCCCCAACACATCATTAGTATGTATATCAATTAGGGTATCTACATTACTTATGACAGACTTATGCACTATGGGTACCTGTGCTACTGTTCAAGAAAAACTTTCAATGCCAAGTGCAATGCTAATTTTAGTTAAGCCCTTTAAGTGCCAATTTTGCAATATTTCTTGTTTGCTGTTGGCTAAAAATCTAATTATTTATAGAAGGAAATGCACCTTTTGAAGAACATTCCAATAACATTCCTCCAGCTATTATTTCAACAGAAATCATGACCATTAAATTTAAATAAACAGACAGTAAAGGTGGTATATACTCAAGTAGACTCATTCCTTCAGCTCAAATGTAATAGCATAGAACTTAGCATTTTGTATTAAGTAGCACGTAGTATGCCATGAAAAAATAATAAAATTAAGTGTCCTCAATAAATCCAGATAGGATAAACACTTATGCAAAACAAAGAGAATTACAAGTAATTTTTTTTTTAAAACACATGCAGGCAACAGAAAACTCCATGATCTGCAATCATAGTAGTAACTACTATGTATAGTAGTAACATAGTAGTTCAAAATAAACACTTTTAGACTAACATTTCCCTTAATATCCCAAATACTCAATTGATAAAATAAAGATACAAATACATGGCCAAAAATTATTCCAAAGCTATTATTTGGAAAAATATATATTTTTAAAAACTGAAGGTTCAAAGTTCTTACTTCAATATTTTGTTGTCTAATGTGCTTCAAATTTATAAATGCAAGTGCCTGAGTTTAAGAGAATATCCTCATATTCACATTGGGCAGCAATGCTACAACTGACACCTGGACTGACACCCTACCCTATAAGTGCTGCTTATTATTTATTGTAATGCCTGCACTGTTTTTGTGCACTTTATGTAGTCCTGTGTAGGTCTGTAGTCTAGTGTAGCTTTCTCTGTGTTGTTTTTTTTTTAAAACCGTAGTTCAGTCTAGTTTTTGTACTGTGTCATGTAACACCATGACCCTGAAAAATGTTGTCTCATTTTTACTATGTACTGTACCAACAGTTATGGTCGAAATGACAATAAAAGTGACTTGACTTGACTTGAACTGTTCCCATGTGTGCAAGTACAATATATCCAATAATTCCTCCAAGGACAGAAACAATTTATTTAAACAATAAGTATTTGCCACACTTATTGGTGCATCATTTTTGTCAGGTTGATCTACTTCTGACACCTGCCCACCTTCCTTATTGCATTGTCGACTTAGTACAGCAAAATCACCCACATCAGGTATGTGGTCACAATACAGTCCAAATGCAGTTTCCAAAATCTTTCGGCATAGCTCTCGGTTTCTATTTCTAAATGCTTATCAGAGTTGTTTATAATTACAAGTAGGACAAGCTTAAATTTTAAAAACACATTCACATTAAAAAGAAATTAAGTAATTAACATCAAAATTAGCCACTCACTTTTCTCCCAGGAGCTTGCAGAAGGTGCAACCATTTCGTCAGTTAATGCTGAAGTTGGAAACCAGAAAATTGGTAGGAATAGCTAGGCATTCTCTGCCCTAAGACATCATGAGTGAGGCAAGCTCAACCCACGTATCATTCACATACACCTCCTTTAAAATCAGGCAACACAACCAGTAAGGATGAATAATGTTGTGCCTATTTAAGCAAACCATGATCAGTAGGCATTATGTGCTTATCCAAAAGATGCTGGAGAAATTATAATGGGTAACAAAGAGATAGCAGAGGAACTAAATGAGTATTTTGCATCAGTCTTCACAGTGGAAGACATTAGCAACATACCTGATAGCCAGAGGTCTCAGGGAATAGAATTAGGTACAGTCAAGATTACTAGAGAGAAAGTGCTTGAGAAGCTAAATGAACTAAGGATAGATAAGTCTCCCGGAACAGATGAAGTTCATCCACAGGTTCTGAAGGTGGCGGCTTTGGAGATTGTGGAGGCATTGGAAATAATCTTCCAGGAATCAGTAGACTCTGGCACGGTTCCAGAGGACTGGAAGGTCGCAAATGTAGTTCTGTTGTTGAAGAAAGGGGGAAGGCAGCAAAAAGAAAACTACAGACCTATCAGTCTGATATCAGTAGTTGGAAAATTATTGGCTTTGATCCTCAAGGACCTTGAAGTGCATGACAAAATAGGCCCAAGCCATCATGGTTTCCTGAAGTGAAGATCTTGCCTCACCAACCTATTGGAATTTTTTGAGGTAATCCCAAATAAGATAGACAAGGGAGAGGCTGTGGATGTTGTGTATTTAGATTTTCAAAAGGCCTTTGATAAGGTGCCGCATAATAAGATGAGTGCCCATGGAATTACAGGAAGGATATTGGAATGGGTGGAGCATTGGCTGATAGGCAGAAAGCAAAGAGTGGGAATACAGGGATCCTATTCTGGTTGGTTGCCAGTTACTAGTGGTGTTCCGCAGGGGTTGGTGTTGGGGCCTCTTCTTTTTACACTGTATATCGACGATTTAGATCATGGACTAAATGGTTTTGTGGCTAAGTTTGCAGATGACACCAAGATAGGTGGAGGAGCAGGAAGTGTTGAAGAAACAGAAAGGTTGCAGAGAGACTTGGTCAGTTTAGGAGTGTGGGCAAAGAAATGGCAGGTGAGATACAATGTTGAGAAATGTACGATTGTACATATTGGAAGAAGAAACAATTGGGCAGATTATTATTTAGATGGGGAGAAAATTCAAAAATCGTAAGTGCAAAGGGACTTGGGGGTCCTAGTGCAGGATAACCTAAAGGTTAACCACCAGGTTGGATTGGCAGTAAGGAAAGCAAATGCTATGTTGGCATTCATTTCAAGAGGAATAGTATATAAGAATAAGGAGGTGTTGATCAGTCTCTTTGGAATACTGCATGCAGTTTTGGGCCCCCTGTCTTAGAAAGAGTGTGCTGATGGTGGAGAGAGTTCAGAGAAGATTCACAAGGATGATTCCTGGAATGCAGCGACCAACATATGAGGAGCGTTTGTCGGCTCTTGGATTGTATTCATTAGAGAAAAGAAAAATGAGAGGGGATCTCATAGAAGCATTTTGAATGTTGAAAGGGTTGGACAGAGTAGATGTGGAAAGGCTGTTTCCCTTAGTGGGCAAGTACAGGACAAAAGGTCTCAGTCTTAGAATTAGACGGTACCCATTTAAAACAGATGAGGAGAATTTTTTTTAGCCAAAGGGTTGTGGATTTATGGAATTCATGGCTGTGGAGGCCCAACATTGAGGGCTTTTAAGGAGGAGATTGACAGGTATCTAATTAGTCATGGTATCAAGGGATATGGGAAAAAAGCTGGAAATTGGAACTAGACGGGAGAATAGTTTAGCTCATGGTGGTGTGGTGGAGCAGACTCGATGGGCTGAATGGCCTACATCTGCTCCTTGTCTTGTGATCTTGTGAAAAGATGATTTTGAACCTGGGGTAGAACAATCTAACTGCAATAACCCAGCACCTCAGGATTTCTGGTACCAGAATTTCTGTTGCAACTCATTTTATTACACATTTTAAAAATTTACACTGAACATACCAGACACAACCAAACCAGAAGCAATGTATGAATTAGGAAAAACCCAGTCTACTGAGGACTTAACCTGTGGTACTCAAGACCAGTATTCTATTACTGTACAAGAATACTAGGTACACCACCTCCCTCATCATCATTCAGGGCCCAAAACACTTAAGGCATCACTTCAACTGCAAGTCTGTGAAAGCCATCTACTGTATCCAGTGCTCCATCAGTGATACTCAACAACATAAATTAGGAAACCGCTTAGTCAAGCACCTTTACTCTGTTCATAGCAGGCATAATTTACTGATGGTCAACCATTTTAATTCCACTCTCCATTCCCATACATCAATCCATGGTGTTCCTCTATTGTCACGATGAGGCCAATCTCAGGTTGGAGGAGCATCACCTCATACTGTTTGGGTAGTTTCCAGCCTGATGGCATAAATATTGATTTCTCCAACTCCAGTAAATCCCCCATTCTCCCTTCTCTGCCATTCCCGATTCTGGCTCCCTTCTTACTCTTCTCTTCAACCTGCCCATCATCTCCTTCTGTTGCCCCTCTTCCTCTTTTCCCCCCATTGTCCCCTCTCCCCTACTATCTGTTCCCCTTCTTAGTGCTCTATCTTTTCCACCCATCACTGCCCTGCTTCTCACTACATCCCCACCCCTTTACCACTTACCTTCCCTCTCACCTCACCTATCATTTTTCAGCTGGCACTCCTTCCCCAACCACCTTATATTGGCTTCTTTCCACCCCTTCCTGTCCTGATGAAGAGTCTCAGTTCAAAACTTCAACTCTATTCCTCTCCATAGATGCTGCCTAACGTTCTGTGTTCCTCAAGCATTTTGTGTGTTTTCCAAGAAAAAGTTTAAAGGAAGCAAGGAATCATTTCATCTTGTATTTTTCAGCTTATCATATAAGCTTACTTGTACATTTTAACTTGAGAAATTGAAAAGTACAATACTCCTAATCTTGACACTCCAGTCTCAGTTCCAACCCGACTCCCAGCCTGCACATTTAATACTGTAGATAACAATGAGAGATCCAGTTGCAGAAACTCCAAGATTTCCAAACCACCATATATTCAGATTACTGTGCAATAATTTATGCTTGGAACACGAACAGCTCTAACTAGGTGAAATATAGTACTATTTTCCTGGACACCTTCGAAAAAAAAACTATGCTTCAAAGTATTAGGAAACTGGGCCACTTTTGAAGTTCATTCAGAGTTAAATTTGTACGACAGCACCTTTCCAGGAGTATTTTAAAAAAACACTAGACCTTACCAAGTAGTCATAACTAGCCACATTTGCTAATACATAATTAATTCCCTATCGATTGCTTTTACACATTTAACTTATATTCTACTACACATTACTGGAGTAGGTTACTGTATTTTCCCCTACAGTCAAGTAATGATGACATGATACCAGTCATGCCCTGGCCAGAAAGGCTGTACATCAAATAGTGGTTTCAAAGAAATGCTGAACTATGAGGCAGTACAGCCTTACAGATGACGATGATAGCATGGCCCCAATTGCTCTCCCAAGTTGGCATTAATGACCCCTTCTCTCCATTAAGAAATGTACAGGAACCATTGGTTATGCTCTGATCAATACAGGTGTCCCCCGTTTTTCAAACATTCGCTTTACGACAACTCACTGTTACGAAAGACCTACATTAGTACCTGTTTTCACTAATTCGCTTTTATGAAAAAAAGACGCCCGCTTTATACGTGTGTTTACCCTGAGAAAGACTACAATGACCGTGAAACCTTGTGCGGGCAGTTGTTTGCGCATGCGTGTACATGCATATACATGCGTACGTATGCGTGTGTAACGTTCTCCTTCGCGTGTAACGAACGCCGAATTTAACGTCGAGATAAACCACAGTTAATAAGAACCAGATCGCAGTAAGATTAACCATTTACTGTTCACTCTTCATATTAACATATGGTGAAAACTGTTGATAAAACAATACAAGATTGATACAGTATTTGTTCCTTCCTTAATATCACATTTCAAGTGTAAATACTTGCAAAGGTGACTATAACTACATCACACTAAGGTGCAGTATACAGGGAGAGTTTACCTGCTCCATTGACTACTTTAAATACACTTCCATGCAAACTATCCGCGACTCTTTAACTAACGAAAGCATAAACATTATCGACCGTCGTTACTTCTAACAGGATCGGCATTAACATCTTAGTTCAACATATCGATTATCTATTAACTTACAGCGTTGCTCTCACTGTGATTTCTCATGCCTGCAGAACAACTTCTGCTCGGGTCTGCCTCGTGGTAAGCCCCCACCCTCGCGCTAATTCCAAACCGGTATTTTCCCACAAGACGCGGCGAAACCGGATGTGACGTCATCGCATGCCGATATATTTTACATGCAATGAATATACTTTAAACACTTCTAATTCTAACTAGAAAATACTATTGAATGAATTACTAAGCGAAAATATTATAAACTAAATAACTGTCGTAAAGACAGCACATTCCCCGCTTGACCTTCGTAAGGTCACAATGAGCAGAGTACAAAACTTAGTCTCTTAATCAGTCATTGGGTAGAAGTAGAATAACTTCTGTAATTGGCCCTTGGTAAATTTTCACATCGCCTTGGTCGGTAGTCTTCAATTTGATCTTCCTGACATGTCCATCCTCACTAGGGAATGTAGCAGTGATTCTGGCCGTTGGCCAGCTGTTGCGGGCGATTTGCTTGTCCCTGAGCAGGACTAAGTCTCCAACTTGAAGATTCCTGTGGGGTTCTGTCCACTTTTGTCTCTGTTGCAACAAAGGTAGATATTTTTGTCTCCAGCGAGGCCAGAACTGATTTGCCAGAGCCTGGACTTGTCTCCATTGCTTTGTGTACAAATCCTTGTCTGAGAAGTCTCCTGGTGGAGGAGGTGCTCCTGCCTTCTGCGTAAGGAGCGTTGATGGCGAAAGTATAAAGGGGTTTTCTGGGTCAGAAGACACAGGTAGGAGTGATTGTGCGTTTATAATGACTGTGACCTCTGCCATTAGGGTGCACAGTACCTCGTGGGCCAATCGGGTGCGTTGCTGCATCTCAGGTTTCCTTTTCCGGGTTTTCCGTAAGGACGTGAACCGTTTGACTGCCTGCTCTTTGTTATCTGGTGAGCGCTGGCGTGGTTCTCTGAAAGGCAATGGGGTAACCCCATTATTTGCTTCATCTCTGAAGACCTTGGTGTCTTTGGGTTTTAAAGAAATGGTATCTTGAGCTGATTGTGCAAGTTTGTTTCCGTGCTCGGTTTGAACGAAAACTGACTGACCTAGCGTCTCGTCGGTTACTTTACGCATGGTAATGTCTTGTTGTGCTTCTTTAGGGTACACCTCAGTGAGGCAGATCTTGGAACAAGAACGGCTTGACTGAGTTTGACCGCAAACTTCTGTACAGTTCGAGCTGACAATTGTTGTCCTGGAGTGAACCTCTCCCTCCCCGCCGTCCTGTTGTGGGGGTGAAGGAGCGTTGTCGGTTCTTTCATTCTTGACTTCATCACGGAGCCGTGAGGGTAAATTTCCTTCCTCGTATGGATGTGATGCAATCGTGACTCTCTGAGGTTCCTCGTAGCTGGGGAAGTTATCGAATACGTATGGAGAGGGGAGACGAGCCTGCCTGTCTATTTGAGATTGTACATAGTCGCTTGTGCGTTCCAGTCTGGTCCTTTCTAAAGTAGATCTTACTGCGGTCAGATCACGCGACCCTTCAGCTTCTTCTATGTACTCTGCTTCCGCCATGGCAGCTTCTTCTTCTCTTTCTAGCTGCAGCACTTGTAACTCTGTCGATATTTTTGCCATTTCCAACTGGGTTTCGGCTTCTCTGGCGGCCTTTTCTTTCTGGATTTCGGCTTCTCTGGTGGCCAGTTTCATTTTCAAAACTGCTTCTTGTCTGGCGTAACGCAGTCGCACCTTGGCGGCTTCTGCCTTTCTGGCGGCCCTTTCGGCTTCTCTGGCGGCCCTTTCGGCTTCTCTGGTAGCCTGTTCTTTCTGGATTTCGGCTTCTCTGATGGCCTGTTCTTTCTGGATTTCGGCTTCTCTGATGGCCTGTTCTTTCTGGATTTCAGCTTCTCTGATGGCCTGCAGCATTTTCAAAACAGCTTCTTGTCTGGCATAATGCAGTCGCACCTTGGCGGCTTCTGCCTTGGCTCTTGCCTGGGTGGACTTACTTGATGTCAGTTTACCGCCCTTGTCGCTGGGCGGCGTCGACTTGATGCTGGATCGAGCTGACATTGCAGCACTTGAAACACCTGATAATGTCGCTTTTTCACTGTAACGTTCTCCTTCGCGTGTAACGAACGCCGAATTTAACGTCGAGATAAACCACAGTTAATAAGAACCAGATCGCAGTAAGATTAACCATTTACTGTTCACTCTTCATATTAACATATGGTGAAAACTGTTGATAAAACAATACAAGATTGATACAGTATTTGTTCCTTCCTTAATATCACATTTCAAGTGTAAATACTTGCAAAGGTGACTATAACTACATCACACTAAGGTGCAGTATACAGGGAGAGTTTACCTGCTCCATTGACTACTTTAAATACACTTCCATGCAAACTATCCGCGACTCTTTAACTAACGAAAGCATAAACATTATCGACCGTCGTTACTTCTAACAGGATCGGCATTAACATCTTAGTTCAACATATCGATTATCTATTAACTTACAGCGTTGCTCTCACTGTGATTTCTCATGCCTGCAAAACAACTTCTGCTCGGGTCTGCCTCGTGGTAAGCCCCCACCCTCGCGCTAATTCCAAACCGGTATTTTCCCACAAGACGCGGCGAAACCGGATGTGACGTCATCGCATGCCGATATATTTTACATGCAATGAATATACTTTAAACACTTCTAATTCTAACTAGAAAATACTATTGAATGAATTACTAAGCGAAAATATTATAAACTAATTAACTGTCGTAAAGACAGCACAGCGTGTATGTGCTGATTTTTTTCTCCAAATCGACTTTGGCTCGCTGTATTTCCGATTTTGATAAGTGAAACTACACCGTATGAATAATATTTCTACTTTATATAGGGTGTATATTTATCATATCATTTCTGCTTTTACTATGTTAGTGTTATTTTAGGTTTTATGCATTATTTGCTATGATTTGGTAAGTTATTTTTTGGGTCTGGGAACGCTCAAAAAATTTTCCCATATAAACTAATGGTAATTGCTTCCTCGCTTTACGAAATTTCGGTTTACAAACGGTTTCATAGGAACTCTCTACCTTCGGATTGCGGGATAAACCTGTATGTACCCTTTGGTCAAAATATTGTATCATGGGAAAAGTATTCAGAATGACTCAACTTTATGGCTATACTTCATGACTTTGCAATGCCCAGTTAAGATTGTGAAAAGTACTGTAAATGCAGGCCATCTTTTCATAAAATCCTGAAATAAAAAGAGCTGAGAATTCTGTATCTATTGTTGGAAATGCAAAGCAAGTTTAAAAAAAAGTGACATTTTTCTTCAAAGTTCAACAAAGATCAAGTATGCAACATGTGTCAGCATACCAGAAGATCACTGGGATTCTTCTATCCCCGAGAACCTATTCATACAATACAGGCTGATAAATGTCAACATTTAATAACTACATCCTTGCAAACATTATCATAACAGCGCTGAGGAATATAAAGCTTCAAATCCAAGTTCTTGGCCCCTGTAGACAAAATATTATTCATGTTTTGTTTATATATCATGGGACTTTGTCAAGATAACATCACTGAAGGACTTGATTGAATGTTTAACAATGTCTACTCTAAAACCCTTGGCAATTATTTAAACATATGAACAAAATACAACCAAAAATGAATGAATCTAGTACAGAGATGCTTTATATCTATATTTTTCTGAACAAATACATTTTTGAAAGACTTTTTGCAAAAACATAAAGTAGCACATTCACATTTTTCTATCAGAATGCTCACAATTTTCCCAATTTCCTAGCAATATGCAATAAATACAACTCAATGTTGATACAATGACATTTTCAAATACATCCATTGAAAGAACAAATGAAAGAAAAAGTCACTGGGACTCGGGGCTCAAAACATTTGATCTGTCCAAAGAGGACATGGACAATGTGGTCACATAATTCATAGGTGTCAAATCAAATCCTCACCTGCAAATGCAAAAACTTGGAAAATGAGATTTGGACATGTATCTACAAATCCTTGAAGGTAGCAAAGCTGTAAATCAGTCCTTTGCTTTGAATAACTAGAGGATCAGAATACAAAAAAACTGGGAGTTCTTTTTAGTATAGTCACACCTACAGTACTTCATACAGTTCTTATCACCAGGATCCAGAAAGAATATGATGACATGAGAAGTGAGGGAGGTTTGAGGATATTTACAGGGCTGAAGAATTACAACTATGGAGGAGAAAGTCTAGATTGGGTTGATCACTTTGGAGTAGCGGATACCACAGGAGATTTAATCTAGGTATAAAAATATATGAACTAGAAAGACACATTTCCCTTGAAAGAGGTTGATAATCAAGGAACATAGATTTGAATTAAGCCATCCAAGCATTAGAGGGTAGTTGAAGGAAATGCATTTTCACTCACAGTTGTTTAGTCCTAGAACTCATTACTTGAAACAGCTACAAAACAAATCATCTTCATATTTAAAAAGGTAACTGGATGAGTAAAAGCCCAAACTTGCATTTGACCAAGGGCAAACAGCTGAAAAGTGGGGGTGATTAAAATAGCATCTTTTTAGGCTTGGATATGAACCTAATGGACTATTTCACATAATACCTTTGATTAAGAGTGTGCACCTTCTAAAATCATTAGGGTTTTTCATAAAAGCCCATCAGTCACGATATTTCCCCAACAAAAAAGATGGAAAGCTTATGTCATATTACCAGGAACAATTAATAGAACTAATTGTGTAGGGAGAAATGAGTGTGTCACTATGGTGGCTACAATAAAGTATTCTCCAGGATAGTTATTTTAAAAAAGGTTAAGATTTCAGTTACAAGAATGGATGTTTTGTTTCTGACCAATGAATGATTACAAATTGAAAATGCAAAATAATTCAGTCTTTCAGAAACATGCACTTGGCAAAATACATTCTCACATGTTCGTCACATGATGCACTATTCAATTATTTTACATAAATTCATATTTCTTGCAACACATTAAAAAAAAAGTTGCACATTTACTTTCTCTCCTCCCTAAATGAATCCAAATAGGATAAACACTAAGGTATGAATGAAACATTCAAACTATCATCCATAACAAAACAAATCCTTATGGTGAATGTATACAATCAGAAGCCTTAACACAGCAAGCAGCAGCTTCACAAATGGGCTTAGCAGTGTTACTACAACTGATAATTAAATAAACCAATCTTCATTTGTAAATACAATTGGACTTTTTAAAAAAAAAATTGCACTGGGAGATGTGCTCTTTCTACTAGCAAACATATGGTCATTTATATCCAATTACCTGTAACGTACACACTGAATATGGCTAGAATTTAGACAGTGCAATCACCCAGGTCAGTTTAGCTCAATGGCAGGCACAACTGTAATAAGTTTTCAATACTCTAAAATCCATTTTACTAATCTGAGGAGGAAAAAGCAAAAAAACAAATTGTAAACAGCTCTTTTTTAAAAAAAGGCAGAAAAAAAAGCACAGAAAATGCATGTTCATCGTGCTGTAATGATTTTTTGAATAGAAAGTGCTGATTTGCTAACAGGTGAAGGAAGCATTTGACATGTTGGCCTTCATCAGTCATTGTATTGAGTTCAGGATTGGGAACTTTATGTTGCTGCTGTACAAGATGATGGTGCGGTCATGGCTGGAGTATCATGAATAGTCTTGGTTATGCTGTTTGTAAGAAAGTGTGAAAGAGTGCAAAGTAAGTTTTTGAGAATATCGCCAGGACTCAAGGGCCTGGGTTATGGGGAGAGGTTGGACAGGCCAGGACTTTATTTTTTTGACCACAGCAAACTGATGGGTGACACAGAAGTGTACAAAATCATGAGAGACATGCGCAGGAAGAATACAAGGTCTTCTAACCCAAAGGAAGGGAATCAAAAATTGGTGTACTTAAGTTTAGAGGGGGGGGGGGGGGGGAGGCCGAGTGGTCAGCTTCGTCATACAGAAGGTAGTGTGTATATGGAAGCGGTTGAGACAAGTACACCAACATGAAAAGGCATTCAGACAAATATACAGATAGGAGGGGTTTATTGGAATACTATACAATAGGGTGACCTGTTGGGGCACCCTTTGAGAGAAGGGTAGTGCAGTCTGATGTGACCAGGATGAACATTAAATATTCCTGAATGCCACTGGTATCACTTTGCTTTAGAAACTGAAGAAGAAAACCTCAGTTTATTAAAGAAGGACGTGCAGCAAGGCTGATATAGCTCCTGCTCGTTTAACGAAGGACACTTTCGATGGCATAATTTCTGGTTGATCTGCCACCCTTGTGCCTCTCGTTGTCATTCTGAAGACGTGCAACCCTTTCATCCCCCGTCTCTTCATCTCTTCTGCTGTTTGTTTTTTGTCTCTGATCCCGGAGCCATGCATTTCTCAGCTCCTTTGTCTCTTCCTCTCTCCTCCTCCTGTGCCTGGTTTTGTCATTTTGGAGACGTGCATGCCTCTCCTCCTCTGTCTCCTCTTCTCTCATCTTTTTTGTGCTGACTCTTTGATCCTGGGGTCATGCAGACCTGGCCTCATCCGAATCTTGTTCTCTCCCTGTCTTTGCTGTCTCCCGACGACATTTGGCGTCATCTCTTGACCATGTTCCTCCCTTCTCTTTCAACACAGCATAATTAGGCTGACCATTTTTTTTTACCCCAAAGCTGGATTGAAGATACAAAGCAGTAACAAAGCAGATACAAAGCCACCAGGATGCTGATTTCTCTTGATGATGTGGTTGGTGCTCTCTGAAATGGACGTAATATAGTCGCCGCTGTCCTTTGACTGCCACAAAGGGTTTGATGGGTGTCTTGAAGTACGTTGTTACAGTAAGATTTAATTATCTCTTATTGATGGGTGACAGTTTGATCTGTCCCAATCCTACACATGCTGATGGTGATTAGCAGAATGTGACCGCTCAAAGAAGAGCTGCCCTGCCCTTTTGCTCCGGTTGGTGTCGCTGCTGTGAGCATCGTGAGTCGCTTCTGAGGCTGGCCTCGCACATGCGTTGTGGTGTCACATTGCGGTTTCCATCATGGCTGACATCGACTCTCAGGTGAAAGTGGGGCTGTTGATTTTGGCGAGTGAGCAATTTTATACAAATATATAACCCTGAACTTTGCCTGCATTCTGTAAATTAGCGCATTTTAAGTCGATTTAGCCAAAAATAGTGCCGCTGTAATGCACCGTTTACTCCAATTGGAGGTGACAAACAGAGCATGACAGTTTTAGTAGTATATAGATGACAACGTGGTCAGTGTGGATGAGTTGGGCCAGAGGCCTGTTTCCATGCTGCAGTACTCTACTACTCTATGACTTGGTCATTGTGAATTTCAAAAATACAAATCATTTATTAGCAAACTGGCCCATACTTGCCAAAAGTTAAATATATTTTAATATGCTCCATTTCTTCAACAACTTCTCAACAAATCTCTAGATTAAAGTGAGTTACACCAATTGGTTAAACCAATTTTGGCAAAACTTCCATAATTTGGGGGGTGGGGGGGGGGAATCAGTAAAACATGAAGATCAGCAACACATACAAACTAACTACAAGTTTAAATACAATATGTCAGTACTCTCCAAGATGTTATTGCTCCTACAAAATACACTGCTAAAGATGTAATTTAAAAATCAGTATTACAAATATTTCCTCGAAAGTTTGGTTTCCAAAATTTTAGATTTCCACCCAAGTGGGGGGCAAAATGCTATCACGCTTATTCTCTACAGCCAAGGGCAATGTGGAATGTTTTGGTCATAGTACTAGTTGTCTAATTTTTCCACCGTCTCCAGAATGGTTTAATGTGCATAGTTAGCCCTCTACTGGATGCTGTAGCACATTCATGCTAAAATGAATATTGACAGCAATTCAGAATTTATTAGATAACACAGTTGAAAAAGGTGAAAACACTGTCAAGATAATTCTTGCCTTTACATTATGCTCCTGGAAGCCAAACATCCAAAAAGTTGAACTTGAACTGCAGAACACACAAATCTGATGGCGCCTCCCCTTTAACATGCACAATATCAATGCCCTTGGTTAATCAGAATCAACCTCAGATTTAAAATTAGCAAGTGACTTTGGAATGTTCAAAGTACAATATAATGCAAATGTCTTAGAACTGTATAATCATATAACACAGTCCATCCCATGGTGCAGTCTCACTTTGGTACTTGCTTAATTTATTTTACAAAGCATGCCCATTTCAAATCTGCACAGCATTCCAGATCCAAAATATTGCACAAAACTTTTCTTTATATTTGTCGTATATTTCTCAGGTTCACTTTAACTGTATTACCTGGTCCTTGAGCTGCAAAAGAGTTCCATACACCATAAGCTAGTAACATACCTCATGTGATTTCTCATTCTCAGAAAAGATCTACCTCTATTCTTATGCAAGATCATTTATATTCCTTTGTCTGAATGTTTAAAATAAAGACCCACCGCTCACCCATGACAGGCAGCATTTTATTAAAAAGCATAGTTCTTAAATGATCATCCATCATTTCTTCAAAAACCAAATATTTCTGACTAGGACATGTATGCTAAGCTCATCAAACAGACATTATAATCCTATAAAAAACTTTAAATGAATATTATATGAATTATATTATTGAATAGTAACATTTAAGAGACATTTAGACAAAGGCTGAGAATTTAGAAATATAGACCACGTGCAGGCAGATGTGCAGCTTAAATTGGCATGATGGTTGACAACATAACAATTGGCTGAAGGGCTGTTCTGCACTGTTCTCTTTTATATTCCAATGAAGAATAAAAATGTAACTACAGTTGGCCCTCCTTATCCACAAGGGATTGGTTCCGGGACCCCTCGCAGATACCAAAATTCGCAGATGCTCAAGTCCCTTATTCAACTTGTCTCAAAGCAGTGGACCTTAGGATCCAGCGGAACCCCACCAGACCTTATTTAACCTGTCTCAGTGCACTAGACATTAGTACATGGAGGTAGAGCTCTGAATCTGCAGTGTTTCTGCTCATGAAAGGAATTATGATTGAAAATAAAGTGGAAATAATAAAGCGATCGGAAAGAGGTGAAACGCCACTGGTCATTGGAAAAGCGTTAGGCTACGTTGGTCAACAATCAGAATAATTTTAAAGGATAAAGTGAGAAAGGCTCTGCCCCCATGAAAGCTACAATTATTACTAAACAATGCAGTGGTTTAATTATTGGGTTTTGGGGTTTTGATCCTCCACATCAACCCGGCACGGTGGAGAGCACACTCGGGAGCGGTCTGTCACTGGACTGAACTCGGGAACTTCTGTTCCTGAGCCTGGCACTGAAACATACATTCATAAGTATTTTATATGCATAGAAAGGTAAAATATATACTATATACTAAGACAAATGTTTGACTAACTGACACTAAATAATACCGAATGTACCTGTTCCGATTTCAAATCTGACTTAAAGATGGACTCAGGAACTCGTTCATAACTTTCTACAGGGGCACAATTGAGAACATCCTGACTGGCTGCATCACTACCTAGTATGGGAACTGTACCTCTGCAGAGAGGTGCCAACAGCCCAGTGCATCTGTAGATGTGAACTTTCCACTATTCAGGCCATTTACAAAGACAGGTGTGTAAAAAGCACCCGAAGGATCATTGGGGACCTGAGTCACTCCAACCACAAACTGTTCCAGCTGCTATCATCTGGGAAACAGCATAAAAGCCAGGACCAACAGGCTCCGAGACAGCTTCTTCGATCAGGACATCAGACTGCTTAATTCATGCTGACACGACTGTATTTCTATGTTATATTGACTATCCTGTTGTACATGCTGTTACAAATTACTATAAATTGCGCATTTAGATGGAGACAATGTAAATATTTTTACTCATTTATATGAAGGATATGAGTAATGAAGTCAATTCAATGGTATTTTATTTTGCTCACTAGATTATCATAATCTCAAATTCATGGCAAGAATATAAAATTTGAAATTTATGGCAAGAATATAAAATTTGAAATTTGTTCCAAGTACTGGCACAATAAGAATTATTTCCTCTAAATAAAGCTCTTGGGGAAAAAAGCTGAATTCAAAGGTATTAACAGTTGCTATTGCTTAGTCAGAATATTAGCAGCCATGTAGCTCATCCCCTTTTGGAAATAGCACCATATCCATTGACCCCGATGCCTTTAATTACCTAAGATCACAGCTCAATCGCTCTAAACCATAGTCTCTCAAATTGCAAAATTTTCTAAGTTTTCAACCAACATAGTAATAGCTCCTGTTCTGCTGTGTCAAATTTTGTCCAACAACATTCACTATCGCAGTTCTCAAGAGAAGGAGGAGGACTGGCAAATGGCATACAATGGGGGGGGGGGGGGGGAATTAATATCTCAAACAGGAGGTTGCTTATTGAGGAATGGTTAGACAGGTGGATAATCATAACCAATATAATTTAGAGAAAGGATCTTGATTGTAACTTCGATGTTCCTTAAGGGTCATGACAGAGTGGTTACAGCAGTTGTTGTGGGAGAACCCGGAACAATGCAACAAAGTAACAATATGAGGAACTGAATGGCGGGAGATTGGTAAAGGGTTACTGTCTCACAGCAAAGATTGCACCGCTAAGATACAAGGAAGGGATACTTGAATTTAATCAAGAATATTCTTTAGTCACCATTGAAAGCTTTCCACTAGTTCAGGGAAACAAGGAGATGGTCACATTATAGTTTAAGATAATGTAAAGAAAAAGTATTTAAAAATGTTGCAGGACCTAAAATACCTCAATCAGCTGATCAGTATCTGCTGCATCTCAGGCCAAAGGATAAAAACTGGAAGAACTTACAACCTTCCAACCCTTTAGAGAAAAGGACAAAACCAGATTTTACACCGCTTTAATAACTCAGAAAAAGGATTAACCTGACAGTTGACTGACAGATCAGTTCAGCTCAGTGAAAAGATTTCCATTAGATAATAATCCATGAGAAAGTTAAGGTTCTTGGCCAAGTACAGGTTAATAATTGGTTAAGAGCATGGATTTGTTAATGGCATATGACTAGCTTGCTGTACCTTATTGAAGGGATTACCATATATTGTGCACATTTAGATATTCAAAAGACACTTAAAAGTCAAGTAAGCTTGTTAATGAAGTAAGTACAAACAAGAAATAGTACTATGGACAATCTGGCTAAAGGCAGAAAACAAGAACCATGATGAAAGTTTTTAAAAAAAATACACTGGAGAGAAGTGTACAGGTTTCAATATGAGAATCACCATTATGTTTCAAAATAGAACGTAGCTGATGACATGAAACAAAATTTGAAATTTGCAAACACTGAAGTGAAACATTGAGAAAGTCTGAATTCGCTTCAAGAAAATAACAGCTGAAATTCAAAGCAAAAAAAAAATCTGTAATATACTCCAGTGAATGATTAAATTGGCTCAATTTTATATTAGTCTGACAGGCAGTTTGAATTAAGACTTTCGAAAACAAAACCACGAGGGTGTTTGTACTGAACCTTATAACTGAGAAGCATAATAGAAGTCCCATTATACAGTTCTGTCCAGTCCTTACTGGGTAGCAAGTCATTAATACTCATTAAGTTCAAAACATTCACATACCTGCAGCACTGCCAAAATATTAAAAGGTGCCAACATGGTTGCCATTTGTTGGCAGTGAACTTCTATAGCAGACCATGTTGCACACATCTGTCAAATCCCTGAAGCAGTGCCTGAATCTGTAGAACTCTGCTAACCTTTACCCCTCTCAAAATCAGCTGTCAGAACTTTAAACGTGTGTCAGTGACAATCAAATCAATCTAAACTACAATTTTAAAATTGCAAAGAAAAAAATAAAAACACTAGAAAATGACAAAATAATCAAATAATTAAGCTGTTAAATAATTTTAAAATAATAACCTGTAATATTACCCCTTGCTCACAGCCATTTCAGATATCAAAATGAATGGAGTCACTGAAATTATACACCTCTATTCTGGCCAAGGTTCAATACCCATTACCCAGTATTACTGTTAAGATGCAGGAAGATGGTCCATTGCCACTGAACTTGGTGATAAAAGCACACATTTTGCTCCAGTATGGACCACTCACTTAAGTTTAAGTTCTCCATAGCCCTCAGAAGAACTGAGATTGTCAATGTGCTTCACCACCAACTTAGAAGTTTTATATCATTGTCATATGTGGTAGAATGGATCAACAGAGATGATATTCCATAGCCAATTAACAGAAGCACTATTCTTCTTAGGGAGAGCTTTAAAAAAAAGGCAAGAGGTTGAATTAAGGATACATGAGACAGCTGCAAGTGGAGAACAGTCTGCAATTCCTAATTGATAAAGACAAAGGATTACACCAAGTATTCCACGAGGGCTTACACTTATGATGATAGACTGCCAAAGTTTGAGTTTTCTCCTCAGAAAGGATTTGACAGGTCCTAAGGTCTTTGATATATTCTATTTCTCAAATCTTGCTATATGCAAGTTGCTACAAGACTTGTCTGCAAAATCTGCACTTGAATCTACCAGTCTAATGTGATTGACAATAATATATTTTTCTGCAATTCTCTGTTAATCTTCATTTGTTAATGCCTATGATAAATCATGGGTCACTTTTTAGGTCACAGAGTCATACAAATTGCAGACTAGCTCTTCTGCAATGAATATGAAGCATTTAATTACACCTTTTCTCCCCCCAACACTCCCATCAAACCCACTCCAGATTCTACCACTTACCTACCCACAGGGACAATTTAGTGAACAATTAACCTCCCAATCAATACCTATTTGGGATATAGGAAGAAGCCGAAGTACACAAGCAGAACTGAACTATACCTAACCTGGGGGGGGGGGGGGGGGGGTTTATTTAGAATATTAAATTGTATCCCAGGATTAGGAGCATGGTAATGCTGTCAATGCCAATTTGGGAAGATCCACATGAACATCAGAACTCTGCAACTATACTTACATTCCCCAAAATTGAATCTACATGCTTACATAGGAAGTCAAAGAGTAACCTTATAGACAGATGAAATCACAAGGGGCATAGATAAGGTGAATTATACTAAACCATTGTGTTTTTTTTTAAATGAGCTGATGCAGAGTCTGCAACTGATTAGCAGATGTTAATCACTTTGAAAAATTACGCAATATAAGGAAAGGATCCAGTTATAATCCAAGTAGAAAGTAGGTACAGGCAGAATAAGGTTCTGCTGGAAGGACTGAGAAACAGAGTCCAAACTGAATAGATAATTGTGCACTTTTACAAAAAATCTGAGTACCTGTTGTACTACTGGAGCTTTAATGTCCATGTATGGAATTTCATTGGTATGAGAGTCGGGCTGAAATTAGATTAATTTGATTTAATAGATTTAAACTTAAATATAAAAATATTACAAAATTCTAAAAAAAATAGCCATGTTCGTACTAAATATAAACTAGGAAGTATGTCATCACTACGTCTTACTCAAAGTAAATTTATTATCAAAGTACAGATCAATCACCATATACAACCTTGAGATTTATTTTCTTGTGGGCATACCATAGTAGAATCAATGAAAGACCACACCAGCTGGGTGTATAACCAGACAATGAACTGTGCAAATAAAGAAACAATAAATAAATAAATATTGAGAGCAATAGTTGAAAAATCCTTGAAAATGAGTTTATAATTTATAGGAACATTTCAGTGATGGGGAAAATGAAGTTAAGTACAGTTAGCTCTTTTGGTTCATAGACCAAGGAACTGATTGAAGACTTTAGAAGAATGAAACTAGAGGTCCATTCCAACAGATGGAAATAAGATACAAGTGCCTCAGGACTCACACCACCAGATTCAGCAACAATAGGTTTTTGAACACTAAATTCACTACATTACCTGCCCTTCCATTGAGATGTTCCCACAACCAATCATCTCACTTTAAGGATTATCTCATTATCTCATATTCTTCTTATTTATTGCTATTTACTTACATTTGCATCGTTGTCTTCTGGTTGATCTTCCATTTTAAGCTGGCACTACAGACGGTTAAGTGACAGCTTACTGATGGTTTTCCAAAGCAAGAAACTTGACTAAAACCGCAAACAGTGAAGAGGTGAGTAAAGGTGAGGCTGATCCAAGGGTAGAGACGTGCGAGTACAAGATCGATGTCAAGGCATGTTCCAGAAGTTGAGGAGAAATGCGGAAGTTAGAACTTGGAGCTGAAGTTGGAGCAAGAGCAATGGAGAAAAATTGAAGCAGAGTTGTTTTGGAGCTCATTCACCTCATCCAAGTATGCTGCAGAAAAATGAAACTCAGTGTTGTACATTGTGACATATGCACTGATAACAAAATTTACTTTGAACTTTGGAATGACTCATGGACCTTCAGTTTCCTCCTGCTGAAGTCAATAATCAGCTTCATAGTCTTGCTGACACTGAGAAAGAGGGTGGTGTTGTGCACCACTCAGCCTGATATTCAATCTTCCTCCTTTTATGCTGATTTGTCACCACCATCGATTCAGCCTATGACAGTGGAGTCGTCAGCAAATTTAAATATTGCATTGAAGCTGTGCTTAGCCACACAGCCATAAGTGTAAAGTGAGTAGATCAGTGGGTTAAACACAGACTTGTGGCACACCTGTCAGTGGATTAGCTATTTTGAAAGATACAACTGTCAGAGTCTACACTTGCATAACCCAGTAAAATATTTTCAGATTTAGTTTTTCCCTGCATACTATCTGTCACAATTGCCCTTTTATCATGACATAATAAATACAGGAAACCAGCAGTATACCATTTAGATTTTTTTTAAAGGTACATTTAATCCAAAACACATACCTCGATTAGTTTCAGGTAGCTACAATATGAAACATTGACAAAGTATTCAAATAGTTGATAAAATATTGTACTCAAGATGGATCACACATATACAATGCCAATAAAAAGTATTCATCTCCCCCTTCCCCGCAACCAACCTCCCGTAAGTTTTCATGTTTTATTGTTTTATAACATCGAATCACAGTGGATACGATAGATATAATTTGGCTTTTTTTTTGACACAGATTAACAGAAAAAAAGACTTTCATGTTAAAGTGAAAACAGATAGACAAAATGATTTAAATTTATTACAAATATAAAACAAAATAATTGAATGTACAAATATTCATCCCCTTTAAAATGACACACCAAATTATCACTGGTGCAGCCAACTGGTTTTAGAAGTCACATAATTAGTTAAATAGAGATCACCATGTGCAGTCAATGTGTTTCAGTTGATTGTAGTAAAAATACATTCGTATCTGGAAGGTCCAACTGCTGGCGAGTCCAGGCAAAAACTACACCAAGGTGACAAAAAAATACTCTAAGCAACTCCTCGAAAAGGTTATTGAAAAGCAAGAGTCAGGAGATGGATACAAGAAACTTTCCAAGTCACTGAATATCCCTTGGAGTACAGGTAAGTCAATCATCAAGAAACGGAAAGAATATGGCACAGCTGTAAATCTGCCGAGAGCAGGCCATCCTCACAAACTGAGCAACTGTGGAAGAAGGGGACTATGAGGGAGGCCACCAAGAGACCTATAACTACTCTAGGGGAGTTACAAGCTCCAGTGGCTGAGAGGGGAAAGGCTGCACATACAACAACTGTTGCCTGGGTGCTTCACCAGTCACAGCTTTATGGGACAGTGGTAAAGAAAAAGCACCTCTTGAAAGAAAACTCACGTGAAATCTTAGCTAGAGTTTGCCAGAAGGCATATGCTCTTCAGTCAGCTGGAAGAATTTTGGTTCTAGGGTCTGATGCAACCGAATTTGAGCTTTTTGACCATCAGACCAAACACTATGTTTGGCATAAGCCAAACACCGCACATCAAAAACACACTATCCCTACCGTGAAGAGCAGTGGCAGCTGCATCACGTTGTAGGATGCTTCACTGTAGCCGGCCCTGGAAGGCTTATGAAGGTAGAGGGTAAAATGAATACAGCAAAATAGTGAAATCCTGGAGAAAACTTGATGCAGTCTGCAAGAGAACTGCAACTTGGAAGATTTGTTTTCTAGCAGGACAATGACCCCAAACATAAAGCCATAGCTACACAGGAATGGATTAAAAAAAGTTAATATCCTGGAGTGGCCAGGTCAGAGTCCAAATCTCAATCCAATTGAGAATTTGTGGCAGGACTTGAAAAAGGCTGTTCACTCACAATCATCATGCAATGTGACAGAGCTTCAGCAGTTTTGTAAAGAAGAATGGAGGGAGGGGGAATTGCAGTGCCCAGATGTGTAGAGCTGAAAGAAACCTATCCACACAGACTCAAGACTGTAATTGCTGTCAAAGATACATCTACTAAATACAGCACTAACTTGAAGGGGGTGAATAATTGTGCAATCAATTATTGCTTTATATTTGCAATTAATTTAGATCACTGTGTGACCCGTTTTCACTTTGACACGAAAGAGTCTCTTTCTGCTGATCAGTGTGAAAAAAGCCAAATTAAATCCACTGTGATTCAATGTTGATAAACAATAAATCATGAAAACCTTCAAGAGAGTAAATATTTTTCTTTTGTAGGCGCTGTGTAATAAATCATGTGCCATGTTGTATGTGGCCAATCATGGTCTTCCATTTGTCTCTAATCTGAGAAGTTCTAATCAGTTCTTCAAAATTTTTGCCCATCCATCCCTTGATGGAACTCATGAACGTTGCAGTTGACAGCGCTCGACTTTTTCTTCCATCAACTTTTCCCCATCACTGCAAGATGTTCAAGCTTCTCTTTCCTCAGTGCATACGTATCCTTGATGAAATTCTCTCTTTTTATTCCAGCTTTTCACAACACTTCCTCATTTGTTACTTTATCCTTCCATATTTTTATCATTCTTAAAAACCACAACTCTGCAGCTTCGAGTCTTCCCTCATTTTGCTTTAATATTGTCCAACATTCACTTCCACATGTTAGTGCAGAATGAATGCAGCACTGCAACACTGAGTTTTGTGCCCATATAAATGGCATTCTTCAGTACCTCACTCAAACGTGCATTTAACAATCCCAATCCTAATTTCCAACATCAGTCCTACTGGGAGATGTTATCGTGCTCCCCTAAGTAATTGAACTTGCATCACAAAAATCACAGGAGGAACTCGGTCAGTTAGGCAGCATTTGGACTGTCCTGATGAAGGGTCTTGACCAAAAATGCCCACTGTCCATTACACTCCAAAGATGCGGCCAGTTCAAGTTCCACCGATGCTTTATGTTGCTTTAAAATTCCAACATCTGCACACCCATATTTAACACTCACTAATAATTGTCTATGTCAAAAAGTTAGAAATTTAGTGCAAATTATATTTCAAGTCCAACAAGCACAAAATACAATCAACTGGCTACATGAATAAGTTTTATCAACAAGCATCTACTATAGAAAATAACAAATCACATTGAAAAGATAAACCTGCTGCCAAAGAGTTAGGGAATTTCAGTCTGGGGCATCATTCTATCACACTACTAACTAGTGCTTCTTGCAATTAACAGAATACATCTGGGTGTACTGAACAGTATTTCTCAGATCAAAATTTAAACTGACCTTGTTCACTACAAGATATACCCAAAATGTGAAGCTGACTATACTAGGAAAAAGAACATTCACAATTCAAAATTATTGGCAATTCTACAGAAAACTAAAGAATAGCTAAATTGCAATGTTCTTTCATTTTATATCAAGAACATTTTTTTTTACAACATCAAAACATGCAGTTCTAATTATTTTATCATAGTGACTTTCCAATAGCCTTAAGGCCAGATGAAAAAATTTTCAAATCAATCCCCTCTCCATTTAGTAGTAACATTTATATTTACAACTTATGCAGCACATCGAGATTTTTCATAATGCAAATCCGGAACAGAATTTGTTTTATGTTGTATTTTGCTTTTGTACTTATTTAATTTTTCAATCAAATTCCATAAGAGCAAATTTTTGGCTGCAATTTGCAAATACTATAACAGCAAATTTCCATTATCCAAACAGCCATTATGTAAAGGTACACTCTTTTTTTTAGGGCAACACGGTACTAGAGCTCATAGCACCATATATCTAGTTTTATTCCTGACCTGAGGAGCTGCCTGGATAGAGTTTGAACATGTTTCCCATGTCAACTTGTATTTCCTACATGCATTTGTTCCCCAACATCCTAAAGATGCACAGGTTAGCTAGTTAATTAACTACTGCAAATTGCCAAGTAGGTGACTGGAAAAATATGAGGGCAAGTGATGAGAATATAGGGGAATAAAAAAATGGGATTAATGCAAATAGAAGGATGATGGTCAGCACTGACTTGATGGCAACAGGGTCTCAGATGTCAACTGCCATCTTTACAGATAACATTATCCAAGTAACACTGGCACATCTGGGACTTGAGATTTCTGGTATTTAAACACACAAATCCAATCTTCCATTACCTCCCAATGGAATTTTGCATGTTATTTACATATTCACTCCTGGTATAAACAATGAATACTTGTCTAGAGGAAATGTTGGTACACTTACTACTGAGAATCCAAAGGTGAATTTCACACAAGTCAGATAGGTTTTGGAAAATAGAATCTATGGGAAAAGATTGACTCTTTCAGGTAGGCTGCTTCTTCAGATTTTGCATCGTCTCTAATGTGTCAAGATGTTCACCTGCCATCAATACAATCTAAAGCACCACCCTACCCAGTATTCCTTTATTTCAGGGTAACATCTATGGAAAGGGCAGGCAAGTTGTCCTGAAAAGTCTCGAGCAGAAACTAAGATCGAATTGCTAACCCACTTTTGATGGCTTTGACATAGGAGAAATTGCTGGAGAAAAGGAGGAAGTGAGGAAAAAAACCCTTGCTTTCCTGGGATGAAGCAGTCTTATAGGGAAAGGTCAAGGAAACACATTCATACATTCAGAAAAGCAAGGTGTGATGTTATTAAAATATAAGATCTAATGGGGTTGATACAGTAAATAGGGCAAGAGCATCACCTCAATTGTTGAATCCAAAAGTGAATGGTAGCTATCCAGATAAACAGATAACCATGATGCAGAGTTGAGCCGTTTTTCTTACCAGATTGTAAACCTGTGAAATTTTTCAGTTCCTAGATATGGGATGCACCACCATACCCAAGGGAAAATATTGTATAGGAGTGGAGTTGAGGCTAATGATCAAAGCAATTCTCTGTGTTGAACGTTTCTATAATTTTTTGAATATGGCTTCTACAATCCCCTGCATTCTTAAACTGAACTGTCAAATCTGAGAAGAAACCTGAGAAAGCATTACAGTTGATCAGACAGCAAGAAATACAGTAGATTATTTAGGCCATTGGTTAAGCCACTTATTTAGGACAACTCTAAAAGACCAAAAACTAATAGAGAAAATAACTGAGATTTTCTTCAACATACACAAAAGGCTGGTGGAACACAGCAGGCCAGGCAGCATCTATAAGGAGAAGCACTGTCGATGTTTCGGGCCGAGATCCTTCGTCAGGACTAACTGAAAAGAAAGATAGTAAGAGATTTGAAAGTAGTGGGGGGAGGGGGAAATGTGAAATGATAGGAGAAGACCGGTGGGGATGGGATGAAGCTAAGAGCTGGAAAGGTGATTGGAGAAAGAAGGGGTGGGGGAAAGATAGTAAGAGATTTGAATGTAGTGGGGGGGGTGGGGAGGGAGAAATGCAATATGATAGGAGAAGACCGGCGGGAGTGGGGAGATGAAGAACAGGCATGAACATTGACTTCTCTAACTTCTGTTAATGCCCCTCCTCCCCTTCTTACCCCATCCCTGACATATTTAGTTGTTTTTTTTTCTCTCTCTCTCTGCCCATCACTCTGCCTGTTCTCCATCTCCCTCTGGTGCTCCCCCATCCCCACCCCTTCTTTCTCCAATCACCTTTCCAGCTCTTAGCTTCATCCCATCCCCTCCGGTCTTCTCCTATCATTTCACATTTCCCCCTCCCCCCACTACTTTCAAATCTCTTACTATCTTTCCTTTCAGTTAGTCCTGACAAAGGGTCTCGGCCCGAAACGTCGACAGTGCTTCTCCTTATAGATGCTGCCTGGCCTGCTGTGTTCCACCAGCATTTTGTGTGTGTGTTGTTTGAATTTCCAGCATCTGCAGATTTCCTTGTGTTTGCTCTTGAGATTTCCTTCAGTTATTTGGGACACTACGCTGGTTAATTGAGACAGGAAACGGTCAGTCTGGCCGTTGGACACTACACTGTGCTAGGAACAAACAGCTGCACATGCTTGTGTTATCCAGTGATTTTTGATGATTGTTTTTTTTAAATTTGACTTTCAAAAGATTTTTTGAGACAGTTGCCAAAATGGCATCAAAATATCTGACACTAGCCAAAAAAAAAATTACCCTACTAGACCAAATTAAAAGACATCTATCTGTCTAGCATTACTTATCAGCTGCAGAGATAACTGGAGTGCCAAAATCTACAATTGCATGCATGATATATCAGCAAGATGGGATGAACATCAGGGAACAATCTAGAAATAAAAGTGTGAATGCAAGGATCCAGATGCTGAAGAGGTCCTCATTTAATTGTTTTCCATTGCAACTGCACAAGGTGTTCATGTCAGTGGACCAATGTTGGAAAAACAAGTCAGAGGAGCTAAGAAACTGGGTCATGAAGATTTTAAAGCAACAGATGTTGGTTGTCTTGATTAAAATGTAGGAACCACGTTAAATTCAAGAAAGCACACAGCAAGAAAGGTAATGCTGATGCTGTAAGTACAGAAACATGGAAATCTAAAACTCCCCAACTTGCTTCAAAACAATTTGTGCAGATAACGTCTACAATGTGGATGAAATAGGTCTTTTTTACTGCACCATGCCGGACAGCTCCCTTTGCTACATACAGGTTCGAAGCAATAAATTGCATAACTGTGTTGTGCTTAAATATGTCAGGAATTGACAAAAAGAAATAGTTGGTAATTGGGAAGTGTTAAACCTCAATGCCTTAAGAGGCTGAGAATGGATAGCTTACCAATTCAGTACTATGCTAATAAGAATGTGTGGATGACTTCCAAAGTTCTTAAGAAATGACTGATGAATTGAGATATGGAGCTACAGAGGAAATCAAGCAAAATTCTTCTGCTTTTTTCCCCTACATTGATCCACTGACATGCATATTTCATCCAGTTGCAATAACTGACAACTGTGTAGCACACCATAATGTAGAATAGTTGAGAAACAACCAGCTGGAATTTCTGCCTGCCAATACAACATCCTTAGTGCAGCCAATTGATATGAGAATCAGGAAATTGTTGGATTTTGACATTTCTTAATACAGGATTGCAATGAAAGTAGTCCATTATCTGCACTAGGTGTCTGGAATGAATTTGTTAATTTACAGTCAATTAAAAGATCACAGCAGTGAACTGTCAATGATTCTTCCATCAGTAACTATTATTTAGCAACACTGGTAGTGTTCTAATTTGTTCTGCATTTTATTTAAATACATATTTTACTCAAACGGTAGTTTTTTAAAATAGTTTTTTTAACTATTTCCATGAAACTCCGGATAATTTCAACAACTGCTTAATTGAGCGCACTGGTCCTAATTAACCAGGATCCACTATCTACACCGTTTATATGTGATGCCACTGTAGTCTGTAAGAAAACTCTTGTTCACTTTCAGTGCACAGTTTTCTACAACACCAACTGAGAGCTACAGAAATTGTGTTCCAAAATTTCAATTATATTCTAGTTCAACTTTAAAGGTTTGTTTTTAAAAAACATTTTACAATGCTGATTGTACAATCAAGATTTTTAGGGAATTCCAGGTTGGTGATATGGCTTTAAATTGGCCATGATTCTTCAGTTATGACAGTGAAGCAACTAGCAGCCACTGACTACTGTATAGAAAAGCAACATCAGTATATAATTGCAAGAAAAGGTTTGTGAATCCTTTGCAATGACATGGTTTTCTGCATTACTCATTAAATGTAGTCTGATTGAATTGAATTGAATTGACTTTATTACTTACATTCTTCACATACATGAGTAAAAATCTTTACATTATGTCTCCATCTAAATGTGCAATTTTCAGATCTTCATCTAAGTCAGAACAGACAAGCACAATCTACCTAAACTAATAACACAAACAATTGTACTTTTCATGTCATTACTGAACAGGTTGTTGAATCATTCACAGAACAGGCTGGAAAAAGTATACTTAATAATTGGTAAACCTCCTTTAGCAGCAATAACCTCCAAACGTTTCCTGAAGCTGTTGATCAACCTTACACAATGCTGAGAAGGAATTTTAGACCATTCCTTAATACAAAACTGTTTTGGTTCCTCAGTATTTCTGAGATACCTTGCATGAACGGCCCTCTTCAGGTTGTGCCACAGCATCTCAATTGAGGTTACGGTCTGGACTCTGACTTGGCCATTCCAAAACATGAATTTTGTTTTTTTCCTTTTAAAACAACTCTGTTGTTGATTTACAAAGGAAACACGAGGAAATCTGCAGATGCTAGAAATTTGAATAACACACACAAAGTGCTGGTAGAACACAGCAGGCCAGGCAGCACCTATAGAAAGAAGCACTGTCAATGTTTCGGGCCGACTCGCTTTGTCAGGACAGCCTCCTGACAAAGGGTCTCGGCCCAAAATGTCAACAGTGCTTCCTCCTATAGATTCTGCCTGGCCTGCTGTGTTCCACCAGCACTTCCTGTGTGTTGTTGATTTACTCTTGTTTTCCAGATCATTGCCTGTTGAATCATCCAACTTCAGGTGATGGACTGCTACCCTGACATTCTCCTGCAAAATGTCTTGATACGATTTTGAATTCATTGTTCCCTCAACCATTGCAAGCCATCCAGGCCCTGAGGCAGCAAAGCAGCCAAAACCACGATGCTCCTTTCACTATGCTTCACAGATGGGATGAGGTATTGGCATAAGTGTGCAGAGCCCTTTTTCCTCCAAACATAGTGCGCATTTCTGCCAAAAAGTTCCATTTCTGTCTCACCTGTCCACAGAACATTGTTGCAAAGGAGATGTGGAACATCCAGGTGGTCTTTTGCAAATTTGAGATGTCCAACAATGTTTTCTTGGAAAGCAGTGGTTTCCTCCATGGTGTCCTTCCAGGAACACAATTTTGTTTTTTGGTGTTTTTTTTATAGGGTACACAGACAGAGACTTGAGCAAGTTGAAGACTTCTGCAGGTCTTCTGCTGTTACCCTTGGGTTTTTTTTCACCTCCTTCAGCATTGCACGTTGTGCTGTTGGTGTGATCTTTTCAGGACACCCACTCCTAGGGAGAGAAGCAATAGTACTAAGTTTCCTCCATTTGTAGACAATTTTTCTTAAGGTGGACTGAACACTTCTTAGGTCTTTAGGAATGATTCTGTAGCCTTTTTCAGCTTCATGCATCTCCTCAATTCTTCCTCCAAGGTCCCTTGAAAGTTATTTTGATTGAGGTATGGTGTACATAAACAGATCTTTCTTGAGAAGAGCAGGCTCTGTCAGTAACCTGACTTTATGTGTCTTTCTTATAGGGCAGGGCACCTCTACAACTCTCACCTGCAATCTCATCTCATTGATTAGAACACTCGACTCTAGATAGCTTTTGTAGAAGGCATTAACCCCAGAGGTTCATATACTTTTTTTGAACCTGCAGTGTCATTGTTTAAATGGTGTACTCAATATTGATGATAAGTACAATTGTTTGCATTATTAGTTTAGGCAGAATGGATTATTGTGACTTAGATGACGATCAGACCGCATTTTATGAGTAATTAATGAAGAAAACCAGGTAATTGCTAAGGGTTCACAAACTGTTTCTTTCATCTGATATGTGATCTAATTATATATAAAGAATGAATGTAGAATTGTAGATGTCTTTAAATGTTCACCTACTGCCGAAACAGGTCTGTGGTAGATACCATTTCCCTAGCCCTAAATTCATCTCTAGAACATCTGGACAGTAAAGAACCAACATTAGACTGTTTATTGACTACAGATCCACCTTAAATGCTATAATTACAAGCAAATACATCACCAAACTCTGAGACCTGGAAGTCAACATCTCCCACTGAAGCTCGATCCTTGACTTCCTAACCAAAAGCCCGCAATCAGTGAGAACAGGCAGCAACACCTCTGCTATCATTATTCTCAATGCTGTGTGTTATTAGTTTAAATGGATTCTGTTTGTCTATTATTGTCACTTAGATGAAGATCAGTTCACATTTTTCAGAAAACCAGGTAATTGCAAAGTGTTATCAAACTTCCTTGCAACTGTAGCTGCACACCAATAACGTAATGAAGAAAAAAAGTTGTTATCAATGATTCACTGGCTATTGTTTGTCGCCAACTCTAACAGAATGATTTTAAATAATGATCTTTAAATAGATATGAGTTAGCTATGATGCAAAGTATCATGAATGTATTACATCTAAAACTTTTGGATTCAAAATAAAAATCTTCATATTACAACTGGAGTCTTAATGTGAACATGCTGATTTTACAATCTTATGGCACAGCTTACAAGTTTGGAATAACTAAACTATTAACATTTAACCAGAGGAAAAGAATGATGAATGGTTGAGTCAAGCGACAAGCAGAAATGAAATACTGTTATCCTAAGAAGTGGAGGAAATAAGTCAATGAAATCGAATATCTTCTCATTATCAATAAACATATTATTTGCTCTTTCCTGGAAGCTGGTCATTCAAAAATGGTATCTTTCGGGTAGAAAAGACAGAGAATCCAACTATACTCCTAAACATACACAATGTCAAGGAATACAATTTAAGCACCAGAAAACACAACAAACTGAAGAGGTGACAAACAGCTCAATCAATTATAGAAGCATTTTAGGGGCCAGTACAAATATAAAATGAACAACCCAAAATAAATTATGCACGTTTTTCCTCCATATCTAACTCTCAGCATAAACAATCTCACACATGCTGTTCATCATTTGGAGAAGGAAACTACTAGATAAGAATAGGAGTTATCTAATTATATTCTGTTAGGATGCTCTCCACAAAACATCTGTACAAATTTGCCTGAGTCTTTGGTGATGTACCAAGTCTACTCAAACCCTTAATGAAATATAGCTGCTGCTGTATCTTCTTTGAAATTGCATAACTATGCAAGACCCAGGAAAGATCTTCAGGGATGCTGACATCCAGGAATTTGAAACAGCTCGTACTTCTTTGCACTGCTGATTCCTTGGACCCATGGGAATTCCCAACTTCCTTTTCCTGAAGTCCACAATCAATTCCTTGGTCTCACTGATGTTGGGTGCAAGTGGCTGTTGCTACACCAATCAGCTGATCTACGCATCACACCTGTCTGCCTCCCTGTCACCATCTGAAATTCTGCCTATATTTATCTCATCAGCAAATTTATAAATAGCGCTTGACCAGAGTCCAAATGTCAGCAACCCATGCACCTCTGTGCAGGAAGACCACGATACGGTATCTGGAAATAGAAAGATCACTGCAGTGGGGGGGGGGGGGGGGGGGGGGGGGGGAAGAGAAGAAAGAGGGAGAAATCACTAGCAAAAATTATTTTGCCAGGTGGAGTAATTAGAGGAGTTAAGAGACAAGAATCTGGAGCAAAACAAAAATACAGGGGAACCTCAATGGCTCAACCAGCAACAGTGGAGGCTAAGTAACATTCAACATCGAATTGAGACTCAGTATCAGGACTGAAGCAGGTCTTGATTATCCCTTGGACGCAGATACTGCTGGACCCAGAGTTCAAGTTTGATTTCTCAATCCTTAAGACGATAAGACATTGCAGTAAAATAGGCCACTTAGCTATTGAGTCTGCTCTGTCATTCCACCATGGCTGATTTATTAACCGTCTGAATCCCATTCTCCTGCCTTCTCCCCATAAGCTTTGATGCCCTTACTAATTAAGAAACTAATCGACCTCCACTTTAAATAATGACGGCCTCCATAGCTTTTTGTGGCAATCAATTCCACAGATTCACCACCTTTTGGCTAAAGAAATTCCACATCTCTGTTGAAAAGTGATATATCGTGTGGATTAAATGAACATACAGTGATGCAAATAAAGAGATGGGCATTTAATAAATTCTCATTGTAGGACCATCAATTTTAAGAACTCAGGATTTCAAACAAAGAACATCCTGGATATAGAGTGGTTCAATTAATCACAAATTTAACATCACCATTGGTTTGTTTATTTAAACTGGTGCAACACTAAACAAAACTCTGCATTTTTCAAATTATATCATTTCATTATTACAGAACTGGAACTTCACACAAATGAACAACCTAAAGCAGGGATGGCCAACCTATGGCGCATGCACCAAAAGTGGTGCACTGCACCCCAGTGAAGAGAATAAAAAAGTAAGCCTACTCATGCAAAAAGTATTAACTAAAAACCGATTTGTAGAGAAAAAAAAATCTATAACAGGAATTCAAGTAGCTTAGAGCTAGAAATGGGTTTTATTGAGAATAAATCTAAAACTTAACAATTATTTTTAGCGATTTTATTATTTTGTGCACATCTTTTGGCGAATGTTATCTTTTTTCACATTAATCTGTTTTCAATTAAAAAAATTTTTCAATAAGTCAAACTAGGAAAAAAAGGACTTTTGTTCTGCAGTTGTTCCCTAACTGTTCAATACGCGCTTGATAGCTGTTTGATCCTGAGGCGCTAGGCTTCTGCAGCAGCGGTGCATTGCAGGTTTTTGCCAGTCAGTTTACAATTGACACTCGTGCACTATGGAGTTGTGCTTTGTTTGTCCTTTGTAAACATTTGTAGTGTTGTACTTTTTTGAATATTAAGCCTTGATTTTACATTCAGTTACCCATCACAGTGCAAAAGAAAATGAGCAAAAGAAAATTAGAAAGTGATAGTAAGCATGAATTCAATGAACAGTGGGAAAGTGAGTTCTTATTTATGGCGGGTCTGTCAGGAAAACCATTGTGCATTGTTTGTGAAAACACTTTCTCACATAATAGAAGATATGATCTTAATATACACTATAAAGCACAACAACAGACTGAAATAGAAGGAAAACTGAAGCTAGTGCTTGGGTCTGAGTTACAGAAAGAATTTGTGATTAAGAAAAATCAAAAGATGACAAAATATATTTGTTAAAAGTCTCAGTAAGGCAAGTAATGTTCATCTTGTTTTTATATTAAATCAATATACCATGTAAAATGCTAAATATGTCCATATTAGCATACTTATACAAGAATTGAATGAGGGTACAAGAGTTGTATGGCACATCTGAACTCATGCATGAAAATATTGACGCACGGAATGTAAAAGGTTGGCCACCCCTGACCTAAAGTTAAAGTTATATATGTCATTGTTACTATGGGCTGCAAACTAGCTATTCCTGGTATAAAAGCATTCCATGTAAAATCTAGATTTCTCCTACTCATTAAATGATTTCAGAACAGAGATCAGGAAATGTCACCAAACAATAAAAAAAATTAGCACTGATCTAAATGTGTAGCATTCTAAGTTCAAGGGTTTGAATGCCACATTGATACTCCTAAACTGAAAAGCTTGCCAATACAAGTGGCAGGTGTGTTAAATGTGTGAAGCAACTAGAAAAATTGATTTTGCAAGGCAATCGACAATCACATCCACAAATGGGACAACACCAATTAATCTTATCCAACAATTGAACAAACTGTAAAACTTTTAAAATATGCATATACAAAAGTAAACAATGCATTTATAGCTAGGTGCATCCAAAATCTGAACAAGGCAGAAATAAACGTAGTAACTATATAAATTTAGTTGGCTCCATCTTGGGTACTGGCTTACAAAGTACCCAGGACTTCAAGGAGTGGTGGCAGTAAGATAGCATCCATTATTAAGGAACCCCAGCACCCAGAGCATGCCCTTTTCTCATTGTTAACATCAGGCGGAGGTACAGAAGCCTGAAGGGACACATCCAGTGATTCAGGAACAGTTTTTTCCCCTCTGCCATCCAATTCCCAAATTGATGTTGAACCCATGAAAACCACTTCACTCAAAATTATACTATTTGTTTTTGCATGATTTTTAATCTATTCAATATGCATGCACTGTAATTGACTTACTTATTTTTACCTTTTTGCTTCTATATTATGTATTGCATTGAACTGCTGCTAAGTTAACAAATATCACGACACATGCCAGTGATAAACCCGATTCTGATATTCTAAAGCAAGTCCTATACACATGAAATTCAATTTCTAAACAATGCTCCTAACATTAATCTGAATTTTTAAAGTATTTCCACAAACAGCTGCAACATGCTCTTTAAAAAAATCTGCGAAGAGTACGAATCAGGGTGGAATAGGGTTAAAATAAGGTCGAACGACATTAAATTGTGTTCATTTTAACATGACATCCCCTTTGTTTTATATACCCAATACACTAGTGGTCACCAACCTTTTTGAGCCCAAGATCTCCTACCTCGGCCTTAGTAAAAGGCAAAATCGACCCCACATCAATTAGTTACACGCATGCGCACCAGGACAGAAAACACAGGAAGTAAAACCCCGCAACCCGGAAGTAGAAATGATATATAAACACCAGGGATACCCACCCTTTTTTTGCACCACGGAACAGTTTAATAGTGATAATATTCTTGCGGACCGGCCGACGGGGGCGGGGGGGGTGTTAAACAGTACCGGAATACAGCGATACTCGAAACAGGTTCCTTATGTCCAGTCTATTCTAGTTTTCGTGGCTCTCATCTTCTGTCCCACTTACCCACGTTTCTTCCGCTGAGAAAACTCAGTGGGTTCGTCTTTAAGTGCTGGGTGCTTAGAGTCAGGGTACTGAAGCAGTTTTGAGACATTGTCTCATTAGACAGCCTCCGGGCCTGAACTCAGTCCCCCACCCACCCGCCACCAGACAACTTGGCCAGTGCGGCTGGTCGTGGGTGGAGTGAGAGGACAAGGTTAGGGCCAGAGGTCCCCGTACCGGGGCTGCGGCGGTCACAGTCTGGAGAGCACGGCCAACCGAGCGGCCCACCCGCCCCCCTTGTAGGATCTATCGGTCGACAAATGTTTGTTTCAGTAGATCGCAGCGCGGTAGCTGCTCTGATACTTACGAAACGCTGAGTCCGAATTAGGTCGTCTGCGAATATTTTAGCACCGGGTTCCCCACGAACATTCGGTGTGCTAAACAGGTTCAAAGGCAGTGCTCCAGACCAGTAGTGACGGCACTTCCCACCAGCCGCCCGAGGGCAACCGGTGATCCCTGGCCCGAGGGTATCACTGCGTTTAGTCGCCTGATGTCTTTGCGTGGGTTCAAGTTCAACAGTGGGCTGACAGGGAATAAGGAAAAGTGCAGCTGACTCATAGTATTTCCTCACGGCCCTGTGGTTGGGGACTAGTGAATTACACTGTGTAGTGTGGGAGAGCTATACGCATGCGTACTGGACAGAAAGAACGGAACTAAAACCCCGCAACCCGGAAACAATCTCTCAATAGTATTTGTCTATTTATTTTTCTTTTTCTTTCTTTTTTTTCGGGATCAACTGGGAAAGTCTCAAAGATCGACTAGTTGATCACGATTGACGGGTTGGCGACCACTACAGTACACTCAGAAGTGGAACTTCAGAATCCAATTGACACTTATTTGTGATTTCTGCAATTCTAAATTCTGCATTATCTCAGCTAAACACACACAATAACATTATACCTTAGTCACACATTTCCACCTTGCATTCTAATTTAGAAGTTGCAACGTGAGCTATCGAAATAAAAACAGTGGATATAAAGGCACTGTAGTAAGTATCTAAAGGAAGTTAGCTGTACTTATTGTCAAATGCAAAAATACATTTATACATGGGTAGAATGAAAGACCTATAGAAGCAAAGGCACATAATATCAAAGACAACATTCAAAAGAAAAATTTTTTAAATTATACAAAATACAAGAACCTAATTAGAACAGAAAAGAAAAAAGTCATTGGAGTGCAACATTAACAGCTTTAAGTTCCTTGGCATCCACATCACCGAGGACCTCACGTGGTCTACACACACCAGCTATGCGGTGAAAAAGGCACAACAGTGCCTCTTTCACCTCAGATGGTTGAGGAAGTTTGGTATGGGCCCCCAATTCCTAAGAACTTTCTACAGGGGCACAATTGAGAGTATCCTGACTGGTTGCAGCACTGCCTGGTATGGGAAATGTACTTCCCTCAATTGCGGGACAGCCCAGCACATCTGTAGTTGTGAACTTCCCATGATTCAGGACATATACAGAGACAGGTGAGTAAAAAGGGCCCGAAGGATCATTGGGACCCGAGTCACCCCAACCACAATCTATTCCAACTGCTACCATCCGGGAAGCAGTACCACAGCATAAAAGCCAAGACCAACAGGCTCCAAAACAGCTTCTTCCACCAGGCCATCAGACTGATTAACTCACACTGATTTGAGTGTATTCCTATGTTACATTGACTGTTCTATTTATTATAAATTACTATGATTGCACATTGAGATGGAAGCGTAACTTCAGATGCAAGAAATAAAATCAATTCAAAACACTGGTGGAACGCAGCAGGCCAGACAGCATCAATAGGAAGAAGCACAGTCGACATTTCAGGCCGAGACCCTTCGTCAGGACAGCCTCCTGACGAAGGGTCTCGGCCCGAAACGTCGACTGTGCTTCTTCCTATTGATGCTGCCTGGCCTGCTGCATTCCACCAGCATTTTGTGTGTGTTGTTTGAATTTCCAGCATCTGCAGATTTTCTTGTGTTTCAATTCAATCATTATAGTACAGCAACATGGAAGACAATCTTATGAATCCTTTAAAAGTTAAAGTGGGCTCAGGCACTGCTCAATGTTAGAATTCGGTAAGTTTTCAATCCAGCATATAAACTACACTGTTGCAGGTTTTGAGGAAAAGGTTGTTTACCCAAATAATAGTTCAACACTGCCTACAATTCATTTAATTATTCACAGAGATTGGTTTGCTTGGTGTGACAGTATTTAATGCTGCCCTAACCATTCTCAAAGTATTTGTGAAAATTCTCCCTTTGTGCCCTTAGATAAGCAATTCTAAGAAACTGATTCATTGATGGAGAAAGAATGGCCCTTTATGCCAACATCTGCATGTTGCGTAAATTTGAGACTGTGGTGTTGCTATATGTCCAATATCTGTACCCTTCTTAATAGCAGAGTTTCCAGATTTGCTATCCAAGTTTCAACATTTCAGTTAAATGCACACTTGTGGCAGAATACAAATTGCGACCATGGTGCACACCAAGCAAAGAATTTAGTATTTTAAAACATATAAATCTACAGCACATTACAGGCCTTTCAGCCCACAATATTGTGCCAACCACGTAACCTACTCCGGAATCTGTCTAGAATTACCCTACCTCATGGCCCTCATGTAAGAGACCCTATTGTATCTGTCTCTACCACTGTTGACGGCAGTGCATTCCACACACCCACCTGTGTGTGTAAAACTTAACTCTGACATCCCCTTTGTACCTACTTCCAAGCACTTTAAAACTATGCCCCCTTGTGTTAGCCATTTCAGCCCTGGGAAAAAGCCTCTGGCCATGATCAATTTAAAAGAGATGGAAATGTACTTATCAAGCAAATTGTATTGTTCAGAATGATAACCTTCTTGGACATTGCTGGCGATGCAGTCATCCAGAAAAGTGAACAGTATGCATCCATTTACATCCCTTGGAGGTTAAAAACACTCAAGAGCCAAGAAGCAAGCATGTTCCCACAATATAGCAAGCAGTTTACATATTTGAGCTAGTTCAGTGAAGTGTCAGATCACCAAGATGTTGGCAGGACAATACGTCAATGGTAATACCAATGGAGTGACAGAACTCTTGATGGCCATTGCCAGATACTTGTTTAGCACCAATCACTTCTACTGGGTCTAATACTACGTACTACTCATTTGAAAGAAATTTCTTTCCCACTTCAATTCACTTTCAAATTTATTTGGTCCAATTAATACCACTGTCACCTCACATCAGGAACTTATTCTATTTGTTGACATTTTGACCAAGGTTATAACAACATCCAAGGCAAAGCAAGCAATAAAACAATTACTGCTGAGTGAATGATATTCAGTCATACTGCCAGTAACAACTTTGATGTAACTATAGACTAAGGAGTTTGGATTAATTTGTCATTATTTTTGGCATGACTAAATGACAATTTTCCACTGTCATACAGATGTCAGCAGTCTGAATGCATCTGTTTGTTATAGAACACCAGCCTGCAGCACTATGAGCAAATGTTGGTGGAGCACAGACCTTCATCAGATTCAGTACATATTTTGATACTGGTCAAACAGATATCTTTTATAACTGGAATGTTTACTTCGGAACAGACAGCGGTGTTTCTTCTCTTGGCAATTTTGGTTGTTGACGGCTATTATTTCTTTAGCCTAATCTACACCCAATTACTAGACTCTGTGGATAAAAAATAGTTCATAAAGTTTTCTTTCAATCAGTGCTTCTATCAACTGACTGCCATGAGTCATAATGAAAAATAACTGTCTTTGAGCTCTGATTTGATCCAATAGCTGCAACATCATACAATTCTGTACAGCAGTTTCCACTGTTTAACAGGCGTACAATCCACTATTGTCTTTTCCAGTCTGACAGGCCTATTGCCACTCCTAACACTCTTCCTCACTCAAGAATTTGCACAACTTCATAATAGTGGTGGGGAATAGGTCGCATTATCAGCTTCAGCAGATTATAACAAATATACTTGCGCTGCAACTACCCCACACTGTCTCCTGACAGCCCATTGTGGTACTTTGAGAGGTCCAACTTAGCAGAACCTTGGAATCACTCAATTAAAACCATCTGCCATTTAAGAAAAACTTGAAAGTGTCTATTACTTGGACTTATAGTATAGGCAGAGTTTCTCTTGTTGGTGATTGTCCTCAAACCCAAGGTTATTTTTGCATCCATCATAAGATAAAGGATAATTAGGCCGTTTGGCCCATCATGTCCGCTCCGCCATATGGTCCTGACTGATCCATTTTCCTTCTCAGCCCCAATTTCCTGCCTTTTCCCACATGTCCATTCATGCCTTGACTAATTAAGAATCTATCAACTTCTGCCTTAAATATTCCCAATGAATTGGCTTCCACAGTTGCATGTGGCAACAAATTCCAGATTCATCACTCCTTGGCGAAAGAAATTCTTCATCTCCATTCTAAAAGGATGTCCCTCTATTCTGAGGCTGTCTCCTCTGGTCTTAAGACTCCCACACCACATCCACTGTATTGAGACCTTTCAACATTCAATAGGTTTCAATTATGGTTCTGGACATGCCTGTTAAGGTGGGGAAGAGAGTTTGTCATTGAGAAATACAGCACAAAAGCAGGCTCTTCAGCCCAACGTGCTCACGGTGACCATCATTTACACTAATCCTAAATTAATCTTGTTGTTAAAATATGAAACATCTTATAAAGTACCCTCATATCTATTCGGTCACCAGTTTACAAAAACCCATATAACAGCTCTGTACTTCATACGCCACTGAACTTAGTCAACTGTTGAATGGACTCCAGCACCCACTTCCCCAACCAACTGGCACTTTTGCTATTTTCAGTGCTGCTTACATGGTATTCATCTGTTGAACAGAGGTTGAAGTTGCCTATCAGTAGATTTCCTTGCTCATGTTTGGTCTGATCTCATAGGTCCTATTAGGCTCGGAAGATTAATTTTTCCTGACTGCTTCCCCACTAACCCCAAACCTTACGCAGCGCAATTATATCTATGAAGTTTTTCATGCCTTTTCAAGATACCCAAGCATACCATCAGGAGCAGTAATGTCAGGCTTTCCACTGGGAGTCTGTGGGACAGATCATACAATTTAGGGAAGTTCCAAGAATTGAGTCTATAATGTTTTGCAGATTGTGCAAAACTGAGTGGTCTTTGTCAAATGCTATTAGATAGAGCGTGGGCAGATCAAGGTAAAAAAACAAGACAAATGCTTGAAAATGGAATATCTATTGATTTCTTAGTTATCATTCTTGACAACTGATCTTTTATTACAAAAAACTTGCAAAATTTAAAATTTTTCAGCAGCTAACATGAGCAAATAATTTGCCATAGAATTAATCCAGTAACTTAATCATCCTTACTGTCATATTATGCATAATGCAATCTTCAGGAGCAGCAGTGCATACAAGACTAAGAAGGATAATACCCAGACAAAGCTTAGTATTGATAATTGAAACACAATTGACGTGACTGTTCTTGATCAGCTGTAATTGGGGAAAGTAGGTCATTGGTTCGGATCGATCACATGGACCAAGCAACACATTAATTCACTGTAATTTAAATGTTCTGCTTAAGTATCTACCATTTTTTCCTCAGCTAAATCTTCAACATAACCAGCATTGCAGCTAAGGTTTCTCCCTGGTTTTTGGAACTAACTTGGCTTCCAGAGGCGCCTGTTCCCAGCGATCATGCCAGTGCTAGTTGGACGACAGGTTACTAACTGTTTGTGCACATGGCAGCTGAATTTACACAACAATAAACTACTGGGAGATGAATCAACATATAGGAGGGAGATTGAAAATCTTGCTGAGTGGTGCCATCATAACCTCTCATTCAATGTCAGTAAGACCATAGAGATGATTATTGACTTCAGGAGGAAACTGGAGGTCCACAAGCAGGTCCGCGAGGGGATCAGAGGTGGAGAGGGCCAGCAACTTTAAATTCCTGAGTGTTATAATTTCAGAGGATCTGTCCTGGGTCCAGCATGCAAGTGTCATTAAGAAGAAAGCATATCAGCACCTCGACTTTGTTAGAAATTAGTGAAGATTCCGCAAGTCATTGAAAATTTGGACAAATTTCTATAGATGTGTGTGAGATTATATTGACTAGTTGCATCACAGCCTGGTATAGAAACACCAACGCCCTTGAATGGAAAAGCTTACAAAAAGTGGTGGATACGGCCCAGTCCATCACAGGTAAAACCCTCCCCACCATGAGAAGGAAAACAGCATCAAGGAACTCACCATCCAGACCATGCTCTCTTCTCACTGCTGCCTTCAGAAAAGTGGCCTCAGTACCCTCACCACCCAGTTCAAGAACACTTATCATCCTTCGACCATCAGGCTCTTGAACCAAAGGGGACAACTTTATTTGTTCCCCCACACTGAACTGTTCCCCTAACCTATGGACTCAATTTCAAGGACTCTTCGTCTCATGATACAAGTGGCCCCCATTTTCCGAACATTCACTTTACAACATCTCGCTTTTATGAAAGACCTACATTAGTTACCTGTTTTCACTAACCAAAGAGTTTTCGCTTTTATGAAAAAAAGGCAGCACATGCTCCAAGCAGCCAAGCTCCTCCCCAGAACTGCATTCAGCATCAAGCTGCCATAGCTTATACATGTATCTGTGAGCATCTGTGCTTTATCTCGATTTATTTTGCGCATCCATTAGCAAGATGTGTCCTAAGGTATTGGAAAAGCCTAAGAATTCTTAAGGGTGTCACGCCTAGCATAAAACTGGACGTAATTAAGCGTTTTGATCATGGTCAACCAAGTAATGACATTGTCCGCGCATTGAACTTGCCTGCGTCCACCATTCGCACTATTTACCATTCCCATCTGGGAAACAGTACCACAGCATAAAAGCCAGGACCAACAGGCTCCGAAACAGCTTCTTCCACCAGGCCATCAGACTGATTAACTCACACTGATTTGAGTGTATTCCTATGTTACATTGACTGTTCTATTATAAATTACTATGATTGCACATTGAGATGGAAGCGTAACTTCAGATGCAAGAAATAAAATCTTGATTCAAGAGAAGGAATCTTGAAAGCTGCTGATTTTACTATTGGTTCTGCTCGTAGCAAAGTGGTCTCTTTTAGTCTGCTAGGAACTTTTTGCAGCTTCATAGTTTAACGTTTATTGGAAAGTGGGCTTCAGCTGATACTGAAGCTGCCGAAAATTTCCAGCAGAACTGAAGAAAATAATTACAGAAGGTGGTTATTCGTATAAGTGTTTAACTGTGATGAAACTACAATTTATTGGAAAAAATTGCCGAGCACCCCAACCTCCGACGACTCAGCCTAACACACCAGAGCGTTTGCTTTCTTCCCGATTACGGTAAGTGAAACTACACTGTACATACATTATTTCTACTTTATATAGGCTGTGTATTTTTATGTGTTATTTGGTATGATTTAGCAGCTTCATAGCTTAAAGGTTACTGGAGCGAGTGCTTCCGCTACACTAGTAGCGCTACGTAGTGAGATTTTCGCTATGCCAGACAGTGCTGCGATAATTGCAGAAAAGGATTTCTACTTTATATAGGCTGTGTATTTATCATATTGTTTCTGGTTTTACTATATGTTACTATTATTTTAGGTTTTGTGTGTTATTTGGCATGATTTTGTAGGTTATTTTTTGGGTCTGGGAACGCTAACAAATTTTTCCCATATTAATAAATGGTAATTGCTTATTCACTTTATGATATTTCAGCTTATGAACCATTTCATAGGAACACTCTACCTTCAGATAGTGGGGGAAATCTGTATTTATTCCTTATTTATTATTATTATTTCTTTAAGCATTTGCAGTCTGCTGTCTTTTGCACATTGACTTCCTTCCCAAAAATCTAGAATCTCTCTCAAAATAAAAATAACTTCCTGGTGGAAAAACGAACATTTGAAAATTTTCAATTGTTTTTCCAATTTTAATACATGAACTATCACGGTCCAACTATCACCAGTCGGTGGTGTAATGCCATCAGACTCGACCTCGTTAAAAAATAACTGCAAAAAAATGCTAAAGAAATGGCAAGGATTCTGCAAAAGCACCACAAAGCACTGAGAGGAATAATAACAGTCCAAAATAATCTTTTACCAAAAATTTGTTAATTTAAATGCATATTCTTCAAAACTAAATTTTGAATCAACACAAATGATCAGAAATAAGAAAACTGTACAAAGATTAGAAGTAGTTTATTGTTTACTCTCCCCACCCAACTTCCATCCCCAAATAGACAAAAGAAACATTATTAGAATTCTACTGCACTTCATCTCACAATAGGATCTGTAAAACTTTGGGGAAACTAGTACATTAATTTTCTTTATGTTCACTCAGGGAAGAAATTAATTTGTGTTAGTATATAGAGATTGAATTGCAGCATTCCTGTGGGAACAATGCTAAGTTCTTGGATACAGTTACTGATTCATTCAAACCCCAAAGGCAATTTCACTGCAAGAACAAAAAGTCCAAAAGCGACAACAGATCAGATGGTAAAAAATCCTCATCACTCCTTCTGTTACAGCTCTCCATTGTACTAACATTAGACAGCCACTTTTAAATGCAACTTTACAAATATGACCTCAAAATAATAGGACTACATTTTATTCATAAACCGTAAATCATGCTCAACAAGGTGACCACCTACACAAATCCTGAAGGAAATTCAAGATAACACCAAATGCAATTAGAGAGATTCAGTCTACAAATTCACACACAATTCAGGCAAGCTCCAAATTGTAGCATATGCAACAAGTTTTAAGTCAATCCCACCACAATTCCCTCAACAAAGCAAGGGTGGAAAAATCGGAAGCAAGTCATATTTCAGGAGATTGATGATATCCTTCAACACAGCTCAATGTAATATATACTATTATCCCTATTAGAGGTGCCACTAAAAGCCATAAACTCCTTGGCATCAATTTTTCTTGAGGAAAAAAGTAGAAACCATAAGTGGAAAAAAATTCCAAGATTCCCAAATCACTACTTAACATTCTTTGTAGATTCAATTGTGCAATGCTTTTTGAAAATACTGGCAGGATATTTCATTAAGGTCGACATATTAAATAATACCATTAAGTATGCTAACAGATTTCAATAACAATAATCACCTTCTAAGATAAAGAGGAAGATCAAGAAAATCAGATAAGAGAACGATACCATTCATATGGGACTTACAATGAATGAAGCTGTTCAATGAAGTATCAAATTACAAAATTAGTCAAATCTAATTCAACGTGCAATTCTGGCTTAAAAATAAGAACGGTTATTTCTTTACCACTTATCAGCTGAGCTGCCTTTTGCATATCTGAAGTTTTATCTTGCCGCTGAATCAAGTTCAAAAGTCAAGCCAGAGACTGCAGACCATATTTTTGTTTGTAAGGCACAATTGTCAAATAATCCATAAGTTATGAAAACTGACAATTATTTTCAGCAACTGACTTTGATGCAGTTATTGCCCACGTACATCTGGATCTAGATCACTGACTGCAAATACAAAGTACACTGCAGATGCTGTGGTCAAATCAACACGTACAAACAAGCTGGATGAACTCAGGAGGTCGGGCAGCATCCCTGGAAACGAACAGTCAACATTTCGGGCCGAGACCCTTCATCAGGACCCAACGAAGAGTCTCAGCTCAAAACTTTGACTGACTGCAAATGCTGTCTTATTGTTGGTTTGATTGCAATGCAGTCATGAGACATTGTTTTTTCCCCCTGCAGGTTCTGAATAGTCTTTAGTTGATTAGTGGTCTTGCCATAATTACTTCGAACCTTACACATACATATGCAGAATGATCTTGTGTTTTTACCAATGTAAAAGCTTTTATGTGTAAGGCATAGTCCATTGTTCTAACAGTAAAATTCAGTTCCTGGGATGCTTTATGTACAGGTTAGTGGGACATGGTTATAATCTTCAAATGGGCATACTGGATTCAAAGCGATATTGCAGGCAGACTGTGCAAAAATGCGATTTTTGATTATTACTCTTACTTCTTACTTTCAATAATTTCTCCATTGGCTCATCTTTCCCTCCACCCCTTTCTGCTTTCCGACTTCCTTGTCCACTCGTCCATCCCCATCCCTTCCCACCGATCTCCCTCCTGGCACTTATCCTTGTAAGCGGAACAAGTGCTACACCTGCCCTTACACTTCCTCCCTCACCACCATTCAGGGCCCCAGACAGTCCTTCTAGGTGAGGCGACACTTCAGTTGTGAGTCCGCTGGTGCGGTATACTGCGTCCGGTGCTCCCGGTGTGGCCTTTTATATATTGGTGAGACCCGACGCAGACTGGGAGACCGTTTCGCTGAACACCTACGCTCGGTCTGCCAGAAAAAGCAGGATCTCCCAGTGGCCACACATTTTAATTCCACACCCCATTCCCATTCTGATATGTCTATCCATGGCCTCCTCTACTGTCAAGATGAATCCACACTCAGGTTGGAGGAACAACACCTTATATACCGGCTGAGTAGCCTCCAACCTGATGGCACGAACACTGACTTCTCTAACTTCCGTTAATGCTCCTCCTCCCTTTCTTACCCCACACCTAACAAATTTTGTTGTTTTTTTTCCCCTCTCTCTGCCCATCACCCTGCCTGTTCTCCATCTCCCTCTGGTGCTCCCCCCCCCTTTCTTTGTCCCGAGGCCTCCCATCCCATGATCCTTTTCCCTTCTACAGCTCTGTATCACTTTCGCCAATCACCTTTCCAGCTCTTAGCTTCATCCCACCCCCTCTGGTCTTCCCCTATTATTTCACATTTCCCCCTCTTTCAAATCTCTTAGTATCTCTCCTTTCAGTTAGTCCTGACGAAGGGTCTCGGCCCGAAACGTTGTCAGTGCTTCTCCTATAGATGTTGCCTGGCCTGCTGTGTTCCACTAGCATTTTGTGTGTGTTTTTTTTTATTATTGTCATCTTTGCCTGGATATCTGCTAAATCCTTGGAGTACAAATTGTTCATGACTTATTATCCTGTTTTACTGGAAGCAAAATTCCTATCTGCATTCAAAACTTGTTAGTCTTGGCCACAATAGCAGTGCAAGGAAAGAACTGAGGTAAATTTTAGTGCTCACATTGTTATAATACACTGAAGTAACAACATGCTGTTTGGTATCTGTTTTGCACTCTTGCATGATTATTCAATTTATCTATCCTGTTGGATTACCCATTTTAGCTATTACATACCCAGATAATCTTAGTCTACATTTTTTCGTATGTTTAATAATACAAATACAAGAATGTTGGAAGGAGATTCATTGTTAATATTATATTTAGCTAGAAAAAGCAATCACTTTGTATTCAAAAGGCAAAAATCTCAGCATATCTGTTGTGCTGATGGTTTAACAATCAGCATTTTGAATGTAGGTAGTCCACAGTAAGCTCTTACTAAATGCTCCTGTGCAGGGCACTGATTCAATGTAGTGCCTTTGGTCCTAAACTGTGAACACTCAAGTGTTTCTGTGACCACTTTGTTTAAAAAAAAACATGGCTTCTACATGGGCTTTGTTGCTGTGCTGATAAACTGGAAAACTGATGAAACCACAAGATATAGGAACAGAAACAGGCCATTTGGATAACAGAGTCTCTCCGCCATTTCATCATGGCTGATCCAATTTTCCTCTCAGACCTAATCTTCTGCCTTCTCTCCATATGCCTTCATGCCCTGACCAATAAAGAATCTATCAACGTCTGCCTTAAATTTACATAAAGACTTAGCCTCCACAACTACCTATGGTAAAGAATTCCACAGATTCACCACTCTCTGGCTGAAGTATCTCCATTCTCAAAAGAAACCCGTCTATTCTGAGGCTGTGTCCTCTGGTCTTTGACCCTCCCACCATAGGAAACGTCCTCTCCACATCCACTATATCAAGGCCTTTCACCATTTGATGGGTTTCAATTATTTCTTCTGAAATCTGACGAGTACAGTCCCAGAGCTATCAAACAAATGCTCTTCATATGACAAGCCTTTCAATCCTGAAATTTGTGAATTGCCTTTGAACCCTGTCCAGTTTTAGCACATTCTTTCCAAGGGCCCAAAACTGCTCACAATACTCCAAATGAGGCCTCACCAGTGCTTTTAAAATCTTAACATTACATTCTTGCTTTTATATTCTCATCCTCTTGAAATGAATGCTAACATCGCATTTGCCTTCCTCACCAGACCCTACCTGCAAATTAACCTTTAGGGAATTCTGCACAATAGTCAACCCTTTCATTTCTTCTACCAAAGTGCATGGCCATACACTTCCTGACACTATTTCATCAGCCACTTTTGCCCATTCTCCTAATCCAAGTCCTTCTGTAGACCATCTACTTCCTCAAAACTACCTGCCCCTCCGCATATCCGTATTGTCTACAAACTTGGCAACAAATCAATTCCATCATCCAAATCATTGACATATAAACACAAAAAGAATCAGTCCCTGTGGAACACTACTAGTCCTGTACATACATTTAGGTTTAAATACATCTATCTGGAAGCTCTAAAGATCCAATCCAGCTATCAACAAAAATGTACACCAACACTACCTGTAACCTCAAACAGAGATAAATGAAAAGCAAAGAATCAATCCTGATGCAATGTACAGAAAGCCATGATATCACCAACACATATCTTAAAAAAGTGCCCACCTAATAAAATTGCATCATCAAACCATGTTTCTAAAGCAATAGCAGATAAATAGCAATAGAGATAAATGAACTCAACAACTGGGGGGAGAAATATCAGACAAAAGCCATGTAGTTCTATTATATCTAGGTCAGAGGTAGTGACAATTAAAGAGCCAATGCAAGGCAGTAACGCCAAGAGTATCACTAATCTCAATCTTAGTAGATCCCAATCTTCAATACTAAAGATAAGTCATTCAGAACAAAGTCAACCACATACAAGGTTGATGAACTATCTTAGCTTCCAAAACCAGCACCAAAAACAGCTAGCCTTCAGCTAATTCAATTTACTCCACAGGTATCAAGAAATGGCTACGAGCACTAAGCTACAGAACTAGACAAAGTCATCTGTAGTACTCCATCCTACCTCTAGCCAAGCTACTCCAGAACAGGTACAACCACAGCATTCAGATCATATCTACAAAAGAAATATCAGATGTCTTACAGAATACAGGTGGCCCCCATTTTTCGAAAGTTCGCTTTACAACAGCTCGCTGTTACGGAAGACTGATGTTAGTATCTGTTTTCGCTAACCAAAGAGGATTTTCACTTTTGAGAAAAAAAAGTCGCCCGTTTTATACGTGTGCTTACCCCAAGAAAGACTGCCATGACCGTGAAGCCTTGTGCGGGCAGTTGTGTGCGTAGCCGCGTACGTGCCGGTTTTTTTTCTCCAAATTGATTCTGGCTCACTGTCCTCCCGATTTTGATAAGTGAAACTACACCATACATAAAATATTTCTACTTTATATAGGCAGTATATTTATCATATCATTCCTGCTTTTACTATATGTTCGTGTTATTTTAGGTTTTATGTGTTATTTGGTTTGATTTGCTAGGTTATTTTTTGGGTCTCGAAACACTCAAAAATGTTCCCATATAAATCAATGGTAATTGCTTCCTCGCTTTACGCCATTTCAGCTTACAAACACTTTCAGAGGAACACTCTACCTTCGGATATTGGGGAAACCTGTAGTCATATATTCAAATGCCGAATATCTTCAAAAACTCCTAAGACCTCAAACCTATTTGACTGCACCTTATGTATCATTCGTAACATTCATTGCCTCCAACTCTGCCTTGGTGTAACATAGACAGTCTACAACATTCACTGCAGTTCCTTGACAAGAGTGCAGCAACAAAACCTTGAGCCATTAACCCCTCTCCCACCCCTATTACAGAGGATAACAGACACGGGAATGCCACCTGCAGGTTTCCTTCCAAGACACTCTCATATCATTCTAGATTGGAAATGCATAAACACAGGAGATTCTTCAGATACTGGAAAACCAGAGCAACATACACAAAATGCTGAAGGAACTCAGCAAGTCAGGTAGTATCTATTCTGAAAAAAAGAGACATTCTTCCACTATTGCTGGGTCATATCCAGCAACTACTTGTGATGGTGGTGCACCCTGACCTGAGGTATTTTGACAATGCAATGATAGCAACTAGAGTTGGGCAATAAATACAAATTTGCCAGCAATGCCCACATTCTTACCTAAAATGTACTGAATATTGAATGCAAACTAAATCCCAGTTGCATCCCAACTTAGAGGCTAATATTTATATTACCCAAAGATTCAATACAAAAAAGCCATGCCAGCATAAATGAGATAAACTGAAATTTGTACTTTCTGCACAACATACCATAAGCCAATAATGTTAACAGATGCCACCCTCAAGAAGTTTTCCAAAGTAGGGTTTCAACCTTTCCTGAACTGAACCAAAATTATTTGCTGAAACAGTGCTTTACTTAATTGGCTTACATGTAAATGAAGATTAATGCTTGCCAAGTAAAATTCCTCAGAGGGTATAAAGGAATGAACCACAGGAATGGGATGGTACCAGAACAATGAAGTATTCCACAATGGTTCAGCATAACGCAGAGAGAGAAGAATAGCACCAACATGCAGATAAACTGACAAAATTACTATGACACAGGGGTGTGTGGCAAATTAATTCAGCTAATTAATTAGAATGTCATTCTAAGATGACAAGTAACAATTTAAGGCTTTCCCAAAAACGAAAATTATTAAGATTTATTTGTGAGGGAAAGGGAAGAACCACAAGATTATCACGACATTCAGAAGTTAGGATAATCATTATGCAGTTAAATGAGCAATTCATATTATGCACTTCTGGTACAAGATCAAAATCAATCAATGTAGAATTATCAGAAACAATGCCAGTAGATAGTTTTGCACAAAAAGCAAAACCCTTTTTTTGGAAACATTACATATCTGCTACCTTGCTTACCTCTATATTAACTAAATCACTCATTAGCCAAAAAATTTTCCTTGCCAAGCTCTGAGACCAAGAAAGGTACAAATTCCAAATTATTACCAGTTTACAATCCAATAATTATCCTACAGCCAATTCAATGAGCACAAGAGATGTTGGCATTAAAGAAAAAATTCATTTATGCAAGATACCTACTACAAATTCTTTTTATACCTTTTGCAATAACCTAACTATGACATCAAATGGAAGTGTTTATGAAGGAAATGAAGAATTTTAAAAGCACACCGAATTTGGCTGAGGCAGAAAGATAACTGTGCTTAGTATTCCCAGCAAATATTCCATTTAGCTCTCCTTTAACCAGACCTTCATCCATCTTAGAATTTGCCACCTAGCGTTATTCTTAGATCCATGATGAAAGACTTAATAATCTTCCAAGGTTTTCCATCACTGAAGAGCTAATGTCCTTTTCATAAACTTTCTTTAACAAGCAGTATGAAAACATAATTTCTTTGGTGAGTTTTATTCTGTGATTGCACCCAAGGTAATCAGTACTTTGTTTTGTTATTGGACCTTGGTTTGCATACTTTTCATATTGTAAAAGACTACAAGTTCAAGTTTAATTATCAGTAAATCATACATGAATACAGCGAAATGAAACAGCGTTCCTCAGGGCCAAGGTACAAAGCACACTTCCAACAGCACACAGCAAATAGAGGGCTATGGGAAACCCTAGGAAATTTCTAAAGTACGTACATGTTCAGCATAGCATTGTGGGCCGAAGGGCCTGTATGGTGCTGTAGGTTTTCTAGGTTTCTATGAATCAAAATGAAAGCAATGCTCACAAAATTCATTCAATTTCCATCCATTTTCAATTATCCTTATTGGGTGCCTTCTTGCACATAATGTTGCTTTAGATATAGAATCACATGAAGGTATAGTATTTTTTCTTCATTAAAAAGGACACCAACAAACCAGATGAATTTTAACAATCCCGATAACTTATCACTGCTCTCTCATAAGAATTTATTACGTACAATTGATATGTCCCAGGTGGTATCTTAAGTTCTGAACTTCTATCTGGATCAGTCAAGACCTCCAAATTGCTAGCCCTGTAATAACGTACCAACACTGTCCAATATGTCAAAAAGCTTCATACAAAACTCGAACAATCCAATAGTAGTCAGCTGAAGCACTTATTTAGTGGCTATTTTTTTTTAAAATTTGATACTTTATCTTTGCCATTCACAATGCATTTCCCTCCACAGCATGGTGATTCAGCACAGACTGAAAATAAACTTGTGTATGTATTCAGATCAGTCAGTATCTGGAGGCAGAGAGTCAGTCAGCGATTCAGGTCCTGCACCAGGAATGAGGAAGAGGAGTGATAGTGAGTATGAAGAGGTGATGGGGAGGAAGAGGTGTCAGGCAATAAGTGGAACGTATGGTTTAAAGATTTAAGTTGCTAGATTTAATTATCAACAATTTGCCTTGGACCAGCCACGGTGGGTGCTGCAGCCAAGGAAGTACCAATGCCTCTTACTTCCTCAACTTCAAAAGAATTCAACATGTTTCCAATAATTCATAGCAGTTTTTTCCCCCACAGCTGCACCACAGAGAATATCGTATCCAGTGCAACAAAGCCTGATACGGCAACCGCCATGTCCAAGACTGCTACAGATTAGAATTGTGAACGCATCCCAATTCTTAACACAAACCAGTCTCCCCTCCAATGATAAACACAAGAGATTTGCAGATACCGAAAATCTTCAGCAACAACTCAGCAAACATGGCAGCATCTATGCAAGGGAACAGAAAGGTCTTAGCACACACACAAAAAAAAATCGACTGTTTATTCCCCTCCATAGATGTTACCAGGCTTGCTAAGTTCCTCCAGCATTTTGTGTGTCTCCATTGACTCTGTCTACGCTTCTGACTGTCTTTGAAAGGGAGCAATGTAATCAAGGGGACAATACAGTAATTCCATCTTTTCCCCTCTTTCATCAGGATGAAGTTACAAAAGCTGAGTGCATATATCACCTGGCTCAAGGAACTCTTTGATTCCAGTGTTATGAGACTCTTCAATGGACCCCTTGTATGACAAATATGAAGTACCATTCTCATAGCTGGCATTTTGCCTGAACTCGGCAGTAGGGGCTGAAAAAGGACAGGTCAGTATGGGAGTGGGAATGATGAATTGCAATAGGGACCTCAAGATAACCAAATCTTGTGCTAGAAGTGGAGAACAGTAGAGTGAAAGTGTTTCTTTGGTCCTTATTCAATCTGGACTGACAGACAGAATGACAGCAGAAGTGTGAAAACTTAAGTGGAGGGGAAGCTACATTTCCTGAAAAAGGAGAACATTTCAGATGGTCCAGAATGGAAGACTTCTTCAAGAATAGATGCAATATAGAAATTGAAAGGTTAGTGTCCTTATTACACACAGCATAGGAGGTGTTGCCTTGTTAACATTAAGTTTATGCCTGTCTCACGAGATGAAAACAGAGAAAGGGGGAGAGAAGCATAGAGAAATGTCAAAAATAATCCAAATGATTTTGGGAGCTGGGTGGAAGTTCATTGCAGAAGGGAACAACAATGAGCTCAAAGTAGCAGATAAAGAATTGTGGATAGATGCTAGAGTTTGAAACAAGGACTGCTCCATATAGCCAACAAAAAGGGAACTGTAGCTAGGGCTCATTGGCATGCCCACATCTTTGATTTATAGAAAGTGACATTTAGGGCAAAAACAAATTCTGCTAGGCAGATGGCAGTAATGGTGGAGGGAAACTTTCTGGTACATAAACAATCCAATATTCCAGAAGAAAGCAGAAAGCTAGACCTTTCCAATTGGAGCTGAAGACGTATAGGAATTGAATATCCATCTGGAATGAAAATGAGGTGATGGGGGCAACATACCACTCCAGATTCAAGAATGTGTAGTATCCTGGGTATTGATTAAATAGAGACAAAGCAATGGTTTCATCAAGCATCTCCACTCAATCCACAAGTAGATGCCAGGCTTCTGGCATTCTATCTTTTTATTAAAATCTACTTTCATGGTGACCTGCTCTTACCGTTTTATATCATTTTGACATTGTTATTCCATACATGGAAGTATCACATCTTATTTATACAGAAACGGAGAAGTTCATCAAATGTAAGTTCAATTTGTATTTTTGCTTCATGAAAATCATCCTTGCGTTCTGTATAAAAAAGAACACTGACAAATGAATTCATGCCATGATTATTTAAAAGAAACAAACCAATTTTACACTATTTCATCACAATACAGAAAGGAAACAAATTGCACACATTCCCCACAAAGAGGAAAAAATCTGCAGATGCTGAAATCCAAACACACACAGAATGCTGGAGGAACTCAGCAGTCCAGGCAGCATCTGTGAAAAAGTGTACAGTCAATGTTTCAGAGTCCTGTTGCAGGGTCTCGGCCCAAAACTTCAACTGTACACTTTTCCGTAAATGATGCCTGGCCTGATGAGTTCTTCCAGCATTTTGTGTATGTTGCTCATATTCCCCCCCCCCCCTTCTTTTAAGATAGTAGTGTACAATTCCACCAAACACTTTCGTGCATTAATACTCAAAGATCATTTTTTCTTTCCTTAGTGACAGTTACATCAAATAATTTTATTTTAAATAAGAGTATAAACGTGAAGTCTACTTTGAAAGCCTACTATTCTATTAAACTACACAATGCATTTCTATTAACTAACAGATCTGGTATGTCACCTCTTTCAAATTTCTACAGATGTATGATGTACTCTACAAACTATATCTTCACCTGTTATGAAGGTGATGCCTTAAGGCAGCAACATTCATCAGAAAGGCTATCACTGCCCAGGACATGCGCTCTTCTCATCACGATCATCAGGGCAGAGGTGCAAGAGCCTGAAGACCCACAATGTTTTAGGAACAACATTTTCCCCTCCACCGTGTTTTCTGAATGGTTTAGAAATCCATGAACACTACCTTGCTATTCTTCATCTGAACTTATTTTTAAAACTATAGTGATATTTATGTCTTGCACTGCACAAAATGACATTTCACAGCATATGTAAGTGATAATAACCTCAATTCTGACAAAGGTACTTAATATATTGCAGTACGGTGACAGAATTGCATGTCAAAATGCACTGTATGACCTCACCTTATTTACAATTAACAGCTTGCAGAAATTAAGGAATAATATAACTTTTCTTAAGACTAAAAATATCCTCTGCCATAAGTGTCAGATGTAGCACTCTAAAATTCCAATGTTAATACACAAGTCTTCTGTATAGGAAAGAAGCAGATGATTTTTTAAAAAATGACTTAAAGGCTGCCCAAAGTTACAGAATGTGCTGAATAATTTTATATGAACATGCACGTTTCTCTGAAAAGACCAATTCAATGCAATTTCAATCTTCAGTAATTACACTGGACAAAGACTTTGCTTTCTGAATATTTTTGAGTGTATCTTATGGATTTTGGACAGCGGATCACGAAAATTATCATGAAATTTTCCTATCATGCACCAGTTTTAAAAAAACGTACACTTGTTATTTCAATTCATAATTCAAGTCAATTAAAATGTTGCCCACAATGCAAGTTGAAATGTTTTCTATCTTGTCTAGGCATGCCTGGCAGGACAGATGCTGAATGGCAGGACAGGTTTTAGAAAAGCTATAAAAGCATAATGCACACACCATTCTATGCATTGTGTTAATGTGTATATCAGTTTGCAATCACATTGATGCATATGCTCTACACGCATAGCGCATTCTGTGGACTCATTAAAATAAAACAAATGTGTTGTCAGGAGTATTTGTGATAGCAAAATGTCCCAAAGATATTGCAACAGCCACAATATTTTATATTTGTGGCGACTCTTGGTTAATAAGAAGTCTCTGAGTTCTACTTTTGAGTGTAAATTTTCAACCAAGACAAAACCTGGGCTCCTCACATTTGCTGCGCAACATGTGCTGTTGATCTTAGAGGTACTCTGAAGTCAATGCTTATCACTATCCTGATAACATGACAAGAGAAGGGTGATGTGACAGATTGCTACTTCTGTCCTACCAGTGTGTCTGATTTCTCTGCTAAAAACAAGAAATCCATTGAATATCCCAATCTCCCTTCAGCCACAAGACCTGTGCCACATGATGAGTCTTCCAGTCCCGAAGCCACCAGAGGCATGGAATTTAGAGGAGGTAGACGAAGATGCCATGATACATAAGCCACGAATGGAAAACAACACTGATACTGATAGATTTTAAACCTTTTAGGTCCTGTGAGCCTCATCTGATAACTCAGAGTTAAATGATCTTGTCAAAGACTTGGCTTTGTCGAAGGCAAAAGCAGAATTACTGGGTTCAAGACTGCAAGGATAGAATTTGCTGTCACCAGGCACAAACATTTATTTCTGTGAAGGATTTCAATATTTGAGACAAATGTTTCACAGAATAACTGATTAAGGCAGACATTTTTGTTGGTCCACAAATAAAACAGGTAATTAATGACATGCAAGTCAAAGAACTTCTAGTGGAACCAGACAAAATTTCATGGACGGCATTCAAGGATGTTGTCGAAAATTTTCTTGGCAACTACAGAACACCGAACTGTATGCAGCATACGAAACTGTGAAATGCAGCATGTCACTAAAGATTCATTTTCTACATTCCCATTTAGACTTCTTCCCTGCAAATCTTGGTGATGTCAGTAGCTAGCAGGTTTTACCAGGACATTGCGGTCATGCAGAAACTGTATCAGAGCAACTGGAATCCATCAATGCTGCTGTACTATTGTTGAGAGACTTAAGCAAGAACATCAGACACTGAGTACAAATGAACATTATCAACAAAACATTTTTAGCTTAGTTGAAGTATTGCAAAGCATTAACGGCATTACATTCAATACAAGTTAATTTCTTGTTTCTTCAAATTCCAACATCTGAAATTATATTTGTGTTCAGCCATATAAAGTATCACATCCACAATTTCTGAGGAAACAACACTCTCTAAAGAGTTATAGATCATTTATTTAGGAAAAAGGAATTTCAATAAAACTTCAAAAAGCCAAATCCTACCCATAATAAAATAAAGCACTACATAGCTTTCAATCATAGAAATTTTCAAATCACTAAAATTTCTAACTAAAATGTGCCTCTTGAAAAGCTCAGATTTAGTTTAATCCACTGGAAATAGTTACATACTTATAAACCATAAAGACCATGAGTTTTCCAAAGTAACCATATAACAATCACAGCACGAAAACAGGCCATCTCGGCCCTCCTAGTCCGTGCCGAACTCGTAATCTCACCTAGTCCCACCTACCCGCACTCAGCCCATAACCCTCCACTCCTTTCCTGTCCATATACCTATCCAATTTTACCTTAAGTAACACAACTGAACTGGCCTCTACTACTTCTACAGGAAGCTCATTCCACACAGCTATCACTCTCTGAGTAAAGAAATACCCCCTCGTGTTTCCCTTAAACTTCTGCCCCCTAACTCTCAAATCATGTCCTCTCGTTTGAATCTCCCCTACTCTCAACGGAAACAGCCTATTCACGTCAACTCTATCTATCTCTCTCAAAATTTTAAATACCTCGATCAAATCCCCCCTCAACCTTCTACGCTCCAATGAATAGAGACCTAACTTGTTCAACCTTTCTCTGTAACTTAAGTGCTGAAACCCAGGTAACATCCTAGCAGATCGTCTCTGCACTCTCTCTAATTTATTGATATCTTTCCTATAATTCGGTGACCAGAACTGCACACAATATTCTAAATTTGGCCTTACCAATGCCTTGTACAATTTTAACATTACATTCCAACTTCTGTACTCAATGCTTTGATTTATAAAGGCCAGCGATCCAAAAGCCATAGCTTCCAAGTAGCTTCCAGGAACCGATACAGGCAATTGAATTTTGTGCGATCTTCAACCAGACTTTGAACATTTCAGCTATCTTTATACTTATAACCCTGATAACTCAAACTTAGTGTTCTAAAAACAGGCCTTGCATTACCTCTTAGTTACATCACTGCTGCCAAGGTAACCTCAAACATGCATTTAGGAAGTGAAAAGTAAATGAACTTACAGGTATTATATTTACATCACATCCTCTTCAGAGGCAATAATAAATAAAACTATCTGAACTACCACTCCCAAAAACCTCATGGCAAACTTACCATTCAACTAACTCAAATGGATATAAAAGTTATATTTTAAATAGCCTCAACATGCTCACAGATTAGTCTGCACATGTCAATATACAACTCCAGGAAAAATGCACTAGCTGAATTTTGTGAAATACAAGCAAATCTACAATAAAACAAAATCAAGTTTTGCTGATGCCAAAACATTTTTCTAAAAACAAAAGTGTGTTAGATAGAAAATACCCATGACTACCACAAAGATGGGAAAAAATTGAAATTGTCACCCAAATTTCAAAGTTCTAATAATCACAGGGTTCATAGCCATGTTAACTAGCCAAACTTTAGTTGTGGTTTTTACATAATCAGCTGTGTCTCAGCATTACAAAATTTAAAGTAACCGACATTCTCAAACATATAGGACTTGAACTTGGCTGACAACTCCATACTGTGTAGGATATAAGAAAGGGTGGAAATTCAATTGATGTATTACTCTTGTATCAAGGGATGATATCCTAGAAGGCTCCTTAAATTAGGCCATATGGGATTAAGAATAAAGTGCGTTACTAGAGGTCTAGAGTACAGACGCTAAAGGAACAAATCTGTTTGCATATAGAAGAGATGTGATAAAAATAGGATTATTGTGGTAGGAAATTTCATCTTTCCCAAAAATTAACTGAGATTGTTTTAAGATAAAAGACGCTGAGGGGGCAGGGTTTTTGAGGCTTGTCTAGAGATTTAAAAAAAATTCTTTTTTTAAAGCACAGTATACAGACGGACCAACACAGAAAGGAACATTACTGGATCTTGTCTTATGGGAAATGAGAGAAGAAAATGTGGGAGCCCTGACTAAGACAGATCATCAACGTAAAAGTGCGAGAAGACTGAAGGGTGGCTAATCTTATGTCTTTATTTAAGAAGCACTGCAAAAAAAAACCTGGGAACTATAAACCAGTAAGCCTAACATCCATGGTAGGCAAGTCACTGAAGGGATAAAAACAAACACTTGGAAAGGCAGTTTGATTAGGATAGTCACACGACTTTTCACTTGCGTGTCACACAAATTTGATTAAGGTTTCTGAAGTGGTAACCAAGGTGGTCAATGAATGCTGGGCATTAGATGTGGTTGATACAGACTCCAGAAAGGACTTTGATAAGGCTCCATATGCCACACGCTATGAAAACTGGCTTGATGGTAAAAAGCAGAGGGTGATGACGCAAGATTGTTTCTCAGAATGGAGGCCAAGTGGCTCCAGGCTTGGTGCTGGCACCATTTCTATTTGCCATCTTAATGTTTGGATAAGAATGTACAAGCATGGTTAATAAGTTTGCAGATGACACTGAAATAGGTACTGTCACTAACATTGAAGGTAGTTATCAGAATTTACAGAAGAACCTTAACCAGCCTAGTAAGTATGTGGGCTGAGGAAGTGAGTAAATACATTTTGGCAAGACAATCATGATAGGACATTCATGTTAGAACAGTAGGGCCCAAACAGTGTTGTAGAGCAGGGGGAATATGGAGCAAAATATACCATAGGTAGATAAGGTGGTGAAGGCAGCTTTTAGCATGTTGGATTTCAATCTGAGCACTGAGTATTTAAGTTGAGATGTTATGTTGCAGTTCTACAAAAATCTCAGCGAAGCTGCATTTGGAAACCTGCAGTTTATAGCAGCATGCTATGGGAAAGACGCCACTAAACTGGAAAGAATGTAAAGGAGAGTTATGCTGATGCTGCCAGGACCAGAGGAACAGATATGGAGAGGGATTGAAGAGGGTGAAGAGCAATTTCATTAACACCAGGGAAAACATATCAAAAGTAGACTGGGAGCATTTACTTGGAGGCAAGGTTATAGCTGCAAGGTTATAGGTTAAAAAGATGATATACAAAAGTTCAGGGCCAAAATGTTGCTATAAGATTGAAAGTCCAGGGTAACAACTAAAGGAATCCTATATGTTGAGAGAAATCAAGGGTTGGTTAAAGGAAAACATAATGCGGTAGGTATAAAGAACTAAAGACAGGGAAGCCACATCAAGAGTGTAATGAGATGAAAATAATTAGGAATGCAAACACGAATCACAAAATATCACAGCCATACAAGATTAAGATAGATCTAAAAGTATTTTATAAGTATAGTGGATTCCAATTGATTGGGACATATCAGGGCCAGTACATCTTGGGCCAATTAAGCAGCTGTCCAATTATCCATTTTATACAAATAGATACAAAGGTATAGGAAAAAATATTGTTGCATTGAGTAACAAGTTATGTGTTTAAATGAAATACAGAACAAATTAACACTACCAATATTATTACAGTACTACAAAATCGTATTAGTTCATAATGGTTACCCACAAAAGAATTCAAGTGTATGCTGTCATAATAGTCAATTGGTAAACTTAAAGCAGAGGTTTAATGGTTTTTCTCAATACCCAATTTCTTATTTCCATTCCTGACATATTTGAACATAACGGAGTTAGGTAATTCATGGTTTCTTTTTTAACCTGATAGTGTTGCATGTTTGTAGCAAAAGGAACAATCCAGAAGGCATGATAAAAAAAAAGGCCTAGACATTGGCATCGTGGATAACATCGACAAACTTTCTGAAGTCAGGAAGTTTTGTAGATTTCCATGTTTCTGTACTTACAGCACAGCACCTTTCTCATGGTAGGTTTTCTTGAATTTAATGTGGTGCCTCCATTTCCATCAAGACAACCAGCTACTTGTTGTTTTAAAATCTTTGAGACTTAAAGACTTGCTAGCTAGCCACTCTGACTTGTTTTTCAACACTAGTCTACTGACATACACACCTTGTCCAGTTATAATGGCAAACCATCAATTGAGGGCCATTTCAACATCTGGATCCTTACCTTCAGAATTTCATATTTGGGATGTCTTCTGTTGTCTCTCACACAATAGCCATTCTTCCCACTGTTTATCTTCCTGATGTATAAAGCATGCAATTGTAGATTTTGACATTCCAGTTACTTCTGCAACTGACGTCAAGTAGTTTTAGGCAGATGGCTTTTAATTTGGTTCAGTCAGCTACTGACACTTCTCTTCATGACAAGGGTCTCAAAACACTTTTAAAGTCAAACATTTCAAAAAAGCAAACTTGTCAAAATCACTGCTTTTTAAAAATTGACATTTCAGCCCAAATGGGTAATATAAACACAAGCACATTCAAGTGGTGCAACTATTCACTCTAAGTATGTTGTAGGTCTAATGGCCCCAGAAATGCACATGACTGACAGACACCTGTCCAATTACGCTGCCTAATGTCCCAAAGAAATGAAGGGAAATTTGGCTATTTTCTCAATTCTTTTTTGTTCCAATCAAGCGGCTGCTCCAATTAACCAATGGCCCAAATAACCACAATCCACTGTATATCAAGGACTGTTGTTGGAGAACTAAAGGGAAGGTGAAATTCTTGAGCAAGTCTGCATTGCCTGCACTGAATGCCCTAGCAGATTTAAAAGTAAATAAATCAGTCTGGTTGAGATCTATCCAAAACTGCTATTGAAGGCAAGGAGGAGACTACTACGCCTGTGATTGAGATTTTTTTTAAAACTTCCACCAGCCGCAAGTGGACTGGAGGATGGCAAATGTGGTCCCCTTTTTGAGAAGCACAGAAGAAAAAAGACTAGTAATTACAGATCTGTGTCTAATATCTGTAGTAAGGAAGTTACAGAGTAAATCAGGATTTATCATTTGGAAACCCAAGGACTAAGAGGGAGTCACCATAGCTTTTACAAAGGCAGATCTTGTCTGAGCAACTATTCTTTTAAGGTACCGTAAATTCCGGACTATAAGCCGCTACTTTTTTCCCACGCTTTGAACACTGCGGCAACACTGCGGCCTATACTATGGTGCGGCTAATGCATATTTTTTTTCATGCCGCCAAAAACATTTTGCCTCGTAACAGTAGACCAATAAAATTGATGAGTAGTTCACAGAGGTCCAATGAAATTGTATGATAAATCAAGCGCACTTTCACAATTAAATTATTGTAAATCAGTCATTTGTACTCACCCTCATCAACATGGAAAACACTCGAAGAAAAGCATATGATGCAGCTTTTAAGTTAAAGGCGATCAATCTGGCGGTTGAAGAAGGAAATCGAGCTGCTGCACATAATCTTGGCATAAATAAATCGATGTTGAGACGGTGGAGACGCCAGCATGAAGAACTGAGTCAATGCAAAAAGACGACAAAAGCTTTCAGAGGTAATCATAGCAGATGGCCCGAACTTGAAAACTTTCTTGAAGACTGGGTTAACACACAGAGAGCAGGCGGCCGCGGTGTTTCCACCGTGCAGATCAGACTGAAGGCTAAAGCAATCGCCACCAAAATGAAAATCGAAGATTTTAGAGGTGGGCCATCGTGGTGTTTTAGATTTATGAGACGAAAAGGCCTGTCCGTCAGGGTACGCATGACTCTGTCAGCAGCTCCCTCCCAACCACAAGGAAAAACTTGCTAACTTCCGCACATTCACTCAAACAAAGATAGCAGAGAATTCCATCGGGCCAGATGATATCATAAATATGGATGAAGTACCTTTGACGTTTGACCTGCCTCTCACTCGGACTGTTAATAAAAAAGGTGACTCGTCCATCACACTGAAAACAAGTGGCCATGAGCGAACGCATTTTACTTGTGTTCTGAGCTGCACAGCATCCGGACTAAAGCTTCCACCAATGGTGATTTTTTAAGCGGCTGACAATGAAAGTTCAGTGAAAGCTGCCATCAAGAGTACAAACTCAATTCCACTGTGATTCCTGGGGGCACCACGAAGTACTTGCAGCCACTGGACATCAGCGTGAACCGGGCATTTAAAGTGGCGCTGCGCATTGAGTGGGAGGCTTGGATGACGAGCGGTGAGAAATCCTTTACCAAAACAGGATGCATGCGAAGAGCATCTTTAACTCAAGTCTGCCAGTGGATCCTAAATGCGTGGAGCTGTGTCACAACATCCACCATCACCAGCGGGTTTCGAAAGGCTGGACTGCTGCATGATGAAGAGGACCGCGTGCGCTCAAGTGAGAGCGACAACGAAGAGACTGAAGTGAGTGACGAGATCCTGAGGTTTTATTCAATTCGGACACTGAAGAAGAGGACTTTGATGGTTTTAGTGCTCAGGAGGAAAATGAAGAAGGCAATCAATAACTTTTCCTGGTAGGCTGCAGTATATATTTTTTTTTTACCAGTCTTTAGGAGATATTGGAATGTTGTTCGTGCACTGTTCAGTAAAAAAGTATACGCAACGTAATTTGTGTGTTACCGATACGTATGTATATTTAAAAGTAGCTGTGTTACAGGCACTGTTCGAAAAAAAGCATTTGCAATATATATTCGTTTATGTTACCATACGGATTTAATTAAAAGTTAAAAAATCCTCACGTGTAATATCTTTCTGTGTAAATATCTCATATTACAACGTGGGACACCTGCGGCTTAAAATCCGGTGCGGCTTGTACAAGTACAAAATTGATTTTCTTTCTAAAATTAGAGCATGCGGCTTTTAATCAGGTGCGCTCTGTAGTCCTGAATCTACGGTAAGTGCATTGAGGAGGGTTGGGCAGTAACTTGAGTTTACATGGATTTTAGTACAGTCTTTATGAAGGTCGTACTTGGGAGATTGGTTCAAAAAGGTAGAACACATAGGATACACAACAATTTGGCAAATGAGATCCAAAACTAGCTTGGCAATAGAAGAGAGCGAATGATTGATAAAGGGTGTTTTTTTTTGCGATTGGATGCCTGTGACCCTTGATATTCGACAAGGATCTGTACTGGGATCCTTTATAATGTTTATAATGAATGTGAATGGTTTGAATGTGGCTATGGGAGAAGTAATCAGTAAATTTACAGATGCCACAATCAGTGTTGATAGAGTTGTTGACAGTGTGGAAGTGGAGGGTGATCTTAGACTAGAGACTAATATTGATGTATTGATGAAATTGACTAAGAAATTGCATTTAGAGTTCAATACCGAAAGAAGTGAGATGATACATTTTGCAAGTACAACTGAGGCTAGTGCATCACCATGAAAGCTAAGGCAGTACTGAGAAACAGATGGATCTTGGTGCACGATTCCAAATCCAAGAAGGTGACAATGCAGATAGATAACATGGTTAACACATATGGGATATTGGCCTTCATTATTCAGGGCATTGAGAGGAAGAGAAGGGAAGTAGTGCTCAAACAATAAAAGATTATTCAGAGCTTAGATGGAATACTGCATGCAGTTCTAGTCACATTATTGGATAAATAAATTGAAAAGGGTGCAGATGAAATTCATTTGTGTAAAGTCAAGGAGCAAGCAGTACAGCACAAATTCAGACTCTTTGAGCCAGCAAGTCTACTGTCAACTATTGTGTTCACCCACCTAGTCCTAATTTCCTGCATTTGGCCCATATCCCCCTCCCCTTCACATACCTACCCAAGTATCTGAAATTATACAATTGTGCCTGCGTCAATTATTTCTTCTGACAGTCGGTTTCAAGTACTCACAACCTTGTGGATGGAAAAAGTCCCTTCTAAGTGCCCTTACACTTCCTCCCTCACCACCATTCAGGGCCCCAGACAGAATTTCCAGGTGAGGCGACAATTCATCTGTGAGTCGGCTGGTGTGGTATACTGCACCTGGTGCTCCCGGTGTGGCCTTTTATATATTGGTGAGACCCGACGCAGACTGGGAGACCATTTCGCTGAAGACCTATGCTCTGTCCGCCAGAGAAAGCAGGATCTCCCAGTGGCCACACGTTTTAATTCCACGTCCCATTCCCATTCTGATATGTCTATCCATGGCCTCCTCTATTGTCAAGATGAAGCCACACTCAGGTTGGAGGAACAGCTTATATACAGGCTGGGTAGCCTCCAACCTGATGGCATGAACATTGACTTCTCTAACTTCCGTTAATGCCCCTCCTCCCCTTATTAGCCCATCCCTGACATATTTAGTTGTTTGTTTTTCTCTCTCTCTGCCCATCACTCTGCCTGTTCTCCATCTCCCTCTGGTGCTCCCCTCCCCCTTTCTTTCTCCCTAGGCCTCCCATCCCATGATCCTTTCCCTTCTCTAGCTCTGTATCACTTTTGACAATCACCTTTCCAGCTCTTAGCTTCATCCTACCCCCTCCGGTCTTCTCCTATCATTTCGCATTTCCCCCTCCCACTTTCAAATCTTAGTATCTTTCCTTTCAGTTAGTCCTGACGAAGGGTCTTGGTCCGAAACGTCGACAGCGCTTCTCCCTATAGATGCTGCCTGGCCTGCTGTGTTCCACCAGCATCCTGTGTGTGCTGTTCGAATTTCCAGCATCTGCAGATTTCCTCGTGTTTGCTTTCTAAATGTTTCCCTGCTTAGCTGAAATCTGTGCTCCAGTTTTGGACTCCCCTACCTTAGGGAAAAGACCACTACCACCCATCTTATCTATGACCCTCGTGATCTTATGAATTTACTAAGGTCATCCCTCATTCTCCTACATTCCTCCAAGTAAAGACCAAGCTTGGCCAACCTCTCCCTATAACTCACATCCTCTAGTTCTGGTAACATCATCAGTAACCCTTTCCGCAATTTTTTAGTTTAATATCTTTCTGATAAAGGGGTGACCAATACAGTGCACAGTACTCCAGGTGTAGCCTCAACAATGACTTATACAAATGCAACTTACTGTCTCAACTCCTATACCAACACCCTGACTGATGAAGGTCAGCATACAAAATGCCTTTTCATCAGCCTGTTTACTTGTGCATTTACAGTGGCTTGCAAAAGTTTGGGCACCCTGGTCAAAATTTCTGTGAATAGCTGAGTAAAAGATGACCTGATTTCCAAAAGACGAAGTTAAAGATGACACATTTATTTAACATTTTAAGTAAGATTATTTTTTTTATTTCCATCTTTTATAGTTTCAAAATAACAAAAAAAGGAAAAGGGCCCAAAGCAAAAATTTGGGCACCCTGCATGGTCAGTACTTAGTAACACCTCCTTTGGCAAGTATCACAGCTTGTAGATGCTTTCTGTAGCCAGCTAAGAGTATTCCAATTCCTGTTTGGGAGATTTTTGCCCATTCTTCCTTGCAAAAAGCTTCTAGTTCTGTGAGATTCTTGTGCCGTCTTGCATGCACTGCTCTTCTGAGGACTGTTAGGGCCATAGCAAAACCTTCAGCTTGCACCTCTTGAGGAAGTCCAATGTGGATTTTGAGGTGTGTTTAGGATCATTATCCTGTTGTTGAAGCCATCCTCTTTTCATCTTCAGCTTGCTTTTTTAAAAAATATATACAGACAGCGCGATGCTTGCTTCTAGAATTTGCTGGTATTTAATTGAATTAATTCTTCCCTCTGCCAGTAAAATGTTCCCCATGTCACTGGCTGCAACACAAGCCCAAAGCATGATTGATCCACCCCCGTGCTTATCAGTTGCAGAGGTGTTCTTTTCATGAAATTCTGCACCCTTTTTTCTCCAAGCATACCTTTGCTCATTGCAGCCAAAAAGTTCTATTTTAACTTCATCAGTCCACTTGACTTGTTTCCAAAATGCATCAGGCTTGTTTAGATGTTCCTTTGCAAACTTCTGACGCTGAATTTTGTGGATTTCTTCTGATGACTTTTCCATGAAGGTCATATTTGTGCCAGTGTCGCTGCACAGTAGAACAGTGCACCACCACTCCAGAGTCTGCTAAATTTTCCTGAAGGTCTTTTGCAGTCAAACAGGGGTTTTGATTTGCCTTTCTAGCAATGCTACGAGCAGTTCTCTCAGAAAGTTTTCTTGGTCTTCCAGACCTCATCTTGACCGCCACTGTTCCTGTTAACTGCCATTTTTTAATTACATTATGAACTGAGGAAATGGCTGCCTGAAAATGCCTTGTTATCTTTTTATAGCCTCCTCCTGCTTTGTGGGCATCATTTATTTTAATTATCAGAGTGCTAGGCAGCTGCTTAGAGGAGCCCATGGCTGCTGATTGTTGGGACAAGGTTTGAGGAGTCAGGGTATTTATAAAGCTTTGAAATTTGCATCACTTGGCCTTTCCTAATGATGACTGTGAACAAGCCATAGCCCTAACAAGCTAATTAAGGTCTGAGACCTTGGTAAAAGTTATCTAAGAGCTCAAATCTCTTGGTGAGCCCAAACTTTTGCATAGTGCCCCTTTCCTTCCCCCCCCCACTTAAAATTGTTCAAAAGAAGAGGGCGGGGATCATAAAGGACTCCTTCCATCCTACGCACAGACTGTTTGAACTGCTTCCGTCTGGTAGGCACTTCAGATCCCTCCAGACTAAGACTAATAGGCACTGGAGAAGTTTTTCCCCCGACTGCGGTCACTTTGCTGAACAGTTAACTGCCGGTTAACTGTCGGCTAACTATTACTTGGATTGCACTACTTGTATGTATAATCTATATTTTCATATATATTTATCATTATTATTATGAGCAGAGAGACAACATCCGCCGGAAGTAAATTCCTTGTATGTGCACAGGTACTTGGCGATTAAAGTCTGATTCTGATAAACAAAAATCTTGCTTAAAATGTTGAAAAGAATGTTTCATCTTTAACTGTATGACTTTTGGAGATCAGTTCATTTTCTACACACTTACAGTAACAGAAATTTTGATCAAGGGTGCCCAGACTTCTGAATGCCACTGTATTGCTGTTGCATCACACTCCTGGTATCCTACCAGTATGTCTTACGCTGGTTTGACTTTCAAAAATACATAGTCTCACAATTACCCTCATGTAAATCCATTTGTGAGTTCTCAACTCATCTCTCCAACTGATCAAAATTCCACCCACCCTTAAAATTCGATAAACTTCTTCGCGATCAATACCTGCTAATTTCATGTCATCCACAAATTTACTGATCAAGCTTTGTGGATTTGAAGGGTCACAACACCAAACTCTACAGCGCATTACTAGTAACTAGCATCCACTCCAATAAATAAGTTCAACTGCTTCTACTTAAAACTAACTTTGAATCTACCCAACACGAGAAAGTCTGCAGATGCTGGAAATCCAAAGTAACACACACAAAATGCCGGAGGAACTCAGCAGGCCAGACATCATTGAAAGAAAAGAGTAAACAGTCGACATTTCAGCCCAAGACCCTTTATCAGGACTGGAAAGAAAGATGAGTCAGAGTAAGAAGGTGGGGGGGGGGGGGGGGGAGGGCAGGAAGAAGTACAAGTTGGCAGGAGACTAGTGAAACCATGAGAGGGAGAGGGGGTGAAGTAAGGAGCTGATTGGTGAAAGAGATAAAGGGCTGGAGGAAGGGGAAATCTGATAGGAGAGGATAGAAAATCATGGAAGAAAGGGATGGAGAAGGATCAGCAGAAGGTAATGGGCAGGTAGTGAGATAAGGTGAGAGGGAAACAGGAAATCGATGTTCACGCCATCAGGTTGGTGTCTACCCAGGCAGAATATAAGGTGTTGCTCCTTCAACCTGAGTGTGGCTTCATCACAGCAGTGGAGGAGACCTGGACTGACATGTCAGAATCGGAAGCAGAACTGAAATGAGTGGGTATCAGGAGATCCCACTTTTTTGGAGACAGTCTATCGACTTACATCTTTTATGAACCCACCGATTCTCAGAGCTACCTGGACTATACTTCTTCTGACCCTGCCACTTGTAAAAAAAAATGCCATTCCCTTCTCTCAGTTTCTCTGCCGCATCTGCTCTCAGGATAAGGCTTTTCATTCCAGAAATGATGAGATGTCCTCCTTCAAAAAAAGAGGTTTCCCTTGCTACACCATCAACGCTGCTCTCACCGCCACAACAGGTCCTCCTGTCCTCACCTACCACCCTATGAGCCTCTGCACTCAACTCATAATTCTCTGTAATGTCTGCCATCTCCAAAAGGATCCCACCACCAAGCAGATCTTTCCCTACCTAACTTTCCACAGGGATTACTCCCTAAGCAACTCTCTTGTCCACAGGTCCAGTAGTACCACACCTGTCCTTAAACCACCTCCTCACCTCTGTTCAGGGCCCATATATTCCTTCCAGGTGAGGTGACGCTTCACCTGAGAGTCTGTTGAGGTCATCTACTGTAAATGGTGCTCCCAGTGTGACTGCCTGTATATTAGTGGGACCAGACGTATTTTGGGAGACTGTCTTGCCGAGCACCTATGCTCCATCCACCAGAAAAGGTATCTCCCAGTAGCCACCCATTTCAATCTCCTTACCTGCCCCTCTGTTGCTCTTCCTCTTCCCCTTTCTTCCATTGTCTTCTATCCTCAACCTATCAGATTCCCTGTCCTCCAGCACCTTTATTTTTCATACACTTCCCAGCTCTTTAGTTCATCCCCTCCCCTCCCCTCACCTTCTTACTCTGACTTCTCATCTTTCTTTCCAATCCTGATGAAGGGGCTCAGACCAAAATTTCAACTGTTTATTCCATAAAAGCTGCCTGGCCAGCTGAGCTCCTCCAGCATTTTGTATGTTGCTTTGAATCTATCCAAGCAGCTCTCCCAGTATACCGTGGAAACTAACCTTCCAGACAAGCCTAGGATCTTGTCAGAAGCCTCGTTAAAGTCCAAATAGACAACATCCACTGCCATAGTCATGGAGTCAAAGAGAAGTACAGCACAGAAGCAAGCCCTTCGGCCTATCTAGTCCATGACAAAAGCATAAATTACCGGCTCCCATCAACCTGAACCAGGACCACAGCCTTCCATACCCCAACTATTCATCTTCCTATCCAAACTTTTTTAAAAGAATGAAATCAAGTTCTTATGCACCACTTGTGCTGGTAGCCCACAACCTGCTGAGTGAAGAAGTTTCTCCTCATATTCCTCTTAAACTTTTTACCTTTCATTCTAAACCTATAACCTCTAGCTGTAGTCTCACCCAACCTCAGTAAAAGCTTTCTTGCCTTTACCTATCTATACCCCTTAATTTTGTATACCTCAATCAAATCTCCACTTAATCTACTATATTCTAAGGAATAAAGTCCAAACCTATTTAAACTTTCCTCATAACTCAGGACCTCCAGACCCAGCAACATCTTTGTAAATTCTCTCTGTACTCTTTCAGCCCTATTTATGAAACTGCTTTTTAATGGGCGTCTCTGTAAGTACAGCTTGTTAGCCTCTTGCTAAGAGCCACTGGACTCCATGGTGAGAACCCCACCTTTCTCAGGCTCGATACATCTAGAACATACACAACTTTGCTCCTGCCAAACCCATGAGGTTGGGATGTCTCACCCACCCAGACTCCGGTTTGTGTGAATGCTGTGCGATTTACTGCTCCCCTGCAACTGCCCATTGGCTAAGAAATAACAGATCGTACACTGCATACGATTATGAAGTATACTTAAGAATGTTAATGTAACCAAACAGTTATTAAAGAAAAAAAATGAAAAACAAAAAGGGTCCATTATAATTAAACAGTCAAATATGCACACGTTGGAGCTCATCTTGAAGCTGTCCATAACTTATGCGCTGGACCCCTCAGCACACACCACCTTCCGAAAGTCACTCAACATCCATCTCGCACAAACGGACTTTCCCATGGGAGTAGTGGTCCTCGCTCCTTGAAGCAATTCATCTGCACAAAGCACCTTTTGCAACAGGGACAGTATCCTCAGCCTTCTTCCTTCCTGTCCTCTCCCAGCTCCTGCCAAAAAGAGACCTCAACCTACACCAGTGTCCCTCACAAAACCACTCTGCCAAGCATTCAAGAACATTCTCCCAATTCCACCATTCTGATTGGCTGGCACCACATTCCTTAGTTGAACAACAAAGTCCCTTCTCTCAGCTCAAACACAAACAGACTGAAAGAACAGCCTGCTCTTACAGAACTGCTAAAATGAAATACCTACAGCATAGCAGTAAAAATCCTAACTGAGACATTACATTTACCACTTTCTTGTAGGTACATGACCAAAACTGCACATATCACTCCAAATTAGGCCTCCCCAATGTCTCACACAATTTCAACATAACATCCCATCTCCTGTACTCAATACTTTAAATTTATGGTATTTTCTTTCCAACCCTATCTACCTGTGATGTCACTTTCAATGAATTATGGACCTGTATTCCCAGATCCCTTTGTTCTATCACGCTCCTCAGTGCTCTACCGCTCACTGTAAGAGCTACCCCAGTTGGTCTATCGATGTGCAACAGTCACACTCATCTCCAGTAAATTCCACCTGCCAGCTTCAGCCCATTTTTCCAGCTGATGCAGATCCCTCTGATCCCTCATGATAACCTTCCTCACTGTTCACTACACCCCTAATCTTGGTATCATCCGCAAATTTGCTCATCCAGTTAACCACAATAGCGTCCACATTGTTGACAAAGACAAACAACAATGGATCCAGCACAGATCCCTGCAGCACACCACTAGTCTCAGGCCTCCAGTCAGAGAGGCAACCATTTACAAACACTCTGGCATCTCCCACAAAGTCAATGTCTAATCCAATTTACTACCCCATTTACAATGCCGAGAAACTGAATCTTCTTGACCAACCTCCCATGCAGGACTTTGCCAAATGCCTTGCTAAAGTCCACGTAGACAACATCCACTGCTTTGGCTTTATCCATGATCAGTTACCAGTCTACGTCCATCCAAGTACTCATGTTCAGTCCCTTAGAATAACTTCCAACAACTTTCCCACAATTGACATCAGACCACCAGCCTATAACTTCCTGGTTTATGTTAGAGCCTTTCTTAAACAGCAGAACAACTATGGTTCTGGTATGTCTCCAGGGTCACTAAGAATGATTTAAGGATCTCTGCTAGGGCCCTGGCAAATTTTCCACTTGGGTCCAAGGAAACACTTTGGCTGGGCCTGGGGAATTCTTCATCCTGATTTGCCTCAGGATAGCAAGCACCTCCTCCTCTGTAATCTGTATAGGATCCATTAAATTGATGCCACTTTGCCTCACTTTTTGGCTCCACACATGGATTACCCTTCTGACTTTCCACAGGACCAATTTTGTCCCTTGCACACAGGACCAATTTTGTCCCTTTCCACAGGACCAATTTTGTCCCTTGCACACAGGACCAATTTTGCTCATAACACATCTGTAGAATCTCTTAGGATACTCCTTCACTTTGTCTGCAAGAGCAACTTCATGCCTTCTTTTAGCCCTCCTGATTTCTTCCATAAGTGTTCTCTTGCTTTTCTTATACCCCATAAGCACCTCACTCGTTCTTACCTGTCTATACTTGCTATGCACATCCCTTTTTACCCTTAACCAAGGCCTCAATCTCTCTTGAAAACCAAGGTATCCTACACCTCTTACCTTTACCTTTTATTCTGACAGGCAAATATGAGCTTCGTACTCTCACCTTTGAAGGCTTCCCACTTACCAAGTACACTTTTGCCAGAAAACAGCCTGTTGCAACCCACACTTGCCGGATCCATTTTTGATAGCATCAAAATTGGCTTTGTCTAATTTAGAATCTCAACTCATAGACCAGACCTATCTTTTTGCACATCTACTTTTAAACTAATAGCATTGTGGTCACTAGATGGAAAGTAGTCCCCTACACAAACCTCTGTCACCTGTGCTCTCATTCCCTAATAGCAGATCCAGTATTGCACACTACCCTCATTTACCTCTTCAGTTACCTCAGCAAAGCACTCTGAAAGTTTCATCAAACATGACTTTCCACACTGAAAACCATGCTGACTGTCAAGTCAGGTGCAAATAGGCTCAGTCCATCAGAATTCCCTAGGGTAACTTTCCTAATACAGATGTCAGGCTGACTAGTTCCTTGGCTTGTCCTTCTACACTTAACCAAAAACATTAATAACCAGCCAGTCTTCAGGAACATCACCAGTAGCTAACAATGAAGCTGCTTTCTCTACAGCGGAGAAGGTGGACATGATTGAAGAATATAAAATAGAGGTTAGGGAAGACTGCAAAAAACATTCCTCTTCAGAGGCAAATAAAACTTGAGGACATAGATTTAAGGTTAGAATTAAAAGATTAAAAACTGACCTGAAGGGGACTTCTATACACAACAAAGAAGGGCGAGTGTCCAGAATGTACTGCCTGGAAGTGCAGTGGAAGCAAGTGACTAACACATTTAAGTGTCAATGTGAGCAGTTGAACTGCCAAATCATAGAAAGCTACAGGCCAAATGCTGTTTGATGAATACAGATGGGCATCCAATGGTCAGCATGGATGTAGTATGCAAAATAACCATACTGCAGGACCCTGTGAACACAATTATTCCTCCATCCTTTAAGTTTCCAGATATTAACCACTCTCTTCATTTCCATCACTATTACTAGAATATTCTCTCAATGTTTTCATCCTCTATAAAGTTTGGCAATAAAGTGCTGCATCTTTACATAATCCAAATAGCTCCTCAAGACCAGATGCATATTCAGCAGATGAAATGCATGTTGCAAACAAAAAAATATTCAATGTTTTTTTCAAAAGTAAATTAAGGTTGAAGGATGTAAAAAAGTAAACAGTAAAAAGAGCTTGATGGAAAAGTACAGGAAAGAAATCACCTACAGAAAACATTTTCCTTCAAGCATACATGCATTTTTTTTTCAAGCTATGTGCTGATTTTCACTCATCCAAATATTTGCTCTGATGAGTAATTAACATTATAACTGAAAATTAAAACATTGCAACAGGTATCATACACTCTTCACAATCATCTTGTACTTCATGCACACTTAAGTTACAATAAAATTTCTACATTTGGCCAGCATGTTAAATATCATAGCTATGATTTCATTACATGTGCGCACACTCATTCATACACAATCTCATTTTGACACATCAACCACACTACTCTAATTTTGTAGTAAGGTTGACCACTTCAACTGTTGCATTTGTTTTTAAAAAAAGGGAATACTGTTGGTACTTTTTGTAATATTTCCAGAGGAGTTGAAGCAGTAAAGATCAAACAAAATTTCCCCTAGTAAATTCTCAAGAGAATACTATTCCAAAATTGAAATTGCATGAAATCTGAAAATTAAGCATTTCAATTACAAATTTTAAGTCATTCAAAGTGGAATTTAGTGGAAATACTCAACCAAATGCCATATACAATGCAGAAACAAATCGAGCATACCAAATTATACACTTTTGGATATAAAAACCACAAGATCCAAAAGGAATATATCCTCCAGAGACATTTTCCAATTCCCAATCTTCTCCAGAAGCAAAGTATAAGTAAAATTATATTGAAAATTAACCACATGCTAAATTATCTGAATTCTGAACATTAATGGTTCATTTTCCTTCATTAATTTATGTACAGAGGATTTAAAAATTGATATTTAACCACATTGTTGCTCACCAGTCTTACTAGTACAACAACCAAGCTTTGTATAAAAATTGATTGTTATTGACACAAATCCACATACAAAAAAAAATCACATTTCCACTGCTCCCCAGAAATTCAGTTTGGGGCTTAATGCAATCAAGGACATAACTTGATAATACGTCACTAAGTGGTCTAGCTATGTGAATATTGACAAGATTACAACAAACCAAAACTGTAGGAGGTCAAAAAGCACAAACCAAAAAATTACCAAATTCCTCTTTTGAAACTCAATGGCAAACCAGCACTGCTTCATTCACGATCAACTAATTCTCAAAACAATGAAGATTTAATTTTTATATGGAAATTCAACCTAAGAAACACTATATGGTATTCATACTTTAAGGAAGGAAGGAGACAGAGTTAAAAGATCAAAGGGCTACTTGACACTTCAGATAAAGTTTTATAACACTGAGTTTTGGGTAGACTTAATGGTCTTGACAGCTTTGAACCTACCCCCAGATTCAACAGAATGCATTTTTTCCACAGGCTGCTTAAACCTGAGATAATGCTGTATGAGTTTACAGAGATAAAGGTGGAGTTTATGGTAGCCATTGTAAACAATTGTTTCCATCTTCCTGTTATTCTATAGAGAATGAACATTGCCAATTATAATCAGCTCCTGTTGGTGAAATGCACAAATACACACACTTAGAAATTCAACAATTTAACATACAACCAATGATGTCCCCATTCCGGTTTAAATTATGGACTAAATTTACCATTTCCCAACCAATTAATCCATAGAGTGATGTGGAAATCTCCATTTGCTCATTTTATTTGAATAAAATGGAATGGCAGATGTTCTATTTCAAGACTATTTTTCATCTCATAGAATACTAACATTTCACATAAAATATTGGATGCACTCAGCTGGTCAGACAGCATCTATGGTAAGAGAAACAGTCCTGTAATATTGTCTCTTCTTATGTATCCGATCCGCTGAGTGTAAAGCATTTTCTGTTTTTATTTTATTTCAGATCACCAGCACATGCACTTTTTTTTTGATTTTCCAGAAACATTACAATTTAGGTCACCAAAGTCCATTTCCGTTGGTGGAAATTTATTCTGTCCCTACAGTTGGAAAACTGATCAAGTTCTCAGTTAACAAAAATCTAATTTCATATTATTCCATGTACCCCAAACTGTAGGGGAAGAAAAGCAGAACAAAACCTTGTGCATGACAATTCTGCAGCATCATTTTGAAAAAAATAACATTTGCATTTCCAGTCAAATACAAGTCAGACTTGAAGCACCAAAGAAAACTACTTGACAATGAAACTCATGCAAATAGTTTCAATTGGGAACATTAATGATACTTGAAGAGCAAAATATTGCAAATGCTGGCAATCTGGATTATTCAGATCAGACATAGGCTTTGAAGGATCACAGATCTCAATAACCAACAGTAACTACAACAATATTTTATTTCCATCTCTTAAAACAGATTTTCTCAGATGCTGCCCGGCCTGCTTTTTTCCCCAGGACTGTTTTCCCTTTGAATTACCATGGCACCAATTTACAGGAAGTTTTTCATGCAATGATATAGAAATGATTCACTTAAAACAAGCAGTTTTCTGAGAAGGTACTTTAGTTGGATTCAAATGTGATTGGGAATGCAACAGTTACATTAATAACTGTTGCATTAGGACTAGGATCCAATAATCAATCCCATATAGAGAGTAAACCTACCGCACATCTTTAGCAATACTGTCCTTCACTAATATTTCACATGTTCATTTCATCCCGGGAGATGTTTGTTTTTATAACTAGTATTTCACTGAAAAAAATGTATATGGCACCATGATGCCTCAAGTATAGCCTGTGTTAACCTTTCTTTGGTCCCGGGGATGGATGGTATCGTCAGTTCACTGTCCAAATCGGGAAGTAATTCCCTCCCAAAACAAAACCCCCTTGGCTTTCATACCCGTCACAAACTATAACAAATAATGAGAGAAGGATGCCATATGGTGTCAATCAAGTCATCAACACCTCAGAACTATTTAAAGGGATAGGGAAGGATGTTATTGAAATTGGGATTCGATGTTCAAATCGTAACAGTTTTCACAATACCACCATTTTTCTGCATTGCATCAGTTATTAGCAAAAATCGGAGTTTTCTGGAAGTGTTTCCCACAATGAGTTTCAATCGCTGCGTAAAATAATAGACAGAACTCAACCACATCACAACAAACCCACACAGGGATTTCTGCAGAAAGTCACTTATTACTCACAGCTGGAAGCAAGTACAGAAATGCCGTCATTTTGAAAAAAAAATCATAAATGACGACAATCATCGAAGTTTATAAAAGTAGTTCCTGAAACTCTTCCACGTACTAAGTTCAGCCGTTCACTTGGCAACCCAATGGGAATTTACCAAGCTATTAGTAAATTATTTACTTTAAATCGCGTACGATTAAAAGTAGAAAGATTCGCTACCCGAGTAAAACTACTAACAAAATCGCCTACACATCAACAGTGATGGCATATTCGATTTTAAACGTGCCCAAGGACAAACGCATACTCACCTCGACGCGAAATTTGTCAAAGCGCAAGTGGCTGATAATAGCTCTCGATATGGGGCTGAAGAGTTACACATTCCACGGGAGTACTTCCACCTTTCTAGGTGCCCTCCCCTCATGATCATGTCCTGTCGCCTGCCTTTTACAACAAATGTCATGGCAGCCCAATTCCTAACATTCAGTCTGAAATAAGGTAAACCATCCCGTGCAACAATTGCACAGAACGAAGTAGCGAGTGGTTACGCCAAAAAAAAACTACAATCAAATCCATCCTAGCATGGTAACATCAAAATCAACAAGTCTGGATTCAACCAGTATTTAATTATTTCCAGGCACATATCGTCAATAACCACCATCCCCTCCCAGACACACAAATCAAGAGACAGCAACAAAAAAAATATCGAGAACTCGTCGCTCACCGAGTGGACGTCCCTTTCCGTACATCGCAAATGCTGCATTTGAAAGCTTCCGCACTGTTCCTGAAGGTGCAGACACTACAGTCCCAGAAACCGTCCTCCGAGCCAGGCTTGGCTTGCCTCTTCGGCCTTGAAAAACTGCAACAAAAACAAGAGAACATTACACATATCACATATCTGTAATATGTACGCATACATAAAATAAAACACACGTACGTACAAAAGGCTTCGACATTACCGGCCACGGACTCGAGCGCTGCCATTGCCTCGACAAAGTGTCTGTCTGTGTGTGTGTGAGATTATGTGTGTGCAAAACAAAAAATGGTCCGTTCTCTCCTCCCCCCGTCTCTTTCACCCGGCGCTCTCTTCCCTCCCAGTGGGTGAGTGTACACAGCGCCGTCCGCCATGGCTGTGTGACTGGAAGGGAGGGGGGGGGGGTATGAGCCCTGGCACAGGGACGGCCACTTGGGCATAGGAGGCGAACGCACGTTAAAAGCCCACAGACACCAGCGGCGGCAGCAGCAGCTCCTCCATTTAAAGGTCTCTCCCTCTCTCTCTCTTTGCAGTCGTCGAACACAGTACGGCCACCAGGCGTGTGTTTTCTACCTGTTCGGGCTCTTCTTGTCCCCCATTGCCGCAGGGAGTTCGGTCGAGGCTGAGCCGAGCTTTGTGTGTGTGTTGACGAAAATAAAAAAAAAATACACTGACGGCGAAGCGACGAGTTGTCGGGACGGGACGGAGCGGAGCGGAGCGGCTCCGAGGCGAATAAAGTGCAGCCGGGTCCGTCTGTGGCACGAGCGCCAGCCTCCGCACGGCGAGCGAGCGCGCGCCACGTGACCCGCCAACCGCCAATCAACCGAGCAGGAATTTTAAATTACCCGGCCAGACAGGCAGAGGCAGACAAGCTGGGGTAATAGAGAGAGAGAGGGGGGAGAGAGTGAGAGAGAGAGAGAGAGAGAAGGGGAAAGAGAAAGCAGAGGGGGAAATGAGGGTGAAGGGAAAGAGAAGGGCGAGGGGAAAAGGAAAGAAGGGGTGAAGGAAGGATAAGGAAAAACAGAATGAGAGGAAGGAGATGAGAGTAGGGGACAGAGGAGGGGGCGAGAGAACTGAGAGACAGAGAAGGGGGAGAGAAAAAAGGAGAGACAAAGAGGAGAGAGATGGAATGAACGAGGGAGAGGAGAAAGGGAAAAAGGATTGAGAGGATGGCAGAATAGGGGGTGCGAGAGAAAGGAGTGACAGATGTGAAAGAGGGACAGATGGAAGGGAGATAGAAGAGGAGGAAGAGGCAGAGAAAAGGAGGCAGGCAGAAAGATTCATTCAAAGAAGGTGGGAGGTACAGATACACAGGAGGGAGGCAGAGGGAGAGAGGGGTTGGAGAGAGAAGGAGGAGAAAGAGTGATATAAAAGGGAGAGCAAAATGAGAGGGGTCAAGAAGGAGAGAGGTGGAAAGAGAGAGAGGAAGAAGCATGGAGAGACAATGCCGAGGAGAGGAAGAGAAAGAAGAGAGGAGAGATGGGGAGAGGGAGAAATGGAAAGAGATGAGGAGGGGAATGATGAATGAGGATGACAGATGGAGAAGTAAGAGCAGGACACAGAAGAGAGGAAAGGAGAGACAGGGGGAGAAAGGAAAAGAGAAGGGAGGAGAAGAGAAAAGAGAGGAGAGATGAGAGAAGGTAAAAGGGAGGAGAGGGGCAAAGGGAGAGAGGGGAGAGGGAAGGGGAAGAGAGAGAGGGAGGTGGAGAAGGGCAAAGGGAAAGAGTGGAGAGTGGCAAATGGAGAGAGGGGAGGGGGCAAAAGTAGCGAGGAGAGGGTAAGAGAGGGAGTGGCAAAGGGAGGGAAATAGGGGAGGGGAGAGGTAAAGAGGGGAGGGTGAGGGGCAAATGGAGAAGGAAGAGGGGAAGGTGAGAAGGGCAAATGGAGAGAGGAGAGTGTGCAGGGCAAATGGAGAGGGGAAATGGGGCAAAAGGAGAGAGGGAAAGGAACAAAGGGGGAGGGGAAAGAGAGTGGGAGGAGAGAGGGGGAGAGTGGAAAGAGAGATAGGGGAGAGGTGGGGGAGAGAGGGGGAGGAGAAAGGGAGAGGGTGGTGGAAAAGGAGAGGGAGAGGTGAAATGGGGCAGAGAGAGGGGAGAGGGAAAGGGGCAAAAGGGGAGAGGGGAAAGAGGTGGGTGAGAGGGGAAAGAGAAAGTGGTGAAAGAGAGAAAGGGGAGGGGGAAAGAGAGTGAGGGGAGAGTTGGGAGGAGAGGGGTGAGGTGGGGGAGAGAGGGGGAGGAGAAAGGGAAAGGGTGAAGTGGAAAAGGAGAGGGGAGAGAAAAAGGGGAGAGGAGAAAGGGAGAGAGGGGATATGGCAAAGAGAGAGAGGCAAGGGGAGAGAGAGGGGGGATAGGGCAAAGGGAGATGGTTGGGCAGGAGAGGGGGAGGTGAGAGAGGAGAGGGGATAGGGCAAAGGGCGAGGAGCAAGGGGAAAGATACAATTGAAGACAGGGGAGAATAGCCAAGGGGGAAGGGGAGAGAGATGAGGGGCAGAGAGGAAAGAGGGAAGGGGCAATGGGAGAGGGGGAAGGGAGAGATGGGAGGGGGTAGTAGGGGAAAATTGGAGTGGGGAGGGGAAAGGGAAGAGAGGGGGGAGAAAGGAGGGAGGGGGAAAGGTGAGAGAAGGGGAAGGGTCAAAGGGGAGGAGAGTGGGGCAAAGGGAGAGATGGGAGAGGAGAGAGATGAGAAGGGAAAGGAGAGTAGCAGAGAGGGGAGAGGGAGAGAAGAAAGAGAGGAGAGGGGCAAAGGGAGAGAGGGGAGAGGCAGGAGATGGGAGAGGAGGGAGAGGAAAGAGAGAGGGGAGAGTGGCAGAGAGGGAGAGAGGAAAGAGGAGAAGGGGCAAAGAGAGAGTGGGGAGATGGGAGAGGTAGAAGGGCAGAGGGGAGAGGGTAAGTGGAGAGAGGGGAAAGGATGAGATGAGAGGAGGGGAGGGGAAAGGGAGAGTGGGAGATGGCAAAGGGAGAGAGGTAAGATGGGATAGGGCCAGAGGGAGAGAGGGGCAAAGAAAGAGGGGAGGGGAAAGGGAGATGGGAAGCAAAAGGTGGGGGGGAAGAGGGGAGAGGGGAATAGGGAAGGGAGAGATGGAAAGGAGATGGGGAGAGGGAGAGAGGAGGTGTGAGAGGAAAGAGGGGAGCAGGGCAAAGGGAGAGGAGAGAGGGGAAAGAGAGAGGTAGAGGGGAGAGGGGAAAGGGAGAGATGGGGAAGGGGAGGTAGAGAGGAGAGAGGCGGGAGGGGGGAGAAGGGAGATGGAGGGGAAGGGACAAACGCAGAGGTAGGGAGAGGGCCAAAGGGAGGGTCGATAAGGGGCAAAGGGAGAGATCGGAAAGGGAGAAAGGAGAGGGGAGGGGGAAAAGGAAGAGAAGAGAGGGCAGAGGGGAAAGGGAGAGGAGAGGGAGGGGAAAAGGAGAGTGGGCAGAAGAGAGAGGGGGAAACAGTGAGTGGAAAAGGGAGAGAAAGAGGAGAAAATGGAGAGGGGGTAAGGGAGGGAAGATGGGGAGTGGGTAAAGGGAGAGGAGGAGAGGGTGGTGGGAGTTGGAGGAAAGGGGACAAGGTGAAAAAGGGAGAGAAGGAGGAGATGGGGAAAACAGATGGGTAAAAGGAGAAAAGGGGGGATGGGGAAAGGGAGAGGGAAGGGAAGGAGGGAGGGGTGACAGGCAAGGGAGGCAGAGAGGTGGGGAAGGGGAGGGAGGTAAGGGAGACGGGAGAGTGGGAAAACGAGAGAGGAAGAGGAGAAATGGGGAAAGATTGGGAAGGGGAGGGAGATGGAAAAGGAGAGGGGAGAAAGGGAGAGGGTGGAAGAGAATAAGGAAAAGTGAGGGGATGGAGGGAAAGGGAGGGTGGGGAGGGGGAAAGTGAGGGGGTAATCAAGAAAGAAATGGAGAATGAGAGAGATGGGTGAAGGGGAGTGGGTGGGGAAAGGGCAGAGGGTAAAAAGCAAGAGAAAGAGTGAGGGGGAAAGGGAGTGTAAAGGAAATGGGAAAAGGAGGGGGAAAGGGGAAGAAGGGGATGGGGAGGGAAAGGGAGAGTGAGTGGTGAGGGGAGGGAAAGTGAGTGGGGAGAGGGCTGAGAATGTGGGGAGGAGAGAGGGAAGTGTGAGAGGGAGAAGAGAGGGGAAGGGAGAGTGAGTGTGGAGGGGAAGGATGGGGAGAGAGTGGTGGGAGAGGCAGTGTGGAGGAGGAGGGGAGAATGAGGGAGGAGGAGGAGTGAGTGTTGAAGAGGAGGAGAGGAGAGTGAGTGAGGAGCGGAGGGGAAGAGTGGGTGGAAAAGGGGAGAGTGAGTAGAGTGGGGAAAATGAGTAGAAGAAGGAGTGAGAAATGGAAGAGATTGGAAAGGGGGGAGAATAAGGAGAGTACAGAGAAGAGAAGGAGTGAGAGTAGGTGAGTGGAGAGTGGGGGAGAGAGAGAAAGAAAAGTAGAGTGAGAAAGGTCCACGCAGATGGCAATTCGTTGGCTCTTCACTCAAACTTGGAAAACGTGGACAGCAAAGGATCCTCCATCAGGATGCCCTTCATTGTCAACAGCCCTGCATTCAATGCCATCTCTTCAAAACTAAACAATCAGCTTCAAGGCCTTGGTTTCAATACCTCCTTAAGCAAAAGATGTTCAATTTTCTCACATGAAGACTCCGGTCAGTTCAGATTGACAACAACATCTCCTCCACAATCTCCATCAGCACAGCTGCACCACAAAGTTCCAATGCCACATTTAAGTTTACTGTCAACACCATTGGCTAAATTAAAGATAGTGATGAATCAGCATATAGGAGGAAGGTTGAAAATCTGTCTCAGTGGTATTAGAAAAACAACTTCTCACTCAATGTCAGCAAGACCAAGGAGCTGATTATTAACTTCAACAGGAGGTCTATGAGCAAGTCCTCATGGGAGGATCAGAGGTGGAGAGGGTCTGTCCTGGGTCCAACATGTATGTGGATTAGAGAGGAAGCACAGCAGTACCTCTAGTTCCTTCAAAGTCTGTGAAGATTCAGCATAACATCTGAAACTTTGACAAACTTGTATAGATGTGTGGTGGAGAGTATATTAACTAGTTGCATCGCGGCCAGGTATGGAAACACCAAAGCCCTTGAAAATAAAATCCTCCAAAAAGCAGTAGATAAAGCCCTCTGCGCATCTACATGGAGTGCAGTCACAGGAAAGCAGCATCCATCAACTGGGACTCCACCATCCAGTCCATGGATGGTCACGGTCTTCCATTGCTTTACTTTTTCTTCTGTAGTGAAAATTTCTTAAATTTTCTGGGTTATGCTTTTATTTAAGTTTTGTGTATATCTTATCAGAATTGCATATTATTCACATGGAGTACTGAATCTTGTTTTCAGTGATGAGAATATATCCTTTGAAGTTTTAACTGACAGTAATTTTTTGTGTCTGTTACTCCTCTTCCTCCTTCTGTCCTGGGAGTGTTAATCTAAATGCATTCAAGTTTGTCACTTCATTTCTTATTTTTCTTTTGTAAATTTTCCAGATTGGTTTCAGACCAAGATATAATGCCAAAAGTATATGTTAATATGGGTATAGCGAACATGTTTATTGTCTTTGTTATAGTTTTACTGTTGAGCACTGTCTGGCAGGTTTTCTTAAGCCTGGAAGTAAATTCTATAGAAAGTTTTCCCTTTATCACACTATGATCTATTTTCTTTCCTTGTTGATATCCTTTCTTTATGTTTAATGTTCTGCACTTAGCTAGTGCAATGTTCATGTTTGTATCTTTCCAAAATAGTTCTACTACTCGAATTAATTGATTTAGATTTACAGATGAAGAAAGTATAATTTCAAATTGCCCAGTTATCAAAGATGTGTCAAGGTATAACTCAATTGGTTGTTTCTGATTTGATTCCCTATTTTTGTCCAATTCAGTAAATCAAAGAATGTGTTTAAAGCTAGACAAAACCATAGTGGGCTTAGGGAGTCTCTCTGAAAAATGCCTCAGTTTATTTTGATAACAGTGGTTGTTCTTCTTTGGTCGATAATTAATAGGGTGATTATAGTACGCCAATGCTTCATCAGATGCAGGAATTTCACAAGTTTTGGGTGTAATGTATGCATAATAAGAATTTCTGTTAACATTGAGTGTGGGATTTTTTGGCAGTCAATATAACAACATGAAAGATTTATTTTTTCCTCCAGGCTAGATTTAGAATTACAGAATCTATTATCAATTGCTCTTTACATCCTTTCATACCCTTATGGCATCCTTTCTGCTCTTCCGTAAGTATATTGTGGTTACGTAAGTGAGTGGTGATTAGTTGCAAAATGCATAATGTTACAAATTTATGTGTAGTTTGTAAATAAGTAATAGAATGAAATTTTGATGGGTTATTTGTGACTTTAGCTAAGAGATATGTTTTAACTTCTGTCAAAATTCAGACACTTTTTCAGGATTTTTAAGAAAATTGTTGACATGTATTGATGAGTACAAATAAAGGCATCTAAGTTTTTATATAGACAATTATGAATATTATCACTGCTGGTACTTTTTCAATTGAGGGTATTTTTATAACACATTTAGCACATCCATTGTAAATTCAGATGGTTGCATGTCTTCAATTATCTGAGTGTGTTTTTGACCTTCCTAATCCAGCTTGTTTCTCGATTCTGCATCATCCTGTTTGTCCAGATTATTAGACCAAAACTTTATTATCTTTGTGTTTGTTGGTAATCCTGTGCGGGGTAGGTGGCATTTTGGAGCATCAAATTTAGTTTCAATGTCCTGTATAAACCTTTATCATTGTTCCTGAACTGATAATTCTGGTTTTTTTTTTGCATCTGGCACAATTTTGGTGTATCTATAAATTCTACAATGCTTTTATTAGGTTAATTGTATTTTGTACGGATCTTATATTTTTCATTATTATTATTATTATTATTATTTCTTTTGGACTTGCTTAGTTTGTTGTCTTTTGCACTTTTGGTTGTTTGTACATCTGTTGAGTGTGCTCTTTCATTGATTCTATTTTATTTCTTGGAGTTACTGTGTATACCTGCATAAAAATGAATCACAGCGTTGTATATGGTGACATCTATGTACTTTGATAAATTTACTTTGAACTTTAAGAGAGATGTGAATTGAGAGCTGGGTGAAAGAGAGAGAGGTGAGTGGAGAACAGGTGAAAGAAAGAAAGGGGTGACTGGAGGGTGGGGGAAGAAGTATAGAGTGGTGAGTGAGAATGCAAAGCAGGGAGAGAGACAGTGAAGAGTGCAGAGCAGGAGCAGAGAAAGCAGGAGGAGTTAGAACAGTGGTTCCCAACGTGAGGCCTACGCCCCACAGGGGGGTAATTTTATTTTTAAGGGGGGCAATTCGAGAATGAGTTATTAACAGTGAATTTTTTCTAGTAAGTCTGTGTGAGTATGAGTGTGTGTGCGAGTTAATACATATGTGTATATACAGTATGTATACATAAAAATACTTGTGTGTATGTACATGTATAATTGCATATGTACTGTATATATAGTGTATCACCATCATTACAACCATCAATTGGCTTTCATAATTAAATTAATGAATTGACTGATGTAGGAAGGAACGAATGAACAAGTCCAAACGCGTAAGAAACTCGTACAAGGTCGCGCCAATGCTGCTTTTTGCAGTAGCTTTCGGTTCTTGGTGGTGTGAAGGTGTGTACATTGTGTCATCTCTTTTAAACGGTGTATCTGTCTTTGTATGCTGTAGAAACGAATTGGCATTGTTTATTTATTTATTATTATTATTATTTTAATATCACTTAATGTTCTTTTTTTTTACAATTTCTTAGTAATTTCTTCCTCAGAACTTTAACAGTCCTTTGGTTCTTTTATTTTTCTCTTTCATGAATGCCATGTTCTTTGGAAGCTTGTTTAAACCAAGTTAATGGTCTTTTAGGCTTCCTCCAGGTGAATAGGAGTTCACTTTTTGAATAATAAGAATTATATATCACCACAGGGGGCATCAGGATTTTAGAGGTGATTAGGTGGGGCATGGCCAAAAAAAGGTTGGGAACCACTGAGTTAGAGTGAGTGGAAAGAGAGAGGAGAAGGGTGGATGGTGGAGAGAGAGAGAGAAAAGGGCAGGAGGGCAGGATAGATACTTCATTGCTTTCAAAGGAAATTACAGTGTGACTGTAAGTGCAGAAATATACAAATATTAGAAGATAAGTAAGAAAGGATAAAAAAAATTTATTTCAAACAGTCTAACAGGAGGGGGTCATCATTTTCCCGGCTATAGGTTGACTCATTATAGAGCCCAATGGCCGAGGGTAAGAATGATCTCATATAGCACTCTCTGGAGCAGTGCAGTTGTCTTAGTCTATTATTAAAAGTGCTCCTCTGTTTAGCCAAGGTGGCATAAGATGTAGGAGCAGAATTAGGCCTTTTAGCCCATCGAGTCTGCTTCACAATTCTATTCCGATCCCACTCAACACCTGCCTTCTCACGGTATCCTTTGATGCCCTGACCAATCAGGAAACAATCAACTTCAGCCTTAAATATACCCACAGACTCTGGCCCTTCCTGTACACAGCCTTTGTGTTGGCATTTCTCTCAAGTCTGTCATCCGGACTTGTAGGTGCATCCCCAGGTACTTGTAGGTCCTCACCACATCCATGTCCTTACCATCTATAGTAACAGGGAGCAGTGCAGGCTTAGTCCTCCTAAAGTCCATCACCATCTCCTTTATCTTACTGATACTGAGCTGCAGATGATTCAGCTTGCACCATTTGATAAAGTCCTCCACCAGGGCCCTGTATTCATCTTCCTGTCCTCCCTTTATACACCCAACAATTGCTGTCATGAGAGAGCGGGGAGTAAGGATAAGAGGGAAGAGAGAAAAAGGGTGGAGAGAGAGAGAAAAAGGGCAAGAGGGTGAGCCGCAGAGGACATGGAAAAGGAGTGGGTAGAGGAATGGAGAGGGAGGGAGGCACTTGAGGAGTGGAGAGAAAGGGGGAGATAGACAGACCAGAATGGGGGAAAAGGAAGGCAGGAAGGATAAGTGAGAGTGAGAGGGAGTGAAAGGGACAAGGCAGTGGGGAGAAAGAGGGAGAGAGAAGGAGGAGCAGAGAGAGGAGAGAGTGAGGGAGGAGACAGAGAAAGGCAGAGAGTGGAAGGGGAATGAGAGAGAAGGGTGGGGTAGGAGAGGGAAGAGGAGCAGAGGGAAACAGAGCAGAGAGCAGAACAAGAGGGGAGGGGAAGGGAATTAAGGATGAATGGGAGGGGAGAAGGAAGGAGGAATGAGAGGAAATGGGAAGAGGTGGGGAGAGGAATGAGACAAGGGGAGAGAGAAGGCGAGTGGAGTGGAGTGGAATGGGAGGGAAGGAGTGGGGAGGGAATATGATGGGAAATGAAAGGGAGTGGTAGGGGGAGAGGGACAACTTAGGTGGAGAGGTGATGGGAGGGTAAGGGAGAGGGAGGGGAGTGAGAGGGAGGACTGAGGTGGAGAAAGGATGGGTAGGAAGGAAGGGGGAGTGACAGAGGGGAGGGGAATGAGATGGAGGGTAGAGGAGGGAAGATGTGAGGAGTTGGGAGGCAGAGGGAGAAATAGAATAGGGAGAGAATGATGGGGAGGGGTAGCATGTGAGGAGAGGGAGAGTTGAGTGTGAATAAATGGAGGAGAACAAGTGGAGACTGAATTGGGAAAAGATGAAGAGTGAGAGACTGGGGACAAGGGAAGAGAGTAGAGGGAGAGAGGTGAGGGGAAAAGAGTAGGGGGAAGAGGGAGAGTAGGGTGTCAAGAAGGGAGTCGAGAGGAGGAGGTATGGTGGTAATAGAGGAGTGTGTGGGGACTAGGGATAGGAAGGGGAGACTGGGTCCACAGTGAATTGTGGAAGGGGCAATGGGAGATGAGAACAGAGCGAGATTGAGAAGGGACGTTGCATGGAATAACATGAGGAATAGTGTTGGGGCAGTAAGGATGAGAGAGAGGAAAGGACAAAAAAGCAGAAGGTGGTGTGGGAAGGAATGACAGAAAGCAAGGTTGTAGAAAGTCATAGAGAAGAGGAAGATGTAAGGATGGACGAGAGGGAAGAGGGTGTGTAGGAAGGAACAAGGGAGAAGAAAGTGTAAGAAAGAACAAAAGAGGAGGGTGTAGGGAAGTACAAATGAGAAGAGAGGGCATAGGAAGGGATGAAAGAAGAGGGGGTGTAGGAAAATATAGGAGAAAATGAGGGCGTAAGAAGGGACGAGAGAGAAAGGGGGTGGAGGAAAATGAGAGAGAAAGGTGTAGGAAGGGATGAGAGTGAAGAGGAGAGTGTCGGAAGGGACGAGGGAGAAGGGGGTGTATAGAAAGAGACAAGAAAGAGGAGGGTGTGTAGGAAGGGATGAGAGAGAAGCAGAGGGTGTAGGAAAATATGAGAGAAAAGGAGGGTATAGGAAAGTATGAGAGAGAAGAGGAATTGTAGGAATACATGAGATAAGGTATGTTATGTAGGACCAGATGTTAATATCTCTTATTTGCACTCCTGCGCCATGCTGCCTAGACTCTGCGGAGTAGCCAAGTGAGTGGTGCCATCTTCTGGGTTATCAAGTAGGCGCCCTCTTTCCTCAGTGTTTCGCTGATAGGCCTACAACACCACCAGAGGGTTCAGCAGTGAATCCCGGCATCCCGGGCTCACCCCCTAGATGCCATTCACTAATCTGGGAGCCCAGATGGAATCCTTTCTCTTCATTGAGAGCAACTGATTACCCTTTTCAGCAGCTCTGGAGGGGTCTTTGACTGCTTTTTGATGCATCTTCCCTCGCATTCCCAACTCCCGGAGTAGCCTTGATGCTAATGTGGCTACAAATCCTCTGCAGCGTACTTCGATTGGTCGCACCCTTGCTGTCCAGCCATGTTGTTGTGCATCGGCTGCAAGCTCAGTGTACCTCAGCCTCTTATGCTCGTAGGCCTCCTCCACTGCATCCTCCCAGGACACTGTAAACTCGATGATGTAAATGAGATGGAGTGAGGATGACCATAGCACAAAGTCTGGTCTGAGGTTGGTTTCCACGACTTCAGTTGGGAAGCAGAGCCTTTGGCCTAAGTCTGACACCATCTTCCAATCACGTGCTCTGCCTAGCCGCCCGGTGCCTGGACTTGAGGTGGCAAGTCTGGCTTTACCCTCACCTTCCCAGGCAAATGCTGTTAACGGCCAGTGGGATGAAGGGGAGAGAGAAGCAAAGGGTGTAGGAAAATACAAGAGAAGAGGAGGGTGTGGAAAAGTATGAGAGAGAAGAGGGATTGTCGGAAGGCATCAGAGATAAGCGGAGGGTGTAGGAAGGAACAAGAAAGAGGAGGGGGTGTAGGACGGGACAAGGGAGAAGAGGGAATGTAGGAAGGGATGAGAGTAGTGGTGCTCGAGGGAGATGGGGTGGAAAGGGGATAGAGGTGGTACGAGGGAGAAGAAAAGGGAGAGTCAGAATGGTCAGAGAGGAGTCCTGTTGTGAAGAGGTTTGGGTGGAAGTATGAGTGGTACAAGGGAGGGGAGTTGAGAGAAGAGCGAGCAAGGGGAGCAAGGAACAAGGGGATGGATTGAATGTGGCAGTGAATGAAGGGAGTCAAGTTAATGAGGGAGGGAGAGGAATCAAGAAAAGAGAGGCAATGAGGGAGGGTGGTGAAGGAGTGGGTGTAGTAAAGGCATGAGGGATCAACAGGGAATGAAAGGAAGTTAACAAGAGTCAGAAGGAGACAGAAAAGGGAAGAACCAGAGGAAGAAAGTGAGTGGAGAAATGAGTGAAGGAAGTGAAGAGAGATAGAAGGAAGGATTGGAGGAAGGCAACAGGAAATAGGAGAAAGGGGGAGAAGTGGGGTGAGGAGGGCAGAAAGCAGAGATCATAAAGGGCAGGAATGAGAGGGGAATGTGGAGCTAGAAAGAGGGCAAGTGATTGAGGAATGGAGAGAGGGAACGAGGGGAAGAGAAGGAAAGGAGAGAATGAGAGAAGGGAAGCAAGAGAGCCAATGTGGAAGTGGAGCCAAGGGCAACATGGGAAGAACAACATTGATGGAAGGGAACAGAGTGAGGGAATACAGTCAGGAAGTGAACTGAAGTTGTGAGGTTGCAAGAAGACAAGGTGTAGGAGAGGCACGGGAAAGATGCAGTGAGTGAGTAGAAGGAAAGAGTGAGGAAGTGAAAGGAATGAGTGAGAAAAATGAGGAGTGTGAGAATGACCAAGGGGTAAAAATGTAAGAGGACAGATTGACAACCAAGGGAAATTTAAGAGAAAATGGAAAAAATAAGAAAATCTTTGAAGTGTGGCAATCCAAGACAGTCTATATTCTGCCAGTAATAATCTTAAAATTGGTTGCAGAGATAATGGTTGCACTGGTTGTGATCATCCAATGTTCCCCAGGTCCCAAGGCATCGGAAAGCTGAAAAAGCAATGTTCCCATTGAAGGACAGAGGTAGACAAAGCAGAAAGCTGTAGGCCAGATGCCTAACATCAGTCATCTGGTGAATGCTGGAATACATCACAAAAATAGTAGCAAAACATTTTGAAAATCAAAGTGAGCATGATCTATGAAATGGGAAATAATATTTGACAAATTTAAGCATTTTGAGGAAGTAATGAGCAGGGTGGATATGGGGGAAATCAAAAAGTGTAGTGTATTTCAGTTTCCAAAGCTCATACAATTAGGTGCCAAATGAAAAGTTTCTGTAGTTAGAAGCAGATGTCATTGGAGTTCATATATCTGCACAGAGTTAGGACTGATTAACCAACCAAAATCATGACAATTGGATCTTTTTTTCTGGGTGTCCTGATGATGCATGAAACAAAATCAGCAAGTAATTTGAAGGGCAAGTTGAAGATAAAGAGAATGAAGCTTGAAACTGTACAGAATATTTGATGGAACATCATCTGGTATATATGTAGTTTTTTAAGGAGGAATATTCTTGTACTAATGGCAGTTAAATCATAAAACCATAAGACATAGGAACAGAATTTGACTATTTGATCATAGCTATTCTGTTTTCCCTCTCAGCCTCATTCTCCAGCCTTCTTCCCATAATGTTTGCCAACTTTACTAATCAAAAACCTATCCACCTCCACTTTAAACATACACATGACTTGGTCTCCACGGACACCCTATGACAATATCTTTCACAGATTCACTGCCCTTTGACAAAAGAGGTTCCCCCTTATCGCTATTCCAAAGGGATTTCCTTGTACTCTCAGGCTGTGTCCTCTGGTCCTGGATGCTCTGAAATTGTGTAGGACCAGAGATCTACATCCTCTGCATGTCCACTCTATCTAGGTCTTTCAACATTCAGTGGAACCCCCCCCCCCACCCCCCACACTTTCACTTTTCTAAACTCCAGCCAGTACAGGCTCAGAGCCACAAAATGTTCCTCAGACATTAACCCTTTCATTCTCAGGATCATTTTTATAAAATTCCTCTGGATCTTCTCCAATGCCAGCACATCTTTTCTTAGATTTGGGGTTCAAAACTGTTCACAATTCTCCTAACATGGTCTGACCAAGCCTTAGCATTACATCCTTCCTTTTATATTCTAGTCATCTTAAAATAAATGCTAACATTTCATTTGCATTGTTAGTTCTGAGTGCTTCACTTGGTGCTTTTTGAGATAAAGACCTTCCTATACGAGGAAAAGCTGAGCTTGCATGTAGTAGTGTTTAGAAGAATTAGTGGTGACCCTTTTGGAGTTTAGAACAAATGACATAGCTGCAGAAAAGGAGTTGACTACTTAACAAAAATGAAAAGGGTCTCTCAGAGGGTGATAAACCTTTGGATCTCTCTCCTAGAGACCTGAGGGAATGATTTATTGAATACATTTCAAAACAGAGGCAGGCAGATATTCCGAGTTTGGGGAGCTGAGGATTATGAAGAATACACAAGAAAGTGGCATTAAGGCCAATATTTGATTTTATTACAAGGCAGAACAATTTAAGGAACTGCTCTTGCTTCTATTTCTTGTGAGTTGAGCTGAAGATGTTGGCAAGCCAGCTGAAAAGAATACAGAAGTTCAAAGTTGGCATGGCAATCTTGTAAAATTAATTCATACACAAGCCTGTATGCAACAGCTATTTAGAAAATAGTGAAAACTTGCTTACAGTCGGAGAGAATAAAACTGTGACGAGCTGCAAGAAGCGTGCGCTTAAAACATGAGGGCGGCAAGATCATATGGAGCCAGCTGAGCGAAGGTAAGTTAGTGGATTCTAAATCTTGAATGCTGAACGCTTGTCTAAAGCGGCGGGCCAGAAATAGGGAGGTTCCTGTACTGGGTAGAACAGATTTTAAAGCAAAATTATAAATACTCCACACGCACCACCCCTTCCGTTCACCGTGAGTGGAAGGATTCATCCTGCAGTGTCGCCGTGTGTCTGTACCATTGGATTCTCTCTATCTCTTCCATCAACCAGGCAGAACAACAGCGGCAGAGGCCAGGCATTCTCCTGGGACGTTTGTCCGCAGGCAAGCTTGCGGGGAAGTGTTGTGATCCAAGCGGAGGCTGACCAGCAGTTTAGGAAAGCTTTAACTCAGCAGCAGGCGGCGGATGGGGCGTACAGTGTTAAGTTCGGGGAGGTTGATCAGTGACTTCGCCGAGGCCCTCTCTACTAAGTGTAGAGAGTTAAAGAGGTCCTGTGTAGGGAGTACAGAGAGTTAGAGGAGCTCTTGTGTAGGGAGTATAGAGAGTTAGAGGAGCTCCTGTGTACTGAGTATAGAGAGTCAGAAGAGGTCCTTTGTAGTGGCTATAGAGAGATAGAAGAGGTCCTGTGTAGGGAGTATTCTAGAGGTCCTTCTAACTCTCAATACTCCCTACACAGCACCTCTTCTAACTCTCTATATTCCCCACATAGGACCTCTTCTAACTCTCTATACTGCCTACACAGGACCACTTTAAATTCTCTGTACTCCCGACACAGGACCTCTTCTAACTCTCAATACTCCCAACACAGGACCGCTTCTAACTCTCTATACGCGCTACACAGGACCGCTTCTAACTCTCAATACTCCCAACACAGGACCTCTTCTAACTCTCAATACTCCCTACACAGGAACTGTTCTACCTCACTGTGCTGAATAGACAGGAACTCTTCTAACTCTCAATACTCCATACACAGGCCCTCTTCTAACTCTCTATACTCACTACACAGGACCTCTTCTAACTCACTATACTCCCTACACAGGACCTCTTCTAACTCTCTGTACTCCCAACACGGGACCTCTTCTAACTCTCAATACTCACTACACAGGACCTCTTCTACTTCTCTATCCTCACTACACGGGACCTATTCTAACTATATATATTCACTAGACAGGAACTTTTCTGTGTAGGAAGTACAGAGAGTTAGAAAAGGTCCTGTGTAGTGAGTATAGAGAGTTAGAAGAGGTCCTGAGTAGGGAGTATTGAGAGTTGGCAGAGCTCCTGTGTAGTGAGTATAGACAGATAGAAGAGGTCCTGTGTAGGGAGTATTCTAGAGGTCCTTCTAACACTCAATACTCGCTACACAACACCTCTTCTAACTGTCTATACTCCCCACATAGGTCCTCTTCTAACTCTCTATACTGCCTACACAGGACCACTTTAAATTCTCTATACTCCCTACACAGGACCTCTTCTACCTCTCTATACTCCCTACACAGGACCTCTTCTAAATCTCCATACTCCCGACACAGGACCTCTTCTAACTGTCTATACTCCCTACACAGGACCTCTTCGAACTCTCTATACTCCCTACAGAGAAACTCTTCTAACTCTCAATACTCCCTACACAGGACCTCTTCTAACTGTCTATACTCCCTACACAGGACCTCTTCTAACTGTCTATACTCCCTACACAGGACCTCTTCTAACACACTATAATCCCTAAACAGGACCTCTTCTAACTGTCTATACTCCCTACACAGGACCTCTTCTAACTGTCTATACTCACTACACAGGACCTCTTCTAACTCTATATACTCACTAGACAGGACTTTTTCTGTGTATAGAGTATAGAGAGTTAGAAGAAGTCCTGTGTAGGGAGAAAAGAGAGTTAGAAGAGGTCCTGTAGAGGGTGTATTGAGAGTTAGAAGAGGTCCTTTGTAGTGAGTATAGAGAGTTTGAAGACATCCTGTGTAGGGAGAAAAGAGAGTTAGAAGAGGTCCTGTAGAGGGTGTATTGAGAGTTAGAAGAGGTCCTGTGTAGCGAGTATAGAGAGTTTGAGGACGTCCTGTGTAGGGAGAAAAGAGAGTTAGAAGAGGTCCTGTGTAGTGAGTATAGGGAGTTAGAAGAGGTCCTGTAGAGGGTGTATTGAGAGTTAGAAGAGTTCCTGTGTAGGGTTTATAGAGAATTGAAAGAGGTCCTGTGTAGTGAGTGTAGAGAGTTTGAAGAAGTCGTGTGTTGGAAAAATAGAGAGTTAGAAGAGGTCCTGTGTAGGGAGTATAGAGAGTTAGAAGGACATCTAGAACACACCCTACACAGGACCTCTTCTATCTCCCTATGCTCACTACACAGGACCTCTTCTAACTCTCTCTACTTCCTACACAAGCCCTCTTCTAACTCTCTATACTCCCTGCAGAGAAACTCGTCTAACTTACTATACTCCCTACACAGGACCTCTTCTAACACTCAATTCTCACTACAGGGGAACTCTTATAACTCTCAATACTCACTACACGTGACATCTTCTAATTCTCTATACTCCCTACACAGGACCACTTCTAACTCACTACACAGGAACTCTTCTAACTCTCTATACTCCCTACACAGGACCTCTTCTAACTCTCTATACTCACTACACAGGACCTCTTCTAACTCTCTATACTCACTACACAGGAACTCTTCTAACTTACTATACTCTCTACACAGGACCTCTTCTAACTCTCTATACTGTCTACACTGGACCTCTTCTAATTCTGTATAATCCCAACACAGGACCTCTTCTAACTCCCTGCACTCACTACACCAGACTTCTTCCAAATCTCCATACTCCCGACACAGGACCTCTTCTAACTGTCTATACTCCCTACATAGCACCTCTTCTAACTCTATATACTCACTAGACAGGACCTTTTCTGTGTATAGAGTATAGAGATTTAGACGAGGTCCTGTGTTGTGAGTATAGAGAGTTAGAAGAGGTCCTGTGTCGGGAGTATTGAGAGTTAGAAGAGGGCCTGTGTAGTGAGTATAGAGAGTTAGAGGAGGTCCTGTGTAGGAAGTATAGAGAGTTAGAAGAGGTCCTGTGTCGGGAGTATTGAGAGTTAGAAGAGGGCCTGTGTAGTGAGTATAGAGAGTTAGAGGAGGTCCTGTGTAGGAAGTATAGAGAGTTAGAAGAGGACCTGTGTAGTGAGTATTGAGACTTAGAAGAGGTCCTGTGTAGCGAGTATATAGAGTTAGAAGAGACCCTTTGTAGGGAGTATAGAGAGTTAGAGGAGGTCCTATGTAGGGAGTATAGAGAGTTTGAAGACGTCCTGTGTCATGTGCATAGAGAGTTGGAAGTGTTCCTCTGTAGGCAGTATAGAGTTAGAAGAGGTCCTGTGTAGTGAGTATATTTAGAGAGTTAGAAGAAGTCCTGTGTAAGGAGTATAGAGTTAGAAGAGGTCGTGTTTAAGGAGTATAGAGAGTTAGAAGAGGTCCTGTGTAGGTAGTACAGAGAGTTAGAAGAGTTCTTGTGTCGTGAGTATAGAAAGTTAGTAGAGGTCCTGTGTAGGGAGTATAGAGCGTTAGAAGATGTCACGTGTAGTGAGTATTGACAGTTATAAGAGGTCCCCTGTAGTGAGTATTGAGTGTTAGAAGAGGTCCTGTCTAGTGACTATAGTGAGTTAGAAGAGGTCCTGTGTAGGGAGTATAGTGAGTTAGAAGAGTTCCTGTGTAGGGAGTATAGTGAGTTAGAAGAGTTCCTGTGTAGGGAGTATAGTGAGTTAGAAGAGTTCCTGTGTAGGGAGTATAGTGAGTTAGAAGAGTTCCTGTGTAGGGAGTATAGTGAGTTAGAAGAGTTCCTGTGTAGTGAGTATAGAGAGTTTGAAGACATCCTGTGTAGGGAGTATAGAGAGTTTGAAGACATCCGGTGTAGGGAGTACAGAGAGTTAGAAGAGTTCCTGTGTAGGGAGTATAGAGAGTTTGAAGACATCCGGTGTAGGGAGTACAGAGAGTTAGAAGAGGTCATGTGTAGTGAGTATTGAGAGTTATAAGAGGTCCCCTGTACTGAGTATAGAGAGTTAGAAGAGGTCCTGTGTAGTGAGTATTGAGAGTTAGAAGCGGTCCTGTGTCGGGAGTATTGAGAGTTAGAAGAGGTCCCGTGTTGGGAGTATTGAGAGTTAGAAGAGGTCCTGTGTAGTGAGTATTGAGAGTTAGAAGCGGTCCTGTGTCGGGAGTATTGAGAGTTAGAAGAGGTCCCGTGTTGGGAGTATTGAGAGTTAGAAGAGGTCCCGTGTTGGGAGTATAGAGAGTTAGAAGAGGTCCTGTGTAGGGAGTATGAGAGTTAGAAGAGGTCCTGTGTAGGTAGTACAGAGAGTTAGAAGAGTTCTTGTGTCATGAGTATAGAAAGTTAGTAGAGGTCCTGTGTAGGGAGTATAGAGCGTTAGAAGAGGTCCTGTGTAGGTAGTATGAGAGTTAGAAGAGGTCCTGTGTAGGTAGTACAGAGATTTAGAAGAGTTCTTGTGTCATGAGTATAGAAAGTTAGTAGAGGTCCTGTGTAAGGAGTATAGAGTTAGACGAGGTCGTGTTTAAGGAGTATAGAGTGTTAGAAGAGTTCCTGTGTCGGGGCTATAGAGAGTTAGAATAGGTCCTGTGTAAGGAGTATAGAGAGTTAGAAGAGTTCCTGTGTAGGGAGTATAGAGAGTTAGAATAGGCCCTGTGTAGAGGGTATAGAGAGTTCGAAGAGGTCTTTTGTAGTGAGTACAGACAGTTAGAGCAGGTCCTGTGTAAGGAGTATAGAGTGGTAGAAGAGATCACGTGTAGTGAGTACAGGGAGTTAGAAGAGGTCCTGTGTAGCGGGTATAGAGAGTTAGAATAGGCCCTGTGTTGGGAGTATAGAGAGTTAGAAGAGGTCCTGTGTAGTGAGTATTGAGAGTTAGAAGCGGTCCTGTGTCGGGAGTATTGAGAGTTAGAAGAGGTCCCGTGTTGGGAGTATTGAGAGTTAGAAGAGGTCCCGTGTTGGGAGTATAGAGAGTTAGAAGAGGTCCTGTGTAGGGAGTATGAGAGTTAGAAGAGGTCCTGTGTAGGTAGTACAGAGAGTTAGAAGAGTTCTTGTGTCATGAGTATAGAAAGTTAGTAGAGGTCCTGTGTAGGGAGTATAGAGCGTTAGAAGAGGTCCTGTGTAGGTAGTATGAGAGTTAGAAGAGGTCCTGTGTAGGTAGTACAGAGAGTTAGAAGAGTTCTTGTGTCATGAGTATAGAAAGTTAGTAGAGGTCCTGTGTAAGGAGTATAGAGTTAGACGAGGTCGTGTTTAAGGAGTATAGAGTGTTAGAAGAGTTCCTGTGTCGGGGCTATAGAGAGTTAGAATAGGTCCTGTGTAAGGAGTATAGAGAGTTAGAAGAGTTCCTGTGTAGGGAGTATAGAGAGTTAGAATAGGCCCTGTGTAGAGGGTATAGAGAGTTCGAAGAGGTCTTTTGTAGTGAGTACAGACAGTTAGAGCAGGTCCTGTGTAAGGAGTATAGAGTGGTAGAAGAGATCACGTGTAGTGAGTACAGGGAGTTAGAAGAGGTCCTGTGTAGCGGGTATAGAGAGTTAGAATAGGCCCTGTGTTGGGAGTATAGAGAGTTAGAAGATATCACGTGTAGTGAGTATTGAGAGTTTTAAGAGGTCCCCTGTAGTGAGAATTGAGTGTTAGAAGAGGTCCTGTGTAGGGAGTATAGAGAGTTAAAGAAGAGGCTGATGTGCAGGACCTTCAGGGTAGTAATCTCTTTGTTACACACTTTAATCAGCTAGTTAAGACAGGAATAGGTTGATAGTATAGATAAATGAGTGGTGCAGGGCAGAGCGTTTCAGATTTCAGGGTCATTTGGAACTCTTCTGTGGAAGATATAACCTGTAGAAAAAGGAAGGGTTACACCTGAAGCGAATGGGTACCAATATCCTTGCAGGTAGGTTTGCTGGAGCTGTTGGGAAGGCTTTATACTACTTTAGCAGAGGGATGTGATCAGTGGTGATGGGGCTGAGGATGGGCAATTTGCATGCAAATTGATGCATTATCTAGTGAAACTGTGAGGAAGGTCAGGCAGATGATAGCGCAAAATTGTCAGTGGGATGAGCTGAACTGTAAAATGGGGGCAAAATTGAAAAGGGTGATGAATACAGGACTGAAGATGTAATATTTGAATGCACACCCTATACAAAATAAAGTCAATGATCCTGCAGTGCAGTGAGAGATTTACAGGTATGACATTGTGGGCATCACTGAATCAGGGCTGAAATATCATAGCTGGGAGCCTAATTTCTAAGGATACACCTTGCATCGAAAGGACAAGGCAGGTCGGCAGAGGGAGAGGGGTGGCTCTGTTAGTAAAAAAAATGAAATCAGATTATTAGAAAGGTGACACAGGATCAGAAGATGTTGAGTCCTTTTGGGTAGAGTTAAGAAACTGCAAGGTTAAAAAGACCCTGAAGGGAGTTATATACAGGCACCAAACTATAGACTGAATTGCAGATGTAAAATAGAAAAGGCATGTAATAAGGGCAATGTTATGATAGTTATAGAGGATTTCAATATGCAGGTAGATAGGGAAAGTCAGGTTGATGCTGGATCCTAAGAGAGGGAATTTGTAAAATGCCTATGAGATACCAATTTAGAGTAGCTTGTGGTTGAGCCCACTAGGAGAGGGACAATTCTGGCTTAGGTGTTGTGTACTGAACTAGATTTGAGTAGGGAGCTTAAAGTAAATGAACCATCAGGAGGCAGTGATCTTAGTATGATAGAATTCACCCGGCATTTAGAGAGGGAGAAGATAAAGTCAGATGTATCAATTTTGTAGTGGAGTAAAGGGAATTACAGAAACATGAGAGAGGAGCTGGCCAAAGTTGATTGGAAGGGTACTCTTTCAGGATTACGGCAGAATAACAATGACTGGAGTTTCTGGGGGCAATTTGGAAGATGCAGGATTGATACATCCCAAAGATGAGTAAGTATTCTTCAGGAAGGTTGAGACAATCATGGGTGACAAAGGAAGTCAATGATAGCATTAACGCAAAAGAGAGGGCATGTAATAGAGAAAAAAATTGTGGTAAATTAGAGGAAGCTTTAAAAAACCAACAGAAGGCAACTTAATAAAAACATAAGAAGAGAAAAGTTGAAATATGAAGGTAAGTTAGTCAATAATATAAAAGAGGTTTTTTTTTCAGATATATAAAGAGTAAAAGAGAGGTCAGAGTGGATATTGGACCTCTGAAACATTACACTGGAGAGGTAGTAATGGGGACAAAGAAATGGCAGATGAACTTAATGAGTAGTTTGTATATGTCTTCACTGTGGAAGACACCTGCAGTTTGCCAGGAATTATCAGGAGCAAAAGTGAGTATAATTATGTAAGGAGAGAGGTCTGATGGTAGATAAGTCACCTGGACCAGATGGAGTTCACTCCGGGCTTCTGAAAGTGGTAGCTGAAGAGATTGTGGAGGGATTAGAAATGATATTTGAAGCATCACTAGATTCTGGAATGGTTCCGTAGGACTGGAAAATTGCAAATGTCACTTCACACTGTAAGAAGGGAGGGAAGCAGAAGAAAGGAAGTTATAGGCCAGTTAGCCTGAATTCAGTGGTTGGGAGAATGTTGGAGTTTATTATTAATGATGAGGTTTCAGAGTTCTTGGAGCCACATGATAAAATATGCCAAAGTCAGCATGGTTTCCTTAAAGAGAAATCTTGCCTGACAAATCTGTTGGAATTCTTTGAGGAAGTAACAGGCAGTGTAGATAAAGGAGAGTCAGTGGATGTTGTTTACTTGGATTTTCTGAATGCCTTTGACAAAGTGCTGCACATGAGGCTGTTTAACAAGATAAGAACCCATCATCTTACAGGAAAGACACTATCATGGACAGAAGATTGGCTGACTCGCTGGAGGCCAAGGCTGGGAATAACACAGATATTCTAGTTGGCTGCTGGTAACTCGTGGTGTTCCGCTGAGGTCAGTATTTGGATCACTTCTTTTCGCGTTAAATGCCAATGATTTGGGTGATGGAAGTGATGGCTTTAATGCCAAGATGGCAGACGATACAAAGATAGGTGGAGGGGCAGGTAGTGTTGAAGAAGCAGGGTGTCTGCAGAAGGACTTAGACAGATTGGAAGAATAGACAAAAAAGTGGCAGATGGAATTAAGTGTAGGGAAATGTATGGTCATGCACTTTGGTCAAAAGAATAAAGGCATAGCTTATTTTCAAAATGAGGAGAAAATTCAAAAATCAGAGGTGCAAAGGGTCTTGGGAGTCCTCGTGCAGGATGCCCTAAAGGTTAATTTGTGGGTTGAGTTGGTGGTAAGGAAGGCAAATTCAATATTAGTATTCATTTTGAGAGGACTGATATATAAGAGTAAGGATGTGATGCTGAGGTTTTATAAACATTTGTCAGACTGCTCTTGGAGTATTGTGAGCAGTTCTGAGCCCTTTATCTAAGAAAATATATGCTGGCATTGGAGAGGGTCCAGAGGAGGTTCACAGGAATGTTGCTGGGATTGAAATGGACAATGTATGAGGAGAAATTGATGACTCTGGGCCTGTACTTGCTGGAGTTTAGAAAAATAAGGGGGGGGGGGGGATCTCATTGAAACCTTTCGCATATTGAAAGGCCTAGATAAAGTGGATGTGTCCTATAGTGGGTTAGTCTGGTATGAGAGGGCATAGCCTCAGACTAGAGAGGCATCCATTTAGAACAGAGCTGAGAAGGAATTTCTTTAGCCAGAGGGTGACAATTCTGTGGAATTCATTGCCACAGACAGATGTGGAGGCCAATTCATTGAGAATATTTAAGGCAGAAGTTGATAGGTTATTGATTAGTCAGGACATCAAAGATTATGAGGAGAAGCAGGAGAAGCCACGATGAAATTGCAGAGCAGACTCAATGGCCCAAGTGGCCTAATTCTGCTCCTATGCCACCTGGTTTTATGGTCTTAAAAATAGAAGGAAACCAACTGAAGTACAAAAAAAATCAGAGAATTGTCAGAGACGACACACGCTCTTGGGAACCTGAAAGGTCTGAAGGTAGATAAGTCACCTGGACCAGATGATGTGCATCCCAGAGCTCTGAAAGAGGTGGCTAAAGAGATAGTGATGATCTTTCAAGAATGGCTAGATTTTGGAATAGTTCCAGAAAACTGGAAAACCTTCTATCTTGTTATGGTAACTTAAGACACTTCATGCCCCCTGACACCTGGAACTTGCACCATACTGCTAGTGTCTTCCACAGGGAAGACTGATGCAAAATACTTATAAGTGTACTCCACTCTTCAAGAATAGAGAGAGGCAAAAGAAAGGAAACTATAGTCCAATTAATCTTACCTCAATGTTTGGGAAGATGTTGGGAGTCAATTAGTCAGGATGAGGTCTCAGAGTACTTGAAAGCACTTGATAAAAAGGGCTGTAGTCAGCATGGTTTCTTCAAGGGAAAACCTTGCCTGACAAATCTGTTGAAATTCTTTGAAGAAGTAGCAAGCAGGATAGACAATGGAGATTTGCTTGATGTTGTGTACTTGGATTTTCAAAAGGCCTTTGACAAGGTTCCACAAATGAGGCTGCTTAACAAGCTTTGATGCCATGGTATTACAGGAAAGATTCTAGCGTGGACAAAACAGTAGCTGATCACCAGGAGTGGGAATAAAGGGAGCCTTCTCTGAATGCCTGCCAGTGACTAGTGGTGTTCTACAGGGGTCTGTGATGGGACCTATTCGTTTTACATTATATGTCAATGATTTGGACGATGGAATTGATAGCTTTGTTGCAAAGTTTGTGGATGATATGAAGATAGGTGGAGGGGCAGGTAGTTTTGAGGAAGTAGCAAGACTACAGAAGGACTAAACAGATTAGGAGAAAGTGCAAAGAAATGGCAGTGTAGGGAAGTGTATGGTCATACACTTTGGTAGAAGAAATGAAAGGGTTAACTATTTTCTAAATGGAGAGATAATACAAAAATTGAGGTGCAAAGGTACTTTGGATGCTTGTAAAGAATTCTCTGAAGGTTAATTTGCAGGTTGAGTCTGCGATGAGGAAGGCAAATACAATGTTTGCATTCATTTCAAGAGGACCAGAATATAAAGGCAAGAATGTAATGCTAAGACTTTAAAAAGCACTGGTGAGGCCTCACTTGGAGTATTGTGAGCAGTTTTGAGCCCTTATCTAAGAAAGGATGTACTGAAACTGGAGAAGGTTCAAAGGAGGTTCATGAAAATGATTCCAGAATTGAATGGCTTGTCAAGTGAAGAGTGTTTGATGGCTCTGGGCCTGTATTTACTAGAATTCAGAGAGTAAGGGGTGACCTAATTAAAACCTATTGAATGGTGAAAGGCCTCAATAGAGTGGATGTGGAGAGGATGTTTCCTGTGGTGGGAAAGTTTAAGATCAGAGGACGCAGCCTCAGAATAGAGGGGCATCCTTTTAGAACAGAGATGAGAAGGAACCTCCTTAGCCAGAGGGTGGTGAATCTGTGGAATTCTTTGCCACAAGCAGCTGTGGAGGCCAGGTCATTATGTATATTTAAGGTATAGGTTGATAGATTCTTGACTGATCAGGGCATAAAGAGATATGGGGAGAAGGCAGAAGATTGGGGCTGTGAGGGGAAAATGGATCAGCCTTGATAAAATGGCAGAGCAGACACAATGGGCCAAATCGCCTAATTTTGCTCCTATATCTATTGGTCTTGTGGAATAGTTCTTTTGGCCCACAACGTCTGTGCCAATCCAGATGCCGAATTTAACTCAACCAACTTACCTGTCTATCATCTCTATCACTGCATTCCATGCGTGTTCATATGCATGTCTACTGTGTGTGTGATTATTCCAGGACACAGGTGGAAGTAAGTGGCTTTGATGAAAAGGACAGTGCATTTGAAGCTCAGTCCATGATCAAATGAAATTCCAAGGTAGCAGGTCATCTTATTAAAGGTAACAGTGACTATTGCAATACTTGGAAACAGAGCTGAGCAGGGGAATTTGGAAGGAAACAAAGGCAATTACTGTCAAATGAATGAATTCAACATTGTACAATCAGCAATAATACCCTCATAACGTCATGACGGATAGAAAGTTTTGATGATGCTGTTGAAAACAGATGGGTCTTAAAAATTTGCCTGAATTAGTGATGTCCTGGGGTTGGGGTAATTGACCTCTGAGAACCTTCTTTCATTATGCAAGATATGATTGAAACCATCTCTGATTTGTCTTCAACTTTACCAAAGTGTTTAGATACCATATGTAGATGTCGGTTTAATGTCAAGGGCAGTCTCTCTTACCTCACCTCTGGAAATCAGCTCTTTGATCCATGTTTGGACAATGCTATGATGAGGTCTGGAGCAGGGTGTTACCGGCAAAAACCAAACTGAAGAAGTTGTAGATGATCAGGGTGTCAAGGACTGCCTCCATCATGTTGCTGATAATTGAGAGTGAATGTAGATATACATGAAACATAGAAAATCTACAACACATTACAGGCCCTTCAGCCCACAATGTTGTGCCAACCACGTAACCTACTCTAGAAGCTGCCTAGAATTTTCCTACCATATAGCCCTCTATTTTTCTAAGCTCCATGTTCCTATCTAAGATACTCTTAAAACCCACAACTCTCTGTGTGGAAAACTTACCTCTGACATCCCCCCATACCTAGTTCCAAACACCTTAAAACTATGCCACCTCGCGTTAGCCATTTCAGCCCTGGAAAAAAGCCTCTGGCTATTCTCACGATCAATGCCTCTCATCATCTTAAACACCTCTATCAGGTCACCTCTCGTCCTCCAACGCTCCAAGGAGAAAGGCCAAGTTCACTCAACCTATTCTCATAAGGCATGCTCTCCAATCCAGGCAACATCCTTTGTAAATCTCCTCTGCACTCTCTCTATTGCATCCCCATCCTTCCTATAATGAGATGACCAGAACGGAGCACAGTACTCTGATCCATTATGATGCTCATATTATATTATACAAGAATTCCTACAAATTTATAGAATATGCACCTGGACTGATTGACTATTAATTAAGCTTCCACTCTGACTGCAGGTGGTATAAAGACATGGTCTCACACCTCCAGTGACCTGGGTTCAGTCCTGCCCTCCATTGTGGTCAATATACAATTTGCACATTCTCCCATGTGGGTTCGCTCTAGGTGATTCCCTATTCTCCCACATTGTCAAATCAGCCGTGAATTTGTCACTTGTACTGATTAAGTCAGCGTGCACAGTGGTTGCTCTATTCAATTTATACTGGTTTTTTGAAACGTGGACTTTTGCCTGCTTATTTCCAGGAAAACCTGTCAGACAACCACTCCTTCCACTATCTGCTAATATTTCTGTCTCACCTCCTTGTTTTTCTTAGCTCTCCTAATACATATTTAAACATTACTGCCTTCTGCAAACATCCATTTCTTTCAGTCATTAATTACAGATCACTATCATTCATGCACTTTCAGTCTGCTTGATTTACTTTTATTCCAGTGCTTTGTTTTTCCACGGTTAATTCAAAGTTCAAGATAACATTTATCAGCGTACATACATGACACCACATATAACCCTGAAATTCCCTTTCTGTGGTCTAATTACTCAGCAAATCTATGCAACGGTAACTGTAAACAGGATCAATGAACAACAAATCGTGCAAATGCAAATATAAATAAATAACAATAAATAACGAGAGCATGAAATAATGAGATAAAGGTTCCTAAAAGTGAGGTCATTGGTTGAGGAACACCAGAAATAGAATGAGAATAATTATCCTCTTTTATTTAGGAGCCTGATGGTTGAGGGGTAGTAACTGTTCTTGAACCTGGTGGTGAGAGTCCTGAGGCTCTTGTAGCTTCTACCTGATGGCAGCAGTGAGAAAAGAGCATGGCCTGGGTGCTGAGAATCCTTGATGATGGATGCTGCTTTTCCACACAAAGTTTCATGTAGATGTGCTCAGTGGTTGAGAGGGTTTTACCCGCGATGTGCTGGGGTGAACCCATTACCTTTTAAACGATCTTCCACACAAAGGCATTGGTGTTCCCATATGACTAAATGACTACTGTTCCGTTGCACTTACATCCATCATCATGAAGTGTTTCGAGAGGCTCATCATGAGGCATATCAAGACCCTGCTGCCCCCCTCACTGGACCCCCTACAGTTTGCGTACCATCCCAACCGCTCAACAGACGACGCCATTACCAACACCCTCCACCTGGCCCTAACCCACCTGGACAAAAAAGACATATACTTTCAGATGTTGTTCATAGACTTCAGTTCAGCATTCAACACAATCATTCCTCAGAACCTGATTGGAAAGCTGAGCCTACAGGGCCTGAACATCTTCCTCTGCAACTGGATCCTAGACTTCCTGACTGGGAGACCTCACTCAGTCCGGATCGGGAGCAGCATCTCCAGCACCATCACACTGAGCACGGGGGCTCCCCAGGGGTGTGTGCTCAGTCCACTGCTGTTCACTCTGCTGACCCACGACTGTGCTGCAACACACAGCTCAAACCATATCATCAAGTTCGCTGATGACACCACCGTGGTGGGTCTCATCAGCAAGAACGACGAGTCAGCTTACAGAGAGGAGGTGCAGCAGCTAACGGACTGGTACAGAGCCAACAACCTGTCTCTGAATGTGAACAAAACAAAAGAGATGGTTGTTGACTTCAGGAGGGCACGGAGCGACCACTCCCTGCTGAACATCGACGGCTCCTCAGTAGAGATCATAAAGAGCACCAAATTTCTTGGTGTTCACCTGACGGAGAATCTTACCTGGTCCCTCAACACCAGCTCCATAGCAAAGAAAGCCCAGCAGTGTCTCTACTTTTTGCAAAGGCTGAGGAAAGTCCATCTCCCACCCCCCCCATCCTCATCGCATTCTAAAGGGGTTGTATTAAGAGCATCCTGAGCAGTTGCATCACTGTCTGGTTCGGAAATTGCACCATCTCGGATCGCAAGACCCTGCAGCGGATAGTGAGGTCAGCTGAGAAGATCATTGGGGTCCCTCTTCCCGCCATCACAGACATTTACACTACACACTGCATCCACAAAGGAAACAGCATTATGAAGGACCCCATGCACCCCTCATACAATCTCTTCTCCCTCCTGCCGTCTGGGAAAAGGCTCCGAAGCATTCGGGCTCTCACGACCAGACTATGTAACAGTTTCTTCCCCCAAGCTATCAGACTCCTCAATACCCGAAGCCCGGACTGACACCTTGCCCTATTGTCCTGTTTATTATTTATTGTAATGCCTGCACTGTTTTTGTACACTTTACGCAGTCCTGTGTAGGTCTGCAGTCTAGTGTAGCTTTCTCTGTGTTGTTTTTTTACATAGTTCAGTCTAGTTTTTGAACTGTGTTGTGTAACACCATGGTCCTGAAAAACGTTGTCTCATTTTTACTATGTACTGTACCAGCAGTTATGGTCGAAATGACAATAAAAGTGACTTGACTTGACTTGACTTGAACAGGCCATGATGCAGGAAGTCAATACACTTTCCACCACACATCTACAGAAGTTTCTCAAGATTTTTGATGACATGCCAAACCTCTGCAGGCTCCTGAGAAAGTAGAGGCGCTGCCGGTGCTTTCTTTGCAAATATGTTTATCTGATGTGTCCTGGACAGTTTCTCTGAGATAATGACAGCCTGGAATTTAAAGTTACTGACCCTGTCCACCTCTGATCCTCTGATGATTGCTGGCTCATGGACCTCTGGTTTCCCTCCCCTGAAGTCTACAGACAGTACCTTGGTCTTACTAACATCGAGTGAGAGGCTGTTATTATGACGCTACTCAGCCAAATTTCCAATCTCCCTCCTCTATACTAATTCATCACCAATTTTGATACAGCCCACAACAGTGTTGTCATCATTGAACTTGTATATGGTGTTAGAGCTGTACTTAGCCACAGTCATTGGTGTAAAGTGAGTAGAGCAGGGGGATAAACACACATGTCTGCTGATGGAAATGTGGAAGAGATGTTTTTGCCAATTTGAACTGACTGGAAGTGAGGAATTCCAGGATCCAATTGCACAAGGTCTTGGAGTTTACTGATTAGTTTTAAGGGGATGATGGTATTGAATGCTGAGCTGTAATCAATAAAGAGCATCTTGATGTATTCTTGTTTGCTGTCCAGATGTTCCAGGGTTGTGTGAAGACACAATGAGATGACATCTGCCGTGGACCTGTTGCTTAAGTAGGCAAATTGGAGCGGATCCAAGTCACCACCAGACAGGAGCTGATATGTTTCAACACCAGCCTCTCAAATCACTTCATCACTGTGGATGTAAGTGCCACTGGACGATTGCCATTTAGGCAGATTACCACGCTCTTCTGCAGCACTGGTATGATTCAAGTCTGCTTGAAGCAGGTGTGTACCACACACTGTCAGAGAGGTTGAAGATATCCGTGAATGCACCAGTCAGTTGGTCAGCACAGCTCTTCAGTACTCGGCCAGATACTCAGTCCAGACCGGACACTTTCATTGGATTTCCTCTCTTGAAAGAAGCCTGCATGTTATCTTCAGATACTGAGACCAAAGGATCATTGGGAGACATAGGTGTGCACAGTGTTTCCTCTCTGTTCTGGTGGTCTAAGTGTGCGCAGAAGGCATTGAGCTCTTCTGGAAATGAAGCTGAGTTGTCCCCAATGTCTTTGCATTTACCTTTGTAGGAGGTTATGGCATTCAAACCCTGTCACTGCTGGCAAGCATCTTGGTGATTCCAGTGTAGTGTGGAAGCACTACTTTACCCACGAGATGGCATTCCAGTGATCATACCTACACCCTTTGTAGCATTCTTGATCTCCAGGCTTGGATGCCTCTGATCTAGTCCTCATAAAATTTTGGATTTCACAGTTCATCCAAGGTTTCTGATTGGGGTAAACTCCAAATGATTTTGTGGAGACACACTCATGTACAGCTATTTTAATAAAGTCTGTAAAAACCGTGGTGTAGTCATTCAGATCCTCAGATGAGTGCTTGAACTTGGCCAGTCCACTGACTCAAGGCAATCCTATAGCCGTTCCTCTGCCTCCCACAACCACCTCTTAGTTGTCTTGATCGATGGAGACTTGCTCTTTAGGCTTTGTCTGTATGCAGGTAGTAAGAGAACAGACAAAAGGCCCGATTTGCCAGATGCAGTCCAGGAAAGGAATGATAGGCATTCCTTATTGTGGCTCATGGCTTCTCTCCGCATTTGATCATTGATCATGAGATCTGATGGTCATTGATGTAAGTTCGTAGACCATTGTTAAGAGGAAGTTTATATGCTGTAGATTGCAGCAAATGTAATTCAAAAGAAGTATATCAAAGAGGAAATCTGGAACAATTTTCTGGAGCCCACAGAGAGTCGCCTGTGTACGCCACATCATCTTGAAGGTGTGTCACCTCTTGCATTCCTGCCTAACTTTGTAGAAACGATGCACATCATTCTGTTGTAGTTCCACAGCCTCGGTCTCCTTCAACTTCCTTACCCAAGTGTAAGATGCCTCATCAACATTTAAAGTGAGGTGACTTTTCACATTTACGCTGATACAGTAGGACTTTGATTCTTTCCTTCCCCTTCCCCTTCCTATGCAATCACAATTAATAGTATACCCATTCATTTGCATTACCAACAGTCAAGGATTCAAGCTTCCATTTCAGTTCAAACAGTGAGTTAGTTGATTTAATTGTTCACAGGGAGAATGTATGTATTTAATTTAATATGATCCCCTTTACATAGTTTAGACCAGATGGATATTGGTTAAAGGCTTTATCACACACCCCCTCTCAATCCACATTGTGATCCAGGGTTTATGGTTATCAGTCACTGATTGTTTTCCACTACCACTCAGAGCACTACATACTTGGACTCCAATAATGCTTCGTAGAAACTCGAAGCAAGTTGACAAGCAGCACCTCACAAAGGTGAAATGTACAAACTAATCACAGAACTCTTTCTAACAGTTAACTGTGGTTTCCTTTCATTGTTAAAATGGATCAGAAAATAGGAAAACAGAACTTACCAGTTTAATAGAAACTCTTGTGAATCATTGAAGGGGTACTTGAACAGAACTTCAAACATGACTTTCAGCCACAGAAACAAGAATATTACAAATGATCCAAGGATGATATTAATAAAAGATCAGAAGCACCATTCAAACTGTGTTCCTTTGGAATACCATAAATAGTTTGTGTATTTGTTTAAAACTTACAGCAGAACCATTCCTGAACAAATCTAGAACAGCAGGCTCTTTGTGAATGACGTGATATTTTATAGTGGTTTATTAACCTACCAACCAGAGTGGGAAGAAACCAGGGTGACCCACATGATCACACAGGAAGAGTGTACAAATACCATGTACAATTTTGTCTAAGACCAAATTTATTTCCTTTAAGTTGCATATAATGCACTTGAAAATATGTGTGTAACATTTTCCAGTTTGGTTACACAGTTCAGGGCAGGGGTTCTACAGTACGACTTCAGTCCAGGTCTTTCAGACTCGGGATAATATTTACAATATGATCAATATTACTACTACTGCAGCTGCTTGGCCCCAGAGTCCTTCACAATAGCAAATAAGAATCTATAGCTAAATAGACAATTAAGATGTGCTTTGGGGTGGTACTGTCCGCAAAGCTTTAAACTCAAAAGGAATTATTAAGCCCTCTCTGATGTAGATATCTGAAGGTGCCCTCACTATAGGTAGGTTATACTGTATTAATCAACCCTTCAAAGATTAGCTTACTTCCCTGTATAGCCTCTATTGCAAAGTCTAGCTGCCAATACCCACTATTTGAGTAGTGGGTTCCCCCTCCCCATCAAGGAAGAGATACTTTCAGCTAACCAAGTAGTTTAAACACTGTTGATTTTATTTTTAATGGTATTAAATTTAGGTAAATATTTTTTAACACATTTAAAACTTACAGGGGATTTGTGGTTTATAAAAGATTTTCAAATTTCAAAAGATTTATTAACTACATAGGATTTCCCTACAGATGTACAAGTCTTATAAACCAAAAGAACATACCAATGAGATGCAGAACAAGTTATCCAACGCAGAAACTAGAGGTTGAGGAGCAAGTTCCAGTTCTTCTTTCTGTCACACCATTTTCCTGTCATTTTCCTTCTCATTCCTAACAATTGCCGATGCTTATAACATTTATTGTATACTATTTTGCTGCTAGTTGATATTATCTGCATGTGATGTTTTTGGATACCTGTGTTGAGACAAAATAATTCACACAGATGGTCGATAAGCTTCTGAGGACAAATCCCAGGCATCCAAAATTAATGGTGTGAGGGCTGACTCTCTGAGTATGCAAATACACCACCTATTGATTGACCATACTTGCGCCCATGTTTGATGTGCTAAGTGACACAGTCGGTCTGGTCTGCAAGCTTTCTTGAACTCAAATACAAAATGTTGCAACAACATGTTAATTGTTATTGTTCATTTGCAAAACTGTTCTTTTAACTTCAGACTGATTATTGTTTGCATTCTTTCAGAACTGAAGGCTAGTTCTTAGAACATCGTTTTGAAGTTTAACTTTGTCACAAACAACTTTCACCCTTCAGAAAGGTCATGTTTCTGTGCTAGAAAGCTGAAGTTAGCAATAAGCCTCTCAGGCCCTGGAAAGTGGACACCTATCACACACTGAGAAAACATCTTTACAGGACCCAATGATACATCTTTGGAAACATTGTTTGGAAAGGTAATTCAGTACATATTCCAAAAGCTGTACAATAAGAACTTTATGGAGGTTTATCTTATCAAGTATTAAGCAATTTTTTCAGGAAGATGCTGCCTTTTTGCTCTTTTAATTTTGCAATCCCTACTGAAATCAATGGTGGTTTAGCTTTGACACCAGATCTAAACTAGCTCAAGATCTGAGAGCTATTCTCCATGCATAAATGTTGGGGAACCTGAGCATTTTAGTTTTAGCTCTGTTGTTGCAAAATCAAAGCTGTTAATTCTGTTTCTGTACCTTCAGACACTGCTTGACCTATGGAATATTTCAAGCAATTTCTGCTTTTATATCTCAGGTCAGGTAATTAATTATCTGATAGAATCCTTTGGTGCACATAATGACTAATTTGTTGATATTCATAAATTCACATAAAAAGGAGTAAATCACAATTAACAATTGAGTGTGAATTGCAGATAAATACCCCAGCCATAATCATTTTAGTACTTAAGTATAATCACTCCCAAAATCCCAGTAGCTACACCAAGTCATTCCTGATTAGTAAAATCTGCATTAAAACTTGGGGCCAGCTACATCTTTCCTTTCTTTCCATGGAGGTGAAAGATTCTGTGATACTAACATCTGCACCTTTACTCCAAAGTGATAAGATTTTGATATCTCCAGCATCCTTGACCGCAATAAGTAGCAAGTCACAGCCGATTGGTATGGAAAACTAAAATATGCATTTGGAAAATAATGTTAGATGAGACACGACAGAATATTATTGGGGAATACTGATTGAAAATGACACTCAAAATAAAATCATTTTTGCGTTAAGGAGCTTCTGGAAGGGAAACTTATTAAAAGTATTGATCTATATGCCTTAAGAAGTTCAGTTCTGAACAGTCTATGAACATTACCTCATTATTTCCATATTTATCATAGTTTATTTATCTATGCAATGTCTTGTAATTTGATGTTCTTGCAGTGTACAGCTGCCACAAAACAACAAATTTCACATCATGTAAATCAGCGATGATAATTCTGAATCCGATTCCAGTTCTAATGCTTACACCTTTCATTTTTAATACTGGCCAATTCTCCACATTTTTGACAGCTGCACTTTCCACCAGACCTACCAGTCCTAACTAATATAATTCTTAATAGTTCTAACCAATAAAAAAGAAAGCTAAATTCCCGGGAAGTAGAAAAGTATATCTATGTTTAAGTCCTATCACGTCCATACACCAGAACAATAAAATGGACTAGAGTAAGTGGACTTTGAATTATATCCATACTTTCAAAAAGCTGCCATGCATCTTTAAAATTATAAGTAGCTAATAATATATTTAACACATTGGAAATTTGGTTTCTACTTTTTATATGCATTTATTTCTGTACATTTAAGTCTCTGGAGGCAGGAAATAGTATATATTGTCACCAATATACAATTTCTGCAATCAGGATGAAATACATTGAATTTCAGGAATATACAGTACATACATACAAGGTAAGAACAGGAATAGACTACGTAGCCCCTCATGGTTGGACTCATGACTAATCTGATTGTAATTGCAACTCTGCATTCCCATCAGCCATGTTATTTTTCATCTTTGCTTAGCAAGAATTTATCTACCATTGCCTTAAAATATTGGAATAATTTACCACCACCATTTGTGAACTAAGTCCCAAAGGTTGAGAGAGGATAAAATCACCTGATTGCTGTCTTAAGTTCTCCCACAAGCCGATTTTGAATTCATCCTATCAGGATTCATTGGGATCTTATATGTTCCGATCATGTCCTCTTTCACTCTTTTCCAATAAGAAAGTGGCATGCTTGTTTGCAGCTGCCTTTCTGAGTCTAACAAATAATGCAGGTTTTTCCTTGTGATCGTGTGACCCTGCTGGACATTGGTAATACAAAATACTGCAAGTCTGGTTTGTCGCTGAGACTGATGGTGGGGAGCTGCTAGCCTTGGCTGTTGCATGGGCCAGACACCCAGGTGAAGAGACGCCAGAGGGAACAGAGGTGGGCCCTCAGGAATGCGTGCTGGGTTGGGGGTTCGCCCTTCCCGTCAGTGCTACACTCCAGTATTCATTTCCTGGAAGACAAGCTGGGTTTCTTACGGCTGACCCAGTGCAAGGGAAGTTGATTTCCTCTTGTCTGTGGCTGAAACTGGCATGAAATGAGGAACTGCTGCATACTTGTTCTTGCAGAAACATGGCTTCTGGACAACATCATCAATCTTCATGCCATGCCACTCGACGGCTTGTGGTAATATTGTTTTTTATGTCTGTATGTGCTAGTGTAACGAAACAAGCTGTGTGTCTGTATATACTGAGGTTTACACCTTGGCCCCAGAGGAATGTTGTTTTGTTTAGCTGTATACATATGTATGGTTGAATGACAATTAACCTTGAACTTGTTTAAACTTGATTTTGATGGAAGCCTCCTCCACTCAACCCTTCATGATAAGGGAACACACCCATTGTAACCATCCTTCTAATAAACATGCTCAATAATCCTTACAATATATTTGCACTTCTAAGTATGGAATCCAATACTGTTCAGAGGAAGCCGAGGGAAAAATGGGATCTTTTTTTTCTGGTTGGCAAGTCAAAATGAATGATTTGACTCACTGATTAGTGCTGGGGTCGTGTCTCACAATGTTCAACAACTGAAGCATACCTCCATGATTTTGTACTTTATTCCTCCAGCAGTAAAGAATAATATTCAGTTTGCTTTCTAATGATCCACTTGAATATCTGTCTTTTGTAAACAATGCACAAAGATACCCAGGTCCCCTGCACTTTCATCTCTGACCATTTAGATGATATGCTGATTTTTTATTTTTCGTGTCAAAGAGGGCAATTTCATATTTTCCCACATTATAATTTGTTTGCTATCACTTTGCCCCCTCACTGAGCCAACTGATAATCATTTCAACCTCTTTATTTTCTGTGTATTTTCCTGCCTACCTTTGTGTCATTGGCAAAATTAGCAATCATACCTTTGATGTCTTCTTTCAAGGCTTTTAAGTAAACTGTAAAAGGTTGTGACCACAGCATCAATTTCATCTTTCCACTCTGGAAAAGGCTACTTTTTTGCCTACCTCTTTTCTGTTAGCCAAGTAATCTTCTATCCAGATTATATAACCTTAATACAATGTTTCTACAGATTGCCAACCAATTTCCATTAAACATTTTCAAAGGCACATTCACTAAGTAGCTCTCACTAAAATGTAATTGCAAAGATTTACCCAAAAATGTGATATCCAGTTACCAGCCAGAGCAACTGGCTGGGATATTGGCAGCAACTGCAGGATAGCTGGCCTCTCATTTAGCATCACCACCCCCCCCCACACTTCCTTTTCAGTCTTGATGAAGCGTCTCAGATCAAAATATTGACTGTTTTATCCTTTCCATCAATGTTGCCTAACCTACTGAGTTCCTCCAACATTTTGTGAGTGTGTTAATCTTGCTCATCATAAGTTTCTCACCTGCCACATGATTGACTGATTATATATTTGTTTTACAATCAGGTGCATGGGTGTACCTAATAAAGTGGCCACAAAATTGTATGTGCCATCATTAAATAACCACACAAAAAATTAATCATTTCCCTCTGTTCAACTTGGGAGACTTCACTGAGTCTAATGGGTTCATCATCACAAATTCGATTTCAGAAATTAGTCATTGGTTGGCAGATAATTTGGAAGATTGCAGAAATATGAATGGAGTTAAATGAAGGCAACTAGTCATGTTCAGCAACATATAATTCATTTTGTTCAATGTACAATCTGAAATTCATATGGTTGAATCATTTTCATTTTAAATATCATTAACATATGTCAAACAATCGCCACCAGTTCCTGTTTCAAAAATATTGGTTTTGTAAGGCATAATCTGCATTTGATTACTGAGAAAATAAATGTCATTTACATAGAAACCCCCCCCAAAAAAACACAAAGCTATAAAGCAGTTTATCATAGTGAAAATAGCACAGATCTATATATTAATTTTCTACATGCCTACTTCTTACTAATTTCTTATTCAATCTACTGCTGTTAATATAAAGTTCTGCAACAGATTATTCAAAGAAAGATAAGTTAGACTTCAGATGTTTCAATATGGAACTAAACACATTGGTAGGAGTGGGAAATGAACATCTCATATTCCATTTGTGCAGCCTCCAATCCAATGGTATTAACAATGACACACCTTTGTTTTTCTTCCTTTGTTCATTTTTCCCATCCTGTACTGTTTTCAGCAACTCATTATCTAGATCTGTTACTCTTACCTGGTTCCATCACACAAACACCTATTCACCTGGGTTTCATCTTTGCTACACTTTAATATTCCCTCCCCCATTTGGTTCTATGTACTCATTATCCCTCCTTTATCTAATCTATCTCTGTCTCTCCTCCACAAAGCTCCATCTGCATACTTTTTTTTCCATCTATCACCCTGAGCCCTTTTCCTCTCCTTTATTTTGTCCCATCTGCTGATCAACACCCATCTCAGCCAGTTCCATCACCCACAAGCCCCTGTCTCACTCCCCTCCCCCACTGTGTCTCACTGACTCTCTTTCGTTGATGCTTTGTGTCCTGATGCGGGGTCGTGACCTGAAACTACAAAAATAGTAGACACAGCTCAGTCCAGCACAGGTAAAGCCATCGCCACTATTGAGCACATCTATTAGGAACATTGTTATAGGAATGCAGCTCCATCATCAAAGGCTGGTTCAGGAACAGTTACTACCCCTCAACCATCAAGCTCTTGAACCAAAGGAGATAACTTGGCAAAGGGTCTCGGCCTGAAATGTCGACTGTACTTCTTCCTATAGATGCTGCCTGGCCTACTGTGTTCCACCAGCAGTTTGTGTTTGTAACTTCACTCAACTTCATTTGCCTCATCACTGAACTGTTCCCACAACCTATGGACTCATTTTCAAGGACTCTTCATCTCATGTTCTTGATTTCAACAGCTTATTTATTCATGATTATTATTTCTTTTTTTGTATTTGCACAGCTTGTTGTCCTCTGCACTGTGGTGGAACCCCTGATCAGGTGGTCTTTCATTTATCCTGTTATGGTCATTATTTTATAGATTTATTTTGTATTGTTACGTATTCAGGCAACAATAAATATATGAGTTAGGCAAGGGCTTATATAACAAATAACACGTTTATTAAACACTGAAAATAAACCCCCCAAAAGTAAACGAACACTAATGTAACCTGAAATCAGCTGCTGTGCGGTAGCTCAAACAGTTCTTAAAGTGATGTTGCAAAAACAGTTCTTTAAAGTAGTATTGCCAAAAGTTCAAAATGCTCACGGTCCATTTAAGGGAGAGACTTTTTAAGACGATTTAAATTCTCTTTCACGTCGTTTCGCTTCGATCCCCGACGTCAAACTTTTCCCACAAAGACTTTACGAAATGAAATGAAACGGCCTAAAGGCACTGACCTTTCCTTTATCACACTGTCCTCAATCTTCTGCTATCCCGCAGAGATTAACACAAGAACAGTCAACGAATTCCTTCCAAATAAGGATTAAATAAGGTCGAACCCGTTTCACCGTTGAAAATCGATTCTCCTAGATCTTTAACTCCCGAGCTCTGATCTTTACTCTCCACTGATCCTCAACTAGCAGTATTGTAAAGAAACTGCTGGCAATGCCCTTTTAAACTTTAGGCATTAGATAAAACTTCATCTTTCAACCAAACTGCGTCATCACATTAAATCACACAGTGGCATGAAGTCAACGTGGCAAATCCAGCCACGAACTGCCCGCCCCCTCACAGGGTGGGGTCTTCCTTTTATAACCTGCAAAAAAAACCTGTCACATGATCTCCACTGGTGGGAAAATGACATCACTCCACCATCACAAGACCTTTACCTCAAGCCCAGTATAACTTCAACCCCAGTCACATGACAAGGGTACCACTGTCATGTCATGAGTATGTAACAGTATACACACAAGAAAGTGAATCTGAAGGTTGTATATAGTGACATATGTGTACTTCGATATTAAATTTACTTGGAACTGATTCCACAACCTTTGGACTCACCTTTAAGGACTCTACAATTCATGTTCTTGATATTTACTACTTATTTATTTATTATTATTTTCTTTTTGTATTTTCACAGTTTCTTTTCTTTTGCATACTGGTTGTTTGTCCATCTCTGTCATGTGCAATTTTTCATTGATCCTATTGTGTTTCTTTCTATTAATTATGAATGCCCACAAGGAAATGAATCTCAGGTGAGGTATATGTACTTTGATAATAAATTTACTTTGAACTCTTTGAACTTTGAACATCAACATTCATTTTGCCTCCATAGCTGCTGCTTTACACATTCTCTATCCAAGTTCTTCCAGCAGTTTATTTTCTTTTATTCATGAGATGCTGTAGGACAGAAATTGAGTTTTTAAGTACAGCATTACTGCTTTGTTGTGTTCTTTACAAAGTTGTATGACAGAATAGTTAACTTAATTATAACTTAAAAAACACCATTCAACCACAATTTCCAGGGGTTTTGTGAAAGTAGCTTCTCATTATCCTTATTTATTGTCCGTTAGGAGATGAGGAAAAACTTTACCACATTAAACGCTTTATGAAAGCAGGCCAGCAACTTGTCAGATAGACAATAGACAATAGACAATAGGTCCAGAAGTAGACCATTCGGCCCTTCAAGCCTGCACCGCCATTCTGAGATCATGGCTGATCAATTCCTATCAATACCCGGTTCCTGCCTTGTCCCCATATCCCTTGATTCCCCTAACCATAAGATACTTATCTAGCTCCTTCTTGAAAGCATCCAGAGAATTGGCCTCCACTACCTTCCGAGGAAGTGCATTCCAGACACCCACAACTCTCTGGGAGAAGAAGTTTTTCCTTAACTCTGTCCTAAATGACCAACCCCTTATTCTCAAACCATGCCCTCTGGTACTGGACTCTCCCAGCATCTGGAACATACTTCCTTCCTCTATCTTGTCCAATCCCTTAATAATCTTATATGTTTCAATCAGATCCCCTCTCAATCTCCTTAATTCCAGCATGTACAAGCCCAGTCTCTCTAACCTCTCTGCATAAGACAGTCCTGACATCCCAGGAATTAACCTCATGAATCTACACTGCACTTCCTCTACAGCCAGGATGTCCTTCCTTAACCCTGGAGACCAAAACTGTACACAATACTCCAGGTGTGGTCTCACCAGGGCCCTGTACAAATGCAAGAGGATTTCCTTGCTCTTGTACTCAATTCCCTTTGTAATAAAGGCCAACATTCCATTAGCCTTCTTCACTGCCTGCTGCACTTGCTCATTCACCTTCAATGACTGATGAACAAGGACTCCTAGATCTCTTTGTATTTCTCCCTAACCTAACTCTACACCGTTCAGATAATAATCTGCCTTCCTGTTCTTACTCCCAAAGTGGATAACCTCACACTTATTCACATTAAACATCATCTGCCAAGTATCTGCCCACTCACCCAGCCTATCCAAGTCACCCTGAATTCTCCTAACATCCTCATCACATGTCACACTGCCACCCAGCTTAGTATCATCAGCAAACTTGCTGATGTTATTTTTTATGCCGTCATCCAAATCGTTAACGTAAATGGTAAACAGCTGTGTTCCCAATACCGAGCCCTGTGGCACCCCACTAGTCACCACCTGCCATTCCGAGAAACACCCATTCACCGCTACCCTTTGCTTTCTATCTGCCAACCAGTTTTCTATCCATGTCAATGCCTTCCCCCCGATGCCCTGAGCTTTGATTTTACCCACCAATCTTCTTTGTGGGACCTTATCAAATGCCTTCTGAAAATTGAGGTACACTACATCCACTGGATCTCCCTTGTCTAACTTCCTGGTTACATCCTCAAAAAACCCCAATAGATTGGTCAAGCATGATTTACCCTTGGTAAATCCATGCTGGCTCGGCCCAATCTTATCACTGCTATCTAGATATGCCACTATTTTATCTTTAATAATGGACTCTAGCATCTTCCCCACCACCGATGTCAGGCTGACAGGTCGATAGTTCTCTGTTTTCTCCCCCCCTCCTTTCTTAAAAAGTGGGATAACATTAGCCATTTTCCAATCCTCAGGAACTGATCCTGAATCTAAGGAACATTGGAAAATGATTACCAATGCATCCACAATTTCCAGGGCCACCTCCTTTAGTACCCTAGGGTGCAGACCACCTGGACCTGGGGATTTGTCAGCCTTCAGTCCCATCAGTCTACTCTTCACTGTTTCCTTCCAAATGTCAATCTGTTTCATTTCCTTTGTTACCCTATGTCCTTGGCCCATCCATACATCTGGGAGATTGCTTGTGTCTTCCTTAGTGAAAACAGATCTAAAGTACTCATTAAATTCTTCTGCCATTTCTCTGTTTCCCATAACAATTTCCCATAACAAATAAAAGGAGATGCAACAGACCTCTCAGCAATAGCACTTGAATGGAAATGAGCAGTACAAAGTTAATTTCTCCAGTGGAGACATTCGAGGAAAAGGTTGCCTCAAAGGTAAAAACTCTCCATAAGATAATTACTGAGAAACTAATAAATATCATCTAGGTCTAGCATTGCTATTGACTCACAGTAAACATAGCTTAGATGTCTCATGTCTTCAAGGTACCTCCTAAAAATTATTCTACTAAAGCATACTTCTTTTCAAATTAGAATTCCTCAAGCTTTTCAACCAATGTATTAAAGCCTATTGTTCAGCACAATAACAGCATGTTCTAAGCAGGCCCGAAACATCCTAATTGTTGAAAAAGGTTCTTGTGCTTTCCCGGCATATGATCAGTAAACTCTACTTGGGCTTCCAGCCGGATATAGCCAGGTATGGGTAGAGGTGGCAGAAACTTTGATTATAATTGATACCTGCAACCGGCTGGAAGCCCGAGAAGAGCTTATCCTACTTGTTGATTAACCGAAAGCAAGAGGACCTCCAAGACGACCACAACCTTGTCATGATTTGGGGGCTTATGTGCCTCAATGTCCCAGGGAGCTATGCAGGAATGGAGTCAGGGCTTTATGCTTTGGCTGTTGGTAGGGTCAACCATGCCAAACAGATGAATGGATAGAGGTCAGACTAAGAGTGTTCCACGATCCTCCAGGTTCACGGGTTCAGCTCAAGGCTAACAACCCTAGCTGGTAAAATAAAATTGTTACAGAAACAGTAATGAAAGATCCTTTGATATCTGAGTGTAGTGGTATTCCTGAGTCTCCAGACGGGATGCACGGGTAGTGAAAACTGAGCTACTCACACGATGAAGGAAGCCTTAAAAACTGCCGAAGATGGAGGACTTTCATTATGCCCAATGGCATAATTGGCAGTAGGTAAGTGTGGCAAACCAGAGTACAAAATACTGAAGCAATTCACTAGCTCACAAGTGACATTGATCTGTTCATGTTTCCAGTTTCTGACACTGTAACAGTCTGGATCCTATTTTTCTGTCTGCAGCAGAGAAGTGAATTACAAAATGGCACTAGGAAGATTCTTTCATATGTACAGGGATAACTAATAATTAATATGAAAAGATCAAAAAGTATGAAGAGACATTTGTAATATAAAAATGGACGTAGGAGTTTCAATTCTCAATCCTCAATTATAATTTGTAAATTGTAAATAGTTTGGTCTAAGAGTAGGGAAAAATTGTTAGCACAGGGTCTGGAATGATTTGAGTGTACTAAATACCCAGACAGCACAACCACAAACACTACTGGAAACAGCTATCACCAAACATAAGACAAACATCAAGAGACACCAAACAATCAATACCTGTGGCTGAATCCGATCTTTTATCTCCTGTCTGTTCTTTGAGTTCATTCTGCAGAGTGTAAACGTTGTACCTCTAGACAATTGCCTGATAATAAATTGTGGACTTTAGTCCAAGCCAATGTTTCCTCAGAAAAAATCGTACATTTTAAGCACGTGAAGAATAATTTTGGAGAAGTATCACAGAGGCATTCCTGCTGTTAGGCTTGAACAAGAACTTCTGACTCTGTGTGACAATAAAAAAATGAGACGAGAAGTCTACATTAATACCATCTCAGAGATCATTGGCCGAGGAGCAGAAAGGTATGTCTGCCAGATGCGAAGTATTTTTTTTCTTTTTCAATATTTTTATTGATTTTTTACAAAAAAGAAAATAGAGTACAGGAGGATACATATCATTTATCAATTACAATACATTTGAATCACGCTTATAGTCTCATTACCCCATATTCATGTGAATTAATTTGAATCATAATATTGAAAAGTAATAATTTTATTATACAAAAAAAAACCCTAAACCCACTACGAAGAAAACCTGTTAGGTAAAGAAAGAAGAAAAGGAAAAAAAATCCTTATTATATAGTAAAACATCTTATTAACCAGCATCTGCACTTGATAACGAATCAAAGATTTTGAAAATAATTCATAAAAAGGTCCCCACAATGTTAGAAAGTCTTGCCAGAAATTGAACAACGAATCTTCTCTAAATTTAAGCATGACATAACATCACTTAGCCATTGAGCATGAGTAGGCGGAGCAGTATTTTTCAGTTCCTTTTCGATTTTACCTAAAAACAACACAGCAGACTTCCTTGTCTTCCTATTCCTCTCTCCAACGGAAATAAATTCCAGATGTGTACAAGCAAAGGGATCTTTAAGAATTCATCTAATAATGCTCAAGTGTTAAAGCAAAATATTGCAGATGCTGAAAATCTGAAATAAAAATTCTGGAAGTGCTTAGCAGTCAGCAAGCAGGGAGAGTGAGAGAGAAACACACAGAGTTATCATCTCCATTTGGTGCTATTTCATCAGAACTGACACAAGTTTTGCAGAATAACAGAAGGTAGGTGAAAACATGAGGGAAGCTCTATGAAAAGATGAAGATTGAATGATACATACCATGGTAGTTGTGGTGAACTACATATACCTGTCTGGACACGTCCCCTGCTGACTGCTCCTGTGGCTCCTCCCGCAGACCCCTATATAAAGGCGATTGAGGTCTGAGCCTGGCCTCTCAGTCTCCAGGACGTAATATGGTGGTCAACTACTGCTTGTTCCTTCTTCCAGTCAATAAAAGCTGATATCTCGCCTTTACGCCTCAGAGAGTTATTGATGGTGCATCAATATTGCCAACTGAAAGAGGGTGATAAAAGTTAGTGAAGGATAAAAAGTATGCTTGCAGGAGGTGCAAATATGATGGGGCAAATGAGAGCTGAGAGGGAAACTGAAAGCCACAAATGTGCAAATGGCTGATAATCTAAACCTGTTGAATTCACCGTTGAGTCTGGGAGCATATGATGTCTGCTGGGACACCCTAGGAGATCAAAGGCAGAAAGGTCAGAGTGGAAATGGGATGGAGAATTAAAATAACAGGCAAATGAAGCTCCAAGTTAACCATGTGGACTGATGGGGAATGCAAAGCGTTCACTATGTTAGCATTTATGCAGAAGAGACTACAGCAGAAAAAAAAACAAATGCTCAATTAAACTGTAAGAAATGCCAGTAATCTCTGCTGGTGCCATCAGGTCTGCTGGAACTTAGAGATAATGATCATCTATTGATATTGTTTTGTCAAAGAAGAGATGCAGGAATAATCCTGCAAATCATAGGCTAGTGCAACTGACATCAATAGAAGGGAAATGATCAGAAATGACTTTGAAGGATAGGAGCTACTCAAATCTGGAAGTGCAGAAACTTACCAGAGATGATTGGCACGGCTTTGTGCAGAGGAAGTAATGCCTTGTGAAACTGATCAAATTTTTTGAGGCGGTGATGAGAGGAAGGTATTGGAGAGGATGTTGTCTTTAGTACAGCATTCAACAAGATCTATCATGGTAGGCTGATCCAGAAGTTTAAGGTACATGGGATCCATGGTAACTTGGTAGATCAGATTCAAAATGGCTTGTCTGTAGAAGACAATGGGTAGTGGTGAAGGGGCGTTAATCTGATTGGTGGTCTGTGACCAATGGTCTTCTAAAAACTTGGATTGTTTTCTCTGGAGAGTTGGAGGTTGAGGGGGAACCTGACAGAAGTTATCAAGTTATGAGTGACATAGAAGCAGAATCTTTTCTCCAGGGTGGAAACGTCAAATGCAATCACAACACTTAAGAGGCATATAGTCAGGCATGTGAACAAGCATGATGGAATAATGGGTCGTAGACTAAGTGCAGGCAGGTGTGATAAGGGATAAGTTTAGTACATGTGTGATAAGAGATAGTAAGTACATGTTCAGCACAGCATTGTGGGCCAAAGGGCCTGTATTGTGCTGTAGGTTTTCTATGTTTCTTTGTTTAATTTGGCATCATGTTTAACACGTCATTGTAGACTGAAGAGTCTTCTCTTGTGCTGTACTGATTTTTCTATATTTTAGATTCCATATTCCCTGTTCTATAAGGACAAGCTGCTCAAAAGTGACATTTGGAATTGGGAATGTATCATGTGACATTAGGAAATGTATCACTAGAAAAAGGAGAATTTGTCTTCTTTGGTTTAAAGAGGACACAAAAATTTAGACCCTATCATAATACAGTGCAGCCTTTGGGAAATCAAATTCCAAGTCCGGGTTTATAAGTTTATAAGCTTACTTTACATCCAAGCCAAATAAATGATCATTCTATCAGTTATGATAAAATGGTCTTCACTCCATCATTGAATCCATAGAAGTCAATCCATAATGACATTAAATGTACCTATTGAATATCTGTTTTTCTCAAAATGTACATCACAGCTTTCAATAAAACTGATCTTCAGCAATTTTTTTTATTTTGAGAAAACATCCTAATTGGCAAATAATCTTAGTTTGAGGTTCCAAATAGAGTTAATGAATGTAATGGCTCTGAATTTGAAATACATCTGCCTAATCAATGTGGAAGTACATACATAAATGATAAAATAAACATCTGGGTAGGCTAGAATTTAGCCAGACTGGAATGGCTTCCCTCAGTTCACTTTCCAGGTTGTGCTGAATTGGGTGGTAATGAACTGGCAGCCCCATGTGGACACCCCCAATTTAAACTCCATTGAAGATCAGGCAGAACATCATATCAAGCTGTCATCTTGATTCTATTCAAGGCAGCATTACCCCTCACTCTACATTTTCAGTTGGCTGAAGTATCAGACTATTTTTAGAATGAAGCTTGGTCTCTAAGAATCTCTATATTAAAAAAATCAGTCCAAAAATGGCCTAAGATATGATTTTGGTAACTGCACCACTTCAGAAATTTAAGCACTGGGAAAAATACTTACAATTTTGCTAACTAATTATTCTTCCTTCTTCTCCCCCCTCTCTTCCCAACAATAAAGCAGAACTCTGGTCTCTCACATTCTTGAGACACTTTGATGTTCGCCCGTGAGTTGTGTTACCATCCCTCTCACGTGGCTGTGCTCTATCATGGCCTGAGGCCAGTTCTTATGTTATCCGGCATTTTAGTCACATTACAAAAGACAAATTGAAAAACATTCAAAACTTCATTAATTATACTACTATAAGTTTAAAACAGGGAACATTTTTATTTAGATGTATTACTGTGTAATTCCCAAATTATTAAAAACACGAATTTAGTTTCAAAGTCGTACGGGGGGTTTTAGTATTTAAGGCAATAAGTGCTATGTTATATCAAAAACGACAACTGACAAGCTTAGTGTAAATAGTACCCAAAATTATCTTCTTAAAACCTCAGTTGAGTCTATCCACTTTTGACACATGCATTTTTACATGGGTCAGCATTCAACAGCCAGCATGACCACCAAATTTAACAATGTCACAGGCCGTTCCATGGATAACAGGCTCCAGAAGCCAATTTAAAAGGCGAACATAGAGGGTGATCTCTATATTGGAGCTGGTCCGAATGACTGAATGGAAACATAAGGTTTATTAGAAGGTAACTGCTTAAGGTTTCACCCTTGAGCCATGTGTTCTGAGAGATTAAAAGTATATTTCCTGGCTAGAATATAATTAAAACTGTTCAAGATTTTTTCATATTAAATAATGAACATAGTGAATGCTACAGTTCATTATACATGATTTATACATCCTGCATGAATTCTTAAATTGCAATAGTTTTAAAAAATCATCATGATAAATCTGAAAAAGGAAACAGATACAGAGGAAAGAATAAAATACACCACTTTCCTCAGCATGCTTTATGTCTTTGGTACTCTCTTTCGCCTTTTATTTTGTGTCTAATTCTTGTGTCTGTTCCATTGACGTAAGATATGTGAGCCAGACAGATGCAAGAGCACAAGAAATGAGAGAAGAAGTAGGGCAATGGGGCCCATCAAGACTGCTCCCCCTTTCAATCAATGGGGCCCATTGAGCCTGCTCCCCCTTTCAATCAATGGGGCCCATCGAGCCTGCTCCCCCTTTCAATCAATGGGGCCCATCGAGCCTGCTCCCCCTTTCAATCAATGGGGCCCATCGAGCCTGCTCTCCCTTTCAATCAATGGGGCCCATCGAGCCTGCTCCCCCTTTCAATCAATGGGGCCCATTGAGCCTGCTCCCCCTTTCAATCATTGAGGCCCATGGAGCCTGCTTTCCCTTTCAATCAATGGGGCCCATCGAGCCTGCTCTCCCTTTCAATCAATGGGGCCCATTGAGCCTGCTCCCCCTTTCAATCAATGGGGCCCATCGAGCCTGCTCTCCCTTTCAATCAATGGGGCCCATCGAGTCTGCTCCCCCTTTCAATCAATAGGACCCATCGAGCCTGCTCTCCCTTTCAATCAATGGGGCCCATCGAGCCTGCTCCCCCTTTCAATCAATGGGGCCCATCGAGCCTGCTCTCCCTTTCAATCAATGGGGCCCATTGAGCCTGCTCCCCCTTTCAATCAATGGGGCCCATCGAGCCTGCTCTCCCTTTCAATCAATGGGGCCCATCGAGCCTGCTCCCCCTTTCAATCAATGGGGCCCATCGAGCCTGCTCCCCCTTTCAATCAATGGGGCCCATCGAGCCTGCTCCCCCTTTCAATCATTGAGGCCCATGGAGCCTGCTCTCCCTTTCAATAAATGGGGCCCATCGAGCCCGCTCCCCTTTTCTACATTTTGAGATTATACTTGGTCCAGCCTTTGGCTTTAATGCCACTTTCTCACTCAGCTATATAGTCCTTCCCTCCCTTGCATGTCAAGCTCCTCCGAGATGACAACAAAAGAAATTGTGTGTTTCTAAGTATCTATAACATCCCCAGGGACTTCACAGAACTTGCACAAGTGCAACCATCCAACCGCTAAACCACACCTCTTCCGTGTCTGGTTCAATGCAAGCAGTAGTTCCATGTTCCACATCTGAGCTGAGAGAATAAAGCAAGAATTGAGCTAGGATCTGTTCCAATCCATGGGATGGTGCACTAATGATTTACTGCTCGTCACTAACAATGCCACAAGCAGTTGAGGCATTGATCACAATGTCAACAAATCTCATCTCTCTCATTTGAGAATTAATACCACGGGTTTCATTTTACAACATTTCAATATTAGCTTTTGTGAAATAATACTACTTAATTTTTCTGTTTTCACTAATTGATCTATGATAAATGTGATCAACTGCTGCTCAAATGGCTTATTGAATGTTATCTTGCAGACGCAGTAAATGATTTGCAGATAGCAGCCCTGAGAAAAAAGCTCATTTGCCAGGTACGTAAAATTGGGGTAGTATTAGAAAGATCAGAACTGCTATTGCAATCAGATAACAATTTGAGTGCAATCTTAATAGAAAGCACAGATTTGCATGCTGTAAATTTTCACTGGACATTGTTGAGATGGTGGTAAGTCACTGGAAAATGAAGCTGGTAGATCTTATTCACCATAAACCCATGTTGTGGAGAATCTATTTCTCCTTTCTCCAACACAGCAATGTTTTATACTTTTTCAACACAAAGACATCAATTATTAACAGCAATCTCAATGGTGATAATTGCCTTCGTAATATTAACAGTACTTACCTTCTTTAACTTTAAAATTGAGAGGAAAAGGAATTTCAGCTAGAAGGTGGTGAATCATTGGGTATATTTAAGGCAGAGTTTGGTAGTTTTTTTCACTGTCAAGGGGGTTAAGAGTTACAGGGAGAAAGCAGGAGAATCGGGTTGAAAATATATGGCCATGATTGAATGGCAGAGCTAATACAGGAGATGGGCACTTACTGTCATCCCTGTCTTCACTTGCTTCTCAAGACTGGTCCTTGAGTGAATTACTGCCTGCTAGCCACATAATTCCAAAACTCCTGAATAAGCCATACAGGCACAAGCTAACAAATGGGGCCAGATTCTCCTGAGAAATGCTGACAGCTTCATGTAGAAGTCTCATCCTACTTGAACGGAGTCCATTGGGTTTTCAGGGAGTCCAGAGGCAAAGTACAAACTTCTTTGAACCTCCTAGCTTGTACTTGGCTATGATACCTACATATCCTGACTGGTCGCTTCATGGTCGGGTATAGCAATTCAAATGCACAGGAACGTAAAATAGACTCACCCCATTATATCATGGATGAATTCTTCCCCACTATTGGCAGTAGTTAATCAGGAAGGGAACATCTGCCATCAAAGATTCCCACTATACCATCTTTTCACAGCTACCATCAGGAAGGAGGTGCAGAAGCTGAAGCTCCATCCCACCAGGTTCAAGGATGGCTACTTCCCTTCAACCATCTGGTTCTTGAGACAATTGTAAAGACCCTTACCAATACGGATTAGCAATACCCTGAACATTTTGACCACTTTGCACTAAAATAGACCTCATTTTCTTTGTTCTAATTGTGCTTACATGTAAATATATCGAGTATAATTTGTGTTTAATTATTTTTTTTGCAAATTCTGCTTAAATGATGCTATGTGAATATGATGGCAATACACCTGTGCATACACATGCATGAGCATAAACTCCACCCCTTCCAGCCAAGGTGAACAGTTGTTCGGGACTCAGGTAAGCATTATATAATACAGGCCTTCTGCATTACAACAGTTCCAGTTACAGAGATTCAACTTACAGAATTCACAATTCTGCACCAAAAAATCTAGTCTATGGAATTTTTAAAAATTGCTTTTATGAAATTTATGAGAAGGAAAGAAAATAATTGCTATTTTTGCAACTCACATTTTTTCATGTCACTTCTTTTGTTACAATTGTGCCCCAACTCTGAGGGGCCGAAGGGTACAAAGTAGCCCCCTCCTTTTTGAGAATTGCAAGATCGCTATTAATGCGGGTCTGGGACCCAGGAAATGAGAAAGAGACACACAGAATCCACAAGGGGTTTGGAATGCCCTGGCCCCTCAGTGATACAAAGCCACGGAAAACGGCCATTGTCTCTTGGAGACAGAATTGTGTATTGAGTACTGTACTATTTATTTGAAGCCCTCAGGGAATGAACAAAGTGGGCTGGTTGAGGGAGGGCATCATTCCAACCTGATTGACATCTGAGACCCTGTGAGTAAGGATAAAAGAGGGTCTGGGGAACAACCCCTTTAGACGCACCAGGAGAAATGCTAGAAATCCCGTGACAGCGTTTAATAGCGACAGCCAGCGGTGACTCGTGTGTGTGTCCATCCTTGCTCGGATGACGAGTTTTCCACAGAACGGCTTAGCTAAAGGACCGACTACAAAAACGGAACTCTTGAAGGATCGACATCATGAAAAGGAAAAGCCAGCAAGTTTAAAACATCTGTCTGTCTTGACTCCAACCAAAGGCTGCAGCCTAAATGAACTAAAGTGACTTTTATATTTCCATCGCACGATACATTACCCCTAGACAACGATAGAGCTATTTCTTATTGATTATTATTATACCCGCGCTTTTAGATTTAGTATTGACGACGTATATTATCTGTATGTTTGCACTGATATTATTTTTGTGTATTTTTATCAATAAATACTGTTAAAAATAGTACCATCAGACTTCAACGGACTTCTCTATCTTTGCTGGTAAGTGATCCAGTTACGGGGTACGTAACAACTTGGGGGTTCTCGTCTCTGGATTTGACACCAAATTGGGAGGCAAGTGAATCAGGCTTGTAAGTCCAAACTTGGATCTGGTACATGGGTAGCCAGATGGGAAACCAGCAAAGATGGACGTGGATGAATTTATAGAAAACCCGATTCCAGAGGCACTAGAGGCGGCCACCAAATCGGACTTGATAAATATGGCGAAGGGACTAAACCTCGCAGAGGTGAGGTTGTCAATGAAAAAGCGGGAGGTGCGAAGGGCCATAACTCAGTATTATATTGGGAATAATGTGTTTGCAGCTGAGGTATTGGAAAATATCCCTGAAAAGGTACCAGCTAGTGGGACGGCTCAGTTAGAGTTGGAGAAATTAAGGTTGGAACATGCAATTAAGTTAAAGCAGCTGGAAGCAGCTGAGAAGGAGAAAGAAAGAGCCGAGAGAGAAAAAGAAAGGGCCGACAAACAAAGGGAGCATGCGCTCCATCTAAAGGAGTTAGAGGTGAAACGGGAGCATGAGCTCCAGCTAAAGGAATTAGAGGTGAAAAAAGAGCAGGACAGAGCTGAGAAGCAAAGAGAGCATGAAATTCAGTTAAAACAGCTGGAAGCAGCTCAGAAAGAGAGGGAGAGAGCCGAGAAGGAGAGAGAGTATGAGAAGGCAGAGAAACAGAGGCAACACGACTTGGGTATGGAGAAGCTAAGGCAAGAGCGAAGAGCTCGAGGGTCAGACCGAGAGGAGCGGTTTAATTTTAGTCGGGAGTTGAGGTTAGTACCTCCGTTTGAGGAGACAGATGTTGATAGTTATTTCTTGCTTTTTGAAAAGCTGGCAGTGAATCAGAAGTGGCCCAAAGAGCAGTGGGTGGCGTTGTTACAAAGTGTGTTAAAAGGGAAGGCACAACGGGCATATGCGGCATTGTCCATGGAGGAGGAAGAGGAGGAGAGTTATGACAAAGTAAAAGCGGCCATTCTCCGGACTTATGAATTGGTACCTGAAGCGTACAGACAAAAGTTCAGAAATTTGAAGAAAGGGTGGAATCAGACGTATACCGAGTTTGCCTATGAGAAGGGGGTGCTCTTGGATCGTTGGTGTGCAGCAGAAATAGTGGAAGAGGATTTTTGGCGTCTCAGGGAGTTAATTCTGATTGAGGAATTTAAAAGTGGTGTTTCGGAGGATATCCGGATGTATTTGAACGAGAAGCCGAATAAGTCCATCTCAGAATTTGCTAGGTTCGCAGATGAATATGCCCTAACCCACAAGACAAAGTTTCCTTGAATAAAAGTTCCCAGAGAGACAGTGGGAACGATCGAGAAAGCCCGCTGGCTGAGGCAGAGGTCCCACCGGGAGCTAGTGGTAAGATTGAAGAGGAGGAGCAGGACGGCCAGAGATTTCTGGGCTTGACCTGTTTTAATTGTTGAAAGGGGGGACATATTGCATTTAGGTGCTTTGCTCTGAGGAAGGAGACAGGAAAATGGAAAGCCGCAGTCCCTATAGGATGTGCCGTGGTAATCAGTAAATCGACAAGAGAGCCCCGGGTAGACAGAGTACGAGAAGGGTCTGAGACTTGTATGTCAAAAGGAACCATGTCTGTGAGAGAGGGAGACCCACCAGTTCCAGTGCGGATTTGGAGAGACACATGAGCTGAACTGTCCTTGATCAGCAGTAAGGTACTGGATTTTGGTCACAAGACGGGAATGGTAGCTGTCAAAGGAATAGGAAAAGGGACGGAAATGGAGCCCTTGCATCGGATCATTATGAATTGTGAGCTGGTATCTGGACCAGTTGAAATGGGGGTGCGATCAGAATTCCCAAAAACTACGCGGACGTCCTTCTGGGTAACGATTTAGCTGGTGGTAAGGTTTGGTCAGCAATGAATCTGTCGAGACAGCCGGTGGAGGTCCCGCCCCTAGATTCCAAGATCTATCCCGCATGCGCGATCACTCGCAGCATGTTGAGAAAGGCAGCTGAGAACAAGAGCAGTTTAAATCCGGCCAGTATCGATTTGGCCAAGACGTTTTTACCAACCCTGTACCACAAGGGTTTAGAGGGTGATAAAACGAAGAGTAGTAAAGTGAAAGAGAGTAAGGGAGAGGAGGTAGACCTGCCCTTAGCAAGGAGAAAAGTTCTAGAGGCATGAAATAAAGATAAGAAACAGATAGAGCTGTTAAAAGGTCCAGAGTTGGACATGGATGATCTGTCTGGTTTGGCAGAACTGTTTGAAGAAGTTGAAAATTCTAAAGGTGTTCCCGATTAAGAAATGAGGGCAGTCCTAGATGAAAAGGATGCCCTTACCTTGGAGAAGTCTGCTGGGTTGGCAGATGAGGTTGTTTCAGCCCACGGGGTTGAGTTTACTCCGGAAGGGAGCTGCCCAGAGAGTAGCTGGGAGGATCAGGGGAATTTGGAATTTGAACAGGGTACGGGTGTTGAAAGCCTGGAAGAGGCAGATGTCCCATTTGAGTGTGTCCATGATGTGGATGCACATGGTACTGAACCTAGTAAGGGAGCTCAGAAAAAGTCTGAGGTATTTGATTCAGTTGAAAAGGAATGCAGTCCTTGTGGGTCAGATGGACTTGGTTCAGTGAAGAAAGGGTTAACCTTGGTAATAGTGGGAAGTGAGAGTTCCCAGGTGTTTGTGCTCAAAGGTGTGTTAAAAGTTAGTGAGGAGATAACGGGTGGTGAGGTAAATATTATTATTGAAGGAAAAGGGAAAAGTGTAGTTTCCAAATCGAATGAAGAAAATTTAAAGTCTGGATTGATGTCAGATGCAGCAACCAGGCTACAGAGACAATGGCTTGGTACCACAAAGCCTGTGAATCAATTACAGGTTGAGTTGGAAGGTAAAGGGGCCCCACACACTATTGTTAATCCAGAGTGTCATGTGAAATCACAGAATTCGAAATGCTGTTTGAAAAAAGAGGGATCGCTGGCATTGAGAACTAATAGCCTAAAGGGTCCTGAAGAGAAATCTAACAACTTGCGTAAAATTAAAGAATTGTGTGGAAATTCGGAATATGGTCTAAGTTTGGAACACATTGTTGATAAAATAACTCCTATGAAAGGAGCGGGCGAAAGCCTATTTCGCCAGGGTGCACAAGCTCCTCATGTGGGAATTAACTGGAAAAGAGGCAAGGGTTAATGGGACGCCATTTTTAATAGCAGAAGCCGGTTTTAAGGGATTTCGACAAAGCATGTGAATAATAAAGACAACCCCCATGGAAGCTTGACTGTTAAGTTTGAAAGTAACTTAAAGATTAGTATTTTGCATGAACTTTTGTAGTATACACGTAAGCTAAGATCACAACTCTTTAGTTGTTGTTTGCTGAAGGAAAAAAATAAAAATAGGTGGTTGTTAAATTGAAGTCTAATGCTACAAGACTTTAGTAAGGTACAAGATGTTAAGGTATTAAAGGAAGTGACAATGTAATCATTAACTGTTTAGATGCCGAATTGAATGTATAACTGTATTACTTTGTAGTGAAAAAAAACTTTTGTATTGTGTTAGATTCTAAAATCCTGTAAGACTCTGTATTACTTCGTTTTTTACCGATGGTAAAAAACGTGTTGAAGAAAGGGGGTGTTACGACTGTGCCCCAACTCTGAGGGGCCGAAGGGTACAAAGTAGCCCCCTCCTTTTTGAGAATCGCAAGATCGCTATTAATGCGGGTCTGGGACCCAGGAAATGAGAGAGAGAGACACACAGAATCCACAAGGGGTTTGGAATGCCCTGGCCCCTCAGTGATACAAAGCCACGGAAAATGGCCATTGTCTCTTGGAGACAGAATTGTGTATTGAGTACTGTACTATTTATTTGAAGCCCTCAGGGAATGAACAAAGTGGGCTGGTTGAGGGATTGCATCATTCCAACCTGATTGACATCTGAGACCCTGTGAGTAAGGATAAAAGAGGGTCTGGGGAACATCCCCTTTAGACGCACCAGGAGAAATGCTAGAAATCCCGTGACAGCGTTTAATAGCGACAGCCGGTGGTGACTCGTGTGTGTGTCCATCCTTGCTCGGATGACGAGTTTTCCACAGAACGGCTTAGCTAAAGGACCGACTACAAAAACGGAACTCTTGAAGGATCGACATCATAAAAAGGAAAAGCCAGCAAGTTTAAAACATCTGTCTGTCTTGACTCCAACCAAAGGCTGCAGCCTAAATGAACTAAAGTGACTTTTATATTTCCATCGCACGATACATTACCCCTAGACAACGATAGAGCTATTTCTTATTGATTATTATTATACCCACGCTTTTAGATTTAGTATTGACGACGTATATTATCTGTATGTTTGCATTGATATTATTTTTGTGTATTTTTATCAATAAATACTGTTAAAAATAGTACCATCAGACTTCAACGGACCTCTCTATCTTTGCTGGTAAGTGACCCAGTTACAGGGTACGTAACACTTTGTCTTCTGTAAAATTGCAATATGAGCTCTTTTCTAGGAGCATATCTCCCTCCCTCCTGTACTGTGGGGATCACCTATACAGTACACTGAGTATATCAAAATGCTTTTCTAAATTTTTTCTATAGTTATTATAATTTAAAGATTATTAGCAGTTGATTAACTTAATTTTTTTTTGATGCTTTAGGTAGTTTTTAACAGAGAAATACTTTTGACAGTTTTTACAACTGCTTTTTCCTTGGCTATGTTTCAACTGGCTATCAACACCTTTTGGCGTTTCTGCCTGTGGTGCAGGCCTGTTCTGATTCACCATATGGTGGGAGGGGAGGTGTCACTCGGCCTCAACAATGAAGATTGTGATGATGTCCAAAAAAAGTTTTCCCCTGGAGAACAAACTTGGGTGTATTCTTCACACTTCAGACAGTTTGAATAGAAACAGAAAATATTAAGTATAGCATAAAACATTCAGCCCCTCAGACCTGCTCCCACGGCTGAGCTTTTACCTTGGTGTAATATCCACAATTCCCTAGAATTGCCTAATATTCAAAAATTTATCAGTCTCTGCCCTGAATATTTTTTCTAGGATGGGCCTTTAGGATCAAGGATAAGTTGCTTCTGTTGATGATCCTGATTCTGATGTGACTATAAACCAGACTCTTCCATAGATGGGGCAGGAGGCACTTGACTTGGCAGACTGGTGGCTAATTTGTGATTGGTACACTCCTTCTGGCATTTACAAACATCTGTGTGTTCCTGATGCATAGATTCAGGGTTTCTTATAGCATTTCTAAATTCTCCTTCTCTACTTTGAATGATCATTGGCAAGGGGTCTCCAAGATCCAGTAGAGGTGTTGCATTTTTCAAGGAGGCTTTATGCAGATCCTTGAATTTGTCCTCTCTTTGCTTGCTGTTCTCTCCTGTGTCAAAGCATGATTAGAGATGCTTCTGAATAAGTCCTTCAGGATGTCAGATGTTGGACACATGAATGACATGGCTTGTCTGGCAGTGCTGACTAAGTAGTGCTGGGGTAATTGATCTGAAAGATGATAATGACAAGGGTTCACTTATCATTCTCATGAACATGGAAAATTTTGTGGAAGCAATTTTGGTGGTTTATTTTTGAACACCAACAACTATCAGTTTCTTGTCATTTAAAGAAGTCTTTTTTTTCCTCCACTGTGTTACGTGAAATCAAACAACCACTTCTAAATGTGTACAGCACTTATCAAATCAAAATATTTGCTTAATGAACATCTTCCATACTGAAAACCTCAGCTCATTGGACAGGGTAACCTTTGACTATTGTTGATTTCTTATCAAGACTGAAAAAGCAGGTTAAGCGATTTCAGTTCTTCATGTACATAAATAGGTATGCCTTTGAAATTAGATTATAGATAACAGACATTATAATATGCTTATCTCTAATGCTTAATGGAATAAACTTCAGTACAAGGCATAAGCAGAATATTGCACACTGCTGGCATTATTTTGAAAAAATAGATATTGAGAATGTATAAGTTAATCATCTTTAGGGCTGTATCACAAAAGGAAAAGTAAGAATAAATTTGGGTAAAACATTGTGCAGAAAATGAGCATCAACTACACACAGAAAGACTATCTTGACATTGGTATTTTAGTGAGAAATCTGGGCCTTAAGAAGCTTTCAGGCCCCTTGGATATGCCCATTATTTAGCACCTCTTAAAGAAACCTTCTGTAAAATTTGTTGAGAATGTGCATAACAGATGTTGAGCATGGGCTTCTCAAAATTTTTTAATTAACACTTTATCTGTCAATGAAAGATCATTTTATTTTGCCCAAGAAAAATATCCTTCCTCATGGACCCTAGAGACTCAACATCAGTGCAATTCCTTTCATCGCCACACCAGATCATCTCCTAACCAACACAACATCAACATCTAATTTTTGAACCATTGTCCATCCAGCATCTGTAAAGCACAAGATGCCTGTGGAGATGTAATAGGCACTGAGAGTTCAAACATAAAATTTACCTGTGTAAATCAAGCCTAATTGACCCTCCAAGTGTGAACCTGATAACTGCCATTAATCTACATCCAATTTCCTACCCATGACTTAAAGCATGTAACCCTTTGGAGACAAAAATGACTCGAGTTTGGAGCGATAAAAAACAACCTGTTGGAGGAACTCCACAAAGTCAGGTAGCATCCAAAGGGTCAGTCTGGAGACCAACTCACATACAGCTGTCAATGTCAATGAGACGAAATGAGAAACAAAAAAAAAATTGGAAACACCCAGTAGGTTAGGAAGAATCAGTAGCAGGAGGGGCGAAGTTGACATTTCAGGTCATAGACCTTGAATTCTGATGAAGTTTCTGCTTTATATTTTTAGCACCTGCAGTTTTTTTGATTTCCAGATGTCCATAGACATTTATTTTGGTGGTGTTGATTGGAGAATATATGTAACCCAAAAACCTGGGAGAAATTCCTGAGCATTTCTTAAAAAATAGTAATGCACTATGTTTTGCAACCATCTGAATTAGGAAGTGGATCACGCCTTTTGTTTGTCTAAGTAACATTACTAGGTACATTCTCTACCAGACCAATATATAAATTAAATTGTGCGTCAGGCAGTGAGGATGAAACGTTATTAGAAAAATATGCAGAAGAACGGAAAATTGGGCTTTCTTCTGGATGAGCATGTTAGGAAGCATTCTGGAGACATGTGAATACAGGAGATATTTATTTAAAAAAAGAAGCAGGCTTCAGTTCTTTTGCAAATGTAAATAAGTTCGGAGACTTGCAATTCACCTTCAGTTCTTATTGTAAATTGCAAGCAATAAACTGAAGTTAAATTGGCCCGGACTAAGAGATTGCATGTGCAAGAACCAAATGTTAAAACAATGGGGTTGTGTTAACTGGCTTGGATTAAACCAGGCAACATGGCTAAGTAATTTGCATCATTGTGACTTGAGTGCAATCTGCAGACTGGATGGCTGTTGTCACTTAACTTATCAAACATGGTCACAGGTATAGGCAATCAGTAGGCTTTGTACATTCAGAGACAGCCCTGACAACATTAATTTAGGTTGCCTGGCTCTCTGTCATCAAAAGGTTTTAGAATACAACATTTGTGTAGTTTCTTCCAGAGGCACTTAGACCTTCAAAAGTGTCTTATCAATTACAAAAGTGCTTCCACTATGTATCTCAAAGGAATCATTTGTCCACCTTAAATATCAAAGTAAACAATAACATTGTAGCTCTTGAAATTGTTTTGAATCACCTACTCTTTGATCTTAAGGATATAGAAATGTGATGTACCTTTGGGTTTGCGAACCTCTATCGAGAGTGTCTCCAGAATGATGCCCACTTGTTGTGCTGAGTAAAGACTTTATATCATTAGGTTCAGTGTCTGTCTGGTGACTTTGTTCACAGTCCCAACAGAGCAGTCAGAATGAGTCAATCGCATCTTTTTCATCTGTTTCCATGCTATCTTTTCCACTTCAAGTCAGGTCAAGTCAAGTCAAATTTTATTGTCATTTCGACCATAACTGCTGGTACAGTACATAGTAAAAATGAGACAATGTTTTTCAGGACCATGGTGTTACATGACACACTACAAAAACTAGACTGAACTACGTAATAAAAAAAACACAGAGAAAGCTACACTAGACTACAGACCTACACGGGACTGCATAAAGTGCACAAAAATCAATGCAGGCATTATAATAAATAATAAACAGGACAGTAGGGCAAGGTGTCAGTCCAGGCTTTGGGTATTGAGGAGTCTGATAGCCTGGGGGAAGAAACTGTTACATAGTCTGGTTGTGAGAGCCCGAATGCTTCGGAGCCTTTTCCCAGACAGCAGGAGGGAGAAGAGATTGTATGAGGGGTGCATGGGGTCCTTCATAATGCTGATTCCTTTGCAGATGCAGCATGTAGTGTAAATATCCGTGATGGTAGGAAGAGGGACCCCGATGATCTTCTCAGCTGACCTCACTATCCACTGCAGGGTCTTGCGATCTGAGATGACAAGGATGTGGGAAATTTGTTTAAGCTGTACCTCATGATAACTTCATCTTTCATTTGAATAAGAGGCCAGAACCAAGGCACACCATTTCAACCTTCAGTTCTGTTGTGGTGGGGAGAGAAGAGGAAGAGAAAATTTAAGTTCTGGCTTCATTCTGTAGCTCGAGCTTCAGAAGTTGAAAAACAGAAAGAATTAGTACCCTGGCACATCACGTTGAAGGGGCAGTACTCACTCACTGCAGCTTTTGTTGTGTGCCACAACTCTCTAATTACAGGATATGTCCCACAATCAGCCTGAAGGTTTGTATGAGATTTGCTTTCTTCATTAAGTAGTGCATCAATTGATTCACAGATATAAAAGTGTTCATTCAGATGTATCACTAGACATTGTGCAGTATTGACTTAAAAGTCAATGACAACTCACCCCAATTACACCTTTCCATGATAAGTCTCTTTCAAGGATTAATGGAACAGTAAACACTTAATTACATAATCACCAAGTCTGGGTGCTGGTTATACATCAAGGAATTACATATGTAAAGGGGGTTTCTTCTTTTTTCTTTGTTACTGTGTATGTAATCAAAATGGCTTCTTTGTTTTGTTAAAAGCAGGAATACTTCGTTGTTGCGAGAGAGTGCTGGAAGCTTGTTTGGGTTAAAATTTACTGATAACGAGAATTGTATTCCTTTGTAAACCAACTGGGATTAATGATGTTCTTTCTTCTGAGTCTGTAAGCTATTGTTGGCGGGCTTTTGGGGAGATCTGCACGAGGGGTTGAGAGAGAGAGGACGCGATGCTGTAAGCTGGGTGAGGAACGGACCCCAAGCGGGGGTCCAAGGCCAGGAGGTATCCCGAGGAGATGAAGATAGATGTGCTTGGTTGACCACTTCGGGTGGTCCTGAGCTGTGATTCGAGGAGTTCGGAGGGGATCGAATGGTGGCCAAAAGACTTCAATAATTGAGCTCCAACGGTTGTGCACAAAGTGGTTTGGACTTTGATAAGTTTGGCGCCTTGTCTTTATTTTTTTCTTCATATATACTGTATCCTTATTAATCACTTAGTTATAGTAACCTTTATAAATTGTACTCATTTAATCACATACTGTCTGTTTTTGGGCAAGGCGGGGACATCACACAGCATCCACACCAGCTGATTACCCAGTTTGGCGGGGCCGAAGGCTGCTCCCCCTAGACGAGAATGAGCTGAGTGAGCCTGAGGCGACCCAGGGGGTTACACATAATTAACTTAATGCTTATTTAAATTAAGGAAATACTCTTGAAGCAGATCTATATGCTGGCACTATTACACCTTAAAGAATTCTTGGGTAAGCAGCACTCAAACTTTGCGTACCATCAAATCTTTTATTGTTTTCTCTCTGCCTCTCTATGAAACAGGAAGGCAGTGATCTATGGTTTCTGTTCTTAAAGTGAGACCATCTGTTTTTTAATATTGTCCTTTTGGAAAGCAGATGAATGGCAGCCAGAGAGGATCAGGAAGCTCTCAGGTTCTCTGTGGAAGAATGAACTGTGCAATGCCTTTTCATTTGTACATTCTCAGACAAAGTGTTCCATGGTGTCCAATTCCATTTTTAAAAACCAATAGCACCATTACCACTCGTGTGACCTCTAGGAGTGGAGCATTTCCACAATAACTGAGGGGTTTCCTCACACAAACCAGCCCCTGCCTGTCCAGTAGTGGCAGAGCCCTGTACTGTGTTTCCGCCCCTCCGAGCCTCCACAGTGCCTGAACCGGTTGGCAGTATTCCTCTGCAGAAATATCGATGAGCTAGCAGACCAAAGGGTGTCTTCCACCGAGTTGATGATCTTCCAATGGCACTTCAAAGTTCAAAGTCAATTTATTATCGAAGTACATTTATGTCACCTTATACAACCCTGAGATTCATTTCTTGCGGGCATTCACAATAAATCCATAATAGAATAATGAACGTAATAAAGTCAATGAAAGACTGCACCACCTTTGGCATTCAACCAATGTGCAAAAGCCAACAAGCAGTATGAATGCAAAAAGAAAGAAGTAATAAATAAATAGATAGATAGATAGATAAATAAATAAATAAATAGATAGTTAGATAGATAGATAAACAGACAAACAATAAATATCAAGACTATGAGTTGAGGAGTCCTTAAAGTGAGTTCATAGGTTGTGAGAACATTTCAATGATGGGGCAAGTGAAGTTATCCCCTTTGATTCAGGAGCCTGATGGTTGAAAAGTAATAACTTGATTGTGTGAGTTCTGAGGTTCCTGTACCTTCATCCTGATGGCAGCAGCGAGAAGAGAGTCTGGCCTGGATGGTGGAGGTTCCTGATGATGGATGATCTTTCCTGCAAAAACATTTCATGTATATGTGCACAATGTTGGGGAGGGCTTTACCAGTGATGGGCTGAGTCATATCTGCTATTATTTGTAGTATTTTCCAGTCAAGGGATTTGGTGTTTCCATACCAGGCTTTGATCCAGCCTGTTAATATATGCTCCACTATGCAACTATAGAAGCTTGCCAAAGTTTTAGATGTCATGCTGAAAATTCAAAAACTTGTAAGTAGGTGGAGGTGCTGCTGTTTTTTTTTCATAATTGCCCTATGTGCTGGGCTTAGGACAGCTCCTCTGAAATGATAATACTGAGGAATTTAAAGTTGCTGACCCTCTCCACCTCTGATCCACAGCTGAAGATTGGCTCATGGACCTTGGTTTTCTCCTGCTGAAGTCAATAATCAGTTCCTTGGTCCTACTGACAATGAGTAAGAGGCCAGCCAGGTATTCAATCCTTCTCTTATATGCTGACTCATCGCCACCTTTGATTCAGCCCTCTGGTGTGTCTTCAGTAAAAAAATATGGCGGTTGAACTGTGCTTAGCTACACAGTCTTAAGTGTAAAGTGAGTAGAGCAGGGTTTAAGCACACAGCTTTGCAGAGCACCCATGTTGATGGAGATTGTGCAGAGAAGTCATTGCCAATCAGAACTGACTGGGGTCTGCAAGTGAGAAAATTGAGAAATCAGTTGCCCAAGGATGTATTGGGCCCAAGTACTTGAAGCTTATTGATTAGTATTTTTTACTTGAAATCAGTCTGGGCGTGTGCTCCTGGGAACATCCCTTAGGTCAGTGAGTCCTCTGTCATGCAGATGCTCAGGATGGACTGTGGCACAGGCCCTTTCACTTCTCTCTACATGCTCTTCATAAACCCATAGTCAGCAAAGAGGTGAGAGACTGTCTCATCCCTACTACGGTCCTCTTAGAGGCTGCGTGCAGTCAGAGTGATGCTCTGGGAATGCAGAAAGGATCTGGTTTGGAAGGAGTTTCTCTCACCACCAACCAAGCAAGGTCTTTGTGCCTGCTAGTGAGATCTGGTGATGAAGCATTCTGCCAGATGGTCTGACAGTCTACTCAGGAAACCACTGTAACCATCAACTCCTTCTGCAATGTCTGCAGAATGTTCAGTGCTGACCACTGTCTGATGGGCTTGCGATCAAAGTTGTTAACTTGAAAGAGCTTTACCTTGAAGAACAGGCGGTGCAGCAAAGACCAGTTGACTGGGACGCTATGTGGGCCATCCTTCACAACATCAGGAACAGATGGAACTTCCACAGAGGTATTTGGTGCCCATACTTGGGTTTCACACACAGCCTAATGCAACCAAACACAAAAGCAGTCGTCAGGATGATGGTGACCCTCCCCCTTCCCATTGTCCAGGGAATTCTGAAAATTATGTACCATGAACCATCTGAATCACTCCATATAGGATCCCGAGATGAACTGGAAGAAAGCCTGGGTGATTCCCAAGCTGGAGGAGCAGGGGATGGGTCACACCTGATGACTAGTTTCTCACCAGCTATTGAAAGGGAATGTCCACCCCACAGTCCCAATTTCTGTTTTACCTTCCCAATTCACTTCAGCCAATTCCTGTTGCTCATCTCAGCCCTTTCGAACCAGATCACCAGCTCCTCAAGGTAGTAAGACCCGAGGAGAAGGGGGACACTGGATCTGTCGGGCCAGTTGCCAAAGAGCATGGCTTTGCTCTTCACGCGGTTCATGCATCATCCATGTACAGGAAGGTTTCAACCTGGGTCCCTCAACTGTCCAGCACCATCACCCTTTACATCCTTCATGATGTCTTCAGCAAAGGTTTCTATACTGTACACTGTGGCAATGCCCTTGGGCAGGATCTTGCAGTGTACATTCAACAGTAAGATGGAGGCCCAATTCCTAACGCCATCCTTCTCCCCCTTCTGCTTGTAGTTGAGGGTCATGATGCCCTTCCTCATGGAGTCTGACAAGCTGCCAGTTAGAGGTTCGTATTGTGCACTTCCAGCAGGTCAGGGACCATCCAATCTGCAAGCTGTTGCTTCTGCTGGTTTTACTGAAGTCTAAGGAGTGGATGGAGCTAGTCAGTTCCTGCAGGGTCAGTGGATCTAGACCTTCCTGTTTGCCTTCGTCTAACACCTCATGATAGAGGACTGGAGCTCTGGCAGGCTGTCCTCTCTGTTGCCTTTTGATACACAGATGGACATAGAAGGTTCTGCAAAACCTCAAGATGCCTTTGAGTCATCCTCTTCCTTAAGGCTGTGGATCACAATGCTTCCCCCTGAACCTCTTCTTAGACGAACTCTGATCCAAGGTGCAAACTTTGGATCAGAAGATGGTCTTGGAGAATTTGCCGGTGAAGAGCTAGACTTTCTAGTGCTTCATATCTCATAATTTCTCCTTCACAGCTCACCCCTACAGCAGAAGAAGTTGCTGTAACTCTGCAACCATGATGGGCTCTGGCATGAAGAGGAAGTCGATCCAGGACTGGGCTGAGCCGTCTGGTCGTGACCAGGTGGGTTGTGCCTGTGTTCTGCCTGCTGAAGGCATTGTGCAGCTTGCCAGTTTCAACAGTTTTCATCAGGAACCTAGACGTCCTGTCCAGTCTGCAGTCTGGTTGATGATGCAGTTGAGGTAGCTATCCAGAAAATCAGCCAGGACATCGCCAGCAGGAGTGGGAACTTCTCAACTCACTAAAACCCCAGTTCCCACACATTATTTTACACACCAGGGCTCTAGTGCTTACACTTTTCAACTCACAGGATCTTTGTTCTCGCATTCCCTTTCAACTTACCAGGATTGCTGGAAGATGTGTCATAGAAACATGTAACATTCTAATAAAATAAATTAAAACCACGTTGGAGAAATAAGATCCCAATACTCCACAAGATCAAGACCCACCTAATTCCCAAGCATACTGGATTATTGGATTCTTCCTATGTTTTATCAATCTTATGAAGTAAATGAATATTTCAAATAGAGGCAGTGGATTGCTCTGAAGCATGAAGAGAACGCTAAAGGGTTTTTAGAATTTATTGACTAAGATTTCTAACTGCAAATCATCTCAGTCATGGGCTTGCCGCTGCCAGCTTTCATGGTATCCAGCACCTATGGCATTGGAACAGTATCAGTGTGATATCAGGGCTGGTTCTGTTGAGTAGAAGATTACAGGATGAGGAAGGCTGGAAGTCGGGGGCCAGGTTTGGGTACCTGGAGAACCGAGACTCAGGGAGTGGGACCATGGGAGTGGCTGTCTTATGATCAGGCATTTGGAGATTTGAACATAGTTCACGGAGACAGTGATTCGGATAGGGCAGATGATAGTGGAGGTCAATCCCAGGCATCCAGGAATAGCTGAAGCTGTAAAGTATGGGAATAACTAGAGATTGTAGCTGGTGAAAGGGCAACCGCAGTGGGGATGGGGAAACGTATGAGATCAGAGCCTGGCTTGTGTGATTGCCACAGGGTAATTGGTGTCAGCACAGGGACAGGTGTTCTAGCTGGCAGTGTGGCTGGGAAAATCACTGTAAGTACGTACACACATTTGTTTCATGTGTGACCAAAGAACACGCACTTCCCAGGACAATATTAATGTATTTCCTGGTCAACACCTCAAAAGACTGCCATATGGGAAATGATGTCATCCAGGCTCACTGGTAGGAGACCATAAGACCATAAGACAAAGGAGCAGAAGTCAACCATTTGGCCCATCGAGTCTGCTCTGCCATTTCATCATGAGCTGATTCAATCTCCCCTTTAGATCCATTCCCCTGCTTTCTCACCATAACCTTTGATGCCCTGATTACTCAGATACCTATCAATCTCTGCCTTAAATACACCCAATGACTTGGCCTCCACTGCTGCCTGTGGCAACAAATTCCATAGATTCACCACCATCTGGCTAAAATGTTTTTTCGTGTCTCTGTTCTGAATGGGTGCCCTGCAATCCTCAAGTCACGTCCTCTCGTACTAGACTCCCCCACCATGGGAAACAACTTTGCCACATCCACTCTGTCCATGCCTTTCAACATTCGAAATGTTTCTATGAGGTCCCCCCTCATTCTTCTAAACTCCAAGGAGTACAGTCCAAGAGCAGTCAACCGTTCCTCATATGTTAACCCTCTCATTCCCAGAATCATTCTAGTGAATCTTCTCTGAACCCTCTCCAATGTCAGCACATCCTTTCTTAAACAGGGAGCCCAAAACTGCACACAGTATTCCAAGTGAGGTCTTACCAGTGCCTTATCATCACATTCCTGCTCCTATACTCTATTCCTCTAGAAATGAATGCCAACATTGCATTCGCCTTCTTCACCATTGACTCAACCTGGAGGTTAACCTTAAGGGTATCCTGCACGAGGACTCCCTAGTCCCGTTGCATCTCAGAACTTCGAATTCTCTCTCCATTTAAATAATAGTCTGCCTGTTTATTTCTTCTACCAAAGTGCATGACCGTACACTTTCCGATATTGTAATTCATTTGCCACTTCTTTGCCCATTCCCCCAATCTATCCAAGTCTCTCTGTTTCCTCAGCACTACCGGCCCCTCCACCTATCTTTGTATCATCAGCAAACTTAGCCACAAAGCCAATTATTCCATAATCCAAATCATTGATATATAATGTAAAAAGAAGCGGCTCCAACACGGACCCCTGTGGAACACCACTGGTAACCGGCAGCCAACCAAAATGGGATCCCTTTATTCCCACTCTCTGTTTCCTGCTAATCAACCAACGCTCTATCCACACATGTAACTTTCCTGTAATTCCATGGGCTCTTCTCTTGTTTAGCAGCCTCATGTGCAGCACCTTGTCAAAGGCTTTCTGAAAATCCAAATACACAACATCCACTACATCTCCCTTATCTAGCCTACATGTAATTTCCTCAAAAAATTGCACTAGGTTTGTCAGGCAGGATTTTCCTTTAAGGAAACCATGCTGAGTTCTGCCTATCTTGTCAAATGCCTCCAGGTACTCCGTAACCTCATCCTTGACAATCGACTCCAACAACTCCCCAACTACCGATGTCAAGCTAACAAGTTTATAGTTTCCTTTTTGCTTCCTTGACCCCTTCTTAAATAGCGGAGTGACATTTGCAATCTTCCAGTCCTCCGGAACCAGACCAGAATCTATCGACTTTTGAAAGATCATTGCTAATGCCTCCACAATCTCTACTGCTGCTTCCTTCAGAACACGAGGGTGCATTCCATCTGGTCCAGGAGACATAACTACCCTTAGACTATTCTGCTTCCTGCGTACTTTCTCTGTCGTAATTGTGACTGCGCATATTTCTCTTCCCTGACACCCTTGAATGTCCGGTATATTGCTGAAGTCTTTCTCAGTGAAGACTGATGCAAAATACTCATTCAGTTCCTCTGCCATCTCCTTATCTCCCATTACGATTTCTCCAGCATCATTTTCTATCGGTTCTGCATCTACTCTCACCTGTCTTTTACTCTTGAAAGAGTAAAAGTAAAATACTTGAAAGAGCTTTTAGTATCTTTGATATTATTTACCAGCTTCCTTTCATAGTTCATCTCTTCCCTCTTAATGACCTTCTTAGTTTCCTTTTGTAAGCTTTTAAAAACTTCCCAATCGTCTGTCTTCCCACTAATTTTTGCTTCCTTGTATGCCCTCTGCTTTGCTTTTAATTTGGTTTGGACTTCTCTTGTCAGCCACAGTTGCATGCTTTTTCCATTCAAAAATTTCTTCTTCTTTGGAATATATCTGTCTTGCACCTTCCTCACTTCTCGCATAAACTCCAGCCACTGCTGCTCTGCCGTCCTTCCTGCTGGTGTCCCTTTCCAGTCAACCTTGGCCCATTCCTCTCTCATGTCACTGTAATTTCCATTACTCCACTGAAATACCGCCACATCGGATTTCGGCTCGCCAAAGGAAGCACATCAGATTCATGGGATGATGCAAATTCAACCCAGAAATGGTACTGATTGAGGATCAGTATGAAAATAAATAATTTCCAGACACATAGCACTGAAAAGACAGGTGGTGCAGCAAGGGTTTGCAAGTTCTTCCTGTGACCACACGGAATTCTTCCAGGTGTTCCGGTCTCTTCCCACATCCTCAAGGACACATAGACAAGTTGGTTAAATGGTCATAGTGGTGGTAGAATCTGTGGGGAGCTGAAAAGACTGCAGGGAGGATGAAGCAGGATTGGCCTAAATAGGAGCTCAATAGTTAGCATGGTCGGTGGGACAAATGGCCTACTTCCATGCCGTTTGATTCTTTGTCGCTCTGAAATGAACAACGCTGTACTTCTGAATTTCTCAATGGAGTTCTTAACTGTGAATCATATCTGTAACAGAAACCAGAAGTATGAGATAAATTACAGTCGCAAATAAAGGAGCCAATGTATTTTGTAAATCAACATGAACTAGTCCCAGAAATGTTTCCACTACAAGGTTAAAAGCGATGCACTGAATGAACACTTGGAGATGTGCAACACATTACTGGAACAGAGACTCACAATACAACCATATGACACAATGTAATGGGCCCTTTAATTTCTTTCAGCTTTGATAGATTCTTCTAAATAGCTATTAATCTGATCAAAGACCATGCCTGGAGTAAGAGCAAATATATCACAGTTGTCCATTTTTACACAGCATTTATCAAAGGTTACTTCAGCAACTGTGCCCTAGGCATAGTTTAGTATTTAAGTCTGTAAATAAAGCAACCGAACTGGAGCTGTACTTTCTTTCATCCTGGTGCTGTGATAGAATTCATATGGGGCTGGCCAATGTTGGCCCCAATCTGGTAAACTAGCGACACTTTAAAGGGCTTTTCTCAAAAGAGACTACTTCTCCAAAACAAAATCTCTGGCCACTGTGAAAAATGAAAATTTCCCATTTATGGAAATCATTATTGTTCCAGAGATTTTCATAATTTGTCACTGATTTTCTGACAGGAACCAAGATTCACTAGTTGCTGTTTGGTTCAGTCTGAGAACTTCTGCATAAAGTGTGCAGACAGGGAAGATGTCCAACAATAACTTTACAAATCACTTGGGTCAGCTTCAGGGATTTGATGTTGCTAAGGGTTTCTTAGCCCAACAAAAGGAAAAACAGATAGATGGTTTATAATGTTGTTTTAATATCAATGGTATACAAAATCATGAGGGGTATAAACAGGGCAAATGCAAGTAGGCTTTTTGCACTGAGATTGGGTGAGGCTGCAACTAGAAGTCATTGGTTCAGAGTGAAAGTGAAAAGTTTAAGGGCAACGTGAGGGGAATTTCATCACTCAGATGGTGGTGAGCGTGTGAAAGGAGCTACCAGTGCAAGTGATGGATGCAGGTTCAATTTCAATACTTAAGTTTCAAAGTACAGAGTAAATTTATAATTGAAGTACATATATGTACATACAACCCTGGGATTCGTTTTCTTGTGGGTAATCACAGTAAACCCAAAAAAACATAATACAATCAATTAAAGGCCTCAAAAAACAGGATGGACAAACAAGGAGACAACTCTTCAAATACAAAAGGAAAAAAAAAGGATAAATAAATAAATAAGCAATACTTATCGAGAACTTGAAATAAAGAGTCTTTGAAAGTGAGTGTAAAGGTTGAGAGGACAGTTTAGTGATGGTGCAAGAGAAAATTAAGTGAAGTTATCCCCTTTGGCTCAAGAACCTGGTTGTTGAGAGGCTATAATTGTTCCTGAACCTGTTGGAGAGGGTCCTGAGGCTCTTGTACCTTCTTCTTGAAGGCAGAAGTGAGAAGAGAGCATGACCTGGGTGGTGGGGGTCTTTGATGATGGATGCTGCTTTCCCGTGACAGTGCTCTCTGCAGATATGTGCAATGGTGGGGAAGGCTTTACCCGTGATGGACAGGGCTGTATCCACTACTTCTGAAGGATTTTCCATTCAGGCATTGGTGTTCAATAACGGGCCGTAATACAACCAGTCAATATACTCTCCACCACACATCTATAGTCAAAGTTTTAGATGTCATGATGAATCTTCGGAAACCTCTAAGGAAGTAGAGGTGCTGCCACACCCTCTTTGTAATTGCACTCACGTGCTGGGCCCAAGACAGATCCTCTGAAATGAAAACACAGAGGAATTTAAAGTTGCTGTCCTGCTCCACTTCTGATTCTCCTGATGAGGACTGGCTCACAGACCTCCGGTTTCCTCCTCCTGAGTTCAGTAATCAGCTCCTTTGTCTTGCTGACTGATGCACCATCAATAACTCTCGAAGACTGGAAGTGAACAATAGGCTTTTATTAACAGCAAAAGGGAGCACGACATGTCAAAGACTGAGGGAGGAGCAGTGCCTCCAATCGCTTTTATACAGGGGTCTGTGGGAGGAGCCACAGGAGCAGTCAGCAGAGGGGCGTGTCCAGACAGGTATATGTAGTTTACCACACTGACATTGAGTGGGAGATTGTTGTTGTGGCACCACTCAGCCAGTTTTTCAATCTCCCTGCCTAATGTTGATTCAACACTGCCTTTGATTTGGCCAGCAACAGCGGTGTCAACAGTAAACTTAAATATGGCATCAGAATTGTGTTTGCCCTCACAGTCTTTTCGGTAAACTGAGTAGAGTTGGGCAGAGACAGCCTTGTGGTAAGAGAAATGTGGATAGGTACAAGGATGGGAGATCGATCGGGCTAGTCAGATTAATAGCTCGGCATAGACTAAATGGGCTGAGGGGCCTTTCTTTGTGCTTTAGTGTTCATGAACATCTATGAATATTGTCAAAGTGAGTCCTCTGTATTAGAGCATATTGGACAAATGATGATTTTATTATAAATGGTTCCTATTCATAATGAATATGCTCTTTTGAGAAATATTTCTTCTCACCCTACCGCATAAATTAAAAATAAGATAAAAATGTGGAGTCTGGAAGGATGGTGATCTCCCAGCAATCAAGTCAAATAAGCTTCAGCCAACATTTTCCGTCCACCCCATAATTCACATGCACACTTGCCAGCCGTCAGCAGTCTCCCACCACCTTGCCCAGTCATAAAGGAGCCCGACATAAGACAGAATATCAGCAGACTACATAGTGGCCTGTAATTTGGACAACCCACTTCTTTTACAATCCTAGAAAATAACTGGGCCAGTTCATGCCATCCTTGTATATTTGCCTAGGCTTACTGTTCCCTACATGTTCACCCTGTCTTTTCTGACATTGGCTCTCCTCATCCTGGGCTCTACAGCATTATAGTCAATCAATGAGGAAAAGCCTTTAAAATGTCCCTGAAAGGCTTTGAGAGCCAGCTGTGATTGTGGCAGGGCTTTGCTAGCTATAGAAGCTGCAAATGATTTTAAAGATTTTATTGTCTAATGCTACTGAACAATGTACTTTTTTGAATGTGTCGCTTCCTCAGATTTTTTTTTATTGTTTATGATAGACTGCCTGAAGCTGAACACGAATATAATTTCAGACTGCGTGCATCATGACAGATTTGGAGAAATAAGAAATTAACTTTTATTGAATGTAATGCATTTAATTGCATAATGGTGCTGATACTTTGCAATAGTTCAACTAAGCTAAAATTATTTTATTGATGATTTTTATTTGTACTCAGTGTTTGAGGCTTCTTGTGTAAGTGTCTAACAATAATCAGCCAGCATTGCTGGATGCCATTGCCCTGGTGAAACCTTTCACCATGCTTGTCACTGACAGTGCCAAGATTGGCGGGGAAGAAGTCGAAATGGGAATGCAGAAAATGAATCCTTAGCGACAAGATGCACTTCACTGTTTTCTATGCTTGAAGTATGTTGTCAACCAGCTGTATGCAGTTTGGTGCTCTGTGGTTGCCAAGAAAATTTTCAACAACATCTCTGAATGCTGTCCATGCAATTTTCTCTACTCCCACTAGAAGTTCTTCAAATTGCACATCATTGATAACCAGTTTGATCTGTGGACCAACTAAAATGCCTTCCTTAATCATGGCATCAATTATTCAGAACTGAATTATGAATTGAAATAAGAAATATAGGAGACTTCAAAAGAAAATGGTGCATGACAGGGAAACTTCACGGTGATTTTCATGATCAGCATATCCAAGATCCATAAAATACACCCAAAAGTATTCAGGAAGCAAAATTGTTGTTGTCCATTGTATTTATTAATGTTTAGCAAATAATAAACTGTACATAATTGAAACTTAAAATCATTAAAAAATTGAAGAAGTAAGAAGTTTAACTAAAATACCTGCAAATAATAAAACACTAAATTAAAAGAAAATATTTTTAAAAATCTCATTCTACTCTGTCTTTGGTGCCTTTGCCCCACAGTCTCCACTGAAATAAAAGGTTCTTTGGTCTTCTGTCAGATGTGAACAAGCACAAAACCTAAGAGATGATCCCCACTGGGGTCTGCACTAAACTTTATATGAACCTGGAGGCAGATACAATTTTCTGAATCTGTCAGTAAGCCTCACAACTTTGTATCTGACATACATAAAGTTTTGGAACCTACTACATTTTCATCAGCTGAAATCCAGGCAAACCACAAGATCCAGTAGTTTCTGTACTCTACTCTGTTTCCCAGCACACACGTATTCATATACACATATACAAAAATAAATACATATTCTCCCAAGTGGGCATTGGACATCAACATGAAGTTAATCATTGGTTCACTGGTAGTTCAAAGGAAGTGATACCAAATATTACAGCTTAAACATTTAACTGTTGATACTAAGATAATTCCACTCAGCCTTTTGTTGTGCCCAGGGTATCGTAATGATCGTAGCAAGCAACTACATCCACAGAATGCAAGTGGGGTCTGTTTAATAATTTCTTATTACTCTCAATTTTATTTGCTTGTGTTGACCAAGGAGCAGGGAAGAATGAGGGCTAATTCCGGCCAGCAGCAACATCCTCATGTGTATGAGTTGCAGCAGAGATCATGGGACAGCAATCAAGAATAGGAACCAGATTGATTGTGTCTCTCCCACCTCTGGGAGTTGCATTGGACAAATGCCACCTGAGCAGGAATTAGTGGACTAGGAGTTTAACACAAGGGATTTTGCAATCCTTAAGTGTGCAAAGTTACATTTTAAGATTATAGTTATATCCTAAAAGGCTGGTCGGAGTTGCAAAGGTATTTTAACTTGCTGTTCAGATAACTACATTATTTCCACTTGGCTGCAAGTCAGCTGCAATAAGATTACCACAGTTGTTTCTTTATGTTAACATGGATTTTAATGCTCTGCAAGTTTTTTGCTGACATACACTGACGATATGTTCATACTCATTTGTGCTGGCATTTACATTAATTTTTGCATGCAAGTTAAATGCTTAGAACAATCTCAAGAGGTCAGAGGATAAATAAAAGTATGTCAGATCAGAATGAAGGTTTTCATTTTTATCACCTTAACTTTGGATATTTGTTTCACGGATGTGTAATCAATAAAATAAAACAATATAACTTGGGTTTTCTTTTATCAGTACTGGCTATTTAAAGGTGCTTAAGTTTAAATGCAAAGAAAACCAAAGTGCGCTGCAATGTGGAAGACAGACTGCACGTTGCACAGACTGATGCAAGTTCTGAGTGCATCACCTTCCTCTGATTCAGTTCTTATTTTCTGAAATGTAACACTTTCTTCCCTCCCCCATCAAAAGAATATTATTTGAGAAGTCGGCCTGTCTTAAATTGTCAGTGAGCAATCAAGGCAATTGTTGCACTTATCACATCTGCCTACATCAGATTGATTCTGCCCACGCATTACCGTAAACTACAACATACAATACTTTGAGGTGTCATTTTGCACTAAGCTTGCTTTGATTCAAAGAACATGATTTCTTAGTTAAATCAACTAAATTCATACAGAAAACAGTAATAGGTTTTGAACTTTAATTCCAATATTAAGTTTTAACTATGGCTCAGTGCGTTTGTTCTCTGTCATTAGACCGTGGGATCTAGCCCCAATCTAGATATTTTAGATTATAAAACAAACTGTATTATTTCAGGCTCTATGATTCTGGTGATTTATTTGAAATCATGTTACAAATATTATCCCTTGTGTTTTAAGCAATGTTCATGTCTCAAGCAAGGCAATTCAACAAAATTATTCTGTATAGTTTGAGACCCATTTATCAAAACTGTTTGCCACATTTCATACATCATGATACTTGCTTAAGTATTAAGCAAGAGTTGGGACTTTCTAAAGTTATAAAGGACTTCTGAAAATTTAAGTACTTTCCTTCTTTAAGAAAAACATTTTTATATTTTCTTCATCAATATTATTCCTTAATTAGATTAAATAACTGCTGGCCTCTAAATGAAAATCAATATAATTTCTAAGGAAGGTTCACAAACTATGATCAATGGGCCACTGACATTCCATAGTACATGAGGCCAGTGTATTATAAGAAAAGCCCTTTGTCTTGTGATCTCATGCCACAGCATAGATGGTGGAAGAAGAGAGTTGGAGAGAGGATCACAGAGCAGCTGTGGGTTCAGAAGGAAGATTGTGTGGCAAATGGAGCCAGCTAGATGATGAGGGGGGGTGCAGGCAACTGATTAGATGAATGGTATCCAAATCATCATTCATTCCAACTTACTCTCCCTCAGAAACTATCCATCAAAGTGAGACTTCCTTGTTCTTATCCATTCTATTTAACAGTTCAACAGTTAGCTTGTGACCTCAGTTTTAGCCTAACTCCTCTGGAAGACATTTGTGTTATCTCATTTCCCATTGCCTTGCCTACACTAGTTGCATGTTGAACAATGCTCTGCAACCTACATTAACAGATCAAGTTAAGAAATCTGTCAGGTTAACACTGAACAAGATGTGTGTAAGATAAATAATTGGGGTGTTGGAGGATGTATAGATTTAAAGTTAACAGGATGAGGTACATGTGCTGACTCAAAGCTCCACTGATCTGGGTTCATTTGGATCTCTGCCTATGTCTGCATGGGGCTTGCATGTCCTCCCTATGACGGTGTGGGCTTCTTCTGGGTGCTTCAGTTTTCCTCCACATCCTAAAGATCTGTAGGTTAGCTGGCCATTGTAAATTGCTCCTACTGTGGGGTTGAATGGTAGCCTCTGAGTGGAGATGCTGGGAGAGTTGGGAGGATAAAATGGGTTAGAGTAGACTTGATGTAAAATGAGTGCTTGGTGATCAGCCCGGACTTGGTGGCCCAAAGGGCCTGTCTCCATGCTGTTCCCCGATAGGCTTTTACGAGTTAAGAACCAGAACAAAAATTGTGCTTCCCTTCAGTTACTCAATCTATTATTGTCAAGGCATTGACTTGTCTTTGTGGATCAATGTCAATGAGGGAGAAGTTGCAAAACATGCACTAGGTTTGCAACGTCTGATTAATTCACTATCTTTGGCCTGCTGCAGGCACACCAAATCTGAGATCCTACATCGTTATCTCAATTGCAGCATCCAAACCCAGCATCAAAGCACTTTTTATTGAATCAGAACAGATCCAAAGGGTACAATTTAGTACGTGGTTAGCACCAGTTAAACCAGCAGTTTGCTTGTATCTCTTAATAGTGGAAGATGTCACTCCTGATACATAGGGAACTCATTGGAATGAGTGTAGCCAGGCAATTTGATTTTCAGACCAAATTCTGGATGATGTTCAGAGGAGAGAGATCCTTTTCACAACAAGCATGATAGTATTGAAGAAGCAGTGGGAGGAGGACAGCCGTCATTTCAATGCAGCATTTAGAAGCGAGAGTGTGGTGCAATATGAGTGTCCCAACGCAGATCCTCATCTTGGTGCAATTGGCCCAGCCATATTCTGCTGCATCATCAATGGTCATCCATTGTAATATCGGTGTCCTGATCATTATACAATGTTCAATTATAGTTGCAACTCCTCAGCAAATGAAATAGTCCCTATCTATACACAGCAAGTCCTTGACAGCATTCAAACCATAATCCAACAAGTGCCAAGTAAAATTCATCCCAAAAACAGCAGGTGAAGACCATTCTCAACGGGATTCTAAACACGCACCTTTGACATTCAGTGGCATTATCACTGCCGGCTCTCACGTCATCAACATCCCAAGGGCATCAGAGCCCAAATTAGACCAGAGGATCATAAATACTGTAGTTACACCAGCAGATCAGTGACTTCTGTACAGCCAAGAATTCCCAACTGGCCAGGCTCCAGGAAACGAAGAAGAAAGTAAGGAAGGACTTCAGCACTTGATCTGACATTGTATGCCACCACCATATGTGTACGACTTCTGTAGACTTATATTAAAACTTTCATTGAATAGCTTGTAGATGAAGATGATTAGCATGGACAATTGGCTGATTGTAGCCACTGAGGAAACTCTCAATGAAATGGTAAGACAGACTGACGTGAAAGAAACTGTGCAAGAGTGATGTCCATAATTGCATGGTTTTGATATTCACAGCATGCATCAATATGATTTGAAATGTTGATGTACTTGGATCTTGTTTTCATGAACTAATAATCAGTAATAGAAGACAGTTAACAATGGAACTGTAGTGAAATAAGCATTAATTTATTTTTAATTCACATGTGGCCATCACTGACAGGACAGTATTTGATGATGGTCACTAACTGCTCTTGAGGACCCGATTTTTCCACATGATTGTGGTTATGGGAAAAACCTGTTATGTGGGAAGTTAGATCTAGTGACATGGAAGAAGCACAGGGATACTAAACGCCAAGTTGGTGTGCAACGGTAAGGTGAACATTTGACAGAGGAGAAACCTTAGTAAGTTGCTGCTGTACAGTTGTAGACGGTATCTGTTGCAAAAACACTGTGTCCGTGCTGCATTAAGAGAATATTCTGGGTGGTGGACGGGGTACCATTCAACAAGAGTGCTTCATCCTAAGGGCATTGAGCTCTTTTTCACATGGAACCACTTTGGGTTCAGTGTTAGAATATATCCTATCTTATGATATGCCCTGGATCCTGCTGGAATGCTGGTAGGTTCTACTTATGATAATAATTATAGGACACAGGCGTTGATACAAGGGTACTAATTTTATTACTTTATTCTAACATAAACAGGGAATTCATTACACGTGGTCTGTACATATATATAAAAACACATGATGAAATTGTTAAGTTCCCTGACCACGATGTTGGTATAACTATGTACATATATGTTACTGATGTGCACTCATCAGTATAATGTATGTGCAACAAAAGACTCCTGCATCATTAAGAAACACGTCTGAGTAGAAGATTCCTGTTCCCACTCCATCTGCCATGCTCTACCCAAGGAGAAAGAGTTCAACTGCTTCTTCATGAACTTGCATAATTATTTTTGCAGCAGCAAATTTGAAATTTAGGAATGTGATTCATATCTCCAGTATCAGCTTGGAAAGAGACAAAGATATAAAATGTTCAACAAACCCCTCTTACCTTGACTGCCTGTGGCCCAGTATCTCCGGTATTTGGTGGCAGCAGAACAGCCTACTGCACATAGCAGATCTTCACAACTACGTCATCGGAGGTGGATCCTCAGCCCTCCCACACTACGTTGAGACAAAATCCCTCATTAAGACCTTCGTAGGCTGGTATTTCTGGGCCGGGCTATTCCACACCACCACACCCAATTTTCCAGGCTTTCTTGGCATGTCTTTGTTCTCCGGGATTTCTTTTCCTCCTTCCTGTCATGCTGGAAGTTCAGAGATACACCATCCAATGCTCCTCTGAGATAATATCAGTCAAAATTCTCTCTTAAGACTTAGCATTCTCTCATGATTTCTGAAACACCAGTTGAATCCAACAAAGAAAAGCACACATCTAACACTCTGTCCAAACACTTTGCAACAAAGCTTTTAATTGTTATGGTTCCCCTCACACAGGAAGGAATGTGGGGAAGAGGAAAGATATGGAGTGGATATTGTCATGGGGTTATGGTGCTCTTGGGAGGGAGAGAATTTATTCCTGTCACTAATTATAGGCATCTTTTGGTACTAGTTCAATCCTGTAGCCCGTTTTGTCAGGCTGCTCTCTGTGGGATATATGTTTCTTGTCAATTCCTAACATCCAACAGTGTCCACATCTGAATGCTGAGACAAGTACACATGATACAAGGAGTTCAAAGCAAGTACACCTTAGTATTCAAGAGCTCTTTACAGCGTGTCTCAATGGAACTTCCTACACACACTGTGGAAGCCCTGAAACAGTTAATCACATGACACAATCTAAAAAGAAATAATAGTCTGAAAGCAATCATTATCGTTCACAACCAATATTGTACGTTTTCCTTTTTTTAACAATAAAAATGCACACCAGGCTCAAGGCCAGCTGCTATCCCACTGTTTTCAGATACTTGAAAGGTCCTCTTGTACGATAAGACGACACTACTGAAGTTGTGCAAAAACTTTCTGGTAGTTCAGATGGCAAGAAATACAACTAAAAACATCACTAATAACACTTCTCCTGAAGTAAATTGTGGTCCACTATAACCGCAAACAATGAAGGAGCAAGCAGAGGCAAAGACGATTCAAAGGATGTGTAGCGCAAAGACAGGATTGCAGACAGAGTTTGTAGCGCAATCGCTGTTGGAATGAACGATTTGGAGAGGAGTCGATGCAGAAGAGTTTTGATGCCCATACACCTAACCCAGGTGCAAGGTTGGATAGTTCCCAGCGCTGAGCCGATTTGGTGAGGTCGAGAACAGCTTCGCGCTGTGCAATCCAAGCATGTCGCTGCACTGGGGTTCGTGTCCTTGTGCAAGGCACTACCCCATGCTTGGACAATTTAAGCACCTGCACTGATAGACTGAAAAGCCTAAGTGTGAGGACCAGAGGCAAGGGTTAGGCTGATTCTGCTGGTTTCCCCGCGAAGTTCATCACTTTCTCCAGCAGCTGCTGCCTCTGCAAGTTTTGCGATGTTTTCGACCCACTGATATGGTGAACCGAGATAACTAGTATCAGTAGGCTTGGGCCTGCTCTGACTGGTCTGTGGAGTGGGTGTAAAGACTCAATCTAGTTCAGAATGCTGTTGTTTGTTTCTGTTGTTTGCATGATGAGTGTTTTCTCCCCCTCTTTCATGGTCCTTTTTAATACTGGGCTCTTCAGGTTTCTTGCTTTGTGGGTGCCTGTAAGCAAACAAATCTGAAACTGTATAATTTACACATTCTTTGATAATAAGTGTATTTAATCTTGAATAATCTACTTCATTATGGTCTTGCACTTGATTGTTTACTTTCACTGCACATTCCCTGTAAGGTTTGCTCTTTATTCTGCAATGTTATTGTTCTGTCTCAATGCGCTGTGTATGATTTGATTGATATGAACAGTATACAAGACACGCTTTTCACTCTATCTTGGTGGATGTGACTATCATAAGACAATACCATTGGCAATACTAAAGAGCAAACATTCTCTATGGTAGGGAGGAACAAAACATAACTTGATTCCAACACTCTTCATAAACCAATCAAGCTGCAGTGTCTCATGGTGATAGGTAGCTTGACATGTCTTCTTCAGGTAGTCCATGCTTGGCAATGATACATTTTAATTCATCATTTGTTCAGACTGTAATAACTTGTGTTTAAATTATGGCTAGTGAAGTGGCTGTGAGTTAATCCCAACAGATGGTCTATTCCTTTCAAAATAAAGACCTACTGGAATAATCCTGCCAGGAATTTCCTTGGCTTGCGATAAGTGTTTAACTGTCCTGGCATAACCAATATCAACTTGTTCTGTCAATGGCAGGCCAGTAGACAATTCCACTGACACTGCCTTCATATTTACCATACTGTGCTTTTCCAAGCAACACACACAAAATGCTGGAGGAACTCAGCAGGCCAGGCAGCATCTATGGAAAGGAGTACATTTGACATTTTGAGCCGAGACCTTCAGCAGGACTAGAGAAAAGAAGCTGAGGAGCAGAATTAAAAGGTGGGGGAAGAAGAGAGAGGAACACAAGGTGATGTGTGAAACCTGAAGGGAGAGGGTTGAAGTAAAGAGCTGGGAAGCTGATTGGTGGAAGAGATACAGGGCTGGAGAAAAGGGAGTCTGATTGAAGAGGACAGAAGCCCATGGAAGAAAGAAAAGGTGGGAGGAGCACCAGAGGGAGGCAATGGGCGGCAAGGAGATAAGGTGAGAGAGGTAAAAGGGGATGGGGAAAGATGAAGGGGGGCATTAAAGAAAGTTTGAGAAATTGATGGTCATGCCATCAGGTTGGAGACTATCCAGATGGAAGATAAGGTGTTGTTTCTCCAACCTAGGTGTGGTCTCATCACGACAGTAGAGGAGGCCATGGATGGACATATCAGGAAGGGAATGGGAAGTGGAATTAAAATGGGTGGGCACTGGGAGATCCCATTTTTTCCTACTTTTTCCAGCGGACAGAGTGTAGGTGCTCAGCAAAGTGGTCTCCCAGTCTATGACATTGATTTCTTCTGCAACTCTTTCAGGATCAAGACTCTGTTCTTCAATTTTATACAATCCTGACTGATTGATTCATGACCACTGTAATGAACAAGTTTCAAGTCTTCAGACAACCCAGTGTCTGAATTTGTTCATCTGTGTGGGGTATATTCATTCATCGGGTTATAATTTGGATGGTTGTGTAGCTCCAGTTATTTCACCTTTCCCTGTGACATGGTTAAGGCATTCCACTGTTCAAATGGTACATTTTGTTTCCTTTGTTTTGTTGCTGGCTGCTACATCATCATTCCTACACCTTGTGAATTAAATGAATACTATCATGTAGCACCAATGCAAATCATCATGAAGTTCTTTAGGTGGCTGATAATGGCATACATCAAAAACTCCATTCCTGCAATATTGGACACTCACCAATATGCTTACCGACAGAAACACTCTGTGACACGTAACATACAGTCTGGCGCTGGCATACATAGAGAACAAGGGTACTTATGTCAGAATGCCAATTCAGTTCAGCATCCGACATTATGGTCCCACAGACAGCGATGAACAAATTCCTACTGCAGGCTAAACACACCACTGTACAACTGGGTGTTGGACTTACTAACAAACAGATCTCAGAGAGTCAGAATGCACAGTCGTTCCTCCTCTCCATCATCCTCAATACGGGTGCCCCCCAGGGCTGTGCGCTGATCCCATTGCTGTACACACCAGACTGCACAGTCAAACACCTGAGCAATCACATCGTCAAGATTACCGATGACATGACAGTGCCGGGTCTCATTACCAATAGCACTGGAGAGGAGGTGGAAGAGCTGGAGGCCTGGTGCCAGGAAAAGAACCTCTTCTTCAATGTCAACAAAACAAAAGAGATGGTTATCGACTTCAGGAGATCTCGAAGCACTCACACTCCCCTTTACATCGGCAGCACAGCTGTGGAAACTGCGAGCAGTTTCAAACTGATGTGAGTGCACATCACACACAACCTCTCATGGTCCCACAACGCATTCCACACAATCCGGACAGCTCACCAATGCCTCTGCTTTGCAAGAAGGCTGACGAGAGCAGGGCTATGCACATCTATACTCACGCACCTCTTCAGAAAATCCTAACATGCAGAATCACTGCACTGCAATGGACAGGAAAGGTAGTCAAAACTGCCCAATGCATCACTGGCACCAGCCTACCTGCCATCAAGGGCACGTGTATATAAAGAAAGGTGCAGGAAAAGGGCTAGTAACATCATGAAGGATCCCACTCACCCTGCTCAGAGACTATTTGTCCCACTCCCACCAGGGAAGAGGCTATGCAGCATCCACACTCAAAAACAGTTACTTTCCGCAAGCAGTAAGGCTGATCAACACCTCCACCCACTTACTCCACCACTACTTTATTATTTCTTGTCGGTCACCTTATGTACAACCTAGCATCACTTTATGGACATACAACCATTCTACGTTATGAGCTATCGCATGCATTTACATTTAATGTGTTTTATTATTATTATTAATGAGAATTATTATATTATATTAATTATTATATTAATTAAATATTAATTCTAATATTATTAGAATGTTACCTGGGTTTCAGCACCTAAGTTACAGGGAAAGGTTGAACAAGTTAGGTCTTTATTCTTTGGAGTTTAGAAGGTTGAGGGGGGACTTGATAGAGGTATTTAAAATTATGAGGGGGATAGATAGAGTTGACGTGGATAGACTTTTTCCATTGAGAGTAGGGGAGATTCAAACAAGAGGACATGAGTTGAGAGTTAAGGGGCAAAAATTTAAGGGTAACACGAGCGGGAATTTCTTTACTCAGAGAGTGGTAGCTGTGTGGAACGAGCTTCCAGTAGAAGTGGTAAAGGCAGGTTCGGTATTGTCATTTAAAGTAAAATTGGAGAGGCATTGTGGACAAGAAAGGAATGGAGGGTTATGGGCTGAGTGCAGGTCGGTGGGACTAGGTGAGAGTAAGCATTCGACACAGACTGGATGGGCCAAGATGGCCTGTTTCCGTGCTGTAATTGTTATATGGTTATAGTGTTCTTCACCTTTTATGGTTTTATTGTGCTGCATCAGATCCAGAGAAACAATTATTTTGTTCTCCATACACATGTATGGTAAGTGACACTAAACAATCTTGAGCAGAGAGCAGCCTAGTCAAGATTTCCAATGTAGCTTTCTGTCTTGGATGCTCTGTACTCTATGTCATAGTGCATTGAGGCAGAGGAATGACCTACCTCCTACTTTCCACAGGTACTGCCTGACCTGCCAAGTTTTTCCAGAACTTTCTTATTTCTCTATTTTTAGTCTTGCATGTTTAAGAACTTAGATTGGATATGCTCATCCACACATCTTTATTTGAGCCTGTCACTCATCACACACTGCAAAATGCACTGCTGTTTCAGTTCCACGACGGACTCTGAAGATCGAGGAAATGGTGATGACTAACTATCCTGATCTCTGGGTGTGGGTCCCATGTTCACCATGCCCCACGATTTCTAATGACATGGATTAAAGTGTGCTTACAACTTCTCTACTACAAGATTAAATAAGGCATTGATTATCCTGCGTGTCAGTTCCTCAGTGTCACATAAGTGCCTGATCTTACTTCTACCAACAAAATGGCGTTTTTGCTATTGTTTATAGTGTCATTACAACAATCTTCATCCTCACCATTTAGTATTAGTCATCTGGGAAAATATCTCCACTTTATTGACATTTGAAAGCAAGGACAGTTTGTTGTAGCTCTGTGGTTTCTGCTTACCTAGACTCAGACGTGCAATTCTGCACTGCCTACTACCCCAACAGTTATAATGTTGGTCTTTTGCTTGTAATCAATATTGTGTACATGATCTTCTTCACTAGTGCTCAGGTCTCATTTATATTTTTCTTGCCATAGAGACAGGCAGTTTGGCCCATCAAATCTATGCAAGCCCTTAGAGAAATCCTATTAATCCCATTCCTCAGTTTGTTCCCTGTTACCTATATTCTCCCAGGTACTCAGCAACTCCACAATGAATCTCCCACTCCCCACTCACATCCGGGATAACTCACAAAAGCCAGTTAGCCCACTAACCATCATGCCTTCAGAATGAGGGAGAGAAGCAGAGCACCCAAAAGAAACTTGTAAAGTCACGGGATGAATGACTGAATTGCAGAGAGAGAGAGTTCAGGATTGAAGAGGGGTCTGCGGATGGTGAGGCAGCACAACCACTGTTGTATTGCTGTGCCTCTGTGAATCCCCTTTGCAACCTGTGATGATTTATCGTGAACTTTGCAGACATTTCAATGACTCTGGATGATTTTGTCACTCTCATTAGCAGCAATTCTTTGCATATTAACTGTGTAAGATATCAGTCGATTCATAAAACTTAACGCTTCTCTTTAGAGTGATGTGCGGACTTAAAACGAGTCTTCTTCCTTCAAGGGCTCCTCACTGAATGTCTTTCTGGAACTTTTGATGGACATTTTTACAGCTCAGACTGCAGTTGATCACATGACACAATGCAAGTAAGTAAAAGCCTTAAAGCAACAATTTCTGTTCAGAACCAATATCACATACCGTACCAAATCAGCATCTGGATCGCTGCCCACACTGTATAGTTCTGCCATGCACGAATAAAGCATGCACAACAAGCCCATCTAATGTGCTAAGTGGCTCTAAGGATGTGCAATTATGATTCACACAAAAAAAATGGTTGTAAAATCTTCACTCATGACTCTGGGAAAAAAGAGAGCATTGTAGCCCAATTTCACATCCCGAGGTGCTTTCCCTCCAACAGGGCTGAGTAGATAGTGATCGAGAAAAGTAACCATGGCTGCGCCAGGGGAGATCAAGGCTTGGGCCAATTATTACCCAGCTGAGAGTCAGCTAATAAAATGCAAACATGGAATTAAACCTAACCTTGCTAGTTTGTGCATTTAATACCATGCTGTGCGGTTCATTGGGGAGCTGACAACTTCACATTTACTGGGATTTCCTATTAGGAAGAAATACAAAAGAAAATGTTTAGCTTAAAAGAACATTTCATGGAAATGGAATTCAGCAATGCTTCACCTTTCGAGAGAGCGCTTGACTGAATCTTACTGCTTTGCAAATGGTCATTTTTATCTGTTTATCTGAGCTCTGAAAACAAGGTGACTGCAAAGTACCCATCGCATTGACTTCATGAACTTAAGAGCTTTGTCTAAGTGGTCGGAGGCCGATAGAATCAAAACGTAATCGGAGTAGATGGCTAAATTCAAAAGAAGCGGTTTCACCAGCAATCACAGAGCTGTTCTTCCTCCTTTTTTTTGAAAATTAAAATAGAAAGCAGATGCCTTCTGATTATTATGAGTACACAGGGAATGGCAAATTGCCAAGGTGTATGCTATCAATTACAAGCAGCTGCTCACCAGGCTCAGATTCTGAATAAGGACAGAAGGTGCACTTAAGTATCACTATTTCTTGCTGAGACGGCACTACATGTTGTAGATCACGTCAAGTACGATACTTAGCTGTGTTATAACTGTGGAGGGAATGCATGGAAGAAGAAAGATTGAAAAAGTATCACATTCTGGATGATTCCATTCACTGACGTGAGGAAAATTGGAGACTTCATTAGCCTGGTTTTTCGCTGCAGAATAATAAAAATATACCTCAATTTTCTATATAGGTCCATTGAACTGAGAAATACCATCGGCTCTGATTACACAACGTGCTAATTTCAAGACCTGTTACCCTGGAGGAGTAGCTTGTTCCTGTTTTAATGAGAGTTAAATGTGTCAAACTATACCATCAAACAGCCTTCTTTATTCTTTGCTGTTCACAAAGATAATGAAAATTCAATATAATCTGCTTTTATCACTTTTGAGACTTTGTCTTTGTGATGAGAAAAATTGTAAATTAATTTTTTTTGTCAGAAGGGGAATATTTTTGCATCGCCATGTACTTGGGACAAGGGGCATCAGTCGGGATGGGTCGTTTATTCAGCAGCAGATTTGCTTGAAAAGACGCACTGAGTTGTTTGCTTTCCCAAACAGCTCGGCAGACTGGGGTGAGGTAAGGTCCACCTCTTGGTCGCACCTCAGCTTACTGCCAGCATCACTTTTGATAGAGTCTGCATTTTCGGCACCATAAAGAAGAGGAAAATGGGCAATAGAAGCACCAAGACCGTCCCTCAGATTGTCATGCTGTCAGGATGTCTTGCTGGGGGCTGGTAAGGTTTGAGAAGAGACATGAGGGAGACGCCTGCATTTGATACCAACAATACATAGAGATGGCTTGAGATATCACTTGCATCAATTTTGGCTCCCGTAAGCAGTAAAATTACTTCATCAGATCAGAAGAATTGTGAGGCACATTTCCCCATACACCATCAATCCTAACTCCTCCCTGTCTCCATTCCATCTCACCATTCCTCATGTGCATTTTAGGGGGTCACCAATACTATTCAAATACCCCACCCACCCCCGACACTTCAGTCAGAAAGAAGATACTAAAGCCTGAAAGCACATAAAACCAAGCTCAAGGAGAGCTTCTACCCCACTGTCAAAGTCTCCTGCTTTGATTTCAATGGACTCCTGGCCTCATAACCCATCTGGTTTTAGCCTTGTACCTTATTGCCTTTAGGCACAGCACTTTATTTTGCATCCTGTTATGGCTTTCCCCTGTATTACCTCAATGCACTGATGTGATGAAATGATATGTATGGGTAGCATACAATGCATGGATTCTCACTATGCCTCTGATAAGCAACAGTAGTAAACCTACATTCAGTGGCCACTCTATGAAGTATCTCCCTATACCCAATAAAGTGGCCACTAAGTGTATCTTCATGCTCCTCTGCTGCTATAGTCCATCCAGTTCAAGGTTCAACATGTTGTGTGTCCAGAGATGCTCTTCTGTACACCACAGTTTTAACACATCGTTATTTGAGCTACTGTCGCCTTCTTGTCAGCTTGAATCAGTCTGGCCATTCTCATTAACAAGGAATTTTCACCCGCAGAAACACCACTCACTAGACATGTTTTTGGTTTCCACATCATTCTCTGTAAATACTAGAGACTATTGTGCATAAAAATCCCAGGAGATCAGCAGTTTCTGAGATACTCAAACCACCCAGCCTGGCATCAACGATCATTTCATGATATAAGTCACTTGGATCACATTTCTTCCCCATTTTGATGTCTGGTGTGAACAAATGAACCTCTTAGTCATGTCTGCATGCTTTTATGCATGGAGTTGCTGTCACGATTTACTGATTAGATATTTGCATTAATGAGCAGATATACTGGTACACCTAATAGAATAGCCACTGAATGTATTTACCAACTATGACATCACCTACCTACCCTGTGTCCACCTAGCACTGACTATTAAACTTGTCTGTGTTACATTATGTTTCTCCTTTGTTATCAGCAGAGCCAGCCCTGTAGATAAATGGAATGACTTATTCAAAGGCTGTCAGAAACATGGGAATATTACAGCTACCCAGTAACAAAATTCTGTCTCATTTTGCTGTTTTGTTGACTTGCCTTGATTGCATATCACAGGAAATGAAAAGTAATTATAAGCATTATGTGAAGCTTTCTTGCTTTGAAAATTCTGGATTATGACTTTAACTTCCAATAGGAAGATCACCATTTCATGAACAGCAAGATAACATTGACTCCTTCTCAGAGGAAAGCACTCATGTCAGTCTCATAGGCTCTAGCTAGGAATGGTTCAGAGTAAGAACCTAAGCTCCAAGGCAATGGGATGTGGGAATTCTGGGAAGAGGAAGAAGATGCAGGCAAGGCTGCACTTGAAGCATTGCGCTCAGTTTTGGTCACACTTCTAAAGGAGAGATATTAAACTGAAAAGATTGTAGAAAAGATTTAAGAATTTTGCCAGGACTCAAGGAATCTAGTTATGGAGTGGGGTTAGGCAGTCTAGGACTTCTTTTCCTTTCAGTGTAGGAGACAGAGAAGTGATTTTACAAAGGTGTATAAAACAATGAGTGAATACACTCAGTCTTTTTCCCATCGCTGGGGAATCAAGAACTGGAGAGTATAGGTTTAAAGTAAAAATGGAAGAAATTTAATGGGAACTTGAAGGGCAAAATTTCTATTTACCCAGAGAGTGGTGTATACAGTATGTGGAATGATTTTTTGGAGGAGTGCTTGAAGCAGGTACAAAGCAACTTCAAACACACAGCTGGACAGGGACAGAGAGATACAGGACAAATGTAGGCAATTGGGACAAGCGTGGTCATCCTGGACCAGCAGGAGCTGTTTCGTTGCTGTATGACTGGATGATTATGAAGAAAGAATTGGATAGGCTGACACTAGAACAACACAAACAAAATGCTGAAAAAATGCAACTGCCTAGGCATCATTTACAGAAGAGAATGAAAAGACGACATTTCAAGCTGAGTCCCCTCATGCGGACTTGGTAGGAGGTCGAAACGAGTAGCATGGGGCGGGGAACTATGAGGATGAAGGTTGTAGAGGGGAGATTTAAAGAGGTGATGAGGCCAGCGATGCTGCAGGACACAATAGCCTGATGCTTCTTGATGGGGTCCTGGTTCAACAGTAAGCAAGAGGCATCTGGCCTTAGCGAGGTCGTGGTTAATCCGTCAGGGCATAACAGCACCTCCTTTGTCTGCAGGTTTGGTGATGATTAGCATCAGTGGAGAGAGAGTGCTTGACGTTGCACTAGATGGGGGGGAGGAGGTTGAGGAGAATGGTGGTCTAGGCTGTTAATGTCCCTTTGGCAGTTAGAGATTAAATGATCCAGAGAGGACAGAAGGCCAGAGTGGAATGCCCAAGAAAAGGAGGGCTCAAAGTGGGCGAAGGGGTCAACGGTGGGTGGGGGGGGGGTGTGGAAGCCAAACCAAAGAAGTAGGTCCAAAACCAGAGCTGGCAGAAGAAGAGCTGGGCATCATGGTGGGCCCAGAACTCATTGAGGTGAGAGGGCAGAGGGAAGAAGGTAAAGGTCCTACTGGGGGACAGCATGTTCTGCCTCAGAGAGGGAGAATCAAAGGGTATGGTGAAGAAGCTTAGCAGCAGTTTGAGCTGAGATCAGGGAAGTTTAGAGGGTTGGAGATATCAGGAGGGTTAGAGGGGTCATGGAAAGTAGGTTGGGAGGAAGAGGAGGAGCCTCAGAGGAATGAATATGGGGTCAGGGGAAGAACGAGGCGTGCGAGATCAAGGATGTGCAGGGAGTGATGGTCGAAACCGAGGAGCAGTAGCACGCAGTGGTACCATGAGAAGTCGTGATCTGGAAGCAGTCAGAGCTGAGGTTGGAACTGGAGGTGGAAAGGCAGTGCTAATAGAGGGTCTTAACTAAACTGACAACTATTCTTCCCCCCACCCCCATAGGTGCTGACTGACGTGATGAATTCCTCCATTGTTTTGTGTACGTTGCACTGGACAGACTGGGTTTGTTGTTCTCAGAACAAAGAAACGTAAGAAAGGACTAGATTGAGGAATACAAAATTACAAGAAGCACAAATGGGGTAGATAGTAAAAAGAATAATGGGTAAAACTAAAGTACAGGCATTTAAACAAGGAGCAGTAAGTTTAGGGTGGATATAAGGAAGAACTTTCTCATCCACAATCATCCCTGTAGCAAAGAAATCATTTGTAGCCTGTCTGAATGATTACTGTCCCGTTGCCCTGACCCCCATAGTGATGAAATGTTTCGAACGGCTTGTCAAGCCTCATATTACAACCAACCTCCTCTCATCGCTGAATCCTCTACAGTTTGCTTATCGTCGAAATCGCTGTATGGAGGACGCAATATCCACCACACTGCACACAGTTCTCTCTCACTTGGACAATGCAGACACTTATGCCAGAATCCTGTACATTGATTTCAGTTCAGCGTTCAATACCATCATCCCACAGAGACTAGTGGAGAAACTGTCGCTGTTTGGCCTTAACACTGCCATGTGTCGCTGGATTCTGGATTTCTTGACAGAGAGACCACAGTCAGTCCACAGAGAGACCACAGGCAGGAACATCTCTGACTCCATCACACTGAGCACTGGATCCCCACAAGGCTGTGTGCTCAGCCCACTGCTGTTTGCACTGCTAACACATGACTGTGCAGCCAGATTCAAGGATGATACCACAGTGGTGGGGCTCATCAGCAAAAATGATGAAACAATGTACAGGGAGGAGGTTAAACACCTAGAGAGCTGGTGTAGTGAGAACAACTTGATGCTTAATGTCACCAAAACCAAGGAGATGATCATCGATTTCAGACGGTCTCAGCCTGAGCACACACCCCTCAGCATCAGCGGCTCCACAGTGGAGAGAGTGGAAAACATCAAGTTCCTTGGGGTGCAGATCTTGGACAATCTCTCCTGGTCCAGGAACACCACTGGGCTTGTGAAACGAGCCCAGCAGAGATTGCACTTTTTGAGGAAGTTTAAACAAGCATCACTCCCCACTAACATCTTAACTACACTCTACAGAGGTGTGGTTGAGAGTGTGCTGACCTTTTGCATCATAACCTGGTACTCCAGCTGCAGTGCTGCCAACAAAAAAGCCTTGCAGAGGGTGGTTAGGGGAGCAGAGAAGGTTATTGGGGTCTCCCTACCTTCTGTCCAAGGCCTCTTTCAGAGTCGATGCCTCCAGAAGACACAGTACATCAATAAGACCTCTCACACCCTTTCCATGAACTGTTTGTTTTTCTGCCATCAGGCAAACATTACAGGAGCATCAAAACTAAAACCACAAGGCTACTAAACAGCTTCCTCCCACAGGCAGTCAGACTGCTAAATAGCTGCTCTACCTGACTCTGCTTTGGACACTTTTAACTTGCACTGGACACTTATAACTTGTTTTTAACTGACATGTGGCTGTTGTGTTTTACGATTTATTGTTATGTTTATCATTTAGTGTTGCGTTTGTTATGTTATGCTTGCACTGCTCCTGGGAAACGCTGTCTCATTCTGCCCTGCAGAGCTGATGTACAGTTAGAATGACAATAAAGTTTTTGAATCTTGAATCTTGAATCTGGAGCATGCACTGCCCAAGAATCAGATACTCTCACTACATTGATTAATTGAATTGCCCAGGCATCGAATAACAGCACAAGCGCTGGTAAATGGGATTAGTAGAGTATATGCGATGGACTGAAGGGCCTGCTTCTCTGCTTTACGACTGATAGCTTTTAAAAGATTTGCTTTATTAGGCTCCTGGATCTAAGATCACAATTTACGAACCCATATACTTTGGAATGTGGGAGGAAACTGGAGCACCCAGATGAAATGTCTCAGAGAAAGCGTGCAACTCCTTACAGGCAGAGGCAGGAACTGAACCCAGCTCAGTGATTGCTGACACGGTGAAGCATTGTGTTAACCACTATGTGGACCAGCTAACTATCACAGGTCTTGCGCGGTTCCAAAGATGTTGAATCTGCCGGCAAACAACGAAGTTTGCACTGAACTCCTTCGAATCTGTTCAATAGGGAAATCCACACAACTCCAGTAAATATTTATTCTCAAATTGCAATTTCCTTACTCCCCAGTGCAATGTCTGCTGCTCCCATCAGGGTCTCTCTGCTTGGTTGTAGGGAGTGTAGGAACCTCGTGTGTCTACAGCTCAATTCACAAACTGCTGTTCAATTTTTTTTCAATGAAGAATTCATGTATTTAAATTGGCAACTTGCCTGTTTAAAGATCTTTCTCAATCACTACTGGGCTCGGCAGAGGATATATGTGAAAGACGGTCAGTGTTCTTCTAGCTTCCAAAAATTGGTGATAATATTTCTCCACTTGTTGCAAAATTCACATACTGTTAGAGTAAAAAAAATCTCACTCTTCTCAGCACCAAAGGTTTATGAATTTTTTGATTTCTTTTTGCAATAAGTGCAATGCCTGATCTGGGAAGTTCCTTTGACATGCTTGTATACATGGCCAATCAAGAAAAGGTAAATCTTTCTGGGTACAAGGCTAGTTACATATTTTGACAGAAGAAGGACATTTAACTGTTCTTTCATTATTGGCCATATCCATCACTTATAACATATTTTCTCTAACTTGTCAAAACAGCAGTGCCCAGTTGGCTGTGGGGAATAGCTAATACTAAATTATTTTGACCTGTTAGAATGAAATTCTTGCACACATTTCCAAGTTGTTGCAACTACATTGAACTCCATCACTTTGGGGTTCACCAGCTTGACACAGGAGATACTTAAAACCATACATCACTGCTGCCTAAACAACAAATCAATGACTGTGCGAACACACAAACTCAAAAATAAAACCAAGCTCCCCATGAAGCATTGAGAGGCAAGAGCCAGACAGTGAAATTTCTCTGTTTAGCTGGCTCTTCTGAAGTGTATAATGTAACATTATCCAAGTGAATGGCAAATACCCAGGCAGCAAACATGCCAGAGCTTCTTCTCAACCTGTTTGAAGAAGGTTGGCGAATGAGGCACTGATTCCTTGTGACGCAGGCTAGCCACGATCGCTCTGATTGATAGCAACGTTGCAGCATTTTAATGCACCACCTGAAAGGAGCATTGACAATGCCTGTGCCTTCATCTGGATGATTATTATCAAGAACCCCAGTGGGAAGAACAGCCTGCATAATGTTGCCCTAAAAGGGGAAATCAATTTGGAGGAATTAACAGCTGTCGATGGTTCTGCTTATCTGTCTCTTGATGTGCTTCTCTTTAATAGATCTGTTTTCAGAATGGATTTCAATTACAGTACACGCACGGGAGAGATGCTAAAAAGCCTTTGATCTTGGTCGCTTTGTGGGCTTTTTAAGCCTGTTCCAATCCCACTGGCGCAGCAGCAGCCTGGCGCTTTCTGCTCCTGGCTCCCATAAACCCTAAGAGGGAGGTGCTGGAATGCAAATTAAGTGTCACCATCTGCAGGGAAGGCAGCACAGCTCCTCCGACGCTCCCACTGGAAGCCATCACCTCATCCTCCCTCTAATAACAATGAAGCCAACGTCAATAAGAAGCAACACGCACAATGCTGGTGGAACGCAGCAGGCCAGGCAACATCTATAGGAAGAAGTACAGCTGACGTTTCGGGCCGAGACCCTTCGTCGGGACTAATGGAAAAAGAGATAGTAGATTTGAAAGTAGGAGGGGGAGGGGAGACCCAATGTGATAGGAGAAGACGGGGGGGGGGGGGGGTAGGGAGGAAGCTACGAGCTAGGAAGTTGATTGGCAAAAGGGATATAGAGCTGGAGAAGGGGGAGGATCATGGACAGAAGGCCTTGGAAGAAAGAAAGGCGGAGGGGAGCACCAGAGGAAGATGGAGAATAGGCAAGGAGTTATTGTGAGAGGGAGAGAGAAGAAAAAAATTAAAAATTAAAAATTAGGGATGGGTTAAGAAGGAGAGGAGGGGCAGTAACGGAAGTTAGAGAAATCAATGTTCATGCCATCAGGTTGGAGGCTACCCAGACGGAATATAAGGTGGTGTTCCTCCAACCTGAGTGTGGCTTCATCTTGACAGTAGAGGAGGCCATGGATTGACATAACGGAATCGGAATGGGATGTGGAATTAAAATGTGTGGCCACTGGGAAATCTTGCTTTCTCTGGCGGACAGAGCATGGGTGTTCAGCGAAACAGTCTCCCAGTCTGCGTCGGGTCTCACCAATATATAAAAGGCCACACCGGGAGCACCGGACGCAGTATACCGCACCAGCCGACTCACAGGTGAAGTGTTGCCTCACCTGGAAGGACTGTCTGGGGCCCTGAATGGTGGTGAGGGAGGAAGTGTAAGGGCAGGTGTAGCACTTGTTCCATTTACAAGGATAAGTGCCAGGAGGGAGATTGGTGGGATCTCAGGGTGGAGGGACAACACCTTATATACCGGCTGGGTAGCCTCCAACCTGATGACATGAACATTGATTTCTCTAACTTCCGTTAATGCCTCCCCTCCCCTTCTTATCCCATCCCTAATTTTAATTTTTTTTTCTCTCTTTTCCTCTCAAAATAATTCCACGCCTGTTCCCTATCTTCCTCTGGTGCTCTCCTCACCCTTTCTTTCTTCCAAGGCCTTCCGTCCTATGGTACTCCCCCTTGTATCACTTTTGCCAATCAACTTTCCAGCTCTTAGCTTCATCCCTCCTCCTCCTGTTTTCGCCTATCATTTTGGGTCTCCTCTCCCCCTCCCACTTCCAAATATCTTACTATGTCGTTTTTCCGTTAGTCCTGATGAAGGGTCTCGGCCCAAAACGTCGACTGTACTTCTTCCTATAGATGCTGCCTGGCCTGCTGCGTTCCACCAGCATTTTGTGTGTGTTGCTTGAATTTCCAGCATCTGCAGATTTCCTCGTGTTTGCATCAATAAGAAGCTCCATTCGGCCAACCCTGTTAGTTGTACTTCCAACAAGCAGGTGATCTTTTCCAACAAGGCTCTTTTGCAACAGTATGTGAATTCATGAGTGCCCTATGGAGATGGGCAGAGGTGCAGTTCGAACTATTACTCACCTTAAGGGTAACTGTAGATGTCTGATACACTCCGTTAAGCTTCAAACACAGAGCAGTTATAAATGTGTTTATGAACTCCAGCATATTGGTAACAGCTAGATATCCTGCACTCTCTTAACTCAGGCATGGCTCCCTTGCAAAGAAGATGGGCAACAGATATGTTCCCTATCATTGAAGCTTTCAAAACAGGTCCAGTAGTTAACCATTGAAGCAAGCCAAAAGAAAAGTGAAGAAAACATCGCAGGGATCATTGAATCCAGAGAAAGTTACCGAACACGTGCCCTAAAACATTTAAAATAAAAGTTGAAGATGAACACAGTGAAAATTATTTTAAACAAACGGTTGGAATGCTTATTTCAGTTTATGGAAAAGTTGAGCAATTAAGCAAGTTTCAAAAATGCCTTTTTTTCTGGGCTCCCTGGGCATGTTTCTGTGACACACAACAGTAGTCCTTGGGGAAATCCTCTCCTTAGCTTAGAAGCTTATCTCAGAGCCTCTTTCCCACTTCATCAATTACAAGTACTTACTCTTTCCCTGTAAATGTCACCTCTAGCTGTTGCTGCCTTCTTCACAGTTACTGATTCCCCCGCAAAGCTTGTCAATCTTAACCTGCCACTAGTTACTACATCAAAAATAAATGAACTACCCTGTGTGCAATTTGACCCAAATTTTAAAAGCTTTGCTCCCCTGTGAACTCAGCTTTTGCTACGCTGGCTTGATGCACTGATGACAATTGAATACAGCTGCTAAATCTGTTCTCGCATCTCTGTGTGATATTTTGCAAACCAAGAATCAGCTTGAGATATACCCAAGTCTGGAATTAAAACCACATACATGTCACAAGATAGGGCCACTTGGCCCATTAACTCTATGCCAGCTCCTAATGAAGTAATCTTCTCAATCACTTTCTTTTGCTCTTTCCTGTAGCTTTACACATTGTCTTTTAAATGGTTATCCAACTTCCTTTTGAAGACACTAATTGAATCTGCTTCCACCACCCACCAGCTGGTGACTTATCTTTGAGCTTTTCCTCCGGTCCTGGTGGAGGAACCGAGTGCGGATCTCAGTTCATTCTAAAAGTGAAACTGACAACTCAACAGATAACGAGTAACTTTTCTTAAAGTTCCCTGAGTCCATCACATTTATCATAAAATGAATAAAATGAGGGTGTGGTGACTGCCTAAAACTGAGTCACATAGATGCTGTAACTGGGAAATATAAAAGTCTTTATGCACACAGCAAACCACCTGGAGAGAAAGAGTTCTGGAAAATCCAAAATTCTCTCACTGACCTGACAAGACCTGACAAGTTTTATATTTCTTCAATACAAAGGTAACAATAAATGATTAACTACAGTTCCAATTGCTAACACCACCCAGTTAAAGTAACTAGAAAGTTTAGCTTCCAAGTTCAGGGTGAGGTCATCCCTTCCATTGAAGATAACCCGATAAAATGCTTGGGGAAGTAGTTTAATGCGTCACTGACGGATGAGGCTAATGTCACCAATGCTGTGAAGCAGTCAGACGAATGGCTGAAGAAGATCGAGAAATCCGGACTTCCCGGTAAATTCAAGACTTGGCTGTACCAATACGGCCTTCTGCCCAGGCTTCCCCGGCTCTTCACACTTTACGAGTTCCCCATGACTGCCGTAGAGGGCATCGAGAGGAAAACCAACAAGCACCTGTGGAGATGGTTAGGAGTTCCCCCAAGCTTCCCTTCAGTGGGCCTCTCTATTCGATCCGGGCAGTTGCGGCTTCCCCTGTCATCTGTTGTGGAGGAATTCAAGGTGGCTAAATACAGAGCCTTATTAAGCTTGAGAGATTCCAATGATGACCTGGTAAAGCAAGCAGGCGTTACAACCAGATCTGGGCGCAAGTGGGCAGCCAACACAGCAGTAGAGCAGGCAGTGTGTTCTCTGAAGCTGCGAGATATCATCGGCAACCCCCGCGTCGGGCAGCAAGGCCTCAGCTCAGTTCACTTCCAGCAGTGGGGAAACGCAGGCATAAGGAACAGGTGAGACATGGTACAGGCAGAAGTACAGATCCGTGAGGAAGAGAAGCAGGTGTCAGTGGAACAAGTGTCCCAGGGTGCCTGGACAAAATGGGATCTGCCCAAGCACGAGATCTCATGGGCAGAGTTATGGAGACTGGAGCCCTTCCGTATTTCCATCCTCTTGCGATCCGTGTATGACCCCCTTCCTTTGCTATTACATCTGTACACATGGGGGATGAGAGAGGACTGAAAAGTAAGCTCTGTGGTCAAAAGCGGACACTGGCTCATACTGTCCGGGTGTAAAACAGCTCTAATTCAAGGACGTTATAGGTGGCGCCATGATAAGGTGCTGCTGGCTCTTACTGACACACAAGAGTGACAGAGATGCAAGAAGAGGACATCTGGCACAGATTTGAGGAAGGCTATCACCTTCATCAAAGAGGGAGCCAGGCCTATCATAACCAAACAACCAAAGCCAAATCTGCTGCTAATGGCCAGGTCCTGGGAGATAAGGGTCGATGGGGGAAGGAGGCTGTAGTTCCCAGAGGTGGTGCACACAACCCTCCGTCCGGACATTGTATTGTGGTCAACTGAAGACCAGAAAATAATTCTGGTTGAGCTGGTGGTGCCATGGGAGGAGGGATGGGAAGAGGCCCACGAGAGAAAGGGCTTGAAGTACCAGCCCTTAGTGCAGGAGTGCAAAGACAAAGGATGGCAGGCATGGTTGTTCCCTGGGGAGATCAGCTGCAGAGGTTTCCCAGCCAAATCAGCATGGTGGTAGTTGTCAGCTCTGGGCCTGGATGAAAGGAACAAAAAACAAGCAGCTCGTAGGATGGGGGAAGAGGCAGAACGAGCCTCTTGTTGGATTTGGAATTGGAGAGAGGAGAGAAGCTGGAAGCCAGGAGCAGATGGGCAGTGATTTGGCCACCACTGCCGGCCCACCAGCTGGAGAGTGTCGTGGTTAAGGGTCGAAACACTCTGTGAAGGTTGGGAACCACCTGATGACATCTGCTCCTGGCTGAAGGCTACGATTATCTCATAAGGTATCTGGAGAATGCACCTTAACAGGTGTATGCAACAAGCAAGTAACATTTTTAATATAGTCACTAAATTTACAGTGGTGGCACATCCCAACTAGTGGAAATGTTTTGACTATTGCTGTCTGTTCCAAAGCCCGAGTTCAAAGACCAAACACCCAAAGGATACCCATTCTGTTACTGTTCTAAAGGATGACACCATGAATATTCAACTAACAATAACAGATCTGTCCTGAACTGTGCATACACCCTTCTCTCCTATCAGATTCTTTCTTCTCCAGCCCTTGACCTTTCCCACACACATGGCTTCACCCATTACCTTCTGGCTAGCCTCCTTGTCCTCCCCCCCACCTTTTTATTCTGGCATCTTCCCTCTTCCTTCTCAGCTCTGAAGAAGGGTCTCACCCTGAAACGTCGGCTGTTTGTTCTTTTCCATGAATGCTGCCTGACCTGCTGAGTTCCTCCAGCACATTTTGTGCTGCTTCTGCTATACCTTTAGCTATGTGTCAACAGCAGGAGTGTTCATCTGTTGTTTTCCCCTGTGTGGGACAGAATCTGAGTCCTCAATGCTTTCACTAGCCACAAAAGTATCAGTTGAAAATTAAATTGTGCACAGATTTTATTTCCTGAACTCTCATTTTAGTTAATCCATTATTATGCTATTCATGATGTCGTAACTTCAGCATGATCCCTAACAAGGGAAAATATCTGAATTTTTTACTGACAGCTAATGTTTTTCTAATAGTTAAATTGAGTGTAAGGGAGCTTAACTTAGACAGCAGTCAAAACAGATACTTAGCCCACAACCATTCAACCTGATGTAGCAGCAGACCAAATTTGTGCTGTGTGGTCATTATAACAACGTTGGAACCACCCAGAACTAATCACACTGTTGAATAGGTTATTGACTTAACCACTTCCATGAACAGAGAATATTTATTTAAACCAGCTTGCACTACCTAAATCAGATGAAGACAAACGAAAGGAGAGAGGGACGGTGGGTGCAGCAGGAAATGAAGGTTATTGTCAAGGTGATCATGACTTATCAATAACTTGTGGCACTTATGCGTGACACAGTTTACTCCATGGTTTTCCCATCCTCTCCTGGAGCCCTTGGAGTGAGAGATGGAAAAGAGCTGAATAGTGTGTTGCTGCAGGGGAATAGAGGCCCTCAAGATATTCATTGAGGGAGAGAAAAACAGGATCCGGAGTGAAGCTTGAGGAATTCAGCTGTAACCCTTGCAGCTTGTCAGAGCTTGCACAGAATGATGGACACACAATGCACTGGAGGGCTGGCGCTCGGCCCAAAATGTCGACCATACTCTTTTCCATAGATGCTGCCTGGTCTGCTGAGTTCCTCTAGCATTGTGTGTGTGTTGCTCAAACCTACTAACCGATATGTCTTTGGGCTGTCGGAGGAATCCGGACCACACAGAGGAAACCCACACGTTGTACGGGGAGGGCGTACAAACTCCTTGCAGACGTCGCCAGGATTGAACTCTGACTCCAACGCCCCAAGCTGTATTAGTGTTGTGCTAATTGCTACGCTGCTGTGGGATCTTCTCTCACAAGGCAACATCTATAGAAACATAGAATTCTACAGCACTTTACAAGCCGTTTGGCCCATGATGTTGTGCTTACCATGTAATCTGCTCTAGAAACTGCCTAGAATTACCCTAGCATATAGGCCCATATTTTTCTAAGCTCCATGTATGTCCCTATCTAAGAGTCTAAGAGTCTCTTAAAGAACCCTATTGTATCCTCCTGTAGTGCATCCCATGCACCCACCACTCTGCATAATAAGCTTACCTCTGACATCTCCTTTGTACCTACTTCCAACACCTTAAAAATATGCCCCCTCATGTTAGCCATTTCAGACCTGGGAAAAAAAGCCTCTCATCATCTTATACACCTCTATCAGGTCACCTCTCCATCTCCATCGCTCCAAGGAGAAAAGGCCAAATTCATTCAATCTATTCTCAAAAGGCATGCTGTCCAGTCCAGGCAACATCCTTGTAAATCTCCTCTGCACTCTCTCCATAGTATTCACATCCCTCCTGTAATGAGGTGAACAGAACTGAACAGAGTGCTCCAAGTGGAGACTAACCAAAGTTTTTTATAGCTGTAACATTACCTCACGGCTCTTGAACTCAATCTCATGTTTGAAGAAGGCCAGCACATGATACGCCTTCTGAACAACACTGTCAACCTCCACAGCAGCTGTGTGCCCTATGGACACAGATCCCAAGATCTGCTGATCCTCCACACTGCTAAGAGTCTTACCATTAATATTATATTGTCTTCAAATTTGACCTACCAAAATTAACCACTTCACACTTACCTGGGTTGAACTCTATCTGCCACTTCTCAGCCCAGTTCTGCATCCTATCGATGTCACGCTGCAGCCTCTGACAACCCTCCAGACTATCCACAACACCCTCAACTTTTGTGCCACCAGGAAACTTACTAACCTACCCTTCTACTTCTACTTCCTCATCCAGGTCATTTATAAAAATCACAAAGACGAGAGGTCCCAGAACACCACTGGTCACCATCCTCCATGCAGAATATGAACCATCCATAACCACCTTTCGCCTTCTGTGGGCAAGCCAATTCTGGATTCACAGAGCAAGGTCTCCTTGGAGATCCCATACATCATTACTTTTTGACTGAGCCTCGTATGGGGAACCTTATCAAATGCCTTACTGAAATCCTTGAACAGTACATCCACAGCTCTACTTTCATCAATGAACTCCTAATACAAACACCCTACTCCAAACTCTATCACAAAAAGCGATTAGTGAAAGCCTCAGAATTCAGTTAACGAAATCCATGTACTTGACTCACGAAAGCCTTGTGTACACAGCGTCACAAAGAACATACCAGCTGTGTCATCAGGTACCTTCTACCACATCTGTGAAATGTCGGTAGTTCCTGTTACTGATCTAAAAACCAAAAAACTCAAGAGGAAAATTCCCCGAGAAACCACCGTCATTGTCTTTGTAGTAGTGGGGGAGAGGAGGAGGAGTAATATCTACTCCAAAACAGTATCCATTCCACTCAGAAGAGATGTAAATCTTGCTCCAAGTTTTATACAACAGGATTTGTATGTGGTAGATGTAGAAGTTTACATGCTTCTGACATACTTGATCGCTGCACACTACGACTTCCTCTTCTGACGCCATAGAGAATGTATAGAACTTATTTCTTGTTCACTACTAAATACAAGATCTGGAGCAGCACCTGCTTTACTTGTTTAAAGAAGCAATTATGTATTAGCTCAATTAATCAGCCCCAGCTGGCGCACCAAGCTGTTTGTGAGCTACATCTGAATTGTGTAGCCTTGAATGAAGCATACCTCACTTATTGGATTAACGTAAATTAACCTACTCATTGTGGTGGCCAGCAACCAGTTTCTTGACAGTTCTAAAAATGGGAGAAAACATTGTTACCATGGATTACATTTTTTTTGCTAAGTGAATTTCCTTCAAATGAACCTTCTTTGGGGAATTTCAATTTCTAATTTAATTGAAATCCTTTCAACCTGAATGGGATTATCAATTCTTTGGAAAGCTAAATGTAACTACATTTCAGCACAGCAAGCAAAATATAATTGTTAAAAAATCATATTAAAATAACCAAGGATTGTTGAAGAATGGAATCTGGTGTTTGGTATTTGGAAATCAGTGATATGGATTTACTTTAGAAAATGGTTTTTGAAGTCAAGCCAGGAGCAAACAGATATACGGTAAGTCAAATTCCAGTGGCTCTTCACTACTATTCAAGAACTTGTATGACCTTTAGGTCAAGGAGGGTCAGGGGATGAGAGGATAATAAGAGCAAAGTGAAAGAAAGCAGTAGGACAGGAGTCAGGAGAGCGGAGGGAATAAAGAACAAAGAAAAGCTGAAGGTGTAAAAAGGATTTGGCAATTGAGATTTCAATCTAAGTTTCCCTTTCATTTAGATGTAGACATCTTTCTGCAGGCATCACATGCAACCAAGGACTAGATTATTCCTATATTTATTGATGGCTCATATATCAGTAAAAACGGTTATATAATTATATTATCTTTACTACTTATGTACTATATAGCTTTTTATTACACTGATATGTTATATTACTAGTTATATAATCATTTGCATAATAATTACATATCATAATTAAAAACTATAACTCTTCTTTCTTCCTTTTTCTGTTAAATAAAGAAACATATTTCTTTCATATCAACAAATAAACTTATTTATACAAAATGCCGTAACATAATGCTCGTAATATTTGCATCGGTTTATAATTGCTTACATACTAATGCACCCTTTGTCTTATCCTAGTTTATGTATGCTCACAACATTGTCTATTTGTTAGTTAGTTGCATATTTTTGATCACTTGTGTTGCTCCTTTTCACATCTTCTGTCAAAGTTTTTCCATACACAGTCAATGTTTCTGAAGTATGTTCATAAACAAGAATAAATCAAATGCAATTTTAAAGTCTGAAAATATTAAAGAGAAGGCAAATGCTGGGCAAAACAATGAAAATAGATATGTATTAATGTCCTTCTTTCTCATGTTGGTAATTCTGTTTCCTGGCATTGGAAGCTTATGGGTAACAGATAAAATCTGCTGAAGGTAGAAGCTAGATCTTGGAGTCCCCACTTTTCTGTACGGTTCAGGTTAGTATAATTAAAACAAATAAAATAAAACCTTCATGCATCTTACCCCAAATAAAGGCAGATGGAAGCTGATTCCCAAACACAGTATCAATCAGGTAAATGGTGGCTTTCATTTCCCCTATCTGGAGGTGTGGACCAATGTCCTGTTGAATGGCTGAGTCCAAGTTAAAAGGAATAATCAAATTTCCAACTTTAATCTAACTTTTTGTAGACAACTCATCAAAATATGCCATACTGGCTAATACTTAAAGAGTTGTGGCATGGACTGTAATAGCCCAGAACAGAGGCATTCCCTGATACTTTGGTGACCTGGTGTGGAGTTGGTTCCCTTCCTCACTAGTGGGCGATAGATTCCCAATCTTTGGGTGTTTGAGTCAATGGTATCTGAAGGTGGCTGGAGCAAATAAATACCAGAGCCCGAGGAAGTACTTCTATGTAAAAATTTCCATATTACAGCATCATTTTTCTACTTTGGCTTCTTTCCCACTCACTCAGCACCAACACAGGGCATGTTGGAACATACAAATTAGGAGCAGCAGTGGAACATTCTGCCCCTTGAGCTTGCTCCACCATTCAATAAGATCAGAACTGATCTACATGAAGCCTCAATTGCACTTTCTGCCTGGGCCTGGCAAACTTTAGCATCCTTGGCAATACACAAAAAATGCCGGAGGAACTCAGCAGATCAGGCAGCATCTATGGAAATAAATAGATAGTCGACGTTTTGGGACAACTTTGTTCATTATACTGTAGAAATGGAGTATAGCAAGGTCAGATAAGCAAAGATAATGTTATAATAAAGCCTTCTAACATCAATTTATCCAGAAAATACTCATGACACCCCGCCCACTCCCCGCAAGTTAACGAACATTCTCCCTGATATCTTCCCCCAAAACCACCTTCATCTCAAGACTGTTTTTATTGGAAAATCTGAATTCATAAATCCAAGTCTGCAAAAACTAGAATGGGAAAACAAACAGCAATGATAATGTATGGGGCAGCCCCTACACCTTGAAGGGTCCTTGTGAGCCACAGCAATGGAGTGTGCACAATGGCAGGTCTGTTCCCTGCAAGATTTTAGTTTCTCTCTGGCTCTATTTCCAAGCTCTAAGTGAATCAGCAGCATTTGAAAATTATCCTCGGGAATTTCCGAACTACTATTGTTATAAATTTAAAGAAACCTCAAAACCAGAGATTAAGGAATCAACATTTACCTGATAAACAGGATCATTGGAAGCACAATAATAGAGTAACAAAAAAATAATAACACCACTGAAATGTTAGGACAATTAAATCAGACCAGAAACAGCAGGTCAAGACACAAGGATAAGGGAGAGCAAGAGAAATAGACTTCTCCGCAGTGAGTTGTCACATTACACAACGCTGATATAACTTACTTGGGAGGATTACCAAGGAGCTTAAGTGATTTTTGTCTTTATTTTGATTCCTCCATGATCCGATACAAAGCATGAAATTACTCATGCAGAACATGTCCATTACTGTACAATACACTGCACTACCTAGGAAATGATGCTGACAAGTCAGTCAGGAATCCTTTCCCAAATTTTCTTCAGTCCCCATTGCTGTATGGGCACTTTGATGATCAGGAGATAAGCACTATTCATTATGTTGCTCATTCTTTCTTGTGCTTCAATGGCATTTGCTATTTGACATGAAAAAACAATTTGATCAGCAGATGGAGGATGACAATTTCAACTTCATGTTTGAGAACTTGTGCAAGTGTGGATTATATTTAGTTGGATTCAAAGCCATCAAGATACAAAACACAAAACAATAACTCTATAAGTGGTAATATTCCTTACATTTGATGCACAGTAGGCTTGTTACGTTTCTGCAATGTGCCAAATGTTGACTTAGGTACAAGGTAGGGTTAGAGTGAATTATAATTAGTTAAGTAATGACAGGCTTAAGAGGAAAGTAGGTATATTTAATTAATCCATTGAATTACAATAGACCAGGCATATGAATAATTGATATTTCTGGGAATAAAATATAAATCCCATCTATAATTTAATACCTAATAAAAGCAGAATAAATAGTATATACCTTTCAAAAATGTAAAATAAAGATTATGCAATTAAGATCATCTTTATAGATTGTTATAGCTAAAACCTTTACTGGTAAGTTTAATTTCTCTATATCGTCTGTTCTTTAAAAAGATTGACTGTTGTCAACTATAACATGAATTTAGAATATAATTGCATGCAGGCATCAGATCGAACCTCCAGGCAGACAGCCAACAAGCTTCAGTAGAGTTACTCAGGTGCTGTCAGGAATGACTGTAATGCAATCAAACTGTAAAACACTACGACTTCTCACAAGAGCTAGGAAAGTTGAACAAGTATGTGAATAAATATCTTTAGACGATGAAGAGTTGTGATAAGATAAATAAACTGAATTGTTGCCACAGAAACATAAGAAATAGCCATCAGAGAGTGCTCTGCTATTCTTGATTTCTCAGCTTAATACCACTTCCCCACACATTTAAGTTTCATTTAAATCCCTTAGCATCCAAAAACCCTTCAGTCTCTGTGGTATTAATCCATTCAACATCTCAGAAGTTAAAAGCAATTCTCCTTGGAGCAGAGGAGGTTCTAAAGGATTTAAGAAGTCCTAAAGAGTTGGAAGAAACTGTTCAAATTTGAGAAGAGTTAGGAATAGAGTAAAACAATTGGCAAAAGAACAAAAGGTGACTTGTGCAAACACGATTTTTTACAAGGGTGTAGAATGCGCTGCCAGAGGCAATGGTGAGGGCAGATTCTTCTGTTGTGCTTAAAAGGGAAGTGGAAAGGTCATCTAAAGGAAAGTATTTTCAGGTCCATGTGGAGGAAGCAGATGAGTGATACTAACTGGAATATATTTACACCCTGAAATACACAAATGTGATGGGCCAAGTGGCCTGCTTTGGTGCTGGAATTTTTCTTTTACTCTGAATGAAACCTTGTCTTTGTGGCAATCTGACTGTATACAGTCTTTGATCCTTAGATGTTGAAATCATGATCTGCATAAAACTCTTTCTGATCTCCTATCATGCCCATTGCAAAGTTCATTAACTCAGAACTTCATACTAAACACAGAAAAGTTCCACATTGCAAACATTCAATTTTTGCTATTTCTGCTGACCCTCTGCATATCAATAGTTTTTTTTTAAGTCATTGTATTCTTGTTTAAAACTTTCCATGGACAGTTACAAGGAAAGAGCCTACTTGTTTATGTTTGACTGTGAAACCTCCTGTAGAGCATGAGCTCTACATATATTCTCTTCATCCAGTTCTGACCCCATGTTTGTTTCCAAATCCGTCGACTTAGTATACCATCGTAACAGTGACATCGTAATAGAAACAATGTGCTTTAAATCTCTGGCTCTGACTCTCTTTATAACTTGTTCAGTATTTACATCTGCCCAAGGCAGTTTTTCAACACTAGTCGTTAATCTGGTTGAGCAAGACATTCATCTTTTGTAGCAACTAACTAATATTCTTTGGCACCAAGGAATGAAATTTGGGTTGGCAATTCATCCACTAGATAGTAACCAGGTTTGCTTTGACAAATATCTGTCCCATCATTCATGTGAGCAACATTATAATTCTTCCTTTCCTTTGTGCCTCAGAAACCTGGAACATCTCCAACTGCACTTCAAGCCAATGGAAAAACACCAAGAATGCAGTGTCCGCAAAGTCTTTCAAATTCACTGGAAGAGTAAGTGAAGTGTCACTGTCCTCTCTGAGGGCAACATCCTGAGCACAGAGCCTCAAGTTACACTCAATCAGATATGTTGAGCAAGCCAACACATTATTGCTGTTCCTTACGCCAGACCCCTGAAATAAACACTCCCTTCCAGACTCTGTCATACCAGGAAGACTGAGGAAGGATTCATGATGTGCTCAAAGCTTCTTTGAGACATGCACCACCCCTCAATGATCCCTGAGAACCTCTAGCTAGTGACTATTCAAAGTAGAGAAAGAGAACTTGGAACTGTATTGAGAATCTTGAGTTATACACTGCGACACATGGAAGGAAGGTACCAGCTAACAAACTACCAACTTACTGGTCCATCTGCAAAAGAGCCTGTAGTTCCACATTGGCTTCATCTGCCACTGCAGAATCCACAAAACTGAAGTGGAAGCAATTATCCTCAATCCTGAGGGATTGCTTCAGAAGCTATTAACCAATCCATTGTATAACTGGACACTTAGCACGTCAATTGAGCCACCTAACTTTATATTCACAGTAGTGAAGCAGTTATTTACCAAGGCAGCGGAGATAGTTCTTTTCCAAATACTTTGATGGAAATCCTGTTTTGGAGTATTTTCTTACATGAAAAGGCAGGGCTCTCTCGTTCATCTGAAATATTTTCTTGAAAGATGTTGATGTTTTACCAGTTGGGAATTCTAGTCTTTAGAAAATCCCACAAACATGAACTGAGGTTTGATTCCCTACCAAAATAAACATGGCTTGTCTGGAAAGGTAGTAATGGGATATCATCAGGCTGTCAGCTTAGACTTGACAGCTTATTTGCTGGCCTGCAACGTAATCACTCTTCAGAATGTAGAATTCCAATGAAAATTATGAACTTAACTCCAGCAAGGATTTATAAGTACAATTAACAAAAGGAAGCTCAACAGTCACAGTGTGGTGGTACTATGTGCTGAATTGTGTCAATGTATAGTAAGCTGTCTTTACCTTGTTCGTGAGTGATTGTCTGACTACAACTCACTTGTTTACTCAAATAATAGGGCAGATGTGTGATAAGTGTAACCCCCTGGGTCGCCTCAGGCTCGCTCAGCTCGTTTCGTCTAGGGGGAGCAGCCTTCGGCCCCGCCAAACTGGGTAATCAGCTGGTGTGGATGCTGTGTGATGTCCCCGACTCGCCCAAAAACAGACAGTACACCATATGCGATTAAATGAGTACAATTTATAAAGGTTACTATAACTAAGTGATTAATAACGATACAGTATATATGAAGAGAAAATTAAAGAAAAGGCGCCAAACTTATCAAAGTCCAAATCACTTCGTGCACAGCCGTTGGAGCTCAATTACTGAAGTCCTCTGGCCACCATTCGATCCCCTCCGAACTCCTCGACTCGCAGCTCAGGACCCTCCGAACTCCTCGACTCTCCAAACAGCTCAGGACCCTCCGAGTGGTCAACCAAGCACATCTAGCTTCATTCCCCCCCCCCCTCGGAGAATCTCCCGGCCTCGGACCCCCCTTTGGGGTCCGATCCTCGCCCAGCTTAGAGCATTGCGTCCTCTCTCTCGACCCCCTTGCACCGATCTGCCCAAAAGCCCGTCAACAAAAGCTTACAGACTCAGAAGAAAGAACATTAATCCCCATTTGGTTTACAAAGGAATACCATTCTCGTTATCAGTAAATTAGCATTCCTTCTAGTTAACAAAAAGAAACCCTTTCCCAACAGTAACAAAGAAAAAAGAAGAAACCCCCTTTACACTCTCCCTCCACCAAATAAAAGTCATGTCCTCATGACTACTAAATAATTCGCCACCTTTCCTGCCAACACACCGTAACCCAAGCACAAACAGTGACATCTCCTCCCCACACAGTAACCCTCATGCCCTGTTCCTCAGGCACTACTTAGGCCAACTATCTGGGAGTTCCCTAACCCTTCTGAGGCCTCCGTATCCCCTCACCTAAACCCTTCAGGCTCGGACACAACTGGGGATACCTTGGGCCCACTACCAACTCCTCTCTCAACCTTTCACTCATGCCCCACACTGCACACAGCTAACCCTCCCCGCTACACCTGACTCAATGGGAGAAGGGCCAAAGGTCTCTTCCTCAATCGAGGGAAAGTCAGCAAAAGGCAGCATGTACCACACATCCAGCACATCATCCATCGAATCTGTATTCTTCCTCATTCCTGTGATCGGTAGCTGCTGTTTGATCTTCTCCAAACGGAAACACGTGGCCTGCACTGCTCCCGCAGTCTCTTCAGCCTCCTGTTCAGTATTCACTGCACTTCTCTCCAGATTTTTCTTCCTCATGACTTCTTCCAGATCAACTTTCAGGTTTTGCACTTCATTTGAACTGTCGATGGTCATCTTCAGGTTCCCTTCAAGCTTCCGCTTCTCTCTTCTGAGATTCGTCTGTAATTTCTTCACCTCCGCAAACTCCCCTCTCTGGGTTCTCAGTTTGCTATTACCCTCAGTCAGACAACTTTCTTCATTCTCTCCAACTTGTAAGTCTTCCGACTGGTTCCAGATCGCTTTCTCCAGTCTCTCCGTCTTCATTTCAAACTTGATTCCGTAGAGACAGTCACTCATGAGCTGCGACCTTCGCCAGCCCTGGCACGTGTCCAGAAAACACTTTAACTCGGTATTTCTCAGCTGCTCCTGCAACGACCTCACTTCATATTCTCCTGAGGCAAATCCAAGTACCAAGAGATCATCCACATACACCAAAACTCCAAACGCCTCCATATCCCCTATGGTCTTCCACCTGCCCCGCAGGAAGGTTGCAAGGGCTCCAGATATGCCCTGTGGCATCTTTTCGGACCCGAAGACTCCTAGGGAATTTATAACGGCTGTCTTGTCCTTGTTGGCCCCACTCATCGGGATCTGGCAACATCCACTCCTCAGATCCAGCACCTTAAACCACTTCACACCACTCAGACAGGCCATCGCCTCTCCGGCCCTCAGGGCCATATTCTGGTCACTGACAGTGCACCTCTTCAACGCAATATGATCCATACACACGCTGCCTACATCTTCCACGGCTTCAGGGGCCAGTCGCCGCAACCTCTCTCTCTCCGAGGTGTCTTCAGCAGTCAACTCCGCTCCCTGATGGTATTTCGCAGCGTCCACTAAGAGGGTCTCACCCTCAGATACTTCCCCCAGGCCATACCACCACTGGATCTTGTTTGAATTCGGTATCGGCCCAATGCTGCTACACACGTCCACACAAGCAGCTCGAAACTCTGGGTGCATCGACAATGCCTCCAAACAGCGCTCACCCTCCTCCTCCGGGCAGGCCCCCAAGCACACCAGCAGGATATTGGTTCTCTCTAGAACAGAAACGCTGCCCGTCTCAACAGTGTCCGGACACATCAGCATTAACGATTCATGAACTTCAGTCTCCTCCACATTTGCCTCCAAGTACTCCATTTTCACTGACCAACAACCGTCGTCTGGATAATCACCGGCACTGGTACCCCGAATCTCCAGTGTCCTCAATGTCGTCAAGGGTAAGTGCTTCCAATAATGGTTATAAAACAAACTGTACAGCAACTTAACCGGCGCCCCGGTGCCGAGGATGGCTTTAACTTGACTTCCATCCATCCGTAACAACACCTGTGCGCGTGGCCCCTCTAAGCCTTCAGGAATAGAGTCTGCTCCTTTCGGGAGTTCCTTGGTACATTGCTAGGAACGTGCTCCCCCAGAGACCACAAGCCGTTCCCCCACTGGGCCTCCTCTAAGTTTCCCGACACCTCTCGAATCAACGGAACAACTGATCCCCTTGACAGATCCCCTTGGCACCACAAGCAATTTATCTGCCCCCCTAGGCAAAAAGGGATACCCTAAAAACTTCCCACCAATCTCCTGCCACAGGTATGATAAGCCCCCCAGCTGCGGCATTTGACTTCCAGTCGAACCACACGCATTTTCCTACACTTTCCCAGAACTGGCAGCTGTCACTTCGAGGTAATTGCGCCCAACAGTTCTAACAAAGTCACCAGCCCGCCTACTCAAACTTTCAACCCGTCCCTGTCGCTTTTCCTCAGCCAAGCACTGCCACTCACCCAACAACTGAGGGGTCCGCTCCGCCCACGCTTCCGCCCCTTTAGGGTTGGACATTATTCCAATAACTGGGCGGAGCTCACCACTACTGAAACATCCCAACCTGTCACTCCTCAATCTCCAAACAGTACGGACAACCCATGGTCCCACCACCATTTCGTCAGCACTAGTCGGAACTCGAACAACGACCTCCAGGCTACCAACAGCAGCCACCCCACCCAACACACACGCAGCGATCACCAGCAATCGCACACCCACAAAGGCACACCAGCTCTTCGCCGCAGACACAATTTAAATAGGGTGATCACACAGCCTCCACAGAAATCAATCCCCGACGAGCACCCCACAATGTAACCCCCTGGGTCGCCTCAGGCTCGCTCAGCTCGTTTCGTCTAGAGGGAGCAGCCTTCGGCCCCGCCAAACTGGGTAATCAGCTGGTGTGGATGCTGTGTGATGTCCCCGACTCGCCCAAAAACAGACAGTACACCATATGCGATTAAATGAGTACAATTTATAAAGGTTACTATAACTAAGTGATTAATAACGATACAGTATATATGAAGAGAAAATTAAAGAAAAGGCGCCAAACTTATCAAAGTCCAAACCACTTCGTGCACAGTCGTTGGAGCTCAATTACTGAAGTCCTCTGGCCACCATTCGATCCCCTCCGAACTCCTCGACTCGCAGCTCAGGACCCTCCGAACTCCTCGACTCTCCAAACAGCTCATGACCCTCCGAACTCCTTGACTCTCCAAACAGCTTAGGACCCTCCGAGTGGTCAACCAAGCACATCTAGCTTCATCCCCCCCCCTCCTCGGAGAATCTCCCGGCCTCGGACCCCCCTTTGGGGTCCGATCCTCGCCCAGCTTAGAGCATTGCGTCCTCTCTCTCGACCCCCTCGCGCCGATCTGCCCAAAAGCCCGTCAACAAAAGCTTACAGACTCAGAAGAAAGAACATTAATCCCCATTTGGTTTACAAAGGAATACCATTCTCATTATCAGTAAATTAGCATTCCTGCTAGTTAACAAAAAGAAACCCTTTCCCAACAGTAACAAAGAGAAAAGAAGAAACCCCCTTTACACAAGTAATGGGCGGCCTTTACAAACACCTACAAAGGTTGGTGTCCCTCCCACTGGATTCATTTAGTGCAGCTTCCTCGGTAGATCTATTATTTTAAAATGAACGCTCAATCAGATGGTACACAGACTGAGCATCCGTACTGAAATCTGTTCAAATTGTACTAAGAATATGGGAAATACAAAAGTGCAGTTTAAATTGGCATCATGGGCAGCGCAGACATGATGGACTTCCTGAAGAGGGGTCTCGGCCCAAAATGTCGATTATCTATTCATTTCCATAGACGCTGAGTTCCTCCAGTGTTTTGTGTGTGTTGCTTATGGACCAAAGGGCCTGTTTCTGTGCTTTTATGTTAAGTACTGTAATATGGAGGAGTCCAATATGGAAGGAGTCTAAGGCCATTTTACATAGAAGCATTGAATAGTAAATGAGTGAAGACTTACTGGGGAGATGGAAAAAAATAGGCAAAGAAGCATATGAGAAAGATTTGCATTTATATAGCATTCTAAGTCCATTTCAGAACACCTTAAAGCACTACAACCAGTGACGTTCAGTCAATGCTGTGATAGAGAAAATATGCTGGCCAACTTGTGCACGGGAAATTCACAGAGATGATAACATGTTAGTGACCAAATAATCTGCTGTTTTTAAAATGCTAATGAGGGAAAAAAAAAAATATATATATCAGCCTGGACTTAGCCTGATGCTCATCTTTGAAATGGTGCTTAGGGAATGACACCATTCACAAGATAGAGCCTCAGTGTCAAGTATCATTTATTCCCAATGGTGCGGAGTTTCCCCCATAGTATACTGGAGTATCAGCTTGTTTACTTGTGTCCTTGGAACTGAGAAAATACAAAGCAGTGTCCATGGTTCAACTGCACAAGACACCTCAAACAATCCACTTACACAAGCAAAAATTACATAGGTTCATGATCATACCAAAATGTTTACATCAGATGTTTTAAGAACTGTATTCACCTTTTATTATTGAGATGCAGATAGGCAATATTCAATTATCATATTCAATACAAGGCACGTGTTTCACAAGATGCACCTACAGTACTTAGAATAACAATTCGCTGTGTTTTGGCTCCCTCTTTATAAATAATGTAATTATGATCATATGATCTCCATGATAGGAGAACAATTTGAATTTAAACTGTACCTGCTCTACAATCAGAAGACTCAAAACTAATGAAGCGCTTTTGAAGTCTAGACACAGCTGGAGCTCAGGAATCACAGTGGGTAATCTTCAACTGCAAGTTCTCAGCCGGAAACTTGATATTGAGCAGGAAATCTATTATTTTGTGACACAGAGCAATGTATAAAATTGGTCAAAGTGATTCCTTGCTAAGGTAAAGCTCCACAGGATTCGGGCACCTCCTGTGCCATGAAAAATGTCTGATCATTAAGTCCGACTCTGGCAATAAGCATCTGTTACCTATTGAAACACAGGCACTATCAGAATTCAGTTTACTTCCACTCTCTCGATGTGATTTTACCAGGGCAGATGGGATTAAGATGATGAATGGGGACTGTAAGGAAACTTGTTCTTTGCTAACCCACAAAGGCTAAGAGTAATAATCCAGCAGCGAGCCCAGTGCGAATCAATGCGCGGAACAAGTTAAGGGTGATATTGAAACCTATCATGATTTCATCACTAGCATTGGTAAAAACTCCAAAGTTATCAATGTTAATTTTCAAAAGTGTTTAAAAATTTTTACCCTTTGCTGCCAACTATACAGTTTACTTTTCATGCAATTATGTACAAACAACCTTGAGGAAAACTGCTTATGTGAAATGAAGAAAACTGATACCTGTTTTCTCACAGGCAGATTTACAATATAGTTTCTTTACAAGGAAGATGCCAAGGATATAATCTTCACCTAATCTACATCACTACGGTGTGAATACTGAAACTCAATTTAATAATGCAACTGCATGTGTTTACTATGCTAGTATATGATCATTCAGAATCACACACTTTCTGAAACCCATTTCCCTTAAACTGTTTTGTGGTTTATCTGACGCATACTTTTGTGGTGAAACTCAAAACAAGTCTACTAATTCCTTGAAATTACATTTATTTTGCTCAAGTACGTTATCTGATTTTGCTTGATTGGGAGATAATGAACAAAAAACTTAATATAGCTTGGACCAAGGTGAGTTTGCATACCACAACTTTTTTTAATTTAAAGTAAATCAATGGGATCAAAGGAGAGATTGTTCCATGTGAGAATGGAACCAGATTAAAAGAGGTGGTGAAGGGGGAAAGAAGCGAAGGGTCCTTAGGTTGTTCCAGTGACGTATGGAGGTATAGAAGGGAAAATGAGACAGTGGAGACCTCAATAGTGATAGAGGGTGTCTGAACACCCTGATGGAAGACAGTTGTTATGTGTGGGAACAGACTACAAGTGGACGAAAACCAAATGAAGACAAGAGAAACCAAGTTTGTAGGTTTAGGACAGGTTGAAAGGATTGGGAAAGCGGGATAGATCTGTTTGTGGAACATAGCGAGAAGGTAGAAGAGGGCCCGGCATGCCTGTGAGCCTTATGAAATCAGAGACTGTGCAGGGGAGATTTCTAGAGACCATAAGACACGGGAGCAGGATTAGGCTATTCGCTCCATCAAGTCTGCTCTACCATTCAATCATGGCTGATTTATTTTCCCTCTCCTGACATCTACCCATAACTTGAGACAGCCTTACTAATCAGGAGCCTATTTAATTATACCCAATTACTTGCCTCCACAGCCTGATTTCCAAAGTGATTTCCAAAGATTTCAGCACTCTTTGCCTAAAGAAATTCCTTCTCATCTCTGTTCTAAGGAGACAGTCTTTTATTCTGAGGCAGTGTCTTCTGGTCTTAGACTCTCCCACTACTGGAATCATCCTCTACATCCAACCTATCCCGGTCTTTCAATATTCAGCAGGTTCCATGAAATCTCCCCCTTATTCTTATAAACTCCAGTGAGTACAGGCCAAAGCCATCAAATGCATCTTGTACATTAACCCATTCATTGCCAGGATTATTCTCATAAACCTCTGTACCCTCTCCAATGCTATCACATCCTTTCTCAGAAGAGGGGCACAAAACATAGAAAACATAGAAACATAGAAAACCTAGAGTACAAAACAGGCCCTTTGGCCCACAAAGCTGTGTCAAACATGTACTTACTTTAGAAATTACCTAGGGTTACCCATAGCCCTCTACTTTACTAAGCTTCATGTACCTATCCAGGAGTCTCTTAAAAGACCTTATCCTATCCGCCTCCACCGCCGTCACTGGCAACCTATTCCATACACCCACACCCACTGTGTAAAAAAACTTACCCCGGACATCTCCTCTGTACCTACTTCCAAGCACCTTAAAACTGTGCCCTCTTGTTTTAGCCATTTCAGTCCTGGGAAAATGATTCTCATCATTTTATACACCTCTATCAGGTCACCTCTGATCGTCTGCCGCTCCAAGGAAAAAAGGCCGAGTTCACTCAACCTATTCTCATAAGGCATGCTCCCCAATCCAGGAAACATCCTTGTAAATCTCCTCTACACCCTGTCTACAGTTTCCATATTCTTCCTGTAGTGACGTGACCAGAACTGAGCATAGTACTCCATGTGGGGTCTGACCAGGGTCCTATATACCTCTTGGCTCTTAAACTCAGTCCCACGGTTGATGAAGGCTAATGGACTATATGCCTTCTTAACCACAGAGTCAACCTGCGCAGCAGCTTTGAGTGTCCTATGGACTTGGACCCAAAGCTCCCTTTGATCTACCACACTGCCAAGAGTCTTACCATTAGTACTATATTCTGTCATCATATTTGACCTACCAAAATGAACCACCACACACTTATCTGGGTTGAACTCTATCTGCCACTTCTCAGCCCAGTTTTGTATCCTATCGATGTCCTGCTGTAACCTTTGACAGCCCTCTACACTATCCACAACACCCCCAACCTTTGTGTCATCAGCAAATTTACTAACCCATCCCTCCACTTCCTCATCCAGGTCATTTATAAAGATCACAAAGAGTAGGGGTCCCAGAACAGATCCCTGAGGCACACCACAGGTCACCGACCTCCATGCAGAATATGACCCGTCTACAACCACTCTTTGTCTTCTGTGGGCAAGCTAATTCTGGATCCACAAAACAAGGTTCCCATGCATCCCATGCCTCTTTACTTTCTCAATAAGCCTTGCGTGGAGTACCTTATCAAATGCCTTGCTGAAATACATATACACGACATCTACTGCTCTACCTTCATCAATGTGTTTAGTCACATCCTCAAAAAATTCAATCAGGCTTGTAAGGCACGACCTGCCTTTCACAAAACTATGCTGACTATTCCTAGTCATATCATGCCTCTCCAAATGCTCATAAATCCTGCCTCTCAAGAGCTTAGCAACCACTGAAGTAAGTCTCAGTGGTCTATAATTTCTGGGCTATAACTGCTCACAATACTCCAAATGGGATCTGACCAGTGCCTTAAAGAAGATGTGGTCATTTCCTTGAAAGGTAAAATACAATGGATTCTGGATAACTGGTCCATTGGTTAATTTGGGTAGCTGCTTATTAGAGATAACTCTTAAATAACAAAAACAGGATAGGCAGGATTCTCTTCATTTATTTGGGACACTATGCTGCTTAATTGGGACAGGAGACTGCTGCTGATCAGTACCTAATTAGAGTCAGTCATGTGAACTTATGTGGCTACCAGACACCATATCATGCTCAGAGTGAATGGTTGCACGTGTTTCTTTTCAAAAAGCATTGATTTTTGTCACTGATGGTTTGCGAGAAATAAGCAGTAAGATAAGTTAGAATAGTTTTACTCACTGCAATTTCAAGTATTCAGGCCTGGAGATGCCGGCAATGGTCCTGAGTGAAAATGGAATGATTTAAGGGTCCTCCTTGGTTGCAATGGATAACCATTACTTCTGTGCTTTTCATGTCCTTCCCTCGCCATAAAGCTTTGCAGAACTTTCTTGGCCATTGGGTCTCACTGTTGTGACCCAGTCCCTCAGAGGTAACTTCATATGTTAGGATACACATGACTGTATGGTGGGGACCAAAGGTGATGAAGAGACTTACAAGTCCCTTCACCAGAGGTACTACCTCTTCCTGGACACCTTGTTCATGGCTGTCTACACTGGATGAAGTCCTCCTCAATAACTATGAAGAAGTCATACACCGTTTTATTGTACTGTATAGCATTGGTAGTGCTCTAATTTGTTCTGTATTTCATTTAAATACATAATCTGTTACTCAGTTAAATGTTAGTTTGTCTTTCTTTACATCTTTTTGCTTATTTCCACAAAACTTTGGCTAATTGGGGAATCGGCTTAGTTGGGCCAAAATATAATGGTCCTGATGTGTTCCAATTAACTGGAATCTACTGCACTTCAGATGCTTGAAGTTTGAAATTAAACCAGAAACAACTGGGAACATTCAGCAGATCAGTTTGCATCTGTGGAGCAAAGTTGAGGTTTTAGACCATTGACATTTCTGGGAGGGTTGGGACACATGGGACTAGGGGCGCTCGAATCAGGAGCATAAAACAAACTGCCGGAGGAACTCAGGAGGTCAAGCAGCATCCGTGGGGCAAAGGAATTGTTAACTTTTCAGGTTAAGACCCTGAGTCAGGTCTGTGAGTGGAGAGGGTAGATAGGTAGTATAGAGGGACAGAGAGCACAGGAATAGGTTCCTTTAGCCCATAATATCTAAGACAACCTGAAATAATCCCATCTTTTTGCACATGCTCACTACCCCTCTAATCCCAGTATATCCATGTCCCTGTCTAAATGCCTCTTAAATTGGCTGTTGTATGTCTTGTAGTGTGTTTTAGACACCTGCCATTCTCTGTGTAAAAAATCTTGCTTCATACATTTTCTTGAATCTTTCCCACAGCTGTAGCAATCTGGGTTCAATGCTGACCGCTGCCGCTGCTGTTGTGGAGTTTGCACATTCCTCCTGTGACTGCTTGGCTTTCCTCCACAAATTTCAGTTTCTTCCCACGTCCAGAGTACCTGCTGGCTGGAAGCGTATCTGTAACTTGCCCCTAGCGTGCAGCTGATTTGAATTTGGACTGGCATGGGGTGTAGTGATGGGAACATGGCAAGGATAAACAGGGATTAGTGTGGTCAATGGTCAGATAGACTAGGTGGCTGAAGGGTGTACGAGTCTATGTATCACATGATTTGTTTGTTGGTTATGTGCTGTGTTGTATGATATAAGTGATCATGGTCTTTCCATGACCATGTTTTTTCTACAGAAGTGGTTTGCCATTGCCTTCTTCTGGGCAGTGCCTTCACAAGTCTGGTGACCCCAGCCATTATCAATACTCTTCAGAGATTGTCTTCCTGGTGCCAGTGGTCGCATAACTGGGACTTGTGATATGCGCCAGCCAGCCAAAACCAGGGGCAGAAGGAACTGCTGGGAGAGGGGGAAGTATGCGGAAAAAACAGAAGTAAGAAAGAGCATTTGAGTAATAATTTACCGAATAAGGGTGAATGATTTGTTAACTATTTTTCTCTATGAAGCACACATCTTCCACTCATAATGACTGGATGCTACATGCACATTACCAAATTAGACATCATGGGGATTTACTGTTATGTCTAATTTACCATCTGTACAGACCATGCCATTTGAAATAATACGATGTGAGTTAAAATGATAAAGGACATGTACAAGAACTTTGTGCAAGTCATGGCACAACAATACATTCCAGGAAGAGTGAATGTGTATAGACATACAGAAGGGGAATTTGAAGATTGAAGATGATAATAAAAAGTATATGCTGTAAATAGCCAGCAAGGCTGCATTTTATAAAGAAAAATATTATCCATGCATAAGGTCAGTGGCCTAATACCTGATGTAAAATGCTGATTCTGGTTATAAATGCAAAAGACACTTTGGAGCTGGGACATGATATCAGATGATTTCAGCCCTTTACACTGCATTGTCTTAACAGCAAATCTAACCTCTCTAATTGGTATCCAGTGCTAGGCAGAGCTGCTTATGTTAACCTGTATACTGCAATCTCAATCAGAGCACTTCACTGGTCAAAACAAAGATGGAACTTGGCAAAGTTAAGGAATTGTGAAAAGAGGAAAATGCTCCCTAAAGTACTCAGTACAAGCAGAGGGCCATGATCTGTTGAAGCTTGGCTAGATATACTTCCATGTGCATGAAGATTTGGAGAAGGGTTTTCCAGTATGGCTACACATGATGGGGCGGGGGAAGAAGAAATGTCACCACAACATGGAAGATGTAGCTCGGTGGATGGGAATAGTACTTGTCTCACTTGTGATCCTGTTGGTCAATTGCAGCAAGCAACATCTAATTACAAGAAAGGTTTTAAACAGTTTACTAGGGTAGTGCAGACGCGGAGGCTATATACTGTGATCATTTGACACATACTTTGATTGAATGAACTGACTGAATCTGCTCAAATTAACCTGCATCTTTTGAAGAACAGGACTTATTGGTGAAGGTGGAGACATGGGGAAAAGATATGGGAGAAAATTCAACTGAGGCAAGGGGAAATCCAATACATTATGTGGGAAGCCGAGACTGACTCACACTGACACCGCTGAGCCTGCAGAAATAAGCTCTGTCTTTTGTTGCAATTCAACTTTTAAAGCACGCTGTACCACAATGTACGATAGTAACGGGTCTGTCTGCATTCCAAATGATGTATCAGTTTTACCTAAAAGTAGCACAGCTCAGTGATGCAGCTACCCTCAGCTCCGGTGATCCAGATTCAATCCTGGCCGCAGGAGCTGTCCACATCGGAGGCACCTGTCCCCGTGTGGGTTTCTTCCCACATCCCAAAATGCAAAGGTTGTAAATTGTCCCTAGTGTGTAAATAAGTGGAAGAGTCCCGAAGGGATTGATGGCAACGGGGCGACTAAAATTAGGGAGGTATCAGAAGAAAAAATGTGTGTTCGATGGCCAGCGCAAACTTGGTGTACTATATCACTAAAACCTCAGTAAACAGCTGACCAACCACAAACCTACGGGTATCCTTGTGACTCCTGTCTTATAAAGTAATGGTTTGCGTCCTTTCTTCTTTTGTCACTGCTCATGACTAATTTAGACAAATTCTCCAGGTAACACCATTCTATAGATGGTACACACTGTCACTGAGGGGCAGTGGTGGGAAACAGAGGGAGTGTTTAAAGTGACCGACCGAAGCACGGCGGTGAGAAGCTGACAAAGTGCTGCTGAACGTGTATTCAGCCGGCACCCGATTACACTCCGGACTTGTATCTCGGAGCTGATGGAAATGTCTGGATTCACGGAATGAGCCACTCGCTGTAGAATACTCTGATTTTGAACCAGCTCCTTTAAGTTTGTTATTTTAAATATGAAGAAGTATACAATTTGAGATGACGATGGGCATGATGAATTTACAAGTGAAAAACTGGGATGGTTTCTCCTCAAAGAGTAATTTTGATAGATCTTTCAGAGAAGCAACTAATCACAAAATTAACATGACCAAGCTAGAAAAAACTTATGTAAAATACCATAAACTAGATTGAATAACATAGAAAAGACAACTTGTTCAACTCAACCTGTTCATCTGCTGTCATCCACACAAGGAATTGTTCTAATTCTATGTGCCTATCCTCTCCCTCTTGTTCAAATTGTTCAGCAATTCATCTGCTCTATGCATAATCACTGACATAGTCTATGGTTCTATAGAAGTGCAGTCTGCATCCTCAAAGCCGTTTTGGGTAAAGATCTTTATATGCCTCCCTGATCGATAACCTGAGTTGTAAAAGAGTTCTGGAAAGTGAATCTGTAGGCTATGGAATTAGTTTGAAGTTGTGGTTAGTGAAGTTATCCACAGCGGTTCAGGAGCCTGATGGTTGTCAGGTAATAACTGCTCTTCATCCTGGTGGTGTAGAACCTAAGGTTCCTATAGCTCCTGCCCAATGGCAGTAGTGAGAATAGAGCATGGCTTGGGTGGTGAGGGTCTTTGATGATGGATGCTGCTTTTTTGTGGCTGTATTCCTTGTACAGGTGCTCAATGGTGGGGAGGATTTCCCTGTGATGGCCTGGGCCAAATCCACCACTTCCTGCAATCATTTCCGTTCCTGGGCATTATGCGTTTTTATAGCAGGCAGTGAGGCAATCAATTAGGATACTCTGCACTGTACACCTATAGAAGTATGTCAAAGATTTTGGTGACATGCCAATTCTTGGCAAAATTCTAAGAAAGTAGATATGTTGTTATGCCTTCTTTGTGATGCAAACAAATTCTGGTCCCAGGACAAATTCTCTGACATGTTAAAACCAATGAATTTAAAGCTATTGATGGTTTCCACCTCTGATTCCCTAATGAGGACTCGCTCATGGACCTCCAGCATTTTCCTCCTGTAGTTGATAATCAGTTCTTTGGTTTAGCTCACGTTGAACGAGAGTTTGTTGTTGATACACCACTCAACTAGATTTCAAATACCCTCCTTTATGCTGACTCATCAACATCTTTAATCCAGCTAACAGCAGTGGTGTGGCTAGCAAACATAAATTTGGCATTGGAACTGTACATAGCAACACAGTCATAAGTATAAAGTGAATAAAACCAGGGGCTAGGCACAGAGCCTCGTGATGCACCTGTGCTGATAGTAAGTGTGAAGATGCTGTTGCCAATCTGTACCAACTGAGGTCTGCCAGTGAGGAAATATAGGATCCAGTTGCACTTGGATGTATCGATGCCTAGGTCTTGGAGTTTTGAGAGTATGATTGTGTTGAATGCTGAGCGTCCATGCTGACATATGCATTTTCAGCGTCACGGTGTTCCAGAGCTGAGTGAAGAGCCAAAGAAATGGCATCTGCTTTGACCTGTTGTGACGGTAGGCAAATTTGAGCCGATCCAGGTCACGCCTCAGACATGAGTTGATACGCTTCAATACCAACTTCTCAAAGCACCTCATCACAGCAGATGCACTAAGTACTATGGATAATACTCCTTGAGGTAAGTTACCACATTCTTCTTGGGCACCAGTATGAGTGAAGCCTGCTTGAAGCAAACGGGTACTTCAGACCGCGAAGTGAGAGGTTGAAGATGTCCGTAAACACGACGGCCATTTGGTTAATCCTGGGCCAGATGCTTTCCATGCTTTCGCCCTCCCGAATGATGCTGTCATGTTGTCCTCAGAGACTGAAGCCATAGGGTTGTCAGGGGCTGTGGGGGTTCATGAAGGGACCTCTATGTTCTGTTAGTCAAGACAAGCATAAAAGGCACTGAACACACCTGGGAGCGAAACCCTGTTGTCACTTAAGTTGCATGTTTTTTTCTTTGTAGGAGGTGATACCACGTGTCTTCAGCATCACTCTGTGATTCAAGTTCAGTCCAGAGTTACCACATTGCATGTGAGCCTTCCAGAGGTCACACCTGAATCTCCTGCACTTCTCTGCAAAGCTAGTCCTGAATGTCCTCGGCAGATTTTGAATCTCCTGGTTCATCCAGTGCTTCTGGGTGGGGGAGGCTGAACGATTTTGGTGCGACACACTTGTCTCCGTGAGTCTTTGTAAACTCCACGAGAACTGTGGCATATTCATTCAGATCCTCTAATGAGTCATTGAACATCGCCTCGACCAGTGATGTGAAGCAGTCCCGTAGCCTCCTGTGGCCACCTCTGACGCTTTGCTCTTTAGTCTCTGCCTACATGCACATCAGTAGGACAGTTAGATCTAAGTTCAAAGCTCAAAGTAAAAAATATCATCACAGTGTAAAAATGTCACTATACAGTATATAACCCTGAAATTCATATTCTTGTGGGCATACTCAATAAATCCATAATAGGATAATGATCATAATAGAATCAATGAAAGTACACACCAACCTGTATGCAAAAGACAATAGACTGTGCAAATACAAAAGGAAAGAAATAATAATAATAAATAAATAAGCAATAAATATCAAGAACATGAGATGAAAAGTCCCTGAAAGTGAGTCCATAGGTTGTGGGAACATTTCAATGATAGAGCAAGAAACATTGAGTGAAGTTATCCCCTTTGGTTTAAGAGCCTGATGATTGAGGGATAATTATTGCCTCTGAAACGGGTGGTGTGTCCTGAGGCTCCTGCACCTTCCTGATGGCAACAACGAGAAGAGAATGCGTCCTGGACGGTGGAATCCCTGATGATGGATGCTGCTTTCCTGTGACAATGGTATAGATGTGCTCAACGGTGGGGAGAGCTTTACCCATGATAGACTAGACCATATTCACTACATTTTGTAGGACGGTCAAGTTTCCCGAAATGCAGTTGAGGGGTGGGGCTGTAGGCATTCTCGATGGTAGTGTAGAGGTGGCCGAGTGTGCTGGGGTCTCTGGTGCTGCAGGTGATGTGCTGATGCTAGACGAACAGAGATTTGTTCAAGCTAGCCCGACTGAAGTCCCTGGGCAAGGATGTGAAAGCGTTAGAGTGAGCTGCTTCTTGTTTGTTAATGATGGCACTCAATCCTTCGAGTGCTAGTGTGATGTTTACCTTTGGCGGTGTGTAAACTGCAGTCAGAATCATGCCGGAGAACTGCCTCAGTAAGTAGAACGGACAGGAGTTAATGATCAGATACTCCAGGGCCGGAGAACTAGAGTGAGACAAGGTCACTATGTCAGAGCACCCCTCGAGTTTATTCTGAAGCAGGCACCGCAGCATCTGCCCTTTATTGCCACCAGCATCCGATCCATCCAGTGCATTGCAAAACCCACCGGCTGGAGTGGGGATGGGCAGTAAGCCCTCATTTCCCCCCAAAACAGCGATCTTGCCCTTAGGGCCTCTATCTTGCTTCCAATGACTGGGCATTGGCCAGGAGGATGTTAGGGCGTAGTAGTTGTGTCCTACATCTAGTGTTGTGTCCACACACTTAAAAACTGTCAAAGAATTACGTGCAAGCATACCTCACGTTAACTACTGTATGGTGTTGGAAATCCCACCTATTTCTGGAAGTGAAGTACAAGTGGAAATGGACCACAAACCACATCAAAGCCTTCTGAAATAAATACGTGTATGCAGCATCATCTTAGCTAAAGATTCTGAAGTTAAAGCATGACATGTACAATCAGATTGCTCAGCAGTTCAGGGAATTCAAAGACTCCTACTCACAGACCACATATTTTTACATGCTTTTTTTTTGTTTTAACAAGTATCCCTCTACTTCCAACAGAGCAACCCTGGTGCAAAGGCATGTTCTGCCTGAGAGAGCAGGGCAGTGCAGCCAGACCCTGGTAAAGCTAGTAGGAGCCAAGCACTGTCACTTAAAAGGGGTTTTTCTTCCTGTACAGTGTAGCTCTGAGCAGACTGTCGCTTATCGATGTTGCAATTGTCTAAGTATTTGGTGCTGTCTGTTGCTAACGCATGTAGTGCAGTCAGAAGTGGTGAGACACTTCGTCAAGATTTCTGTACAAGTTCCTAGGCGAGGGTAGATTACCCTTACCTTATTATCTTGTTGTGTTTTTTTGTGCTGCATTGGATCCAATTAACAATTACTTTGTTCTTCTTTACACTTTTGTACAGAAATGACATTAAATAATCCTGAAATTGAAATTCATAGACCTTTCGGATGGAATAAACAGAGAGCATGCAGAAGGCGTTTCAATCAAACAGAGGAGGCAGAGTGAGCGAAGGAACTTCATCAAGAGGCCGTATCCTCCTTGGGTGCTGAGAGTCATCATAGAGTTACACAACACAGAATCAAGCCTTCATCCCGACACATCTCCACCAGTCCTTTTGCTCATCTACACTAATCCCATGTTCCTACATTAAGAATGCATGCCTTATCTGTCAAAGGCCTGTTTACATGTTTCTTAAACATAATGATTATATCTGACTCCGCCACTTCCTCTGGCTGCAGATACCAGTTATCAACCAATCCCTGTGTAAAGCATTTTCCTCACCCAGCCCCCAACCTTGATATCACCTCCAGTCCTATGCCCTCTTGCTTTTGATATGCTTGCCAAGGGAAAATTATTCTGAAGCGCTACCTTATCTATTCTTCTGATAACTTTATATACCTTCGCCAAGTCACACCTCAACCTCCTTCCCTCCAGGGTAATTGAATCCAGCCTATACAATCTCTCCCCATAAATGATGTCCTCCAATCCAGGCAGCATCCTGGTGAGTCACCTCTGCACTCTCTCCAGCACAATCACATCCTTCATGTAACAAGAACAGTACACAATATTCTAAGCGTGGCTTAATCATAGCAACATATGTCTCATCCTCTATATTCTGTGGGACCACGTCAACCTCTGCCACCGTGCTTCCATCAATCTTCTTCGCCTCCTCCTCAAAAAACTCATTAAAATGAATTTTGCATGAATCTTGGATACAAAACTACATGGAGTGTCCCTGATCAGCCCTGCCTTTCCAAATGTACATAGATACAATTATTTTCCTACCAATGACACAATGCCTCATTACAGGAAGGATGTGGATGGTATAGAGAGAGCGCAAATGAAATTCACAAGGATGTTGCCTGGATTGGAGAGCGTGCCTTAGGAAAATAGGTTGAGTGAACTTGACTTTTTCTCCTTGGAGCGACAGGGGATGAGAGGGGACCTGATAGAGGTGTATAAAATGATGAGAGGCATTGATTGTGTGGATAGACAGAGGCTTTTTCCCAGGGCTGAAACAGCCAACACGAGGATGGGTGTTTGGAAGTAGGTACAAGGGGGATGTCAGAGGTAAGTTTTTCACACAGGGAGTGGTGGGTGCGTGGAATACACTGCCAATGAAGGTGGTAGAGACAGGTACAATAGGGTCTTTTAAGAGACCTTAAACATGGAACTTAGAAAAATAGAGGGCTATGTGGTAGGGAAATTCTAGGCAGCCTCTTGAGTAGGTTACATGGTCGGCACAACATTGTGGGCCAAAGGGCGTATAATATGCTGTAGATTTTCTATGTTCTATGTTTTCTAATGCTCACCAGTCTGGATTTACCTGGATTACTATAGTACAGCACAGAATCAAGTATCTTGGCTGACACCATCTGCATTATCTATGATGCCGATCTAAACTAATTCCATCTGCTGTACAACAGTCATATCCCCCATTTCCTGCTTGTTCGTCAGTAGGTCTAAATGTTTCTTAAAGTTTGCTGTTGTATGTGTTTCTACCGCTTTTCCTAGCAGTGTGTTTGAAGCACCTACCACTCTTGCCTTGGAAACTTTTTGTCTCTCACATTATCCTGATGTCCTCTAGCATTTGGGAGAAGGTACTTGAGATACTTGGGATCGCTGATGTACAAAGAGATCTTGAGATGCAAACCACAGCCCCTTGAAAGTGGCAGTACAAGCAGACAGGGTGGTAAAGACCCCAAATATCTCAACCAGCTTTTCACTTGCATTTGACTTCTCAAATTTCTTCTCTACTTAAATAAAGGAACATTAGCTATCCTCCAGTCTTCGGGCACTTCTCCTGTGGCTAACAAAGATGCAAAAGTTCCTGTCAGCATCCCATTTCTCTACCTCCTCGTCCCGTCTAGTCTGGGGACTTACCAACTCTCCTGATTTCGATGATATCTAACACCTTCTTAATAATGTTCTGGTCAAGATTATCCACATATCCCACCCTGAACTCGTCATCTTCCATGTGTTTCTCTTCAGTGAATACAGATCAGAAGTGTTCAATTAGGACCTCACTAACATAATCTGTCTCAGCACTCAGCCAGTCCTTTGTTCCCAAACAGGAAAACGTTCTTTCCTGGCTATTATCTTGCACCTGTCACGGGATTCTCTTTCATCTTACTTGCTAAAGATGTTTCATGTCCCTTTTTCCTTCTGAATTTATTTCCTAACTTCTCTCCCACATTCACCGCATTCCTCAGGAGAATCGCTTAATCTCAGCTGCCTATACTTGTCAGAGGTTTGAATTCTTCCTCCTAATCAAACCTTCTCCATCTGGAACCGCAGAAGAGAGCAGGATGTGATACTGGGCTGCTGTCATGAATTCTATCACCTGCTACAGCCATAACTGCAACTTCCAAGCAGCACAGGAACCACATTACCGTGAGTTGTTGATCTGAATGAGACAATGAAAGTTTGCAGCATAATCTATTTCACAGATGTGGCCAGAAACACTTAGCATTTGTATATTCAAGTTGGGTACCCTTTATCCGAAATGCTTGGGGCTAGAAATATTTTGGACTTTGGAATATATAACAAGATAGCTTGGGATCGCCATCACATCCAACTCTAGAGTTATGTGCTACGCTTTTTCATCACACATGCGTACTTAACAGGAGAAATCATTATATATCATTAATATAATGAAAATATAATGTGTGCAGGGTAACAAAAGCAGCTCAGCAGCATTGGGAGAATACCTGAATCAGCTGTTGAACAACAACAAACAATGGCGGCTTTCAGTCTCCACCTATGATGCCTTGTTTTAATTAAAAGACTGTTCTTGTATTTTATTCATTTTTTAGTTTTTATTTAAGGTATTAAAACAATCTGCATTGCAGACTTGGTCTGGTGCTAGATCTTCATGATCAGCAGATGCTTTAAAAATTTAATGCCACACCCTTTCTTAAATTTCTGCAGCCAGCCTGCTGAATATTCACAACTCCCTTCAATTTTCAGTTTGTTGTGATAGATCTGTGCTTGCTTCATGATCAGCACACCGACACTGATGAATTAATTCTTTCAATGCACATTCAAGATCTTCATTTTTCACTTTATGCATTGTTTTTCTATTTTTCTTTAACTTCTGTTCATTACTTATGATATGTGAGGTCACTTCTTGGAACTGCTTGTGACTTGCAGATTCCTGCGCAACGTCTAGGTACATTCCCGGCATCTTGAGGGATTTTCCACTTGTGACAATATGTCAGCACTCAAAAATATTTTGGATTTTGGAGGTTTTCAGATTATGGAATTTCAGATATTGAACCTGTAACAGGAGAACATGAGACATCATTTAACGTTTCACTAACACTAAGGCACAGAACAAAGAAAATAGTAGCAGGAGTAGGTCATCTCAATATCATTGTGTCCATTCTCTGCTCATTACCTGTTGTGTCTATTGTGCCTAGAAACCTGTCTACGCTCTTCTTAAAGATATTCAGTGACTGTCCAACATCTTCCATGATAGAGAATTCCACAAGCTTACCACCCTAATGTTTTACCTTTTTGCCTCAGTTTCTGATTCCTTATTCGAACCCCCCCCCCCCCATTACTGTTATATGATAAAAAATTCTTTGAAACCAGCTTAAGGGAAATTACAGAATCCAGTACTTGAAACCCAGGTTATTATTGTAAAGTCAGATGTATCAAACATCTTGCTGCATCTGAGCCACTCTCAAGTCCGCAAGCCTAGACGTTCCTGGTATCTGCAAAAGCCACGTTTGCCACTAGGCAAATTGACTTTCAAGCTGCAGCGTATTTTACAGAAATGCCACCTGCCCCACCATGTGACAGGGTCAGAACTAGCCTTACCCACAGAAAGGTTCAATAAAATACTTTGACAGCTGAGTTAACCACAAGTTTGGCTTGGTTAACTTTCAAAACTATCAAAAATAATCAAGGTTCTCAATGAATCTGACAATCAAAAACATACAAAAACAATTTGAAAGATATCAAAACAAAACATTTTTTAAAAAATCATTTCTGAATAAGGAAGAAAATTATAACACTAAGAAAATTAATAACATGTATTTAAGATTTGCCTTTTCTCATTGCAAAGCTTCCTGATATATTGAGACAAACTGAATTGTTAGCCTTACACGAGAGCTCATCGCTAAGTATAGATTCCTCCAAGACCCAATGATAATGTTCAGAAATTCCACGATTTTATATAAATCATGAACTTCCTGACACTTTGCAGGGAAGGTAGTGGAAGTAATGCTGATGATTTCACTTGGCATTATTGGCATATCTCAGTAAGATGAAAATTATCATCCTTTCTCTTAAGCTTAGAACTACTTTCAAAGGATTTCTAAGGGGTTGGCCCTGAAGCATATCACGATTTTCAGTTGAGAACTTTTGCACTCTGCCCAACACTCAATGCTGAGTGCAGTGGTGGAGCGACAGTCAGATGCAGCAGGAATGTTCCCTCCAGCTTGTTTTCAATTCTAATTTCTATATTGCAACAGAACTGCTGGCTTGTGAGCACCATAATTTGGGCCCATTCTCTTTATCTGGGTCTATGTGATCAATGCCTGGCCATCTCCCAGCTAACCAACCAGGCTGCAAGTCAACCAGGCTGTTCAATACCATCAGCTCCTTGATCCAACTGAGTTTGTGATACCATACCCGCGTCAGTCCAGAGAATGCTCACTTTCAGCTTTGCCACATCCTTTGAGAGATTAGGACTCCACTTCTCCAAAAGCTCTTTTGAGCAAACTCTTACCGTGCACACCCCATGCAAAAGCAAAATGCGCTGAAGTTGGACATTCAAAATTAAAGTGCTGAAAAACTCAGCAAGTCAGGCAGTATCAGTTCAGATAAAAACGAAGTTAACCTTTCAAGTCACAGGTGTTCTATCATAATGGAACATGAAGTGCACAACTAGGCACAGGATGGTGCAGACATGAAATGAGAAACTGCTGATAAAAAATTTGAAGTGTTGAATGTTTCCTTACTGAACTCATTGAAGCTCCCTTAAATAAAATATTAACACTAATTGGAGTCTACAGTATACACAGTACATACCTCAGTGCCTGTATCACGTTAGACGTTAACACTGATGCAAAAGTTTACACAGACGAAATCAAGGTCTACAGAAACAGTTGAAGACTTGAAACTTGTTGGACTTCTGTGATGAATACACTGCAGCATATTTCAAAGAAACACTTCAAGTAAAACAGAAATTGGCACATTGACTGAAATGCTATGCACTCAATAGGATGGGAATTGATGATCTCAGCAAAAGTCTGTACACTGGGCCTTATCAGCTTCCTGATCAGGGTCAAGACGATCTTTGATGGCATCTGGCACTAATAATAGTTCCTGCAGGGCTCTTGTATGAATTATGCAAACAGGAGCCACTGCTCCAACACTTAGCAACACTGAAATTTATCCAATCATATTTAAGCAGTAAGCTGCACTGGCAAAAGTTATATTTTGGGAGTGTTTTACTTCTAAAATCTGAGTTCACATGTTTGGCAGAACAAGTTGTAAATTAGACATGAGAACTTTTAGACACCTCATAATCTCAGGGTTCTGAGGGCAGAATGTAATCACAAGTCAGAAAGATTATTTAGAACATTGAGTACTTTGCTACAGTTTTGCAAGCAGATTTCACTAATAATTATGCATGGATAAAGTCTTGTTTATTTAACTTTGGAGGTTGCTTAAGTTACATAGAAACATAGAAAACCTACTGCACAATACAGGCCCTTCGGCCCACAAAGCTGTGCCGAACATGTCCTTACCTGAGAAATTACCTAGAGTTACCCATAGTCCTCTATGTTTCTGAGCTCCATGTACCTGTCCAGGTGTCTCTTAAAAGACCGTATCGTATCCGCCTCCACCACCGTCGCTGGCAGCCCATTCCACGCACCCACCACTCTCTGCATAAAAAAAACTTACCTCTGACATCTCCTCTATACTTACTTCCAAGCACCTTAAAACTGTGCCTTCTCGTGATAACCATTTCAGCCCTGGGAAAAAGCCTCTGACTATCTACACAATCAATGCCTCTCATCTCTCTTATACACCTCTATCAGGTCTCCTCTAATCCTCTGTCACTCCAAGGAAAAAAGACCAACTTCACTCAACCTATTTTCATAAGGCAACATCCCTGTAAGTCTCCTCTGCATCCTTTCTATGGTTTCCACATCCTTCCCATAGTGAGGCGACCAGAACTGAGCACAGTACTCCAAGTGGGGTCTGACCAGGGTCCTATATATCTGCAACATTACCTCTTGGCTCTTAAACTCAATCCCACGATTGATGAAGACCAATGCCAGGTCATTTATAAAAATCATGAAGAGTAGGGGAACCAGAACCGATCCCTGAGGCACACCACTGGTGACTGACCTCCATGCAGAATATGACCCGTATAAAACCAGTCTTTGCTTTCTGTTTTGGATTCACAAAGCAATTTCCTCTTGGATCCCATGCTTCTTTACCTTCACAATAAGCCTTGCATGGGGTACCTTGTGAGATGCCTTGCCGAAATCCATATACACTACATCTGCTGCTCTACCTTCATCAATGTATTTAGTCACGCATTAGTCACATCCTCACCCCTTCCCTTCCTCTCCTTAGTACAATCTGCCTTTCATCTTTTTCCCTCCACCAATCCCCTTGGAATCCTCTCTCACCACTTATCCTCACCACTTTACACCAACAACTCTCCTCTTCACTCTCAGTCCTGATACAGGGTTTCATCAACTGTTCCTTTATCCTCACAGATCTTGTTTTGATGTGCTGAGCTCCTCCATCAGCTTATCTGTTGCTACAGATTCCAGCATCTTCAGTTTCCTTTACCTCTTTGCTTTGTATTTTCCATGAGTATGTTCTGTTTGCTAGACTGTGTAGGGGGAATGTTACTCCAGCCAGTGCTGTCTCTGTCCCTGGAGAGTTCAGAATCAGAATCAAGTTTAATATCACTGGGATATGTTGTGAAATTTGCTAACTTTGCAGAAGCAGTACAATGACAATAGAGAGAACAAAAGAAAACTGTGAATTACAGTAAAAATATTATATATATTTGTATCTAATAGTTAAATAAGTAATGCAAAAACAAAAATGAAAAAGTAATGAGGTAGTGTTCATGGGCTCAATATCCATTCAGAAGTCTGATGGCAGAGGGGAAGAAGCTGTTCCTGATTCGTTGAGTGTGTGACTTCAGGCTCCTGCGTGGAATATTGAGCACTCTTCACTTCATATCCAGCCCATGCCTTATCTGTCCTGGGGTGACAGAATGTGGAGAAACCATTCATTCATCCCCTGCACCATGGCTGGTCTACCGATATTGAGTGCATCTGATAGGAAGTCTTCAGTTCCCAGCACCAACAACCCTTGGTAACTGCAAAACTGGCCAAAAACGGTTTCCAAAATATAGTTCATCCGAGGCAAAGCTTCCCATTAAATGTAATTAATTTGTATCACTATGGTTACAGTTATGAGTGTAACCTCCCAAACCCACATTTTATCACGTAACCTAACATGCCTGCGATACATCACTTATAATGGACCCATTTGATGCAAGCCTGTAGAATGAACTGCCAAGGCTGAGTTCAAAGTTCAAACTTCAAAGTAAAATTTATTATCGGAGTACATACATGTCACCACGTACAACCCTGAGATTCTTTTTCCTGCAGGCATACTCAGCAAATCTATAGAACAGTAACTGTGAACAGGATCAATGAACAACAAACGGTGCAAATGCAAATATAAATACATAGCAATAAGTAACAAACATGAAATAACAAGGTAAAGAGTCCTTAAAGTGATGCCATTGAATGTAGGAACTCCAGAAACAGAATGGGTGTAGTTGTTGCCTTTTGTTCGAGAGAATGATGGTTGAGGGGCAGTAACTGTTATTGAAGCTGGCGCTGTGGGTCCTGAGGCACTTGTAATGCTGAGAAAAGAGCACGGCCTAGGTGGCGTGGATCTTTGGTAATTGATCCTGCTTTTCTACGACACCATTTCATGTAGATGTGCTCAATGGTTAGAAGGGTTTTACCCACAATGCACTGGGCTGAATCCACTACCTTTTGTAGGATTTTTCGCTCAAGGGGCATTAGTGCTCCCATACCATACAATCATGAGCAATCATGTTGCAGTAATTACATTAATTACATTGGTCAAGCGAATGTCCTGCTGAATTGTATTTATAGCTTGCCAGTGGTGAAGAAAGAATATATTCTTGTGCATTGGAATTAATGAGGCTGACTGCATTTTAGTGGCTTCTTTCAGCTGCTTCATGCAAAATGATTTGTCAGCAAGAGAAGAAGGAACAAGAAGAAATGATAGCTAGTAACCCCCAATGACAGGTCTTTGAAGATCATTACAACTTAACTTCCAGCTATCTGCTGGTGTAGTAACAAAAAAAGGATTTTTTCCCCAAAGAAAAAAAGGAAAATTACCATGCAAAAGTTTACCATACCAGGTATTTCATCCTGTCTGGTTTGTATCACTTGCAGACAAATACCAGTAAGTATTCTTGGGTAAATGCTGCAAAAATATCCTAAAAGTTGTGCATTTTACTTCAAATCATATCCTCATTTGCTTTTAAAATGCTTATGACTGAGAAGTATAACTGAAATAGATTGCTGTATTAATTAGCCTGTGGAAAAATATTAGTAAGTTATTAATTCAACAGATCTTAAACAGATTTTTACAGCAAAAAGAATCCACTGTTTTCATGTCTCCAGGCTTTCTAAATATCCACTGGTATTTATAGGGACAGAATCTCACATTGGACGCTCTATAGGTACCCAGATCATGGCATTCTGCTTCTCTCTGACATAAGTCACAGCTTGGGAAAAGTTAAATCCAGTTACTCGCATTGCATTTATCTGCATTCCCAGCTTATCTGCAAAGACATCTTCGAATATTGTTTGAATGTGCGTGCAAGACCAAATCTAGGTGATTCTCAATCATTTTCCAATTTCCATAATCTACCCAGGATTATGGTGGATAATAGAGTTTACAATATTTGAAAATTGTGGGGCATCAAGATGTTAGTTCCATCAGAGCTCGTTTAGTGCACCCAGAAGACATGACCTATATTCTATCCATAGATCCTAAGCCAAACTTTTTAAATTTATCTGCAACAATGCATAAAACAATAAACAATGCAAATATGAAATCACGGCACATACCTCTGAAACAAGGTATTTTTTCTATTGATTGCTTGCAGCTCTGTCAAATACCACCTACAATTCCTTCTGCAATATTCACCACTGTCATAGCATTTTTTTAATTAGTAGAGAATCTTTTTAAACCTTCATAGATCAGTAGTAATTTATATCAGCTTTTTTTTCTGGCCTTCCATGCTTATATTATCTATAGAATCACAGACGTTTACAGCAGAAAAGGGTTCACAAAGTCTTTGAGTGAACAGTTCCGCATCCTCTTTTTTTTTGTCTGTAATCCTTAGTTTCCCCAACCAACTCTCTTTTAAAATTAGCAATGAATTTTACTGGATAGTACCAGTTCTGGACAACCCTGAATGATAAAGTTTCTCAACATCTCCCCCATCTGCAGATTTTTTGGCAATTCATTTTTAAAATCAATTGCCTTTAGTTATTGATACATTTGCCAAAGGGAATAACATTCTTATCACTATCTCTCAGTTTCCTGAAATCCTTCATGAGGTCAATTTTATCATTCTGACATTAAATACATCTTAGTTTTTCAGAAGTACCTACGACATATTTTCCGTCACCTTGAAAAATATTTATTTAATAACTCCACTCTAACCTGTAATGTAGCTTATATGTAGCTTGGGTTGCTGCTATTAGTGAGTTTAACATTGCACCTGTCCATACAGGCACTTGAGCATCAGAATAAACTCAAGGCTTCCAGCTTTTGACTTTTGAACGCCTATCCATTTTGAATCTTGACACTTTGAATAGAACAGCAAAATGCACCAACCAATTAACACGGCTAAGGGTGATCAGTTTCTCTCTTATTTGAAACGAAGATTTGTATCATGCTAATGCCGATAAAATATACACTCAAAAATGATGATAAGATGTAAGTTATCCACTGTCTTATCAGAAGGGATCAACAATATCTTTTAGATATAATTGATATATTTATAAAATTTACTCCCTTCGGATTCCACTCTTCACCACCCTCCCCCCACTGCCTACTGTGAGTACAGTAACTCCTGCACTATTCTGAACATTGGTCCTCAGGTGACCACTTCTCCCATTCGTCCATTTCACTGTCACATAAAGCTTAGTTTGGGTTTGTTCAAATGAAACGGGTGCAAGGCCAGTATTGAATCACAGCACTACTATGTTGTTCAAAATTATGCTTTTCACAAAACACACTTGCATGAGAGTTGTTCACAATCTGTAAAAGAATTGTGCAGATTATCTGTGCCTGGAAATCACAAATAAAGTCTCACCTCTACAGAGCCACGTGTGACAAATCAGAGTGGAAATCCTGACTCAAAATTTTAAAAATACTGCAAATAATGAACAGTGTAAATAACTATGAACAATGATGCTAGTTTACTGGAATACCAAATTTTTTTTTAAATGGGCTATACTTCTTTGAAAACAAAATCTCCACTGTGTCGTTAAGTGGAAAAGTAATGGTTAAATAGGAAAAACAGATTTAGTCAGAAAACTGAGAACATTGACATTATAATTTATCTTATCATGGAAAACGCTGCTTAGGGTTGTGAGCTCAGTCAACTCGATCACGGGCACTAGCTTCCCCTCCAACGAGAACATCTTCGAAAGGCGATGATTTAATCAGAATCAGAATCAGTTTTATTATCACCGGCATGTGACGTGTAATTTGTTAACTTAGCAGCAGCAGTTCAATGCAATACATAATCTAGCAGAGAGAGAGAGAAAATAATAATAAACAAAATAAAACATAATAATAAATAAACAAGTAAGTCAATTATGTATATTGAACAGATTATTAAAAAAGGTGCAATAACAGAAATACTGTATATTAAAAAAGTGAGGTAGTGTCCAGAGCTTCAAAGTCCATTTAGGAATCGGATGGCAGAGGGGAAGAAGATGTTCCTGAATCGCTGAGTATGTGCCTTCAGGCTTCTGTACCTCCTATCTGATGGTAACAGTGAGAAAAGGGGCATGCCCTGGGTGCTGGAGGTCCTTAATAATGGACGCTGCCTTTCTGAGACACCGCTGCCTAAAGGTGTCCTGGGAACTTTGTAACCTAGTACCCAAGATGGAGCTGACTAGATTTACAACCTTCTGCAGCTTCTTTCTGTCCTGAGCAGTTGCCCCTCCATACCAGACAGTGATGCAGCCTGTCAGAATGCCCTCCACGGTACAACTATAGAAGTTTCTGAGAAGGCAAGAAGGCAGCGTTCATCATTAAGGACCCTCACCATCCAGGACCTGTCCTCTTCACATTACTATCAGCAGGGAGGAGATGCAGGAGCCTGACGACACAAACTCAACATTTTAGAAACAGCTTCTTCCCCTCCAACTTATTGTGCTGTACTACTGCAGCAAAACAATAAATTTCACGATTTCTGTCAGTGACAATAAACCTGATTCTGACCTTGAAAAAGACAGATCTGCGCACTAGGTCTATGTAGCTTCATGGGGAGCTATCCTGTCAGTCCTATTACCCTCTCCTTATTTTCCCAAAACCCTGCAATTTCCTCTCTCTGATCAGATTCCCTTTGATTATTTACAGTAATCTATACTGAGAAGTATTTTACAGTAACCAGCTAGTTTTTGGCAGTGTGAATGAAAACCCAGATCAACTTGAAGGAAATTTAAAGAGGAGGCAGATATATTTGAAAAAATAGGGAACTGTGGAGTATGGTAACGGGCAGAGAAGTGGAGCTGAGCCTGGGGTTGTGTGGCTGTTGGTACCGATCAGGGAGTTACACATTGAACAGTGCGGCATTTTGAGAATTAATGGGCAAGAGAGCCTTGGGGCAAACTGAGCACAGGCAAGTCTTGAGTTACTGATGGAAGGAACTCACCACATTTCTGCCCTTCTAGGCACCTGCTCCCCGTCTGCAGTTATCAACCACATAGTCAGGTCAGAACCCACAAAACCAGAGTTGAAGCAAGCCACCCATCCCCCAATCTTGGGGGAACGCTGGAGAAGGATGATGCACTTCAGAGTGTGCAGACTATTGGACCCGGCACATCACTGCCTGGGCTGGTGTGTGTTCACTGGGATCTCCCACCGTGCCTTCTCCCCACCCACGTTCACGGGCTTTCTTTCTGCAAATACCTCAGATGCTCATCTCAGCAACTCTTTGGGGTGCCATGTTAAAGAAATTCCACAGAATTTCCTTCTGGATTTATCTGCAGCTCACTTATATTTTGACTCTGACTCTGATCACTTGATCTTTCAAAACTGTATATATTCGTAAAGCTCGCAGTTATGCAAATACTCTGGTTTCCTGTTTAAAGAGAAAACTAAACTAACTTGTTCACTTTCCTGCTCTGTATAGCCTCTTAATTTTTGCTTCAATCTTGTAAGTGCTTAAACCCTCTTTTCCAGTGCCTCTAATCCTTTTCCGTAGTATACACGAGAACCATTGATATTATTCAAAAACTGATCTATTAAAGGCTCAGTTCTATCTGAGCAAATCTGCCTTGCAATGTTATTCTGTTAATGTAACCCCAGTGCTTTGTTAACTAATCTAATGGGCCTGCCGACCAGCATGATAACTGTCGGTGACTGAAGTATCTGTGCCCAGATCCTGTGGTCCCGATAACATGTAATCCCAATGAAACTCTGGTCTATATTTGCAAATCACACATCCAATTTTCACATTTTTAAGGTCTCCTTGAACATTGTCCTATTTTGTATTAATAGCTTGAGTTGATTTCCTCACTTGCAGATCCCAGTCAGCAACAACATCTCCTCCACAATCTCCATCAGCATAGGTTCGCCACAAGGCTGTGGCTTAGCCCCCTGCTCAACTCACTTTATACTTATGGCTGTGTGGCTAAGCACAGTTCCAATGCCATGGTGACGACACCACTGTTGTAGGCTGAATTGAGATGAATCAGCAGATATGAGGGAGATTGAGCCACAACAATAACCTTTTACTCAATGTCAGCAAGACGAAGGAGCTGGTTATATTGACTGGCTGCATCACAGTCTGCTACGGAAACACCAATGTCCTTGAATGGAAAATCCCACAAAACTTGGTAGATGTGGCCCAGTCCATCATGGGTAAAGCTCCCCCCACCACTGAACCCATCTACATGGAGTGTTATCACAGGAAGGCTGAATCCATCATCAGGGACCCCCACCACCCAGGTCATGCTCTCTTCTTGCTGCTGCCATGAGGAATAAGATACAGAAGTCTCAGGTCTCACAACCACCAGGTTCAGGAAAAGTTAGAACCCCTCAACAACAGGCTCCTGAACCCAAGGGGATAACTTCACTCACCTCATCACTGAACTGTTCCCATAATCTAGGGCTCTTTATCTCATGTTCTGGATACTTGTTGCTCATTTATTTATTATTATTATTTTCATTCTTTTTTGTTTTTGCACAGTTTGTTGTCTTTTGCACACGGGTTGTTCACCCTGTTGGTGTGGTCTTTCATTGATTCTATTATGGTTCTTGGATTTATTGCCTGTGCCCGCAAGCAAATAAACCTCGGGGTTGTGTATGGTGACATATATATATAGACAGATAGATAGATAGATAGATATAGGCACACACACACTTATACATATAGATCTAGATATATATTTATAAAGTTTACTTTCAACTTTAAAATTTTGAAATTATACTTATTTTCAATTTTAAATATAATATATGAATTAAAAGCAACAGTGCTTTGAGTAATGTTCCTTGTGGAAAAGTGCATTTCATTTTATGCCGATCCAGTTGACTACATTTATCTTCTCTGTTTTATTAGTCAGTTGCTATCCACTCTGAATCTTGTTCTCAAACTCACACGGTCATTTTATTTTTGCCTTCTTTAGAAAACTAAACACACAACATCCACTGCATTAAACCGACTTATTCAGACTGCTTCTGCCTCAAGTATTCAGTAAGGTCAGTCAAGCATATATTTGGGATTTGTGGTTATAGCTTCAAGATGTTTCTCGATTAGAGTTGATTAAGTATTTCTGCTTGCAAATTTATTCTGTGACCTCATATCATTCAGCAGCTGCTTAAGAGTTTGTTCATTTGTATACTGTATTTTGTTTGCTTTCTATGCTGGATCAGCCACTTCCCAACTCACACATTCAGGAAGATAAATGGTCCACACTGCTTTCCCAGTCTCATGTTTGCCTGCTACTTGATCTCTGACCCACTGCAATCCGTGTTAACACCAACCATTACAACCTGAGGTGACTGTGTACGTAGTACTAGGTGGCCACATTCATCATAGAGCAGAGTTGTGCAACACAGTAAAAAGCACTCTGCACAACTTCTCCATGCTGATTGTGATATTTATCTCCACTAATTCAATTTGACTCTATCAGCCCTATATCCCTTTGCTCAAGTCCTATCCGAGCACCTGTCCAAATGCTCTTTAAAGGTTGTAATTGTATCTCCTTCTACCACCTCCTCTGGGAGCTCATTCCATGTGCTCTAAGTAAATCATTTTTAAATTGCAAGGCTCAAAGGAGGAAGACTGATCTTCTTCCCATCCTTAAGAGCAAAGATGGCATGTTTCCATTCTAGTTCTGATGAGTAGAAGTGAACTATTTTGATTTATATCTACTTTAACTTGCAGCTTGAACATTTCAGTTTCACAGCCATATTCAAGGATGTGGTTTTCGACAGACAGTAACATGTAGTTGTTTATATAAATATTCCCCTTCACCTCACTGGTATTTTTCACCTATAATGATGAATATGCATGGTTTTCCAAGTAATTGAATTGGAATTTACAGTACAATACAGTTGTCCAATTAAAATTTGCATTAAATTAATTTGTATTTTTGAGCCTAATTCAAAATGTTCACTATTCAAATAAACTGATGAAGTGCAATGAACTGCAGACAGTGAGAACTTGAAATTCCATCAAACTTCATACTTGAAGAAACACTTCTTAAAAGACATCACAGACCGAATAAATAATGGGTCATGAGATGGTAGCAGAGACAGAAAGCAAAGAAAAAAAAATGAACTACAAGGTAGAAGGCAGAATCAAATACCAGCTTCCTGAAACAGAGAGGGAGGTGGCAGGGCTGAACTGCAAAGTGGTTCTCAGATGAGTAATGTCGATGAGTAAGCTCGGTATAAAGAATATCTCAATCTCAGCATAAGGAAGCTCCGTGAGTGGCCGCTGGCAGAGTCTCCAGTGCAGCAGCTTGGAAAAAGTTGCAGAGGGTTGTAGACCCAGCCCTGACACGAGCCTCCCCGCCATCGAGGACATCTTCAACTCAAAAAGGTGGCATCTATCCTTAAGTCATTCACCATCCAGGACATGCCCTCTTCTCAATTCTTCCATCAGGGAGGAGGTACAGGAGCCCATAGGCGCACATTCAACATTTTAGGTACATCTTTTTACCCTCTATCATCAGATTTCTGAATGGTCATGTACCCATGAACAGACCTCATCATCTTATTCTTTTTCACTATTTTTTTTTATATACTGTATATATACTTTTGGCTTTTTATCTGTTGCTGCCACAAAAAAACAACAAACTTCATGACATACATCAGTGATAATAAAGCAGTACTAAGCCAAAAGGAATACTAGAAAAGTCAGTGAGCCTGAAAACGGATTAATACTTTGGACCCAATAATGCACGTATCAGAGCCATGAAAAGGTGAATTTAGGATGGAGGATCTTGTGGTTATTATCTTCCAAAGTTTTATAGGTTCTGGAATTGTTATGGTGGATGGGAAGATAGCAAATGTAGTCCCAGTATTGAAGAAATGAGGGGAAAAGAAAACAAGCAACCACCTACCAATTCGCCTCATTCAGTGATGGTATATGCTAAAATATATAATGACAGGTGTCAAAACAGAACACCCAAAAAGAATAAAAGGACTAAGCAGGAATAACACAGACTTATGAGATGAAAAGCATATTTGACCACCCACTAGAATTCTTTGATGATTTGACTCATGGAGTAGACAAGAGAGAACAGTAGATGTGGTAGATTTAGACTTTTGGAGGCGATCCAGGAAGGCCCCATGCAGAAGGTCACAGCACCTTGAACTGTGGGTAATATGCTGTGTAGACATGGATTGAGAATTTATTGTCAGTTAGAAAGCAAAGAACAAGAATAAACAGATCGCTTTCGGGTTAGCACACCACAGAGACCACTGCCTAGGCCTCAACCTTTCGTGATCTATATCAGTGATATAATTGAGGGGGCCAAATATCATATTTCCAAGTTTACTGATGATACGAGACTAGGTGAAATAGTGCCTAGATAGAAAGATGTAAAGGAGGCTTCAAGGGGATATGGACAACCTAAATGAGTATGCAAGATTATAGCAGAAAGGATGCTATGTGGAAAAAATATGAGGTCATCCATTTTCAACAGAACCAAAAAACTATGTATTAGTTAAATAGTGAGGGATAGGATAGTGGTAATGATCAAAGGGATTTAGGTGTGTGAACTAGGTCAAAGACCAATGTTGAGAAGCAGTGTGGAATCAAGAGGGAAAATGGAACTTAAGCAAATGAGAGGGTTCATATACAGAAACAAAGAGGCCTTACTACAACCATATAGAGCCTTGATAAGACTACACCTGGAATATTGTGAACAGTTTTGGATTTCTGAGCTAGAAAAGGGTGTATTTGCTGGCAAGGCAGTGTACAGACTGTAGACTGGGACATAACTGTCCAGAATTTAGAAGAATGAGAGAGGCCGTTGCAACTTAGAAATTCTTGGAAGTTGACAGACCTGATTTAAGGAAGATGAAGCAAAAACACAGGTAGCCTGGTAGTGTAGTGGTTAGCACAATGCTTTACAGTACCAGTGACCCAGGTTCAGTACCCACTATCGTCTGTAAGGAGTTGGCACGTTCTCCCCTCAATCAAAGACATACCGTTTGCTAGGTTAATTGGTCATAGTAAATTGTCCTAAATTGCCCATCTCAGATGATGCTGGCAACTCTCAAGTAGGTTAGGCTACAATTGTGGGAAGAGAAGCAGAGTTAACGTTTCTGGTTGGGAGACAAAAGCAGCTTGTACAGCTGCAGTAGGGGTGGTGGGGGGAGGGTGTGGTGACCCTGACTAGCTAAAGCCAGGATGAGCATGACAACAAACTAGTCAGTGAGTAAATGAGAGAAGTCAGCAGCTGAATCTACAAGGAATATGAAGTGTGCAGAGCAGGAGGACAAACCCAGCAGAATGGGCTAGATACGTCCTCAACCTTTCTAGCCTTACTTGCCTAAAGTAAAGAGAAAAAACAAAATAAGCTGATCTGGTATTAGAGGAGGATGGCCTTATATCAAAATTGGCTAGCTCACTATATAAATTGCTGAATTCAATATTGAGTCTTGAAAGCTGCAATGTATGACAGTGAGGATAGAGTGGAAACATTTGGCCTCCAGTATGACCCAGGCACCCAAAATAAGTTCAAGGAAGATCACTCATGGTCTCTCTAGGCATAGTACAGTCTTTCAATAACAATGTTAAGTCTCCCCTACCACCTGCCACCCTCCGTCCCTGCATAAAACATACTGTGAAGCACCAGGGTTTCCTTGGCTGTGTAAGTCTAGGGAAGATACTCTCCAGTCCCGCCAAACTCGTGAGATTGAGATGGCTGAACCCACTGCAAACCCCAGTTTGTGTGGATGCTGTGTAATGTTACCATTACAAATTAGTGCCACAAAATAACAGACAGTACACTGCATTCGATCAAAGGAATTATATTTGTGAACCCTAACTAAATGGTTAGTAAAGAATAACAAAAAGAAAAGGGCCCATTTTAATGAAACAGTCAAATGTGCACAAGTTGGAGCTCATCTGGAACTTCTGTCACTCATGCGCTGGGCCCTAGGTCAGTGTGAACGCCCACATCACCTTCCGAACATCGCCGGTGATCCGTCTCAAACAAATGGGTCTCCCACCGGATCATATGCTACGGCCAGTTCTCCCCAGCATCATCTCTCTTCGTCTCCTGCCAAGCAAAAGCCCAAGACAAACCTTATTGTCCCTCACCAAGAAAATGTCCTGCTAATTGGATGCCACACATTCCACATCACCCCTTATCTTCAACAATAACCCCGTCAGGCTGAAAGCAGAATAGAGTGCACAGTACCAGGGCATTACACTTGCTTTCTCACTTGTTCAGTTCTGATGAAACAGGCACCGTTTCTCTTTCCTCAGATTCTGCTTGATCTGTTAACTGTTTCCAGTATTTGCTGTTTACCTTTCAGATTGCCAATAGATACTTTCTTTTCCCCTCCAGGAAGAAAGGATTTGGTGTTTTAGCAGCAAGATTTGCAAGTGAGCATGAAATTCATCAAAACAATTCAATGAGCACTGAAGCAAGCGGGCTGACAGGACTTTGAATTGGGTGGGTAGTGGATAAAGTATTCGGAGGAAATCCAATTTGAATAGAATGGAGAATGATCCAGAAAAAGTGATGTTTTAGTTATTGAGCTTAAAACTTGGTATAGGAGCATATGTGTGAGAGGAAGTCCTGTTATAGGCCAAACATTTACCCTCTGTTCCAAATCTTCAGAACAAACCCACACGGACAGTCGAGCTTGTTGAAGGTGTTGAAGAAAAACAAGAAAGTTGCTGGCTGCAGATAAACAGGATGGTTGCAGAGCTGTAGCCTTTAAGCTGGCGGAAATTTTAGCTCATTTAGTGGACTTCTTAACAGGGAAAATGTAGCATGCTTCATTGTTTTACACATACTAAGAAGAGTTATAGCAGAGTGTGCAGAGTCTGAATGTACGTACAATTGCTCAGGTATGTGTATAAAATAAGTTGGTTTCTGAAAGCTATTTGTTGACTGAATAAAGAGATAGGCCAAGAGACAAGTAACAGAGAGGAGGGAACATGAGGAAATCTGCAGATGCTGGAAATCCAAACAACACACACAAAATGCTGGTGGAACACAGCAGGCCAGGCAGCATTTGTAGGACGAAGTACAGTCAACGTTTCAGGCCGAGACCCTTCATCAGGACTAACTGAAAGGAAAGATAGCAAGAGACTTGAAAGTAGTGGGGGGAGGGGGAAATGCGAAATGATAGAAGACCGGAGGGGGTGGGATGAAGCTAAGAGCCAGAAAGGTGATTGGCGAAAGTGATACAGAACTGGAGAAGGGAAAGGATCATGGGACGGGAGGCCTCAGGAGAAAGAAAGGGGGAGGGGGGAGCACTAGAGGGAGATGGAGAACAGGCAGAGTGATGGGCAGAGAGAGAGAAAAAAAACACAAACAACTAAATATGTCAGGGATGGGGTAAGAAGGGGAGGAGGGGCATTAACAGAAGTTAGAGAAGTCATTGTTCATGTCATCAGGTTGGAGGCCACCCAGCCGGTATATAATGTGTTGTTCCTCCAACCTGAGTGTGGATTCATTTTGACAGAGAGGAGGTGATATTGACAGGTCATCTGAACTGCAGGGTATGACAGGAACCCGTGATGGGACCTCAGTTACTCACTGGATTCATTAAAGCTTTAAACACAGATTAGAAATCAAAAGAAAAAGACACAAGGATCATTGGCATTATAAGCAGAGTTGGTGAAAGTATAGAACTTCAGAGATATAAACTGAACTGGCAAAACTAGAGCAAACATGTTTTCTGAAATGACCTAAAAAATGAGATCTGAATTTTCTAAATGATGAGAAAGTAAAAAGCAATGGAGGTGCAAGAGACACAGGAGTCCAAATATCTTAGTTTTTTTTTAATGGGAAAGACAGATTATGGAAATAATTAACAAGATGCAGTATTAGCTTTTACAGCTTGGTGACAAGAAAATGAGATCTAATGTCTCCTGCAGTAATGCAAAGTCATGTGAGACCACACTTGAGGTACTTGTAGTTACTACACTTGAGGAGGTTATGTAATCTTTCCACCCACTACCAACCCCTCCGCTCCCAAAGAACTGGGCCTGATTGCAAAGCCAAAGCTGCTTCCCTGACAAATGGTCACTACTTGAGAGCACATGATTGACTCCTGGCCATAGCGAATCGATAAGTTTCAAGAACGGGGCCTCAATACCTCCTTGTGCAACTGGATCCTTGATTTCCTCACCTGCAGACCTCAGTCTCCTCCACAATCTCATCAGCACAAGTACACCACAAGGCTGTGTGCTTAACGCCCTGCTCTACTCCCTTTAAAGCACAGCTCCAATGCCATATTGAAGTTTTCTTATGACACCACTGTCATTGGCCAAATCAAAGGTGGTGACGAATCAGCACTTAGAAAGGAAAGTGCAAATCTGGCTGAGTGGTGCCACAACCTCACACCTAGTGTCAGCAAGACCAAGCAGCTGATTATTGACTTCAGGAGGAAGAAAATGAAGGCCCATGGGTCAGTCCTCATTGAGGTTCAGAGGTGGAGAGGGTCAACAACTTTAAATTCCTCAGTGTTATCATTTCAGAGGATATATTCTGAGTCCAGCATGCGAGTGCCATTACAAAGAAAGCACAGCATTGTCCCTACTGTCTTAGAGGTTAGTGAAGATTCGGCATGTCATCTAAAACTTCGACAAACATCTAAGCAGTGGAAAGTATACTGACTGCTTGCATCGTGGCCTGGTGCGCCTTGAACAGAAACACCAACAAAGAGTCGTGGATACAGCCCAGTCTGTCATGGGTAAAGCTCTCTCCACCATTGAGCACAGCTTCGAGGAACACTCCCATAGAAAAGCAGCTGATTATCATCAAGGACTCCCAGCATCCAGGCCATGCTCTCTTCTTGCTGCTGCCATTGCGAAGGAGGTACAGGAGCCTCAAGACCCGCACCACCAGGTTCCAGAATAGTTATTATCCCTCAACCATAAGGCTCTTGAACCAGAAGGGATAACTTCACTCACCCCAAAACTGAACTGTTCCCACAACCTATGGACTTACTTTCAAAGGCTCCTCATCTCACATTCTCAATAGGTATTGCTTTTTTTTTTGATTTTTGTATTTACAGTTTGTTATCTTTTGCACACATGTTGTTTGCCTGTCTTGTGTGCAGGTTTTCATTGATTCTATTGTGTTCCTTTGTATTTACTGTGAATGCCCATGAGAAAATAAATCTCAGCATTGTATATGGTGACATATATTTACTTTGATAAGAACATACATTTTCTTTAAACTTTGATTCACTTAGCTCAGTATTACATCTGAGTGCCTTCATGTGTCCATTAAACTACTGGTACTCCACTGGCCAAAATTTTTCTAATTCTTGGAACTACGGCATTTCTGAGATGGATTATTGTGTATCTCAAGTATTGCATGTTTGCGCTACAAGAGCAAACTTCCTATGACTGGACAAAATGAACGTTGTTAAAGACGAGAGCAAACTTGTTGATGATAGCAGCAAATGACTACCTATACTCACTGAATTGATCAGTTTTGGATTGTTTTTGTACTTGCACAGTCTCTCTTCTTCTGCACATCGGTTGCTTGTCAGTCTTCATTTACGTATAGTTCTTCCTTGGTTCTATTGTATCTCTTTTTTCTCCTATGAATGCCTGCAAGAAAATGAATCTCAGAGTAGTTTATGCTGACATTTACCTGGACATACCTTGATAATAAATTTACTTTGAAAATTGAAACTTAGCTATTAAGATAAGTGGCCAGGGTCATCGGTAGAAACTCATACAAGATTTCTTTAATTTATAAGGGAAAAAACTGGAGATTCCAACTGTAAATAGCACAGTTTATAGTCAATTTTATTGTCATTTAACTATATATATATACTATCAAACAAGACTTTTCTTGACTGTAGACATTGCATTTTTAAAGGCATTAGTCATAACTATGTTAATGCTTTCCCATGACACCAAATCTATACCAGCTCACAAGGCAATCTCATATCCCAGTAATTTTTCCTGTAATCTATCCCCCCACATTCTTATTGACTCCCTCCAAATTCTACCATTCACACCCACACACCACAGGAAACTTACAGTGGCGAATTAACCTTCCAAGCAGCACATCTTTGGGATGTGGGAAGAAAACGGAACAGCCAGAGGAAGCCCATACAGGCGCGATCGGAGGTCAGCGTCAACCCTGGGTCACAGCACTGCTCACTGCATCACTTGTATGTTCTTTGCATTTGATGGCGAATTTAAATGTCAACCACACTTGATTACTAAGAAAATGAATGAGATAAAAATAGCGCCTTGTACTTTCTGACATACCAAAGAAATGTAATAACATACCGAATTAAAACTGGCGACTTAATTTCGCTTTCTTTGCCTATTCCGGCCTTTGAAAATGCATTTAATGATGAAGCTTGTGTGTATGTAATAAACAACACGCAGCCCACATAAAATGCACAAAAAGAACCCAGCAAAGCATATACTCAGCAGTCACATTTCACAGAATAATGCAGTTTCCTTTTCTCCATTTTTATGGTCAACAGTCTCCAAGTAAAATTCAACTTCAAAGTCAAATTTGTCTACTGTTCAGACACTCTGGATAGGGCATTCACAAGCTGCCTTTAAGGACATTCTCACAGCAGATAATAATGCAACTCCCTGCAGAGTCAACAGGAAGTGTGTAAGCAAAGAGAAGATAGCAGAAGCTTGGTGTCTTAAAACAGCACAGCGTTGAAATGAAACTTTGAAGAGAAATCAAAAACTTTATAACCAGCAATTAACCACAAAGCTGTTTTTTACTTCAATGTCAAATACCCTTCTTCAGTGAAATTTCTCTGAACTGCGCTTCTGTGTCTATATACACGCTGTGCTAGAGAGAGACTAGATTTTATTATGATGAGAAGGTTTAAATCTATTAAAAGATCAAGCACTCAGAAGTCTTCATAAAACTCACAATAGCTTAGACATCACAGTCCTTCAGAGGAAAGCAGCATTCATTATCAAGTGTCCCCACCACTCGGGCCATGCTCTGCCATCAGGAAGGAGGTACAGGAGCCTCAGAACTCACACCACCAGCTTCAGGAACAGTTATTACCCCTCAACAACAGGTTCCTGAACCAGAAGGGGGAACTTCTTTCACTTCATCGCTGAACTGTTCCCACAATGTATGGACTCACTTTCAAGGACTCTTCGTTGCGTATTGTTGATATTTATTGCTTATTCATTTGTGTTTTTTCTCCTTTGTGTTTGCATTGTTTGTTGCCTTTTGCACATTGGTTGTTTGTCCGTCCTGTTGGGCGTGGTCCTTCATTGATTCTATTATGTATTTTGGATTTACTCTGTATGCCCACAAGAAAACATCTCAGGGTTGTATATGGTGTCCTTTGGTAATAAATTTACTTAGAACTTTGAATATATATTTCATTGAGAATTTAAAACATAAGTATTCACAAATCCCAGCTTAATCTGCCTTCTCATGGCCCCTTCTCCTCACCTACCTATTACCTTGCCCTGGGCCCCCCTCCTCCCTCTCTTCCTCCTATGGTCACCTCTCCTCTATCAGATTCCTTCCTCTTCAGCCCTTTACCTTTCCTACCCATCTGGCTTCACCTTTCACCTTCTAGCTTGCCTTCTTCCCCTCCCCCCACCTTTTTATTCTGGCGTCTTCCCCCTCCCTTTCCAGTTCTGATTATCTCAGCCCAAAATGTTGACTATTTATTCATTTCCATAGATGCTGCCTGACCTGCTGAGTTCCTCTAGCATTGTGTGTGCATTGCTTTGGATTTCCAGCATCTGTAGAATTTCTTGTGTTTATCATTTCTAGCTTAACGTCATTCCTCTGAAAAAAACCTGCATTCCAATTTGACGATTTTGTTTTTAAAGTTTCAGGAAGGTCATTTTCTCCTCAGCACGATATCTTTCAAACTAGAAATAAGAAGAAAACCATAAACCTTTACTACTAAAGCTGCACCTCAGCCGTCAAAAGATAACGATCGGCTTTGTCACGTACATCAAAACACAGAATGAAATGTGTAATTTCTGTCAATGACCATCACAGTCCAAGGGCTGAGCTATATGGAGGCCAGCCCACAAGTCTGGCCATGCTGCAGGGGCCAGCATAGCATGCGCACAGCTCACTATTACTAACAACAACTTTGGTTAGCCTTTGGAAAGGGGGGGGGGAAACCCACACAGTCACGGGGAGTATGTGCAAACTCCTTACGGACAGCAGCGGGATTCGAGCTCTGATCGGTGACTGCTAGAGTTGTAAAACATGGTGCCAACCGTGTGCCACTCCCGTGTGCAGTCTAACTCTCGACTTCGAGGCCCCTCATTCCAGCAATGCTGCCTTACCTGCTGACTGCTTCCAGCTTTTATTGTTCCTTCCTCAGTGTTCTGCTGGCTTTTCAGGTTTGAATTTTGTGACCGAGATTTTGGGAAGAACTGCTTGTAGAACTGTTCAGTCACTAGTGATTACTCCCAAATTAGAAATAAACTATGTCTCTCAGAATCAACACCCCGAGAAACCTACAAATTAATTGTTCTACGATTACCCTGAAGCCTTTAGTAAACTGTGCAGCCGAGCGTGAGAAAAGCTCCAAACCCCACCTTTAATGTGCTATTTGACCAAAAATCTAGGTCAAGTGTTCAGGAGCAAAGTACTATACACTTGCAACAGAGCACTGTTTTGATGTGCCAATTATTTTCCTTGTCTAATCCTATTATTTCCTTCCTCAAATACCAACACCCAGGCACAATGCATCGTTTGCCGATTCAAAGCATACGGTCATATGTCAGTGCTGTGCTATTTAGCCATGTGGTAATGGATTGCATCATCACCTTCCTTCAATTTGAACCACTGGTCACAATCAGAAATAAAAACGAAGGACTATCTTCTCCTCCCTAGCTGAGGAACACTGAGCCAATTATAGCCGCTTAATTGTCGCTCTGCCTGACAGAAACTAACAGCACAGACGAGGACTGCACCGTTGCTCAATGATCTGAATGCCTGAGCTACTTACCGAACAATCTTCCCGAACCACTGGGGAAGCTTTCATCAAAGATTAACCAAACAGCGTGACGTATAATGAAGATGCATTGCCTTTCCAGGATGCCTCCACTGCATTCTTTTAAACAATGCCACTTTGACTGTCAGAATCAAACAGATGAACTGCAATTGTGCACTTAATATGATGCATCTTCCTCCAATACAATGGCTGCACTTCTTCAAGTCAACTTTTTCACTTTGTCATATTCATAAGGACAGTTCTTATCCACAAATTCAATTTTATAATAATTGTTTAAAAACAATTTATGTTTTGATATGGTTGCAAGTATTAAATTTAAAGAAATCTGCTGTTGGCTCTCTATTGTTGGCTTTTTTGGCTCTTTTAAAAAAATTGTTATTTGGCATTTTCTCAACAGTGCTCCTCACATCTGGCAGGTAGCTTGTGCAATTGCTTGCAATCTGGAACCAGTTCACTGGTCAGGAGGTACAGGTATCAGGTTCAAAGTCAAAGTCGAGTTTATTGTCATTTGCTCAAGTACAAGTATGCACAAGTACAATGAAAAACTTACTTGTATAACAGGCACACAGCAACAGATAAGCAGCATTCACAAGAACAAATATAACTTAAGCAACATTATACAAGAAAGAGTACAACTGGAACAAAATAGTACATTACAAAGCAAAGTCAAAATGCTAGAATGCCTTCCTTGCGATTCCTGCCTCTACAAATCTTTATAAATTCAATCAGAGTGGTTATGTAAATGATACAACTGATCTTAACTTCTCCAAGTAAGCAACTTGGCCAGGGCTCTTGCTTTACAGACTATAAAATGGGCACAAGGAACATACAAAAGTTAAGATATGATGCAGTTACCGAAAAGGTAGAGATACTAGTAGGAAAAAAATCATTTTTAAGCCCTTTTCTTATATTTATGTTAGCTTGTGGGAAATAGGCATTGCTAGGAAGGCCAGTATTTATTGGCTTGAATGCCCTTGAGAAGACTGTGATGAATCACCATGTTATAGTCTACGTTGAAGAAAAAAATTATAAAAAGAATTGAAATTTATTTAAAGGCTATCGTATTTCAGAATTTGCAAAGCTGAATTGTAGCAGAAGGCATGTGAAATACATTGCACAACTGTTGATCAACACTGGTAACAACATTGTCCAAATCCTAGTAAGTACCATTTTAACAGAAAGCTGTTTTTGAATATTATTTGGTATTTCCAGTGAAGTGCTTACATTTGAATAAAACAAAGGCTAAAATTCTGGTTTAGGATAATGAAATTGATCACTCCTGCCTGAGATCCTTCTGTCATAAGTATTAGAACTGTATAGTACAGAGACAAGTCAGTGCTCATCAGTGCTAACCGTAATACTTATCTAAGCTCTTTGGGCTGGATTCATCTGTCTTATCTTATTCCTGGCCTCACTAGCACAATGCACAGAGATCAACCTCAAAATTACAACCTTAAAGGTCCTGTTTTCAAACTTCTGCCTAACTCTCTATATTTCCTTTGCAGAATAATATCTCTCTGCTTATTTCCCACCAATGCTCCTCGATTAGAGATTGACAGGTTCTTGATCAGTAAAGGGTTTAAGGATTGCAGGGAAAAGCTGAGAGAATGGTGACGAAAGGAAAATGGCCAATTTTGAATGACAGATCAGAGCCTAATTCTGCTTCTTTATCTCAGAGACCTGATGAGTTCTTCTGGCAGACTGTGTGTTGCTCCAGTGAGCAGCATCTGCAGGCTTTCGTGCGTCTCTTCTTACTGATACAGCTTCAGCATCCCTGATTCAAAATGCCCTTGGGGCAGGAAATGTTTCGGATTTCAGACTTTTGTGGATTTTGGGATATTTGCATCGTCACAATGAGATAGCTTGGGGATGGGATGCAAGTCTAAACACCAAATTGTATTACATTTACAGCTTCTACGTATGCCTTGAAGACAGTTTCATGTAGTTTTTAAAAATAATTTTGTGCATGAAACAATCGTGTACATTGAGCCATCAGAAAGGTAACCTATTGATACCTAAGCCACCCAGGTGGACAGTCAGGGGCTGTTTAGCATCACTATCATGCCTGACTGTGAATTTATGTGCTACTGGTAAGCAGTCTTAGCATGTTAAATTTTCAACAGTGATGATCTTGGCAAACTCAATGAATTTCTCTGCTGCTTCATGATTAGCAGACACGTTATCACCACATATGTTCAAAATCTTAATAGAAACATAGAAAACCTATAGCATAATGCAGGCCCTTCGGCCCACAAAACTGTGCTGAACACATCCCTACCTTAGAAATTATTAGGCTTACCTATAGCCCTCTATTTTACTAAGCTCCATGTACCTATCTAAAAGTCTCTTAAAATACCCTATTGTATCTGCCTCCACCACCATTGCTGGCAGCCCATTCCATGCACTCACCACTCTCTGAGTAAAAAACTTACCCCGACATCTCCTCTGTACCTACTCCTGAGCACCTTAAACTTGTGTCCTCTTGTGGCAATCTTTTCAGACCTGGGAAAAAGCCTCTGACTATCTACACGATCAATGCCTCTCATCATCTTGTACACCCCTATCAGGTCACCTCTCATCCTTTGTTGCTCCAAGGAGAAAAGGCCGAGTTCGCTCAACCTATTCTCATAAGGCATACTCTCCAATCCAGGCAACACCCTTGTAAATCTCCTCTGCACCCTTTCTATGGCTTCCACATCCTTCCTGTAGTGAGGTGACCAGAACTGAGCACAGTACTCCAAGTGGGGTCTGACCAGGGTCCGATATACCATGCCTTTTCTTAAATTTCTGCAACCACACACAAGTACCTTCAATTTTCAGTTTGGCATGATAGATCTTTGCTTGCTTCATGATCAGCACACCACTAAGCAGCATATGTACACTCACTGATGAATCCATTCTTTTTATAGACCATCGAGATCTTCATTTCAAAGTTCAAAGTACATTTGTTATCAAAGTATGCATTCATTATAGAACCTTGAGGTTCGTCTCCTCATGGGGAGCCAAAGACGAAGTAACTGAAGCTAATCCATTAAACAGCCAAAGTGCAAAGAAAAACAAATTGTGCAAACAATGAAAGCAAGCAAATAGTGTTCAGAACTGAAGTCCATAAAAGAAAGCCCATCTACAGACATGAAGCTACAGCCTCAGTACAGTGCAGAGCTGAGTAAATGTCATGGAACAGCAAGCTGAATAAACCTGTCCCTCGACCCCAATCCCAACACCCTGACATTTTCAATCTGGCCTGGTACTTAATACATCGTCCAAACATCAGATTCTGTCACTTCAAGACGCTCTGCGGCCCAGATCCTGCAGCCTCGATTCAGCCTGTACCTGACCTTTCCAATTGGGCCCAGTACTTAAATCGATCAAGCCTCAGGTCTTCTCTTGCTCTACAACAGGCCTGTCCCTGCTCATCTCATCCTAGTTCTGCTGCATCTTATCACCTCTAAGTCCAAAGGGAATTTATAGGCTATTGCTTGTGATGATCGTCTACCAGAAAAAGCTGTTATTAATCAAGTATTTAGTTGATTCCTTTGTTTTGTTTGCCACTGATACAGTGAGTGAGCTACACCAATGCCATCTTAAATGGAAAGCTGCATGCAGTGTTTTTCTATTTTTCATTAAATTCTGTTCATTACTTCCAGCATCAAACATAAACAGTTTGTCCAGTCCTGCCGAATGGTTTCAGGCCGAACTGTATTTTTTTTCCATAGACGCTGCCTGGCCTGCTGAGTTTCTCCAGCATTTTGTGTGTGCTGAAGAATTTGTCCTATTTTTTCAGGTTGTAGATGGTGGCTGTTCCAACATCATACTCTTCTGTCAGATGCTTCACACTCACACTGTGTCGAGTTTTTCCAACAATTCAACTTTCTGTGTTATAGATAACCATAAATACTTCCTCTTTTCCTTTTCACTATTACTCATACGGGTGACGGCAGCACTTTTTGACATTTTCAACAATATCTTCACAGCACCAAGCAGAGAATAAGCACAAAACACATGGTAATCACTGTGAGTAATGGCAAGAAGCCTTGGCTCTAATGACTGCTGAAAATAAACTGCTGCCAACAAGGCCCCTCTCAGGGCACATGAGCTCTCTTCTCACAACTGCCTGTGATGCAGTGCTTCACTTGGGAACCTTCCCAGTTCCTTGTGGAATTTTCCATTTTTGGCGCCATCTCAGTGCTCAAAAACTTTCGGACTTTCGGGTAAGGGGTGCTGAGCCTGTATCATGAAACCAACGTGGACCATGATCCTTTGGCTGGTTCAGAATCTACTTAACGTATTCCAATGCATCCTTGACCTGGGAGGCAACAAATCACCCTGAATTGTTGCGGATGGTCACAGAAATGTTTGCCCGTCCCTCTGACAGTCAAGTCCCTTATCACTATGGCCCATCTAAACTAACAGTGAAAAGCGGCTGTTGGTTTACCACAAAGTGGCTGTAGCCTCTGTGAAAACAATGCATCAGACTTGGTATACCAGTGCTGCAGATGTGAACATCTGAAACAGAGCTGGTATTTCGTTACGGTCCTGTGGCATCCCTGGACACCATCAGAGAGCAGGCAGGGAATGCCCTAGTGGGTTCACTGTATGGAAGCTGCCAACAAGACTGACCTCCTGCATCCAGGAGTCAAACCAGCTGGCACTTTCCAGCAAGTTTCAGTCCATTTCAAACCTGCCCTCTACCTCTTTGATACCAGAGATAAGTGGAATTACTTACAGTATATTTTATTTGAAGTCTCACCCATGGACCACAGAAATATCAAGTGATCACACTGATATCAGGTTAATCTACATCTGCCAATTTATCAAATTCACTTAATCTAGTGAAATAGACCATAAGGTATTGGACCAGAATTGGCCCATTTGGCCTATTAAGTCTGCTGTACCATTCAATCATGGCTGACTTATTTTCCATCTCAATCCCATTCACCTGCCTTCTCCCCATTACCTTTGACATCCTCACTAACCAAGGACCTTTCAACCTCCGCTTTAACTATACCTCATTACTTTGGTAGCCAGGGCAATGAATTTCACAGATTCATCACCCTCTGGCTAAAGAAATTGCTCCCCATCTCTGTCCTAAAGGGTGTCCTTCTATTATAAAGTTGTGCTCTCAGATCCTAGACACTCCAGTATTGGAAACATTCTCTCCATGTCCACTCTATCTAGGCCTTTCAATATTTGGTAAGTTTTAATGAAATTCCCTCCTCCCCTCAGTCTTCTAAACTCCAGCAAGTATAGGCCCATAGCTATCAAGCGCTCCCCAGACATTAACCCTTTCATTCCCAGGATTATTCTTGTGAACCTCCTCTGGACCATCTGCAGTGTCAGTACATCCTTTCTTAAATAAGGGCCCAAACTGCTCACAATATTCCAAATGTGGTCTGACCAATGCCTTATAAAGGCTCGGCATTACACCACTAATGATCTTAAAAGATCATTACTACTGCCTCCATAATCTCTTCATCTACCTCTTTTAGAACCTCAGGTGAGGTCCATTTGGAGACTTACCTACCTTCAGACCTTGCAGCTTCCCTTTAACAATAGTGACTACGCACATTTCTGTCTCCTGACACTCTCAAGTTTCTGGCATGCTGCTGATGTCTTCCATAAAACGCTAATTCAGTTTGTTTGTTATTTCGTTATCCCCCATTACTACCTCTTCACAATTATTTTCCAGTAGTCCGATGTCCACTCTTGCCTCTCTTTTACTTTTGATATATTTGGAAAAGAATACTATCCTCCTTTATCATTGGGAAGCTTGCCTTCATATTTCTTTTTCTTTCTCCTTACTGCTTTTTTACTTACCTTCTCTTGTTTCTTTAAACTTCATAATTTTCTAGCTTCCCACAAATTTTTGCTATGTTGGATGCCTTGCTTTTGTTTTTATGCTGTCTTTGACCTCCCTTGTCAGCCTCATCACATCTTCAGAATGCTTCTTCTTTGAGCATAACTGTCCCAAAAACTCCAGTATCATCCCTGCTAGTGTCTTCTTCCAATCATCTTTAATCATTTCCTCTCTCATGTCTCTGTAGTTCCCTTTATTCAACTGTAATACCATTAGATCCAATTTTAGCTTCTCCCTCTCAAATTGCTGGGTGAATTATATCATATTATGATTACTGGCTCCTAAAGGTTCCCTTAACTTAAGCTCCCTAATCAAATCTGGTCCATTACACAACACATAGACCATTTCAATTTTCTACTCATTGATGTCAAATTGGTAAATTAATCTATTATTGTGAAATGTACAAGGTACAGTGAAAACATGCCATACAGATAATTGTATCACTTCAGTGTATTGAAATAATACAAGAGAAAGCAATAACAAAATGCAGAATAAAGTGTTACATTACAAAGAAAATACAAAAAAATGCAATGCAGGAAAACAAGAAGATGAAAAGTCACAGGGAGGCAGATTGCAAGGTCAAGACCAACTTATTGTACTAATAAGATGGACTCTACTAATAGTCTGATAACAATGGGATAGAATCTGTCGTGGTACTGTACACTCTCAGGCTTTTGGAAGTGGCAGGAAAGGGAATGTCTGCGTGGGGTCTTTGATTATGCTGGCTGCTTTACTGAAGCATCAAGAAGTGCGGGCAGATGTCTTCAGCAATCTTCTAGAAATATCTCTGTCCCCCTTCACTATGTCACTGGTGAATGCAGTAAAGATGGCCTGGGGGAGGCAGGAGCAGAGACTGAAGCTTTGTAATGTTGCACTGACAGCCAAGGCCAGTCCACCAGTGAGGGGCTGCTGGTTACTGATGGCACAGTGCCAGGGTGGTGAGGAGAGAGAGAGAGGGAGGAGAGGGGGAGGGGAAGGGGGAGGAGAGAGAGGGGGAGGAGAGGGGAGGAGAGGGAGAGGAGAGGGGAGGAGAGGGGAGGAGAGGGGGAGGAGAGAGAGGGGAGGAGAGGGGAGAGGGGGAGGGGAGGAGGGAGGGGAGGAGAGAGGGGTGAGAGAGCGGGGAGGACGGGGTGGTGAGGAGAGAGAGGGGGAGGAGAGAAAGGCAAGAGGGCAGAGGGGGGAGAGAGTGGGGGTGGGAGAGTGGGAGAAAATTAATCAGAGTAGATGTCTGTATTAGCTGGGTCTATATTAATAACCATCAGACTGGCGACAGAGTACTCCACTTTGCTGTCTCCACCATCAAGATGCCAACAGAAATGTTGCTGTAACTAACATGGAGGACTCAGGGGCCTGTAAAGCCAACTTTGTACAGACAGCATCTCACAGACAACTTGATGACCCCAACCACCAGGAGCCAGTCCACAGTGTATTCACAGGATCTTCACTCCCACCATCATCAGCTCAGAATTTCCACTGGGAAACACCAGGACTGTTGTGACAAGAATGACCAGGACACACAGTAACTGCGGACGCAAGAATGTTCTCAGATTAGTAGCTCATCCGTGCCTCATACAGAAAGGAGCATTGTGTCGAGCACCTGACTGCCAAGGTCCAACAGTATATCCAGGACCTCAAAAAGAAATGGTGAGTTGGAAGACAGCAGGAGTTCCAGCAACTCACTGTGGTCCAACACACACAAAACGCTGGTGGAACGCAGCAGGCCAGGCAGCATCTATAGGAAGAAGCACTGTCGACGTTTCAGGCCGAGACCCTTTGTCAGGACTTGTGACCCTTCGTGAGTCCTGACGAAGGGTCTCGGACTGAAACGTCGATAGTGCTTCTTCCCATAGATGCTTCCTGGCCTGCTGCGTTCCATCAGCATTTTGTGTGTGTTGCCTAAAATTTCCAGCATCTTCAGATTTCCTCGTGTTTGCGTTTTTAAATTCACTGTGGATCTTTCTTTGCCGCCAGAAAACCATTGTACCAGGGACGTACACACATGATTAAAGTAGAAACAGTAAATAAAGTATTTTTTTTAATTATCTGAAAAATCCCACATATTTTCAAATATGTTGAGTGCCTAGCTTAGTTTAGAGCTCAGCAGTCTTAAAATGATATCTAATTATATCAGGTTTAAATAAAACATCCTTGTGACATCTTACCATGAGAAGAGTAAATACCATGAAATCACATTATTTCAAATGATGTGCTTTGAATGTTGTGGAAAAGCTTATGACATTGCAGTCAGCAGAAGGATATTAAATCACTGACAGCAACTTCAGATTTTTAACTTCAAGCACATGTTCACAAAGTCGCTATCAATCTCATCATGAAGTTATGGTGAACACTGGTGGTTTAATTGTTTCTATCGCCACAGATAGAGCCATTAAAGAAAATTTCGAGGCCTTAGTAAAAATCGTCAGTGAACCACGTGTCATATCTTGCCAATGAGAGAATAAACCCAATAGTCCTTCCCTCCCTACTCTTGTCAATGATCACACTAACTTGAAACAACAATATTTCATCCAGTTGATTTCTACTGCAGACTATCCATCAATTTAGAAATCGTAGAGTAACCTTGTTAAAAATCTGCAGACAAGACAATGATAAAAGAAAAAGCTCTAAAAATAAATAAGGTCGTTGACTTGGTGCTGCAAGATACTGAAATCATGAAATCACAGAATAGGTAAAGCATGATGCATCTATTCTATGCCAGCTCTATGTAAGAACAATCTAGTTAGTTCCCATAGCCCCACAGGTTCTTTTGTTTCTGACAATTTCTTTAGATTGAATCTGGCACAATTGAATCCTCTGTCACTATCACTGCTGGCAAGGGCAAGCCCCAATCACCCATCCCATTTAAATAATTCCATCCTTATTTAACTTACAGTTCTTTTGCCTGTCACCTTCATTGTCACCAGGTTTCATCTATCCTATCCATATTCACTGTGATTTCATAACCTCCTTTCAAATCCTTGAGCAACATTTTGGGAAAACAGTCACATTTTCTCCCGCCTATGCATTGCTTGGGTCCCTCTTTGCTGGAATCATTTGAGTAGCTCTTTTATGTACTCTCCTTTTGACCTCTCCTTAAGTGTGGCACCCAGAAATGGATGCTATACTCCACTTGTGGCCAGACCAGTATTTATCGAGGCTCTGTGATTTCCTTACAAGCCTAGGATCTTCTTCTGCATTTTAACTACTTTCCAAATCTGCCCTACCACTTTTGACAAACTCGCTCTTTCTGAATTCTTTCCTCTTCCCATTCTTCCCAGGAAAACCTTAAACTTAACATATTTTAAGAATTACATTTCATCCAGTGCGGATCTGTCCTTCCCACCAACTTATACACACATATATTTTAGCATTCACCTCACAGTTCATCATGTGTCTGAGTTTTCTATCATCTGCAGATTTGGAAATTGCACCCTATACATCCATGTTGACGTTACTAATATATATGATGAAAAACAGTGGTATGAATCCCAGGAGAACTCCATTGTATAATTCCTCCTGTCTGAAAATCATCCTTTCACCTCTACTCTGTTTCTTGTTATAAAGGTAATTTTCTAGCCCTATTTCATGGGCTTCAGCCTTGGTGCTACTTTATCAAATGCGTTTGGGAAGTCCACATATACCACATCAACCAGACTTATCTCATGATACCGTTGGTTACTTTATCAACATAATTCTATTAAGCTAGTTCAACATGATTTGCCTTTCACGTTGGCTTGGTCTGATCAAACCATAATGGTCTAACTTGCTGCTAATTATGCCCCTAATTATTGTTTCTGAAACTTTTGCTCACCATGAAGATTTGACTGAATGGTATGTAATTACTAGATGTATCTCAGGTTTTTTTCTACAAGGTGCAGATTTGCAGGTTTCTCACTTTCAGACATTAGCTCTAAATCTACAGCTGTTTGGAAGATTATAACGGATACATTTACAACATTTTTGAGCAACCTTTGAAATATTTCATGTGGATCAGGTGATTTATCCACTTTAAGTGCAGTTAACATTATTATTACTTCCTCTTTCAATTTTGTTTTTGCCCATGCAGAATCTGTTATCCATTGTTGAGACTCCCTGGTAAAACTGATGTATTGTTTCATTTAGTACCTCAGCAATAATTTCTGCCTCCAAAGTCTTTAAGTCTCTGAACAGTCCCACCTCTCTACTGGCTAATGGATTTCTTTTTTAAATTCTCTTTTACATTTTCTGCTGATCTTTTCCTATGCCCTCTTTGTTTCTCTACCTTTGCTTTTTAAATTTCTCTCTGAAATATCCATAATCAGCCTGGCCCTCACTTATGTTAACAAACAGCCGTTTGCCATATGTTCTTTTTCTTTACCCTCCATTATATTTTGGCTACCCATGCTATTATAGGTTAAAGATTCCTGCCTGGGCATAAATCTAGACCATGAAGGTCTCTAATAGGTCAGTTCCTAGCAGTCTGCCATTCCAAATCCTTTGGCCCATATCTGTTCTCATCTCATAACTGGTCCTTCTCCAATAGACTTTACTTAAACCTTTAATCCCTTTCACTTTTCTAATCCATAAGATATTATGATAGCCAGTTCCTACATGTTTCCTCTCTGATAATAGTTCCACATGGCCTGGCATATTTCCCAGAATTTTGTCTAGCAATGGCAATTTCCTCATTGGGTCAGAAATGTAATGATCAAGAAAGGTCCCCTGAACAAACTTTAAAGCACTTTGCTCTCTATAGTTATTCTAATCCATATCTGCACTGTTAAATTTTCTCACCATCATTGTGTCTTTTGTATATTTGTAGTTTCCCTGAAAAATTTGCTCCTCAGCATCTTTTCCAATAGCTACTAGCCTGTAGAACTGCCCGAGCAATGTATTCTCCCCTGTTATTTGTGGAACGCAGCAGGCAATGCAGCGTCTATAGGAAGAAGTACAGTCAACGTTTCAGGCCGAGACCCTTCGTCAGACCACAGTCCTGACAAAGGGTCTCGGCCCAAAACGTTGACTGTACTTCTCCCTATAGATGCTGCCTGGCCTGCTGCATTCCACCAGCATTTTGTCTGTGTTGCCTGAATTTCCAGCATCTGCAGATTTCCTCGTGTTTGTGCCACCTGTGATTTCCTAACTTTAGGCAGATACATTCTGTTTCTGATCATTTCTTTCCTAAGGACTCTAATGTTCTTGGTAATTAATAACTGCCATATATCCTTCTTTCTTCCCTGCCCTATCTTTATTGAACACTTTGTATCTAGGAACATGGAGGACTAATTCTTATTCTACTATAGCTCACTTACTGCATTTATCATCAAGAACAGTAATGCATATCAGAGCTCCTTGCATTATCTTTTTCTCTGATACTGACTGAACACTTCCTATTTCTTGCTCTGGAGCCATTTATCTCTTCAAATCTTTCTTGCACTTTTCATTTTGTTTTAAACACTATGTTCCGATACTGATCCCGCTATCAAAATGAGCTTAACAACTATCTCCCAACGACTAGTTTTTATCCCCCTGAGAAGATTGGTCTGAGTCTGTTGAGTGTAAGTGTATCTAGCCTACACATATTCCATCTTCCCAGAAAAAAACTCCAGTGCCTGCGGAAGCTCCCCATCCTGCACCATCTCAGTTCTTTTATCGGTACAGTACTTCAATGTCTATGCTCATTGGCACTGGCTCATGAGTAACCTAGATGTTACCAGCCTCAAGATACTGCTTCCTAATCCCTTTTTAACTTGTTTCCTAAAATTGTTACAATCACAGAGACACGATTGAAGCAAAGGCAGGACTGGTAACTCAACGCTCCATGGTACAGATGCTTCTGGTACCATAGGAGAGGCAGTACAAGAAGGAGGGGGCATTGCAAAGTTGTTTAAGAAGATCACCTGAGCAGGAAAGAAGCATACCTTAGAAGACTCTTCAAATGAGGTCACTTCTTTAGTAAAGGTGGGGCATTCAACTTGCCTGAGTCACACCAGAAACCTCCAGCAGTCAGCCGGAGATAGACCAATTATGTAAGCAGCAAATCTCAGAGGGGTGGAAGAACAAAAGGATTCCAGTAATACAGAATTTTTAAACAAATTGTTTGACAGTCTTTGTTAGTATGTAGGTTTTCATTGATGCAGCTGATTCTGTTGTGAATGCCTGCAAGAAAATGAATCGCAGGGTAGTATATGGTGATATATACGTACTTCGATAATAAATTTACTTTGAACTTTTTCAATTTCCTCAATACTAACCAGAAGCAGAGAAAAATAAACTGCTGAAGGAACTCAGAGGGCCAGGCAGAATCTGCAAAGGGAAATGGACAGTCGCTGCTTCAGGTGGAGACCTTTCATCTGCACTGGGTGGCCCAAAAGATTAGAGCCTACAGAATCCAAGGCAATATAGCAAATTGGATTCCAAGTTGGCGTTGTACAGTGGAGGGTTGCTTTTGTAATTGGAAGCTTCTGACTAGCAGTGTACCACAGTGCTGATGTCGTCACAGTTTTAGATACACCGTAATAATTTCAATATGAATGTGGGAGGTATGATCTGCAAATGAATGAAAATTAGTGGTGATGTAGATATTGAGGAAAACATGTAAAATGCTGTAGGAAATCAGCAAGCCAGGCAACATTTATAGAGGAGATTAAACAGTTGACATTTTGGACAAGACACATTTCCTTCCATCACTATTAACGCTGCTCTCACACGCATTCCCCACACATCTGCTCTTACCCCATATTCCCGTCCTCAAAACAGAGATGGGTTCCTCTTGTCCTTCCATTCCACCCCACAAGCCTCCGAAGCACACCACTCACTGTAACTTCCGACATCTCTCATGGGATCCTACTATTAACCATGTCTTTCCCTCCCCCGTCCCTGTCTTCCATAGCGACCATTCTCTACGTGATCTCCTTGTCCATTCATCCACTGCCACTAATCTCCCTCCAGACACTTATCCATGCATGTGGTATAAGTGGTACACCTGCCCCACACCATTTAGGGGCCCCAACAGACCTTCCAGGTAAGGCAATACTTGACCTACAAATCTGGTGGAGGCATCTATTGTATATGGTGCTCCTAGTAGGGCCTCCTCTACATTGTGAGACCTGATGTAGATTGAGGGACCACTTTGTCAAGCCCCTTTACTCTGTCCGGCACAAAAGGAAAGATCTCATGGTCACCCAATTTCAATTTGACCTCCCATTCCCATGCGCCTGCCCAGGCTCTTCACAACTGTCATGATGAGGGCACACTCAGGTTGAAGAAGCAACACCTCATATTCCATCTGGGTACCTTCCAATCTGATGCATGAACATCAACAACTTCCAGTAATCTCTCCCCCTTCCCTGTTTTTCTATTCCCTATTGTGGCTACTCCCTCTACTCCTCACCTGTCTATCACTTCCATTTGGCTTCCCTCGTCCCCTTTCTTCCATAATCCTCCATCTTTTCCTAACAGATTCCTTCTTCTTCAGATGTCTACCTCTTCCACTTATTCCCTCAACTATTTACTTCATTCTTCCTCTTCCACCCACCCACCTTCCCCTCATCTGGTCTTCTCTATCACCTGCCAGATTGAACTTCTTCCCCTCCCCTTACCTCCTTATTCTGATTCCTGCCCCCTTCCTTTCTAGTCCTGATGTAGTCCGTCAGTTTCTGGCCTGAAACATTAACTGTTTATCCGCCCCCCTCATAGATGCTTCCTGACTCGCTGAGTTCCTTCAACAATTTGTTTGTGTTGCTCGAGATTTCCAGCATCCGCAGAAGGTTTTCAAAGGCAGGAAGATGGTCTTAGGTTCCTTCCGCTGCTAAGTTGAGCAGTGCAATGGCAGATGGAAGCTCGTCCTGAGTAAGATTAGGGTAATGCATGCTGGACATGCACCAGGAATGGCACAGCTCTGGGAGCATTGAGAGATGAAGGTACATTGATGTACAAGTCTTAGATTGTTGAAGGTGGGTATTAAGGTGATGTAGAAGATATTTGGGATTATCTTGGGCGCAGAATACAATAACATAGAATTCATGGCATAACTTCAGCAAATTTTGGTTAGGCTGAAATATCACAGGTCACTCTGGATGCCACTCTATAGGAAGGATGTGGTTGCAGTGCAGAGGAGATTCATCAGGATGTGGCCTGATATGGAATATTTCAGTTCTGAGTCTGGATAGGGCAAGCTTGTTTATCTTTTGGGGGCACATGAAGTAAATATTAGCAGACTTCCCTCAATGACGGAGGTGTCTAAGACCAGCGGGCAAGAATTTAAGATGAAGAGTACAGGAGCTAGAGAGCATCAAAGGATTTTTGTTTATTACCTGGCTCCGATCTGGAATGTGCTACCCGAGGTGGACATTTAAGTATCTGTGCGACGTCATTCTAACGTCATTGTATAGGCCTCATACCAATTGTAGGTAAATGGGATGAGACAAGAGTGCAGATGCTGTAAATCTTGAGCAACACACCCAAAATGCTAAGGGAACTGAGCAGCATCTTTGGAGGGAAATGAAGCAGTCGCTTCAAGCCTAGACCCTTCATCGGGACAGGAAAGGAAGAAGGCAGAAGCAAAAAATAAAAAAAGGTAAGGGGAGAGGACAGAGGAGTGGGCAAATCCAGATGAGCGGGTGAGGTAGTTGGGTGGGCGAAGGGGAATGCAAAACCGGGATGTGAGAAGCTGGATGATAGGTGGAAGAGAAAAGGTTGGATCTGATGGGAGAGATAAGGGGAGTTGGGGATACTTCATTACCTTGGGCACAGAATACAGAACATAGAATTCATGGTATAACTTCAGCAGATGCCGTAATTCTGAGCAACAAGTTACCACGGGAATTTTGGAGGGATTAGTATGGACATGGTGGACCGAAAGGCCCCTGATTCGGAGTCATATAACTACATTAACAAACTCAGACTGTGTGCATGTTTACGCACGTATTTCCCAGTCATCATTCCGCTATCTCGCAGCCAGCGTTAAGCGACGATTTGGTGCCGTTGGTCCCGATGGGCGGTCTGAAGTCAATTCATTACCGGATCGTCAGCAACCAGTCTCTATTCAACTCACGTAAACTGCACAGGTCCTCAGAGGACACAGTGCTCTTTTAACAAACATACTCACAGAACACAGGAACACTAGTTAAATCAGCGAATAAGAACAAAAAATACACATGTAGAAAGGGATTGTGCACAACGGGATGCAAGAGAGTGAAATAGAAACGAACGATTTCCACTGGAGCAGTGAAGCGGAGATTTCAAAATTAAAGAGATAAGGGTCAACGTTTTACGTGTGTGGCTTGTTAGAGCGTGTAACACGAGATAATCGACCTAAGTTGCTAAGCGCTGCTTCCTCCTTCTATAGACGTTAGCGGACCGGTTGTGTCTTCACCGTTTCTGTTTGCAGCACAGATTACAATACCTACCGTGCCGTTCCGCCTCTGAGCAGAGATCGGGACTTTGACCGATCGCTGGCTGGTTTGTGTGACCCAATGTGCGGAACAGGTGGTGTCAGCTGTCCCCACCGAGAACTCCGCGACGCCTCTGACACCTGTCACCAGAAGAAAATGCAACAATTAAACTTTGGAGAGCGCAATTTAGAAACTGACATCAGCGTTTCTTGCGCTATTTTCTGTTACTGTGGGGTTTGGCAATTTCGGAAATCAACGGCAGGAGCTACACATGTTTAAAATTAAGTTACAACTGATTCTGCAGTTGTTTAGCTCCCCAGTGTGCGATAACGATCATCAATCGAGTTATTACTGCACTTACACGCATTCCGCCCAGGAAATGCCGTGGAATTGTATAAACGAACGCTGCCTCATTTCACAGGCAGCTCACACGCTGAACTCACCAGTTTTCTGCAAAATGACACCTCAGTACAAATTGTCGAGATGCGCACACTGACGCATTAAGTATAGTGCGGCATCAATTGCGTGTGAAATTGCTCACTGAACCTAGCGAAATCTGGTTCGCTTCACGTTCAGCATCATTTCCAGACCAGCCTTAAGGTCATGCAATTGAATCAGAACGCTTTCAGTGCCTTCCCATTTCTGCGTGTAATGTACGCCTCGATGACGATGAACCGTGTCTTATTTAGGTGACGGACTTTGGTAAAACAACGCAATCAAAGACGACTGTCAGTATGTTCTTTAATGCATTCAAAAGGAATTGTTATTGATATTAATGCGATAGATTTCTACAAGACCGCCCAAGGGTTTACTCACGAAACCAGATTTCACAAAAAAGTCTAATTAAAAAGCATCAAGAACCAAAACCTAAAAGAAACTTATGTTGTTGAACAGAATCCATTCATTAGACAAATCCAGCGATCTGGTTCAACATTTCATTTATTGCCTTATCAAAACCGAAATCGGCATTGGCAAGCAAAAACCAGGAGTGACTTAAGTATGTGAAATATTTAAATTAGTTTACTTTTATCTTATTTCAAAGTGCAAGATACAGACTCTTGGAAAGCGGCAGGACCACGTTAAAATGAAAGTGGTGGTGGTGAATTTAGACGGAGGTTTAGTTACATTAAAAGCGGGTGAACTGAAACATGCTTTTACCTCGTGGAGTCTAAACAGTTTGGAGTGCTCACATTCCCAGAACACGGCAGGAAAGAGGAACTGCTCACAGAACCCTGACGACTGTTTGGCGTACACTTCTGCGTTCCTGACTTTCTTGACGCAGGTTTAAGTAGGAAATGGCTATCCTGAATGCAAAATTAGGAAAAACGTTCAGAGCAGAGGTTCCCAACATGGGGTCCACGGACCCCTCGCTTAATCGTAAGGGTCCATGGAATAAAAAAAAAAGGTTGGGAACCCCTGGTTTAGAACCATTTGTGATTTCAGAGCAGATTTCAAAGTACAGTTCTTTCCAGACATTGGAGATGTAAAAGCGGGCTCCTACTGTGGCAATGTAACATGATTACATTGCGTGGTTTGGTGACACTTTACCAAACAATTACCAATAACAATTGGAGAGAACTTTGGGAATAATTCCCCTTCTCTGAAATTAAGCCATGGGATATTTCCAACCAGCTTACGGGGCTACATGGGGTCTCAGTGTCACATTTATCCCCAAAGGTGGAGAGGTGCAGCAGTGGTGCTGTCTTGAGTCCAAAATAGCGGATTCAAACAGAGGCACCAACACAACAGGCTGATTGAGATAAACGGAAGCTCACCGTTCACATCCCAGTTCAAACCAGCATCTATCTTACAATATGTTTTTGCTTTCGTTAACCTGCACTGGTCCAAGCAGAGCCACACCATTTTACCTCCTCTTACCCAGACAGGGTTTAGACCTGTCAGCTGCCTTTCAGGCACATGGACCATGAGGGAGAGACTCCCCAGTAAACCCTCACATTGGTTTGGCATGTATTCTGCATTTCCTGTGTTTTTGTTCCACTGCAGACTCAGCTTGAACACCGTATTTCTGACTCCCAGATGAGCCACGCCATAATTTCAAAACTCTTGCATTTGTTTCCAACTTTGTCACTTTCAAACTCCAATCCTCCTTTACTCCTCCACTTTTACATCATCCTTGAATACAATTTGCTTGTTAGTGACTTAATGCCTTCATTTGGCTCATAATCTCTGGCATTTCCTTGATGGCTATGTAACATTGCTGCCACACAACTTCAGCAGCCTGGCTTGATTCTGCCTGCTGTGTTCTCTGGGTCCAGTTTCCATGGACTCTCTGGGGCGCTCCAGTTCTGTCCCACATCCCACAGCATTGCAGATAAGTAGGCGATTCACTGCTGCAAACCCTATTACTGTGTGGGGATAGATGATGGGAGTGCGGAGAGAATACACGGGATCAGTGTGGGGTTAATGCAAATAGTGTTCCACGCAGTGTGGAGTTGATAGGTTGGAGCAAGAAAGCATCTTTAACCTATCTCTGGGATATCTACTCTGCCATTTTGTTAGACAATGCTTCTGTAGAAATACTTGAGACGTTAAAAATACTGTATAAATATATAATTATCACCACTGGGTGTGCAAATCCAGAATATTTCCATCAAGATCAAATATTTTAGAACCACCCTGCATATGCTGAATGGTAGCACCATTAAATTAAAAAAGTGCTGGAAATACTCATCAGATCAGACAGAATCTGCAGCATGAGGAATAATTAACATTTCAGGTCAAGGTACTTCCCCTGAGTTCTGAATAAGAAATCCAGACATGTTATTTCTTAAAAAAAACAGAATATCTGCAAATGCTGGAGATACAAAGCAATGCACACAAAATGCTGGAGGAACTTAGCAGGCCAGGCAGCATCTATGGAAAAGAGTAAACAGCCACCTTTTCAGGCTGAGACCCTTCTTCGGGACTGGAAAGGAAGAGAGTTCCTGAAGAAGGGTCTCAGCCCAAAATGTCCACAGCATAATCATACATGTCAATTTTTCTTCTCCTTGCATGGATGCTGTCAACTTTCTGCTTCCAGGATTTTCTGCTTCTACTTTTGATTTCAAGCATTTGTAGTTTTAAAACTTTCAATTACTGCAGCATTATTAAACCCTAGGTTTGTTGGTTATATTCCAAGCTTTTGCAACAAATATGGATTTTCCAGCAGGGCTTTGAATGAAAATTGAACCAGTGACCAGTTGGGAGTGAAAATGTTAGTGGAGGCAGTGGCTGGATACAAGCCAGGAATGACAAATACCGTATATGAACACTGGTTGTGTCCGACATCCTTTTCAAGACACCAATCCTGACATCTAGTGGCAAGAATCTACACGTGCACACTTCGAGACCACTGGGAGCTCAGACAGCCTTTCCCTAAGGATTAGAGATGAAAATATGTTTGGTTTGAATATGTACGTGTATGTAGGAATCGGTCCTCAGAGGCTTGAATAAACCTTACAGCATTAGTTGTAAGTAAATGGATTTCTGTCTATCTGTCCTGAAATAGCTCAAATTTCAATCACAATCTACGAACTTCACAGGATTTCATCTCACCTGGTGTACCAGTTCAAAGTTCAAAATCAACTTACTATCCAAGTATGCATGTTACCATATACTACTTTGAGATTCATTTTCTTTCAGGCATTTATAGGGGAAATGCAAAAAATTTACTAAAACTATAGATAAACAGAGGCCGTATCACAACCGACATGCAAAAAGACAAAATGCAAATAAAAATAATACCACTTTCCACAGCCTTTTTTAGTCCAAGGCATTGGTGTTTCAGGCCATGATGCAACCTGCAACTCTCCACTGTGCATGTTTGGAAATTTGTCAAAGATTTTTGGTGATATACCAAAACTTTTAAGAATCGAGATACTTTTATTCCATGCCTTCTTTCTGGTGTTATTTACGTTCTGGTCCCAGGACAGATTCTCTGATATGTTAAAGACAAGCAATTTGCAAATGAGATGGTTTTCAAGACGCCATACCCGGTCCTCTTCTTCTTTTCTGGGCCATCCGTCCTAAACGTCGCCGATGTAGGCCTCAGCAGATTGTGAAACTCTTGGTTTATCCAGGGCTTCTGGCTGGGGAAGACTGAATAATTCTGTGGGGACACACTTGTCCATGACAACCACAACATATTCACTCAGCTCTATTGATTAGTCCTTGAACATGGTCCAGTACAATGACTGGAAGCGGTCTCATAACCACCCTCTGCCTGCCAATGACCAGTTGCTTTCTCTACGGGTTCGTTGCTTCCAAGTAAAACCATAATCATGGTGAGGTAAGAGGAAGAGAAAAGCCAAGAGCGCAATTCCCATCTTTTAGCTGTTCTGCCTCGAGGCACTTCATGCAAGTTCCAGCGAAACATCTGAACAACAGCCACACGTGAGGGCAGATGGCAAAATGGTTTCCTAATACAGTCCAGTGCTTCTGCAGCTTGCATGATTGCTGGATAGTTATGGTGCATACCAGGCCTTTCCAAATGGTTTTGTTTTGACTCTATTTGCTCAGCAATCCTTTCAATTCTGACATGGAGCAGTAATTCGGCTCAGTGTACGTCAATCTATAAAAACACAGGGCTTATCTAACATTACCATAGATGTCAGGTACTGTGGGTCCTGACGACAATGAGTTCAGTGCAGCTGTAGATAATCTTACAGTGCACTTTGATGCCTGGGCACCGGTGTGTAAAGAGCACTCGGCAGCAAGCCACAGCCTTGTAGCAATCACTGTATCCTGTGCATTCTGGCATCAAACAGACAGATGAGGGGGTGGAGCTTGCACTTCTGTTTCTCATTGCACAGCTTCTGGATGAAGCGGAGGGGAAGAGGGAGGCCCTTTGCCTCTGTGAGGTGGGTGGGGGGAGGAGATGGAAGAGGGTATGGCAAGGAGCCCATAGAGCACCATAGCAGAGGAGGAACTAGAAAAGAGCCAGCCACAAAGCAAGTGGCTCACAAAGAACACTGGCACAAGGCCAGCAGATACTTCATGAGTCACCAGCTATGCAAAGACAAGATGTCAAACATTTGCATCTACACTCATGCAATCTTCAGCTGCAAAACACAGAGGTGAACACCACCCCGCTACAGAAGAAGGGGCTTTAATTTTCATTTCATACTTCCTTTTTGCCTTACCCCTTCACACCAACACCACCCCTCCCTCCCACAGGAACACCAGGAACAAACTAAAGAGGGAGCAAGCTACCTTGCCAGTGCAGGTTGCTTTGCTTCAGGAATAGAGCAATACCAGTCAGCAACAGATCACCCTGTACATTCTTCACCTTCCTCCTCTCCGCCCGCTTTCTTACTCTGACTTCTCATCTCTTTTTCCAGTCCTGATGCTGGGTTTCAGCCTGAAATGTTGACTATTCACTCTTTTCCATAGATGCTGCCTGGTCTGCTGAGTTCCTCTAGCACTTTGTGTGTGTTGCTCTTTACCAGCAACAGGGTATCTGAGCAAGGGGCATAAAACCGTGAAGATACAGCCAGGGTGGCTGGACTGCAGGACTTGGTTACAAGTGTTGTCTTGGGCTCTGGAGACGTCTGCATCAGCTTTGTAATCTGAGTTACAGCTGAGATGCAGTCGGTCGTCTCCCGGGACTTAGGAGACAGCAGAAGATTAATACAGGGTGTCAGCATTTCTTTTGCCATCCTGCTTCTTAAGAACATCCTTGGCTCTGCCTTTCCTCAAGTCCCCTGGCCATACCCAACCCGAGCTCCTGCTCATACCTCACGTCTACTTGGACCATTGCAGGATCACTCAGTCGAACCAAGTTTTAAGTGTGGAGGGGCCAGAGTAACTGCTCCCAATAGTCCACGGTCAACAGAGGTCAGCGTTCAGTCTGTGATTATTTTGAAGCGTCCTGCAGAAGCTGGTGTGTGTGGCCTCTTAAAAGCTACGCCAACTCGACTCTCCAGAAAGAAACCAGCAACTGATCTGATTTAACCCAATTGCTCCTGGCAGCGCTCTGAACAAGTGTGGCACAAGATCTGACACTGCAAAGAACATGCGTGGGTAACATGTGGAAGCAACCTTCGTGCTCAGTCAAATTTCACACCCAGCATGGCTTACCCACACACAAAAAATACACTCTGTTGCAACCCTCTGGAAAAGATCAATTTTCAATCCTGCAGCATTGAAAGGACAAAGACTTTCTGTGTAATTTATTTCCCTGTCAGTTAGAAGTTCAGATTTTTATCCACAATGCAGTTTCAATTATTAAAATTCAGTTGAATTCAAAGGGCTCCAGTTCAACCTGTCAGCTCTCTTCCATCCTCTTCAATTAGAGCTTTCCAGGTCAAAGTCTTCTCTGACTTCAGCTTTAATAAGTATTTCATCCTTTTCAACGCCCACATTTGATTGACACTATTAGCACAAGTGGATTCAGCACTTTGCAATTCCACCTACCATTTGATTACACCTACCATTTTTCTCATCCCACAACTTATTAATTATTTCTGCTTCCCTTTAAGTTCTCCTTTCCTCACATTACAGCGAAAAGAAGCAGACAATCCATTTACGAGACACATCCCTCAAGGGACAAGTGGTGCAGGCCCACGGGGATGGCAAGATGCAAAACTACATTCTGTTACTCCCTACCACAGCTCATTAATTTTTCAGCATGCTACCGTTATTTAATGCGGCTGGTAAAAGTAATAGGTTAGAATTAAATACAAATGGTCCAACCCATATCAGTCTAGCAAGTTAAATAACGAGTTAAACTTAACAGTGCAATGGTTTGTCATCACAACACACAACACGTTGGAGACAGCAATTACAAGTTTTGTTTTAATACTAGAATAAGATACTCATGTACAGATAAATCTAGTAATATATGAGAAAATCTCAAAGCTTTAGCTGCATATTCTGCTGTTCTGAAGTGATTTAGCAAGTACATTAACTAACATCAGACGCTTACACATGTAAATCAGTTTATTTTTTTCTCTAGCATGCAACCTGGACTCATGCCAGGTTTGTAAAATCCTCTGTATTATCAGGACCTGCAACGAGCAGCAGGCAATTCCTCTCAGGAGACACCTCTAAGAAAGTCTGCTGTGAGGTCGTCTGTGAATGCTGGTACTGTGCCAAACTCTGAACAGGCTGGCTTGTTTGCTTGTGCTCTGAAGCATTAGAATTCTCAATAGCAGATTTTTCACAGTGCTCCGAAAGCCCCACTGACTGCAACTGATCTGCAAGTTCTTCTATCAATCTTCTTGGGGGTGATTTAGCAGTGGGATCTTCCCTCAAAGCACATTTGTCTGGATACTGCGTGTCCACCATGTGTACAGCTTCTTTGCCACAACTCAATTTGATCAAAGGCTCCTTAACTTGAATATCAGTTACATAGTCAGCCTCTTTTCCAAGAAGCAATCCATTTCTCCGTGTTCCTTCAGAACTGCTCTGGTTAGACGAATCACTTTCACACAGATCAGATTCTCCTGTATCCGAGGAGGAGCTGGTTGATTCCTCATCGTCCTCTGTCTCACTCTCTGACTGAATTAGTTGGGGGTCAGTCTTCCCTTGTTTGATCTTATTCTCTTCCTGTTGAACTAATAATGCTGCTTCCTCCAGTTCCCTTAGTTCAAAGCCCAAATCACTCTTCATGACTTTTACATTCTGTAGAGATTTAGCCAACAAAGCAAGCTTCTTTGACCTATGGAGAAAACAATACACATTTTCAACCAGAGTATTTATTATCAATTGTACATTATTAAAATCTTATAATATCTAAATTTCATCAACCACAAAGTAGAGAACAATGGATAATCAAAACTGAGCAATGAGTATCATTCCGAATTAATTTAATTTAAATACAATTTCTCTGAGCCAACATTAAAACTATGCAAAGAATCCTCAAGTTTGCACTTAGCCACTTCAGAGCAATTTCTAACTTCTTTAAATATGTAAACTTATAATATGATAACAAGATTCTTGCTTAAAGTCAACGATGCTTAAATACTGATATGTCAACGTGATATTGAGATCTAACCTTAAATCTCATTATCTCACAGTTATTTGACTTGTATGATCACATATCCACCCGAGGGTAGTGTGGATAGCTCTTTAACATTGCTCTGCCAGTGGCAATTACCATTGCCAACTGTGAATTACAGTTAACCTGGTGCTATTTTGCAGAGTAACATACACAAAATGTTAGAGGTCAGGTCAGTAGGTCAGGGAGTATCTACAGAGAGGAATAAACAGTTGACATTTTAGGCCGAGACCCTTCATTCACTTTTCAGTGTCTTCTGGACATATGCAAACCATCGCATCTTTTAAGTACAGTCAAAAATGCTTACAGATCAAAGGATAGCGAGGAATTCTGTCTGGGATTACAAGTGTGGCTTCAGGTCATTTCAGATAGACAGTTTTTAAATGACCTGCTAATCACACACTAGTCACCTGGATCCACCTATTGCCTTCGAGCTGTTCCTGTGACTTTCACGTCACTTCCTTGCTGGCTGTCTTTCCACTTCTCTTTTAGTGGGATCAGAAGCCTCAACCTGAAATGCCAACTGCTCATTTCTCTGCACAGATGCTGCCTGGCATACTATTTTCTGTGTGTCACATTCCAGCACCTGCAACCTCCACTCCTTAAAATGACCAACTCCAGCTGAGAGTCAGCAGTCCATCCAGTGTTCACAGTCACAGAGACACAGGCCCTTCATTCCACCATGTTCCTCCTGATCATCAATTACTTTTCCACACAAATCCCATTTATCAGCACCTTGTCCACAGCTTTCTGTACTTAGTTCAAGCTCTTATTTAGAGACTAGTTTAATGTTGTGGGCGCCTCAGTCTCCATTAACCCCTCAGGCAGTGAATTCCAGATTCCTCATTAGTAAAGTCTGGGAGAGCTGCCAGATCTTAGAAAGCTCACTTCTCCTTGCAGAGAGGGAGGGAGAGGGGGGGGAGAGAGAGAGAGAGGGAGGGAGGGAGGGGAGGGAGAGAGAGGGAGGGAGAGAGGGGGAGGGAGAGAGGGGGAGGGAGAGAGGGGGAGGGAGAGAGAGGGAGGGAGAGAGGGGGAGGGGAGAGAGAGAGAGGAGTTGAAGGGAAAATAGTGAACACATTGAGGGTGGGGTTAGAAGGAATCTGGTACACATTATAAAGTTATATGGAATATCACGTAGTTTTAATCCAGACTGTGGAGCTGTGGGGCTGAAGGGAGAACTGAGGTAGCACAGTGGTAGTCAGCAGAGCAGCTGCCTCACAACTTCAGTGACCCAAGTTCAATCCTGACCTCAGGTCTAGCTGTGTAGCTGTGTTCTGTCTGCAATCCTGTGATTTCTCCCCTGACTGCTCCAATTTCCCCCTCTATTCCAAAGATATGAATGCTGGTAGGTTAACGCCTCATTGAAATCTATTGAATGGTGAAAGGCCTTGATAGAATGGATGCCGGGAGGATGTTTCCTATGGTGGGAGAGTTAAGACCAGAGGACATATGGGTGTTGTTTTAGAATTGAGATGAGGAGGAGTTTGTTTAGCCAGAGAGTGGTGACCCGTGGGATTCTTTGCCACAAGCAGCTGTGGAGGCCAAGTCTTCATGCATATTTAAGGCAGAGCTCGAGAGATTCTTGATTGATCAGGGCATGAAGGGATACAGGGAGAAGGCAAGAGACTGGGGCTGAGAGAAACTGGATCAACCGTGATGAATGGCAGAGCAGACTTGATGGGCCAAATGGCCTAATTCAGCTCCTATATCTTATGATCTATAAACCAGCTCTTGTGTGTCGGTAGATGTTAGAATCTGGGAGAAGCTGTTGTGCAGTGAGGAGAATAAAAAGGGATTACAGCAGTTTTATTGTAAATAGGTACTCATGCTTGCTGTGACTTGGTGGGCCGAAGAACTTGTTTCCATGATGTATAACCCTGTACATACAGTCGGCACACATGAGGAAATCTGCAGATGCTGGAAATTCAAACAACAACAGACACAAAATGATGATGGAACACAGCAGGCCAGGCAGCATCTATAGGGAGAAGCGCTGTCGACGTTTCGGGCCGAGACCCTTCGTCAGGACTAACTGAAAGGAAAGATAGTAAGAGATTTGAAAGTAGTGGGGGGAGGGGGAAATGCAAAATGATAGGAGAAGACCGGTGGGGGTGGGATGAAGCTAAAAGCTGGAAAGGTGATTGGCGAAAGTGATACAGAACTGGAGAAGGGAAAGGATCATAGGACGGGAGGCCTTGGGAGAAAGAAAGGGGGGGGGGGAGCACCAGAGGGAGTTGGAGAACAGACAAACAACTAAATTTGTCAGGGATGGGGTAAGAAGGGGAGGAGGGGAATTAACAGGTTAGAGTAGTCAATGTTTATTCCATCAGGTTGGAGGCTACCCAGCCGGTATATAAGGTGTTGTTCCTCCAACCTGAGTTTGGATTCATTTTGACAATAAAGGAGGCCATGGATAGACATATCAGAATGGGAATGGGATGTGGAATTAAAATGTGTGGCCACTGGGAGATCCTGCTTATTCTGGCGGACCAAGCGTAGGTGTTCAGCGAAACGGTCTCCCAGTCTGCGTTGGGTCTCACCAATATTTTAAAGGCCACACCGGGAGCACCGGACGCAGTATACCACACCAGCCGACTCACAGGTGAAGTGTCGCCTCACCTGGAAGGACTGTCTGGGGCCCTGAATGGTGGTGAGGGAGGAAGTGTAAGGGCAGGTGTAGCACTTGTTCCGTTTACAAGGGTAAGTGCCTGGAGGGAGATCGGTGGGAAGGGATGGGGGGGGGGGGGGGATGATTGGACAAGGGAGTCGTGTAGGGAGTGATCCCTGCGAAAAGCAGAAGGGGGGGGGGGAGGGAAAAATCTGTTTGGTAATGGGATCCCGTTGGAGGTGGCGGAAGTTACGGAGAATTATACGTTGGACCTGGAGGCTGGTGGGGTGGTAGGTGAGGATAAGGGGAACCCTATCCTGAGTGGGGTGGCGGGTGAATGGGGTGAGGGCAGATGTGCGGGAAATGGGAGAGATGCGTTTGAGAGCAGAGTTGATGGTGGACGAAGGGAAGCCCCTTTGTTTAAAAAAGGAAGACATCTCCTTCATCCTGGAATGAAAAGCCTCATCCTGAGAGCAGATGCAGCAGAGATGGAGGAATTGTGAGAAGGGGATAGCATTTTTGCAAGAGACAGGGTGGGAAGAGGAATAGTCCAGGTAGCTGTGAGAGTCTGTAGGCTTATAGTAGATATCAGTAGATAGGCCATCTCCAGAGATGGAGACAGAAAGATCAAGAAAGGGGAGGGAGGTTTTGGAAAAGGACCAGGTAAATTTGAGGGCAGGGTGAAAGTTGGAGGCAAAGTTAATGAAGTTGACGAGCTTAGCATGCGTGCAAGAGGCAGCACCAATGCAATCGTCGATGTAGCGAAAGAAAAGAGGGGGATGGATACCGATATAGACTTGGAAAGCCAACAAAAAGGCAGGCATAACTGGGACCCATACGGGTGCCCATGACTACACCCATATGTACAAATAGAGTAGGCTCTCCTTATCCGCGGATTCCACAAACCGCTGAAACATACGTTCTTAAGTGTTTTATATGCATAGAAAGGATCGGGAAAACCCGGAAGTTCCCTCTCCAGCAATCATTGTTCGAGCATGTACAGACATTTTTTTTCTTGTCATTATTCCCTAAACAATACAGTATAACAACTATTCACATAGCATTTACATTGTATTTGGTATAATAAGTAATCTAGAGATGACTTAAAAGTACAGGCAGTTATGAATGAGTTCCGTTCCTGAGTCCACCTTTAAGTCGGATTTGAAGTCGGAACAGGTACATCCGGCATTATTTAGCGTCAGTTAGTCAAACTTTTTTCTTAGTATATAGTAAATATTTTACCTTTCTATGCATATAAAACACTTAAGAAACATACGTATTTCAATCATTTCACCACTGTGTTGCTTAGTAATAATTGTAGCTTTCATCGGGGCAGGGCCTTTCACATGCTCCATTAAAATTGTTCCGATCGTTGACCGACTGTAGCCTAACGCTTTTCCAATGACCAATGGCGTTTCACCTCTTTCTGATCGCTTTATTACTTCCACCTTATTTTCAATCGTTATCCTGATTATTTTCGTGAACAGAAACACTGCGGATTTAGAGCTGTGCCGCCAGCTCCTAATGTCCACCGCACGGAGACATGTTAAATAAAGTCCAGAGTTCTGCTGGGTCCTAAAGACCACCACACTGATACATGTTAAATAAGAGACTTGAGCATCCGCAAATTTTGGTATCCGTGTGAGGTCCCAGAACCAATCCCCCGCGGATAAGGAGGGCCGACTGTATTGGGGAAAAGACTTGAAGTGCACTCAAAAGAGAAGGTGGGCTGAAGCTGGGACAAAGCCTTTGTGATGAAGCAAGGAAGTGTTAATTGATCGGTGAAATCAATTATAGCCAAATTAAGATAAATGAGAATTATAGGAGAGATGAGCATAACTCTGAGAGCTGACAACCTTTATAAAAAAAGATAAGAAATCTCAAGGTTTTGAATTCACTAGCCATCTAGTACACTCCTTGTAAAGGTGCCTCAAAATCTTGCAGTTCAGGTATCTTCTAAATTAGAACTTTATCCCTAGAGTATCGCAAGTTGGCAGAAATGCGGTTTTCAGTCTTGTATCAATTACAGTCATACTTTTGAACAGTTCGGGATGAAAACACATGTACAGTTGTAAAAACTTCAGAGATATTACAAATTTTATTCCTGGATTCCTTATATGCCCACACATGTGGGCATAATGTAGGTGTCAAGTACCATATTACTTTCACAATCAACTTCCAATAATATTGCCTAAATACTTGGGCAACCTTTTATACAAGACTTAGTCAGGTAAACTTGATGGTACATCATATTTGAATTACATACAGTCGGCCCTCCTTATCCGTAAGGGATTGGTTCTGGGACCCCTCGTGGATACCAAAAAACACGGATGCTCAAGTCTCTTATTCTACCTGTCTCAAGCAGTGGATCTTAGGACCCAGCGGAACCCCAGACCTTATTTAACCTGTCTCAGTGCAGTGGACGTTAGGACTCAGCGGCAGAGCTCTGAATCCGCAGTGTTTCTTGTTCATGAAAATAATCACGATTGAAAATAAAGTGGAAATAATAAAGCAATCGGAAAAAGGTGAAATGCCATCGGTCATTGTAAAAGCGTTAGCCTACGTCAGTCAACGATTGGAACAATTTTAAAGGATAAAGTGAGAAAGGCCCTGCCCTGCTGAAAGCTACAATTATTACTAAGCAACACAGTGGTTTAATTATTGGGTTTTGGGGTTTTGAATTTTTGATCCTCCACATCAACCCGGCATGGATGGAGAGTGCACTCGAAAGCAGTCTATCACTGGCTCCCGAGCCTGGCGCGAAAACATACGTTCTTAAGTGTTTTATATGCATAGAAAGGAAAAATATATACTATATACAAAGACAAACGTTCGACTAACTGACAATAAATAACACTGGATGTACCTGTTCTGACTTACTTAGTAAGAGAACTTATGATTTTTTTCGATCCCGATCCATGATAACCCACACACATTCTCCCGTATACTTTAAGTCATCCCTAGATTACTTATAATACCTAATACAATGTATATGCTATGTGAAATAGTTGTTATACTGCATTGTTTAGGGAATAATGACAAGAAAAAAAGTCTGTACATGCTCGAACAACAAGTGCTGGAAGAGCACTTCCGGCTTTTCTCGATTTGCAGTTGGTTGAATTCACAGATGTGGAACTCGCGGATAAGGAGGGCCAAATGTATTTTGAAATAACTTTCACTATATAAGACAAATGATCATATAAATCTCACAGCAGTTAGCTGAAAGCAATATTAAAAATATTAATGGATTGTAAGCAAGTGGGAATGTTTGCCATAATAGTAGTTGTAATGTACAACTCTATTTCTTTTAGAGCAATAACATCCCCCCCCTTAGCACTATGTATTGATCTGTTGTCTACATATCCACATTGTTCTCTTGCTCGCATCACAATGTGAATACACCAGTTAAAGCCAGAAGCGCAATGAGAACATTATCATTGACAAGACACCTGCCAAACCTGATGCTACTCCACAGGTCCAGAGGCGCCATCCTGAAATTAACAGAGCACCACCCAAAAGACTGAGGCTATGTCCACACTAGACCGGATCATTTTGAAAACACTGGTTTTGCGTAAAAACCATAGACGTCCACACTATGCATTTTTAAAAATATCTCTATCCACACTGAAACGAAGATTTCAGCGAATCTCCTCCGAATGCGCATGTGCAGGACACATCTACCGAAAACAAGCGACATGTCTGGTGTCAAGTCTCACCATAAAAGTGAGCGTTTGTGTAGTTACAGACTAGAAAAACTTAAAACAACGGACAGCTGTTGGCTCTCGCGCAGGAGAAATTAAAAGTGAAAAAAAAACATACTGGAGCGTATGGAGGCAACAGACAGGGAGTTCAGAGACTCCCGGCTAACGACAAACATTGAAAACCTGACTAACTCTGTTGCATTAATAAAGCACCTTGTTAAATGTATAAAACATGTCTGCATCAGTGTTACCTTGTATTAGGATGTTACACATCTACTGTCAGAGAAGTACTTGCATAAATAAGTAAAACCACCTTCATATGAGCAAGGACAGAAAACAGGGCAAAGTGGGTATACTCATTTATTCAGTAAGTTGTGGGACAAAGTATTTGGTGAGTACATTTCTAACTCTTCTGGCTTCAGTCTCGCCGTCTGTTCTGAAATTGCTAGGTTGCATTCAAGAAAACAATGAAATGGCGCGCTGCCGTCTGACAGCCTTTTTTGAAATTTCTCCGGTTACCCTGTCCACACTGCTCTAGCCAATCCGCCATTCTCAAAAATACACACTCTGGAAAGCGTTTCTGAAAAGCTCCGGTTTCGGGGGACAAAAATGCCGGTTTAGTGTGGACGGAGGGTAAAAACAAAGAGAAAAAGCTTCGGTTACGGATTTATCCAGCGTAGTGTGGACGTAGCCTAAATCTTTAAAAACTGTGAAGTTAGTTATTGACTGTTATTGTGAAAGCACGTTTATTCGGGATATGGTTTTATGGAAGGGAAATTGAATGTTTTGTCCATACATAGTTTTATGGTTCACTAATCTAAAAGGGGAGGAAGTGTAATGCACAGATCTATTTCTTTTAAAGCACTGATCCCCCCCCCCTTAGCTCTACATATTGATCTGTTGTCTGCACATGCATATTGTTCTCTCGTTCTCTCTTGCACTGCAATACGAATGCACCAGTTGAAGCCATCTCCCGTGTGTGTGCTTTTAGTTAATTGAGATGTAGTTGTGTACAGACACAAAAGTCGTGATGAATAGTTTCCATACCTGTTCATACCTCAACTATTTTAAGAAATTGGCTTTCAGGCAGAAAATCTCCATATAAAAAATAATTAAAATGCAAAAGTTGGATTAATATTCCTATGCTTATTTAATTGATGTACATAAATATGATCATGCTAATAGTGACCTTGATTTTTACAAATTGATGTCTGTCAGGGGGTGTAAAGGATTGCTGCTCCAAGAAGAGGGTAAAATACAGACTATTAAATGGTCTGCACTTCAGTGCTTTTCCAGAGTGAACCTTTTCATTGACAATGATATTACCAAAATTGCCGCAGAGTGGGCTTGCAAAGATCTATGGCATTTTTTTCTGTGTATGGGGGTAAAATAAATCCTTGCCATTAAAACATCATCTTTGGAGATAAACCCCTTACCCCCCAAAGACTTACATACATGATATATTAACCAAACCATTCGAGAGTGTAAAATCCATTCCCTAACTCTTTCATTGCTTTGTTTTTGTTGTATAGCCTTTTTGGCCTCTCACAACCACTTTCCATGCAAATTTTCTTGTCTTCCGGAAGGCTGCTCTGCAGCTTGCAACAGATATGTGATTAACCACCTTGAATTTGAGAACAAGCCAATCCAAGCAGATCATGAAAACAAGGAAGGTCTAGCTTGACTAACATCCTGACCTTTGGTTTTAAGTGGATGGTGGAAATGCATTTGAAGTGAAATGTACTTATAATTACAGAAATACTTTGACAACACCACTGGTGAAAGGCAGTTCCCAAAACTGAAAGTACAGGGCACTGAAGCCACATCTACAGGATGGATCTGAATTCCATTCAGGAAACAAAGATTGGGTTCTCTTTGGGGCAGTGATGGGAGAGGATGTGTGGGCTACAGAGAGATCGTTGCATATACAAGTGTACTTGAACAAAGTCTCATTGTCTTCAAAAGAGAAAATCTGATCTGAAAGAAATGCTCAGTTCTGGTTTCGATCAGTCTTTCATGCCCACATTGGTGGTGATGAATTAACCACTGCTTTCTGCTACAGAACTTTATTTTTTCCCCAAAACGGGAAGACATTTTGAAAAAGAAGATTCATACAAAAGGGCTAGTACTTCGAAGTCGTGTTTTAACACAGTTCATGCAGGAGATTTTAAACTAATTTGGATGTCCAATAAAGTCCATAGCAACCATGCACAGTTCAATCCTGACAAGCATCATTGTTAACTCACAAAGAATGGTGACTTTCAACAGCATCTCTTTGCTTAAATTCTACGCTAGGGGTTCCCAACTTTTTAAATATGCCATGGAGCCCTGCCATTAACCGATGGGTCCACGGACCCCAGGTTGGAAACCCCCTGCCCTATATGCATCTGAAATACAAAAAGCTTAGAGCACAGACAAGGAATTCAAAGCCCAAATGGACTTTTCGCTACTGACTCAAGCTATTGAAGGTTTCAATGCAAGGATAACATAGAGAAGTTGAATAGCCTCCACAACTAAGAAGATAAGATAGGGATGCAGCATAAGGAGACATGTTGTAGCTACATGACGTGGTTTCTGATGACCACATTTACAGCAAGTGTTGGCTGCTCAAGGGGCTCGGGCTCAAAGCTGATGACTAAATCTGAACTTCAAATATTGTGATGCACTGGGAGGGTGTGGTTGGAAGAGTTACCTGAACATAATGTTTCAGGTCGTTGTACCTATTAGATTAAGTACTTCAAATTTGTCCATGGCAGGAACAAGAGGGTGTGACTGCGAGTGAGGCAGGTAGTGCTGGAGGAGCCTCAGCTCAAGATCCTTGATCTTGCCCAACAGGATTGAGGATGACAGAGGGTCCTGCAGGAAGGATGAGTAACTAAACTCTGGCACCATGGTTGAGGGAGCCATTGAAGAGAAATATAGTTATGATTGGGGATAGTATAGCCAGGAGCACAGATAATTCTCTGATCGCAAGAATCGAGGGTCCTGAAGGCTGAATTATCTGCCTGGTGTCCAGGTTCAGGAAATCTCTGAACTGTAGAGGAAATGGGAGTTGGAGGGGAAAGATCCAGTTGTCGTGGTCTACGTGGCTACAACCAACACAAGAACAACAAGGAATGAGGTTCTGATGAGAAAATTTGAGCAGTTAGAGGTTAAATTAAAATGTAGAACCCAAAAGAAAATAATCTCTGCATTGGTATCTGACTCGCGCAAATTGGCACAGGAGCGATTATAAAGATTGATGTGGGAGAAGAAGTTTTTAGTTTGTGGGACATTGGCAGTAGTATTGGGGAAGGATGGAGCTGTTCTGATGGGATGGGCTCCAACTGAACCAGGAGGGGATTGGTGTCCTGGCAAACTGCATAACTTAGGGCTGTGGATAGCACTTTAAATAAATAGTAGGGATTCAACAGCTTAAAATGTTAAGGATTAAATAAAAAGGGAAGCAAAGAACAGGAGAGGTCATGGAAGTCTCCAGAATGAAAAAACTTACAAAAAAGGGATAAAAATTTAACTTCAGGTAACAAGGAGACAAAATTGAAAAGGTGATGAATACTGGAGTGAAGGTTTTACATTTGAATGCACACAGTATACAGATTTAAGTAGATGATCTTGTAACACAGCTAGCAATTGGTAGGTATGATGTTGTGGGCATCACTGAATTGTGGCTGAAAGAAGATCACAACTGGGAGCTTAACATACAACAACACATGTTGTATCGAAAGCCAGCCAGGTGGGCAGATGGAGTGGGGTGGCTCTGTTGCTAAAAAGTGAAATAAAATCTTTAGAAAGGAGTGAATTTCTATCAGAAGATGTAGCATTCTTGTGGGTAGAATTAAGGAACTGCTAGGGTAGAAGACCTTGATGGGAGTTATATACAGTCGGTCCTCCTTATCCACGTCCAGGACCCCCTGCGGATACCAAAAAACGCAGATGCTCAAGTCCCCTATTTAACCTGGCTCAGTGCAGTGGTCTTTAGGACCTGGCGGTGCAGCTCTGAATCCGCAGTGTTTCTGTTCATGAAAATAATCATGATCGTGATTGAAAATAAGGTGGAAGTAATAAAGCGATTGGAAAGATGTGAAACACCATCGGTCACTGGAAAAGCGTTAGGCTACAGTCAGTCAACGATCGAACAATTTTAATGGAGCATGTGAAAGGTCCTGCCCCGATGAAAGCTACAATTATTACTAAGCAACGCAATGGTTTAATTACTGAAATACGTACGTTTCTTAAGTGTTTTATATGCATAGAATGGTAAAATATATACTATATACTAAGACAAACGTTTGTCTAACTGATGCTAAATAATACCGGATGTACCTGTTCCGACTTCAAATCTGACTTAAAGATGGACTCAGGAACTCGTTCATAACTCAGGGACTGCCTGTACTTTTAAATCATCTCTAGATTATTTATAACACCTAATACAATGTAAATGCTATGTAAATAGTTGTTATACTGTATTGTTTAGGGAATAATAACAAGAAAAAAAATGTCTATACATGCTCGAACGATTGCTGGAGAGAGAACTTCCGGGTTTTCCCGATTCGCGGTTGGTTGAACCCGCGGATAAAGAGGGCCGACTGTACAGGCATCTGAACAGTAGCCAGGATATGGAGTATTGAATAGGCAATGGTCATAAGGGCTTTCAACATGCAGGCAGGTTGGGAAAATCAGGTTGGTGCTGGATCCCAAGAGACTGAATTTGTAGAACGCCTAAGAGATGGCTTTTTAGAGCAGCTTGTGGCTGAGCCCACTAGGGGCAAAGCGATTATGCATTGGGTACTGTGTAATAAACCTGATTTCATAGGGAAACTTAAGGTAAAGGAGACTGAACCACCCTGCAGTTTGAGAGGGAGAAGCTAAAATTGGATATAGCCATATTACAGCAGGATGAAAACAGCTGTAGAGACACATGAGAGGAGTTGGTTGAAATTGACTGGATGGAGACACAAACACGGATGATGGTGGAACAGCAAATGGCTGTAGTTTCCGGGAATAACTGAGAAGATTCAGGCCCAAGAAGAAGTAGTAGTAGTAGTAGTATTCTAAAAGGAAGGATGCGTCAGCTGTAGCTAACAAGTCAAAGACAGCATAAAAGCAAAAGAGGGAGCATGCAATACAGTAAAAAAAATAGTGGGAAACTAGAGGATTGTAGAGCCTATAAAAATGAATAGAAGGGAACTAAGAAAGCAATAGTGAGAGAAAAGAGAAAATACAAAGGTAAACTGGCCAATAGTATAAAAGAGAGGCAAGAGTTGATATTGGACTTCTGGAAAATGATGACAGTGAGGTAGAAATGGAGACAAAAAAAAAGCGAACAAACTGTATCAGAATTTTGTGTCATTCTTTACTGTGGAAGACACAGGCAGTATGCCAGAAATTCAAGTGTCAGGGGATAGAATTGAGTGGGGTTGTTAATACTAAGGAGAAGGTGTTTGGGAAGCTAGAAGGTCTGAAGGTAGACAAGTCACTGGGACCAGACAGAATACACCCGAGGGTTCTGAAGGAGATAGCTGAGGAGATTGTGGAGGCATTAGTAGTGATCTTTCAAGAATTACTAGATTCTGGAATGGTTCCAGAGAACTGGAAAATTGCAACTGTCACTCTTTAAGAAGTGAAGGAGGCAAAAGATAGGAAATTTTAGGCCAGTTGGTCTAACCAGTGGTTGGGAAAAAGTTGAAGTTCATTATTAAGGATTATGTTCTGAGGTACTTAAAGGCACATTATAAAATGGGCCAAAGTCAGCATGGTTCCTTTACGGGGAAATCTTGCCTGACAAATCTGACAGAATTCTTTAAGGAAGTAACAGGCAGGATAGACAAAGGAGAGTTGGTGGATGTCGTTTGCTTGGGCTTTCAGAAGGCCTTTGATAGAGTGCTGCACACTAGGCTGCTATACAAGATAAGAGCCCATGGTATCAGAGGAAAGATACTAGCATGGACAGAAGGTTAGCTGACTGACAGGAGGGAGATAGTGGGAAGAAAGGGGGGCTTGTAACTAGTGGTGATCTGCAAGGGTCAGGGTTGGGTCTACTACTTTTCACATGATAGGATGTGGATATTTTCAATGATCTGGATGATAGGATTTGTGGCCAAGTTTGCAGGCAAGTTTACAGTGGCAGGTAATGTTGAGGAAGCACAGAGCCTGCATGAGGACATGGACTGATTAGCAGCATAGGCAAAGAAACAGCAGATGGAATACACTGTAGGGAAGAGTATGGTCATGCACTTTGGTAGAAGGAAGACCATATTCTAAATGAGAAGCAAAATCAGAAGTGAGAGGTGCAAAGGGGCTTGGGAGTTATAGGTAGAATTCCCTAAAGGTTAACTTGCAGGTTGAGTCAATTAACCATCACTTCGAAAGGACTAGAATACAGAAACAAGACTGTAATGTATTCCCTTGCTCTCAAGAAATACCACAAAGTAATGAAATATAGAAGGCTTTCCCACTAGAGTCAAGTCTAGTGGTCAGATTACATTTGGATAATTGTGAGGAGTTTTGGGCCCTGTATCTACAAAAAGATCTGCTGGAACTAGAGAGGGTCCAGAGGAGGCTCATGAGAATGATTCTGCTAACGAAAGGTTAACCTGTGAGGAGTTCTTGACCTGTATTCACTGGAGTTTAGAAGATTGAGGGAGGATCTCATTGAAACCTATTGAATATTGAAAGGCCTAGATAGAATGGAAGTGGTGAAGATATTTCCAGTTGTGGAAGAGTCCAAGACCTGTGGGCAGAGCCTTAGAATGCAAAATGTCTCTTTAGAACAGAGATAAGGAGCAATTTCTTTAGCCAGCGTGTGTTGAAACTGTGCGATTCATTGCCACAGACAACAATGGAAGTCAGGTAATTCGGTATATTTAAAGCAGAAGTTGATACATTCTTGATTAGTAAGGGCAACAAAAGTTACGACAAGAATGGGGTTGAGAGGCCAATGGTTCAATTCTGCTCTAATGTTTTATGGTCTTATTATCTGCGACTAACTTAAAACTAGTTGATTGCAAACTATTTTAATATGTGCATTGAACAAATAGACGAGTTATCTTTGGCCTTTTCTCTTCATGTTATATAACATTACCAAAATAATATTTTTTTGCAGCTGTGATCGACTCTGGGATTAAGGCAAGCACACTTGACTCTAGTGGAGAAAGCTTCTTTACTGCAATAGCTGTGTGGTATTTCTTGAGAGCAAGGGAACATTTATCCTTTGTGGCTAACCTCAGAATCATTGTTGTCTCTGCTCAGTTGTAGCATCTTGCTCTTCCACGGTCATGACTAAAACTTGCCACCAGACGTGTTAGAAGAGACATGTAGATGAAGGTGCCAGCCAGAGGAGCACAGATCACCAGAAACAAACAGGGGATGTTGTTTGAAAGGGGAAGGAAACCTTCATACTCTGTGATAGATTGTCTCGAGAAACTGGCATGTGTGGTGCAGAGATGGTCGTGAACTGGATCATCAAAATCTCCTGACATGAGAAGGATAATCAAAAGGAGGAAACGTTTCTGAAATAAAAACAAAAGCTAAATAACAAAAGTGATATCTGACAAATAGAAGGAATGGTCTCAATCGGAATGATTTTTCTTGAAATATTTCAGCTATTACAGGGCAACTGGACAGTGAAGAACAACCTGTTGTGAATTATGGCAATACATCAGCTTTATCTAACGGGAAATAATAGAAAATACATTTGAGCAGAGTGCAGTATTTTACAGAAAAGATCGTGATATGTCACAATTAGATTGATATAAATAGTTACCACATCTGGTTTCTTGCAGCCCTGCTCCAGTTCACACCATCAATCAACTTTTCACCACTTCCTGAACAGTCACCACGGCTATAAAACACACAGCAACTGTTTCATTTCCTTTGTTCAAGCCTGGTAACCTGCAAGGCACGACACATCCACAGAGCACAGCCAACCGACTGCAGCTAGCTGACAAAATAATTCATGGCCATGGAAAATGAGATACAGACTGAAAGGGAACTCAACTTCTACTAGAAAAGGCTATAAAAATCTCTTCTTATTCCGCCCCCCGCCCCCGAACACCTTCCTTTCCTCACTTTCTGAAGGCACTGACCAATACTGAGGTATAGTAATAAGCAAAGAAAATGCTGAAGACACTCAGCAGGTCAAGCTGAAATTGTATTGAGAGAAACAGAGTCATGTCAGTCTGCTGATCTTTCACCAGAAAAAAGGCTGAGGGACAGATTTACAGATGAGAAAGTGGAAATGCCACTCCTCATTCATGAATCAATGGTGAGTGTTTGCATCTGATTGGATAGTTCAGGCTTCATTCCTATCCCAACAACTTTGTGAAAATCCCCCCTTGCATCAAGTCTCCTGATAGTGATTATTGGCAAGATTACTGGCCTGTTAATCTTTTTTGAGGCTGAAGTTGATACAAAATACAGCTTACCTATCTTTGCCAAACCTCTCCACACTCTCTGGACCAGAATTTGATTACCGATTATGGAAAATCTTTTAACCAGATGCTATAGTATTCTGTTTAATTTTCCATGCATGAAAACACACCAAAACATTTCAAAGAAACAAGGTATGGGAAGGAAGACATTGCACTGTATCTTTACATCAGTAGCTACGTCTGTCAAGATAGATACTTATCAGCCCAAGAAATCATATAATGCAAAGGTTTTCACTGCACCGAACATAATTATAACAGAACCCACCTGATAAGACTACCTATGTTAAATAGACAGTGGTCGTTCCTACTCCAGATGCAGAAACACATAGCATCTGAGAGTGATTCTTAATCATGCTATGAAGTATTTACAGCAACATCTGGCAGATATGAAATCTGCAGATTGGGGAAAAGATTTCACATTGGTTGCATATGTTTAAAGCTCAAGTTCTACATAACCAACTTTATACCAGTGTTTTGAAAATTAAGAGGGCATCTTAGGGATACCTTGAATTACAGCAAAAGAATGCATCAACACAAGAGATTCTGAATTCTTCCAGTGTGTGTGGTGTGTGTTGTAAAGAGTCCATGAACCGTGAATAATATCAAAAGTCTTAAATACTTCTCTGTAAATGTTGAGCTGTACTAGGCCATGCATCATTTAAAAAGATGGGCAGGCACTAGTACACCAATGTTAAATATTATCTATTTCTATCTCAGTTTTGTGCTCTTTCCCATTCGTCATGTTAAATGGGACAGGCTCCAAACAGATCTAACAACTTAAAACAGAAGTCTATTGCTATCTTCCTTAATCAAGATTCAAAGAACATTTATTATAAAATAATGTATAAATTACACAAACTTGAGATTTGTCTTCTTGCAGGTGGCCACAAAGCAAGAATCCCAAAAGTACCCAACTTTTAAAAAAAGGTCAACACCCAATGTGGAGAGAAAAAAAGAGAAAATAAATACAAATCATGCAAATGGAAGCAAGCACAACATTCTGAACCAAATTGATCACGACCCCTAGAGTAGGCCCAAAGCCTCAGTTTCAGTTCATCATATTAGCCAGGCAAGCTCGCAGAGATGAAGAACAGCAACCACAGCTATCTCACTATGCTCACTATTTCACAGACGTTTCTGAAATGACTGTGCACTTTCATGTCCAAATAATTAATAGAGATTAACAACAGCAGTAGTTCCAACAGCGAACCAAAGAACCAGGCACTCAGAAGCAATATATATATAAAAAAAAATTGAAAAATTAAATAATTAAGTATTTCTAGAACATTACATCAGGGTAAGGTCTCCTAAAACATTAAAATAATTAAAACAATACTGCAATAACAAATAATTAAAAAGCACATAAAGGCATCTCAAGCAGTTTCCTTTGGGAGCTACCTGGCCTGTGTGCAACAGCAAGCGTTCAAAATGGTCACCATTCTCAACGCAATAGTCAAGAATTGAGAGCATAGTACTTGCTTTTATTTACCACTGTGATAACAGTACTTAATGATTCGTGCAGCAGAGCACTTAAGATTTTTTTGTGACAAAATGTTGTCTGTGAATTACACAGTGAATGTTAAATATGTTAATACAGCTTTTTTGAAGAAAGTAATCATCCCACAGTAACATCCTGTCACTGATGATACCCATCTTTCACAAGCAAGAACGGTGAGTGGAATGTCCTCCTCTTTGAAAAATAACTCAACAATCCGAAATATTGCCTCTCCCTTCTTATCTGTTTCTAGTCCTCTTGCAAAAACAACTCATGAACCATGCTAACACGAGGAAATCTGCAGATGCTGGAAATTCAAGCAACACACACAAAATGCTGGTGGAACACAGCAGGCCAGGCAGCATCTATAAGGAGAAGCACTGTTGACGTTTCAGGCCGAGACCCTTTGGCAGGACTAACTGGAAGGAAGACGAAGGGTCTCAGCCCGAAACGTCGACAGCACTTCTCCTTATAGGTGCTGCCTGGCCTGCTGTGTTCCACCAGCATTTTCTGTGTGTTGCTTGAACCATGCTTTAATCTTTCATGAAGTGAACATAACCAAGAAATAAAAATTCGTTGTCTGGTAAATTTGAGTCATCCAACTGCCGAGCAAGTTCTGTTGCCCCAAGCACGTTGCACATTCCCCATTCTCAGACACTTTATCCATTTGTCTTTGAACAGAGTTGTTGCTGAGCAGAATCACTTTAATTATTTGGTCTGGTGAGTTACGCAAAACCATACTCAGAATCTCCCTTACCGCTGGCTGAATCAGTTCTTCTCCAATTGTATGGGGCTTTCCAGATTCAGCAATGAGCAATGAAATGTTGTATGAAGCACGGAAACCATCACTGTTTTGTTGTGAGGTGCTAGAAAACATATTTTAAATTTCTTTTCTATTTCTGGAAGTTTTCATGAGGTGACCAAAAATGAGCCATGTTCTTGCTTGCTTTATCAGAGTATATTCTGTTCAAATGTTCAAGGAGCCTGATAGTTTCAGTGCCTCATTTGAAAAAAAAACTTTTTCACACAACAATCACATTGACTGCTGTTGGTTGCTAGGTGCTGTTATAAATCCATATTTCAGATATTCTACATATGGTCTACACTTCTTTGTTTGGTCTGCTTCTGTCATTTTCGTTATGGATTAACGATCACAGTCAGTCACCTACTGTGCAAGTCTAACCCCAAGCACTGCGCTCAATAAAAGGGGAAAGTTATGGCGTCATCATTGCTCAGGCAAAACCTGACTCTGCCTGAAGATAGGCAACGAGGAGCAGTGATATCTCGGTTAGGCTGTGGGCTAGAGAAACACCATCAATTCTACTTAAAAGGGCAGATTCTGAACTTTACCCCATTGAATGTCATACCCTAATTCAGCAGAATTGCGTCAGTGTGTGATCAGAGAATGGAAACTGTACTGGCTGACACTGAACTACAGTAGTGAATGGCAATAAAATGCGGGCCGAGCCTGGAAATAACGATTTCTTTAGTTCAGATCTGCCAAATATATTTCAATATTACTTTTCAACAACTATACTGCACTTCAAGCAAAGTCTAAGACAGTGATTCACAACAGGAGCGGTTATGTGTGTCCTCAGGGGCTGTTAAGGAAAATAGTTGTCGCTGGGGGAGGGGGGGGCAGTAAGCGGCAATCTAACCTGAGGCACCAGACCTGACTGACTGTTCATCGAGCAGGCACTTCCAAAGAAAAAGGGTGAGGCACTGGAACACAGGAAGAAATATAGCTCTGCAGAGGGTGAGCACTTTTTGTCACAATATGTCTGAAACTCAGCAATCTCACCTGACCTTACCAAACAAGCAGACGTTATTGGGGATGCATGAATTAGCATCCAGGATGCCCAAAAGTTCCCTTGACTAGCGGCACGGAACAAGTTCATGCAATTTAACAGTTGGTAAGTCCAGTACACTATCTCAACTTTCTCTACAGAAAATAGGTCGCGTAATGAAACAGCTCTAGCCAGAATCAAACAGTGAAATAGAGCCAGTGAACCTGCTGACCCCAAGGATTCCCCAGGAAGATTCCCTTTCGTAAAAAGTTTAAAATATCAATGGCGAATCAATCTACGACAAGCTCACAATGTTTATTGAGGATAAAAGTATTCTGATTAGGAACACAATTTTTTGTGCAACGGATGGAGCGCTATATAGGACAGGTTATGATGTTGGTTTAGTTGCGTTTATGGATGAAGTAAATTCCTAGTCTATTTGCAACCCATTGTGTAATGCATTGTCAACATCTCGCAGCATCCCTCAGCCAGTGACATTCTTCATGAACAACACTTGTAATATCTGCTATCAATAAAATTAAAGCTTATCCTTTAAATAACTGGTGGAATATTCTGCCATGCCAAGACAGAAGAGTTTGAACATTCACTGCTCCACAATGAAGTTAGTTGGGAAACACTGGCCCAACAGAACAGTGGGTTAGCAAGAGATGAGGTGATTACATGAACATTGTAATCAATTATGAGGCACTAAGGATCAAATGCTTATAATAAGTAATTCATTTCTTAAATTAAGCCTGTAATCCCTCAGCTGCTTCCCAGTCCCTTGCCACTGAATTCCCCCTACTGCACCGGGGGGGGGGGGGGGGGGGGCACAATATCACCCAATTTGAGAGTCTACACAGAACAACTGGGCTAAACACAACTCACACACCACTTACTGGAGGGTATATATTTAACATGAGAGCAGACAAGTTCAAAGAAGATAATCAGGGCAATCAAAATATATCCATATATAGACATACGTGTGTGTGTTCAGAGCGTGTGACAGTGTGATTGTGAGTATAATGGACATTGTGTGGGTTAGTTTAGTTGGGCTTTTGGTTAATAACAGAGCATTGTGAGCTAAAGGGCCAGATTGCACCTCTGTTGGCAAAATCTCGGATGGCAACAAGGAGATGAGATGTACAGGAGTGAGGCAACTCTGCTGGTTCTGTGGTGTTGCAACAACCACCTCACACTCAACATCAGCCAGACCAAGGATCTGATTGTGGACTTCAGGATGGGAAAGTCAGGAATACACACACCAGAGAGCTTCCCCCCACTGTCAATAGGTTTTTGAATGGTCCACGAACCCACAAACACTATCTAATTATTTTGTAATTTATAGTAATTTTATAGCTTTGCGTTGAACTACTGTTGCAAGGTAACAATTTTCACATCACTTGAGACAGTAACAATAAACATGATTCTTTCTCGGAATTGGTCAATAGCAAAGAGCATTAACAAAACTCCTGAAGCGATGAGTTACCAATTTTTGTAGTGGAGAGAAGTTAGATATAATTGAACTTTTTTTAAGAAACATAAATCCATGTTTATTTCCTACACGAGGAAATCTGCAGATGCTGGAAATTCAAGAAACACACACAAAATGCTGGTGGAACACAGCAGGCCAGGCAGCGTCCTGACGAAGGGTCTCAGCCCGAAACGTCGACAGTGCTTCTCCCTATAGATGCTGCCTGGCCTGCTGCGTTCCACCAGCATTTTGTGTGTGTTGCTTTTAGTTCCTACATTCCTTTTTCCCTTCAGACAATTTCTACTTTGAGAAATTCGCTCTGATTAATACCATGTTACTGTTTTAAACAGGCATGGAAGTCATAAAGCAAGGTCAGCTTGACAAGATACCAAAATAATATAATACCATCACTTTAAATGAGAGGGGGAGGAACTGAACTAAGCAACAGACACTAGACTTGAGGTACATCCTGGCCCTACCCAGTGTATTACTGCAACTATGAAATGGTACAAGTACAATGCTAACCATCCTGAATGCCATGCTTCCAAAGACAACTCCAAAGATCACCATGTTGTGGTGGAGAGCTTGTGAGTTCCTGACATCCCAAGAGCACTGCTGCCGAGAGCTTAGCCATCTGACGCTTAGATCCAGTAGGGTCACTTATGGCAGCAAGGTCAAGGGGGAAGTTTCCCAGACAAAAAGTGATCCAACCAGGACTTCAACAGTGCAGCTAGAGAAAGACTGCTCCCAGAAGTCTCGCATTTCATGCCAATGGACCCCAACCATTGACGATCTGTTAAGGACTGTGCATCAGACTCACCATATTAAACAAAGTCACGCACAGGCATCATCCATTAACAGAATCCAGCCTAAAACCTCAAGCTCATGTTCAAGATAGATAGGGATAGGTATACAGACAGGAAAGGAATGGAGGGTTATGGGCTGAGAGCAGGTCGGTGGGACTAGGTGAGAGTAAGTGTTCGGCATGGACTAGAAGGGCCGAGATGGCCTGTTTCCATGCTGTAATTGTTATATGGTTAAAACCCTGATTGACAACCCCCCCCCCCCCCCGAGGAGAACATCATACTCGATTTGAGTAATCGCTCTAAACTTTCAGAGAAACTGTCCTGTGGGATCAGGGTTAAATAGAACCCTGTGGGAAAGGGCAATCAAACATAGCACCAAATTTGGAAGTTCATTGTTGTTTTTCTTACAACCATCAAAATCATATCACCTTCATAAAAGATGCTTGCCATGATCAACCTCCCCACCCTCCAATCACTTCTTCCTCACTATAGCACTTTATGTACTAACCACCAAAGTCCATTTGTGGTCTATGATCTAAGCCAAACCATCTCCTCTCTGGCATTCTGCATTAACCTCAGCAACTTAAGTTAAGAAAAACACAAAAACCCAGTACTTTCACCCTTCATTCTTTTCCAAGCTTGTTCCAGATTGCACATGCCTATTTTGTGGCAAAAGTGGGCTCAGCCTCTGTTATTTTTCCCCTTCAGAATGAGGGGAACCTTCCCCATAATTAATGGAAAAGCATTGCTTGGTGGGTGGAGTGTAACCTTAAGCTTCCAAACTCAAGACTGCCAATAATACATCCCTGATACTGTAGAATATATCAAGCAATGGCCAAAACAACAATTACAGTTTCTATCTAAAGGCTTCAAAATTGTATGCAAGTCGTTTGATCCCTGATCAGTTGTACTTCACTAGATTAGCAAAAGTAAAGTCATAAATATTTCATTCATTTATTTTTATTTTTTTCAGCCAGACTTACTTCTAGCATATTCTGCACAGCTTGCACAGTTTCTTAATGTGTCAGGATTTCCCACATTTGCTGCAAATGAGAACAAAAATAAACACCAGAACTGCTGAGGGAAAACATTGCTTTCTGTGGTTGAGCCATCAGTAACAATTCCAATAGCACGGGTTTCAATGACGTGATAGTACCAGCGGCACATCACAATTTCCAGGATTTTTAATTTGTGGAAAATGCACTCTTTGACAGTTGTTATCCATTTTTAAATGAGAGAGAAATATAAACTGACCAACATGATGCAAATAACAGTAAAAAGAAAATGCAAGTATAAGAACAGGAAGGAATGCAAACCACAAAATGGATAAATCTGATGTCACTGAGCCAATCCGACCAGGTAAGTTTGTGATTCTGACTTTGATATGTGGTGAACTATTGACTCCTGTCAAGAAACTGTAAATAACTGACCAAAATCGAGACGTTTACCGTTGAAGAAAGGATAAAACTGTTTAAACCATCTTTGCAAATTCCGGTGTTGGATCCATCAAACTTCATGTTAAATTCAGAATCATAACAAAGATATATGCAGTTTTTATCTTTTTAAAAAGAATGTGTATCTTAAGTTTTAGTATATACAGGTCAAGGCTATTTTCCACACTTTCCTTGGAGCAGAATGTGCTGGGTAGTTTTGGTGTTTGTAGTAACCGCCCTTTTATGCCTGTCTGTCTCTCCTTCTCAACTGTCCTGAAAAACCTATTACACACTTACTTTCTATTCTTGTTTCAATCTTGCGGTAATATATTTTTGGGTACTCTTCCTGTTATCTTTTGTCTCATTTAGTATCTTTACATTATCGCAAAGTACTAATCATTTTACTTTCCATTGGTGATCTGACAGAGTAGCTCTTGTGTGGCATGACTGGATCTTCCGCACTTTTTCTTTTTCTCTTTATTAACCTTTTGTTTCCCCTAATTAGGGTTAATTCAGTTCCTTCATCTAATTCTAAATGAGAATCTACACTTGAAACCAGCGTCTTTCATTCTCAGCACTTGCTGCTGGACATGTCATTTCTGCCAGTTTTCACTTTAATTAGTTCTTGTAACTTGCACGCTGTCATCTCACGAGTTCTTGGCTGATGAAACCAATTAAATGATGCAAAATAAATTATTTTAAAATTACTCTCAGATGAGATGACCAAGCCACTGAATTTTAGCTCACTTAAATACTTTTTTTTAAAAAATGCAAATACATCCCACACTGTTAACCAGTTGCAGCACTGAAATTTTATTCAGTGGCATGTTAACTGAATGAACTAAACTGACTCACCAACTACGATCAATGTACTGCAAATTACTGAATCTTGGTGATATTCTAAAGGCAAATCCTCTGCTTCTTTGAAGAGTGGGATACAACATGTTAGTACTTTAGAGGAATCAAGTGCATATTTTCTAAAGTAACAAATGGATGAACATGCTCTCAAAATATTACATTCGGGAAATAACTTTAGTACATATCCTGAAAGGAAGGTAAACACTTTTGAAAAACAGGCCTTGAAAATCAGAGCAAGTCCAAACATTCGGCATTTGTACATCTTGTTGGTGAAACTGCTAATATCCAAATGCTGCCATTTGTAGACACAGATTTAGACTGAGGTTCACCACCATTCCCACTTCTATGCTGGGAGTCTTTCAATTTTATAACGTGATATCTGCCAGTACTCTTACCTGAAAGGTGTTGCACGATTGGAACATAAAAGAGAAAGAATTACGTGACTGCACTCCACTAAAGTGATTCACATGATTGTGTAATAATACCGCTGCTCTGGCCAGAAGAAGCAATAAAACATAGACAGAAATCTCAAATAAAAACTGGAACATGCCAGACTCAGCAGAAGAGAGAAGTAGAGAGCCACAGTAAAGGGGCAGAGGGTAATAAGGGCTAGCTAATGAAAGCCAGGACTGCACCGAGGTCAGGTGCCAGTGTGTTGGAATACTTACCCCAGTCCTGGAGTTGATGGAGAGTCCAGGGACATTCTGTAAAATGCATTGCCAAGAGGCAAGGTACACTTTGTCACCAATTCCAAAGTTTTATTCCAACTATAGTGGAGAATGTTGGATCAGTCCTCATGCAAGCAGAGGTTTTATTTTCCTCAGCTTGTTGAACTTCACAGAGGATTGCTTCATCACAGAGCAACGATACCCTGTACAGCAACTTCCAAAGAATACCTTAAGATGGTGGAAATTAAGATAAACGAGGTTAACTTGACCCAGAAACTGGAGAGCAACTGAACCAGTGAAAAGGATCCCGCCAATGGTATGAAGGCTCAGACCGGCTGGAAGCAATCACAACTGACTTGCAATTCATGGCTATAATGAAGTATATCACTGGCGCACTTGTCCATTCCAGTTTCCCGATGAATGTTTCTCCTCCTTCCATACATTGTAACCCACTGCCAAATTCAACAAGCCAACGAAAAAAAGAAGACACCCCCCTATTCACCAAACCTCCCCCCGGTGTTTGAAGGGCTCCAAAAACCTGTGCCAACCAACTGGTGGGAGTGTTCAAGGAGATCTTCAATCTCTCACTGCTGCAGTCAGAGGCTCCCACCAGCTTCAGAAGGGCGACAATTATACCAGAACCCACAGAAAGCAGGGTGAGCTGCCTCAATAACTATTGCCCATCGGCACTCATAACTACTGAGATGAAGTGCTTTGAAAGGTTGGACATGGCTAGGGTCAACTCCTGCCCAAGCAAGGACCTAGACCCACTGCAATTTGCCTATTGTGGCAATAGGCCCACAGCAGATACAATCTCACTGGCTTTCCACTTGGCCTTGCATCACCTGAACAGTAGTAATACCTACATCAGGCTGCTCTTCATTGACAACAGCTCAACACAGTCATACCCCCAGTTCTAATCAACAAGTTCCAAATCCTGGACCTCCTAACATCTCCTGCTTGCTGACAATCAACACTAGTATGTCTCAAGAATGGCTGCTTAGCCTGGTGCTTCGCTCTCTCTCCACCCACGACTGCGCAGCCAGGCACAGCTCAAATGCCATCTATAAATTTGCCGACAGCACAACTACATTGGCAGAATTTCAAATGGTGACAAGGAGGCGCACGAGAGTGAGCTGGTTGAGTGGTGTCACAACAAAAACCTTGCGCTCAACGTCAGTAAGATGTTGAACTGACTGTGGACTTCAAGAAGAGGAAGTCGAGGGAACACATGCCAGTCCTCATTGTGGGATCAGCAGTGGAAAGGGTGAGTAGTTTCCAGATCCTGGGTGTCGACATGACTGAGGAACAATCCTGGACCCAACAAAGAAGGCACGCAGCAGCTATATTTCATCAGGCATTTGAGGAGACTTGGCTCTCACAAATTTCTACAGATGTACTGCGGACAGCATTCTAACCAGTTGCATCACCGCCTGGTATGGAGGGGCCACTGCACAGGATCGGAAAAGGCTGTGAAGTTGAAAACTCCATCGTGGGCACACTGTCAGAAGGCGATGCCTCAAAAAGGAAGCATCCATCATTACGGACATCCTTCACCCAGGACACGCCTCTTCTTATTGCTACCTTCAAGGAGGAGGTTCAGAAGCCTCTAAATACACACACTCAGCATTTCAGGAAAAGCTTCCTCTCCTCCACCATCAGATTTCTGAATGGACAATGAATCCATGAAGACTACCTCACTACTTTTTCCCTTTCTTTTGGCACTACTTATTTCATTTAAAATTTTTATATAGTATATATATATAGTACTGCGCAGAATATATAGCTAGGGTGCCCCAAGACTTTTGTACAGTACTGTACTTGTCAATTTGGAACGGAGAGTGAGCTTCTAAATCTGGCAGGAGAAAAGGATATTGGGAATGGCATGGGTTGAGTGCTGGGGGGGGGTGCGTGGGACAGGTGGCAGTGCCATGGGGTGGCGCGGGTATAGCTGGGGCACCAAGCAAGGTCATCGTATTCCAGACAATTATAGAATGTCTCTCTGGCATTTGCCCCTCCCTCCTCTCTCCCTTTCCCAACCAAGATTGCCCTCACCCCACCCCCTTCCCACTCTCAATCCACAACAGAGACCCACAGCAGAATCAGGTTTTTCATCACTCATGTCATAAAATTTGTTTTTGTTTGCACCAGCAGTACAGTGCAATATCATAAAATTACCAAAGTACTGTGCAAATGCTTTAGGCATCCTAGATATATATCTGTGCCTAAGACTTTTACACAGTGCTGTATAATTCTTACTGTAAATGAGTTTTTTATTGTTATGTGTGGCAATGTACACCTCAAAACAACACATTTCACTACGTATGCCAGTGATATTAAACCTGATTCTGAATGCAAAAATTCAAGCTCTAGAATTTCAGCCCAGGCAATGCTTGGAGCGCGAAACGGAACTCAGAAGAAGTCTACTTAGCAAGAAAGTTCTACCTATAGAAACAAGCACTCGATGTGTCATCAGTACGGTATGTGATGAAAAATGCACAACATTGCTCAGGATTGTACTGCTAAGTTCGTATTGCTTAAAGTCAACTTTGGAGTGAAAAGAAAATCTCAGTGGTTATTTTGGAAAGCAACACCTTAGATTAAAGCCAACTTTCAATAAAAGTAGTTGAGCAGTTTATTTCAACATTAAGCAGTGTTTACTTAGCCTGCTATAATTTACCTGTCACTTAAATAACATGGCACAACTACAATTAGTCCTTGATTATTTAGGAAGCTTCATGATGGCCTGGACAATGAACAAGTTGGCTATACTCCAGAGAGTGGAGTTACAACATCGTAAAATAAAAGATCAGATTTCAGTGGTTAATCTGTCAGATGACAAAGGCAGCCACAACAGATCTGCAAAAGCACTGTATTTACACACACACTGGAATAAAGTCAATTTCACCGAAGCAACTGAGCGATAAATGATGAAGCTCAAGAAAATGAATAGAACTGGGAAATAACCTCTTTTAATCAGTAATCACTCACATGTTTATTCCTCCCTTCTGGCTGCTCCACACTAAAAGTTACTGATTGCGGATTAATCAATCAATGGATCACTTTTTGTAGCTACACTTCCACAAGATCAATTTGTACTGGACTTCAGTAAGTTTTAGACCTGTACAATCAAAGTTACATATACTGGCAGCTCCCAAAAGTTCCATTTGCATTTATATTACAAATAATAATTTCCCCATAAATTAAAACTTCTTAACTAGACAGCGAGGTAACGCTGCTATAAATCAGGCACACATCATTAAAACTTGAACTGAAGTGGGAGGGCCTTGTTCTTCCAGGATGTCTGAGATAAGGGGAACGTTATTCATATCAGCTGAAGTGTGTTGTACCTCTTACTCCACTGAATTTATTTGTAGCCCGACCAAGCAGACACTAAGCTAACCTTGGCAGCAGTGCTCCCAGCAACCACCAATCCCAAATTGCCTTTCAGCACGGAAGATCATTACACACTTCAGAGCCTAAGCCTTAATTAAACATCAAGATAAAGTGTCTCACTTTCAAACACTGATTACGTTTCAGTTGCTTGTTGATGCTGAGATGGGGTAGGGAAGGGGAAGGACGGAGAGAAGGAAGCTGGAGAAATGGAAGGAAAACTTCACATTGAGATTTAAAGGAAAAACTATGAAAGATCTTTGGTCTGGGACCAGAACTTGCTTGTAAACAGTGAAGGTTTTGTGTGTTTAACCTGCAATCCCATCACTACATGCCACGCACTTCCACTATCCCCAAGTAAGCACCGAAAACTTTGAAATGCAGATGCTGGAACCCTGGTGGAAACACTCCATCTGTTGAAAGAGAAACAGTACTTCCAAGACCAAGGATCTTCATCAGAACCAAGTAAGCATTAACTTGCTCACGACTCCGAAAGAAGTCTTATAACAGGATGGTGAAGTTCTGTTGGCCATTTCCGAATTGTATTCATCACTGAGTCCTGTTATGGAGCAAGAATTTGCTGTTGGATCTGATAGCATGACAAGTCCATCATTTGAAAGGGAAGAAATGACTGGAGAAGTAGAACATGATTGGCAATTTAGAATTAAAATGAGTTGGTATAATTCGTTCACTTTCAAAAGTGATTCAGTGTACTAAGTGATTTACCTTAAGCAATGTTTAAATTGTTCATTTGATTTCAGCAGCATTTGAATGTCTTCAAGAAAAAAAAGGGCACTGAATACCAATACCAAAACCTCATCCCAACTGTGAAGCATGGCAGAAGGAGCATCATGGTTTAGGGCTGCTTTGCTGCCTCAGGGCCTGGACAACTTGCAATCGTTGAGGGAACAATGAATTCAAAATTGTATTAAGACATTTTACAGGAGAATGTCAAGGTAGTACACCACTTCCTTAAACTTAATAGAAGTTGGATGATGCAACAAGACAATGATCTGAAACACACAAGGATAAATCAAGAACAGATTGGTTTAAAAAAGTAAATTAGTGTTTTGGAATGGCCAAGACAGAGTCCAGACCACAACCTATCTGAGATGTTATGGCATGACCTTATGAGGACTGTTCATACAAGATATCCCAGAAATAATGATGAACCAAAACAGTTTTGTATGGAAAAATGGTCTAAAATTCCTCCTTGCATTGGGCAACTCTGATCAGCAGCTACAGAAAGCGTTCAGTGGAGGTTATTGCAACTAGAGGAGGTTCTACCAGTTATAAATACAAGGATTCACATACTTTTTCCAGCCTGGACAGTGAATGATTAAAGAGTTGTTCAATAAAGACACAAAAAGTACTACTGTTAGTGTGTTACTAGTTTAGGCTGATTGCATGTTTATTATTGTGACTTAGATGAAGATCAGACCACATTTTATGAGTAATTAAAGCAGAAAAATAGGCAGTTGCAAAAGGCTGAGAAACCTTTCTTGCAACTGTGTATCAGCAGTCCATCCAATGTGACTAAATTTATCATTACAGGAAGGATAACACCTTGGTTGGAGAGATTCAAACAAAGAATAGGGTGAAATGAGCATGGTCTTGAAAGTTACCAACATTTTCAAGAACTTTGGAGAGGAATGGCAAGTTAAAAGTGGGAAAAAGGTCAGTAAAAATGTTTTATTTCGTTTCAGCTCTGTCATGATTGATCATGTTTTTGAAGATGGACATAATAGACCCATTCCATTGGTTTCAGCATGGAAATCAAGATGACTGAGAGTACTGTGTTCCCAAATAGTAATGAAAATACAAATCTGCAGGATTATTGTGAGGAAGTGGGCTAATGGCAAGATAACTGGGACTTGTTTCTATGCAGCAGTTACTGTGGAAAAACAGTAAAACAGATTATGGCAAAAACTCAGAGTCACAATTAGATAAGATGATAAAAATACAGAAATAGAATCTGGAGTAGACTATTCAGTCCCTCCATCTGATCTTGTACCTCAGTGCTACTTTCCAGTACTAACTTCAGAATTACTGTCAAAAATTATATTCTTATCTGTATGAATACACAGTGACAAAGTCTCTACAAACTCAGGAAGAAGTGCTGAGTTTCACTTTCTTCTTTATTTAACTTCACATCAAAGCCTTTCTGCACTTTACTCATTCTAAAACTCTACAAAAGCACTAACAAGATTGTAACCAGCTTTAATTAACAGCTCTTACTCTAGATTTGCATGGGTAAAACCGAAGAAGCAAACACCTGCATTTGAAATCTGAAGAACAGCAGATTTACTTGCAATACGTCACAACATCTGTTAGCTCTAAAAACATTTTCAGCACAGCCAATATCTGTTCCATCTGTTCGCACCTGTTTAAGGACACGTTACTTGCTGGATTCAGCAAATTAGCACACCAATCAAGTAATGCTTTGGAATACTAAATATGACATTAGTTGCAATATGGAAGCTGTGGTGAAAAACTGTCAGGCTTTATGACTCTCACTCAAAGGCATGGAAAGCTATTGACCAGAGATTATGGGAAGATAATAAAAGATGAGGAGCCCATTACAAAGATTCCACAATGGGCACATTTACAACTGATCCATAAAACAATTTGAAGTAAAGGAGGGTGGGTGTCTTAATGGTGAAAGAACAAAGCTAAAGATAGGTGCTGTAACATGAAAATATTCCTCAGTTGTCATAACTTGTACCTCACATTTCATAGTACTACAGTAAAGGACAAAAAGAACTTTAAACTCACAGCACATCCCAATAATAATAATCAGGACTACAACATGACTGCTGATAAATGAACATCTATTCATGTAGAACAGACAATTAACCTATATTTTAATAAATAACCGGACATGCTATTCAAGCCCAACACATAATCAGGTCCAGGACATGCTTCTACTTGGATAAAAGCAGCCATTCCCATCCTTGCCACTGTCCATCTGTTGGTGAAATCCTCACTCCAGGCTCTTCCTCAGTTCTGGTGAAAGGGTTCAGAGCTAAAACCCCATCTCTGTTCCCTTCCCATAGATATTGGCCAATGATGTATGCGTTTGCCTGCCCAAACTTCATGAACAACAGCTTATGAATAAATCTCTTCCCTCTCTCCAATTATCCATGTTCTATTCACTGCTCACCTTTGCCTTTGGTAACCAACACTGGAAAGTTTAATGTTCTGATTACACTCCAACCTCTCCATGGCTTTGCCAATCCTCATTTAGTAACCTCCTCAACTCCGACACTCCCAGTCACTCTTCATTCCTGGCTTCAGCTCCTTGTCAACCCTACCCCTCCTCCTTCCCAGCACTATGAACCATGCCTTCTGCAATGACGATCCCATCCCCTGGAACTCCCTCTTGTCATCCCCTTGTATCTCCGCTTTAAGAGCCACTTAAGCAACACTTACCACTCCTCCTCTTCCCCAGCTCTTGCTTGGTTATCTACTTAATATTTGTTAGGTCAGCTTGCCTTTGGTCCTGTGTCCATTACCTTTTTCAGCTTCATTGAAACACCTACAGTGTTCCTTTATCCAACACTGCTACAGCACAAGTGTGTCATTGCTGGTGCACTTACACAGTAAGCTTGAATTATCCACCTCTGCAAGAAAGGTGACTTTTTAAGCTAGATAATGTATTCACAACATAAAAACAATGCTAGTTGTGTTAAAATAAAAAAAATCATGTGCCACAAATCTGAAATGAAAACAGGAAATGCTGGAAACACACAGATCAGATAGCATCTGTGGAGGGTTTCAGGTCCGAGACTTCCTCACCAGAATTGGGATGAGAGAGAAAACACATTAGTGCTCAGAAGCACAGAAGCCAGGGAGAGGATGGATAGAACAAAAGGAATTGTCCGACAGGGTATGACCAAATGGGTTAATGTGGTAGTTAGGAGGGCAACTGGACACTTCATCAAGTGCATTAGAACCTGCTACTTCATCCGTCTGTGGTTTTCGCTATTTCTCTGCAGTCATTCATGTAGTCTGACCTGTTAGTTGTCCCATAAACTTATCATTAGCACAATTTTACAGAGAAAGTAAGTGTAATGTCCTCCTCCACATTTGCCACGTGGCTTTCTCTTCTTAGAAGCTGGACTTCAAAGCATGAAGGCACATAAACATTGTTTAATTTCTGTCCTATTTTCTAACTTCCCTTGATAATTCCTCCTGCCTTAAAGTATGAGACTTTAACTTCTGTTGATGCTATAATTTTTATGCAATATTTTACAGTCTGAATTTATTTCTGCTAGCCTACACTTGCTTCTAGTTTCCCTTTCCTTATCAACATTTGGCTTCTTGTTTGGCTGAGTTCTGAAAAGTTCCTAATCCGTCAGCTGACTATTTTTTGGCAACAATCCAAAATTATCTCATCTCCTGCCATATTTAACATCTCTTGATAATGATAGCAGTCCAACAAGTGTATCAGATACAATTCCCAGACATGCTATGTTTTAACCTCCCCAAAACTGGAATGGGAGAGATGCAACTAAAAGATAGCGCCAGCGAACAAAAATTCCTTGGGCGACATCTTTCAGATAACAAATCTCTGCAATTATTTAGCTTTTTCTGCACCTACTGCTTGTTCTTTTCATCTTGTGTTAGGGAAAATGTGTTAGGGAAAATGTTGGAGCCTGTGATGTGCAGCTTGGAACTCGATCAAAGGATGGTGGATGTTATGCTGTGTCTGGAGAGCTGCGGCGTGGAAAAGACCAGATATGAGGTGCAGGCTCATGAATGACACCATCTTGAAGTGGTGAGGGAGACTGAAAAATCGAGGTGAACATGGAAGAGGTTAGTAATTGCTCCTAGTGGGGTACACTGGGCAGAAGTCAGTCAGCAGCTGGATTGGTGTGCTTGGACCTGGGTCAGCAGTCACTCTTTACGGAAGGAACGAGTTCATGCGGCTACTCTGATCGTATGCTTCCGATAATCTGAGATTTGTGTGATTGTTGGACTGTATGTTATATTGGTTTCCTTCAAATTTTTGCTGTTTTCTTTCTTGTGGCTGACTGGCCGGTAGGTAATCTGTTGAAGTTTTGTGTGTAAGAGAGGAGGCTAGGGGTTTTGATGCTACACTCGCTGTTCTTTTCTGCGGGTGAGGGGGGGGGGGGGGTCAGGGATTGTTACTGTTTTTCTTTGCAAGTGAGGAGGTCGGGGACTGTTTTTTTCTGTGGGGAGAGGGAAGTTGATGTCTTTTCCTTCATCAACTCCATAGTCTTTCTGTACTTTGTGGCTCTCTGGAGAAGACAGATATCTGAATGTGAACAAAGCAAAAGAGATGGTTCTTGACTTCAGGAGGGCACGGAGCAACCACTCCCTGCTCAACATTGACGGCTCCTCAGTAGAGATCGTTAACAGCACCAAATTTCTTGGTGTTCACCTGGCGGAGAATCTCACCTGGTCCCACAACACCAGCTCCATAGCAAAGAAAGCCCAGCAGTGTCTCTACTTTCTGCAAAGGCTGAGGAAAGTCCATCTCCCACCCCCCATCCTCATCACATTCTACAGGGGTTGTATTGAGAGTATCCTGAGCAGCTGCATCACTGCCTGTTCGGAAATTGCACCACCTTGGATCGCAAGACCCTGCAGCGGATAGTGAGGTCAGCTGAGAAGATCATCAGGGTCTCTCTTCCCGCCATTACCGACATTTACACTACATGCTGTATCCGCAAGGCAAACAGCATTATGAAGGACCCCACACACCCCTCATACAAACTCTTCTCCCTCCTGCCATCTGGGAAAAGGCACTGAAGCATTCAGGCTCTCACGACCAGACTACGTAACAGTTTCTTCCCCCAAGCCATCAGACTCCTCAATACCCAGAGACTGGACTGACACCAACTTACTGTTTTCACGTAGTTCAGTTTAGTTTTTTTGTACTGTTTCAAGTAGCACCATGGCCCTGAAAAACATTGTCTAATTTTTACTGTGTACTCTACCAGCAGTTATGGTCAAAATGACAATAAAAAGTGACTTGATTTGACTTGACAAATATCAGAGTTGTATTGTACATGCATACTTTGGCAAAAAGAAAGGGCTTATTTTGAGGGATGCTTGAGGTTTTAGGTCAAGAGTCTGAATCAAGAATGAGAGTATAGAAAGGAAATGGCCATGTAAAGGATTGAGAGGGAGGAGCAAAGCATTGGCTGATAGACAATGGGTGGAACTACGTGAGGAAGAGGGATGATGGACAGATGAAACCAGGTGGGGAGAGGTCCAGTTGAAAGACTGTGGGTGGAGGGTGATGGATGATGAGTAAAAACAGACAAAGGGGAGCCAGAGATTAGGTGGTAATAGAAAGTGGAACCAGAGAAGGAAGAAATGGTGGGCAGATAGAACCAGTTGGGGCAGAAGAGGGGAAACCCACTAGGAGAAGTATGTGAGTGCTAAGCTGTTGAAATAATGTGGGTTAGGGGAAAGAAACTGGACTAACATTAGGCTGGGGGAAGGGGAGTGTTGGTTAAAAACGGGAGGGAGGTATAAGAGAACTTGAGAGGATCTGAAGGGACAGACAACAATCGGTGTGAGGTGATTTACTGGAATCTGTTCTAGGCAAGGCTGATCTGCAACTGTCCTGAACTTGTTGGCCTAGAATTTTAACAAAAAAATATTTTTGCAGCTTTATGGTGTTGGGAGTTTGCTCGGGAATGCAATGAAGTCACAGCAGGTATCTCTTGGAAGAAATTTAATTCACTGGCGGCCTCTACTGTCAGCAGATAGAAATTGAACCATTATGCTTCCTTTATTGCAGACAACCTATCATTGATTAGACATTTGAGAACCAGCCCATCTTTTCCAAATAACCACTGGATCCTGATTGGTGTGGTGCACCTCCTCAAGTTTAATGATCCCTCTAGCTAGAATACGTGAATTACTTTTTATTGGGAAATTAGGCAATGATCCAGAAATATTTTGCAGCTTCCAAAAAGTGTTGATTTAATAATAGTTTTGGGAGTGACTTGTTATATTGACAAAACTACTGACCCAATCAGCAACCTGATAATTAATCCATGGTCTATCTCAAAGCTAATTATTTTCAGCCCATTTTAATGATGGATACTTGTAACCTCGCACTGTATTTTGTCACAATTCAACTGGAGAAATCATTAAACTTCCACTCTAGGGAAATCACCTTATTCCCTCTTCATATCAGCGTTTCACCATGCTCCACCGCCCAATCCTATTTACTCCAGAGGTTTTTTTTGCCCCCAATAACTGCAGATAAAGCTATCAAAACTAAGCTGCATCTCAGCAAAGTCTGCTTCAGGAATAACATTGCTTTTATCCTTCACAAGAATAACATTGATAAAAAAAAAGCCAGTAAAAGGCAAATACAACACCATTACACATTTGCAATCTCAGCCTTTCCCAACAGTAAATAACTGTGTCAACAGTCGATGCACCTTGTTTTCTTAGGACTGACTTATTGCAGCTTTCAAGTCCAATGTGATACAAAGGTGAAATATTTCCTTTTTTAAATAAATGATAAGTCAAGCTGAAGAGATACCAGAGAATGGGTATTGGCGACCAAGAGCCCTGTTAGCACAGACTAGATTATTTTCTTCCATGAACTGAGCAGCTTGTTGATTTATATGCAACAGACTCAAGTGAGCATTTCCACCAATCAATAGTGATTTATTCTACCAGATGCGCTTTCAGTTAACTGATGTGTACAGTGGAAAGGAGCTTCCAATTCTCAAACACCCCAGCCCTCACCTACATCAATACCATGGATCAAAATGTAATTATGGATCGCCAGTTTACAGATGTTCATAGGCAGTGTAAATTTCTAGGAACATACTTGTCATGAGATCCTAAAACAAAACAATTTTTAATGTTGCAGAGACACATGAAAAGCACTCAGAGGTATTTTTCTGAATAAGTTAAGCAGTGTTCATTTAAAGCTATGAAAATATTGCACATATCACTCTTTCCTACTTCATATGAATGATTAAAACTCCTCTCAATATATTGGCGTTCAATATATGAATTTCTACTATAAAACCACTGACTCTTTGGGCACAGCCTCAAACTAACAAGCTACTTTTTTAAAAACCATGTCAAACAGTGCCTCACTTGCCTATCTGTTTCTGAGACGAGGACCATCTGTAGCAGGTCTCTCAAGGCACTGGAAAATACCACAAAAGGCATCTTTGCAAAACTGCAAATCCAGTGAAAGGATAATGGAACCAATGTTAGAGCTGTGCTTCAGATCCACCTCCGCAGCAGGGCAGTCATAATTACCATCAGTTGGTTCCATGTGCAAGGCCCAGTTCAATACTCCCAGAGTTTGGTTGTGGGAAGAAATTATTAAGGCAAAAAGCAAACAAGCATACGTTCACAGCTTCTTTGAAGTGCAAGTTCCCCAGTGACCTCTTGCCCATGTCTACTCAAAGTGCAAGAGCAACTTTCAGGCTGGTGTTGAGAATTTCAAGGCTGTGCATTGGGAATATGCAGAAGCCTTGTTTAAAAGGTGGAAAGAGCCCCCAACAACCTGCCTCGGCAGCCGCTTCCTGTTCCATATCAGAGTCTGTGGTTCCCACAAGGTCTTCATCAGCCACTTCACAACCTCAGAATCAGTGTGGAAGCAAGTCACCCTTGATCCTGAAGATTTGCCTGAGAAGAAAACTCTCTGTGCAAAGGAATAACTGTACAAACACTGCTCTAATACATCTTGTTCTGCTTTTGCAATTTGCAAAATTGCATTCATCAATATATTTACCATAAATGCTTCCATTTTTGTAAATCAAGGAGTAGGTAAACTTCCTACTTTGAAACGCAGTGCCTTAGGAAATGTAGCAGTTAATTTGCATACAGCTCACACACTTAGTATTAATTACGGTTATATCTGGGGATAACTGGAAAGTAAAACAAAACAACAGATGCTGGTTAAGTGAAATATATTCAAAGAATGCTGGAAATACCCAGCAGGTTAAGTGGCATCCATGGAGGAAGAAACAGGGAATATATTTTAAGGTAATTTTACACAAGAACGGATAACAAAAATCAAAGGGTGAATTCTTTTATCCCCCAGAAATGCCAAAGGTGAAAAACTGATGCCCAAATTTCCCACAGTGGACAGCGTAAGCAGATGGAGAGGGGAAGGGAAACAATGTTCTGCTTTGACGCAATGAATGCCATTTTTGTGCTTAACCATGAGGGCAAGCAGGGTTTCTACTTTACATATCTTTCACAAGATGGCCTCTGTCACAGAACTGCATTCCAGCAGTGTTGCGGGGAAATGCCAGCCTGTACTTTCCTGCTCAAGACTCTCGCACGAGACTTAAACTTGAAAGCCTCAGACTTCGACAGCAGAGCTACCAACTGAGCTGCAGCTATCACTTGTTTGACATGCACATCTTGGCAACCAACAGATTCTCAGTTATTTTCCAACATTCTCCTAAATAGTACTTCTGTCAGTATGTGATGGCTATGCCAGTCACTTTTAAATCTCCATCGTATTCACAATTCCTGAAAAGAATATCAGTTAAGCTAGTACCCGTGACCATGGATCTTATCCACATAATGGGAATTACGTGCTTAACTCCGTTAATTCTAGTTAACAAATTTCGCTCATACTTTGGAGTAATAACATAAAAGGCAATCAAACTGGCATTCAAAATACAGGCAACAACACACACAAAATGCTGGTGGAACACAGCAGGCCAGACAGCATCTATAGGGAGCAGCGCTGTCGATGCGGGTCTATGTTGAGTTTCTTCATGAGCGACATGGACAAGGAAATGCATTTCAAACATTTTGCATTTCGGCAGGTGGATTTGACGATTTGGTTCATCTATTTTGCATCGAAGTACAGATATGGTGGAGAAGAAGCGACCGGAATGCGTAGGAGCAAATATGATGCTACCAAGCGGACCAATCACAGTTGTTGCAGTCTGCATCGCCGCAACACGAGTACCTTTTCTGGAGAGGTGCACATCACCCTACGGCGTCGATGCGACGCACAAGTATAAATCTGCCTTGACTGGTGCTCATCCCACTCTTTAACAAGGTGTGCTTAGTTAGGGGAAAACAGTGCAAACATTCATTCTTTGGGATCTCAGATGTTAGAAACATAGTCAAGACACTCTTGGGAATTTCAGGCAAATTAGTTATCAAACGCAAAAGCTTGCAGACTATGTTCTCTAGAGACACGTGGGAAGAGAAAAACATGTAAACAACCCTACTTGCCATATTATTTAGTTGTTAAAACGGAACTACCAGATTAAATTGACTAATTAAAATTTGATGCCTTTTCTTGACATATCTGTCAAAACTGGATCACCTGTTATGATCATGCTTCTTGATAAAATATTCAGCTTGGCTGGTTAAATAAATAATTGGAAAAGTGCTTCATGCTTTCAGAAATTAAGTTGGTATGGACTCAGGCTGCTTGGCAATAGTCACCCCATCTTGACCGCCTCATCATGCTGCCAGTGTCACCATCCAGAAATTCTCAAGTAGTTTTGTGCTCTCTAACCCCAGTTATTCCATACATGTGTCACATCCCAGGATCATTTCCATAGCAAGTATCCCTAATCTAACTGAAAAATGCCACATCTTCCTTGCCATCCAACTGTGTGTTCAGGACTTTAAATAATGCATTTTCAGGAAGCAGATGGAAGTGCAGAATAATGATTACGTGAGAATTTTGCAGAACTTAGAACTATGCAGTTCGATCTTTAAGGCTAAAGTAAGCATTAATTTTCTATACCAAGAGAAACAAGGCGCAAACATCATTAATCTTGTCAAAATAATGAGCAATTAATGTACATCGTTACTGCTTTCCTGGTATTTCAAGTTCAAGTTTAATTTTAATTGTTATTCAACCATACGTGAATATCCATGAATTAAGCCAAACAAAATGTTATTCTGGGGACAAGGTACAAAACACAATACTAACAGTCATACACAGCACACATAGCACATATAAGGCAGCAATAAAACACAGTCCCACAAAAAAAATATAGTCCAAGACCCAAGTCTGCAGCTGAACCCAATACATTTGCGTTTGCCAAGCAAGCATCAGAGGACAGTACCGACTTCAACACCTCCCCCCGGGTGGCTGCAAACACATAACATAGCAGCTCGTAACCAAGCCCTTGCCACAACCTAGACCACGCAGCTCCCCCAGTGTCCGCCAATAAACCAGTGGATTGGACTTGCAGCTTTCCACATTAACAATATCTAACAGAGCCTCATGATCACAAGAACAGCGACTAAGGCGATCACTCACTGTTAGACTGCACACTCTTCTGTGCACCAACTCTGACTGTCCGATGCAAGCAGCACGTGATCCACACCAAGTCCAACTCCTTCAGTTTCTCCACCTATGAGCAACTCATTGAGAGGGTAGACCTGCAGTACTCTGAGTTCTTAATGTGCAGCAGGGTCTTGCGATCGTAAAAAAATGTTTAAAAAGGACAATAATAATACCTTTGGTTTATCAACCTACCCTCTGAAATCTTCAACAATATTACTATTGGGTGTCCTCTAGCAGTACAATAAGAAGGGAAGAATTTCTGTGTCTTTGAGAGAGAGAGAGCAAGAGTAGCTAGATAATCAACTTGAGCCAATGTGGCATCCAGAAAGCGAATGTGGATAAGATATACCCAGAAATGTTCATTTCACAAATGAGAAGCTAGCTCAAGTGTGAGACTCCCAGGGAACAACATTGGGAATTATTAACAGGAATCAAAGATAAGGCAGATAGTTGAGTTTGCATGTCTTTACAAACTCAGCAAACTTCCTGAAAAAAATTGATGGGCAAGTTTATAGTACATGGGAAAACTTCTGAGATCACTATCAAGAGGGACAAGGTTTTGGAAAAACTGAGATAAATCACCATGCTCCAATGCCCAACACATGAAGGTTTTAAATTAGCAGCTGTGAAGGTAGGTTGAAGTTTTCAAGACTTAGTGAGCTCCAAGAAGATACAAGCAGATTAGGAGAACAGGACGTGTGATCCCATGGATCAAGGGAAGAAGACAAAAAAAAGACAAAAAAGGTAACAGTAAGCCTTTTGGCTTAGTATCTGTTGTCAGCAAGATGTCGACCTCTATAATCAAGGGAGCGATAGCTGGTAATTTAGAGAAGCTTAATATAATCAAACCAAGTTAGCATGCTTTTGTGACAGGTAAATCATGATTGATGATTTCGTTAAATGTTTTTTGAGAATGTATTCACAGAAAGGAATCTGTACATAGGTGCACATTTTTTTTTAAATTCAGGAAGCATAAGAGGAGGAAGAGTGCACGATATAAAAAAGGTGGGATGGCATGTCGTGATAGTATCAGCACTCTGCAACTGGATATAGATAGGCTAAGTGAGCAGGTGAAAACAAACTGCCACTGGACAGAAACAAAACTAGACTAACTTAAAGTTGTGGCTGCAATAAGTCAGAAGCAAAATTCTCAGTGCCAAGTGATCCATCAAGTCAACTCCTCTTCATCATCACTTGGCACCAAGACTATATTTTATTATATGTAGAAGGCACACTGCAGAACCAAACTCAATTTTGTTCGATAGCAACTCCCAAAATGATGGCACATGCTACCTGGAAAGCAAATGTGTAGGAGTCACCATCTTCAAAGCTTTTACTGTTTCATTTATTCTTACTTGGAAATAAATCTCAGATCCTTCACATTCTTTGGTCAAAATACTGGAACAAGCATTGGAACTCCACAAAGTTCATTTCTCAACTTCTTACAGAAAGTTAGGAAAAGGCAATGAATGTCCCTGGCTGTACCAAGAATTTATGAATAAATTTAAACATTACTGATACTAACCACAATGCAATAAAACCTGTGCTTTGCATTGTTTTATATTTTGCATACAGCCGTTTCCTGGTTCTTGGAATAATTTAACCTCCTCTTGACCTTTTCATCCTCATTGTAAGGCTCTAAGGTATTTCGGTGCATAATCACACCCCAGTATATGGACAGCAACTGAAACTGGAGGCTGCTTGCATAGACTTTACATATGGGTTTCCAAAGCGGTCACTTTTGTCTCAGTTTCCTTTCTCTAACAATCTGACAACCTGTATGAAACCTTTGACTGTTGTCTAGTTACTTGTGATGCTTTCAGTTTTATTTCAGGACCTTTGCATCATTATACATATGAAGCTCAAAATGACAGTTTCCAGCGCTGGTGTTGCATGAAAACATTGTGCAGCCAAGAGAACAGGTCAAAATTTCTGACAGGATTTCAAGCCAGCAGTAAATTGACATCAAGAAGAAAAGGCAACTGGAACAGAATTTCAACATAGAGAACTGGATGATGGTATTTTAAAAATCCCAGATAAAATAACACAACAAAAAAATCTAAGATGACATATATTATCAGGCACTTAACATTTCCTTATACATATTTAACTAGGTCTCTAACTCAATGAGATATCATCATATGTGTAAAATGGAGTAGGGTGGAGGGGGCTGCCTGATAGAATCATCTTTGCAGTTTGTTGTGATAACCCAGTTGCACATGTCTTAATTACAATACTTACTTCACTTTCTGGATCCAAATGCAGTAGTCTGTGATGTAAAGATCATTGAAGAGATACGCAGGGTCACTTTCCCTGAAGATTTTGTGGATGGCCAGCAAACATTTCAAAACAGCAGACTTACCTAATGTAAAAGAGAACACAAATGCTTTCAGAAAACCGTACATAAATCTGCTATTTTCATTAACATTTACATAGTACAATGTAACTTGCATCTCAGTCAGTTGTACTATAAAACAATATTCATTACTGAAGCCTAATACAGAAACCCTGAATGGTTTAATAAATGGAAGTCATGGAATCTGTCATACTGACATGAATATGGCAGAAGAATGAGAAAAGCATTTTGTTTCATCTTCACTGCAAAGGAAAGATAACATCCCAGATATAGTTGTAAATTGGGAGTTGGAAGGGAGGGAAGGAGGAACTCAGAAATTTACAATCACAAAGGAAGGAGCACTGTGCAAGTTGTTGGAGCTGCGGCTCACAAGTATCCAGGTCCTAATGGACTTCATCATAGGAACTTAAAAAGGCTGGTAAGAAAGTCAACACGTTGCTTTTAATTTTCCAAAATTCCCTAGGATTGGGAAAAGTTCTTTTAAATTCGAAAATAGCAAATGTAGAACCTTTATTCACAGAAAAAGAATGAAAATGGGAGAAGCTAATTAACTTAACATCTGCTTTTAAGAAAATGTGAGATGCTGTTATTAGACATTATAGCAAAGCGCTTTGATATTCAAAGTAATCATGCAAAATCAGTATGGTCGGTGAAAGGAAAATGCGACTGACAAATATCACTTGGAGTTTGTTGTGCTGTGGATAACAGGGAGGGTGCAGGTGAACATTCCACATTTAGATAAAGGCATTTGATAAGGTGCTTCATCATTAGTTATAGTGGAAAAATAAATGCTTGTTGTGCAGACATATTTTCACAATGTTCATGGGTTTAAAGCAGTTCTGAGGTTTACCAAACTAATACTTAGAACAGGTGAGTTATGAGAAAAGGTTGGACATGCCAGGCTTTTATCCCCTGGAGTTTATGACAGTGGGGGGGTGCTTGATTGAAAACACAAAACTGAGGCAATGAAAGAGTGAGTGTGGAGATCATTTAAAACAAATGATCACCTGTTAACCACAGAGGTTCCTTACGATATTCACATTTTCTTTATCGGGGCAGTGGAACCAATGACTTGAATATTTTTAAGACAGAAGACGACAGAATTTTAATAACAAGAGGGCGAAAGGTTACTGAGAAGACAAGAATGTGGATTTGCAGTTAAATTAGATCTGCTAGGATCTTATTAAATGATAGAAGTCAAGTGGGATATTCTTACACTTAATTCATATATTCTTTGAATTTAAGAATCTTATAAATGGAATGAACTGCCATGCACGATGAACAGTGACCTACTATGTACCTGAAAATGTATAAAATAATTATATTGGGAAGTAATGAAAGTCATTTGCCGGCCACTTATAGTATTTCTTTCAAATTGTTAAATACTTTTATTTTCATGTATTTCAGGCACTTGGTATACTAACTTGTACCTTTCTTTCCTTGCTGCCTTACTGAAACCTTCATTAACCAGTTAATAAGTATCATTAGCTCTGACATGTTTCAAGTATCTCCTTGGAATTATTGGGCACAGAAAGGGGATGTTGAGGGTCAGATCATAAATCACCATTCCTTAGAGAAAACAAGCTGAAAATGCTGAAAACAACTTCAACATAATTCTTCATCGTCAAAAGATCACTTCCCAAGGAATAGACTCAAAATTCTCAGCAAATGCATACAATTACATATACTATGAAGTTATAGTTGTAAAGCATCCAAGGTTTACTTTAATCTGGCATGTCCAAAGGCTGCATATGAATAAATAGCTAATGGCTAAACTTTATTCTGATTCTTTACATCTTTCTACCTTCACATCAGACTCACTGAAATGTACATATTCCTATGCAATATTGAAAACTATCAATCTGAGCTAATTGAATGCTTCCTGCCAGAATGTTCCCTGATTAAGGCCATTGGATAAGTATGAGAACTCTGGTGGATATACCAAGGTCATTGAAGGAGGTCACATTTCGGCTAAATTGAAATAAGTTACAGAATGACTAGGTAATAAAAGTGATTTAATGCCACTTGGAGGTGTGAGTTTGATCAGTTGACTCTGGGAGTGAAGGCAGTGGGGTTTCAAGTGGAAAGCTACTAAAAAATTAATTGTAAAGTGCTTGTTGCTCATGAAGAACACTGTCATGATCTCAGTGGAAAAGGATTCCTGGAGACTTATCAATTAACATATCAATCAATAAAGATCTTTCTGTAATATATTTAGCATTCCCGCCTGAAAAATGTTTCTGCAAATGTTACCTCTGGCCAGATTTGGTCAGTGTGAATTGAAAATAAAATGAAATATATACATCTGTAGCACGTCCTCAATACTTCATGATTTACAAATTTAATAATTTCTGAAGCGTAGTTTTTGTTGTACAGATGAAAAACAAAAAAGAATGTCTCTCATAGTCTCTTACTTCCACAAAATATTTTAAAAGTATTAAAGGTTAACCATATCTTTAAAACATTTTAAAGCTAATTAAAGTAAAAAAAATACTTGAAATAATTAAATGAATTTAATTACTTCAAAAACCGCTAACCTTCGTTCTTTATCTGGATTCCCCATTGAAAAACGGCAAGCTGTCACCACTCCATGGGGATTCTGCTGTCGGAACACATTCAGACTGACAGCAATGAAAACCACACACTGAGTTCAAGACTTCCACGTACACTGAATCATTTTTAAGGGCTTTGGCATGTGTAATTCTGGTCCTCCCACAAAACTCCTGATTTCCAACACTATGAACTTTTCAGTTACATTATAATCAAAATTTGCCAGTACTTTCGAAGATAGAACAATACAGCGAAGTACAGGCCCTTCGGCCCACAACGCTGTGTCGGCCCTTAAACCCTGCCTCCCATATAACCCTCCACCTTAAATTCCTCCATATAACTGTCTAGTAGTCTCTTAAATTTCACTAGTGTATCTGCCTCCACCACTGACTCAGGCAGTGCATGCCACGCACCAACCACTCTCTTGAGTAAAAAATCTTCCTGTAATATCCCCCTTGAACTTCCACCCCTCACCTCTTGTATTGAGCAACGGTGCCCTGGGGAAGAGGTGCTGGCTGTCCACTCTATCTATTCCTCTTAATATCTTGTATACCTCTATCATGTCTCCTCTCATCCTCCTTTTCTCCAGAGAGTAAAGTCCTAGCTCCCTTAATCTCTGATTGTAACGCACACTCTCTAAACCAGGCAGCAGCCTGGTATATCTCCTCTGTACCATTTACAATGCTTCCACATCCTTCCTATAGTGAGGCAACCAGAACTGGACACAGTACTCCAAGTGTGGCCTAACCACAGTTTTACACAGCTGCATCATTACCCCGTGACTCTTAAACTCCATCCTTCGACTTATGAAAGCTAACACTCCATAAGCTTCCTTAACTACCCTGTTTACCTGTGAGGCAACTTTCAGGGATCTATGGATATGCACCCCCAGATCCCTCTGCTCCTCCACAATACCAAGAATCCTGCCATTTACTTTGTACTCTGCCTTGGAGTTTGTCCTTCCAAAGTGTACCACCTCACACTTCTCCAGGTTGAACTTCATCTGCCACTTCTCAGCCTACTTCTGCATCCTATTAATGTCTTTCTGCAATCTTCAACAATCCTCTACATTATCCACAACACCACCAACCTTTGTGTCATCTGCAAACTTGCCAACCCACCCTTCCACCCCCACATCCAGGTCATTAATACTTTAGTTAAAATTTATTCTGTCCATCTCACAAAATTAATTTTTTGCTGCTGCATGTTGCTAGTCTCTGGTTGTCATAAAACTTCAAGTGTTTGTGTATTCAAACCTTGCTTCAGTGCTGATCCCCCACACCAGACAAAATCTTCAAGAGGTATTTGGATGGAATGTTGTACTGATGGGCAAGACATTGAACTGAGGCTTCCTCGAGCTTCTGGCTCAAAGGAAGGTGAAGAACACGTTTATCTCAAGTGAGATTTCTCCTTTGCAACACTTCTGATAATAATCCATTTCAGTAGGTTATCATGTATTTGAAAGCTGCACACAAAATATTACCTTAAAAAAAAACTCATTATAATCATATCCTTCAGTGCATCCAGTGTACCGAGATAAATTGTCAAAATGATCAACGTTCTTATTACTAAAAGAATAGGGCATTCATAATTTATTATTAACATGGACAATCTATCAGGAAATTTAGAGAATGATGACAAATATGAAGAGTTTCAAAACTTCAGCTCAATTTGTTTTGCTTCCTGATTTGCTTTGGACTAAAGGCAGCGGCCTTAGCCATCCATTACTTGCTCGATATTCATAATAATTGGCCACTAAACTCATCATTGTGAGTTAAAGATTATAAATAAGCCTTTTTGTATATTGTGATAATTGTTAAAGCAAAGCCAATTAATCTCTTGAGCTCAGTTAGGACAACTCTCTTGTCAAGAGATTTACCTTTCTTTCATACATTTCCAAGTTTCCTATCTCTCTAATCCAATCACCATCTGTACCAAATTTCACTCTAATTCATCCATCAACGATTGTTCCAATTCACTTTTTAAACAGACTTGAAGCTCACTGTTAAGGGAAGATTTCGTTCTTCCAACAATTCATTGATTTACCCATTGCTCTCTTACATCAGATTTGACCGTAAACCTCTGAGTGAATTCTTCTTGAGCAGAATGTTTCAGGGCAGCCATGTATTGCCTACATCAGAAAAATATGAGATCTATCTCAAAATAACTTGTGCGGTGGGCATGAGTCACAGCCCATTTTAACACAAATCCCTGGTACATTTTCCAGGGATTTGAACACAGGATCAGATGGACAATTCCTACTCAGGGAACTCGATTGTGATTTTTATTTATATTGATAAGTTCTTTGCATTTCTTTTGTTGGTAAGTAATATCTGCAGTGGATGTAAAGCTCTGCTGAGCTAGCTGATGATAGTTGTACCACTATTAAGCTTTAGAAGCCTCTCTTTACAGCCCTGTGCCATGGAGGGGAAACAAACCTAGCTTCCCACTCATTCATCACGATCTGGTTTACTCTTGCTGGAAGTGATGCGACTGTGGAGTTCAAGTCAAGTTACATGCTGCGATACCTGCATGAACTAAGTATCTGTCACAAGGGCTCCTGCGTGAAAAATGGGCGGTAAAACTGACGATCAGCATCATAAGGTTAAGTAGAACTGAGGTTCAGTATCTTCATTGTTCTCAATAAATCTCCAACAAAACAAAATAAAGCAATGTTTTGGTGATTACTTTTCCTAAGCACAAAAAAGGCAGAAGTGCATTCAGCTTTCTAGCACAGGAATATACAGTAGAAAACTTTCTAATACATAAATAATGCTAAAGGTGTATGTGTAAAACTACAGAAGCAGAGTTCATTCAACAGATCACACATACAAATTAACTGTAGGCTTGTGAAATGCCACAGTTGCTTTGACTCTTCAGGAAAACAAGATCATGCACATTTCATTTCAATTTTCACAAGGTCCAGGTAGAGCTCACACTTTTAAATACACAAAATGCAAGTCACAGACAGTTCTGAGCTGCAACACACATCAATATATTGTCCTGTCCTGCTCCAAGAGGATCTAACTTGGCAAAAAAAAAGAACATTCATTTCAGAATCCACCTCAGAAGCATAATTACTGTTATTTCCAATAGTCAGACAACTATCATAGACATTTTAACAGTTAGGAAATGACATCATGGCCATCTACTCTGCAGAGACCAAATTCTATGTTATCCTTGGCTTCAGGGCTTTATCAATTGTTAGACAGTTGTTCAATGGAAATGCCTTTATTTTCCTTTAATTAGTGACAGTTTGAGGAATGGTTTCAACATCCTTTTCAATTGTTGTAATGTGGAGCACTTTTCTTCAATGCTAATTGAAAATACCTCAGCCCACCAGTTCAAATCAGTTTCTTTGCAGCTGTGTATAACTCCAACTATAATCCAGTTCATAGTATATTTGCATCACTGTTGTGTCATTTCTGACTATGTAGTTTCCTGGCCCAAATAAATGAGGACATACGTGAGTGAACTGGCAGTCATTTTAAAAGTGGCATGAGCACCGCATTGGAAATATAAGTCAGTTAACTAAACACTTGAAACAGAAAGCTTTTGTCATTTCGAGCATTGTCAATTCACAAATTATCTGAGTGACTGCCACTGCCCCCCCCAAACCTACCCCACCCCACCTACCCAACAGGCCTTAAAAGTTAACCATCAATGTGTTTTTAGCACATTGGTTGGCTGTCTGTCAGTGGGTACAGTCTTTCACCCTCATCACATTCTACAGGGGTTGTATTGAGAGTATCCTGAGCAGCTGCATCACTGACTGGTTCGGAAATTGCACCATCTTGGATTGCAAGACCCTGCAGCGGATAGTGAGGTCAGCTGAGAAGATCATCAGGGTCTCTCTTCCCACCATCACAGACATTTACACTACACGCTGCATCCGCAAAGGAAACAGCATTATGAAGGAGCCTGTGCACCCCTCATACAATCTCTTCTCCCTCCTGCCGTCTGGGAAAAGGCTCTGAAGTATTCGGGCTCTCACGACCAGACTATATAACAGTTTCTTCCCCCAAGCTATCACACTCCTCAATACCTGAAGCCTGGACTGACACCTTGCCCTACTGTCCTGTTTATTATTTATTGTAATGCCTGCACTGCTTTGTGCACTTTATGCAGTCCAGTGCAGGTCTGTAGTCTAGTGTAGCTTTCTTTGTGTTTTTTTTTTATTATGTAGTTCAATCTAGTTTTTTGTACAGTGTCATGTAAACCATGGTCCTGAAAAATATCTCATTTTTACTATGCACTGTACCAGCAGTTATGGTTGAAATGACAATAAAAGTTGACTTGAATTGATATTACATTTCTTGAATTTACTGTGTATGCCAAGAAAAAATATCTCAGGGTTGAATAAGGTGACACATGTGTTCTTGATTCTCCCCCCCACCCCACCCCACCATCTAAAATTGATTTTTTTATTGCCCAGTGGTTTATTCACTTATTCTATGATTTCTCTTTATCAATAACTAGGATTTCCTTGGTTGAACTGTAAGACTTTCCTCAGTCCTCAAGCTTGCTTTCTTTACGCAATGTGTATAAGTAGATAACAAACACAAAATGCTCCAAGAACTCAGCAGGCCAGACGGCATTCATGGAGGGAAATAACCAGTCAACCTTTCGGGCCAAGATCTTTTGTCAGAAACCTTCCACAGATGCTGCCTGACCTGCTGAGTTCCTCCAGCATTTTGTGTGTGTTGCTTTGATTTCCAGTGTCTGCAGAATCTCTTGCATTTAAAAAGCATCCATGTTTATAGTAAATTATATACCAATCATTTAATATTATCTTTTGCTTATCATTCAATTTGTTTCCCAGTTTACAATAGACACCTTGAATCTTAGACCACCATAATTTGATTAATTTAGATTTAAGGCCCCATTTTCAGATTGAACCAAATCATTTTCTGCTTTAATACAAAATTATCTTGTTCACTAGAAGTCCCTTCATTAGAAAATTATTAAACTGCCCTTTCTCATTGCACTATATTAAAACCAAGATCACTTGTTGCTCAGTTAGGTTAATTAGGTTAAATTGGATAACCACCCATGAGTTCACCTTCTGTGGTACTTGTACTAATTTGATTTGCTTACTCTGTGCCACCGTTGTTACAGACACCACTAATATCACAAATTACATTATTCCTTATATCCCATTTTCTTTGGGGCTGATTTACACCAGGGTTTTTAATCTCCATCCAAAACAATTCTACTTCTCAACCTTATGGAGAGATCCTGTCTCCATTTAGGTTATCCTTCAATATCAGGGTGATTAACCCCCCCCCCCCAACCTTCCTTTTCATTGATTCTGCCTGCTGAAAAAGTCACACATTCTGAAATATTGGTCATCTCAGAATGGCCATGGCATTGAACTTACTTATTTCTATTTGTGCCTTTACTTTTTCTATCTTGCTATGAATCAAAGTGCATTGAAATAAGCAGAATTCCAATTTTGTCTTTTTTTACCACTTCTTTTCTACTTGCAGATACGTTTGTATGTTCTGCCACGTCCTGGCACACTCTGGTCAGCAATACACATTTTGCCCTCTCTTGCTTTTTCTCACCTGAATCATCTCCCACCTCAACTATTTTGATCTGCAGTTATTTTTTTGTTCCAATTCTCTAGGTCACTGGTACAAATTCAGTTCAAGTGAAGCCTACCTGAAGATACTAACTCCCTCTTTCTCTAGTAATGGTATCAGTGCTCAGGAATGAAAACATATTTCTCTTATTCCAGCCTCTGAGCCATCCATTTACCATTCTTCGTTTAATCGTGAAGGAGATGGTGCCAGTGAACAACACAACCAGCTGCAATGTCCTTCAGTTTATGAAACTACTTCTTTTTATTTATAATATGATTCTGTTACTAAGTTGCATGCAATTGGAACCTGTGATTTACATTTTGATGGTGCGTTTTTCAGCCAATTGAGCAATCTGGCACTTTGCCATCTCCAAGGAATTCTGGTGAGGTTTCAAGCGGAGTGTGCAGCCTAGAGGCCAAGAAGCTTGGAGGTCGGGGATGAGCCCATGATCGACTCCATTTCTTGCCGATTAGAGCGTCAAGCAAGATTGAAATCAACAGGGATAAGGGCGGAAGGCTAGTAGTTGTTCAGCGCCATTTGTTGGCATTTGACCAGCCTCTCTCTCTCTCTCTCACTGCTACTGGAGGAAGCTTCCTGTCTCTGACTGGCTTCTTTCCCCCTCGCTCAATGCTGCCAGAGTTTTGGGTCTTGCGCAGGGTTTAACTAACGGGGTTTGTGGGTTAGACTCTACATTTCATGTTCTATGTATTTCTGGTTTCTCCTTTTTTATAAAATTGCTAATTTGTGTCATTTTGATCAGAGTGACCGGCTCTGCGGCCTGCAACAATCTATACAGCCTGACATCGAACTTAACTGAACTGTAGATTCCTAGATTGTTTCAATGACTTTGTGGTTTGATGTTTTATATTCTATGTTTTTCACTCATTTTTTGTCATTTGCCTTTTTTACTGAGTGTGGGGTATTTAACGTTTTCTTTGAACGGGTTCCATGGTGTTTCTTTGTTTCCTGGCTGTCTGTGGGAAGACGAATCTCAGAATTGTTTATTGCATTAATAAATGTACTTCGTATGTATAATAAATGTACTGTGATGACTCATTTCAATTTGCATATAGCTCAGGTAACAATCCAAAGGTATTACTTTTGTGGCTCTGCTTCTTGTCGGGGTGCATACACCATCAACAGAATTACTTCTTTATTGCCGAGTCCCACATGGACCAAGGCAGCTGGGTATTTCTCTTCACATTCTAGATCTTCTCCAGCCCTGGAAAATGGTCTTAACTCTGCCACTGGGTAAGACCCCAGCCTTTAGGATAAACACTCTCAGCAGCAGAGAACGCTATCCAGCTCACCACCTATATTACCCCGTCATTACAGAATTCCTTTTCATTCCTACTATTTGAACAGCACCATGGGTGCTGTGGTATCCTTACCCATCCTCACTCCATTCCTTACTCCTATCAACCTGACTAACAGCACTTCTTCCCTTTAGGACAAGTACAAGGCCAAAGGCTTCAGCATCGTGACCTCTCAGATTCCCAACCATTCTTCACTCATAGTGAAGTCCTCCTCTCCCACAATACTTGGCCAATTCAACAATATTTACTCTAATTGCAAGTAGGGGTTGGGATGACCAGATACTCCCTGATGCATCAGTGCTGAATGTCAGAAATACAGAGGTTTTCGAGCCTCTGAGCTACAAGCACTTATGCCATTTGCAATCACTAATGTTCTCAGTAGTTTCCAACAGCTCCCATATACTACAGCCAAACGCCCGGCCTGCTTTATTCATTAACTGAGTAATTACCTCATAGCCCAGCTACTGACACTTGTTAACTATAGTTTTGCCTAGTTACTAATTTCAATATACTAGCTTTGACTAACTGTAAGCAGTGTATAACTTTCAGCCAACCACTGTAAGATATGAAACAAAGAAAATTCTCAAATAGATGATCCCAGTCACTATCAGAGGAGATCACTGAATTTAAAAATAAACTGGGTATTTTTAACAGTATTTTGACCTTGTCTCACCCATCGAAATCTACACTCTATAGATTCTCCACCCACAGATGAAAGCACACATTCATTCATAGCAATGAATATTGACTTAGGAAAAGCAGTTTATCCAATTGGAACCAAATAACTTAAAGGATGACTTTCACAAATTAGTAACAACATACATGCACATCTTTTCTGCTCCATTTTTCTACTTCTTGAAATAACATTGCTCTGCCTCTCAAGCTTCAGTTCAAATGATGCCAGACAAACTCTATGAAGTATCATACACATGAAAGCAGTTAACATTTCAACAAGCAGCTCAAAGTACATTTCTACGGTTAGTCGTCGCTCAGATAAACTGCAAGAGGAATGGACAGCTACAGCAGAGGGCGCTCCATCATCAGTCAATACAAGCAAGTTCTCAGGATTATGCAGACAGGCTGCAAGACTACACTGTGCCCACAATCGAATGGTTGATTCAGAGTCTCATGGAAAAAAGTACATGGCTTTCAAACAAAATATCCAACTGTGAAATTCAATATTCTGAACAACATTTTGCCTCAAGCTCACAGCAGAATTCCTGAAAGAACCTTAAAACAAAGGCACACATACTAACAACGTGGCAATGATGCCAAATAATAATGTGAAACATGCATACTTGATTTGTCTTCAGTTCATGTAATTCTACAGTTTAAATACAAATCTTTGTGGTCTATTTCTTGAAGGGATATGGACAGGCGTAAATGGATCTGGCACACCTCATGTTCTTGGAGGAATGGCAGAAGATTTTATTGTTCAAAATGCGGTTAAATTTATATGACTGAAGGATCATTTATAAGTGATTTTTATGCTGAGTACAATATATGATTTTATCTCATCTAGAGACACAGTTTTCATAATCACAAGACACAAAATAGAAATGCATTGCTTGTAGTTGTGAAATTGCAAACAGATTATCTTTATTACTTTAAAACTAAAATTCTGACTGTGCCTGTGTATGGCTCAGTCCAAGATAAAACTTATTTTGTTGATACAATAAACTTCAGTTTCTGCAACAATTAAATGAATGCCTTGCACTATTTAAGACAAGAACTTAAAGTTCGTGCCTTTCATAATTTTAAAATCTTTGTTAAAACCCTGAGCAAGTTAATATATCTGGCTATATTATAACAAAGATAAGCCATAAGAACTCCAAATTCAATACAAAACATTGCTTTCAACATTGGACATCTAGTTTTGAAATTTAACTGAGATTTTAATTATTTTTTAATTGAATATTAATAATCATATGCTCATTCAGGATAGTCTACTGGCGCTTCGAATTGTTTCTACAAACAACCAAATCAAGATAAATTATATTCACAGTTTTTAGTGTTATAAAAAATGTAAGGAGCTTTACGAAACTGCAGTGGAAAGCTTGATTAAATCAGTCAAGTCTTCAAGGCATATTTGTTGAAGAGACAGGGAAGGAGTTTGCCAGAGAATCATAGATGCATAAGAAGTCAAGATATGAAAGGAGGAGGCCATGCAAGGATTGCAAGGAGCTCTGCAGATAGATGGTGATAGCCAAATGATTAACCGTCAGGTACCGAAGGGGGTTCACCTTAAAAATCAGAACCTAAAATTTAATGTTGATGAGTGATAAAGAGTTTTGATGAGCTGATCTTAATAGGAGAAAGGGTGGAGCCTGTAGGATGGTGTATAAAAGAAAACATTAGAATAATTGAGACACGAGATAATGAACATACGAAAAAGGGCTTCAACAGCAGCAGAGCTGTGGCAGTGGTGAAGGGGGAAGCTGGCAGAGCGAGCAACAGAGTTGTTATGGGTGTTTGAAGTTACATATCTGTCCAAACCAATGAATGAACTTTTGAATTGATCTTTACAAACAGAAAAGCTGAGACATTTGCCAATTGAAAACAAAGTGTGGTCTCTCAAACATTATGAATAGGGCTGTTGTGACCTCACATGCACAACAGATTAACCGCATCAGAGACTGGACTGGCTCCAATGAAGAGTACTTATTGATTTTTGTAAGCAGGTTTTCTCCCACTAGGCTCCTGGCACCGATGTGCAAAGCTGGCAGGTGGGAACAGGCCCTCATGTGGCACCATGGCACTGCCAGCCAGGCGTTGCAGCACACAGCCAAAGATGTGGCCTTCACTCTGATGAGCTTATGGACTCTGCTCTTGCCTGGGCTCCTCCCACTTCCACCTCTAGCAACACTGCCCCCCCGCCCCCCCCACTCTCCAGCATTGGACGCTGTCTTTCAGTCGCACTCAATGTGGCCAAGAGTGGATTTTATTCACTTGGACTGTCAGAAAGCAAGCAGTAAGTTGCCACCCGAACCTGGGATTGATCTTGTAGTTGAAATTACAGGTGACAGATTCTCCATTAACAATAATTAACAGAACACACTACAGTTTAGCCAAGACTTTTACAACACTGAGAAAGAAGAGGATTCCAGAGACATGGCGGTGGAGTAAAGCTGGTGTCATCAATGCCAAGGAGAAGAGACACCTCAGGTCAGGCAGCATCTGCAGAGGGAAATGGACAGGCGACATTTTGCGTGGAGGTTCCCCCTCTGGCTGAGGGGAGAAAGCCAGTAAAATAAAATGGAAACAGGGCAAGGGGTGGGGCAAAAGTCAGCAAGTAAAGCTGGATCTAGGGGATGAGAGGCAGATGAAGGAGGGATGGACGGAAATTGCAACAGAGGCCAGGAGGTGGCAGGTTGAGGCAAAAAAAGGCAACAGGTGATGGGGAATCCGATAGGAATGTGATGGGAGTGTGGAACCTAATCTGGGAGATTGGGTTGGGCAGATAAGAACAGTAGGGGGTGTTCCCTCCTGTTCACTCTTCCAGCGGGAAGGATGTTTGAGTGATGGGAGTGGGGTGAGGAGGGAAAAGAAACTGGGTGAGCGGTGGGTGGGGTGGGTTGGATGTGTGTAGAAGGAACTGGGCAGGCGAGGAGGAGAGTGCTCGACAGACAGGGGGCAGGAAGAGAATTCAGTGTTCTTGCTGTGGGTTGTAGACTACCCAAATGGAACACGAGGCTTGTATTTGGCTTCCTGGCAGTGGAGAAGGCTGAAGAGGGGAGGTTGCTGTGGAAATGTCATCCATGTGCCCTATACAATATCTACAGATGATGTCTTGAATGTGATTCCACAGAAATGCAACAACAAAATTCTGCGGTTTCATGACATTAAAAAGCTAAAATATTTCTTTCACACTTTAAGTTTTACTAATAGGAACATCTTCAATCAAATGTATTTAAGTCTTTGAGAAACTCAAAGAACGGAGCTTAGGATGGCGGCCCTAATGACAACTTCTTTGCTTGCATCTTTGGAAATAGCTCTATTTGTATCTCTGATAGCTCCTTTTTCCCCCTTTTCAGGGTTCATCTGAAGACCGTGACCTGGAGTTGCACGCTGACTTTGGTTCTTTGCAGAAATGGGACCCACTCTCAGGGCCTCACGACCGACCGCTGTTCGATATGCCAAGGATGCAGCCTGGAAGACTGGTGCACCTTCAGGGTGCCGGATTTCCGTGGCTCTGGAGACAGGCGGATTCAAGGTCGGTACCGCCGCCTGATGAATCATGGGAGTACATGGAAGATTGAAAGCAGCAGCTGGCTGCATGCCCAGAGACCTGAGTTCTTTGGGCACAGAGCTCGGAAAAAGCGATGCAACAGACTTTTTAAACACTATAAATCAGCCAGTTATTTTGTTATGTCTCCCCTCTTGCTGTGAAGCAGGGATACATCTTTTTCCTTTATTAGGGAGAGAGAGAGAGAGCCTGTGGTATGTCGAATTACTGGGTGAACGAGTAGACTTTGGGGTACTGCAAGTCTGTGTCTTCATTGATGCTTTGCTGCACACGAGTGCTCGGTGGAGGGTGCAGATGCTTTTTGCTAGTGGGGGGGGTCGTTGCTTTGCTGCTTGGGAGGAGGAGTTGGGGGGGAGAGTTTTGATACTCTAACATTTAACTGTCATTCATTCTTTGGGGCACCCCTCCATTTTTGTGGATGTTTGCAAAGAAAAAGAATTTCAGGATGTATTGTGGCGACCCACTTTCTGCGCAGGCAAACCGGCTCACAATTAGCCAGCGCGCAGGGGGAGACTTTGGTAATGCACCTCTGACATCATTTCCACCCGGAGAGGGCAGGCGCTAGGGATTAAATGCCAGCGCCGCGAAGTTTGAATAAACTAGTCTCGAAACGGCTTACCGACTGCGTGTCGTCTCTAGCTCTGTATGTAGTACATCGCTACAGTATATTATATACATTTCTGACATTAAATGTACCTATTGAAACAAGCCTTGAAATGAGCTTTCTGAAACCATTATTTTGATAGATACTACATTACTACATTAAAGAGGTTTTGTATTGAAGTAGGCCAGGATTTCTGTATTCAAGTCTCTCAGAAGTACATTCTACAGAAACTAAAGGATGGAAAACAAGTTAAAAACTTCCATCCTATAACTTCTCTTTTGGAGTTGAACTTTTGAACTACTTGTAGAACCTGGCATTTTTGCAGTGTGAACTGCAGACTCGAAGGTGCAGGACGGTTGTGGTGTGGTGCGTACGGGCCAAATCCAGGTGCTGGGGCCAAGGCCTGAGAGAGGTGAATCAGCTAATGTTTGGCTGCTGGAGCGGACTTTGAGGTGATCTGAAAAGACCAGGGTTGAGGTGGTGGGGCACAGACCTGAGAGCTAGGACCAAGCTGATGACTGATCGAATTAAGCACTGGGCCAAACTGGAATGGTCAAATATGGGCTGAATCGAGGTGAGGGCCTGAGGGATTACTGAAGCAACAGGACCCGGGAATGAGAGCAAGGAACGGCTCACTGTTTTATCGATTTAAACACTGAGCCAGATTGAAAAGGTCAGGAGGTGGGCTGGAGAGCAGCAGGCCACTTCAACCTGAAGAGTATAACTAACAAACACAATTTCCACAACCAAAGTTTATTCTACTTGTTATAACAATAAATCCATATTAAGACTAGGATTTTCAATTTAATTTCACCAAAACTTCTTACCCAACTGAAGTATTAAGACTGCATCCTCAACAGCTTTCAGAGCCAAGTGGAAATGTCGGTAAAACGGATAACACAAAACTCTTCTGCTGAAGGATATGACGACTTCCTGAAGAGAATGGTAAGTCTGTATGTTGAACAAAACAAAAATCCATTGCTGAAAACATTGATGTATCATGACACTATAAATTATTCACTTTTTAAATAACTAGATTTGTGAATATTGAGCATAACTTTCACTCAATGAAAATGGGTAACAATTTCTTTCTTGAAACTTAACAGAAATGAAAATTCAGTTGTATTAAGAAACAGACAAAAGTAGCACTTTGGCCTTACCTCAGAAATACATTGAGATGCAGATCTTATTGAATAGTTATTATGGTGCTTTACACAGTAGATGTATAGTTGTTGCTTTGCCTGACTGGGAAGTCTAGAACTACAGTCTAATCTCAAGGGGTCAGCCGTTCAGGACAGAGACATGAAGAAACTCTGTACCCACAGGGCAAGTAGTCTTTGGAATTCTCAACCCGAGGGCCATGAAGGCTCAGTCACTGAGAATATTCACAATATTAAACCAATTGACTATTAGCTGTTATTCTTATCAAAGGATATTGGGCTAGTTCAGGAAAGGGTTAATGAGGTTAAAAAATCATCCATTATCTCTAGGTGTCGCACGGACCAGGCCCTCATCCGTGGTATTGGCTGCTGTATATGCTTGAGAGAGGAGAGGCTGGAGGCAGTGTGGGAGACAGCAGAGGTCCTTGTCGGCATGCTGGAATCCCTGGAGGGTTGGGTGCTAGCTCCTCCCGTCAACGCTGCCCTTCAGTGTGCGCTCGGCAGACGATACGCTGGGTTGCATTTGTCTGCAACTGCTCTACTGTGCGATGAGAAACTGCTGCTTGCTTGTTCTTGCAGAAACAGTGCTCCAGGACCAATCCCAATCACCATCAATCTACTGGCCATGTGAGTCAGGCACTGGGCTAAATTTTTTTTTTGTGACTGTATGTTTTTCTGCTTTCATATTTGGGTGTGCAGCTTGGCCCCAGAGAAATGCTGTTTGGCTGTATTCATGTACGTGGTTGAATGACAAATAAACTCGAACTTAATCTCTCCAATCAACAATCATGGCCTCTCTTATTCACTCATGTATCAAGGAAGTACTTACAAGCAAATAGATCCTCATTGTAAAACAAGGTACAACCTCAGTGTTAATTCTGAAAATGATCAGTACTTGAAGATTTTCCAGGAAGTCTGGATTTAACAATTCACTCAAGTTCAGGAAACCTTTTGTTGATTGGTAAGCATCGTTCAAATCAAAGAGACTTCCAATGCTCCAGGTTCTGACTTTCAAGTACACAAGGTACATGTGCTAATCAATTTGCTCCAACCTACTGGTAACTCAACAGATGGTGAAATGCTTTAAAGAATATTTTTGGTGCCCCCATAACTTGGATTTGAACTTCATGCAGAATAAATAAAGGGAACTTAGTGCTCTTACTTTCCTTCTGGTAAATTATAAAAACAGGTGCTTTTGTTTCACTCCTAACCGGTGGTAAATTACAGATTCAATGCATGCAAAGTTAAAATCAAGCAGGGGATTGCTTGAGTGAATGGCTGCGATATGGAGCATGAACAAAGCATCTGCTAAAATCCAAAAGTACAACTAAATGTAAGGATAATGGAGGACATAAGTGAACCTGCCACAGTCAGACAGTTTGCCAACAATCACGAACCTTGTTTACACATGCAGAACAAGCACTTGGGTATGATAAAACAAAAGCTGGCAGCCTTGGGCATGTAGCACTTTATCCTCAGAGAGAGAGAGAGAGAGAACAATACTCGGTGCGGGGGGGGGGGGGGTGAAATCCTGGCAGTTCAGGGGCCAATGAACATACAATTAAATATGCAGCTAACTGAATTCACAAGCAAAGCCAACAAACAACTTAACAGTTGTAACTGTCTCTCACTGCACTATGCAATCCTCATAACAGTTCATAATGAAAGCATGACCAATCTTCAATGTATCTCTCCTGGTTTCTATCCAACTGTTAAAGAGGCATTTGCCATCTGTCACTCCCGTTGATCAATGACTTATATCACGTTAATATTCATTTATGACCTTGTAACCACTATCACAGAAGGGGAAAGTATTGAAGGCAGAACATTTATTTGGCCAATGTACATAACTGAACGCTCGTAGATTGCATAATTTTTCCAAATGCTAGGAAACACAAAAGGCATTAAAAGCCAGTTCACTTACTTCAAGCCAACAAAGTGTTCCACTGAGTTTCCAGATGTTCCATGACGATTCGGTCTGAAAAAGGTAACAGTGAGAAAACAGAGGAGCTCACTAACAAGATAAGGTTATAAAGTTAAACTGATTGGACAGTAACTTGCATGGAATGCAGAAGTTTGTGAGGTGGGCTGGATGTGGGAGGGAAGCTGCTAGAAGGAGTTAATGAATGAACAGCACACCCCCTTTTGAGTTTATGAATGAAGTCCATGGTTATAAAAGTACAGTAAAACTCATAAAATAGTCTGTAATTGCTCAAAACTCCTGATCCTGAATTTGGCTCACTAATGTGAACCAGGGATGCAGACTGTAAGTCAGGTATGTAGCTGGAAATGGAATTGGGGCTGGAAACAAAGGAGGTCAGGAACTTGGGTAGGCTTGTTAGGGTGTTATATAGGGAGAAATTACATCCTACACTCCAGAAACTCTGCCTGCCAATCTCTAGCAAAGTCCTGAGAGTGCCGGTTTATCCAGTTTTACCATAGCATTCTTCTGTCTTGTAAAAAACAACAACCAGAGGTTCAAGTATATTGGTAATTCACACAAACTCTCAATCAACACATGAAATCACTTTGATCTGGTAAGCATAATAATTCATACCAATGTCACTTGAAGTTTGAGATTACAAGACATGGGTGTGGAATGGGATTATCTGCTGATTTTCTACACTGAAACACACTCAAGTCATTCATAACAAGGAGCAAACTTGCAATAAGTACTATAAGCCTGAAAAAATACTTGAATAGCAGTTAGTTGAAAAATGAATTGGTTGATGTTGACTTTGTAATGCCCAATATCAGCTGCAGGCATGAAAGATCAGAAAAAAAAACAGAAAATAATACACCAACAGTGATAGAACTCACTATAAGGAGCTCAAACTTCCTCTTTCCTTTCTACTTAAAAAACGTCAACTATTCGAATGGGCGGGTTGGCTCACATTTGATTCCCCTTCAGTGCTGCGGACTTCATATGCATAGGCAAGCAGTATGTCAACCAGGCTGCTGAAGGCAATTTGACAAGAGCTTTTATCCAGCAGGTAGTTTCTGTTGGTGAATTTTCGCAGCTGCTCCTTTTCATCCTCGGAGAATTTGACTGAAAGCAAAGAATTGGATTTTACTCAATGCATCAATGAGCTTTGTAAGATATTAATTAAAGCTTGTTTTAAAAGTTGCTTTTGTTTAGTTACACTAAACTAGCAATTATTTCAGTGAATTTAGACTTTATGTATCTGCTGGATGAATATCGTCATTTTCAAATTTCACAATTTATCCAGAACAGTAAGCAAGATAACCAATTATCTGGAGAACACAGCGGATTCCAGATAACTGGGACTCATTGGGACCAATACATCTTGGCCCAATTAGCCAAAGTTTTATGGAAATAGTTAAAAGGTATTAAAAAAAGACAAACTAAGTAACAAATTATGCATTTAAATGAAATACAGAGCAAATATGAACACAAGTATTATAAAACTGTGTATTAGTTCCTAATCATTCTCAACAGAGGAATTCATGGCCTCAGTGTTCCTTTGATTGTCTATAAATGAACAAGATCAGCGCAGACACCTAATGCAGGTAATGTCTTTATTGTCATCCGGAAAACAGTCAAAATAAAAACCAAAATGATCATAAATGACTGCTTTTTGAATCGGCACGTGTCCCCTCAAATGTATAACACAAGCACACACAACTGATGCTACATAAAAACTGTTTGCTCTAAGCACAGTGTAGATCGCAATGGCCATACCAATGCAAACAACTGACGCTAGTTAGAGCAACACACAAAATGCCGGAGGAACTCAGAAGGTCAGGCAGCATCAACGGAAGTGTCAACAGTTGACATTTCCTGCAGAGACCCTTCGTGAAGACCAATGATGTTAGGTAGAAACTGTTTGAAAACAGTCTCCTATCCCAATAAGGTGGCATAGTGTCCAAAAATCAACAAAAACTTATCCAGTCAATCACTTCTGCTAGCAAACTATATCACAATAATTGATGAAAATGTTGGACCATCACTTGTACCCATGGCTACTACTCTGGCTCTCAGTCTGATAAAATAACAATTTTTAAATTCTCGTTCTTGTTTTCAAGCATGAAGGATGAAACATAATCTGATCTTCTAATCTTCAGCACTGTGCAAATACAATTAAAAAACAGTTTGCCTTCAAGTGCATCCACTGTAGCAGGAGATCTTAATGTCAACATTTAGTCTGGAAATCAAATAAAATAATAGCGCACACACTATTACTAAATTAATTATCCAATTTCAATACTGCATATAATAAGTAATGTTTGAACTTCCATTATTTGATTTTTAAATACCACTCCTTTATAAATACACAAGACAATCAATAGAATTTATTTCTCATCGTTATTCTACTATTGAGTTTGGAATGTTATCACATTAGATCAGTTAGTAACTTCCATGTTAATTCCAGTTTATATTCCACGATACAACTCAAAAAACTATTTAGTCCATTCACTGAGATAAAATTAAGAGTGTCTTTAAAATATCACAATATTCTTCCTCAGCTATTTTCACTGGCAGCTACTGAGATAATCTTGGAAGGAAGACTCGAAAATTGGTCGAACACTTGAGCATTACACATGTAGCAGATTGCTTGTTTTAAAACCATCTGCTTTGTAATGTTGCAAGTCAGTTCACAATAAAGTTTACAGCTGAGGGCTTGAAATTACACTAAGTAGCTTTCCCAGTAGGTGCAATTAATTACTGTTTGGCATGCCAAGGTCTGGAAAATGAATAATTTAAAATAGATTAATATAATTTTGGAATTTCAATGCACTTTATGTAGGCCACAAAGTAATTATGGACCATATTTATAATAATACATTTAGGCATAGAGTATAAATTTAAATTCCTTCTCGTCTATTATTGGAATATTACCCGTCCAGAATTTCAGCTGGATTAAGTGTGGCATTCAATAACAAGAAAGGGGTAAATTTTAGTGATCAGCTTCTCTGTTGGATAATATTAAACACCATCAGCCACTCACCGCACTGTCCTCTTGAATCTGTCGAATCATTTTCCTCAGTCTTTGTTTCCTCGGCATTTTCTTTTGCCCTCTGAATGTTTTGCCACCAAGGTTCATACTTCAGCAAATGCCGAATGGCATCATCTTCAAAGAGATCAGCACTGAAAGTGGAAAGGGAGTCAAAGGATCTTAGCTGCCTTCTGTTTCAAAAGATGGCAAAGTTCTCAGGATTAACACTTTTGTAAAACTGCTCAAAAATCTTGTTAATAAATTTTGTAGCTATGGTTTGAGTTCTGTAATTGTAGGCAGTTTAAACATTAAGCACAAGAGATTCTGCAGATGCTGGAGATCTAGACTAACACAAACAAAATGCTGGAGGAACTCAGCAGGACTGGCCCACATTAAGCCCACTCACTAGACTACAAAAAGCTGTTATATTATTGAGAAATTATAATTTTCCAGCTATGGGCTGAAAGACACATAGTTTTTCCCTCATACCACATGCAAGCACCATTTTTTTTGCAAACTGTAAAATACACATAAAAAATACATAATAACTGCAGCTCCATGGTATTGTAATGATTGGCATCAAAAGCACATAACTGGTATGAATGAATAATCAGCAAATGTTGAAAGAGTGAGAAAATAAACAGGTAAATAAAGTGCTTTGTTTTTTATTGTTTATTTTTATTAATAATGCTTTAATAAATTTACATCAGCAAAAAGAATTTTATTATTTTCATTAATTTCAATAACTTAATCAATTACTTTATTCTGTTTCAAACTGTAGTTAAATGTTAATTAACAAAGATATAGAAAGAGTTGAAAATCTCTTGCATGTTTAAGCTCCCTGCAGATCATTAGGGTGGGTCCATTTGTCGGATTCGGGATTCACTACACTTCAAGGAATTGGTTGTTCCACTGAGGCACAAGTAGAGTCACAACCACAGAGTACACTGGCACAAATCACCTGGGTGGGAGTGGGAGGGTCAGTCAGGCCAACGTAACAATCTTTAAACAGATTTGCCCAGGAATTTAGCCCTGGTCACTTGAAATTGGTCCTGAAATGTGTGCTAAAATAACTTCAATGCAATTGAATTATGGGTACAATTCCAAAGCCAAAGAATGTTTCTTGTATTTTTAAGACCTGAATGTTCCAATATGTTGAGATTGGTGTCACTGAACCTGCAACATGTTTTTGTATGAACTTCTAGTGAATACTTTTGCTTCAGATGAGCCAGCTGGTGGTGCAGTGACATCAGCACCGGATTTCAAGGTGAATGACCCAAGCTTGAATCTGTCCAGCTCCTTGTACGCTTTCCATCTGTGCTGGGTTGAGCATCAAGCTAGCAACTTGGCCTCATGAAAAACAGTCAAGTGCTATAGAAATGCTGCTTGATGCACCACAATGTGTGAAAATGAGCAACAAGCTTATGCTTCAGGTATACGTGTACACGATAGGACATTTGAAAGCACTACTTACAAAGTACACTAGCAATTCTCCTTTAAGTTTCAAACTACAATAACTCTGACTGTGAGTAAGAATTTATGATTTTAACCAAGACAATTTACCATTGTCAAGATTAGCATGCCAAACAAGAGAAAGGCTTGTAAATTAAATTTAATGAAATTAATAAACTGCTTACGAATCCCAGGTTGAGAAAAGACCTTATTACAAAAAGCATAAAGCAACAAAGAAATTAACGTACGGAATTGGCTAAAGTGAGTCTAACACTATCAGGTTCAAGTTTATTGTCATTCAAACATCATGAAACAATGTTCCTCCAGACCCAGGTGCCCAACACAGTACGTGCAACTTACACATAACACAAAGCAGAATTACCACAAATAACAAGGTGATTTACATCACAAGTTAAAAAAGTAAACAGTAAAACACTACTGCTGCTTCATACACAAAGAGACTGGGTGGTGGCCAGGAATTCAGTCGTTTCACGGCCTGGAAGGAGAAACTGTTTCCCATCCTAACAGTCCTTATCCTAATGTTACAGTGCCTCTGCCTAATGGCAGGGGATTAAAGAGCTTGTTGGATGGATGGGAGGATTATTGACAATGCTAAGGCCTGCATACGCAGAGCTCCTGATAAAGATGGGTGGAATAGACACCCCAATGATCCTCTCAGCTGTCCTCGCAATCCTTCGTAGAGTCTTGTGGTCAAATGCCTTGCAATTTCTTGCAGTGATGCAGCTGGTCAGGACACTCACACCAGTGCTCCTTCAGTGTTTAGAATCAGAGAGATGAACCTCACTTGCCTCAACCACATTAGGAAGTGGAGAAGCTGCCATGCTTTCTGGACAAAAGAGGTGGAGTTGAAAGACCAGGTCAGATCTTGGCTTATTGTATTATGTATCCAATAAGCAAGGTATCCTATACTTTCACATTAACAGTACAGAGAACCTTGTCAACTGATAAGAGTCATAAAGCACTTATGCGCAAAGATAGGCCATTCATCCCAGCTAGTCTCTGCCAACTGATGTTCTAATCTCATCAACCTGCAACTGGACCCTAGTCCTCCCATCCTTGTACTTTTCCAAATTTTCTTAAATGTTGTAGTCAAACTCACATCTGCCACTGCAGGCAGCTCGTTCCATATTCTCTTTCTTTCTTTTTCAATCTTTTTATTATTATTAATAATATCAACAAAATAAAATTGATACATAGATAATGGGATTACAAACATACACATTTCAACTAAACATGAAAGAATACATAAGCAATGGTTACAGTATAAATGAGTATTCCCGAATCGTGGACGATACAATTTACAAATAAACAAGGCAAACCTAGGTATATCATAATATATATATTTAAAAAAAAACAGAAAAAAGAAAAAGAAAAAAATTATGCAAAAAAAAACTAATCTAATAATAAGGAAAAAAAACAAAAAAGAGAAAGAGAAAAAGAAAAAATGGAAAAAAAGGGCTGTTTATAATATCTCACAAAAATACAAAATCATCAGTGTTGTCAACTCCGATCCGCTCAACATATATAAAATTGAAACTGGAAAAGCAAATAGGCTTGGAACAGGGTCATATTACATCATATGAAAATATTGAATAAATGGTCTCCACATCTTTTCAAATTTAATAGGTATCAAATACAACACTTCTAATTTTTTCTAAATTTAGACATAACATAGTTTGAGAAAACCAATGAAATACAGTAGGATTAATTTCTTTCCAATTCAACTAAATAGATCTTCTAGCCATTAATGTAAGAAATGCAATCATTCGACAAGCAGAAGAGGATAAATGGAGTGAGTCCATCATTGGTAAACCAAAAATTGCAGTAATAGGATGAGGTTGGAAATCAATGTTCAATACCGTAGAAATAATATCAAAAATGTCTTTTCAATATTTTTTCAAAAGCGGACACAACCAGAACATATGAGTTAAAGACGCTATCTCAGAATGACATCTGTCACAAATAGGATTTATATAGGAATAAAAATGAGCCAATTTATCCTTGGACATATGAGCCCTGTACACAATTTTAAACTGTATTAATGAATGTTTAGCACATATAGATGATGTAATAACTAATTGAAGAATTTTATCCCAATTCTCAATAGGGATAGTAAGGTTAAGTTCTCTTCCCAATCATTTTTAATCTTATAAAAGGGCTCTGAACATATCTTCATAATTATATTGTAAAGTTTTGTTATTAGCCCTTTCTGAGAAGGATTTAGTTCAAACAAATTCTCCAAAATACCTGAAGACACAAAATTTGGAAAAGTAGGAAGTACAGTATTTAAGAAATTCCTAATCTGTAAATATCTGAAAAAATGAAATCTAGGCAAATTATATTTATTAGATAATTGTTCAAAAGACATAAAACAATTATCCAAAAATAAATCAGAAAATCGCAGTAATCCTTTAGTCTTCCAAGCTGAATAAGCTTGGTCTATAATAGAAGGATAAAAAAAACAATTGGATACAATAGGAGTATTTAAAACAAACTGAGTCAACCCAAAAAATTTCCGAAATTGAAACCAAATACATAAAGTATGTTTAACTATCGGGTTGTTAATTCGTTTCGGCAATTTAGAAAGAGCAAAGGGAAGAGAAGTCCCTAAAATAGAACCCAATGAAAATCCTTGTACTGATTTAATTTCCAGGTTCACCCAATGAGGGCTAAAAGATATATCCCAGTCCTTTAACCAACATATCAAATATCGGATATTAACTGCCCAATAATAAAATCTAAAATTGGGCAATGCCAATCCACCTTCCTTCCTTCTGTAAATATTTTTTACCTAATCTAGGATATTTATTCTGCCATATATATGAGGAAATTTTTGAATCAACATTAGCAAAAAAAGATTTTGGAATAAAAATTGGTACCGCTTGAAATATATATAAAAACTTGGGTAAAATAACCATCTTAATAGCATTAATCTGACCTATCAGAGATAAAGATACTGGTGACCACTTAGTAAACAAACATTTAATCTGATCGATTAAGGGTAAAAAATTAACCTTAAATAAGTCCATATAGTTTTTTGTGATTTTAATCCCTAAGTAAATAAAAGAGTCATTAACTAATTTGAAAGGTAAATTTCCATAAATTGGAACTTGTCTATTTAAAGGAAACAATTCACTCTTATTAAGATTAAATTTATACCCGGAAAAATCACTAAATTGAGCCAACAATGATATAACTGCAGGAATGGATTTGTCAGGATCAGAAATAAATAATAATAAATCATCTGCATATAATGATAGCTTATGTATATCTGTCCTACGATTAATGACAAAAATGTTCTGTGATTCTCTGACAGCAATTGCCAAGGGTTCTAAAGCAATATCAAATAATAATGGACTAAGAGGACAGCTTTGTCTAGTACCCCGAAATAAACGAAAAAAGGGAGATCATTGATTGTTAGTAAGGACCGAGGCTACTGGAGTATAATATATCAGTTTAACCCAGGAAATGAATGTCGGACTAAAATTAAACTTCTCAAGCACATTAAATAAGTATGGCCATTCAACTCTATCAAATGCTTTCTCCGCATCTAATGAAATGACACATTCTGAAGTGCTATGTGAAGGAGTATAAACAATATTCAATAATCTCCTAACATTGAGAAAAGAATAGCGATTTTTAATAAAACCAGTTTGATCATCTGAAATAATTTGGGGTAATACCTTCTCCAGCCTGGATGCCAGTAACTTGGAAAAGATCTTGGAATCTACATTCAATAAAGATATTGGTCTATAGGATGCACAGTCAGTAGGGTCTTTATCTTTCTTCAATATTAAAGAAAAAAAATGGAAGCTCTATAAAAAGATTGTGGCAGATTGCCCAATCTAATTGCTTCTTCAAAAACCCTGCATAACCAAGGAGAAAGAGTAGAGGAAAAACATTTAAAAAATTCTACTGTATACCCATCTGGACCTGGTGCTTTCCCAGAATTCATAGAGGAAATAACCCCTTTAATTTCTGCATCCATAATAGGAGTTTCTAATATTGAAAGATCATCCGATGATAGTTTTGGAAAATTCAATTTCCTAAGAAAATCACACATAGTATTATGATCATGAGGGAATTCGGAAGGATACAGGGAGGTATAAAAATCTCGAAATGATTTGTTTATCTCATCATGGTTAAATGTCAGATCCCCATTCTGCTGACGGATCTTAGTAATTGGACGTTTAACCAAAGCATTCTTCAATTGACTAGCTAACAGTTTACCTGATTTATCACTATGTATATAAAAATCAGATCTGGTTTTCATTAATTGATTTTCAATCAAAGATGTAAGTAATAAACTATGTTCAGTTTGAAGTTCAACCCTTTGTTTGTAAAGCTCCTTACTAGGAGTAATCGAATATTTCTTGTCAATCTCTTTAATTTTATCAACCAATTAAAGAGTTTCCTTCTTAATGCGTTTTCTTAGACCAACAGAGTAGGAGATAATCTGTCCACGTATATATGCTTTAAAAGTGTCCCAAAGTGTTCCGCAAGAAATATCATCCGTGGAATTAGTTGAAAAGAAGGAATTGATCTGATCCTTCATAAATTTAATAAAATCCGGATCTTGCAGTAAGGTAGAATCAAATCGCCATTGTCTAGCACTAGAAGCTGTATCCGTCAATTTAATAGAAAGTTTTAATGGAGCATGGTCAGAGATGGCTATAATATCATAATTACAATCAATTACCGATGGAATAAAACAAGAGTCAATAAAAAAATAATCAATTCTCAAGTAGGAATGATAAACCTGTGAGAAAATGAAAACTCTTTGTCCTTAGAATGCCGAAATCTCCAAATATCAAAAATTCCATTATCAGTCAAAAAAGAGTTAATGTAAGTGGCCGACTTATTAGGTAAAGTCTGAGTAGATATAGATTTGTTCAACAAAGGATTTAAACAACAATTAAAGTCACCACCCATTATTAACTTATTTTCATTTAGATTAGGTAGAGAAGTAAATAAGAACTTAAAAAACTCGGGACAATCCACATTTGGAGCATAAACGTTAACCATAGCTACCTTTTTGTTAAAAACTAAGCCAGTAATTAACAAAAATCTACCATTCGGATCCGAAAAGATATCGTGTTGGACAAATGCAATAGAGGAGTCAATAAAAATTGCAACTCCTTTTACATTAGCATTCGAATTCGAATGGACCTGTTGACCCCTCCAAAACCTAAAAAAGCGATAATTGTCCTCTTTCCTCACATGAGTTTCTTGTACAAAAATAATATGAGCATTTAGTCTTTGGAATACTCTGAAAATCTTTTTCCGTTTAATCGGATGGTTTAAGTCATTAGTATTCCAAGAGACAAAATTAATGGTCTGAGCCATATTTCTGAAATCAACCCTTTGGTATATAAAAGGTTAACCAAATTATGAACTCATGCACCCGGAAGAGGAACAAAAATAAGGGGCGGACCCGGAAGTGACGACATCGCGGACATTTTAGTAGTTTAAAATCAGCCCAAATGAAGAAACTAAAACAAACTGATGTAAGGAATATAAGGTTTAGAAAACCCCCCACCCAAGAGGAGAAAAGACCACCCCAGCCAGGAAACGGCCGGGAAAAAGGAGAGATGAAACTAAATCTACCCCCATATCAGCAGAAGACAACTCCGTATATAAAGGATAAAAAAAAGATCACCCAAACTCTAAAGAAATAATAATCACTATACTAAAACCAAACTTCTTAATATAATTGATAGTAAAAAAACAAAAATATAATCACTAGTAACTTATAAATCAGGTTAAAACCCAAACAAACCAAAAAAAATTTAAACTGTGATAAGAAATGCATTATAGGAAGAAGACGAGAGAAAAAAAAAGGCGAAATTGAAAAAAAAGCCAAAAATATTTTAAAGAAACCGCCATCTTAGTAAAAAAAATTCACCTTCGAAGGATTAATAATAATGACCAAAGATAAAGTACAGTAGTTGAAGTAAGTAAAATAAAAAGATTAGTATGTCAAAAAAAAAACTTTAATTAGAGTATAAAATATAGAGTAAACCTACACCAATAGCCCAAAACAAAATCTGGTTTTGGAAACAAAAACCATCTTGCACGATCAAAATCACTCATTTATTAGAGGTGAGAATCAATAGCAGTAGGGAAGTTCCTATTCAGAAAGCTTCTCGCTTCAGATGTAGAAAGGAAAACACGCCGTGGTGCATTCGGAGGCGGGATTCTGAGCTTCACAGGGTATAAGAGCGCAGGCTTTAGATTTTTCTCATAACATTCGGACATCAGAGGTTTAAAAAGAAGCCTTGCCTTCATTACTTCTGGACTAAAATCTTCCACTAATCGAAAGTTGTGATCTTGAAATTTGACCATCCCTGCACGCCGAGCCACACGAATAAGTTGCTCTTTAACATGCACATAGTGAAATCGGACAATTACAACCGGTGGTTTAGCTGAAGCACTTGGTGAACGACGCATAATTCTGTGAGCGCGATCAAGTAACGGAGGACTGTCTGGGAATACAGAAGGGAACGCATCCTTTAAAAGTTGAGCAAAGTACTTCGAGGTGTCCCCTTGTTCAATACCTTCAGGGAGACCAGGTATGCGTAAGTTCTGTCTTCCCGACCGATTCTCAAAGTTGACACTCTTGGCTTTAAATGTTTTCACCTGTTTAATCGTCGAAAGTAATTTCTGCTCCAGTTTTTCAATTATCAAGTCTTGCTTCCGAGCGTCCTCTTGCAAAGTTGCGATTAGAACTTGCTGCTGGTTAACTACTGAATCCGTCTTATCCATATGATCTTGAAAAGCCTTTATATCTTGTTTAAAAATTTGTCGTTGTTCTTCAAATTTCTCATTTAAAACCTACAATAATATTTCATAAGTCAATTCAGTGCGCTTAGGATCAGTCTTTTTCTTCTTCACGTTCCCGTTAGGATCCTTCCCAGGTTCTCGCCCTTTAGATCTAAGAGCCATTTCTGTATTCATTTCTTCAAAAATTCACAATAAACTCTTAAAGATAAGTCCAAAAAAGTAGCAAGAATCTTTTGGTGTGGTAAAAGTAAGTTAAATAAGGTTGATCATAGGTTAAGAAAAGTAAAGGTTACGGAGCGAATCTGAAACAGTAATCACTCCATGAGTGTCTCCTGCTGACCCGTTCCATATTCTCACTGCCATCTGAATGCAGTAATTCCCCTTAAATATTTCACATTTCACCCTTAACCTATAACCTCTAGTTCTAGTCACACCCAAAATCAATGAAAAAATCCTGCTTGCATTTACCCATCATAATTTTGTATACTTTTATCAAATCTCTTTTCAATCTCATATGCTCCAGGGAATAAAATCCTAACCTATTCAACCTTTCCCTATAACTCAGACTCTTACATCTGATCAAAATCCTTGTAAATTTTCCCTGTACTCTTTCAATCTTATTGATATCTTTCTTGTTGGTAGGTGATCAGAACTGCACACAATTATTCAAATTAGGCCTCACCAACATCTTAAATAACTTCAACATAAACATCCCATCTCCCGTACTCATTAGTATAACTTATGAAGGCCAATGCACCAAAAGCTCTCTTTATGATCTTATCTACTAGTGACACTACTTTCAAGGAATTATGGATCTGTATTCTTAGATGCTTTTTGATAGCGTCAACTTCAATATTCAGGACTTGAAAATGCTGCAAACGTACTCTGGAGTTCCCCTGATTTAGAAAGTAGAGTAACAGAAATGTCCACTGTCTAAGATGTATAGGACCTAACCAATAACTCAACTGATGAGAGGACAATGTCAATTTTAACTCTGGAGCTTTTGTCATTAATTTCTCAAATAAGGTTCACTTGCACAAATTATAATAAGAACTTTGGGCAAATTTAGCCAACGCCAGAAAATACTGAGAAAGTATGAAGAATTAACTCCAAAGACACACTGAGGTATTAGTGACTCACTTCATTAACCAAAAACATGTACCAAACTAAAGTGATAACATTAAAAATTGTTCCCATTAATCTTTAAGACAGATTGTCAACAGAAGTCCATGTTTGCTAAGTTAAGTATGACCCAGGGAGAGAGAGGGTCACACCACACAAATAACATCTGCATTGATTTTTCACCACCCTGAACATGAGACCAGTAATGATAGATGTCTGTGCTTAATTGGCCATGATCTCTTTTTGCTAAAGGGCATTATAGAATATTCTCCATATCAAAGATGTCATAATGGGCATTTAATAAAATTTGTACATGTGAAAGACTGAGAAGGCACAACCTTACTCTATCAATTCCTGAGAGAATATTTAAATCACATTCTCATAAAGCTAACAATGCAAAATTGTGCACAGCCTAATATTTTTAAAAAAGTTGCTACAAAAAAAAACGAATCCAATCACCTATCTGTTCTTCCTCTCTGCCAACTAATTCTGAAATGGACATTGACTCATGAACACTTACTCACTTTTTAAAAAAAATATTATTTCTGTTTTTACACTATGTACAATTTAACTAATACACTTATTTTTCTATATGATCATGTAGTGCATTTTAATGCTACCACTAAGTTAACAAATTTCATGATAAATGCCAATGATATTAAACATGATTCTGATTCTAACCTTTCTGTCCTTCAGCTAACACTGAGCAACTCAGTGCAAGGCTACTAGCGAAACGATCAAGGTGACTGAAAGGAATAGAGAAAACCCTTGGCATCCCTGCCAGTGTTCTTCTCCGATTATTTCTGGCCAGCTCCTCTCTCATGTGTCTGAAATTTCCTTTTACTGTAGTATTGATACATCTGACTTCTTCTCAAAACTCAGGGTGAATTCTATCATATTTTGATAACTTGGCCCTAAGGATTCTTTTACCTTAAGCTCTCTATCAACTCTGGTTCATTGCATAACACCCATCCAGAATCGCTGGTCCTCTAGTGGACTCAACCACAAGCTGCTCTAAAAAGCCGTCTCGTAGGCACTCTAGTAATTCCCCATCCCGTAATCCAGCACCAACCTGATTTTCCCAATCTACTTGCATCTACTTGTTCCCCATGTCTACTGAAACACTGCCCTTTTGGCGTGCATTTTCTATCTCCCACTGTAATTTGTAGGCTACATCCTCTCTACTGTTTGGGGGTCTGTATACAATTCCCATCAGGGTCTTTTTACCCTTGCAGTTCTTTAGATGATGATTCCTTAGTCCGCAATGATTCAACACTTTCCGACTCTGTGTCACCTCTTTCTAATTTGATTTCATTTTTTAGCCACAGACCAATGGCATCCCTCTGCCTTCCTGCCTATCCTTTCGTTCAAATGTGTTTCCTTGGACATTATGCTCCCAACTATAACCTTTCAGCCATCGCATCACACCTGCCAATCTGCAATTGTACTGCAAGTTCATCTATCTTATTCCATATTTTGCGCGCATTCAGATATAACACCTTCAGTCCTGTATTTAATTCCTTTCTGATTCTGTCAGACCATGCTTAACCTTTTGATTCCCCACTCTGTCTGAGGTCCTACCAACATCTGCCTCCACAACCTCTCCATTAACTGTTCTGGCATTCTGGTTCCCAACCACCACCCCCCACAACTCTATATTAAACCCCACTGTGTAGTATTAACAAACCTTCCTGCTAGGAAATTAGTACCCCTCCAGTTCAGGTGCAAACTATTGCTTCTGTATGGGTCCCACCTTCCCTGGAAGAGACCCAACGATTCAAAAATCTTATGCCCTCCCTCCTATATCAACTTCTTAGCCACATATTAAACTGTATAATTTTCCTAGTTCTAGCCTCACTAGCACATAGCATGGGTAGCAATCCTGAGATCACAACCCTGACGGTGCTGTTCTGTAACTTAGCACCTAACTCCCTGAACTCCCTATTCAGAACCTTGTCCCTCATCCTTCCCATGTCATTGGTACCTACATGGACCATGACTTCTGGCTGTTCACCGTCCCACTTAAGAATGCTGAGAACTCAATCCGAGATATCCCAGACCCTGACACCCAGGAGGCAACCTACCATTCAGAAATCTCGTTCTCGAATCTCCTGTCCGTTCCCCCAACTAACAAATCCCCTATCACCACAGCATGCCACTTCTTAACCCTTCCCCTGTCTGAGTCACAGAGGCAGACTCAGTGCCAGAGACCCGACCACTGTGGCTTTCCTCTGTTAGGTCATTACACAAACACCCCCCCCCCCCACCAACAGTATCCAAAATTAATACCTGTTTTTGAGAAGGGTGGCCACAGGGATGCTCTGCACCGGCTCCTTAACCCCTTTCTCCTTCCTGACTGCCACCCAGTTTCTTGTGTCCTGAACCTCGGGTGTAACTACCTCTCCATATGTCCTATTTATCACCCCTTAATTGAATTGAAATGACTTTATTACTTATATCCTTCATATACATGAAGAGTAAAAATCTTTACATTACATCTCTGTCTAAATGTGCAATTTATAGTAATTTACAATAAATAACAACAGATAATCAGTATAATATAGAAATACTGTTGCATCAGCATGAATTAATCAGTCTGATGTCCTGGTGGAAGAAGCTGTCCCAGAGTCTGTTGGTCCTGGCTTTTAGGCTATGGTACTGTTTCCCGGATGGTAGCGGCTTGAACAGTTTGTGGTTGGGGTGACTCAGGTCCCCAATGATCCTTCGGGCCCTTTTTTACACACCTGTCTTTGTAAATGTCCTGAATAGTGGGAAGTTTACATCTACATTTGTGCTGGGCTGTCCGCACCAGAGTCCTGCGATTGAAGGAAGTACAGTTCCCATACCAGGCAGTGATACAGCCAGTCACGATGTTCTCAATTGTGCCCCTGTAGAAAATTCTTCAACTGCCTGAGGTTAAAGAGGCACTGTTGTGCCTTTTGCACCACATAGCCGGTAGCTACAGACCACATGAGATCCTCGGTGATGTGTATGCTGAGGAACTTAAAGCTGTTCACACTTCAACCCCGGATCCATTGATGTCAATAGAGGTTAGCCTGTTTCCATTCCTCCTGTAGTCCACAACCAGCTCACTTGTTTTTGCGACAATAAGGGAGAGGTTGTTTTCTTGACACCACTGTGTCAGGGTGATGACTTCTTCCCTGTAGGTCACCTTATTATTATTTGACATTAGGCCTTAATCTTTTTTCTTCTTCTCCCTGACTTTTCAGATTTGACCGGAAGGATTTTTCCCCTTCGTTTTATAGTTATATCCTCAAATGGAATGCCCAGTCTTTTTTTTTGTTCTAGGTTAGTTTAGTGTTTTTTTTTTCTCTTAATAATGGCAATTTTTGATCTTTTGTTTTGAATTGTTAAGAGGAGTTGTGGCTCTTTTTACATAGTAGCTCAATATTATACTATACATGATTTTGACAGTGTACACTCCTTTTTTGTTGTTTGTACTTCTATTGGAATATGTATTTGATATAACTTCTCCTTTGATTTGTATTTGTCTTTATATATTTTTAAAATCAATAAAAAAATTAAAAATGAAATGAAATGAGATCAGGCCAATCAGTGTAGTATTGTCGGGAAATTTAATTAGCAGATTGGAGCAAAAAGGGTATACAGAGAGTAAAGGAGGGGGCTTAGGACACAGCCCTGAGATGCATCTGTGTTGAGGGTGAGAGGGGCAAAGGTGAGGGAGGCCACTCTTACCAACACCTGCTGGTGATCTGACAGGATGTCCAGGATCCAGCCTCTGGCCTCCAGAATGATCCGTAGTTCATCCAGTTCCAGCTCCAACTTCTTAACATGGTCTGTTAGAAGCTGCAGCTGGATATAGTTCTCACAGTTGTCGTGATCAGATAGAATGCCTTCCCACATCCCTCAAGAGGAGCATTTGCACAATCCTGCCTGTCATCTTGACCTAGCTGAGCAGCTATACAGAACAGAAGGAAAAAACTTGAGCTTTTCTTTTCCTTCTCTGAGTGAAGCCTCTTTTTGCTGAATCTCGAAGAGCTGAAGCATTAAGAGCTAAAGACTGAAAATATTTTGTGAGGTATATATAAAAAACACAATTGGCAAAATTTATCGGTGAGTAAATGTGAGGAAGAGAGAACAGATGCGGAATCAAGAACAAGAGAAAGACAGGACAATGAACATTCTTTTATGCGGCGCCTTTCTGACAGAAAAAGATTTAGGCAAAGAAAAAAAGAATTAAGAGAAACAAAATGACTGTAAGTAAAACAAATGGGATTAAGACAGTAACCACCACAAAGAAAAAAGATTAGCCTTAAAAATCATTAAATCACCATTGTGCCGCTAATCTACAATAAAACGGAAGATACTAACAGATAATGGTCAGAGTCAAACTTGGCCTCTTCAGCAGCCAGACGTCTTTGCCGACGTTCCACTGGAGTTGTGCTATCCGGTTCCTTCAGGTCAATCACATCACTGAGTTCATTCTGGTGAAGCAAACAAAACAACCATAACAAAAGGAAGCCCAAGGAGACAGACGTCCTCTTTATTATTCTATACTGCAAGAGCAGTTGCTAAAATTGAATCTTTAAATTGCTAGAGCCTTAAATCCATTTTGGAAATAATCCAGCAGAGTGGCCAGCAGGACATTAAAGTTTCTGTCCTGAATACAAACTTGGCAGACTTTGAAATAAACAAGTAATACGTACACAACGCTGGAACAACTCAGCAGGTCAGGCAGCATCCGTGAGAAAAGAGTAGCCAACGTTTCGGGCTGAGACCCTTCATCAGGAATGGTGGGGGGGGGGGAGAGAGGGCCGAAGCCCAGTAATAGAGATAGGGGAGGGGGTAGGGCCTAGAGGCGCCAGGTGGAAAACCAATCAGAGGAAAGATAAAGGGGGGAGGGGGAGGGAATAAGCATGAAAGAACTGTAGAGCAGAAAGTTGAAAGTTGAAAGGGGAGAGAGGCACAGAGGGACCTGGGATAGGGGAAGGGGAGGGAAGGGGAGGGAATTACCAGAAATTGGAGAATTCAATGTTCATACCACCAGGCTGGAGGCTACCCAGATGGTAGATGAGGTGTTGCTCCTCCAACCTGAGTTTGGCCTCATCATGGCAGTAGAGGAGGCCATGTATGGCCATATCTAGATGGGAATGAGAGACAGAGTTGAAGTGGGTGGCAACTGGGAGGTCCCGTCTATTGTGTAGGTGCTCGACGAAGGTGTCCCCCAATCTGCGTCGGGTCTTGCCGATGTAGAGGAGGCCACACCGGGAGCACCGGATGCAATAGATGACTCCAGCAGACTCGCAGGTGAAGTGTTGCCTCACCTGGAAAAACTGTCTGGGGCCCGGAATGGTGGTAAGGGGGGGGAGGTGTGGGGACAGGTGTAGCATTTGCGCTTAGCGATATAAATAGCAAAAATTAGCTCAGGAGACAGGAGTTGAGAACAGTGTTACAAACAGCAAAAGCTCAACTGACGAGCACGAGACAATCATAACGCTTGTCCTTCAAAAGCTTATGTTAGACCTGCTTATCAATAATGCACAGGCCATCAGCAGGAGAGAATTACAAGTTATGCTTTTTGTTTTGCTCATCAGGCTGCTGCTACATGTTTAAAAGCGAAACATACCGTAAGTGACCATTCTAAAAATTGTCTTTACATATCAGAGAATTCCTGGTGTGCTCAGCAAGTCTGGGGATTTTGTGTGTTACCAACTGCCTGGATTGGAGATTTACCATAGAGAGGGAAAACAAAGAAGGGGTCACAATCACAATTTTATGGTGAGGAAATTTGGCTGTTAATACTAAAGATTAATTTCACAACCTGGAAATAAAACAGATGTTGAGTGTATGCACATAGGACTAAATTTTATTCCTTCGAGCAATCTGTATTTTCATAAATTGGTAGAAAGCCCACAACAACAGTACTGTATTGTTAACTTTTTTTTATGGGCAGAATCCAATTAAATTATAGGTAAAATTCTAAATGCACACTCCAATACACAGACTGCTAAGGGACTTGGCTAGATCCTTGGCAGATTACTTGTATGATAGTGTAAATTAGGTATTACCAAATGTTTAAAAGAAACAGCTCCACAGCCTTTCTACATTCAAGCAACTCCTCAAAAGTCAATGACTTTGACAAGTAATCAACATGAACACTTCAAAACTTCAAGTATTCTGTTATTAGATATAAATAATTCTTGCATTACATCGAATATTTTGCTTTTGCACAGTTCAACAACTAGAAGAGAAGAAATAATTACAGTTTATCAGATTACTTTCTCTGGTGTTGGGTGTAGAGCACAGTAGATTAGTTCAACTGTAGTGATGGCTCACAGCTGCCGCCATGATTCTTTCATGGGCCTCATCTTAAAAAGGATGTGCTGAAACTAGAGAGGGCCTTGATAGAATGGATGTGGAGAGGATGTTTCCTATGGTGCAGGAGTCTAAGACCAGAGGGGACAGCCTCAGAATAGAGGGGTGTCCTCTTAGAACGGAGATGACAAGGAATTTCTTTAGCCAAAGGGTAGTGAATCTCTGGAATTCTTTGTCACAGGCAGCTGTGGAGACCAAGTCTTTAAGTATATTTAAGGCAGAGGTTTGATCAGTCAGGGCATGACATAGATGGGGCCAAGGCAGGAGACTGGGACTGAGAGGAAAATTGGATAAGCCATGATGAAATGGCAGAGCAGACTCAATGGGCCAGATAGCCTAATTCTGCTCCCACATCTTATGTCTTATGCTGACATATGGCTTTCTCTAAAGATTCACAACAGAGGGAGGGATGATGCTATTGAGTGATTTGTACTACATGATAGCGTTATAACAAATTCAACACAACTTCAGAGCAAAGATACTACAGATAATATCAAGAGAATTAAAATAAATGCTGCATTTGGTTAAGGAAATGTATAATCAGTGGTTTATTTTTACACATGAACTTGCAAGTCATAAACATACACAGAGTGTATGAGAAACATGATATATTCTTATGTGAAAACAAGAAATAAATGGCAAAGTAATTTCCTGGCTAAAATGTACTTTGGGGTACCCTGGTCCTGTGAAAGGCACAAAAACCAAAAATTTTCTTTCAATCTGCAAGATTCTGCAAATGAACTATGGACATTATAATGCCTACAATAAATCTTTATCATTCAAGGAAGTCATTCACATTTTTTTTTCACATAAATGCCTTTTACTGGTTACTCAATTATTCCTGCTTCAATTCCCTTTAATCTACTGCCTAAAGCAATGAATTAGTGGTGTGCATGTATAATAAAAAAACAAGACTAACAAGGTACAATGTACTTAACCCAAGGCCACAAACAATCAGAGGGTTTTTCCAACATTCCGAATTAACACTTCCAGCTAGGAAACACTCTGCATTGCTCAAATGAAAATTACTACCTTACAATATAAATTACGAAGTCTCACTTTTGAAACAATTCTTAAAAATAACAAAATGACATAATAACAGCAAATCAATGCATTGGATTCAACAATAACCAGCACCTGAATAGAAAGACCAATGAGCGGTCTAACTAACTCAGAACTAAGCAGCCATTGCTCCATCTGATCCAACCACAAGTAACTGCGTGTTTTTCTTTTAGACACAAGGTTAGGAAACCTGATGAGCAAAAGATGAACAGTTTTATTTTCAAAGATCCCAATTAGTCTTCAGTGCTAAACAGCATTGATGATGATAACAGGCTTCAAGAGAATGCGGACAGGCTGATGGAATGTGCAGGCAGAGAAAAGATAAAATTTAATGTAAAATTACAGATTCTGACACAAAGGGGAGTGACAAGAAAATCATTATTCTGAAGCTGGTACAGGCAGATCCAACTATTTATCGGTATATAGATTTATAAAAATGAGAGGACAGGCTCAGAATGCAATTAAAATGTACAGGTCTTCCCCAGGTAACAAATGCCTGACCCATGTACAGGCGGACATATGAACAAGTGTTTGGGATTCTTGCAAGGTGGAACCTGAGTTGTGGAAATATCTCACATGTTGAGTTAAATACCCTTAGCTTTAAAAACATTGCTAGGCAGTCACATTTGCAACCTGAGACCTCCATATGGAGCCCAGGGTCTCAGTGAGGCATGTAGTTCAATAGCAATGAAATTACAATGAAACACTCAAAAACACAGGGTCTCTTCTTGGTCACTGCACTACCAGAAGCATGAGCTCGAGATTGCAGAAGAGATTTAGTGGGACAGTTTCAGGCATAATGAACTTCAAATGTGGGCAAGTTAGAGAGAGTAGCATTGTTCTTATTGAAGTAGACTGTTTGCAGATAAATTAACTGAAGTGTGCAAAAATTAAAGTTCTGTACCAGAAAAGGTCAAAATGTTATCATAGATATTTTCAGGTTGAAGGAGGCATGGCAAGAAAAAATATCCTCAGTCACATTCCTACAAATGAAGTGAAAGACTGAATTATTTGTAATTTGCATGTTTATACTGTTAATGATGCACTATGCTGCATTCCAACCCATCACCGATTATGCAACACACACAAAATGCTGGTGGAACGCAGCAGGCCAGGCAGCATCTATCAGAAGAAGTACAGTCGACATTTCGGGCCCAGACCCTTCGTCAGGACTAATGGAAAAAAAAAGATAGTAAGAGATTTGAAAGTGGGAGGGGGATGGGGAGACCTGAAATGATAGGAGAAGAGAGGGATGAAACTAAGAGCTGGGAAGTTGATTGGCAAAAAGAATACAGGGCTAGAGAAGGGGGAGAACCATAGGATGGAAAGCCTTGGAAGAAAGAAAGGGGGAGGGGAGCACCAGAGGAAGATGGAGAACAGGCTAGGAGTTATTGTGAAAGGGAAGGAGAGAGAGAAAAAAATATACACACACACACATACGTATATCGATCTCGACAGTAGCCATGGATTGACATATCGGAATGGAAATGGGATGTGAATTAAAATGTGTGGCCACTGGGAGATCGCTTCCTCTGGCGGACAGAGCGTAGGTGTTTAGCAAAACGGTCCCCCATCCCTATTTATTTATGTATTTTTATTTTATATATTCTTTTCATATTTTTCTCTCTCTTTCCCTCTCACAATAACTCCTTGCCTATTCTCTATCTTCCTCTGGTGCTCCCCTCCCCCTTTCTTTCTTCCAAGGCCTTCCATCCTATGATACTGCCCCTTCTCTAGCCTTGTATCCCTTTTGCCAATCACCATTCCAGCTCTTAGCTTCATCCCTCCCCCTCCTGTCTTTTCCTATCATTTCAGGTCTCCCCTGCCCCTCCCACTTTCAAATCTCTTACTATCTCTTTTTTCAATTAGTCCCGATGAAGGGTCTCGGCTCGAAACGTCGACAGTGCTTCTCTCTATAGATGCTGTCTGGCCTGCTGCGTTCCACCAGCATTTTGTGTGTGTTGTTTGAATTTCCAGCATCTGCAGATTTCCTCGTGGTACCAATTATGCATGTGCTCAAACCTTCTGGTTTAAGATAGCGTGATAGCTTACTGCTGGTTTTTGAAGCAAGAAATTCAACTGAATACTTTATTAATAACACTTTTCATATGGAAAATTGTGGTAAACTATCACCGCAAATGGTGAAGAGGAGAGTGAGGGCAAAGCTGATCAAAGGGTTGACATGTGTGGATGCAAGATGGACTTGGCGCAAGGTCAAGGAGAAGATGGAGAGAAGTGGAGATGTTGGAACCTGGAGGTGAAGTTGGAGCGAGCCAAGTGGAGAAAAGTTGAAGCTGAGTTGTTTCAGAGCCCGTCCTTCTAAACAGGGAGTGAAGTTTGATCCATCTACGCATTGCGTCGATTTGGAAAGCTCGAGTATAAATCGGAAGGGCCCAGAGGGTATTGCTCTGGCGGGGTCAGGGTCCGAATGCTTAGACAATTTAAATGGTGAGGCAGAGGAACTGAAAAGGCAGGGTGTCAGGACCAGAGGTGAGGGTCGAGCCGGGTCTGCACCGCTGTTTTACTCCGCTCTCCTTGGCACTGAGGTTATGTCATGCTCCGGTTTAGTGTCAGCGAGCTTCGCAGCAGTTTGCCTCTGTGTGATGAACTACCTACTCTGGCTGGCCAGGGCTCATGGACTCAATTTCATTCTGAATGCCGATGCTTCTTTATTATGTGCATGATTTGTTTCTCTCCCTCCTTCCCTCCATGGCATTGGTCTTCCTTTTTTAAAAATGGGTTCTTTTGGGTTTCTTGTTTAGTGGCTGCCCGTAAGCAGACAAATCTCAAGGCTGTATAATTTACACATTCTTTGATAATAAATGTACTTTGAACTTTGAAACCTTGCGCGCAAAAGTCATATGTTAAAGCTACAGTATAGATGCTGTAAATGAGCTAAGGAGCGAAGGAAGTAATACTTTAAATTTATATTTAGTCTCATAAATACTCCATCTCTGCAGTCCAAACCAAAAGTTGCTTTGGCCCATAGTGGGCGGGCTCCCTTGTTCTGATCAGAGTGAACACATTTTATTTCAGAAAGCGACAGGTGACATGTGGAATCAGACTAGATTGTCATTACTGGGAAAGCACTTCCGAAATGAGGAATTGGAAGCAGGTGTGAAATAACTTTTTTTTAAGACTGTGGGAAAAGAGTGTGAATGTGGTCAGAACTGGATTGCTCTTACAGCGAACTAGCATAGGCTCAAAGGAAGAACGGTTCCATTCTGTAGTGAATGATGCCAGAATTCAATTTTACACAAATCACAATCAGGTTTGTGATCACTGACATGAGATTTGTTCTTTTGTGCCACCATTACAGGGCAGAGTATTAAAAATTACTATTAAGTTGAAATAAGAAATAAGATAATAGTGTTTTCTCTCTACTTTCATTAAAACTACCTCCCCAATCTCTTTCTCCACTCAACTACTAGCTCCTTTATAATCTTTATAAATGTTCTATCACTACGCAGCACTCCAGAAACCCACCTGTTAAAATATTTTAACCAACTACCTTCCAGTACATTCCTATCAAAATCACTCTGAATAAATAAATACTGAAAAGCTCACAACAAAAACAAGTAGTTAATTCAAGAAAACAAAGCATACTTGTTAATTACTCAGGCAAACAGCAACGTGACGTGGACAGACAAGTTTATGGAACAGATTAATGAGAGCTAACAATGATTTTAGTTTCATTAAGTCAGTTTGAGAAGTTCTCCACAGAAAGGAGGCAAGTGAAAAAGAAAGAAACAGTAGTTACTTCTATGAAGCAATCCACTGGGTAATCACCAGTGATGTTGAAAAAAGCATTCATACAAGATGGACAAAGAATGGGTCCCCCCTTAGGCATGGCAGTTGAATACAAATCAGAATCAGGTTTGATATCACCAGTGTATGTCATGAAATATGTTGTTTTGCAGCAGCAGTACATTGCAATACATAATAAAAAATGTAATTCACAATAAAAATAGTATTTACTATATAAAAATTAAATTAGTGCAAAAAGAAAGGAAAATCAGAAAAAAAAGTGAGGTAGTATTCATGAGTTTATTGTCCATTCAAAGCTCTGATAAGGGAGGGGAAGAAGATTTTCCTAAAGTGTCTTCAAACTCCTGCACCTCCTCCTTGAAGGTAACCATGGGAAGAGGGTAAGTCCCAGGTGATAGGACCACTTAATGATGGATGCTGCCCTTTTGAGGCATCGCCTTTTTAAGAAGTCCTCAGTGCTGGGAGGGAACTGGCCGTGATGGAGCTGACTGAGTTCATAACTTTCTACAGCTTTTCCGATCCTGTGCAGTGGCCTCTCCACACCAGGTGGGGATGCAACAGTAAGAATGCTGCCCACGGTACAAATACAGAAACCTGTTAATATCTTTGGTGAGATAGCAAGTCCCACAAACTTCTAATGAAATACAGCTGCCATCATGCCTTCATTGTAATTGCATTAATATGTTGGGCCAAGGATAGACCTTCAAAGATACTGACACTCAGACACTTGAAACTGCTCATCATTTCCACTGCTGATCCCTCTATGAGGACTGGTGTGTGTTCCCTCAACTTCTCCTTCCATGATTAATTCCTTGGTCTTACTGATATTGAGCAGAAGGTGGTTGTTGTGACAGCACTCAGCCAGCTGATGGACCTCACTCCTGCACACCTCCTCATCGCCATCTGAAATACTGCCAGCGAGTCATTGGAAAATTTAGAGGTGGTGTTCGTGCTGTGCCTCACCACGCAGTTGTATGTGTAGAGAAAGCAGAGCAGTGGGCTAGGCACACATCCTTGAGGTGTGCCAGTATTAATCATCAGTGAGAAGGAGATGTTCTTTTTGATCGCCATTGACTGACGTCTCCTGATGAGGAAGTCATGGATCCAGCTGCAGAGGGAGGTACAAAGGCCCACGTTTTGAAGGCTCTGCATCGCAAAAATCCGGGCACAAGGCTAGGGTCAGCAGAAGAATGAGCATTCATACAAATGCTAAAACAAAAGGTTGCTATGCACCTGTTCTTAAAGCCCAGCATTGACACCTTTTTCAATATCTGAAGTACAGGAGCTAAAACGTCCCTGTTACTGTTTCTCAATCAATTTCCTCCACATTCTGCTCTTCAGGACAGAATCCATAAATCCAGCTTAAGTTTTCTATATTTGCTAATTCTACCCTAGTTCAGCTTTCCTTGCAACCTTTTAGACCAAGACATTTGATGTATTATTGTGGCAGTTTCCAATTGTCCACAGTGAACCACTGTGTTCAGGTAGCTCTCTGACTTGGCCCAGTTTGTATGCATTTCCACAAGGGGAAACTGACAGAGTGTCTTCCTCAAACAAAACAATCCGATTCAACAAGAATTAATATTTCCATTTCCAAAGTACATTTAAGTTTAATTATCATTCAACCATACATGAGCATAGCCAAGCGTAACAGTGCTTCTCCAGGGCACAAGGTGCAAAACACATTAGAACAGCACACAACACACTACACACATGGTCACAATTTCAGAAAAACAGTCACAACAGATGCAGACTGATGGCAATGTCCTTCTTTTGCACTTTCATCACATCTCCAGAACTCTAGTGCATCCAGAAGTGAGCAACAGCAATCTTGGCAACTTTTACCTCAGCAATCTCGATTGGCCCTTTACACTCCAACTCTTTAAAGCTTTGCTGCCTCAAAAATCTTTTCATAGCTTTCCTTCACTCCAGCACTACAGCCTCTGGTAAATGTTATGGCCCAATCTGCTCTGGTATTTCTTTTACTGTGAGAACATTAAATTGAGAAACAGAGCCTCAAGACACTATAATCTGGAGCTATGGAGGGCTCAGCAATCTCACCAATGCCGTTGAATGGAACATTTTACAATAAGTAGCGGATACAGCCCAGTCCGTCACGATGGACACTGCTTTCCTGTGACAGCTTTCCTTGTAAATGTTCTCAGTGGTGGGTGGAGAGGGCTTTATCTGTGAATGCCCATAAGGGAAAAATCTCAGAGTAGTACAGTCTGCCATCCTTATCCACAAATTCTACATGCGCGAATTCAACCAAACACCAATCGCAAAAACCCAGAAGTGCTCTTCCAGCACTTGTTGTTCGAGCATGTGCAGACTTTTTTTTTCCTGCCATTTTTCCTTAAAACTAGTGATCACCAACTATTTTAAGCCCAAGATCCCCTACCTCGGCCTTAGTTCAAGGCAAGATCAATTAGTTACACGCATGCGCACTGGGGCAGAAAAAAAACTGAAGTAAAACCCTGCAACCTGGAAGTAGAAATAATGTATGAACACCAGGGGTACCCACCCTTTTTTTGCACTGCGAACCGGTTTAATATTGACAATATTCTTACAGACCGGCCGATGGGGGTGGGGGTGTTAAACACGACGGGAGGGAATACAGCAACACTCGAAGCAGGTTCCTTATGTCCGGTCTATTCTGCAATTTAGCTTTCGCAGCTCTCAGCACTTAGCTTCTGTCCCGCTTGCTCACGTTTTTTCTGCTCACAAAACTCAATGTGTTTGTCTTGAAGTGCAGGGTGCTTGGACTCAAGGTACCGAAGCAGTTTTGAGGGCTTCATTGTCTCATTAAACAGCCTCCGGGTCCGAGCTCCAGCCTCCCGCCCATCCACTGCCAGAAACTTTGGCCAGGTGCAGCTGGTCGTGGGTCGGGTGAGAGGACGAGGTCAGGGCTGGAGGTCCCTGTGCCGGGGCCGCGGCCGTCACAGTCCGGAGAGAGCACCGACCGAGCAAGGAGTGCGACAGGGCACCTACCCGCCCCCCTTGTAGGGTCTATCAGCCAACAAAAGTTTGTTTCAGTAGATCGCAGCAAGGTAGCTGCTCTGATAATTACGAAATGCTGAGCCCAAATTAGGTCGTCTGCGAATATTTTAGCACCAGGTTCCCCATGAACATTCGGTGTATTAAACAGGTTTAGAGGTGGCACTCCAGGCCAGTAGCAACGGCGCTTCCCGCCGGCCGCCCGAGGCCAACCAGTGATCCCCGGCGCAAGAGTATCACCGTGCTTAGGCGACTGATGGACCTCGCATGGGATCAAGTTCAACAGTGGGCGTGAGAGGGAATGAGGAAAGGTACAGCTGACTCATATTGTTTCCTCCGGCCCGGTGGTTGGGGACCACTGAAGTACACTGTGTAGTGTGGGGGAGCTGCACGCATGCGCACTGGGCAGAAAGATCGGAACTAAAACCCCGCAACCCGGAAACAATCTCTCAACAGTATTTGTGTATTTATTTTTCATATTTTCTTTTCGCGACCTACTGGGAAAGTCTCAAAGATTGACCAGTCGATCATGATCAACGGGTTGGCGACCACTATCCTAATCAATGCAGTATAATAACCATTTTACATAGCATTTACATTGTATTAGGTATTATAAGTAATCTAGAGATGATTTAAAGTATACGGGAGGATGTGTGTGAGTTATCGTGGATCAGGATCGAAAAAAATTGTAAGTTCTCTTACTAAGTAAGTCAGAACAGGAAGATCCGGTATTATTTAGTGTCAGTTAGTCAAACGTTTGTCTTAGTATATAGCACATATTTTACCTTTCTATGCATATAAAACACTTCAGAACGTATGTTTCAGGGCTGGGCTCAGGAACGGAAGTTCTCAGGATTCGGGACAGATCGCTCCCAAGTGCGCTCTCCACTGTGCTGGTTTGATGTGAAGGGTCAAAAACCCAATAATTAAACCACTGCGTTGCTTAGTAATTGTAGCTTTCATCGGGGCAGAGCCTTTCTCACTTTATCCTTTAAAATTGTTCCGATTGTTGACCAACTGTAGCCTAACGCTTTTCCAATGACCAATGATGTTTCACCTCTTTCCAATCACTTTATTATTTCTACTTTATTTTCAATGGCGTTCGTGATTATTTTTGTGAACAGAAACACTGAGAATTCAGATCTCTGCCGCCGGGTCTTAATGTCCACCACACTAAGACAGGTTAAATAAGGTTTGGGGTTCCGCTGGGTCCTAAGGTCCACTGCATGAAAAAGGTTGAATAAGGGACTTGAGCATCTGTGAATTTTGGTATCCCCGAGGGGTCCCAGAACCAACCCCTGCGGATAAAAAGGGCTGACAGTAAATGGTGACATATATGTACTTTGACAATAAATTTACTCTGAACCTACTTTATCTGCAAATTCTTTCCTACATTCAAAATACCCTTAAAGGCTGTTATACATCCTCCATCTCTACCCTTAATTTCTGCTCATTGTCTTGTTACTGACACAAAAGTAAGCCTACTTTTTCCATTGAAGATACGTGATTAAATACAAGCAATTTTTTTTGTTGTTTTTGAACATTTTCCACACTGGCTCCATCTGGTAGTTTTGTGTGTCACTACAACCAGCCCTGAGAAAGTAAGTATTATGCACACCATGAAAATACGTAGATTTAAAGCAGTATTCAAAAGAAAATACAATGTGAACAAGTTTTGCATATATTCCTGCATGAACAAGAGGAGTGGGAAGGAAAATGAGGCATGAACAAAATATGGTGGAGAACAGATTCATGGAGTCATACGTCATGGAAACAAGCCTTTTGAGCCAATTCATTCACCAAACAAGATGCTATCTAAACTAGTGCTATTCGCATGTATTTGGCCCATATCACAATATGTTAAATATATAGAACTACCCTAGTTTTTTTTTATAATTTTGTACAATCCTTCAAATTACAGCTTTCAGTGCATTCTAAACACAAGAAATTCTGCAGATGCTGGAAATCCAAAGCACGTGCGGGTGCACACACACACGCACGATGCTGGAGAAACACAGCAGGTCAGGCTGCATCTATGATAATGAATACATAGTCAACGTTTCAGACTGAGAAGGAAGGGGAGCGGAAGGAGGCCAGCTGGAAGGTGATATATGAAGCCAAGTGGGTGGGAAAGGTCAAGGGCTGGAGAAGAAGGAATCTGATAAGAGAGAAGATTGGACAATAGGAGAAAGAGAAGGAGGAGGGGGACCCAGGGGGAAGTATTAGGCAGGAGAGTACATTCTATCCTTCTTCACAGTCTCTCTCCCTTCTCCAACACTCTCACCTTCAATCTATCCTTCTATTTCCTTCTCTTTAGTTCCCATTGTCCATCGTAGCATGGTTTCCTGGCTGCAAACCATTACATTGGCCTTTTATTCAATTAAGCGGCTTTAAAAGAAGCTTCATTGTTTTTTTTAAGATTAACTGTAGAACTATCACTCTGCACTATGTGCTCACTCAGCCTTGATAGCTAACTACATGTTGGTTTCTGAGTATTGCTGAATACCTAGCCAGTGTGTGGTTGGTATACATTGTTCTATCGGTTTAGAACAAATAACAGAATATTCAAAATTGAACTTGGATAAATTTTAACTGTTCATTGAAGTCAAAGGGTTAAACAAATTATTGATGAGAAAGATGCTGAAAAGTACTCTGCTGACTACAATTTTGTAGGATATATCCTGGAAAATTGATGTATAATATCTGTTACTCCACACAAATCATGTTCATTTGTTCTCATCCTACATATTAATTATAGTTTTATTTATGTATTTTCAGTATCAATTAAGAGACTTAGTATTGATGAAAATATTTTCAAAAGTCTGAGTATTTAAATAATTTTATACTTTAACATACATTATCTCTGGCTTCCATATTATTCTAATAACAATCCTGGTAGATTGAAAAAATATATATGAAACCCAATGCATACAAAACACATCGCACTCAAGTGGCTCACTTGTGAACAAAATTTCAGTAGATCAGAACTGCAGACCTGTGCTGCAAGAACGTTTATTGAAGCAGGCACTGAGTGCAAGTTATCTAGCAGATGGTATGATGCAGTGGCAAACATTAAAAAACTAACCTGCAATCTTCTGAAGACTCCTGATCGTAGATTTCCAAAACCATAGGAATAGCTTGAATTGAAAACATCCTTTTCAAATTCCTCATAGGGTGTTTGCTCAATTTCCCAGTCAAATTCTTCATCTTCAATCTCAGCATTAGCAGGTGGTCCTGCAAAACAATTGCACAACAAGTTCATCGAGACCGCACTAAGAAGTTGCACAAAAGTGGAATTATCAGTTGCAACTTTATAAATGGACAATTGTTGGTAATCTTCACAGGCAAAGGCAGTAACAAAAGTATTACCTCCAACGTGCAAATACGATGCCCAAAACATTTTAACTTTAAACTACGCAGGACCACTAAGTGACATAATGCAAACAAGTGGGAAAGCCACAGCAAGCCCTATAAACAGCTGACAAAAACAATGGAAACAATGTCACTAATTAACTGGACTCTGAAAACTCAAGCTTATTTCTTAATCATACTTTATCTTACTTGTCCACCATGAGAGCAATGCAGCTGCTGTCAACACATTTCTGAATTCTGATCAGTGAAATGCAGTGAATTGAATAGCAGTTATTGACCATTTGGTAAAGTGTGTATGTTTGAATTCCTTACTTGCAAGCTCAATCATCATTCACAACGCAGGTGTTAAAGGTGAATAGGAACTAGCAGCAAACGACCAATGATACTTTGAAATGGGTAAAGTAATTGACCCTTAGTTGACATGTGTTCCTTGAGTTGTTTATTCCATCTCCGTAAAAAAAAATGGCTCTGAGTGCCCCCCCCCCCCCGCCCCCATTGTGCAAAGAGAAGATATGATCTTCAAAGACCTTTCTTGCCAGGCTGCCTACACTTGATCTGCAATCTATCCTTGCCCGGACATTATCAAGACTTACTTTGCCACAACTTTCACTCTGTCTAAATCACACCCTAAATACTTCCAAATGCTTTGCAACACGCTCAAAATGCTGGAGGAACTCAGCAGGCTAGTCAGATCTATGAAAAAAAAGTAAAGTTGAAGTTTCGGGCCCAGAAACTTTGCCAAGACGTTCAAGTGCTTTCATTGCTTTTGAATATCCTAACAGAGAATAAAAAATTTTAAACCACTGACAAAAAAGGTGTCAGTTAATTCTACACAGTGGATTGAAAAAAATGTAAATTACCTATAAAAAAACCTTGTCACTTACAGCTATTACTCTGCATTGAAATCAATCCCCAATCTTCCTGCCACAGGTTCAGTGGCAAATTCCCTTACGTAATTACTGCAGGATCATGAGAACTTTGCACAGAGCCCCTGGATATCCAAAGCATTCAACATCACCATGCAGTTCCCAAATATCCGTATGAGGAACCGCCAGCAGGCCTGTACTGTTTTTGCAAAGATTCCAAACTTCCTGGAATCCATGGGGGAACAGACAACCACTAGGTTTTTTCAGAAAATCCTGGGCCAATGGCAATTCAGCAACTACAATAGCTCATAGACATTTAAGCATGGAATATTGCTCGACACATTAATCAGCAGCCTAACATGAGACATAAAGTGAGTTCATTATAACTTCAATTAATTACGATTTATAAATTCAAACACTTGTTCTTGATCTGTCTTCTTTCTCAAACCGTACCATTAAAATATTCAAAATTAAGACACAAATAATCCCACTGAACAGCTGTCAAGATCAAATAATCAGAGAGAAATACAGCAGCAGAATAGAACTTCCAGCTCACCAGGTGCGTGCTGACCATCAACCACGAAGTTCCAAGTAAAATTTATTTTCAGAGTACATAAGAGTCAAGTCCTTGAGTGATTATGCAGAAAGTTTGAAGTTAATAACTCATCGGGGCGATTGATAAGTTCGTGGCCTAAGGTAGAAAGAGATGAGTTATTAACTTCAAACTTTCTGCATAATCACTCGAAGAGTTGACCTGCATGTGCATGTAACGAAAGCTGCACATCTCATCTCCTTGTTTTAGGCCACAAACCTATCAATCGCATGTCTGTGGACACTTTCTGGAGCCCCAAGATCCGTATGCTCCACAACCGCTGGACTAAGTGTAGGGGGGGACTATGCTGAAAAATAAGTGTGCCAGGTTTTCTAAAATTGACTCCTTCTATCTTAAGCCACAAACTTATCAATCCCAGCTTGTAAGTGTCACCACATACAACTCTGAGATTCTTTTTCTGCAGGCATATTTAGGAAATCAATAGAACAGTAACTGTAAACAGGATCAATGAACAACAAACTATGCAAATGCAAATAAATAGCAATAATATCAAGCATAAAATATCAAGATAAAGAGTACTTAAAGTGAAACCACTGGTTGTGGGAACACCAGAAGAATAAGTGTAATTATTCCCTTTCACTCAAGTGCCTGATGGTTGATGGGTAGCAACTGCTCTTGAACCTGTGAGACACTTGTACCTTTTACCTGATGGCAGCAGCGAAAAAAGAGCATGGCTTGGGGGGTTGGGGGGATGAGGATCTTTTGTGATGGAAACTGCTTTTCTACGGCAAGGTTTCATGTAGATGTGCTCAATGGTTGGGAGGGCTTTACCCATGATGGGCTGAATCCATTACCTTTTGTAGGATTTTCCACTCAAAGGCTTTGGTGTCCCACACTAGGCTGCAATGTAGCACACTTTCCACCACACATCTATAGAAGTTTGCCAATGTTTTTGATGATATGCTGAACCTCCACAGATTCCTGAGGAAGCAGAAGTGCTGTCGTGCTTTCTTTGCAATCGTATTTGTATAATGGGTCCAGAACAGGTCCTCTGTGATAGTGACATCCCAGAATATAAAGTTAAACTGATTTAAAGTTAAACTTATCCTCCAATGATCACTGGCTCATGGACCTCTGGTTTCCCGCTCCTGAAGTCTACCATCAGTTCCTTGTTCTTATTGACACTGAGGGAGAGGTTGTTGTTATTACATCACTGAGCCAAATGTTCAATCTCCCTCCTGTATGCTGATTCATCACCACCTCTGACACAGACCTCAACAGTAGTGTCATCAGCAAACTTGTCTATGGTGTTGGAGCTGTACTTTGCAACATAGTTATAGGTGTAAAGCGAGTAGAGCAGGGGGCTAAGCACACATCTCTGTGGCGCTCCTGTGCTGATGGAGATTGTGGAGGAGGTGTTTTGCTAATACAAACTAGCTGGGATCTATAAGTGAGGAAATCCAGAATCCAACTGCACAAGAGGTATTGAGGCCCAGGTCTTGGAGTTCACTGATTAGAGGATGATGGTATTAAATGCTCTGTAAACAATAAAGAGCATCCTGATGAATGCATCTTTGCTATCCAGATGTTCCAGGGCTGTGTGAAGAGCCAATGAGATGGCATCTGCTGTGGACCCATTGCTTCGGTAGGCAAATTGGAGCAAATCCAAGTCACCACTCAGACAGGAGCTGATATGCTTCAATACCACCCTCTCAAAACACATCACCACTGTGGATGCAAGTGCCACTGGGTGATAGTCATTTAGGTAGGTTACCTCGCTCTTCTTGGGCACCGGTACGATTGAAGCCTCCTTGAAGCAGGTGGGACTTTGAACTGGAACTTTGTATACTGCAAATCCTTTGTGAAGGGCATTCAACATTGGTAATAGCACACTATATTGTTGAAATGCATCGCTGAACACTACCATGCATTTATATTCAATGAGTCAAAGTCTTCATCGGAAAATTGGTATGCAATGTGCCAAACCTGTATCAGTAATTATAATTTTGTGAATAAGTACTTGGGTATTAAAATGAATGGATGTTACATCTGACAGAAGATGAATCACTCAATTTGATATTTAAAACTGGGAAAGGAAATAATGGACAAAGCGATGTGTTAAGGGGCAAGGGGCACCCATTTGACTATCAACCACTCACTTGTAGTACAGGTTCTAGAGACTAATTAACTTGTTTCTTTTAAATGACCAAGATGCTGTCCAATGAGTTACTTCATATTAAACATAATTACAATATTTAAATCGAGCAAGTTGATGAAAGCAGCTAGAAATTATTACAAACATAAAAGTGCTCAGTGAATTCAAGGACTTCACCTCAGGATCATTTATTTCAACCGTAGCCTTAGCCTGAAATATTTGATCAACATTAAAGCATTTTCAATAATTTTGTGACCACAATGGTGAATTACATTTTATCTTGATGCCTAAAATTAAATGCTACAAGTAAATTCGGAACCCAGCCCAACTTTGAATATCAGCTGAGTGTTGTTTATGCAAGAAGCCTAAATCTACCAGATAAACTATAGATTCCAACAGCTGAGGATTTTCAATAACCAAGATTAAAGTTTTTGATAAAGCAAGGTTAGAATCAACAAAAATAAAGCAACATTGTTCAGCACTGAACTTAAGTATACCCTGTCACTGTCATTGTTGACACTACAACTCCTAATTCTCATTGTGCTAATATCACCAGAAGCCACTTTTAAATTAAATAAGACTGCTCAAATTCAATAACCTACATAGAACCCTTGTAGGCCAACCACAAACCATTCACCATAGCACCTCTTAGATCCATTATTTTGGCTGATTTAATTGGAGTAAAGGACGAACTGACATAGACATGTCCCACAGCAACTCATAAAAATGCCAGGAGAAAATGCGAACATCCCAAGCTAAGTCCATTTTCCCAGTGCCAGAAAGGGTATTTCAAGCCCCAGCATCCTCAACTTGCTTTTCCTGTTGTTAGACTTTCTATCACTGTAGTACAAATAGCTTTTTATTTAGAAATAAATGCAGAGGAAAGTAAACAAAGCAAACTTCAGCTGCAAAAAAAAAAATACCAAGCTCTTCCACTAGAGGCTTTGCAGATCTTGATCCCCTTGGCGCCAGAAGTGCAGTCAGCATATCCAATCCCTCAAAATACTCTTCAGGAATTTGCTTCGGAACTTTTATGGTAAAAATTCCTGCAAACAAAATCACACAAGTTAATGAAAATTAATAAATAGTTCTTGGCATCAAATAATCCAATGAGTTTCATCACTGTCCTGTTAACCAGGCCTCTTGAGTCACCATATTCACCTTGGTAGAAGTAAAAGCTATTTTTTTTTCCCTTTAATCAGGATATTACATTTCCAATGCTTCGCACAGGTCTTGCCACAACATCCTCTGTTCCAAAAAGAACCTTAACTACTCTCATCTATTAACGTAATCAAAGCCCCTCGTCCTGAGGATCATTGCAGTAAAACTCTTCCACACACTCTTCAAACAGTTGACATTTTTCCTAGAGTGTAGCACTCAAAATTAGATACAACTGAATCAGTGTTTTAAAGGTTTATAATAACCTCCATGCCCTTGTGCCTCATGTCTCTCTTAAAGAGCTCCAGATCTAAAACAGCACAGATTAGTTTTGTGTTGGCATGGATCTCAGCAGGAAGCAGAAGTGGATTACAGATGTCACAGCTTTGTCTTCAAATAATGAATTGTTCTCCAATATATTTTCAAACAAAAGCAATGGGGGGAAAAAAAGTGGACATCTACTGCTGCCCAGTGAACTACCTGGAACACATTAATCCATCCTCCACGGAATATCTTAGATTGGAACAATGCATGTCTAATAAAGAAATTATGGTCTAACTGGTAATGTTAGATAGGTTTGGAAAAAGATGTGAAAACTCAAAATTCAGATCATCCCACTTTTTGTATGTCTTTTATTGGAAACATTACTGCCTTAAAGACTATAGTTTTTCAAATACTTTTTAGTATATATAGTTTGTACATCCAAGACAGTTAGCTTTACAACAAATACATCAAGAAGGCTAAAACATCTGGGTGATGCAATGTATTTTGTGGCAATTTTAATGTGCTTTAAAGTTAACATTAGATTTACAATTCATCATTGCATCATCAGTAAATTATCACAGTACAGAATTATGAACTAACCAAGTCCACACTGATTCCTAAGAAAGACATTTCATTCTTCTTTGCTGCAAATAGAGGAACCCCAACTTCTCCACTGTACTCCTGGAAAAATTCCAATGGATCTTTCTTCTGCCCTGTGTGTACTTTCAGATCCTTCCTAAAGTAGGGTGACTAAACTTAGATGTAATACTTCAGTTGTGACCTAACCAATGCTTTACACAGGTGCAACATAACTTACCTATTTTTATACTCTGGAATTCCATAAGTCTCAGGATCTAAATGGTTTTAGTCACCACTCAACAATCCCTGCCACTTTAAATACCAATGACCATAAACAACCAGATCCCACTGTTCTTGCACAACCTTCAGAAATATACCCATCGGCCTATCATATCTCTCCTTATGCCTTCTGTCAATGCAAATGAGTTTATGTTTTTCTCAATTAAGTTTCATCTGTTCTTTCAATTCCATTCAACCCACTCATTTATTCGTGTAAGCCTCAATACATTCCTCACTGTTAATCACATTTCGAGGCTTTGCCTCATCACAAATTGGGAGATGGTACCACAAGTCTAACTCATTAACAAACTTTAAAAAGAATGGTAAGCTGACAATTCTTTAAAAAAATTCTGAAAATTTTAAACAAAGTAAATATTTCATATCCATACCTGCATCTGCATCATATGAAGCTGTTTCTCTTCCATCCTCCACAATCTTTCCTGGAAGAGTCAATCTGTTTTCAGAAATGAAGAGATATTTTAAGTTACTAAGCTAACACAGTACGAAATAAAATATAGTTGCTAATATACTCTAACAAAAATAAAACTGTTACAGAAATTGCTAACAGGATTGATGCAACTCTACAAATCCTGCATGTACGGAAAGCTATATCCTAGGGTAGGAGTTTCCAACCTGGAGTCCATGGACCTCTCAGTTAGTGGCAGGGTCTACAGCATAAAAAAATGTTGGGAATCCCTGGCGTAGGGTTTTCAAAGAGATGGCTGCAAACAAATCATGTGCATTGGCTTTGTTTTATTGCAGCTCCAAAGGTTTTAGAACAGTCCAGAATACTGAATATGAAATGTAATTCGGCTGTTTCAGAAAGCAAGCAGAGAAGAACGAGTCAATTGGAAGGATAGCAAAAGGACATTATCAAATTAAATCAGAATACCATAAGACCGTAAAACAAAGGAGCAGCAGTTGGCCATTCAGCCCATCAAGTCTGCTCCACCATTTTATCTTGAGCTGATCCATTCTCCCATTTAGTCCCACTACCACCCCCCCCCCCCCCTTTTCTCATCATAACCTTTGATGCCTTGGCTACTCAGATACCTATCAATCTCTGCCTTAAATACACCCAATGACTTGATCTCCACTGTCGCCTGTGGCAACAAATTCCATAGATTCACCACCCTCTGGCTAAATTTTTTTTTTCGCATCTCTGTTCTGAATGGGCACCATGCAATCCTCAAGTCACGTCCTCTCGTACTAGACTCCCTCACCATGGGAAACAACTTTGCCACATCCACTCTGTCCATGCCTTTCAACATTCAAAATGTTTCTATCATTTCCCCCCTCATTCTTCTAAACTCCAAGGATTACAGTCCAAGAGCGGTCAAATGTTCCTCATATGTTAACCCTCTCATTTCCATAATCATTCTAGTGAATCCTCTCTGAACCCTCTCCAATGTCAGCAGATCCTTTCTTAAATAAGGAACCCAAAACTGCACACAGTACTCCAAGTGAGGTCTTACCAGTGCCTTACAGAGCCTCAATACTAATCATTATGGATTAATGAAAAGAAAATAATTTGGAAAAAATGATAATTCTGACACCACCTCTGCTTTTTCCCTTTCCACAGATGCTGCCTGAGCTGCTGATACATTTTCTGTTTATATTTCATTTTTCTTTCATGGAACAGACCCTTCAGCCCACGATGTTAAGCTGATCTGGGGGGGCGGAGTTTCAAGATGGCAACGTAGACATCTGCTTTTTAGGCGCTCTTCATTTTTTAAACTATAATCACCCTTTAATCAAATCTTTTCGTACTTAATTACATGGGCTGATATTTACGATTTACTTCTTTTTTAAAATAATACTTGATTTAATTTTTTCAAACTTAAAATGTCTGTATCTAAGAAATCGTCTAAAGACCCTCTATCTCTCGATGTGATCTCTAGTCTTCTGGACACTAAACTGGACACTAAACTTGCAAGTCTGGAAAATAAACTTACTGCAAAAATGTCTGAGCTTGAAGAAGTCGTTAGATCGTTTGATACCAAGCTTCAATCGCAGGCAGCAGATATTGAACGGCATGAAGAAAAGTTTGCGAGTCATGACAAGTTAATTTGTGAAAAAATACGTACAATCGAAACATTGGAGGAGAAGGTACGGTCGACTGCTAAAATAGTGGAGCAGAATAAGTTTAAAATCACCGATCTTGAAAACCGATCTCGCAGACAGAACTTGCGTATTATCGGATTTCCCGAAAATGTTGAGTCTGGTGACTTAACTGAATATCTCTCTAACTTATTGTGGGAAATTTTTGGCGAGGACGCTTTGCGGGCTAAACCTACTATTGATCGTGCCCACAGAGTTTCGAGATTGTCGGCTGCGAGAGACAAGCCACGAGTGTGATTGTCCGTCTCCATTATCCTCAGGAGAAAGAGCTTTTAATTCGATTAGCTCGTCAGAAAGGTATGATTTCTCACAGAAGCAACAAGTTTCGTATTGTTGAAGATTATTCATTCGAGGTGATGAGGGCGAGAATCGCTTTTAAACCAGTGATGGCAGAGATTCATTCGATTGGACTTAAACAAGCTTTAAGATACCCAGCGAATCTCAGATTTACGTTGAGTGATGACAGTCAGCGCTTCTTTAATACTCCGGAAGAAGCGAAGAAATTCATTGAAGAATATCGGTCTTCTAGTACAATTTGAATTATGTGTTATGTTGAAGAATTTTTGGAGAGAAGATGCCATTTTGTTTTAGGCTTTAACTTATGAAGCTGCGGTATAGCTTTTTACTTTGGTCTGTAGACCTGGTTTTTTTTTTATTATCATGATTTACAGATGCTCTTTTAATTTTACTATAATGTTTTTTTTCTTAATTTTTTTCCCTCTGGATTGGATATACATGTTAAGACTTTGTAATAATGATTTATTTTTTAAGATGTCGTTTCTTCTTCCCATAAGACTTTGCTTTCTGTAAGCATTTATTTGCTTGTATTTGAGAATGGGACGAATGTTTTGAATTTTTGGACCTTTTTTTTATATATTGTAGTGGTTATTGAATCCTTTTTAAATCTTATTTTGATGACCTTTTATAAAAAAATTTTTTTTAACAGATTGGTGAATTTACATTTATATTCTGTAATATGGTCTTTTCAAAATGTCGTTTCTTCTTCCCATAAGTCTCTGCTTTTGAAACATCATTTTCTTATATTTGAATATGGAATCTTTTTTTAAAGGCATATTACACTATTTTAAACTTCAATGGTTATCCTTTTTTATTAATGATCTTTTGCTTTTTTATATTATTTTTTCATTTTGATTGATATATATTCTTTCTTTTTACAACCCTGTATTTATATCTGGGTGTTATATAGTTTCTTTTTTCTTTCTTTTCATGGAGTTGCCATCTTGAAAATGGGGGTAATATTAGTATTAGTTTGTGCGCCTGCCGCTTGGCTTTTTCTCGTGGGGTTGGGGGAGGGGGGTAGGGATCTTTTTTCACGCTTTTGCTTTTATTTTTTTGCTTTTAATTTATGGGCCGACTTTAAATTATTAATATTGTTGAGGTGTCATGTTCTCCGGTTGCTCCTGAATCATTTTTCCTTCTTCCTGAATTATGGGTTATGTGTCTTTTTAACCTTTTATGATATATACAATTAATATTGGCATGATGGATAAGTCTATTAACTTCATCTCTTGGAATACTAATGGTTTAAATCATCCAATTAAACGTAAAAAAATATTTAAAGTATTCCATAGACTAAATGCTAATATTATCTTTGCACAGGAGACCCATATTAGGAAGGAGGATAATCAACACTTTTTTAGGTTCTGGAAGGGTCAACAATTTCACTCGAATTGTACCGCCAAAATTAGGGGTGTGTCTATTTTTATAGACCCCTCAATTTCGTTTACACATCATGAAATTACTTCTGATCCACAGGGCAGATTTTTGTTGATAACTGGTTCACTTTTTAATCGAAAAGTGGTTCTAGTTAATATTTATGCTCCAAACTTTGATTGCCCTGAATTTTTAAACGTTTATTTACTTCCCTTCCTAATCTAAATGAATATATGTTGATAATGGGTGGAGATTTCAATTGTTGTCTGAATCCTTTGATGGATAGATCTAAACCTATTCGAATTCTTCCGAATAGATCAGCCTTACTTATTAATTCCTTTATGGTTGATTCGGGAATTACTGAAATATGGCGGTTTTTGAACCCTAAAGATAAAGAATTTTCGTTTTTTTCACATATCACAGTTATTCTAGAATTGATTATTTCCTTATTGATCATCGTTTATTAACAGATGTTACTGATTGTAAATATGATTCTATTGCCATTTCGGATCATGCACCTTTGAAGTTATCTATCAAGATTTCGGACGTTTCCAATAATACTAGATCTTGGAGATTTAACGCTACTTTGCTTCAAGATCCAGAATTTATCACCTTCATAAAACAGCAAATTGACTTGTTTTTCTCAACAAACTATACTGAAGAGATTGACAGAGGAATACTTTGGGACTCTTTTAAGGCTTTTATCCGTGGACAAATTATCTCATATTCCGTTGGTAAAAGAAAACAAAGATATTTAGATATTGCTTTATTAGTGGATAAAATTAAAGAAATTGATAAGATTTATTCCGTGACTCCTACCAAAGAACTTTATAAGAAGAGAGTTGAGCTTCAAATGGAGCATAGCTTATTATTATCTTCTTCAATTGAGAATCAATTAATTAGGACCAGGGCTCAATTTTATATTCATAGTGATCGAACTGGTAAATTGTTAGCTAACCAATTAAAAGCTATTTCGACTAACCGACAAATTATTAAAATTCGTAAACAAGACGGTAATCTGACTACTGATCATAAAGAAATCAATAATACTTTTCAAGATTTTTATAAATCTTTATATCAATCAGAATTTGATGGCGATCTGTCCATGATGGATAATTTTTTAACAATTTGAATATTCCCAAACTGACAGATGAAGATCGTAGCTTGTTCGATGCTCCTATTTCTATGGCCGAAATAGGAGAGGCTATCTCATTTATGAATTCAGGTAAAGCTCCTGGTCCTGATGGTTATATTATAGAATTTTTTAAAACTTTTTCTTCTTTGCTTTCCCCTTGGTTATGTGAAATCTTTAATGATGTATTTGTTAAGAAGAGATTACCCCAGTCTTTTTATGAAGCTACTATCTCTCTAATTCTTAAAAAAGATAAGGATCCTACTTTATGCGCATCTTATCGCCCTATATCGCTATTAAATGTAGACTCTAAGATTCTTACAAAAATTTAGCTATTAGGTTAGAAAAGTTACTATCACAGATTATTTCAGAAGACCAAACTGGTTTTATTAGGAATCGGTATTCCTTTTTTAATGTTAGAAAATTGATTAATATAATTTATACTTCATCACCTACAACCCCAGAATGTGTTATTTCATTAGATGCTGAAAAAGCTTTTGATAGAGTTGAATGGACATACTTATTTAATGCTTTGAGAAATTTTAATTTTAGTCCTAATTTTATATCATGGATTAAATTAATATATTATAAACCTGTTGCTTCTGTTCTTACAAATAATTACAGATCCTCTTTTTTTCAATTATCTCGTGGTACGAGACAAGGTTGTCCCTTAAGTCCTTTATTATTTAATATCGCATTAGAACCTTTAGCCATTGCTATTCGTGAATCTCCTAATATTTTTGGTATTACCCGTAATGAGAAGTTATACAAGTTATCACTTTATGCTGATGACTTGTTGTTATATATTTCTGATCCTGACAGGTCTATTCCCGCTATTTTATCCTTGTTGGCTCAATTTGGTAGTTTTTCTGGTTTTTAAACTAAACTTGGAAAAGAGTGAATTATTTCCTTTAAACGCGCAGACTTCATTGACTGACAGGATACCATTTAAAGTTGTTACTGATAACTATCTATTTAGGTATAAAAATTACCAAGAAATATAAAGATTTATTTAGATTGAATTTTTTACCTATGCTTCATCAAATTCAACAACTTACTACAAGATGGTCTCCCTTATCCTTATCATAAGTTGGTCGGATTGATGCTATTAAAATGATGATTTATCAAAATTTTTATATTTATTTCAAGCCTTACCAATTTTTATTCCTAAATCTTTTTTTGATAACATTGATTCAAAAATTTCCTCATTTGTGTGGCAAAATAAAAACCCCAGGTTAAGTAAAAGGCAATTACAAAAATCTAAAAAAGATGGTGGTTTAGCTTTACCTAACTTTAGATTTTACTATTGGGCGAAGAATATTCGTAAATTAATATACTGGAAATTAGATTTGGATTCACCATTGTGCCCACAGTGGGTAAATTTAGAATGCAATGATGCACAGGGATATTCTCTGTTCTCCGTTCTTGGTTCTTCTCTTCCTGCTGATTTAGTTAAATTCAATAAACAGATATCCAACCCTATTGTCAAACATACATTACGAATTTGGTTTCAATTTCATAAGTTTTTTACTCTGAAAAACTTTGTTCTTGATAGCCCTATCTTACTTAACTTCTTTTTCAAACCTTCTTTGACAAATCAAGCTTTTAGCATATGGAAAAGGAAAGGTATAAAATGTTTTCGTGATCTTTTTTTTGAAGGTAGTTTGATGTCTTTCGACCAACTTTCCAACAAATTTAAGTTACCTAAATCTAATTTTTTTAGATATCTACAAATCAGAAATTTTTTACATAAAGTTCTACCATCCTTCCCTAATTCAACTTTGATAGATTTTTCATATTTGATTTTTACCTTAAATCCTTATCAGAAGGGATTAATGGCTCTTATTTATAATATGATTATGAAGATACAACCAGAAATATCAGGTAGAATTAAACAAGAATGGGAAAAAGAACTTCAATATAATATATCAACAGAAAAATGGGAAAAATTTTACAAATGGTTAATTCTTCTATATGTGCTAAACATGCTTTAATACAATTTAAAGTTGTACATAGAGCTCATATGTCTAAAGATAAGCTTGCTCGATTCTATTCTCATATTAACCCTCAATGTGACAGATGTCATTCAGATGTGGCTTCATTGACCCACATGTTTTGGTCATGTCCCACCTTATACAACTATTGGAAGGACATATTTGCTACCATTTCCTCAATTTGGAATATTGATTTACAACCTCATTTTATTACTGCAATTTTTGGTATACCAAATGAGGATGGTAATCGGTTTTCCTTCAATTAGACGAATGATCGCCTTTGTAACATTGATGGCCAGAAGGTCTATATTACAAAATTGGAAAGAAGTAAATCCTCCTACCACGTTTCAGTGGTTCTCTCAAACTATTTCTTATCTGAGCTTAGAAAAAATTAGAAGCACTATTTTTGACTCATCAATTAAATTTGAAGAAACTTTCACACTTTCATATGAATTAATTTGGCCTCTTCCAGACCTTCTCTGTTTATTCTTGTTCTGATATGGAGTTCCGGAGTTTTTGACACTATCCTATACATATAAACTGTTATTATTGCCCATGTTAGTTTAGTTTAGTTTTTTTTTCAATATATATTTTTTTCTTGTAGTTTTTAAAAAATTTTTTTTCTTTTGATGATTATTCTTACTTTTTTCATGTATAATTATTATAGGCTTGATTGATTAATGTACTATTTTTTTGTTGATATTTTAATAGGATATTGTTATCTTATTATTAATTCAACTTCAAGTCTAGTGTACTTATAACCTATTCATTATTATGTTATGTTTTTTTTATATATGAAATTCAATAAAAAGATTGAAAAAGAAAGAAAAGAAGCTGATCTACACAAACCTATTCCATAATCAGTCCAACCCTTTCCTACTACGAAGCTCCTAACCCCTCATTTGCCTCACATCAGTGTGCCTGTACAGGAGTCTCTTAAATGCCCTCAATATATCAGCCTCTACTGCTTGCCCAGCAGTCTGTTCCAAGCACTCATGACTCTCCATGTAAAAATAAATTTTCCTTTCTTTTTAATTAAAAAATCTTTAAACTGCACAATGTGATCAATTGCAAATTAGTCTTTATATTTCTTCCAGCAGCCAGTATAACTTGGACCGCTTGTGATTTTCTTCTCACCAGAGGCCATCCTTTCAAAAACTCAATACTCAAAAGTATTTTTAATATTTTGTGTTGATATTTCACCAGAAAGAGTGTGGGAATGAAAAATTCTAATGCAAATAGAGTTACAATGAAGTTCTGAGGTATTGTGTACACCTTTTGCCTCTTTCTCAAGGAAAATTAAATTTGTATTAGAAAGGTATCACAATGTTTCTGGACAAATCTTGGGTATAATTCTCCTGCCACTGGGCCTACATTCCCAGAGAAGCAAACTCATGAAAAGACTAATTCTCAAAAAGCTTCATAAGGAATACATTTCCCCAGTGTGCAATCTAGTATTTGGGATTTCAGTCTTACAACAAAGGATGCTCATTTAGATCTGACACAAACGGAATTCTTTAGTGAACCTGAGAAAGTCTGCAGATGCTGGAGATCACAGACACAGAAAATGCTGGACGAACTCAGCATGTCAGGCAGCATCCATGGAAAAGAATAAACAGTTGACGTTTTGGGCCGAGACCCTTCTTCAGGTCCCAAAGAAGGCTCTCAATCCGAAACATTGACTGCTTATTCTTTTCCACAGATGCTGCCTGACCTGCTGAGTTCTTCCAGCATTTTGTGTGTGTTGTTTTGGAATTCTTTAATGTTGACCATGGACGCTCACAAGTTTACTATATTCAAGATGTGCATTTTAAAAAAATGTGAAGAGACACGTCAATAATGAGAAGCTGCAGCTGAGATACCGGTTCACCCAAGATCTTAGAAAAACTACATAATTGCATCATTTAGTAGCCTCAGGAATCCCAAGGTATTTTACAGCCAAGTGCTACAGTGCTGAAATTACAGCTGCTCCTTCCTACATGAGAAAATCCCAAAAAGCAGTAACAACACCCTACGGCTAGGAGACAGATTTATAAAGCAGGAATAAATACATGATTTAGCCTGTTGCTTTTCCTAATTCTAATATAATTTTCTCACTGAAACCACACCACTGTTGTACCTACCTTAAGAAGTAAGGCTTGACATAAAATTTGAAGTCCACTCCATCAATGTACAAGTCAACTTCATTAATTTTTGCATAAGGGATATGGATTATAATAGTGAGGAAGTTAGCATCTTGACTTAATTCAAAATTGGGAGTGATCATGACTATTTCAAATGAATGCGAGAGAAACTGCAAAATCTGTAAGAAAACACACCATAACATTAAGTTAGAATGAGAGTTGAGATGCAAATGAAATAAACTTTAAATGCAAAATGAAACAGGTTATCAATGCCAAGGTACAATGAAGTTTGAAAATGTTAAAGCAAAAACAAGTGAATAAAGATTAAAAATTGAAGATTAAGAAGCAAAGAATATCAAGTCATTTTCATGTGCCATGCTTCAGGGAATTTTCACCTCTATCTCATTCATAAGCTATTTGGTTGAATAATCACTGGTGACACAGTGTAAAAATCACTCTTTGCCGGTAACATTGCCTGTAGCATGTGTAACAAGACAAGTTCAAGCAATGTGTCACGGCGTTGTTATTCCTCGATGGTTCTGCTGATCACTGTGCTGTCCGTGTGGTAGTGAGCCACGCTCAACACAACAGATAGGCTGCTGATCCACATCAACGTGCGAGTCATTCAGAATCACACTGATATAAATCAGTCTTTGCTGTGGAAAAGGGAGAATAAGACTCACGAGGCACTGGTAGATGAGCTCAGTCTTACTTATCACTCAGTCTACAGTGAAATGGACGTAAGTAATCTCAGTGCAATTTGTAGGTGATGATAACCTCAAACGGGTGAGATGCTTGCAACATTACATCGGTGAGTTTGGCTGAGGAGAACACTGGAAGTGGTTTGAGTGCTCATGTCAAAAGAAGTACGATGAAAATTTAAACTCAATAGTTAAATAAAAGATCCTGCATATTGGTGGGGAAAAAAGGAGCCAGAATAGTCTATTTGATATATCCTGTAAATGAAATGAAGGCACCTAGGAATCTAGGATCCAAACTGGGGGAAATTGCACATGTTAAATGAAAGCAAAATCAGGCATCACCGAGATACTTTTCCACATCACTGACCACATTGGAGCTAATTTTGGTGAAAGCAGCATCCATCCCAAAAAAAAAATACACCACAACCTAAGCCAGCAATGCCATTCACTAAATCTGGCAATGCAAGCTTAATAAGGCACTTCTTATAAGCAAAGCATCAAGTTCATTTCAAGGGGAATAGAGTTGAAGAGTGGTGACGTCACATTGGGCTTATATTGAAATTTGGTTTGACCATGCTTGAAAGGGTTGTAAAAACACAAAATGCTGGCAGAACTCAGCAGGCCAGACAGCATCTATGGGAAGAGGTAGTGACGATGTTTCAGGCCGAAACCCTTCATCGGGTTGAGGCCGAAGAAATAGTAGGTTGGGAGCAGAGAGAAAGGCTCTCGCTGAACTCCCGTCAAAGAGAAGATCTGAACTTCTTCAGTGTAGGCATCACTGGAAGAGGCTTCGTAGTAGTGAATTCAAAGGCAACACGAGTGAATCTGCAGATACTGGAAATAAATAAACACAAAATGCTGGCAGAACTCAGCAGGCCAGACAGCTTCTATGGGAAGAGGCAGTGATGATGTTTCGGACCGAAACGCTTCATCAGGAGTGAGGGCTGCAAACTGAACTGAGGAGAAAGGGTTGTCAACTGTTCCAGCCTCCACTGAAGCAGCATTATATATACTGAACAATAACAGAACTGGGAGAATTATCAGTCAAAATACTGAATATCACCTGAAATGAGAACTGTCTACAAATGCCAATTAGTGAGATGTTGAAAAAAATCAATGAGAGGCTTGAAATTTTCAAAGTGTGAAATTACGTAAACAGACACGCCTGAGGAACTGAACATTTTAATTTCAACCTACAGGTGAGTCAGCAGGGATACTCCAGATTAGAAAACGTTTTCACTTGTTGGGCAGGACAAGAACTTGGGACCAGAATTAAAAGATAGCAACTGAGACCTCCAATAATACAGTCAGGAGAAATTTACTAAGCCAGACAGTGGAATTTCATAGGGATTAGTAGAGATGAATTGTATGAATGTATTCCAGAGCTACACAAATTCAAATGAAGAAAGGGGAAAAAGTTATTAGTGGACTTCAACAGAGAGTGTTGAGAGAAAGCACAAATGAAGCACAAAGACCAGCATGGACCTCTTTCAGCATTGTAAAAACTGCATCCATTTTAATCATATGCTTACGATTTCAACTCTATTAATTGTAAAAGGTCCAACATCCATAATTAGATATTAGAAAACTGCTATATATTAGCAGTCACCCCTAAAAAGAGATTGAGTGGTGACTAAATTCTGGCAGGATGTGCATTATCATTCCCAAAGGCCTGGGACTGTCAATCAATTTTGCTCTGCAAGAAACCTGACAAGTACCATTAGGTTTTTGATTGGTGATTAAATCTCAATTGACTGTAACATATCATCTTGAGTTTTCAGATCCGATGCAGTCCCAAAGGTTTTCTCTGGGGAAAGTGGCTGACTGACAGCTCGCTCATCAGCCAACAGAATTATCTGATAGGCAGTGAAGTGGATATTTCACCAACATGCAATGAAACAGCTGATAGACCCAAACTGTGGCATAAATTTGCTGTGACAGATGCTGGCCCAGGCTCAGTATCACATCTGAACTCTATTTTGAAGAGAGCTAAGTTAAAGAGTCAGACAGTATTCGCAACTGGCAAGTTTTATTATTTCAGTAAACCAGATAAATAGATTATAACCAAAACCACATTGCCTGACAAAAGGATTCTGGTATATGAAATCTGGCAGGAAGCAAGCTGGATAGTGAGCAAATCACATTAATGCATAATGCTTGCATCCAGGCAACATTAGTTCACGATATATTATAGACCTAACATCATACATCAGCCCAGTAAAAGCAGCTTTCAGCCTCGGCATCAAACATGAGACCCTATCACTATCTGGGTTAGAAGGGTTGGGAGCATTTTTTTTTGACAGGGCAAACTCAAAGGTTAAGGATATTTGCTGATGAATTTGAATTTGATGCTCATCTTTCATTCCAACATCTTTTTTTTTTTTTTTTTTAAATAATTTTTTATTGCATTTTTAAATGATTACAAAGTATGAAAAAAAACAATGTATATAACCCATACCCCCTCCCCTTAACCCCTCCCCCCTAACTACCCCTTAGAGAAAAAAAAAGAAAAAAAGAAAGAAAGAAAGAAAGAAAGAGAGAATGCCTGGTGGTTGGAAGATCTCCACATGCTCCATGGAGTTCGTAATAATTTTAATATGTATATTTATTTCTTTCCCCTAGTAACCAATTGTTTCATCTTAAAAGCATCTATATATTTAATCCTGTCTTTTGTAAATAAGGGCTCCAAATTTTCAAAAATGTTTCATATTTATCTCTTAAATTATAAGTAATTTTTTCTAATGGAATACAACCATAGATTTCTTTCTTCCAAGAATCTATACTTAAATGTGAATCCGATTTCCAAGTAACTGCAATAGCTTTTTTGGCTACTGCCAATGCAATTTTTATAAATTCTTTCTGATACTTATTTAGTTTGAGTTTCGGTTTTATCCCTTCAATATCACCTAGTAAAAATAATATTGGATTATGAGGAAATTGTGTTCCTGTAATTTGTTCCAGTAAAAGTCTTAAATTTGTCCAAAAAGGTTGAATTTTAGAGCAAGACCATGTCGAATGTAAAAAAGTACCAGTTTCCTGGTTACATCGGAAACACTGATCCGATAAATTTGGATTAAATTTTTTTATTTTTTGTGGTGTAATATATAATTGATGTAGAAAATTATACTGCACTAATCTTAACCGAACATTTATTGTATTTGTCATACTGTCAAGGCATAGTCTTGACCAATTTGTTTCTTCAATTTTAATATTCAAATCACTTTCCCATTTTTGTCTTGACTTGTGGACTCCTTGCTTAATTACCTGTCTTTGAATCAAATTATACATGCAAGATACAAATTTTTTGATATTTCCTTTTTGAATTAAAATTTCTATTTCATTAGATTTCGGCAATAACATTGTTTGACCTAATTTTTCTCTTAAATAAGCCCTTAATTGAAAGTAACAAAATAAAGTGTTGTTTGATATTTTATATTTATTCTTTAATTGTTCAAATGACATTAATATACCTCCTTCAAAACAATTCCCTATATATCTAATCCCATTTTGAATCCAATTATATAAAAGTTGATTGTCCATTGTAAAAGGAATAAGTCTATTTTGAATTAAAGATCTCTTTGCTAATAAAGATTTTTTTATCTCATCATCAACATTTATCTTATTCCATAAATCAATCAAATGTTTTAATATAGGAGATTCTTTCTTTTCCCGTATCCATTTAGATTCCCATTTGTATATAAAATCTTCTGGTACATTTTCTCCTATTTTATCTAATTCTATTCTAATCCATGCCGGTTTATCTTTCTCGAAAAAAGATGCAATAAATCTAAGTTGATTTGCTTTATAATAATTCTTAAAATTTGGAAGTTGTAATCCTCCTAGATCAAATTTCCATGTCAATTTTTCCAACGATATTCTGGACATCTTACCTTTCCAGAGGAATGGTAGCGTAGTGGTTATTACAGTACTAGCAGCCCGGGTTCAATTCCTGCTGCTGCCGGTAAGGAGTTTGTACATTCTCCCCGTAACCTCATATTTCCTCCCACATTCCAAAGACATACTGTTTGGTAGGCTAATTGGTCATTGTAATTTGTCCCTTGATAAGTTCAGGATTAAATCGGGGGCTTGCTGGGCTGCACAGCTCAAAGGGCCTATTCCGTGCAGTACTTCAATCAATAAAAAGCCCAACAGGAGTGCAGTTAAAGCATAAGTACGTAAATATTTGTGCTAGCTTCATGGGTTAATTTTGTTCCTACAGATCTCTGTTAATACAATGCACTAAAACCATTTTAATTTGCAAAAAGATAACGTTACACTCAGCACAAATATAAACTGTAATAACACCTTTAAAAGCCTTAATTTCTAAGTGAGTTGCTGTTTGATGGATGCAAAATCCTAATCTCTTACAGACTGTAAGGTGTAACTACATTTTATGTATTGCATACTATCCTTTTCGGAATCCTTCAGGTAGGATGTAGATGTAAGAGATGTGATAACCCCTGGCTGTCAGAGCACTCACATCAGTCCTCCTGTATGTGAACATTGTCACCTCTCCCGCTCAGATCCACGAGCGGTCTGTACTTGTTGATCAGCATCTGTTTGAGTTGGCATTGGGGCCAAAGTCAACAGCAGGAAGAGGGAAGCCAAGCCCTTTGGCATCTCACGCAAATGACCCTCTATTCCCCTCATTATCAAGTCTGACAACCTGAAGGTGCTGGGAACACATACAAAATCCTGGTGGAACACAGCAGGCCAGGCAGCATCTATAAGGAGAAGCACTGTCGCCCGAGACCCTTCGTCAGGTGACCTTTGTGAAGGTGCTGGGAATCTGATTTGGAGCTTGGTTAGCTGGCGGTGAGAGGGACCCTCGATCAGACCCTTCCTGTACAGTAGAAACTTACTCCCAGCACAGGAAGCCTCTGGGATGGCTGTGACAAGGATGGAATGGCTACACACCTTTTGCAGACTATGTACACGAAAAGAAGGGTCTGGAGGAGATTGCAAGGAGGCTTGACGTCGTTTATCCCAAGCAGCTGTGCAACCCCATTCCTGGGAACACATAAAGGGACAGATACCAAGCACTGCATTCATCAACTAGGTGGGGCTACAGCTAGTGAGGAAGCTGCTCACAGAACTGAGGTTTGTATCACCCTAGCAGATGCCGAGTGGCATTGGTGCTCTGTACACAAAAGTGCGCTGATGCAACTAATGTATGAAATTACTAACACTAAACCTAGGTACAGACCAACACCTTGAATGTAAAGAGCTATGCATTGTGCTTTTTTTTTGGTACTTGCATATTATGAATAAAATTTGTTTCTGAAATAAAAATCCACTTGGATTCAACCATTAAGGAATGCTTTATGCAGAGCCTTTGATGTTTTAGGGTTCTGCACTTCACTTCTTACATCATTTTCTGGTCCCATTTATATTGAAGCCCAACTACAAAACCAATTCATACATTAATTAACATTTGCTCAAGAAATTCCCCACCAGCTAGTCACAGCCTGTGGGAAAACAAACGGATTCAACGTAAACTACAGCTTTTTAACCCTTTCCTCAAAAATACTATTGACGTCAGGTATAAAGCACATCAGCATATTGAATATACTCCTCCCATCTCTCGCTCCTCCCCAAAATGGGGCAGTACATACTTCAGGGCAGGAAGAACAGATGGTGGTTTCAGAATCTGGGCAGACAAAGGTGTGCAGAAAATAGAGGACCTTTATATGAACGGTAATCTTATTACATTTGATCAATTGTGTCAGACATACTATATTCCTAAAAAACACTTTTTTAAAATATTTGTAATTGAGACATTTCATATTATCAAAATATAAGCAATTAATATCTGAACCACCACTATCACACCTTGAAAATCTTACACTTCTAAACCTAAAGGGGAGGAGTCTGATTTCTTTATTCTATACAGGTTTGATGTTATATAATAAGGAGTCACCACTGACAGGCTGGAGGCATGGAGACTGGATGTCCAAGAGGACATACAAGAAACTGAGTGGGAAATGGCATGCTTCAAAGCCCAAAAACAATAAATTAATACAAGAATGAAGCTATTGCAATATAATGAGAACTTACATTACCCCGCTGAAACTGAACCGTTGGACCCCTGACATTCCGGACACTTGTGTTAAATGTTTAGAAGAAAAGGGTACACTGTATCACTGTGTATGGGACTGTCCAAAATTTAAACAATACTGGAAAACAGTCGTTCAGACTATATCTGAGATTGTTGGAGTAAAGGTGCCTCACCAAGCAAAAATGTGTGTACTAGGTATATATCCAAAGAACTCTACTGTTAGTCCAAAACAGTCAACTTTAATTGACCTTGGACTCCTGCAGGCCAGGAGCATGATAGCTTTATCTTGGAGAAAAATGGATATACCTTCGATACATGTATGGTTGAAGGAGATGGCATCTTGTATTATATTGGAGAGACTGACTTACATAACCAGGGAAAGGGCAGGTGAATTTGAAAATGTGTGGAAACCTTTATTGGAGTTTCTTAGACGTCAAGGTGCAGAGTCATTTTGAAATAACTGTGTTGAGTGTTTCTATGGTTTTTTTCTGATGTGTTTTTATTTTATTTCTTAAATATGTGAAGTATGTGAAATGTTATATCTCTTTTCCTTTGATGATTGTGAAAAACATGAGGACATGTTTCACTATTTAGTTTAATTATTATTATTGTTTATTTGTACATGTGAAATATAAGTAAAATTCAATAAAAATATTGTTTAAAAGAACTGCAGCTTTTTTGTTATCTCAATAGTTACATTCAGATTGGAGTTGAAGGAAAACCTATATTCAGTAATGTAATTGGTGTTTCCTGCCAGACACTATTGAAAAAGGCAAGATCCATAAGACATGAGAGCAGAATTAGGCCATTTAGTCCATCAAGTCACTCTGCCATTTCATCACGGCTGATCCATTTTTCTTCTCCTGCCTTCTCTCTGTAACCTTTCACGCCTTTACTAAGCAAAAATTTATCAACTTCCACCTTAAACACACCCAGTGACCTGGCCTTCACAGCCACCTAAGTCAACAAATTCCACTAATTCACCACCCTCTGGCATCCTCTTCATCTCCATTCTAAATGGTCATCTCTCTATTCTGAGACTGCACCTTCTGATTCTAGACTCTCCCACTACAGGAATCATCCTTTCCATATCCACTCAATTTCGGCCTTTCAACATTCAATAGGTTTCAATGAGATTCCCATCTCATTCTTCTAAATTTCTATGAGTGCAGGCCCAGAGGGAAACTCTTTTTTATATAAGCCTTTCATTCCAGGAATCATTCTCATGAACCTCCTCTGAACCCTTTCCAAAGTCAGCACTTCCTTCCTTAGATAAGGGGCCAAAAACTACTCACAATACTCCAAGTGAGGCCTCACCAGTGCCTTGTAATGCTGAGGTTTTTATATCTTTGCTTTTATATTCTAGACCTCTCAAAATGAATGCTAACATTGCATTTGCCTTCCTTACCACTGAATCAACCTGCAAGTGAACCTTTAGGGAATCCTGCACAGGACTCCCAGGTCCTTTTGCACCTCAGATTTTTGAATTTCCTGTTTAGAAAATAGTCTACGCTTTTGTTCCTTCTACCAAAGTGCATGACTATACACTTCCAAACACTGTATTCATCTGCCACTTGTTTGCACATTCTCCTAATCTGTCTTGTCCTTCTGCAGCTCCCACTGTCCTCAACACTACCTGCCCCTCCACCTATCTTCGTATCACCTGCAAACTTGACCACAAAGCCATCAATTCCATCATCTAAATAATTGATAAATAACATAAAAAGCGGTTCCAACACAGATCCCTGAGGAACACCACTAGTCACCAACAGCTAACCCTCTATCCATGCTAGTATACTTTGGGCTCTTATTGAGCAACTTCATGTGCAGCATCTTGTCAAAGGCCATCTGAAAATTCAAGTACAGAATATCCACTGATTCTCCTTAGTCTGTCCTACTCGTTATTTCCGCAAAGAATTCCAACCCATTTGTCAGGCAAGATTTCCTTAAAGAAACCATGCAGACTTTGGCCTATTTTATCATGCATCTACAAGTACCTGAAATCTCATCCTTAATAATGGACTCCAACATCTTCCCAACCAATGTTAATTGGTCTATAATTCACTTTTTGCTACCTCCCTCCCATCTTAAAGAACGGAGTGACATTTGCAATTTTCTAGTAATCCAGAACTATGCCAGAATCTAATGATATTGAAAATCACGACTAATTCCTCCACCGAGAGCCTAAGACCTTGGGGCTCTGGAGACGGGCAGATCTAGGGTCGGTGTCATGGCAGGAGACCCGTGTGTCGTCGGGGGGAGTTGGAAAATCTTCTGCTGTGTGCCCGATGACCCAAGATCTTTGCGATCTTCAGGCACAGAGCTCGAAGAAAGCAGCTTTTTACATTGTAAACCAGTGAGTTGTTTGTTATGTCTTCCCACTTGCTGGGAAAATGGAGACACCTCCTTCTTCCTTATTAAGGAGAGAGAGAACCTGTGGTATGGTGAATGCTGGTGTAAAATGCCAAGTCTTTGGGGTAACTGCAAGTCTGTGTCTTTGCTATTGCTTTGCTCACCCTTGAGTGCGATGCTTTTTTTTGCCAGTGGGGGGGGGGGGATTGTTACTCGCTGCCGTTTACGCACGGGAGGGGGGAACTGGGGGGGGGTCCTTTGGGGTTCTCATATTTGGCTGTAGTTCCTTCTTTGGGGCACTTCTGTTTTCATGGATGTTTGCAAAGAAAAACCACTTGAAGATGTATATTGAATACATTTCTCTTAACATTAAATTGGACCATTGAACAATCTCTTCATCTACCTCTTTCAGAACCCTGGGGTAAAGTCCATCTGGTCCAGATGACTTATCTACTTTCAGACTTTTCAGTTTCCCAAGCATCCTGTCCTTAGGAATAGCAATTACACTCACTTCTGTTCCCTGACAGTTCTACATTTCTGGAATACTGCAAGTGTTTTCCACAGTGAAGACTTAAGCAAAATACTTAAGTTCGTCCGCCTTGGTTCCCCGCCCCCCCCCCCCCCCACATTACTATCTCTCCAGCATCATTCTCCAGCAGTCTTTGATATCCACTCTCACCTCTCTTTACATATTTGAAAAAAGTTTTGATATCCTCTTTGATATTATTGGCCAGCTTACCTTCATATTTCAACTTTTCTCTCCTTATTGATTTTTTAGTTTCCCATTGGTGGTTTTTAAAAGCTTCCCAATCCTCTAACTTCCGACTAATTTTTGCTCTACTAGATGCCCCCTCTCTCTCTTTTGTTTTTATGTTGCCTTTGACTTCCCTTGTCAGACACAAACCCTCATCAAATTGTCTTTCAAGTAAATAAATCTCAATGTCCAACTATTATTAATAAGTTTTGGCAATTTATATTAACATGAGAACTGAATAGTAAAACTTTCAAAAATCTGCCCAATGTCAGAATAATGGCTTCTTGCACAAACTTAATAACAAGCCCAAATAAATGATTATTAGTGAACAAAGACATCTTCGCTGTGCACAAGATTTCTATCACATTTCATCAATCACTATTAACTTTGTTTTGGATAATTAATAACTATTACTGAATTGGGCAGAATCTGATATGCTCAGTTTTAAACTGAGTCAAACCAACAATGCAAATTAAACCACTGAATATTCATCACTGCCTCCATCAGTACAGCTGCGAAGCCAGGTAGGGAGGAAGAGCTCCCGGGTATGGGATATTTCCAAAGTTTTGCTACTTCATGATGTGCTTTAGTAAAACAACTGAAAAATTACTTCCTTGAATGATATTACCCATTTCTTCTATTCAGCTCAAACTTTCAATCTCAGCTGCCAATCAGCTGAGCCACGATATGAATGTACCAAGCCATGCAAAGTGACTAATGAGAAATTTTAAAATTTGTTCCATTGTCTAAAACATGGGTAGAGAGAGTGTCCTGCGAACTCAGATTAGGGTAGTGCTCACACACTTCAGCAGTCTAAACAAAGGCTTAAATTTCTGATACCCAGATATGAAAATGCAGTCTCTAATAGGTAGATACTGAAGTCCTCTCTCCTCTTCTGTGCATCTTTCAACTGACCAAGGACCTGATGAAGGGTCTCAGCCAGAAATGCCAACTGTTTACACTTTTCCATAGATGCTGCCTGGCCTGCTGAGTTCCTCCAGCATTTTGTGTGTGTTGCTTGGATTTCCAGCATCTGCAGATCTTTTCATCCACGGTCAATTGATTAAGCGACCAACTATAAATCAATCCACCAAAGGCTCAAAATATCATGAGGTGGGAAAGAGAAGGGCGATGTTACAGAACTGCAGGTTGACAGCCATCATGATGGGGAGCACGAGAGATTGGGAACAGGTGCGTCAGCGTGAGGCTGTAAAATAGGGTATTTGTCATTTCTACTGGTGCTGAGGTCATGACTTGTTGCCTACATATAACTTCCAGAAAAACTTAAGCTTCTCCAGAAAGGAAAATGAGGAAGTAGACTATGGAGGCAGTGAATGGGCTAAGAGATTACAGCGTCATTGAATGAAGAACCATTAGGCTCAATGTGGAACCTCCCCTAAACAGATTTCAGCATTCAGTCCTCTGAAGTAAAAATAGAAACTTAGATAAATGCTTTTTATTTTATTTTAGTGATATAACTCAGACTAGGCCCTTCAAACCACACTACCCCAGCAACCCCCGACAAACCCGATTAACCTATCCCATACATCTTTGGATTGTGGGAGAAAACCTGAGCACCTGGGGGAAACCCATGCATTCCACAAGGAGGGCGTCCCTTACGGACAGCGCCGGAATTGAACTCCGGACTCCAGAACACCCACAAGCTGTAATAGCGCGCACTAACTGCTATGCTACTGTGGCACCCAAAAATTCCCAATGACAGTCACAAAGTTCTCAATGAAGCAAATGATTTCTCTTGTATGTGACAAGACTCATGAATTAGTGGAAGTTGAGCTGAAGCGGTTGAATTACAATTATTTCCAATCATACTTTTTAAATTGCTAACAGGGAATCACCTTTATACATTGATAATGAAAGGTACAAGATAATTTGAACCCATTACTGCTCAAGCATTTGAAACCTCACAATAACAGGGCTTCTGTCAGAATCACGGCACAACTGTCAAATAGAATCTGTCTCAAATAAGACAGCTTCTTTCTAAACCTCATTTCAAAGCACTTCATCAACAATGACAGCAGTTACCATCTTGCTTCTCCTGAGGATGAACCCAATTTCCAGCATAGTTAAAAAAAAACTGCCCAAGGGTGGCAATTAAGAGATGCTGGCAGAGAAGTGACTGGACACAAAACTATACCCTTTGTTATTTATTGGTAGCTACAAATATCTCCTGATTCTGCCTACATTGGCCCGGCTTGAGTGTCTATAGTGAGCTGGTGAATGGGCTCAAATATTTCACAATTTTTTTGGTTGGATGCCAAAAACTTGGTTTTAACTGGGGGCTACAGTGGCATAAACCTTTAGTTCTCTCTGAAATTGCACAAAACAACCACTGAAATACATTTCAGTTGCATCAGCTTTGTTTACTGTGTTTGAAACCCAAATTCTGTACAGCAAAAGCTACAGTATATAGTTGAAGACTAGAAGCACATACCACCAGACTCAAGGACAGCTTCTACCCCACTGTCATGAGACAACTGAACGGTCCTCAGTTTGATGAGATGGACTGCTGACCTCATAATCTGTCTCATTAAGATCTTGAGCCATATTGTCTGACCACAATGCACTTTCTCTATGACTCTAATATTTTATTCTGCACTCTTGTTGTACTTAAAGTAGTTATAATGAACAGATTTTTATGGGTGGTATGCAAGACGAATCCCCCCCCCCATTGTATTTGAGACATGTGACAATAATAAGCCAACTTATTCTCTAAAAACCCACATGAAAATATGTACCTTAATTATAACAATGAATAGTCTGACACCTTAAGTACACCTGCCAGCACCATGATCACCAACATACACACAAACCAATGAGCAGCCCAAAAACTCTTTACCCTGGAAAACTGGAGATTAGGTTATTGGAAGTATTTAAAGAGGAAGCAGAAAACCTTTCAAAAAGCGGGGTAAACGAGAACCCCGTGAAGAGGTACATTAGATGAGGCCTGACCAGATCAGCTGTGAACAGTGGCTTGAGGGACTCCTGCTCTTACTTTGCAAACCGGAAAACAAAATTTGCAAATGATTGAAGTGTGGAATAAAAACAGAGCATGTGGCTGATCAGACAACATCTGTGGAAGGACAAACAATCAGCAATTCAAGCTCAGGGTGCTTCATCAAAATCAGGAATCAAGATGATCAAACACAGCTGCTTGGAACAAGCTTCCAGCATTCATCTAAGTCTTATTACATAACAATGGAGGTAAGCATGCATTTTATTAACAGCAAAAGAATTTGGCCTACTGATCTGATGAAGAAAAGCTGTCGTTTCATATGAAAACACCGAGAGGGCGGTAAACTCATGTTTGTAGGAGCAATAAATAGCAGACTATTGAAATTGCAATGTGCAACCACCTTCCTCAAGTCTAAGTTCAGCTGCACTGGAATAGCATCAGAGATCAAACACAGAGGGATCAGACGGGCTTGGAGAACCAATGTCAGCTCATATTTCTGTAACATCCTTGGGGTTAATTTGCTCTGAGAAAACCTTAAAGCCAAGCAGTACCTACTTCTCATCTGTCTCATGGTCTAACAAGGTTTTGTTATTGCTACCAAAGCTATCACAGATCATAAAATATGGGCTATGATTTTTGAACTCTTCTCCATGATTATTTTTAAAACCAATTTAGATGAGCGTTTTTATTGATAAGCTGACACACATTGAACTAAAAGATGATATTGCAAATCATAGGGTCGTACAGCACAACAACACAGAAACAGGCCGATCTTGCTGTGCCAAATTCTTATTCTGCCTTGTCCCATTGGCCCACACCTGGACCTTAACACTTCATTCCCCTCCCATCCATGTACTTTCCCAAACTTCCCTTAAATGTTCAAATCAAACCTACATCCTCCACTTCCACCAGCAGCTCATTCCACACTTGTACCATCTGTGTGAAGATGATCCCTCTCAAATTCCCCTTAAATGTTTCAACTTTTACCCATAACCTGCTACTTCTAGTTTGAGTCTCACCCACACCTGAGGAGAAAAACCCTGCATGCATTTACCCAATCTATACCTCTGCTAATTTTGTACCCCTGTATCAAATCTCCCCTCGTTCTCCTATGCTCCAGGGAATAAAGCCCTAACCTTTCAACCTTTCCCTATGACTGGGGTCCTCAAGTCCTGGCAACATCCTTGTAAATTTTCTCAGTACACTTTTAATCTTAGCATAATGATGGAATTTCCATGCTAGGGATATAGCTGGATGTACAATGAAAGTGCTAAACTACTCAGCTCCCTGATAAGATGTAACAGTCAAAGCCACGTCTACAAATCAAGGTGTGTTAAGCTTGGCAGAAGGAAAGGTCAACAGACATATTTAAGTGGTTCATTTCACACACTCACACACTCACACACACACACACACACACACACACACACACACACACACACACACACACACACACACACACACACACAAACAGGTGTAAGTAAAATTTAGACGCAGAGAAAATCAATCAAATTCAAAAATCCATTAACCCTTTGGCAAGAACACTGAGTCCACAGATTTTACTCAAACTCAGCAGCCAATCAACTGTGCCAAGTACCAACTACAAAAGTCAGAATCAGGTTGAATATCACTGGCATATGTTGTGAAATTTGTTAACTTAGCAGCAGCAATACAATGCATGTTAATGTATGAAAGTAAATAAATAGGTAACTGAGTTAGTCATTGATTTAATGCACATATATACATGTATTAAATATTTAAATTAAAAATAGTGCAAAAACAGAAATAATAAAAGTGAGGTAGTGTTCATGGGCTCAATGTCCATGGAATCGGATGGCAGAGGGGAAGAAGCTGTTCCTGAATCACTGAGTGTGTGCCTTCAGGCTTCTGTACCTCCTTCCTGACAATAACAATGAGAAGACAGCATGTCCTGGGTGATGGGGGTCCTTAATGATGAATGCCACCTTTCTCAGACACTGCTCCTTAAAGATGTCTTGGATACTATGGAGGCTAATACCCAAGATGGAGCTGACTGATTTTACAACTTTCTGTAGCTTCTTTCGATCCTGTGCAGTAGCCTCCACCCCCTACCCCCCATGCCAGACAGTGATGCAGCCGGTCAGAATGCTCTCCACAGTATATCTGTGACAAATCAAATCTCCTCAAACTCCTAATGAAATATAGTCAGTCTTGCCTTCTTTATAACTGCACCGATATGTTGGGACCAGGTTAGATCCTCAGAGATCTTGACACCCAGGAACTTGAAATTGCTCACTCTCTCCACTTCTGATCCCTCTGAGGATTGATTCGTGATCCCTCAACCTACCTGTTCTGAAGTCCATAATCAGCTCTTTGGTCTTACTGACATTAAATGCAATGTTGTTGCTGCAACACCACTCCACTAGTTGGCAAATCTCGCTCCTGTAAACCCTCTTGTCTCCATCTGAGATTCTACCAACAATGGTTGTATCAACAGCAAACTTATAGATGGCATTTGAGCTATGCCTACCACACAGTCATGGATATAGAGAGAGTTGAGCAGTGGGCCAAGTACACATCCCCAAAATGTGCCAGTGTTGATCGTCAGTAAAAGTTACTAATACCAATCCACATAGATTGTGACCTTCTAGTTGGGAAGTTGAGAATTCAGTTGCAAAAGGAGGTACAGAGGCCCAGGTTCTGTAGCTTATCGATCAGGACTGTGCGAATGATGGTGTTAAACGCTGAGCTATAGTCAAAGAACAGCATCCTGACATGGGTGTTTGTTTTGTCCATGTGATCTAAGGCTGTGTGAAGAGCCATTGAGATTGTGTCTGCCATAGGCCTATTGTGGCGATAGGCAAATTGCACTGGGCCCAGGTCCTTGCTAAGGCAGGAGTTAATTCTGGCCCTGATCAACTTCTCAAAGCACTTAAATAACTGAAGATGTGAGTGTTACTGTTCGACAGTCATTAAACAGCTCATACTGCTCTTCTTGGGCACTGGTATAATTGCTGCCTTTTTGAAGCGGGTGGGAACTTCCATCTGAAGCAATGAGAGGCTGAAAATGTCCTTGAATACACCTGCCAGCAGGTTAGCACAAGTTTCAGAGCCATACCAAATACTCCATTGGAGCCTGCTGCCTTACGAGGGTCCACCCTCCTGAAAGACAGCCTGACATTGGCCTCAGAGACAGATCAGAGGGTCACCGGGTGCAGCAGGGATCTCCACAGCTGTAGTTACATTCTCCCTTTCAAAGTGGACATAAAAGGCGTCGAATTTGTCTAATAGTGAAGCATCACTGCCATTCATGTTACTGGGCTTCGCTTTGTAGGAAGTAATGTCCTGTGCACCTCGCCAGAGTTGTCGTGCATCCGATGTCGCCTCCAACCTCGCTCAGGTTTGTTCCTTCACTCTGAAAGTAGCCCTTCACAAGTCATACCTGCCACTCTAGTGCAGGCCTAGGTCGCCAGACATTAATGCCACAGATCTAACCCTTAGCAGATGACAAACCTCCTGGTTCATCCAGTTTTTTGGTTTTTTTGAATGTACAGCAGGTTTTCGTAGGCACACACTCATCCACACAGTTTTGAATGAAGTCGATAATAACTGCGGCATACTCATCCAGATTAGAAGCACATACATAGCTGGATACAAATAAACTAACATTCAGGATAACACCAATTAAAGTATAAATCTTGTAGACAGGAACAATTCAAGGAGCCTGCACTGAAATACAGCTATCATGTTAGACTGATAACTCAAAGTTCAAAGTAAATATATTATCAACATACATATACATCACCATATAACAACAGTGAGATTCATTTTCTTACAGGCATTCTCAATAAATCCAATAACTATAATAGAATCAATGAATGGATGCACCAGAGTGGACAAAAGACAACAAACAAGAAAAAAATAGATTAGCAGTAAACATCATGAACAATGGGTGAAGTTTCCTTGAAAACGAGTCCATATGTTGTGGGAACAGTTCAGTGATGGAGCAGGTGGAATTATCCCCTTTCGTTCAAGAGCCTGATGGTTGAGGGGTAATAACTGTTCCTGAACCTGGTGGTGTGGGTCCTGAGGTTCCTGCATCTTCCTCCTGATTGCAGCAGCGAGAAGAGTGCTGGGAGTCCCTGATGTTGGGTGCTGCTTTCCTGTGACAATGCTCTGTGCAGATGTGCTCAAAGGCGGGGAGAGCTTAACATGTGATAGACTGGACCGTTTCTACTACCTTTTGCAGAATAATTTGTAATCTGGTGACCCATGCGAGTGAACTTATTTGCTCTCTTTTGGTAGAAAATCAATTAGACCCAGTTCACTGCTTGTACCACAGAGCACCTGCTGTTATTTTTATTCTATTTTCAACAAAATACCCTTTTCTCTAAATAAAGTTACCATTATAACTGCTTCTCTTATCTTCGCACTGTGTACTGGAGATTACAACATTTTGCGTAGAATAAATGTTCACTATTCCTCAGGGTCTTCAATGCCGGAGTACTAGCCCTAATCTTTTCTGCTCCATGGAGAACAAGTATCTGTTGAGATCAAAGTCAGCTTCCAACTAAGTTGTTTCATGGTCCATGTGACTCCAAGTGCCAAAATGATGAATTTCTGCAGATCTATCATAAACATGAAAGTACAATCACAACAGGGATTATGTCAAAAGCAAGGCAAGAATTTTCAATTCTGTGGTAAGGTAAAATTTCATTTCATGTTGAGCATATTATCAGCACATACACAGAAATCTGTTTGCTATCTGCTAATTATCAACTGAACTTCATCCATATTAAAGTATGCATTTTCCCCCAACAAAAAAGAATCACAAAATTAACTTTTATTCTTCCTGACGGTAGGCACAACTGAGTCACATAATAATTTCTATCTTCACAAAGTTAAAAATGACAAATTTTCCTTCCCCCAGTGCCATCACAGTAGTTGTCCAAATTAATCACTATTGTCCATCCTTACGCACCACCTCGTGTGTTTCGAGTTCCCAAACAGATTTCCTGTCAAATCTCCTTCCAAATTTGTATCTTACTGTCAGTCCAACTACAGTAACCAGCATTCCATCCTCCAATTATTCAATAATGATTCAAGGACTGAGGTCTTTTAACATCTGCTGGAAGATGCTGAGGATGTTCTACGAGTCTGTGGTGGCCAGTGCTATCATGTTTGCTGTTGTGTGCTGGGGCAGCAGGCTGAGGGTAGCAGACACCAACAGAATCAACAAACTCATTCGTAAGGCCAGTGATGTTGTGGGGGTGGATCTGGACTCTCTGAAGGTGGTGTCTGAAAAGAGGGCGCTGTCCAAGTTGCATGCCATCTTGGACAATGACTCCCATCCACTCCATAATGTACTGGTTAGGCATAGGAGTACATTCAGCCAGAGACTCATTCCACCGAGATGTAACACTGAGCGTCATAGGAAGTCATTCCTGCCTGTGGCCATCAAACTTTACAACTCCGCCCTCGGAGTGTCAGACACCCTGAGCCAATAGGCTGGTCCTGGACTTATTTCCACTTGGCATGATTAACATTATTATTTAATTATGTATGGGTTTATATTGCTATATTTCTTCACTATTCTTGGTTGTTGCGGCTGTAACGAAACCCAATTTCCCCTCAGGATCAATAAAGTATGTCTGTCCGTCTGTCTGTAAAAATCCTGCAAGTTTCATTGTTTATGGGATCTTCAAGAACAGGCTGATGCAGGGAGCCTGTTCTTGAAGTTTAAACTAGAATTACTGGAGGGTGGGAACCGAACTGAAGAGACGGAGGAAGGGGCAGTTGGCTCACAAATAGAGAAAGCTTGTAGGCAGTGTGAGAGGGAGGATAGGCAGGTGATAGAGAAGGGGTGCGCTCAGTTGAATGTTCTGAATGTTTGAGATTTTTAATGCAAGAAGTATCATGAACAAAGCGGATGAGCTTAGAGCGTGGGTCAGTACTTGGAGCTATGATGATGTGGCCATTACAGAGACTTGGATGGTTCAGGGACAGGAATGGTTACTTAGGCTTTAGATGTTTCAGATAGGACAGGGAGGGAGGCAAAAGAGGTGGGGGTGTGGCACTGATCTGAGATTGTGTCACGCTGCAGAAAAGAAGGAAGTCTACCGAGTCTCTATGGGAGGAAGTTAGAAACAGGAAGGGATCAATAACTCTACTGGTGTTTTTTAATCGACCATCCAATGGTAACAGGGACATCGAGGAGAGATAGGGAGACAGATTCTGGAATGAAGCAGTAATAACAGGGTTGTCATGATGGGAGATTTTAATTTCCCCAATATTGATTGACATCTCCATTCAGCGAGGGGTTTAGAACATAGAACAATACAGCACTGTACAGGCCCTTCAGCCCACAATGTTGTGCTGACCCTTAAACCCTGCCTCATGTATAACCTTCCACCTTAAATTCCTCCAAATACCTGTCTAGTAGTCTCTTAAATTTCACTAGTGTATCTGCCTCCACCACTGACTCAGGCAGTGCATTCCACGCATCAACATGAATTGGCAAGCATGCCTTATGCGAATAGATAGAGTGAATTTCACCTTTCTCTTTGGAGTGTGTTACGAAACCCTGTAACTGGGTCACTTACCAGCAAAGATAGAGAGGTCCATTGAAGTCTGATGGTACTATTTTTAAAAGTATTTATTGATAAAGGGGCACAAAAATAAGATTAATGCAAACATACAGATAATATACGTCGTCAATAATAAATCTAAAGCGTGGGTATGATAACCAATAAGAAATAGCTCTATCGTTGTCTAGGGAATAATGTATTGTCCGATGGAAATATAACAGTCACTGTTAGTTCATTCAAGCTGCAGCATTTTTAGGTTTAAGAGCGAGGCAGTTTAAACTTGCCCAGGTCTTTTATGATGCCAATCCGTTGAGTCAGGGGAGTGGGTTTCCCCGTTGTTAGCTAAAAGCCGTTTTCTGTGGTTCCAGCCACCAGTTCCAGCAACGGAACTGAATGCACGTGGCCTCCTTCCGATGACTTCGTGCTATTACATGGTTGCTTAACGTTTCTTCTGGTGCGTCTGAGAGGCTGTTCCTACAGATCCTCTTTTAGCCTGACTCGCAGGGTCGTAGATGTCAATCAGGTTGGGGGTGTGCAATCTCTCCCTCAACCAGCCCACTTTGCCTGAGGGCATTCACGTAGCATAGTCTCCAATCCACACTTTGCCTTCCGGAGACAATGGCCATGTCCCGTAGCTTTACATCGCCGGGGAAACGAGACATTCTGCACGTCTCTCTCTCGTTTCCTGGGCCCCCTGACCCAACCCAACAGTGATCTTGCGATTCTCACAAAGGAGGGGGCTACCCCACACCCTTCGACCCCTCAGAGCTGTGGTACATTCATAAGAAGTGACAGCGGATGAGAGGTGACCTGACAGAGGTGAATAAGATGATGAGAGGCATTGATCACATGGATAGTCAGAGGCTTCTTCCCAGAGCCGAAATGGCTAATACAAGAGGACACAGCTTTAAGGTGCTTGGGAGTAGGTACAGAGGAGATGTCGGGGGTAAGATTTTTTTTACGCAGAGAGTGGTGAGTATGTGGAATGGGCTGCCAGTGACGGTGGTGAAGGCGGATACGATAGGGTCTTTTAAGAGATTCCTGGATAAGTACACGGAGCTTAGAAAAATAGAGGGCTATGGGTAACCTTAGGTAATTTCTGAAGTAGGTACATGTTCGGCACAGCATTGTACTGTAGGTTTTCTATGTTTCTAGGGACTTAAGGTGGATGAGAACTTTCACCTCCAACAATGACTATATCAATACATCTGTGCAGAAGGGAAGCATTCCTGGAGTACCCGGGTGTTTGGAGCACACTGGAATGGTGACCCAGCTCAATGGAAAGGCATGGGAGAACAGAGGAGACCTGGCAGTGCCCTGGCTCAACTCAGCCAATGCCCATGGATCAATCCCCCACTAGCTGGAGCAGACCAACTGGTGCAAAAGCACCATGTTCCTTCCAAGCAAGATGGCAGGCCTCATCCTGAATCATCACAACCACTTCAGAATGAGAGTCTCATCAGGCCAGGCTACACCAGAGTGGCACAAGCTGGAGACTGGGACCATCTCTGTGACCCTCTCTGTCTTGCAATGAACATGACTGCAAAGTATGCCAAACCAGAATGCCACAGTCCCCCCTCCGTCTGGTGTATGGCAACCACTAATTAGAGCTTTCACTGATGACCTTACAGTCACCGTGGAGTCTGTAGGAACCGGAAAAGCTCATCTATAGGGGAAAGATGAGTTTCAAGCCCACAAAATCAAGGTCATTGGTTTCAAGGAAGGGCAGAACCACTGATGATTCCACTTTAATATTGCAAGAACATTCATTCCAGCCATCTCTGAATAGCCACTGAACAGCCTTGGCTAGGTGTTCGACAGCAGCCTGAAAGACAAACCATCAATCTAGGCAGCCTGTCAGGAGCTGGAAACTTGGCTGAAAGCAGCTGACAGGTCAGGACTCCCTGGCAAGTCCAAGGCATGGATCTACCAGCACAGTATCCTACCAAGGATTCTTTGGCCTCTGGTGGTATAAAAGTTCCAATTTCTACTGTCAAGAACCTGGAGAGAAAGGTCATCAGCTTTCTCAGGAGGTGGCTGGAATTGCCAGGACCCTCAGAAGTACTGCCCTCTTTGGAATGAACATCACACTGTGGCTGTCCTTGGAGGAAGAGTTTAGTCAACAAGAGCTAAGGAAGTGATGCAGTATAGGGAGTCAAGCGACCCAAAGGTGACCCAGGCAGAGGTCACTGTGAAGACCAGGAGACAGTGGAGAGCGGCGAAGGCCAAATCTTGGCAGTGCAAAAATGTCCTGGCGGAAACAGTGACCCAAGGAAAAGCCGGCCTGGGAAGTTTTCCCCAGGTATGACACAGCTAAGGGGAGGGAGAAGTGCAAGCTCATCCGGAGGAATGAGATCAGCCATGGATGAAGAGAGATCCACCAAAGCAGTGGCATGAAGCAGCAGGGAACTTGGACCCAGTGGGAACAGGCCACAGGAAGGAGAGTGACATGGACTGATCTCTGGTGAGCAGTGCCACATTGAATCAAGTTCCTTGACAAGCAGGTATATGATATCTTTCCCAGTCCATCTAACCTGCATAGCTTGGAAAAGTTTGAAGTCCCAGACTGCCTGTTGTGTTCCATGAGAGGAACCTTGGAGCGCACCCTGAGGTGCTGCCCAAAAGCTCTTGGAGAGGGCCGATACTGCTGGCGACATGACCAGGTATTGAAGACCCTTGCAGAAGCAATCTTCTTAAGAATCAGTAACAACACATGATCTCAACCCTGCAATCAACCCATTGCCTGAGTCTGGAGAGTGACCAGAAGCAAGAGTAAAGCCACCCACAGTGATTCTGGCACCTGCTCATGACTGACATGGAGAAACAACTAAAGAGCCCACAGCACATTGCCAAGACCACCTTGAGACCAGACATCCTCCTGATCTCAGGGGCAGCAAAATATGTCATCCTGCTGGAGCTGACAGTGCTGTGGGAGGAGCGTCTGGAGAAAGGCCATGAGAGGAAACTTGCCAAGTACGAGGAACTGGTCAGCGACTGTCAGAGGTAGGGATGGAAGGCAAAGTGCATGCCCGTTGAGGTGGGCTGCCGGGTCTTTGCTGGACAGTCACTTCACAAAGCCCTCAGTGTGTTGGGTATCAACAGTACAAAGAGGCAGAGAGCCACTGGCGATGTTACCAGGCAGCAGAGAGAGCCTCAAGATGGCTCTGGATGAAGAGAGCAAGTCCATGGGGATCTATAGAATATGCTACCTGAACACAAGTCATGGCTTGATCAATCATGGCTGGGTCACCTGGCTGAGGGTGTCTGATGTTGAAGGACCCAGAACACCCAATGACCTCAGGTTACATCACTGATGATATGCTCAGAGCCTCATGAGGTGTATTCTTCAAATCCTGGAACACTTTCATTGCTATTGGATCTTCAAGAATGGGCGTAAGCAGCGACTTAAATATGCTGCCTTTTGGAGAGGCATATGGAAATATACATGTCCGACATTACAGGATGAAAGCACACATATCTACAGTATAACCTCAAGTTATGAATTTTAATTTTGATGCTTATCTAGGGTCTATGTTCTTGCTTGCCATCCGCCTTACCTTCATCTTCAACCTCGCACATCCCAATTACAAGTGCATTACTCTCCCAGCCATCAATCTTCTTTCCACCCTACAACGTAGGCTGTTTCAGTTGCCTCCAATAATTTCAACTGTAATGGCTTCTGACTGCAGTTTGATCTTAACCTTTGTTGCTCACTAAAAATAATTGTTTTCTTCTTAAAAAGAGCATGAAGACAAGGCTTAGCTCCTCATCAGATTACGGCATTCGGACAAGCTAAGTACGGTATTTTTAATGACCAACAGGTGAAATACAATAGACAATAGGTGCAGAAGTAGACCATTCGGCCCCTCGAGTCTGCACCGCCATTCTGAGATCATGGCTGATCATTCACTATCAATACCCAGTCCCTGCCTTGTCCCCATATCCCTTGATTCCCCTATCCATCAGATATCTATCTAGCTCCTTCTTGAAAGCATCCAGAGAATTGGCCTCCACCGTCTTCCGAGGCAGTGCATTCCACACCTCCACAACTCTCTGGGAGAAGAAGTTCTTCCTCAACTCTGTTTTAAATAACTGACCTCTTATTCTCAATCCATGCCCTCTGGTACTGGACTCTCCCAACATCTGGAACATATTTCCTGCCTCAATCCTATCAAATCCTTTAATTATCTTAAACGTTTCAATCAGATCCCCTCTCAATCTCTTCAATTCCAGTGTGTACAAGCCCAATCTCTCCAATCTCTCTGCGTAAGACAGCCCTGCCATCCCAGGAATCAACCTAGTGAATCTACGCTGCACTTCCTCAATTGCCAGAATGTCCTTCCTCAAACCTGGAGACCAAAACTGTACACAATATTCCAGGTGTGGTCTCACCAGGGCCCTGTACAAATGCAAAAGGACATCCTTCTTTACATACATTATTCCTTCTTGCACATGACTAATTTTCCTTCGATTAAGATGAAGGATCATTAGATCACGAATAAGGGCAGTCGAGTGTTCTTCGAAATTCAAGCCACAGAATGGTTTGTAATTGATTGCTGCTTGAGTTGAAAATGCACTGAGGATCAGGTCTAAAAAGCAATAAACTGGGTTATATGTCAGTCAAGAGCAGTTTCTCGTCAAATAAGACTAGTGACTTCTGCAAAAGTAGTTAACCCATGCTAGTACAAACTTAAAGAAAGCAATCAAAAATAGATGGATATGCTATCCCAAGTCACAAACAAAAGTCAACTAATAAAAGGCAATCAAAACACACAAAATGCTGGAGGAACTGAGCAGGCCAGGCAACATCTCTGGAAAAGAGAATACAATCAATGTTTCAGGCAAGGACCCTTCTTCAGGTAGCATGACTGTGGACATTTGCCCTATAGCACCGCAAGCTAGGGAGTTCATGGTCTTAAATTTGCTCATATTTGCTTCCTTTGGCTCTTCGCCTCTTCAAAGTGATTATATGAAAGAGGGGCCTGGCTTGGCTCACAATGAAAGGTTTGAAAGGCCAGAGTTTAATACTTATGAGACATGAACAAGCAGAAGCATTATCCAATGGGTCCATGATGCCAGCAGTATTCAGGAAGTACCAGAAGGACATACATTACAAGCTGAAGTGAAATTACCTGAAATGGGGTTTGTAGCCACATAAGAAGCAAATCTGCAAAAACAAATGTAAAGCTGTGTCAGACTGTTGCACGTGAATCAATGTTCATTGGCAAACTCCTCAAAAAGGCAGCAGCTCCTCGTGCATTACTACTGAGTTGTACTTCACTCTATAGCATCATTCCCGTTCCACTGGCATAACCTTGAGGACAAGCTGCTTGAAGAAAACTAATTTCAAATGCATTAATCCCCACCAGAGATGTTCAGGTTAAATTAAATTCCTCAAGATGAACTATTATATTCTCCCTTGCTCATCAATATACTAAAATTCTTAACTGGAATACACGTAGGAGGATGATTCATAGTAATCAGTCCATAGAAGATTATTTGTAGAATTATTCAAAATGAACAAAATTTGGCAAATGGATCCAAGTAGCTTTACCCAAACAAAATAGAACACAAACACAACACTCAGGGGCTCCTCTGGACAAATTACATAACAATTGCCTTTTAACTTTTTGACACTGTGCCCACATCCAAGCTGATCGATGATGTGGTCACAGTATTACAACTCTTTAAGTCAGGTGCTGAAGCCAACAGACCACATGGCCAATTTCTAAAAGATGGCAGCACCATTACACCTCAGTGATTGAGAGGCTTATAAATGAACAGCAGTAGGAGAAGCAAACACTTAAAGTGCTCCAAAATGACCAGATCAAACTGGGGCAGCAATTAACTTCCTTATTTTCAATTTCACATGCAAGAGATTAAAGCTACTGGTTTAAAAAAAAGATTTCTCAATATCTGGTTTAATATTGAGAAAGTTGTGCCCTACTGGAAAGCTCAGCTCCATCTGGTAGCTTCAGTATAAAGGAATTCCATGATCCTCTTTTTTAAAAAGCATTATTCTCCCGGTATCTTGGTCAATATTCATCCTCAATCAACAGCTACAACAAACCATCTGTTAATTATAATGGGGTAACTTGCAGGATGCAGTAACAGACAACACAATGGCCATAACAACTAAACAAAAAAGATTTTGCTTCCTGAATATTTTTCAGTGTATCTTATGGAGTTTGGGCTGCTGCTCATGAAAATCACCATGAAATTTCCCTATCATGCACCTTTTTTTTTAATATCACCTATAATTGTTATTTCAATTCATTATTCAAGTCAATTAAAATGTTGCAAGCCAAAAAGTTTTCTATTTTGTCCAGACATGCTTAGGCAAGGTGGATGCTGCACGGCAAGACAAGTTTTAGAAAGGCTATGAATTTCCATGAAGTATTTCCATTGCTTAGACAAATGTTTCCCAGAATAAATGATGCCAAAATTAACGAAGCCATCTTTGTTGGTCCACAAATCAAACAGGTTATCAACGACAGGCCATTCAAAGAACTTCTAGTGGAACCAAAGAAAATCCCATGGAAGGCATTCAAGGATGCCGTTCTTGGTAACTACAGAGCACCAAACTACATGCAACTGGTTGACAACATGCTTCAAGCATACAAAACCATGGAGTGCAACATGTCACTGAAGATTCTTGTACTGCATTCCCATTTGGACTTCTTCCCTGCAAATCTTGGTGCTGTCATGGTGAAAGGTTTCATAAGGACATTGCAGTCATGGAGAAATGGTATCAGGGCAACCAGAATCCATTAATGCCGGTTGATTATTGTTGGACACTTAGACACCGAGTACAAATGAAAACATCAGCAAAACATTTTTAGCTTCGTTGAACTATTGCAAAGCATCAGTATTGTTATGCAATTAACACATTGTATTCAATAAAAGTTCATCTCTTGTTTCTCCAAATTCAGGACTATAAGCCGCTACTTTTTTCCCACGCTTTGAACACTGCGGCAACACTGCGGCCTATACTACGGTGCGGCTAATGCATGTTTTTTTTTCATGCTGCCAAAAACACTTTGCCTCGTAACAGTAGACCAATAAAATTGATGAGTGGTTCACAGAGGTCCAATGAAATTGTACGATAAATCAAGCGCACTTTCACAGTTAAATTATTGTAAATCAGTCATTTGTACTCACCCTCATCAACATGGAAAACACTTGAAGAAAAGCATATGATGCAGCTTTTAAGTTAAAGGCGATCAATCTGGCGGTTGAAGAAGGAAATCGAGCTGCTGCACATAATCTTGGCATAAATGAATCGATGGTGAGACGGTGGAGACGCCAGCATGAAGAACTGAGTCAATGCAAAAAGACGACAAAAGCTTTCAGAGGTAATCATAGCAGATGGCCCGAACTTGAAAACTTTCTTGAAGACTGGGTTAACACACAGAGAGCAGGCGGCCGTGGTGTTTCCACCGTGCAGATCAGACTGAAGGCTAAAGCAATCGCCACCAAAATGAAAATCGAAGATTTTAGAGGTGGGCCATCGTGGTGTTTTAGATTTATGAGACGAAAAGGCCTGTCCGTCAGGGTACGCACGACTCTGTGTCAGCAGCTCCCTCCCGACCACGAGGAAAATCTTGCTAACTTCTGCACATTCACTCAAACAAAGATAGCGGAGAATTCCATCGGGCCAGATGATATCATAAATATGGATGAAGTACCTTTGACGTTTGACCTGCCTCTCACTCGGACTGTTAATAAAAAAGGTGACTCGTCCATCACACTGAAAACAAGTGGCCATGAGGGAATGCATTTTACTTGTGTTCTGAGCTGCAAAGCATCCGGACTAAAGCTTCCACCGATGGTGATTTTTAAGCGGCTGACAATGAAAGTTCAGTGAAAGCTGCCATTAAGAGTACAAACTCAATTCCAGCTGTGATTCCTGGGGGCACCATGAAGTATTTGCAGCCACTGGACATCAGCGTGAACCGGGCATTTAAAGTGGCGCTGCGCGTTGAGTGGGAGGCTTGGATGACGAGCGGCAAGAAATCCTTTACCAAAACAGGATGCATGCGAAGAGCATCTTTAACTCAAATCTGCCAGTGGATCCTAAATGCGTGGAGCCGTGTCACAACATCCACCATCACCAGCGGGTTTCAAAAGGCTGGACTGCTGTGTGATGAAGAGGACCGCGTGCGCTCAAGTGAGAGCGACAACCAAGAGACTGAAGTGAGTGACGAGATCCTGAGGTTGTTCAATTCGGACACTGAAGGACTTTGATGGTTTTAGTGCGCAGGAGGAAAATGAAGAAGGCGATCAATAACTTTTCCTGGTAGGCTGCAGTATATATATTTTTTTTACCAGTCGTTAGGAGATATTGGAATGTTGTTCGTGCACTGTTCAGTAAAAAAGTATACGCAACGTAATTTGCGTGTTACCGATACGTATGTACATTTAAAAGTAGCTGTGTTACAGGCACTGTTCGAAAAAAAGCATTTGCAATATGTATTTGTTTATGTTACCATACGGATTTAATTAAAGGTTAAAAAATCCTCACGTGTAATATCTTTCTGTGTAAATATCTCATATTACAACGTGGGACACCTGCGGCTTAAAGTCCGGTGCGGCCTGTACAAGTACAAAATTGATTTTCTTTCTAAAATTAGAGTGTGCGGCTTTTAATCAGGTGCGCTCTGTAGTCCAAAATCTACGGTAGTCTGAACTTATATTTGTGTTCAGTTTCAAGAGGTCTATCATAAACAAAAAAATTCTGAGGAAACTTTACAAAAAATTTGTTGTCCAGTGTAATAGTTTTGAAACTTCAAACATTTTGCTATCAACTTAATACCCACAGAAAATTACTTTGTCTGAAAAATAAGGTTGCTTGAACAATATTAAAAGTGTTTGTAATATTCTCTCATTAGGGATAAAGAGAAGATTCTTACTGGCTTGCCATTTTGGTCTACAGGTATGATTCTTTCTGAGGACATCATTATATCCCTAGACCAAAACAGCAGGTCAGCAAAATTCTCTGGGTTCTGGTTTCTGCAGCACCATCAATCCTGACCTTTGGTGCTGTCTGTATACAGTATGAATGCCCTTCCTGTCACCACAAAGGTTTCTCCCCACATCCCAAAGATGTGCAATTTGATGGGTTAATTGGTCACTGTAAAATTGCCCTGGCATGCAGAGGAGTGACAGAATCTGCACTAAGTTGACGGACCATGGAGAAAGAGGTTACTGGGAAAATTAGCGGTAAATGGTAATGCCCAGAGAGCTAGCATAGCTTTAAAAGATCAACATAGCCTCCCATCATAATAGGAGGTCATGTAAGTTGTGCATGACAGATGTCCCTATGCTCCCTTAATGAACTCAAACCAGAATCTAATAAAAAGGCCCATTGGTTTCTCCTTCAAAATATACTTTATTTAGGACAAAGCCACAAGTTTGCAATATAGAATGATCAAGTCAATAACATAACTCATTCATTCACAACCTTACAACAAATAGTTCTCAGGATTCAAACCAAGATCCCAACTAATTTGTATGCAATGGCAGGCCAGCTGCATCCAGTTTCAGCACGTCCATTAGCATACGGTCCTGAACCTAAGAGCATCTTAGTTTTCAGCAATCAGTCAGGGTCAACATTTTGATCTGGAAGACCAGCAGGTTTCACACACGCCAGGGTCTTCCACCGTGTGTTGGTGCTTCCCAGCAGCAATATTTGTTTCAGTCCCTGGGAACAATCATCCAATCAATTATGATCTTACTGGATAGTGGATTTGGCTTGAGGAGCTAAGTGGCCTGAATATGCAATTTTTGTACAACTGAGAAAATTGTTTTGTTGTTTCATCTGTAATGATTTCCAGGCCAATTCTTCCTTGTTCATATGTTACTTGCTACTAATCGGCTAAAATACATTACCTGATGGGATTGTGGAAGCTGGTTCACTCTTAACATTGAAGAAGTGTCTGCAGGATGACTTGAATTGCCAACAAATAGCAGGTTACAGACCAAGCTCTAAACCTTTATCCCCAAGGCATAAATGGTTAATACAAGGGGTCATAACTTTAAGGAGATTGGAGGAAAATTTGTGGGGGGGGAATGTCAGAGGCAGTTTTTTTAAAAAATATATATATACTGGTGGCGTATACTTAATAAATATATATATATATATATATATATAGTGGTGGGTGTGTGGAACACACTGCCTAGGTGGTGGTAGAGGCAGATGCAGTGCCTTGAAAAAGTATTCAGCCTTCAAAAATATTTTCACATTTTACTGTCTCATTTTCTAAATTTAAAATATATTGAAGTAGGATTTTTTGAGCTAATCTACAAAACATTGTGCATCATGTCAAATCAACAGAAAAATTCCAAACCCTGTTATCAATTTACTTCAAATTAAAATATAGAGAAGTTGAATAAGTATTCATCTTTTTTTAACTCTCCTCAGTAGTAATATACTACTTTAGTACCTCACCCAATTTGTTGACGTAGAAAATTGGAGGATCACTTGATTTCAATGAATTTATAAGAATAAATAGCACCTCCCTCTGCAAGTTCCAACAGTATGGTAAATTTTCAACAGACCAAACCAAAATGAAGACAACAGAGTATTCAAGGCGAGTCAGGGAAATGATAATAGAGAATAACAAATTTGAGGAAGGATACAAGACCATCTCAAAGGCACTGAACGTACCTCAGAGCTCAGTAGAATCCATCGTGAAAAAGTGAAAAATAATAAGAAACCACAGTCACACTGCCAAGGTCAGGCCACCCTTCGAAACATAGCTGCCAGAGAAGAATGGTACTTGTACGAGAAGCTACTGTGATGTTAAAGGTCACTGTGAGTGAGCTGCAAGAGTCAGTGCTGCAACTGAAGATGAAGTCCATGGCTATACAATCACTCAGGCTTTGCACAGAAAAGGTGTTTATGGAAGAGTGGCACGAAGTTCTAGCTAAAACATATCCTTGCCCTTAAAGACTTTGCAAAGCGTCATTTAGAAGATACTGTGAAGATGTGGAAGCAAGTCTTGTGGTCGAACAAGATTAAAGTGGAACTTCTTGGCCTCAACACTAAGTGGTATGTGTGGTGTAAATCTAATACTGCACATCAACCAGGTAACACCAGCTTTGTGGAGGTAGAAATTATACTATGGGGATGTATTCAGTAACAGGAACTGGAAATGTGGTCAGGTTTGATGGGAAGGTGAATGCTGCTAAACACAGAGAGATCCTGGATAAAAACCTGCTAGCCTCTTCCAGGAAGCTTAAACTGGGGAGGCCAATCATCTTTCAGTAGGACAACAACCCAAAGCACACAGGTAATGTGGAAAGAAATGGTTAGATTGATTTAGAGTAGGTTAAAAGGCTGGCACAACATCATGGTCCAAAAAGCCTGTACAGAGTTGTAATGTTCTATGTTCTAGGTAACTGTCCAGTCTTGTGTCATGCAGCTGTTCAGGATGGATCCCGGTTTCTCCTCCCAGGCCCTCCTACCAAAGATGCATTCTCAAAGAAGGTAAGGCTGCACAAAGTGCATGGCCAAGGGGGTGATCACACATGAAAGATTTGATAAAGACAGCTTCCCCACCCACCCCCTACAACTAGTCAAGCAAGATTCTGGCAATTGTTTGAAAGAATTCAGTATCCATGCATTATGCCAGAAAATACAGACAGTCTACTTGAGTACCTACCAAATCAGATCGACCCTCTTTTTTCTGCACCGGTAACTAATCAGGTTCTCTGGTTTTGTCCCAAAGTCCAAAGACGTACCGATTGGTAGGTTAATTGGTCATTGTAAATTATCCCATGATTAGGCTAGGGATTGCTGGGCAGTGGTGCTAAAAGGGCCAGAAGGGCTAATTCTACATTATCTCAAACAAATAAATAAGATTAATTAATTTTAAAATGTTCTTTCTTTTCTTTCTAAATCTTTTTATTAGTATTAGTAATATGGACAGAATACAAATGATATATTGATAAAGAAATTACCAACATACACATTCCATTACATATGAAAAAAAACATACATAATAGTTACAATATATATGGGTTTACCAAGACCTAACCCATAAGATATATGTATGGACATAGTAAATCTAAATATTTCATAATGTATAATATAAAGAAAACAGAAAAAGGAAAGAAAAAAAAACAAAAAAAAATTTTATAATGCAAAACTAGCTAATCTAATAACTATAACTAATAAGTAATAAAAAAAGAAACAAAAAAAAGAGAAGGAGAAAAAAAAGGGGGCTGTTTATAGTATCTCACAAGAATAAATATTCATCAATGCCGTCACTTCTGGTCCTCTCAAAATACATAAGCTAAAAGCTGGGAAATCAAATGAACTTGGCACAGGGTCATATTACATCATATGAAAATGTTGAATAAATGGTCTCCATAACTTTTCAAATTTAATAGAAGTCTCAAAAGTACCACTTCTAATTTTTTCTAAATTTAAACATAACATAGTTTGAGAGAACCAATTAAATACAGTGGGAGGATCAATTTCTTTCCAATTCAACAATATAGATCTTCTAGCCATCAGAGTTAGAAATGCAATCATTCGACGGGCTGAAGAAGATAAATGCAGTGAGTCTAACATTGGTAAACCAAAAATTGCGGTAATAGGATGAGGTTGTAAATCGATATTCAAAACCGCAGAAATAATATCAAAAATATCTTTCCAATATTTCTCCAAAAATGAACACGACCAAAACATATGAGTTAAAGACGCAATTTCAGAATGACATCTATCACAAATAGGACTTATATGAGAGTAAAAACGAGCTAATTTATCCTTGGACATATGGGCCCTATGTACGACCTTAAATTGTATTAGTGAATGTTTGGCACATAACGATGATGTATTAACTAATTGAAGAATTCTATCCCAATTCTCACTAGAAATACTAAAACTAAGCTCTCTTTCCCAATCCTTTTTAGTCTTATAAAGAGGCTCTGAACGTATCTTCATAATTATATTATAAAGTTTTGAAATAAGCCCTTTTTGAAAAGGGTCTTAAAATGTATCTAACAGAGAGTTTAACCAACAAAAATATCACTGTCATCACTAAGACAGGAAAAAGATTACAAATTAGCTTTATTTGTCACAGGTACATTGAAACATTCAGTGAAAACTGTCATTTGCATCAAATCAAATCAGCAAAGATTGTGCTGGGCAACCCGCAAGTGACACCGTATTTCCGGAGCCAACATAGCATGTCCACAACTCACTAGCCCCAACCGGTACGTCTTTGGAATGAGGAAGGAACTGAGGACACCCAGTCACGAGGATGTTCAAACTCCATACTCAGCTGGGGAAACCGAACCCCGATCTGTGATCGCTGCCCCTGTAAAGAGACACACTGACCGTGCCTTCCCAGGGTTGAGGAACAAGCAGGATGGGCAAATCAATACCATGGTGTAGAGATTTCAGGCCAGGGCGATGGGTTGTAAAAGGGGAGGAGATACTGCACTGTCAGTCAAAGACTTCATTACTTCAGTGCTGAGTGAGGATGTGCAAAGACATTGATGGAAGTGTGAAACAACAAGGTGTAGTCAGCAGTTGGTGTGTATTATAGACTTTCAAACAGTCAACCAGTTACAGCAACACAGAAGAACTGAGGAAATACAAATAGCATTATTGTACTCAGGGATTTCAGTTTTCCAAAATATTAACTGGGATTACCTGAGTGTTAAAGACTCAAAGGGGAAGAAATTTTTGAGGTATGTCCAGGAGAGCTTTATGCCGCACTATGTAGACAGACCAACAAAAGAAGGAACATCACTGGACCACACCTTTAAATATGTAGCTAGTCAGAGTGGGGAAGTGGGGAAGCATTTTGGAGGTTGTGGGTTATGAAATAGGATAAACATGCTCTAGTAATAAAAATCTCTTAAATTTGGGAAAGGCCAATTTCTTTAACAAAAAAGGTCATATTACAAAATGCCAGTTAACAAAAACACTTATTTTTTCCTAAAAATATTGTTACAAGGGTAGCAATCTTGCACTTTTAGAAGATGGTGGATTATGCAAACGTTTGTTCTCATCTTACAGTAAATAGAAAGCCACAGCAATTAAGTCTCCCCACTTAATTAGCATTGTCAAGTTTTGGCTTGGAATTTCCCGTTGACTTTTTCTAAAGTCACTGAACACAGTTGTACATCTTTCCACAGGTTACACTTCACCCAAACAACTTCACTTCCGACCGTCAACATTCATTATCTTCGGGCTGTCATAAATCAGCACAGCCACGTGTATATTTTTGAGTAAAACCCGCACTGGTTATCCAGGCTGCGCACATACTACACAGCACAACTCTCTACAGTATTAAGCCTCTGCTCGAATTCTCATCCAAAATAACAGAAACTACGTTCTCAGCAGGCCAGGCAGCATCTACAGGGAGAAGCGCTGTCGACATTTCGGGCAGAGACGTCGTCAGCGCTTCTCCCTATAGATGCTGCCTGGCCTGCTGTGTTCCACCAGCATTTTGTGTGTGTTGCTGTTTGAATTTCCAGCATCTGCAGATTCCCTCGTGTTTGCTCTTTAAAGAAACCACATTCTGGTTTTTTTTGTAGCAACACTCAAATAAATCTGATTTCAGATCATCTGGAAAGTTAGATCTGTTTCACTCTCACAGATCCCGCCCCATCTGCTGGACACTTCCGAGATTTCCTGGGAGCTCCATTCCGTTTCAAATATCCAGCAGCCGCCGCATTTCTTTAGCGACTGTAAAGCAGGTGAATATGGAAACTGCAGTGGAACCAGAGTTAGTGAAACACCTTTACTCACAACCTATTTACTGCCACGCACCGGAGGAATCAACGTTTTGAAAAGACAACAATTTCTACTAACTGGAGTAATACTGCATCCGGTTTAGAGTCGCCGGCCCGATCGAGGCATGTCAGCAAGCAGCGCTGTTGGACTGAGTGGACACGGCTCACTTCCCTTTGTCCGCCGGACACTCGCTCCCGTGGTAACGCCGTCACCCCGATGCCTCATGGTCCGCGCTGACAGCGTCACGCAAGAAGCAATCGCGCCGCCCACAGCGCCGGAGTTTCCCCTCTGCCGGGGAAAGACGATTGAAGTGACATTGCGCCTGGTATCTCCGCAGGACGCACAGCGGCGGGAGGAGGAGTGTGAAACACGGCCGGAAGAGCATGTCCGTGTGAATCAATATCGGATTCAAACATTTCACATTTGTAACGCATTGTTCCGTCCTCGGGGACCCCCGCAACTCAGGTCATGCTCCATTCTCGCTGCTGCCATCAGGGAGAACGTGCTGGAGCCTCAGGACTCACAGCACCAGGCTCAGGAACAGTTATTACCCCTCAACCACCAGGCTCTGAACCAAAGGGAATCTCAGCTTTCCTTGCCTCACCATTGAAATGTTCCCACAACCTATGGACTCCCTTTCAAGGACTCCCGCTCATGCTGTCGATATTTATTGCTTAATTATTTGTTATTATTATTTATTTGTTGTTTATTTGCACTGTTCTTTTACACACTGGTTAAACACCCAAGTTGATGCGATCTTTCATTGACTCTATTATGGTTATTGGTAATGGGTTTATTGAGTATCCCTGCAAGATAATGAATCTCAGAGTTGTATATAGTGACATATATGTACTTCAATAATAAATTTACCTTGAATTATTAGAGTATAATTGCAGTACTTAATACAAAACAATAGTATAATAGAAAAATTCAAACAATATTGCACACAAGTGCAAAGGCAGAGCGGCCATCTCACAGTTCAATTCTGTTCTGTATGAAGTTTGCGCTTTCTTCCTGTGACTGGGTTTCCTCCCACTTCAGAAAAACATTATGAAGGTAAGTGGTTCATCAGTTACTATAAGTCGGCTCCAGGTTACAGCAATATGACATGGGTACAGACCCTTTGGCCCAGTTAGTCCATGCCAATCGCAGTGCCTAACCATCTTGTCTCAATTTCCAGCCTTGGCCCATATCTTAAGCCCTGCCTCCCTGTATACATATCCAAGTGTTTCTTAAATATTATTGTACCTGCTTCAGACACTTACACTTACAACTCATTCCATGTACTCATCACCTTCTGTAAATAAAAATGTACCTTTGGCCCATTTTAAATCTTTCCTCTCTCTCACTATAAATCTACCCCCCCCCCCCCCAGTTTTGATCTCCCTTGCCCTCAGGAAAAGGCTGTGTGACTGTCTACCAGATCAAAGTGTCTCATAATTTTAAACACTTATATAAAATTGCCTCTCATTCTCCTGTTCAAAGGAATAAATATCTAACCTGGCCAAGCTCTCCCTCTAACTGAGGTCTTCTAGTTATGGCAACATCCTCGTAAATCTTTTCTGCACTCTTTCACTTTAACCACATCTTTCCTATAACAGGGTGAGCGAAACTGTACACAGTACTCTAATCTCACATGCGAAGGGACAATTGCAGAACATATTTGAATCGCTGAAGAATGCCATTCAGCTGTGACAAGGCTTGAATGCTATCTCCAGCTACAAAGTGAAACCAAGTGACATAGGTGACATCAAGATTTCACTCCCAGATGAGCTCAATGCCTTCTATGCTCACTTTGACCATCAAAACATGGAGGCAGCTTCACAAACTCCCACAGCCCCCAACAACCCTGTGATTTCAGTTTCTGAGGCTGACGTGAGAGCCTCCCTCATGAGAGTGAACCCACAGAAAGCATCCAGCCAGTCAGGGTACCTAGCTGAGTACTAAAGATCTATGCTCATCAACTGGAGTGCTCACCGATATCTTCAACCTCTTGCTTGGGCAGTTCGAGGTACCCATCTGCTTCAAGCAGGCTTCAGTTAGACCAGTGCCTAAGAAGAACGTGGTAATTTGCCTCAATGACCATCATCCAGTAGCATTTACTTTCACTTTAAGCGGTTGGTGATGAAACATATCAACTCCAATTTTCATCCTTTCGGAACAGGTCCATAGCAGATGCCATTTTACTGGCTTTTCACTTGACTCTGGAACATCTGGGCAGTGAAGGTGCATACATCAGGATGCTCTTCATTGACTACAGTTTGGCATTCAACACTATCTTCTCAAAACAAATCAATACATTTCAAGACCTTGGCCTCAGTACTTCCTTGTGCAACTGGACCCTTGATTTCCTCATTTGCAGACCTCAACTGGTTCAGACTGGAAACAACATTTCCTCCATAATCTCCATCAGCACAGGTTCACCACAGGGCTGTGTGCTTAGCCCCCTGCTCTACACACTTTACAGTAATGACTGTGAGGCTAAGCACAGCTCCAATGCCATATTAAAATTTGTTGATGACATCACTGTCATTGGCCGAATCAAAGTTGGTGATGATTCAGCATGCAGGGGGGAGACTGAAAATCTGGAGAAGTGGTACCACAACAAAAACTTCTCATTCAATGTCAACAAAACCAAGGAGACCATTATTAACTTAAGGAAGAGGAAACCAGAAGTCCATGAGCCAGTTGTCATTGGAGGATCAGAGGTGGAGAGGGTCAGTAACAAATTCCACTGTGTTATCATTTCAGAAGATCTGTCCTGGACCCAGCACCTAAGTGCCATTACAAAGATAGCATGGCATACTCCCACTTCCTTTAAGTTTGCAAAGATTCAGCATGACATCTAAAACTTTGACAAACTAGTATAGATGTGTGGTGGAGTGTATGTTGACAGGTTGCAACACAGTCCCAAATGGAAACACCAATGCCCTTGAATAGAAAATCCTACAAAAAGTAGTGGATATGGCCCAGTCCATCATGGGTAAAGCCCTCCCCACCATTGAAGGTACAAGAGCTTCATGACCCACAGCACCAGGTTCAGGTTCAGATTCAGGGACAGTTATTACCCCTCAACCATCAGGCTCTTGAACTAGCGAGGATAACTTCACTCATCCCATCACCAAACTGTTCCCTCAATCTATGGACTCATTTTCAAAAACACTGCACTGAATGTTCTCAATATTTATTGTTTAATTATTGTTATTATAGTTTTTTTTTCTTTTTGTATTTGGATGGTTATTGCCCTTTATGCATTTGTTGTTTGTCCTATTTGGGGCAGTCTTTCAATGATTCTATTATACTTCTTGTACTTACCATGAATTCCCACAAGAAAATAACTTTTAAGGTTGTTTATGATGATATATATGCACTTTGATGATAAATTTACATTGAACTTTGAATTGCAGCCTCACCAATAACTTATACAACTGCAACAAATGTCCCAACTTTTATACTCAGTGGCCTAATTGAAGGCCAACCAATGTGCTAGATGCCTTTTTCATCCTGTCAACTTGGGACAGCACTTTCAACAAACTATATACTTGTACATCTAGGTCCCTCAATTCCATTACACTCCCTAGTGCCCTGCCATTCATTGTCATAAATCCTTCATTGATTTGACTTTTCAAAATGCATCAACTCACACTTAGCTGTATTGAAATCCATTTGCCACTCCTCACCCCAAGATCCTCTTGTGTAAGGAGGAAGAAGTCAAATTTAACTTGAGATACGTTAGGACAGCTTTCCATGTCCCAACCATTAGCTATGACTGTGCTACTGATGCCTGGGTAAAGCAGTCACATAAAATTGCTCATTTTAGTGAGCATGTACATCATGTTTCTGTGATTTTCTGTCAAAAGCATTTCCCTCACGCAGGGGTCCAACGATTGACAACGATATTCTTCCTCACGATCGACAGCACCTCCTGATTTTGCCCATTAACTTACTGATCAAGCCTTGTGTATATGCATCCAAATAATTTATATAAATAACAAATAACAATGGTCAAAACAGCAATCCCTGAAATACACCACTAGTCACCAGCTTCCATTCCAAGAAACAATCTTTAAAACTAGCCTGCAATTATGGTACATAATTGAAGACCTTGCTGAGAAATCCAAGTTCTCTTGAATAGAATTAGAGAGATGGTGGAGGATAGTTGCTGGTAATAAATGGGGTAGGATTAGTATAAAAATGAATGTTTGATGGTTGGTATAAAGCTGGTGGGCGGAAGGCCTGTTTCTGTGTTTTATCTTTCTGTGACTCTGAATATTAATTCTAATAATTGGGACTGCATTTATATTCCTTTGACCAAAATGCAATAAGCCCTTTGCTCCAGCCCTCCCAATTCTGCTGCCCCTAACCTGCAGAATGCCAAAAGATACTTTGCATCAATTAATTATTTTTGACATGTAGTTTAACCCATCTTATTGCCTAATGTGCATTACAATTTTCTGTGTAAGGTCATTACTAATTGAGTCATGTCTGCCAATGCTTGTTGTTAACACAGATCAGACCAGTGTTGTGTCTGATAGATCTCTGACAGTCTGTGTTGCTTGGCATTACAGTTCCCTACATGCAGGCCAAGCCAGTGGATCCTTGTGTGAGGGAAATGCTTTTGACAGAAAATCACAGAAACATGATGTACATGCTCACTAAAATGAGCAATTTTATGTGACTGCTTTACCCAGGCATCAGTAGCACAGTCATAGCTAATGGTTGGGATGTGGAAAGCTGTCCTAACATATCTCATGCTAAATATGGCTTCTTCCTCCTTGTATTAAGCCTTTTGCAGAATCCATCAGGAATGATGGAGACATATGAGAAGTGACAAAGGCTCGTAGGTCAAAGCCTCGCTATACCAAAGTGACATTTGTCATCATCTGTTGGGATCTTTGATCAGTCCCAACCGGCTTCAGGGGCTGCACTGAATCACAGCAAAAGCAAACCCATGTTCCTTGCTAACTTAGAAATTTGCGAAGATTCAGCATGTCATCCAAAATTTTGACAAACTTCCATTGATGTGTGGTGGAAAGTATATCAAATATACCAAATATTAAATATCATGGCCTGGTATGGAAACACCAATGGCCTTGAATGGAAAAGCTTACAAAGAGTAGTGGATATGACCCAATCCATCACAGTTAAATCCTTCTCTACCATGGAGCACATCTACAGCAGGAAAATAGTATCCATCATCAAAGACACGCACCACCCAGGCTATGCTTTTTTTCTTCTTTTCTTTTTTTCTTCAGGAAGAAGATAGAAGAGCTTCAGGACCCATAGCACAAGGTGCAGGAACAATTATTAACCATCAACCATCAGGCTGTAGAACCAGAGGAGGTAACTTCACTTGTCCCATCACTCAACAGTTCTCATCTCATGTTCTCCATGTGCATTGCTTAATTATTATCATTATTTTATTCATTTTTGAATTTGCACAGTTTGTTTTCCTTTGCACATTGACTGTTTGTCCACCCTGTTAGATGTGGTCTTTCATTGATTCTATTATGGTTTTTGGATTAACTGAGTACGTCTACAAGGAAAAAGAATTTCAGAGTTGTATATGGTGACATATAGATGCTTTGATAATGAATTTACTTTGAACTGATCTAACCAATTATTTGTCAGTTTCACAGCCAGGTTTGATTTGCTGAAGGTGCTGGAAGTATAGTTTGTACGAACTGACATGAAGCCAAAGATAAATTCATAGAACAATACAGCATGTACAGTGGTGTTAGAAAGTTTGTAACCCTGTAGATTTTTCTCTGTTTCTGCATAAATATGACCTAAAATGTGAATTTCACCTTCTTCAGCATTGCACAGTGTGCTGACGGTGTGATCTTTGCAGGAAGCCCATTCCTAGGGAGAGTAGCAACAGTACTGAATTCCCTCCATTTATAAGCAATTTCTGTTTCTGTGGACTGATGAACACCCAGGCCTTTAGAAATGACTTTTCTAGATTCATGCATTCTCTACTTTTCTTTTTCTAAGGTCCACAATAATTATATACCATTGTATTTTGTAAAGCCTTACTCATAGGGAACAAATCACTGGCACTTCAAAAGTAGATTTGTTCTTTTTACATAAAGTTATTTTACTCAACATCTCATAACTACACAATTGTGTTTTATTTTTTGGGGGCGAGAGGGAAAGGAACCTTTCCAGCTAGAGATCTGACATTGAGATAACGTTCTGAATTCACTGCGGCATTTGTAATTTTGGGTTTGTAACACCCTTGGAATATGACAAAAACTCGCTGTTAAAATGCCAATCGACTTAGATTACACAACCCTTGAAGGGTTAAAATGTAACATAGTCCTCGTTTCACTTCGGTGTACTAAAATGTTGTCGCTTGCTGGAATAAGTTTGGTGAGGGTATATGTGAAGCTGGACAAGTCAACTGGGGGGAGGAGATAATTTTAAAAAATGTCAAATCTGGAATTAATTTCACATAAAATATGAAGAACGTTACTGCAACGGAGTGCACAGTAAATGACGTGAGTGCGGGAGGGAGCGGATCCTGTCAGCCCGTGCTGCGGAGTCACACAATGAAACTTTACAACAAGATCGCTATAGTGGTCGGCTGTCTGGTAGGTGGCCGCCTGTTGTTCTACCTGTTGCTGAACATGTTCCCTGCCCAGCCTCCGCCTCGGCAAGGCGACGACCGAGTTTGGCGGGTGGCGCACGAACTTCAGAGGCAACCAGTCACTCGCCACCCAGCCGCTTTTCGCTCGCCGTCTCGGCCGATTTTCAACGAGCAGCCACGTCCCCTTCCAAAAAGGCGCAAAAAGCTAATCCACGACAGGTAAGAGCTGAGGGCAGGGTTTGTCTCGGTTCGGCACGCTCCGTGCCTGACTTGGTACTCTAATACTATGTGGAATATTTTCCCCACGGATTTTATTCGGGACTAATTTGCATGTCACGACTCAAAAACGTTGGTTGTGTCGCTGATTCTGGGGCGTTCGGGATGTATGGTTCTATCCCTCGCTAGCTGTGGGCGGTGGTCTTTTACATTTTTCAGCCCCTCTCTGCTGGAAACTCAAGATTTAGTAAAATAATGGCAAGAATTAATCATTCGCACACTGGACGTGGCTGTTAACGTGTAAGCCTCTTACTATCCCCCTTTTCCTCAGTTGTTTGGTTCCTTGACCCTGATTTAAGCAGGCAGCTCTGAGTTTTGGGCCACAGGGCGGCCAGGCTGAGCATTTCCCAACTATCCGTTTAATTTTCAGACCGAAAACCCACTGGTTTAAGGCTCACCCTTTTGAGGAAAAAAGTGCCTTATTACTGTAATTATTTGACTTGAACCGAATGGGAGAAATCTCCGCTGTCTTGCAGGTTACCTGTACCCTGGACCAAGAATGGTCTGGGTTAAGCAGTGTGTTTCTGATGGCCTGCAATGCTGACAGAACGGCTTGGAGAGTTGGGGAAACCCTGCCTCCTCCCCGCAGCTCAGCCGTTTTAAGTTACACGTCTGCGCTCTTCACAACCATTCACTATCCCCCAGGAATGGATCGCCCATGGTGCTGCAGTTAACGATTGATCAGGGCTTTCAAAATTCCAATGGTGAAGCTTCGTGCTGCAGTACTATTTAATAAGGCATAGGAGCAGAATTAGGCCATTCGGCCCATTGAATATGTTCTGCCATTCTATCATGGCAGATTTATTATCCCTCTCAACACCATTCTCCTGCCTTCTTCCTGTAACTTTTGACACCGTAATTAGTCAAGAACCTATCAGCCTCCTTAAATACACCCAATGACTTGGCTTGCACAGTAGTCTCTGGCAATGGATTCCACGGATTCACCACCCTCAGGCTAAAGCAAATTTTCCTCTTCTCTGTTCTCAGTGGACGTCCCTCAATTCTGAGGCTGTGCCCTTTGGTCCTAGACTCCCTCACTATAGGAAACATCTTCTCCACATTCACTCTATTTAGGTCTTTCAATATTCCATAGGTTTCAATTAGATCCCCTCATTCTTCTAAAGTCCAGTGAGAATGGGACCAGAGCCATCAAACACTCCTCATTTGTTAACCTTTCATTCCTAGGACCACTTTTGTGAACCCTCTCTGGCGAATCCCCTTTCCAATGCCAGCATATCTTCTCTTGGATCAGGGGCCCAAAGCTGCTCTCAATATTGCATGTGGTCTGACCAATACATTATAAAGTCTCAGCATTGCATCCTTGGTTTGTTTAATAATCCTCTTAAAATGAATGTGAACTTTGCATTTGCCTTCTTTACCACCAATTCAACGTGCACATTAACCTTTAGGGAATCCTGCATGAGGCCTTCCATGTCCTTTTGTACCACAGATTTAAAAAAAAAAGTTCTCCCCATTTAGATAATAGTCTATGCCTTTATTCCTTCTGCTGAAGTGCTTGACTATGCATTTCCCAACTCTATATTCCACCTGTCACTTCTTTGCCCATTCCCCCAATCTGTCTAAATCCTTCTGCAGACACTCTGCACCCTGAATACAAACTGCCCCCCCACCTATCTTCATATCATCTGTAAACCTCATCATAAAGCCATCAAATTCTTCATCCAAGCCATTGACATATAACATGAAAAGAAGCAGCCCCAACGTTGACTCTTGAGGCACATCAATAGTCACTGGCAGCCAAACAGAAAAAGCCCCCTTTACTTTCAGTTTTTTCTATCTGCTGTCAATTTTATATCCATGCTAGTATCTTTCCTGTAACACCATGGCTGTTTTTAAGAGGCCTCGTGTGGCACTTTGTCAAAGGCCCTCTGAAAATCCAGGTGAATAACATCCACTGACTCTCCTTTGCCTGTCCTGCCTGTTATTTACTCCAGAACTTCCAACAGATTGTCAAGCAAAATTTCCCCTTTAGAAAACCATCCAGAGTTTGGCCTCTTTTATCATGTGCCTCCAAGTACTCCAAAACGTCATCCTCAATAATAGATTCCAACATCTTTCCAACCACTAAAGTCAGGCTAACTGGTCTATAATTTCTTCTGCCTCCCTTCCTTCTTAAGGGACATCTGCAATTTTCCGGTCCCCAGGAACCATCCAAGAATCTAGTGATTGTGGAAAGATCATAGGTGATGCCTCCACAATCTCTTCGGCTATCTCTTTAAGAACCGTGGGGTGTAGTTCATCTGATCCAAGTGACTTATCTACTTTTGGACTTTTCAGCTTCCCAAGTTCCATCTCTTGAGTAACAGCAATGACACTCGCTTCTGCCCCCCCAATCCTATCATGTTCCTGGCATTCTGCTAGTATCATCCACAGAGAAGACTGATGATGCGAAATACTTTACTAAGTTTGACTGTTAGTTCCTTGTCCCCCATTGCTACCACTCCAGCTTCATTCTCCAGCAGTCTGTGTGTGTGTGTGTGTGTGTGTGTGTGTGTGTGTGTGTGTTGTGTGTGCGCGTGTACATATATACCTACGCACACACTCATCTCTATTTTACTCTTTGTAGCTCTGCAAAAATACTTTTTGTATCCTCTTTTATATTATTTGCTAGCTTGCCTTCATATTTAATCTTCTCTCTCTTTATAGCCTTGTGTTGGATTTCAAAAGCTCCAAATCCTCTAATTTCCTACTAATACTTGTGATCTTATAATCCCTCTCTTATGTTTTGGTACTTCTTTGACTTCCCTTGTCACCCATGGTTGCCTCATCCTCCCTTTAGAATACTTCTTCATCTGGGATGTATCTACGTTGCGCCTTCCGAATTGCCCCCAGAAACTCTAGCCATTACTGATCTGACATCAATGTCCCCTTTCAATCATCTTTAGCTAGCTCCTCTCTCATGCTTCTGTAATTCCCTTTACTCCACTGTCATATGATACATTTGACTTTATCTTCTCCCTCTCAATTTGCAGAATGAATTTTATATTATGATCACTGTCTCCCAGGGATTCCTTTACCTTAAGCTTCTTAATCAATACTGGGTCATTACAACATACATGGTCCACAATTGTCGTTCCCTTAGTGAGCACAACCAGAAGTTGCTCTAAAAAGCCGTCTCATAGGCATTCTACAAATTTCCTCTCTTGGGATCCAGCACCAATTTGATTTTTCCATTTTATCTGCATACTTAAATCCCCATGATTATCACAATATTGTCCTTTTTTTCATGCCTTTTCTATTTTCCATTGTAATTTGTAGCCCATATCCTGCCTTGTGTTTAGAGATCTGTATATAACTCCCATCAGGGTCTTTTTATCCTTACAGTTCCTTAACCCTACCCACAAGGATATTACACCTTTTGAGCCTATGTCACCTCTTTCTAAGGATTTGATTTCACTTTTTACTAGCAAGAGTCACTCCACCCCCTCTGCCTACCTGCCTGTCTTTTCACTACAATGTGTATCCTTGGATGTTAAGCACCCAACTATGATCTTTACAGCCCCACTCAGAGATGCCCACAACATCGTACCTGCCAATTTCTAATTGCGGTTCAAGATCATCTACCTTATTCTGCACACTGTGTGCATTCAAATTTAACCCCTTCAGTTCTGTATTCATCATCCTTTTTGATTTTGGACCCTGTTATTCATTATACCAACTGCACTTTTGCACTATTATCTGCCTGTCCTTCCACAGTCTCACTACACACTGAATCTAATTGTATACCAACTGGCCCATCCTCAGTTCCCGTCCCCCTGCCAAATTAGTTTAAACCTTTCCCAACAGCTGTAGCAAACTTGCCCTCAAGGATGTTGGTTCAGGTGTAATCCATCCTTTTTGTACAGGTCACACCTTCCCCAGATGTGATCCCAATAATCCAGAAATCTGAAACCCTGCCCCCTACACCAATTCTTCAGCCACACATTCATCTGCAAGATCATCCTATTCTTATGTCACTGGCCCATTGCATAGGCACCAAACCAGAGATTACTGCCCTGGAGGTCCTGTTTTCCAGCTTTCTGCTTAACTCCCTATATTCTCTCTTCAGGACCTCATCTCATTTCTTACCTATGTTGTTGATAGCAGTATGTACATTACCATGACTTCTGGTTGTTTACCCTCCCCCTTTAGAATGTCATGGACCCAATCTGAGACATCCCTGACCCTGGCATCTGGGAGGTACCATACCATCTGGGTGACTCTTATATGTCCTCAGTCAGCCATGTACCCGTTTCCTGCAATTTAGGGGTGACTACCTCCCTGTAGCTCCTATTATCACCTCCTCATTTTCCCATATGAGCCAGAGGTCATTGAGATGCAGCTCCAGTTCATTTACACGGTCTCTACAGAGCTGCAGCTCGATGCACTTTATGCAGATATAGCTATTTGGGAGATTGGAGGTCTCCCAGCGTTTTCATATCAAACACAAAGAACATACCACTACCCCTAGACACATTCTCAGTGCACTAGCTATTTACTAGCAGAAATATAATGTACAAGAAACTTGCTTAGAACCTCTCCCTGTTCTTGTCCAAAACTATGCTTGCCTAAGCCTGCTGAGCTAAAGCCCAGACCACTCTAACGCTGGTCCACTCATACAATGGCCACTCTACTTATACCTCCAGTTTTAAAAATTTGCCCTGCACTGATTGCAGCCCACTGAAAAATTAATTAATAATCATCATCACTCACTTTTAACAAATGTAAACTGGGTGTGTTTGCCTGTTTGTCCCTCTGACAGCACTAAGTTAGATTTCATACTCATTTATTCGTTAAAGTCACAAACTGCAACTTTTGGGTATATTTTGGTCCAAAGGTCCTTCACCTAATGAGTGCAAATTCTTGAGTCCAGCTTCTGCAATCTTTCAAGTGTTTCTATAATATCTAGCATGCCATTTCTCACTTTTGTCTGTATATATTATTTGATCATATTTTTAGACACTGCTATTGTTGCTTAAAATTGATTTCTCCATAAAACCTTTTGGGTTGTTGTGAGATATTAAGGTGTTCTGCGAAGGTAAGGCTTTATTACAGTCATTCATTCTTGTCCATACAAAGGTAAAAATATAGCAAAATCTTCAGAACACAATTAATGTATTTTCTAATGGCAATTTTTTGAGATGCAGTTTGTATAACACACATTATATCCTATGATCCTGAATATCATCCGATGTCGGTATCTCAAAAATGAGGGTTGAATATAAATTTGATGCATCACCAATAGTAGAATTAAATTAGTAGGTGATACATCCATTTGATCAAGAATTTTAAATTAAGCTTATATAATACTCTATCCTGAACTGTTTGTACTTTCCTTTAGAGTGCCAATCTAAATTGTGACAGAAAGCAAATAGTATTTTCAAATTCTAATTGGGGGTGTGTAACTCACATGTCAGCTTTTCAGACTCAATTAATGCCCACAGTATTTTCTGTTTGTATTTTATTTTCAGTGTCCTGATGATAAGGTACTGATTCTGTTAATTATAGATTCTTTTCCATCTTTTAAACATGAGCCAAGACAATAAGACCCAATTTTTCTGCGTCAGTTATGCCACTTCACTGCAGACTGGGATCAAAGCTGATGCATTCACAATTCTTCCTAGTGATTCTTGCCATCCTCACAGGTTAATGCTTGTGCTTGGAATATGTTGAATTTCTTGTGCATCTTGTCAATGGATCACAATCTTGACAATATTGTCTTCCTGTTTTTCTGTCCCATTCAGATGCAAAAGATATTTAACAATACTCAACAAAATAATCTACCAAAGTGAATTCCATGAAGGCACCATTTATTGAAATTACTAGTCACAAGCACACCTTGAATTTTGAGAGACATGTCAGAAAAAATAGAAAAATCTTGCAAATATTTTACCACAGCAAATATCACAGGCTTACATATTGCAATGGGGACAGGCAGTTCATTTGATCTTTCATAATGTTTCTTACAGGTATTTTCTTACATAGAAATCTCTTCATAGGCATTTCTTCAATATAGAGGATGACTTGCTGTCTTTTTTTGTGTTCTAAGGTGATTAATAAGACTAGAATAGGAACTCCAGACTCTCATGTACAGGGTAGGAATACACTGATGGGGTAGGCAGGTGAGTAGTTTGTGAGATGGTGACAAATTCTGTCTGGTTTCTGTGTGCATTCAATACATGGCCTCAAGATTCTCAATACCACTTCAGGTATTCATAGACCAGAGAGTCCTAGGAGTCAGTGGGAATTTCTTCAAAGAGGCTTTGAGTGCATTTTAGAATCTTTTCCTCACATTGTGTCAGACCACAATAATAGAAAGTCTGTTTCTCAAGTCAAGTGCAAAGCCTGCCCAAAATATTCAACTCACTATAACTGCCGCCTCAATGTTGGAAATGTTGATTAAGAATATTAAATATTATAGTGCTTTGCTGTACTTTCCATTCTAGTTCCATTTACTTGTTGTATATCAAGATTTAATGAACCTGTGAGATTGCAAAATGTCAAAACATGGCGTGCTTATAATTTTTGCACAGTGCTTTAGTTAAAGGCTTCTCTTCTCTATTTGCCAAGCTAAGGGACCTTTCATGATTTGGCATTGTCCATATTCTGTCACGTATAATGGCATCAAAGCAATTTTGAGCAGTACTACACTTGACTCAGAAAGCATTTTCAAAAGCGTCCAAAATATTTGTATTCTTTTCACAGTGCTGAACAATTTATGGATGCTTCACCACTTATACAGCATGGAAACGTTCTGCCAGAGAGGATACTCAGGACTACTGCGCAGATGCTGTCCTGTGGTGCTTTGAAGTTAAAGCCAACTTCTCTGAAAAACAATTATATAAACTTCTCTGTAAACAAGCAATAGAGTGGAACACTTCCAGTTCTTGCAACATGTTTTTCTCTTAACACTGGCTGGATGGTTTTCGTTCATTCAGAGGTGACACATTTGCTTTAGAGAGAGGAGGTCTTGGGATCAAGTACAGAGGACAAAGACAAGAGTAGCACTTCAATGCAGAATTGAGGAGTACTGCACTTTCACAGGTTTTGTCTTTTGAATGATGCATTGGTCCCAGACTCTTTCAGCTGATTAGATACAGTTGATGTCAGAAGTTTACAAACACCTTGGCCGAATACATTTAAATTCACATTTCCTGACATTTAATCTTTTCACAATTCCTGACATTTAATCCTAGAAAACATTCCCTGTCTTAGGTCAGGTAGGATCACTATTTTAAGAATGTGAAATGTCAGAATAATACTAGAGAGAAAGATGTTTTTCAGCTTTTATTTCTTTCATCACATTCCCAGTGGGTTAGAAGTTTACGTACACTTTGTTCGTATTTTGTAGCATTGCCTTTAAATTGTTTAACTTAGGTCAAAAGTTTTGGGTAGCATTCCACAAGCTTCTCACAATAAGTTGCCGGAACTGCTGTAACTGAGTCGGGTTTGTAGGCCTCTTTGCTTGCACATGCTTTTTCAGTTCAGCCCACAAATTTTCTATCAGATTGAGGTCAGAGCTTTGTGATGGCCACTCCAATTGTTGCCCTTAAGCAATTTTGCCACAACTTTGGAGGTATGTTTGGGGTCATTGTCCATTTGGAAGACCCATTCGCGACCGAGCTTTAACTTCCTGGCTGATGTCTTGAGATATATATTCACATAATTTTCCTTCCTCATGATGCCATCTGTTTTGTGAAGTGCACCAGTTCCTCCTGCAGCAAAGCACCCCCACAACATGCTTCACGGTTGGGATGCTGTTCTTCGGCTTACAAGCTTCACCCTTTTTCCTCCAAACATAACAATGGTCATTATGGCCAAACAGTTCAATTTTTGTTTCATCAGACCAAAGGACATCTCTCCAAAAAGTAAGATCTTTGTCCCCATGTGCACTTGCAAACTGTAGTCTGGCTTTTTTTATGGCGTTTTTGGAGCAGTGGCTTCTTCCTAGCTGTGGTGAACTATGTGCCTGTCGGGACACGCCCCTGCTGACTGCTCCTGTGGCTCCTCCCACAGGCCCCTGTATAAAGGAGGTCTGAGGCCTGACGCTCGGCCTCAGTCTCCAGGACATTGTATGATAGACACTCACTCCTGGTTCCTTCTTCCAGTCAATAAAAGCCGATATCTCGCCTTACGTCTCAGTGTGAGTTATTGATGGTGCATCACTTGCTGAGCAGCCTTTCAGGTTATGCCGATATAGGACTTGTTTTACTGTGTTTATAGATACTTGTCTACCTGTTTCCTCCAGCATCTTCACAAGATCCTTGCTGTTGTTCTGGGATTGATTTGCACTTTTCACGCCAAAGTACTTTCATCTCTAGGAGACAGAATGAGTCTCCTTCCTGAGCGGTATGACAGCTGTGTGGTCCCATAGTGATTATACTTGTGTACTATTGTTTGTACAGATGAACGTTGTACCTTCAGGCGTTCGGAAATTGCTCCCAAGGATCAACCAGACTTGTCTGAGGTCTTGGCTGATTTCTTTTGATTTTGTTTGTAAACTGTTTTTAATTCATTTTTGATGCATTTCTACAAAGCAACTACAAACAAAAAACCCAACAACAAAGTGAAGATTAATACAGTGCAAAATAAGCATATCAATTATATAATTTATAACAATAAGGAAACAACACCCAGATTAAAATCATATAAAGTTAGTATCCTCCCCACCCTCCCACTATGGAACTCCAGGGCCAACCATTACAATATGTAAAAAAAAAAATAATCGGAGCATTTGACCGCACAGAGCTGTAAATATAAATAAAAAAAGAATAATAATGCCTACTACCAAAACTATAATGTAATTTCCATCAAAAAGAAACCATAAAACTTACAGAGAGAAAAAAAGCTGAAAGTAGGAGTTTGAAAAGAATAAACTTAATCTAAAGGGAAGTTATTAAAGTATTCAAGAAAAGGTCCCCACACCTTTTAAAATTTTAATGTCCAAATTGAGAAATGAATAATGAATTTTTTTTAAGGTCTAAACAGGACATAATATTATTAAGCCATTGAGCATGAGGGGGTGGGCAACATCTCTCCACCTGAGGAGAGCTAATCGTCTAGCCAAAAGAGAGGCAAAAGATAGTGTTTGACAATTAGTTGGACCTAAATTCATGTCTGCCTCCCCCAAGGTACCAAAAAGGGCAATCAGAGGATTAGGTTGCAAGTGGCAGTTAAGAATATGGGATAAGGATTAAAAAAAAACTTCTCTTTACCATTAGGAAATCTTGTGCACAGACTCCCAAGTTCTTTTTCATCTCTGATATTTTTGATTTTCTCCCTGTGTAGAAAATAGTCTACACCAGTGTTTCCCAACCCTTTTTTTTTAGCCCAATGCCACCCCCACCAATGCACCTTCATACTTGCCAATAGCCCTCTTAGGAACAATATACTTTCTGGTGCCCTCATATTAGAAAAACATGTCTACCATATGCTAACATGAGAAAAATGATTCTGCTTTAATTTTTTATTGGTCTTTAAACCTAGCTTACACAATACCTGTGCACTGTACAGCAGCTTTGATGTCAATGTGATCCTTCAGCTTGATGCTTTTTTAGCAAGAGTTGAAATATCTGGTTCAAGTTGTGACAGCAAAAGCCCTAAGTCTCCATGTGTAACAATGTACAAGTAGTTTCTGTATTTTCTGAGTATGTGGTTGGCTGCACTGAAAACTGGAGTCCTGTGCAGTGGAGTGCTGCAGGGATCGGTGCTGGGTCTGTTGTTTGTCATCTGTATCAATGATCTGGATGATAACGTGGTTAATCGGATGAGCAGATTTGCAGATGACACCAAGATCGGGAGTGGAGTGGGCAGTGAGGAATACTATCAGAGCTTGTAGTGGGATCTGGACCAGCTGGAAAAATGAGCTGAAAAAATAGCAGATGGAATTTAATGCAGACAAATGCAAGGTGTTTTACTTCGATAGGACCAACCAGAGCAGGTCTTAACTCTGTAGGTCACCAAGGAGTGTGGTAGAACAAAAGGGTCTGGCAATACGGATCTATAATTCATTGAAAGTGCTGACTCAGGTAGACAGGGTTGTAAAGAAAGCTTTTGGCACATTGCAACACATACAGAATGCTGGAGGAGCTCAGTAGGTCAGGAGGCATCCATGGAAATGAATAAACGGTTGAGGGTAAAAGGTGAGAAGTTTAAGGGGAATCTTCTTCACTCAGAGGGTCATGTGAGTGTGGAATGAGCTGTTAGTGCAAGTGGTGCATGCAAGCCTGATTTCACAATCTTTCACTCTTGAGGGAAGTTTGGATATGTACATTGATGGCAGGGGTATAGACAGCTATGGTCCGGATGCTGGATGATAGGACCAGGCCATTTAAATGATTTGGCACAGACTGGATTACCAAAGGGCTGGTTTCTGTGCGGTACTTTTCTATGACTCTCATAAAGTGTTGCAGGGAAAGTGCAATATGAGGAGACAATAATGTGTAAGAGTATGTTGAGATTGTAAGGGTAAGAACCCATATTTTCATACGAGGTCCATTGAATAATTTTAAAATAGTGGCATAGAAGCTATCCTTGTGCCTGATGGTACCTGCTTTCGGTCTTGTATCTGCCTGGTGGGAGGTGAAAGAGAGAGAACATAAGGGTGTGTGTGGTGATAGATTATCACATCTGCTTTACCAAGGCACTGAGAAATATTCTTTTTAAAACAATAGATTCTACTTGCTGCACATTTTGTTTTCATTTAGGGTCCTTCAGGAGCCGATATTTCGCCTCCACAGGTGGAAAGGAGAAGAATGGGTACACTTGGCAGTAGTGGCCTGTGGGGATCGGCTTGAAGAGACAATGACAATGCTGAAGTCGGCTATACTATTCAGTATCTACAAGATAAAATTCCACATCTTTGCCGAAGATGTGCTCCACCCACAGTTTGAAAGCAGCGTAAGTGTCTGCATCAGAAAGCACGTATCTTTCAAGTATGTTTAACACACTGACTTGAAAGGACACTGTCTTTCCAATGGTGCAGGCATCAGTTTTGGTTAAGCATGTTTTCAGTGCTAACGTGGCTTACTTTAGTCAAGTTGCTTTGCACCCTCCCACACGTGGCCTTCAAACAGGCTGCCATTTCACCTTTCACGTACAGCCTCCACTGATTGTGTGTGTCTCTCTTTAATTTGTCTTTCAATAGGCTCGACACTGATATGATGGCGTGTCTCACACAGTGTGCCCTGTGCAGCTCTAAACTATGCTTCTAAGATTTTGGAGAAGATTTAGGCTAGATGGGTTTATGATTTAATGTATCATCTGAGAGATAGCAAGTGAGACTTTCCAGCACAGTGTTGGTACATGAGTACAAACTTAGATTTTGCACCAAAGTTTCTGGATTGGAACCCGAAGCATCAATTTTCTGCATAGACCAAACAGAAAATTGGATATTTGAATGTAATTACACATCAGTGGTGGCCGGACCTTGTCTGTTTTATTCATAAATAATTATGAGTATTATTCCTACTCTTATCGTCTTAGTAAATTCCATTGCTTTGTTGATAAGGGAAAAAGGCCCAGGCTCCAAGCGGAAAACTTTAACTGCAGCTATTTCAGTAACAATTATCAATTGTACTCTCACCCACACAAAACCACATTGAACCTCAAATTGTGTTTGCCTGTGGACATTTGCACTTCTCACTGACTTTCATACTAGTTAGTTCAGTATTCTCTTGAGTAATGTTGCTGCTTTATACAACAATGGCATCTTTGTATAGTGTACTTAGAAATCCTTAAATGAGTTTCAGTAGCATGAAGTGTGAGAGAGCTAGAGATTATAGAATAGAGCTTCACACATAAATATAAAAAGATTGTGTTTTAATTCATCTCCAACTCATCCATTAATTGACAATACAGGTTATAGATGCTATTTAATATATTCACCCATTAAATAACTGAGTACAGATTAGATTAAATATGCTTCCTGAATTAACATTTGTGTAGTACAAGGATAATTTAACCAACAATTAGATTCAACATCTAGTTTGTACAGTCTATAACCTGTTTAAAAAATCTAAATATTTATTATTAAAAGGTTTACAGTGCCTGGAATATAAGTTATTAAATTAAAACTGAATTACATTTAACATCCAGTATTTTCTGATTCAGTATTGTAGAGGGAATAATGAGTTGTCAGCCATGTTCAAAGTGCTGATGACTTTCAACATGCATTAAGTATTAGAGAAAAGAATGAGAATTGTTTGATGCTAGGTTGAAATAATTACTCCAGGAATCTGCATTGCAGGAGCAATTTCCTCAATCTAGCAGCAAACAACCTGCATCCCATCATCTTCCTGTAAAATAATTAGTTTCAACAAACTTAATACTATTTGCTGCCCAAGATGGCTATGAAAAGGCTGTCTGCATTCCATTCTTAACCTTATCTTGGAAGTCACTGTTACGGAGATAGAAATAATGCTAAGTTACAGCTGTTCTACTGAGGCTGGATCACTGAGGTACTGCTCATTAAATGAAAGGTATTGGCAATAAAAATGCTGATACAAATTAATAAAGACAAGCAAATCCTGTAATAAACAGAATATATTTGGTTAACCATAAAGCAAGATGAAATCTCAAAGCAAGATTTTAAGGTATTTCCTGTGGAGCATAGTATCAATTATTTCCTTTACTCCAGACTAAAATAATCTTCTGTCTCTTCTTATGTAAATATTATCGTTTAAACTTAGCAACTGGTATCAACACTTCCCAGACAATTTATGGCCTTTTGGAAATAAGCATCAATTTATATAAAAGATCTGACAACAGCATTCTGCTGTACTATACTAGTTATTTCCTCTGCAAAATAACAGGGATTTTCTGTGCCCCACTTCAAGGTAAGATTGTTACTATTCTGTCAATAGTCGATTTTCATCACCTAGCTTCTGTTCCTTTTTCCACACTGTTTTATAGAGTTCAGCAATAGACACTTCAGCGTGTAGTATAGATCAGTGCTGTTTACTGTAACAGTAAGGAATGCTGGTGGTGGGGTTTGGAAATATCAATCAGAATCAAGTTTATTATCAACTGCCATACACCCTCTGCAGCCTTTTGCGATCCTGAGCCTTGGAAGCTCATTACCAGGCTGTGATGCAACCAGTCTACATCTGTGGAAGCTTATTTATTTATTTAGCGATAGAGTGCGGGGAAGGCCCTTCCAGCCATTTGAACTATGCCACCTCAGCAGCCCCTGACAACCTTGATTTCCTAACCTAATCATGGGGCAATTTACAATGACCCATTGACCTGGCCTGTATGTCTTTGGACTATGGGAGGAAACCGGAGCACCCAGGGAAGACACATGCATTCCGTTGAGAGGATGTATTGTGACTCCTTACAGAGGGTGTTGGAATTGAACTCTGAACTTTAATGCCCCGAGCTGTAACAACGTCCCGCTACCTGCTACACTACCGTGGAGTCCTTTACAAGAGCCTTTAGTGACAAAGCAAATCCCCACAAACTCCTGACAAAGCAAAGCTGCCAGAGTGCCTTTTTCACGATTGCATCAATATGTTGTGACCACGATAGGTCTGCAAAGATGTTTGACGCCTCGTCTGCATTATCTCTGCAAAATACTTTGAACCCCATCCCAAAAAAAATTGCAGCTAATTAAATTTTGCATTTTCTAGGAATTCTAAAGAGTATTGTTTAAGCACTTAGTTTTCCAGTACAAAGATCCAACAACATTAGTTGAGTTAGATAACTACTATTTCAATATTCTACAATAACCAATGAAAATTATGAAGTATGTATCTTTTTTTTAATCTACAGATCAATCATGGAGGTTTGACTTTACAGTTTATTTTTATTTCACTGCACTGATTTAGTAATATTTTTCCATTAGTATAGAGGGTACATTAGGAGTATTTGGAGTTTATTGCAGTTTCAATCATTGCATATTTGTGAATTGCTGATGGCTGAGCATGTGTGATTGTTCTACAAGTATTGTTCCTGTCTGACAAGTTTCTATAGTTTCAGATGTACAGGCGTTAATTCAGCTACTACTTTGAAAAGTTAAAAATGCAACATTTTGCATTTAAGTACTTATTTTTGATTTCAACAGATTAAAGCCTGGCCTTATTTATACAGATCACACCTTGAATACAACCTCTATCCAATCAACTTTTCAATGGGAAATCCTCAAGAATGGAAAAAATTATTTAAGCCATGTGCTGCACAACGCCTTTTTCTTCCAGTATGTTACCACTTTCTTCACTACTTGTCTTAGTGGATCATAAGAAAACATATGTCAGCCATTGCCAATTAGTAATCTTGATCTGAAATTTAGATTGAAAGTTATTTCATATTTTTGTGAGAGGGTATCATTCTAACAGTATTTTCTTTCTTTATTCCACTTTCACTGAAGGCTTTTCTTCCATAGCAATTTCTACAAATGTATTAATTTCTCAGGCATTATTGTTTGTGAATTTAATGTAGGGACATCTCAATTTTTCCCACGTAGTTGCATTTCATCTTCAGGTCGCTGGTCCATCTTCAAAATTCAAAACATTTTGTTTTTATTTCTTCCCCTTCCCACTGCCCGGACACACTCAGCAACTGGACTGGCTTGATCGCTGCCTTCTCTCTCTGTTTGATTCAATAGAACACACAGGTCATTTAAATATTATCCTGGTTTTTCCTGCCAGAAGTGGCAATAGCAATGTCACTGTTTATTGTCACTACACACAAAACTAACAGTAATTTCAACTATGCCAATGCCGAAGTCGTGGTCAGTTGTTTTTTGCAGTTCCACATGCTGTTTTCTGCAATATTATTGACCTTGGAATATTGAAATCATAATCAGGTTTAATATCACCGGCATATGAAGTGAAATTTGTTAACTTAGGTGATGTCGGCTACCCTCACCTGGTTTAGCCGGCTTGTCGAAGCTGTTGCCCAGGGTGTGGCTGCTGTTGCATGATAACAGCTACGAGGAGCCACAGGTAGGGACCAAAGGTGGACAAACCGCCTGAAAAGGACGCAACATGTTCCCCCACCAGGGGTGCTACCCCTCCCTGACACCCCATATACCCCAAATAGTCCAATTAAATAGGTAGTGCAAAAACAGAAATTTTAAAAAAGTAATGAGATAGTGTTTATGGTTTCAGTGGCCATTTAGAAATTGGATGGCGGAGGGGAGGAAACGGTTTCTGAATCACTGAGTGTGATTCAGTGGGCATGTGATGGATGGTGGGGGTTGTTAATGATGAACTTCACCTTTTTGAAGCATCACTCCTTGAAGATGTCTTGGATACTAGAGGGGCTGGTACCCATGATGAAGCTGACAAATCTTGCAACTCTCTCCAGCTTATTTTGACCTTGTGAAGCAGTCCTCTCATAATGGACGGTGATGCAGCCAGTCAGAATGCTCTCCACAGTATATCTGTAGAAATTTTCAAGTGTTTCATATAGATACTTTAATGATCCCAAAGGTGACATGCCAAATCTTCTCAAACTCCTAATGAAATATAGCAACTATCCTGCTGCCTTTAGTGCTGCATAGAAATGTTGGGACCAGATTAGGTCCTCAGAGATGTTGACACACTGGAACTTGAAATTGCTCACTCTCTCCACTTTGAAATGCTGCATAATAGCTCTGCTCATTCCACAGCAATATGATTAAAGGGCTTCGTTGAGCAGGTTTCAACCACTGTTAAGCACTTGACAAGAAGTTTCTTTAAATCTGTTTAACTGATCCATGCCAATCAAGATGCCACATCCAAACGAGTCCCATTTGCCAGCATCTTCTAAAGGTTTCCAATCCAAATACCTGTCCAACTCTCTTCTAATAGTTGTTATTGTGCCCGCCTCAACTACTTTCTCTGGTATCCGATACCTTATAGATGCCACCCTTTGTTTAAAAAAAATTACCCCTCAAGTTCCTCTTAAAACTTTCCCCTCTCATCTTAAACCTGTGCCCTCTAATTCTTGATTTCCTAGTTCAGAGAAAAGTCCGAGTGCATTCACTCCATCTACACTCAATGTCCACTTTCTTAGGTACACCTCTTGTTAACGCAAATATCTAATCAGCCAGTCAAATGGCAGCAACTTAGTGCATAGAAACATGCGGCTGCGGCATGGTTAAGGGTTATAGTTGTCTTTCAGACCAAACATCAGAATAGGGAAGAAATGTGATCGAAGTGACTTTGACTGTGAAATCACGAGGAAATCTGCAGATGCTAGAAATTCAAACAATACACGCAAAATACTGGTGGAACACAGCAGGCCAGGCAGTATCTATAGGGAGAAATGCTGTCAACGTTTCGGGCCTGATGAAGGGTTTCGGCCCAAAACGTTGACAGTGCTTCTCCCTATAGATGCTGCCTGGCCTGCTGTGTTCCACCAGCATTTTGTGTGTGTTGTTTGACTGAAATAATTGCTTGAGCATCTCCTCTGCTATAATACAGACTATTACCAAGGCTCAAAGTTTTTATGTTTTTACTTGCGGCAAAAACAGAGGAGAAATATCCATTAGGAACTTTGTCCGTCTCCTGCGGCTCCACCCCAGAGGTGGAGCCAATGTGATGGGCAATGTCTATGGTAACAGTTTCATACCATACACAATCGCATGACCCTAACCCTTGCCAAACACCACACACGATCTACAGAGTCCCAGCCCCAGCCCCGATCAGCCAAATTCAACCACTCAACAAGAATCCCCTGGACCGGCAGTCCTCTCAGTCATCACTTGAATCCCAGATTATCATTTGCCTCCATTGTTTTAAAAAAAATGCGCTTAAAAATTACCAATGAACTGGCAGAAAGTCTTAGCGGAAGAGGCAGCATTTCTGGAGAGAGAGCAACAGAAAAATATTCCAGGTTGATGATCTTTCATTAAACTTTAGCAATCTGAATATTAATTTGACTGTTAAGTTAGTGTTAAATCTGACATTGTGATAGAGTTGTTGATGAAATTTGAATAAACAGAAAGCAGATATTTTTAACAATGATCAGCTTATGGTTTAAAACTGGATGGAACTAAGGACTTGCAGGTACATGCCCTGAAGTTTTTATAACATGCATGCTAAAGTCAAATGACAATAATGTGCATATTTGTTGTCTCCACTTTTGGAACTTTCTTTATGTAGTCCTGATGATTTATAGAAATGAAGATTCGTTTAGATTCAGATGTAGCAGTAATTATGGTATTTTAAGGGATTTGGGATTAAGCATATCCTTATGGATAAAATTAGAACATAGTGAATCTTTTTACTTGCCATTTGTACTTAATAAGCCTCTTTAAAAAATATTTATATTTCTCTGCTTCCTAATCAGATGATCCTGAAAGACGTTGACTCTCTGCTGTATGTTGACTCTGATGTTCTCTTTCTGAGACCAGTTGATGATGTCTGGAAGTTCCTGAGATTGTTCAATTCCACACAACTTGCAGCAATGGCCCTGGAGCATGAAATACCAAAGATTGGATGGTACAGTCGGTTTGCACGTCATCCATATTATGGAGCAGCCGGAGTCAATTCAGGAGTCATGCTGATGAATCTTACTCGAATGAGAAGTCAGCTGTTTAAGGTGAACAAAAAACTATTCATAATAGGTGTCCCATTAATTAGTTCATGGCTGCATTTTTCAGCTTGCTAAAAGATTCTCTGATGATAAAGAAGGAGTTCAATACTCACTTTGTTCTTTGACCAATATTTTAGCAGTGAAGGTCTTACGAATTTTGTCACAATATCCTTGTGCTTGTTAAAGTGGAATTTCTTCAGAAAACCATGTGTGAAGCAAGATTACTGTTACGAAATCCTGTAACTGGAGAACTTACCAGCAAGGATAGAGAGGTCCGTTGAAGTCTGATGTCACTATTTTCAAACGTTTTTATTTATAAGGGGACACAAAAGTAAGGTTCATACATACATTCAGATAGTGCACATCGTCGACACTCAATCTAAAGCGCGGGTATAGTAATAATCATCATTAAGAAGTGAGCTCTGCTGTTGTCTAGGGGTTAATAGATTGTCCGTTTGGAAATATAAAAGTCACTCAGACGTCTGCAGGCCTCAGCCCTTTGAAAATCGCTGGGTTTCATGTGGGGCGACCGAGAGAGAGAGAGAGAGAGATTGGGGAGAAGAGAAAGAACTTGCCGAGTCTTGATGAGGCTTCCGTGAAATCGGGGGGGGGGGGAGCGTTGGTTTCCTCTCCCCAATGTTAGTTAAAAGCGGTTTTCTGTGATTCCAGCCACAAGTTCCAATCCCAGAATCTAATACACGTGGCTTCCTTCAGAATGGCCTCCCGCTGCTGCGGGAACACTCTCTTGTGTCTTCTTGGTGCGTCTGAGGGGGCTGTCCCCCTGAGACTCTCCTTTATACTTCCTCACGGGGTCGCAGGTGTCAATCAGGTTGGGATGATGCAATCTCTCTCTCAATCAGCCCACCTTGCCCGAGGGCTTTTCACGTGGTCTCCATGAGACAATAGTCACTGTCGTCTTATTCTGCATCCTGGGTGGGACGTGCAGTTTGGCACGTTTCTCTCTCTCCCTCACTTCCTGGGTCTACTGACCCCCCCCCCCCCACCTCAACGGGTGCTCTTGTGATTCTCACAAAGGAGGGGGCTGGGATCATAACATTACTAACTTAAAGACGGACTACAAAGTTTGTGATTTTCTTTCCAGTTCCTCCCTGCATTCCAGTGCTAAAGGATGCCCTGATGTGTGGTGTGGAATATAATGGCAATAATCCATGGTTTACATTGTTGGAAAAATAGGGAAATTGGTCTTCACAGAAAATGTGAGGCCTGTTATGTTGTGGGCTGCAGCTCACAGAATCCATTGCTGGAATTTCATTGTGAGACCTCCTTGGATCTCCCACACTCATTCCTAGTGCATCTTCTAGACACTCCCCTGCACTCCCGCTCCCCATGGATCACTATCTTGCCCCTTCCCTTTCTGCAGCAACTGGTCACATTTCCACTGCCCATCTCTCAATCAATGCTTTGGCTCTATCCTCTGTGTCCTGATCTTCCTTGGACTGATGTCCTAAAACCACTTCTCAGCTGAGAAGCGTGGTGGCTCTTTGCAAGCTGCTCCCAGCAAATCTATTCATTACAATAGTAGTGCTGTTCCCTGAGCCCTCCACAAACTGGGCCAGGATTCAGCTGTGCCCTGCAAAAGCTAATCAAATGGAGGAAAGAGGTACTGTGCAACACCCTTTCTGTGGTGAAGGAAACCACATAGTCTGTGCACAATGGAAAAGAATGCCCTCAATGGAACTGTGCATCAGCCCACAATGAGATATACATTTAATGGGTCATTTCAGATGCCCGAGAATTTTTACGCCAAAGTTTTGAACAGAAACGTTTTGGAAAGTGCTTGCTTCAAAGGAGTTTAACCCAGAAAAGTGTGAGGTCAAATGCAAGAGAAAGTATACAATAAATGCAGGATTAATTACAGAGGGATCTTCTGGTGCAAGTCCATAGCTCCCTGGAAGTGGTAACACCAGCAGATAGGGTGGGAAAGAATATATATAGCATGCTTAGCTTCGTCAATTAGGACACTGAGTACGAAAGTCAAAAGGTCAGGTTGCTGCTGTTTTTTAAAAAAAAACTTCAGCAGTTCTGGCTGCCACACTAGGGAAAAGATGTGGAGGCTTTTGAAAGGGTGCCAAGTAGGTTTGCTAGGATTGTAGAGTATTAGCCAGAAAGAGCAGCTGCAGGAAGTTGGATTGCTTTCTCTGGTGTGTCAGAGATGAGGGTTGACCTGACAGAAATGTGTAGAATTATGAGAGGCATAGATAGAGAAGAGGTCAATAGTAATTTTCCTATAAAGGAAATTATCAAATATGAGAGTGGATAAGTTTGATATGAGAAGGGGTAAGTTCAAAGAAAATTTGAGAAGTGTGGCTTTTTTACAGAGAGTGGTAGGTACCTGAAATGTGCTGCCTCGGGAGGTGGTAGAAGCAAATATGACTGCTACTTTTAAGAAGCATTTAGATAGACAAGTGAATAGGCAACAAATAGGGGACACATTAAATTGGTATCATGATCAGCATAGACACGATGGGCTGATGGGCCTTTCCTGTGCTGTTCTATGCACATACGTAGTTGTGCAACTTGCAAAGTAGCAAGTTGGACATTAGATGATTGTGACACTAACAAAGTAGTTTTAACTGCATCAGCAGATAAATTAAATAATGAACATGATATTAACTTCTCCAGGCAATCAATGAACAAACTTCTTCACTGCCTGGAGCGCCTTGGACTTTTTCTCCTGGTTGTCAAGGAGTATCTGTAACAGGGACCTAAATGGGCAAGCTGCTGGAGCTTGCTCTCTTACTATAGGCTGTCAGTTTGCAAAACATAAGATAGCACAGAAAAACTGGAGTACAAGCATAATAGAGGAGAAATTAGAAACTTGTGATTTTTGTCTTATTAATCAAAATCAAACAGAGATGTGCATACACATATTATTTCATTGTTGATATATGAAGTTGTGTGGTTTCCTGTGTTCAGGCCCAACCTCCTAAGCACTTGTTACAATGTTAAAGTGAAAAAGCATGGAAACAGGCCCTTCAGCCCATTGAGTCACACAGACCATCAACTGCTTGTTTACTTTGTTTCTCCCCATATTCTTATCAGCTCTTTCCAGGTTCTACGATCCATATACACACTAGGGGCAATTTGCAAAGGCCAATTAACCCAATAACCTACACGGCCTTGAAGTAAGAGGATATTTGAACACCTAAAGGAAATCAATGTGGTCATTGCTGATGTTTCTTTGAAGGAGATCATTGTTCTAGAACATTGGTTTCCAAAGCAGCCGATATCAACTCCCCCCGCCCCCCCGCCCCCCCCCGCCACTGGGGTCAGTGGGAATTTCTAAGAGGCCAATAAAGATGGGGGGGGGGCACTGGGTAGCAAGGGTGGGAGGTGCTTGGTAGCAAGGGGGCAAGCTGAGTGATCTAAAACCTAATTTAAGAAATGAATTACTTATTATAAGCATTTGATTCTTACTGCCTCATAATTGACTACAACAATCACATAATCATCTCATCTCTTGCTAACTGACTGTTCTCTTAGATTTTGCTTGAAGCACATTATTGTTGTTGGAAAGTAATGTGACACTTCAGTATTTGGCATATCATGAGAAATTGTGTTATTTCTGGTCCTGGCCTACCTAATATTGCCTTTCACTACTGCAGTACAGTGTTAGCTAGTACGATTCCCATACTCAAATCAGGCAGTGATGCAATTCCCTGTGATTTAAGGTATGGTGTTCAATGGGGTAAAATTCAGAATCTGCCCTTTCAAATAGTCTTGGCTGCATTTCTCAGCCACAGCCCAAACAATATATTTTTGCTCCACTTTATATACCTTCAGGCAGAGAGTCATGTTTTGCCTGAGATGTAGTATGGTGATTTCATAACTTTCCCCTTTGCTGATCACACCACTTAAACTTGGACTTAAACAATAGATAATGACTGTGGTTGTTAATCCATAATGAAAATGACAGAAAAAGAAGTGAAGATGGTAGAGTGTGGAGTATTTGAAATATGGATTTATACCAGACCAAGCAACCAGCCAATGCTGCTGTTTCTGTGAAGAACTTTTTCAAATGAGGCAATGAAACTATCTAGGCTCCTATACTATTATAAGAAAGTACACTCTGAAAAAGCAAACAAAAACCTGGCTTGTTTTCAATCACTTCATGAAAACTTACTGAAACAAAAAGATCATGTCAAAACATGTTTGCCAGCATTTCACAACAAAACAGTAATGATTTGTGTGCTTCATACAACATATGAAATACAACGTGTATTTAGCTCATATTTACATATTTAGCTCATTGCTAAATTTGGAAAGCCCATACAACTAGAGAAGAACTGATTCTGCCAGCAAAAAGGGAGGTTCTGAGTATGGCTTTGCATGAGTAACCAGACCAAATAATTATAGCGATTCCACTTAGCAACAACTCCGTTCAAAGATGAATAATTGAAGTGTCTGAGAATATGAAAGACACTGTGTGCAACATACTTAGGACAACAAAATTTGTTGTGCATTTGGATGAGTTGTTTTTGTCAGGCAACAAATCTTTGTTTCTTAGTTATGTTCACTTCATAAAAGATAAAAGCATGGTTCAAGCATTGCTATTTGCAAGGGGACTAGATACAGATTTCAAAGGGGGAACAATATTTCAGGTTGTTGAGCCAGTTTTCAATGAAAAGTTCATTCCATTCATCAACATTCTTCTTTGTGCAACAGATGGGGCATCACTGTTAATACTTTCTTGAAAAAAGCTGTACCTAATAGATTTATTATTCACTGTGTAATCCACAGGCAACCCTTGTTGCACAAAAAACCAAAGTGACCAGCTGCAGAAATCATTAAATACTATCATCACAGCAATCAATTCCCGTGCTCTAATTCTCGACTATTTTGAGAGCTTTGTATCGAGAATGATGACCATTTGCGGTTGCACACAGAAGTCAGATCTCTCTCAAAAGGGAACTACCTGAAACACTTTTATGCACTTTATGAAACTGTGGTAAAATTCTTAGAAGACAGTAATGCTTCATTCAATAATTAATTAAAAAATTGTAGGCACGACATTGTTTAATTATCAGAACTATTCACAAAGTTTACTGAAATCAGTCTTCAATTGCAAGGAAATGATGTGAAACTTATCAAAGCCAAGTCAGTCATCTCCACATTTCTGTCCAAGTTAGCCCTATTTCAGTGCAACATTGGCTGTTGCATCCTTTTCCATCTTCTGAGTCGCTCTGAGTTGGAAGAAAAAGAAATAATACCAGATAATGATCTTTAAGTGCCCATTTGGGTGAGCTGCATCAAAATATGTTGCAGAAATTTCTGTATATTCTCTCGATCCAAATTTCAGATTGGGTAATAATTCCATTCCTAAAAACATGTAATGTGGAATTAACAGGAAGGATAAAGGAAGAATTAATCTCACTACAAAATGACTTTTGAGCAGCCAAGGTTCAAAGTATCCATATCATGACTTTTGGTTACAGAAAGAAATCTCTGAATGCTTCTGTGAAAAGAGGTTAGGATGTTCTTTATTGCCTTTCCAATGTCATATTTTCTTTCCAATCTTTTTATTATTATTATTATCCAAAATACAAGAGTATATCATATTTAATGGAGGGCGTTTTCAGTGCAGTCACGCAACTTCTTTCAAAGCAATGAAAGCAGGCTGCAAGTTACTGACTGTAGAGATATGAGACTCCTGAGTGACATTCAGCCTGATGTTGAGAAGCTGATATCACTGCACCAAGCCCACCCTTTTCACTGAAAGATGAAAAAGCAAAGAAGTAGTCAATAGTTGAACTACTAATGTATGTTACAAAATTATTGATGAAAATTGCTTTCATTGTAATTAAATAAATAAATGATTTTATATATAGATTTGAATAATTTTTATAACTTATTTGTCACTGTTTTGGATTTGCAGTTCCCATTTTCTTTCACTGTGCTTTGTAAATCAAAATTCTTTATTGCTGGAAAAGGAAGGGGGCACTGGGGATGTAGTCTGGGAACCAAGAATCGAAAAATGTTTAAGAACCACTGCTCTAGACTTTGGTATAAGTCAGTTGAAAATGCTTGCTTCCTGTCTTTCAATGTATACTCTGTATCCTAAGTGGATGCTCAAGGGATAACCACATTGTTTTTAACAAAATATGTACTTGTTGAATTTAAACAAACTGTGCCACATGTGGCACGATTGACACAAATTCAGTGATTAATCAGTCCATCTGACAATTTCCAACCGTGAGCGCACAAAAGCTCCTGAGCTATCCCAGTTTATATCTTTTTGGCATTTTGCCTAAAAGCATGCATGACTGAGTGAGACTATTTTGTCATTATCCTGTAGCCTTCTGTGGAGATTGAGATTGCAGGAAGAGTTACTTGTGGAGTTGAGTGCCAGGTTTAAAAAATGGGGCCTGTTGTTTAAGAAGGCATATGGAGTGTTGGCCTACATCAGTTGAGTGACTGCGAGGCAATGGTATAGCTCAAAAATCTCTAGTTAGACAACATCTGGAGTATTGTATTCAGTTCTGGTCCCCTTCTTATAATAAGGATGTAGCAGTTTTAGAGAGGGTGTAGTGGAGATTTACCAAGATGCTGTATTGATTAGAGAGCATGTCTTATGAGGAGAGGTTGAGTGAACTGGGGGTTTTCTCTTTGAAGGAGGTTGAGAGGTGTATTGATAGAGGTGTAAAGATGATAAGAGACATAGCGTGGACAGCCAGGGAGCTTTTCCCAGGGTGACAATGGCTAAAAAGAGGCAGCATCATTTTAAGCTGATTGGAGAAAAGTATAGGGGGGATATCAAAGGTAGTTTTTTTTTCTATGGAGAGTGATAGATGCATGGAACGTGCTGGCAGCAATTATGTTAGAAGCAGATATATTGGGGGCATTAAGGATGCTCTTAAATAAGCACATAGATGAAAGAAAAGTGGAAGGCTATAGGGGAGGGAAGTGTTAGGTACTACTAGAGCAGGTTAAAAGGTCGGCACAACATTGAGAGCCAAGGGCCTGTACTCTGCTGTACTGTTCTGTGTACTAAATGAATGGTTCCTTCAGAGGTACAGCTCTGAATGCCAGGACTGCCGAGTAAGTAAGGTATCATTTACGGACCAAAGAGTAATATATTATGTTTCTTGCCTTCTCTTCCTATAGAATAGTATGATTCCTACTGGCTTGAGATGGGAAGAATTACTGTATCCTTTATACCATAAATATAAAAATGCTATCACATGGGGAGACCAGGATTTATTAAATATAATATTTCATTATAATCCAGGTAGGTGAAAACAATTGTTTCTTTTTTAAATGCAGTAACTGTTTATCAACTTTCTTTATTAATATTGAATTCCCAAAATGATAGTACATAACAATTTCACTTAATCGTTTTATGGTGTTTGAGATGATTCAAAATACTGTCTAAAGGAAGTTAAAAGGGAGTGGCATAATGTTGGTGTCCGTATGTGGTGAACTACATATACCTGTCTGGACACGCCCCCTGCTGACTACTCCTGTGGCTCCTCCCACAGACCCCAGTATAAAGGCGATTGAGGCCTGAGCCCGGCCTCTCAGTCTCCAGGATGTAGTATGGTGGTCAACCACTGCTTGTTCCTTCTTCCAGTCAATAAAAGCCGATATCTCGTCTTTACGTCTCAGAGAGAGTTATTGATGGTGCATCACCATGTAACTTGAGCACCAAGTTCTTGTTTACACAAGTGTAGTAAGTATGTTATGTGAAGGGTCAAAGGGCAGTGTCAAATCAATGCTGGAACTAACTAAAGAATGTACTCAGCTAATTTTCTAATTCAGAAGCAAGGTATGAAAAATATCTGCTGGTTAAATGGTCATATTCACAAAGTTATCTTTCTGTACTTTGTAATTCTGATGGAAAGCAACAGTATGTTTTTCAAAAAAAATTTTTCGTGCATCATAAGTAATTGAATTTTAGAATTACAGTTACACAGCACCAAAACGGGCCCTTCAGCCCAACCTTTCCATGTTGATAAAGACACCAATATGAGCTAGTCCAATTTGCTTGTAATTGTTCCATGGTTCCCAGGCCAGCTTGAAGAAGTATCTGACCACCTACCACCAAAAAATCGCCTGTGGAACCAGAGGGTCAACACACTTGACTACTGTTACATGACCACCAGGAACACTTAACAGTTCCATCCCACGACTGCACTTTGGGAAGTAAAATCACCTGGGTGTACTTCTACTTCCAGTGTACATGCAGAGACTGAGGACTGCAGCAGCAGTGGTGAGGTGCACAAAGGTATGGTCAAGGGAGGTGGAGGAGCACTTACAGGAATGCTTTGAATTGGTGGGCTGGACAAAAATCAAGGACTCGTCTTTGAATCTGAATGAATGCACCAGAGTTGTCACCAACTTCATCAAGACTTGCGTGGATGAGTTTGCGCCTTCAAGAACATATCAGACGTAAGCCAAAAGCTTTGGAGACTCATAGTCTGCTGAAGCTAGATCTATGGCATTTAACACTGGTAATCAGGAACTATACAGGCAGTCCGGGTACGACCTATGGAGGCTATTTTAAGGGTGAAAAAGAATGTTGATTGAAGTTAAGAGATGGAATTGGATACAAGTCAGCTCTGGCAGAGTTTGCAGGCCGTTACTTCCTATAAGCTGAAATCTAACATCATGAATGGCTGTGATGCTTCTCTACCAGAGGAGCTCAACACCTTTTATGCACACTTTGAAAGCGAGAATAAAATTACACTTTTGTCAATTCCTGCAGCATCTGGTGACCCTGTGATCTCTGTCTAGGAGGTCAATGTCAGAATATCTTTCAAGAGGGTGAACCCTCACAAGTTGACAGTCACCAATGGCCTACCTGGTAGGGCTCTGAAAAGTTGTGCCAACCAACAGTTAGAGGTGTTCAGGGACACCTTCAGTGTCTCACGGCTGCTGTCAGTCGTTCCCACTTGCTTCAAAAAGACGACAATCATACCAGTGCCCGAGAAGAACAGGATGAGCTGCCTCAATGTCTTTTGTCCAGTTGCACTCATATCTACTGTGATGAATTGTTTCAAGATGTTGAGTATGGCGCGAATCAACTCTGGCCTAAGCAAGGACGTGGACTCACTGCAATTTTAGTATCACCACAATAAATTTACAGTGCATGCAATCTCACTGATCTCCACTCAGCCTTGGATCACCTGAACAATAGCAATACCTACACTAGGCTGATGCTTATTGATACAGCTTGGTGTTCAACACAATCATACCCTCAGTACTAACCAATAAGAGCCAAAACCTGGGCCTCTGTACCTCCCTCTGCACTTCTTCAATGGGAGACCAATTAATGGGGTTTGGAACTAACATCTCTTTGCTGACAGTAAACACCGGCGCACCCCAAGTATGCATGCCGAGCCCACTGCTCTATGCTCTGTACACCCTAGGCACAGCTCAAAAGGCATCTATAAATTTGCTGATGACACAACTACGGAGGTGAGATAGATCAGCTAGTTGAGTGGTGTCGCAACAAGCACCTTGCATGTAACATCATTAAGACCATGGAGTTGATTGTGGACTTAGGGAAAGGGATGTCGAGGGAACACACATCTGTCTTCTCAAGGGATCAGCAGTGAAATGTGTGAGCAGTTTCAAGTTTCTGGATGTCAATATCTCTGAAGATCTATGCTGAGCCAAAGATATTGATGTAATTCAAAGAAGGCATGACAGTGGCTATTAGAAGGTTAAGGAGATTTGGTGTGTTGCCATGGACTCTAGCAAATTTCTACAGCTAGATCATGGAGAGCATTCTAATTGGTTGTATCAGCATCTGGTATGGAGGGGCCACTGCACAGGATTGGAAAAAGCTGCAGAATGTTACAAACTCAGCCAGCTCCATCATGGACGCTAGCCTTCCCAGCATCAAGGACATCTTCAGAAGTTGATGATTCAAAATGATGGCATCCATTATTAAGGACTATCATCCTGGACATATCCTTTTCTCATTGTTACTATCAAGGAGGAGGTACTGGAGCCTGAAGACATACATTCAATGTTTGAGGAACAACTTCTTTCCCTCCGCCATCAGATTTCTGAACGGACAATGAATCTGTTACAAGATTCAATCCTTGTAAAAACGATCAGGGAGGCACAGAGAGAATCTGTAATTACTGACATGTACCTTTATTACCTTATCGTGAACGAACACAACAAAATACCTGTGTGCACACCTACTAAGTTTCCCTGACCTTCCATGAACAGTCAAAGAACAGAAAGTTTAAAAGGAGTTTCTGTTGCTGGCCACATGTTCCTTGTAGTCCCATTTCGAACTTCCATGTGTCCATGGAGTACCTCTCATCCACGATAGTTGGTCTCCTGCTGTGTTATCGCTGTTGCGTATTTATAGTGTTCCTCATGAGTTGAACTGATGGATCTCCAACCCACTGGCTCAAGGTCACCTGACCTACCTGGATCACCTTCTTACTGGCTCTACTCCAGGGCTACAGCCAACACTGTTTCATGGTCCCTGTCCCCCAGCCTTGCGTATTTGTGTCTTTCAACTCTGACTGCTCCTGATCAGTTAAACTAGGCGACCCCAACACTGTCTAATGAGATTACAGCTTGCTTCTTTGGTTGGTCTGGCACCTTACAAAACTCATTTGAGGATGGCCTCAGGTTTAGTGGGTCACTACCTGCAGCTCTTTGTGTCCACATTCAGTTGCCCTGATTAGATGATCCCAGAGCAAGAATCAGTTCAGAACTCACAAAGAGACAAATACAATAGGTTTGCTGCCTTCTGCTGCCCTTGATTCACCCAAATCCACTAATTTGTAGACTGTAGTTCTTTCTGGCCGACAAATCTACGTACACTAACTCACAAAACAAATTTCACAATGTATCCTTGTCTACTATTCTTTACTGGCATCTAGTTCCACATACCCTCATCCTCTATGTAAAAAAAAAAATTGTTTCTCATGTTCCCTTTAAACTTCTCCCCCTTGAACTTAAGTCCATGCCCTCCAGTAAACTCCTTAGATTCTGGATTAGTTCCTGAGGATTGGAGGGTGGCTAATGTAACCTCACTTTTTAAAAAAGGAGGGAGAGTAAAACCGGGGAATTATAGACCGGTTAGTCTGACGTCGGTGGTGGGGAAAATGCTAGAGTCGGTTATCAAAGATGTGATAACAGCACATTTGGAAAGAGGTGAAATCATCAGACAAAGTCAGCATGGATTTGTGAAACGAAAATCATGTCTGACGAATCTTATAGAATTTTTTGAAGATGTAACTAGTAGAGTGGATGGGGAGAGCAAGTGGATGTGGTATATTTAGATTTTCAAAAGGCATTTGACAAGGTCCCACACAGAAGATTAGTGTGCAAACTTAAAGCACACGGTATTGGGGGTATGGTATTGATGTGGATTGGTTGGCAGACAGGAAGCAAAGAGTGGGAGTAAACGGGACCTTTTCAGAATGGCAGGCAGTGACTAGTGAGGTACTGCAAGGCTCAGTGCTGGGACCCCAGTTGTTTACAATATATATTAATGATTTAGAGGAGGGAATTAAATGCAGCATCTCCAAGTTTGCGGATGACATGAAGCTGGGCGGCGGTGTTAGCTGTGAGGAGGGTGCTAAGAGGATGCAGGGTGACTTGGATAGGTTAGGCGAGTTGGCAAATTCATGGCAGATGTAATTTAATGTGGATAAATGTGAGGTTATCCACTTTGGTTGCAAGAACAAGAAAACAGATTATTACCTGAACGGTGGCTGATTAGGAAAAGGGGAGGTGCAATGAGACCTAGGTGTCATTGTACACCAGTCATTGAAGGTGGGCATGCAGGTACAGCAGGCGGTGAAAAAGGCAAATGGTATGTTGGCATTCAAAGCAAAAGGATTTGAGTACAGGAGCAGGGAGGTTCTACTGCAGTTGTACAAGGCCTTGGTGAGACCGCACCTAGAGTATTGTGTGCAGTTTTGGTCTCCTAATCTGAGGAAAGATATTCTTGCCATAGAGGGAGTACAAAGAAGGTTCACCAGATTGATTCCTGGGATGACAGGACTTTCATATGAAGAAAGACTGGATTGACTAGGCTTATACTCACTGGAATTTAGAAGATTGAGGGGGGGATCTTATTGAAACATATAAAATTCTAAAGGGATTGGACAGGCTAGATGCAGGAAGATTGTTTCCGATGTTGGGGAAGTCCAGAACGAGGAGTCACAGTTTAAGGATAAAGGGGAAGCCTTTTAGGACCGAGATGAGGAAAAACTTCTTCACACAGAGAGTGGTGAATCTGTGGAATTCTCTGCCACAGGAAACACTTGAGGCCAGTTCATTGGCTATATTTAAGAGGAAGTTAGATATGGCCCTTGTGGCTAAAGGGATCGGGGGTATAGAGAGAAAGCAGGTACAGGGTTCTGAGTTGGATGATCAGCCATGATCATACTGAATGGCGGTGCAGGCTTGAAGGGCCGAATGGCCTACTCCTGCACCTATTTTCTATGTTTCTATGTTTTAGACCCTCCCTCCCCGGAAAAAGTCCATAACCATTCACTTTATCTATGCCTGTCATGATTTTACATTACCCTTGGTAATCCTCTTGGGGGGTGGTGGGGGGAGAAGCTGCACCCTATTGAGTCCCAAGGCCTCCTGCAAATAGTGCAGTACTAGAGGGACATCGTATCATCTGCTCAATCTGCTGGGGAAGCTTTTTTCCCATCAATCTAATTGTAGTGTACATTCCACCCCCGGCAAACATCAAGCTGACACTGGAGGAGCTGAGTACCATGATCAACAGACACAAGAGGGCGCACCCTAATGCCTTCGCGATCATTGCAGTAGGACTTCAACCAGGCAATCTTGAAGAAGTCTCTGACTAACTACAACAATCATGTCACCTGTGAAGTCAGAGAGGCCAACGCACTTGACAACTGTTACAGCATAATCAAGCACACATGTCATGGCATACCATGTCTCCATTTTGGCAAGCTCAATCACTTGGCTGTACTTCTACTCCCAGCCTACAGGCAGAGACCGAGCACTGAAGTATCCATGGCAAGAATAGTAAAGGTCCAGTCAAGGGAAGTGGAGGTGCGCTTTCAGGAAAACTTTGAATCAGTTTTTTTTTAACAGTATTTTTATTCAGAAGAAAAAAAAACAAGATTTGCAGAATGCAACGCATAGATACATCTCAACATAACTTGTGTACATTCATATATTGGAATAAAATTGATCAAAATGTTATAGCCTATCACATAAAGGTATACCACTCTGTAATCAAAAATTTAAAGATAAGTCATACATCATAAAAAAATTATATATCAGTTGACTGGATCACGTTCAGGGATTCATCTTCAGGTCTGCACTAATATGACATAGTCGTCATAGACTTCATCATGACCTGCATGAATGAGTGTGTCCCTTAGCGAATATACTGAGCTTAGCCAAACTCAAAGCCCTGATAAACCAGGTTGTTCAGTCTGCTGAGGCTAGATCTGCAGCACTTAAGACTAATGATCGAAAATCCAACAAGAAGTTTTAGGTAGAACCTAAGGAAGGCCTTCATGGGAGCAGAAATGCAATCCTGTGTTACGTTAGAGACACAATTGAATTCACAACAGTGGGGGAAGGATTTACGTGCCATCACTTCCTGTAAGACAAAACCTCACCACATGTGATGACGATGCTTCATGCATTGATGAATGCCAGTAAGGCAAGCTTTGACAGGGTGAATAACACTACTGGTGGACGAGAGGTGACTTGTTAGAGGTATATAAGATATTGAGAGGCATTGATCATGTTGATAGCTAGAGGCTATTCCCTCAGGGCTGAAATGGCTGACACAAGGGGCGGAGTTTTAAGGTGCTTGGAATTGGGTACAAGGGGATGTCAGAGGTACGTCTTTCACACAGAGAATGATGGATGCACGGAATGCACTGTGATGCTGGTGCAGGTGGATACAATACAGTCTTTTAAGAGACGTTTCAGAGGACTATACAGTAGGGAAATTACTTGGGCAGTTTCTAGTGTAGGTTACATGGTTGGCACAACATTGTGGACCAAAGGGCCTGTCATGTGCTTTAGATTTCTATGTTCCATGTACTATACTTGTGTGAATCCCCAATGCATCTGGTGACCCTATTATTTGTGTCTCAGAGGCTGATGCAATATTCAAGAGTGTAGACCAGGGGTCAGCAACCTTTACCACTGAAAGAGCCACTTGGACCCGTTTCCCACAGAAAAGAAAACACTGGGAGCCGCAAAACCCGTTTGACATTTAAAATGAAATAACACTGCATACAACGTTTTTTTTTGCCTTTATGCTATGTATAAACAAACTATAATGTGTTGCATTTATGAAATTGATGAACTCCTGCAGAGAAAACGAAATTACATTTCTGCATGCAACAAAAACATTTTGAACTCCGAAAAAAAGACGTTGGGTTGAAGGTTACTTTTAAGTAAAATACTCAATGTCTATTTGAGTCCTTCTTGTATTTATGAAAAACGCCGAACTTAAATTTTCCGCCAGCAGCAAACCAAAAATAACATCAGCCAGCTGTCAGCCTGAAAAATTAAAGGACTATTTCACTGAACAATGAAAAAATATGAATATACGTAAAATAATAGGCAATTAAAATATTTATCATACTTGGTTAATGGGATTTCTGCTCCTGGACCTCAGCGCACAGCGTCTGCACATCAGGGCTGTATGACGTCACCTTCATCTTTACACAGGATCGCAAGCTGTCATCTGTGAGGCGTGCGCGATGTTTGTTTTTAATAAAGTTCATGTTGGAGAACACCTGCTCACATACATATGTGGATCCAAAGATCGACAGGACTCCAAGCGCATACTTTTTCATGTTTACATAAATGTCGGGCATAGCATTCCATGTTTCGAACACAAGTTTGTCCGGTTTTGGAAGGTTTTCAATATCACTCCATTTGTGATTCTGAGCAAGAACGGCCTTCTGACGGGCAACATCTTCAAGGTCTGCTGTCAAGCGTCTAAACTTGGACACCCATATGTCTTTGTCGGCTATGTCGGCCAGTTCCATCTCAAGATCAGGTTGACTCACACCTGCCAATGCAGTCGTATTCAGTAGGGAAGGATCGATGCTTAAGGGAGTGACCGGGAAGGATAATGTGTTTTTTTCCTCTCTGAACTCACAGAAGCGTTTCCCAAACGATGTTTGCATTGCGATGATTGCAGAATGTAAATACTCCGAAATTATCATGTCGTGACCTTGTTTGAACTCTTGTCAAATTGGGGAAGTGAGACAATGTGCCTTTCTGTAAATCTCTGGCAAGCACTGTCAACTTGCGCTCGAATGCCAAAACATCCTCCAACATGTGCAGGGCTGTGCGTCCTTACCCCTGAAGAGCTGTGTTCAGCGTGTTCAGGTGTGCTGTCATGTCTACCATGAAGTGTAGCTTTTCCAGCCACTCTGGCTGTTCCAGCTCAGGAAAGGTGAGCCCTTTGCTGCCCAGGAAAGTTTTCACTTCTTCCAGACACGCGACAAAGCGTTTCAGCACCTCCCCTTTGGACAGCCACCGGACTTTGTTGTGCAGCAGGAGATCAGAATATGCGCTTTCCAGCTAGTCCAGTAACAAACGGAATTGACGGTGATTTAAACTTTTTGCCATTATTTTATTGACAATCTGAATGACAACATCCATTACTTCTGTGCATTCCGGAGGAAATGTTTGAGCGCACAGTGCCTCTTGGTGCAAGATGCAGTGAAAAGTCAGCAGCTTTCTGTCCAGCGACTTCTGCAGTAAAGCCACAAATCCCTTGTGCGTTCCCGTCATATTCGGCGCCCCATCAGTAGCTACTGACACCAGATGGGTGGTCTTTATTCCTTTGGCTCTTAAACAATTCAAGACAGCCTCACAGATGTCCTCCCCCCGTGTTTGGTCTTTTAGAGGTATCAACTCAATCAGTTCTTCCTGTGGCCCGGCAGAGTTTACATACCGGCAGAACAACGCTATTTGTTCAATATCACCTTTGTCTTTAGACTCGTCATAGGCAATCGAGTAGGCCACAGCTGAATTGATGTCTTTAATTTGCTGTCTTGTGATGTCTTCTGCCATTTTTATGGTTCTGTCTTTGACAGTCTTTGCAGAGAGGGGCATATCCCTGATTTTCTGCACAATTTCACTCTTGTTTTTAAAGTCCGTGAATAGATGTTCTGAAATCTTAATGAAAGATTCTTTTATATATTCACCATCTGTAAACTGCTTCCCGTGCCTGACTATTTCCTGAGCGGCAATATAACTGGCGTATGTCATTGATTTTCCAGACTTCATCCATTTCTGGAAATGATTTTTGCTCAGATCAACCTTCCGCATCAGTTCCGAAACGGCTTTTTTTCTCTCATCTCCATCCGGATATTTTTGAGCAAAGGCTGCGTGTTTATTCTGGAAATGCCTTGCGACATTTGACTTTTTGTTGTTTGCTAGTTTCTCATTGCATATTAAGCATACCGGTAAACCAGTCTCGTCAACAGTGAAAGCAAATGAATCTGTCCACGTATCATTAAACGTTCTGTTTTCTTCAGTCACTTTCCTTTTTTTAGAATTCTCCATAGTTGGCTTACCTTGGATCGAAAAATTAAAGAAATCGCGCACTGGCGGGTGTCAGGTATTGGCAGTGGTGACGTATATTAATAGCGATATAAACACGTTGTAGCGGTGTGCTCACGCAGTCAGTAAACTGCAGTCGAATAACTTTATTCGAACTAAACAGCCTTGCTTTTAAGCCTCCCTCAACCCAGCCCCCATGGACGCAGATGCTGCAAAAGACGCGTACTCACAAACCCCCATAGGCTATCTCCCTTAGCCGGAATGCTGGCTAATTGTGAGGAAATGTGTCGCCACACTTAGATTGTACAAGATCACCATAATCTTCAAATTTAGAATTACATTTCAAAAGCTAACAAACTAACATAAAATACATTTTAATTAAATACTGACCAATTATTTCCCAAAGCCACAGGGAGCCGCAGCACAGAGGTGAAAGAGCCACAAATGGCTCGGGAGCCGCAGGTTGCCGACCCCCGGTGTAGACTCTTGCAAGGCATCAGAACCCAATGGTATATCTGGGTGGGTGCTGAACTGGCAGGAATGTTCAACAACATCTTCAGACTCTCACTGCTGCAGTCAGAGGTTCCCACCTACTTCAAAAGGGAAGCAATCTTGTGTGCCTGAGAGGAACATATATGACTATCAGCTGGTAGCACTCACATCTACAGTGAAACGTGCTTTGAGAGGTTGGTTAAGGCTGGAATTATCTCCTGCCTGGGAAAAGGAGTAAGGACCTGGACCCATTGCAATTTGTCTACCACTGCACCAGGTCTATACGGATGGAATCTCAATGGCTTCCCACTCTGCTTTGGTGCACATGGACAACAGAAATACATACCTCAGGCTGCTGTTTATCAATTACAGCTCAGAGGCTGAGGCACGCAACCAGAATTGGCTGGAGTACACTGAGAGGGTAAAACAGAAGGTGGAACTGGGGTAGGATGCACTATCTCGATAACTGGGACGAACCTGGTCATCAGGTGTGAGATGCTCTCAGGGCTGCTGTACGTGCTGCTTCATCTTGGAAGTTACTCAAGCCATCTTCCAGTTCATCTGGGGATCCAAGATGGAGTGAGTCAGGTGGGTAACAATGCACAAATCCCTGGACAATGGTGGCAGAAATGTACCCAATGTTGCCCTCGTCCTGATGACCACTTTCATGTGTGGCTGCATCAGGCTGCATGGATGCAGGGCCACCATGACTGAGGATCTGTTTGCCTCCGGTGTTGTGAAGGATGGGTCTGGCCCCATTCCTGTTTCCCAGTCATCTGAACCTTGCTGCACTACCTGCCCTTCATGGAAACGTTCTTCCACACCAATGCCATTGAGCATAAAGTGGTCAGCACAGAACGTCCTGCCGGCGGACCCTGCAGGAGAAGGGCTCAATGGACACAGTAGGGTGGATCCCTGAGCAGACTGTCCAGACCAGCTGGCAGGATGTAAAATCTCACCAACAGGCACTGATGACTGGCTGGTAATGAGAGGGGCCCTCCCAGTCAGATCCTTCCTGTATACCCAATGCATACATGAAGATCACTCCCAGTGCACTGCCCCTGAGGGGATTGTAGTGGGGACGAGATGGTGGCTCACTTCCTTCTGAGCTGTAGGTTTGCGAAGAGAGTTTGGAGAAGGATGCAAGGGCTGTGTGTCACAGTTCATTGTGGATAATAGAGGACTCTCCAATCGATGGGCTGTTCCCAACAGCACATACAAAAGCTGCTGGAAGATCATCAGCTTGGTGAATGACACCTTGCTCTGCCTGAAACCTTTTGGCCTGCCAGTAGATCCCAGGCTGCTCGAGGACATGCTGATGGGTGAACTGAATCTTGGTGCAGCCAGTGCAAGTGCTTGGTGGAGAAGGACAGGGAGGGGTCAGGTTGAATGAGAAATCCTGTCAATTATTGTAGTCATGTCCCACCCCAGGGGCTTATGTGAGTGGCAATAGTGTTATTGGTTTTAAGAAATGTAATTGAACACCACTTAATGCATTGTCCATGAATATAAGAATGAAAAGGCATTGCATAATTTCTTTTTATAAATATTTTTTTATTATGAATGAAGCTTATTTTGGCTCAATATTATTACAGTTGACATTCAATACCATAATCCTCTCAGTGTTATTCAACAAGCTTAAAAACCTGGCCTTTGTACATCCCTCTGCAATTGGATCCTTGACATCCTTATTAGGAGACCACAATCAGTGCAAACTGGTAATAACATCTACTCCTTGCTGACAATCAACACAGACACAGCTCAAATAGGCATACAGGAGTAAGAAGGATAGGCTGTTTAAATAGTGTCACAATAACCTCACACTCAGGGTTAGGAAGACCAAGGAATTGATTGTGGACTTAAGGAAGGGGAAGTCAGGGGAACACACAGCAGTCCTTATCAAGGGGTCAGTGGTGCAAAAGATGAGCAGCTTCAAGTTCCTGGGTGTCTACACCCTGGAGGATCTACCCTGAACACAACACTATGATGCAATCACAAAGAGGGCACGTGAGGAAGTGAATAAAATTCCTACTTTGTCAGGAATTTGGGGAGATTCGTTGTTTCAGCACACTCTTGCAAACTTCTACAGATGCACGGTGGAGAGCATTCTGATCGGTTGCATCACTGCCTGATTTGGAGGCTCCAATGTACAGGATCACAAGAAGCTGCAGAGGATTGTACACTCAGTCAGCTCCATCACAGGCACAATCCTCCCCATCATCGAGGATATCCTCAAGAGGAGCTGCCGCGAGAAGGCGGCATCCATCACTAAGGATCCACACCACCTGGGACATTTACTACTTTCAGAGAGGAGGTGCAGGAGCCTGAAAACACTCAGACTACAATTTTGTAACAGCAGCTTTTTCTCCACGATCAGCTTTCTGGTCAGTTTATGAACACCACTTCCTTATTCCTTTGCTTGCCCTGTTTATTTATCTAACTGTGTATAGTAATCTCTTTGCACTGTACTTGTCGCAAAACAGCATACTTGATTACATGTACGTTAGTGATAATCAACCTGATTTTTGATTCTGAAAAACTTTTAAAAGATTATGTTGATAAACCTTAGAGTTTACAGCTATATGTTATGTAAAAAGGATGGTTATTTTTCAATACCAACTCAGACTTTTCAAAATTTAAATCCTGTGTTGAATTGTTTTGCTTTCAAATAGCATGCAACAAGAATTAGTAACTGAACTGGTAGGATATTAAGATGATATTTCTTCTGCTTATGTAGAATACCTATACGTATTTCCTTGTCAGTGGAATTATCGACCAGATCATTGTATGTACGGGAGCAACTGTAGAGGAGCAGAAGACCAAGGGGTTTCCATTCTCCATGGAAATCGTGGAGTTTATCATAATAATAAACAGCCTGCCTTTAAAATAATGTATGAGGCAATACGCAATGTAAGTATTTTAAGTGCCAGGTATACCAATAAGTAAATAGTACTTATTCAATAAATACTAAATCAGTATTTCAACAGATTCTTTTCTGATTCAGATTTTAAATTGCTGTTTAGTGTTGAGTGTATTACTAATTTTCTCTCCAAACCTCTGTTCTCCACTTGAGACTTTATACTTTAGCATTGGAAGACTAAACAGAACACAAAATTAATGTTAGAGGAAACCTCATTTGATCCTTCTAATGCATGCATACAAAGAGAAATTGGATATTTGCATGTTGCATAGTCCTTCCTTTCCTAGTATGCTTCCAAAAGGTTACCATTGCGATCAACTCTGATTTTGACTTAATTTTTTTGTATATGTGACAGTAACCCCACTGAATTCTACAGATAATCTATAATTCAGAGCACATGGCATTTGGGATATTATTCAGCAGTCAGCACTGTACACAAGAACAGTTAGGTGTCTAATTATGTTGTGTTGTCAGTATGGGGTTGGTGTATGAAAGAAATATCAATGCATGTTTCTTCATCAGCTTCATTCTTGTGAAAAGACGTTGTCATGCTGCATTAATGTCACCTGCGCTTTATTTCTGTTTATGGGAACCAAATGGAACATTTGGATATATTTTTGGAAGATTAGTGATCAAAATGCTGGAAAATGTCTATATTGCTTCAACAAAGAAATGGTTGATCCCATCCTCACTGAAGATATGCATGTTCTGGGATTATTGAAATTTACAATACAGAAAAAATAGTTAATCACATTTTTTTTTCTTTCAGTTTCCCTTTGAAGAAAATTTATTTCAGTCTCTGTATTTCCCGCTTCAAAACAGTTTCCTGAACACAGTACACACTTTATGTGGCAGACTTTCACAAGTATTCTTGAAACAGCTTGAACAAGCTATGAAAAAAGCATATGAGCTTCGTGTCATTCATATAGGATAACGATCAAAGGCAGAAAATATTTTTATATAAAGAAGAGGATAAATACCTGCAGATGCTGGAAATCTGAAATAAAAACGGAAAATGCTGGAAATAATTGGTGGGTCAGGCAGTATCAGTGGTAAGGAAAATAAAATCAAAAATTCAAGCTTTTGATCTTTCATCAGTTCCAGCTGTTCTACTCTACTGTTACTTGATGAGCCAATGTTTCACCTAACTTCATTGAATGTTTCACATAGATTTTTCAAACATTTTTCCTTTCAGTTATCTAATATTTTGTACCTCGGAGATGTCACCATGCATTTTGTCATTTTCAATTGATTAATCTTTATTTTGTTTCAGAACAATATAGTACATATCTGCATTTATCCAGTCCACATTTTTTTCTTTTAACATGATACAAGTTATCATGTTATCCAAATAAATAATTTTCCAGAGTAGTATCCTTATTTCCTCATATAAAAGCATCCAGCATGACCACAACAGGAGAGAATTCTCACTTGGCCCAGGTGTACAGCCACCTTTGAATTGGATATCTTTGTTCAGAACCAAACATCATTTTCATCATACAGTTCAATCATGCCCTTGATGGCATGGACATACCTTGCCTGACTACTATTATTCTCAAGCGTTCATAGATTTCGACTATGGGTACGTGTTTAGACCTTATTCAGCAGATAACAATGTAAACCTTCCTGTAACTTTTGTGTATTCCTTGAATCATCTGTAATTTTACAAAATATATGCATGGTATTTTCCCTGGCATAAATCCATTACGGCTTTCTTCATTGAACATCACAGAACATTGAACAGCACAGTACAGGCCCTTGAATGATGTTGAATGAGCTTCCCTCCCATATTGTCTCCATTTTTCTTTCTCTTAAATGTTCCTAATGTATCCGCTTCTACCACCAACCTCAGCAGTGCAATTCAATCACCCACCATCCTGAGTAAAAAAAGCTAACTCTGACATACAGTCTTCCCTGTAGTTTCCTCCAGTATTCTTAAAATCAAGTCCTCTAGCATTAGTCATTCCACCCTGCAATAAAAGCACTGGCTGTCCATTCTATCTGTGTCTTTTACTAACTTACATATCTTGATCAATTCACTTCTAATCTTCTTTCACTCCAAAGAGAAAATCCCTAGCTTGCTCACTCTTCATAAGACATGCTTTCTAATCCAGGCAGCATCCTGGTAAATCTCTGTGCCCTCACTAAAGCTTCCAGATCCTTCCTATAATGAAGGAAGCAGAACAGAACAAAATACTCCACGTGTGCTCTACGTAGAGTTTTATAGAACTGCAACATTACCTCAGGCTCTTGTACTCAATCTCCAAATTAATGAAGGCCAACACACAGTATGTCTACTTAACCACATTATCAACTTGTGTGACAACTTTGAGAGGTCTGTGGATGTGGATCCCAAAATCCTGCTGTTCCTCCATACTCCTAAGAATCCTGCCATTCACCTTGTACTTTGCCTTCAAGTTTGATCTTCTAAAGTGCATCACTTCACTCTTTTCCGAATTGAATTCCATCTGCCACTACTTAGCCCAGCTCTGCATCCTATCAATATTCTGTTGTAACCTACGAAAAACTTCTACACTATCCACAACACCACCAACCTTCGTGTCATCTGCAAACTTAACAACCGACCCTTCCGCTTCCTCAATCAAGTTATTCACAAAAATCACAAAGAGCAGGGGACCCAGAACAGATCCCTGTCGCCAACCTCTAAAAAGAATATGATCCTCCTATTACCACCCTCTGCCTTGTGTGGGCAAGCCAATTCTGAATCCACGCTTCCTAGATTCCATGGATCCCATGTCTACTGACTTTCTGAATGTTACTCTGCATTTTGAGAAGGTTAGGAGGCAGCAGAAAGGAAACTATAGACCTGTTAGCCTGACATCAGAGGTCGGGAAGTTGTTGTAATCAGTTGTTAGAGATGAGATTATGGAATACCTGAAGGCACATGACAAGTTAGTCCAAAACCAGCATGGTTTCCTGAAAGGAAAATCCTGCCTGACTAACCTACTGCAATTTTTTGAGAAAATTGCAAGCAGGGTAGATTGAATTGAATTGAATTTCAGTTTATTGTCATTTAGACACCACAACTGCAATGCAGTTAAAAAATGAAATAATGTTCCTCCAGAATGATATCATAAAAGCACATGACAAAACAGACTGCACCAGAAAACCCACATAACGTTTGGCAATCCCCAAATCCAGAGTCCAGAGAGGCTGTTGAGTATTAATACCATCTTAACGTATTCCCCGGAAAGGAGCTCCAATCCCACCCGACAAAACAAGACTACCCAGACACAGCAAGTCAGGAGACCAACTCGACCACCCAACAAACCAAAAGCTAAGTTACAAGACAAAGGAGATGCAGTAGATGTGGTGCACTTGGATTTTCAGAAGGCCTTTGACAAGGTGCCGCACATGAAGCTGCTTAGCCAGATAAGAGCCCATGGAATTACAGGGGAGTTACTAGCATGGGTGGAGCATTGGCCGATTGGCAGAAAACAGAGAGTGGGAATGAAGGGATCCTGTTCTGGCTGGCTGCTGGTTACCAGTGGAATTCTACAGGGTTTGGTGTCGGGACCACTACTTTTTATGACATATGTCAATGAATTGGACTATGGACTTAGTGGATTTATGGCTAAATTTGCCGATGATACAAAGATAGGAGAAGGAGCAGGTAGCGTTGAGGAAACAGAGAGCCTGCAGAGAGACTTGGATAGTTTAGAGGAATGGGCAAAGAAGTGGCAAATGAAATACAATGATGGAAAGTGTATGGTCATGCACTTTGGTGGAAGAAATAAATGGGCAGACTGTTATTTAGATGGGGAGAGAATTCAAAATGCAGAGATGCATAGGGACTTGGGAGTCCTCGTGCAAGATACCCCAAAGGTTAAGCTCCGGGTTGAGTGGGTGATGACGAAGGGGAATGCAAATTTGGTATTCATTTCTAGAATATAAGAGCAGGGATGTGATGTTGAGGCTCTATAAGGCACTTGTGAGGCCACACTTGGAGTATTGTGTGCAGTTTTGGGCTCCTTATTTTAGAAAAGATATACTGATATTGGAGAAGGTTCAGATGAAGTTTTAGGAGAATGATTCCAGGAATGAAAAGGTTACCATATGAGGAATGTCTGGCAGCTCTTGGGCTGTATTTCCTGGAGTTCAGGAGAATGAGGGGGGAATCTCATCGAAACATTCTGAATGTTAAAAGGCCTGAACAGACTAGGTATGGCAAAGCTATTTCTCATGGTTGGGGAGTCTAGGACAAGAGGGCACAACTTCAAGATTGAAGGATGTCCATTTAGAACTGAGATGCGGAGGAATTACTTTAGTCGGAGGGTGGTAAATCTGTGGAATTTTTTGCCACAAGCAGCAGTGGAGGCCAAGTCATTGGGTGCATTTAAGGCAGAGATAGATAGGTTCTTGATTAGCCAGGACATCAAAGGGTATGGGGAGAAGGCAGGGGAGTGGGGATGACCAGAAGAATTGGATCAGCCCATGATTGAATGGCAAAGAAGACTTGATGGGCCAAATGGCCTTCTGCTCCTATATCTTATGGTCTTATGGAGTCTATGAAGGGGAACCTTGTCAAATGTCTTAATAAAATCCATATACATCACAGCCCCTGCTCTTCATTGAATTGTTTTGTCACTACATTGAAGAATTCATTCAGGCTCATGAGTCACATCCTGCCCTCACAAAGCCAAGCTGACTAAAATTAATCAGACTATGCTTCTCCAGATGCTTGTAAGTACTGTCTCTAAGAACCATCTTCAATAATTTGCTCACCTCTGAAGTAAGATTCACTGGTCTCTGAATCCCAGGATTATTCCTACTCCTTTTCTTGAACAAAGGAATAACATTTGCCACCTTCTGGTATTACTCCTGTGGCATGTGACAATGCAAAGTTCATCACCAAAAAAAAGTACAGCAATCTCTTCATTCACTTCCCATAGTAACCTGAAGTATATGCTGTCCAGCCAAGGAGACTTGTCTATCCTAATGTTTTTCAAAAGTGCCAAACCATCCTCTTTCATAACATTGATATGTTCTGGCATATTAACCTGTTGTATACTGTCCTCACATTCGTCAAGGTCCCTATCTTTGGTGAATACTGAAGCAAAGTATTGATTAAGGACCTTCCCTACCTCCTCTGACTCCAGGCACATTTCCCTGACCCATGCTTCCTTCTTCACTGTAATTAATTCTCACATTTTCAGTCTGAATCCTATCAGATTTTTGTTTGATAGTTACTGATGGAATCTTGCTGCAGGATTCAGTTCAAGTTTATTGTCATTTCAGTTGTACACATGTATACCACCAAATGAAACAACATTCCTCTAGACCAAGGCGCGCAACACAGTACATATAACTCACAGACATAATGCATAAATATTACCACAAATAAGCAGGTGCATTTTACCACACAGGACTCAGCACTGACACTTAATTGTTTATTAGCTTATTATTGGCACATATACCAAAGTACAATGAAAACTAGGAATTGCACACTGATCATACATGTTAATTGATTACAACGGTGTACTGAGGTTGCGCATGGTAATAATGGTAACAGAGTGTAGAATAAAATGTTCCGGTACAGGGTAAGTACAGTGCAAGTAGACAGGTGCAGGGTCATAATAAAGTTGATTGAGAGGTCACACGACCATCTTATCGTATTAAGGAGTCTTCAGTGGCCATATTAACAGTACCATAGAAGTGGTCCTTGAGCCTGATGGTATCTGCTCTCAGGATTTTGTGTCTTCAGCTTGATGGGAGGGCATGAAGGGACAATGTGCAAAGGGTCTTAGATTATGTTGGCTGCTTTACCAAGGAAGCAAGGAGTAATTAGGCATTTCTCTGATATAAATATTGAATTAAAAAATTAATTAGTTTTATTTCTTGCACATTGATATCTTTTCTCAAGACTTTATAAATTTAATCATAGCCTGTGTGTGGCATCTGACCATGAGTCCTGACAAAAGATTGCAAGGACGGCTGAGAGGAACATCGGGGTCTCTCTTCCATCCATGAAAGATACTTTATCTGGAGCGCTACTTACGTAGGGCCCTTAGCATTGTCGATGATCCCTCCCATTCATCCAATAATTCCTTTGACCCCCTACCATCAGGCAGGAGGTTCCGTAGAATTAGGGAAAGAACTCTTACGATGGGGAACAGCTTCTTCCCTCAGGCTGCATGACTGCTGAACTCCCTGCAATCACCCAAGTCTCGTCACATTCGAAGCTCCGGTAGCATTATACTGTTTCTGTTTTAACTTGTGTCATATGTACACCACATTATTTGTTAATCTATTTGTGGTAATATTACTTAATGTGTTATGTATGTGAGTTGTCTGTGGTCCAGAGGAACGTTTTTTAATTTGGCAGTATACATTAATGCAGTTGAATGACAATAAAATGAACTGAAACTTGAACTCCTACAGTGTTTCTTCCAACTTGATTTTACTTGATATCATTAACCAAGTCTGGATTTCATGCAGCACTAACTGATTCTGCTTTTCTAATATTAAGAAAATGGACTATTTTAAGCCTTCTGCTTTGGTGCCACTGACATGATTAGGTAGTAATAGAAGAAATTGTAGATCTTCTGAAAGGTCAATGCAATAAAAGTGAATTATTCCCAGAGCAACTGTATTCGAAATGCAAGTTATCTTTTGTAATGTGATACATAATCTACAATATTTATGCATTTGTTTTAAATAAAAGGTATTATTTCATTTATAAAAGTGATGTTATCTTCCTTGCCACGTGCTTATATTATGTTTTCTGTAAATATTTGTATAGCCAAGTTAACAGTCTGCTTTGGGTAAAGTCAACATTTTTTAGCTCAAATTGTCAGTTTTGGAAAGTGTTTTGTTTCTTAAATTTTACTTTGATGTATTTGTAAATTTTGATCTGAAAAAGGTTGATTGGAGAACATTAACAGCCATATGTTATAGTTTGTTTATTATTTAATATATTTAAGAGTGGATCTTGGTAAAGATTGATTAAAACAGCTGAAAACAAATTTAGTCTGAGAAGGGCATCGGCTCAGTTTTAAATTACTACATAAACACAAGTGATTCTGCAGATGCTGGAAATCCAGAGTAACACACACAAAATGCTGGAGGAACTCAGCAGGTCAAGCAGCATCTAAGGAAAGGAATTACCTTCAACAGTCCTGATGAAGTGTCTCTGCCTGAAACATAGACTGTTAATTCCTCTCCTTAGATACTGTCTGACTTGCTGAGTTCCTCAAGGATTTTCTCTGTATTACTTTAAAAGATTGCATTATTTTAAAAGTAAAAATCAATTTTCAAAAAAATCAATTTGGGTTAAATAATAACTATCTTGACAAAATATTGTTCAAAGTAATTAATAACACTATTATTAAATTCCTTGTGCCTAAATTATTAAACTTGGATGTTCACAAACAAGGATGTTTAATTTAATCCACCAACAATGATTAATTATGCATGAGACCATGATCAGGGTTATAAGTGGAGCCTGATTTTAGCACAACATTTTTACAATTAGCACAATTGGTACCTGAGAATTGAGTTGCACTCAACAGCACAAATGAGAGCTTTTTAGTTCACCATGACTATTGTAAAATTTTTGTGCATTTACACCAATCATGTATGCACACATTAGGGCTATGTCCTTCTATGGCTTGTCCATTTAAGGGTCCACCTGCCTCTTAAATATATAGTACGGGTCCCTCCAAGCTTATGAATGCCCAGTCTATCTCCAGCCTGTGTATGTGAAAAAGCATTTGGGAGACAGGCGGGATGCACTTACTGGCTTCAGACATGCTTTGCAGTGTGGAAACTCAGCTAGCAGTGTATCATCTTACATACTTCTATCAGCTCACCTCTCAGTTTCCTTTATTCCGGGAGGGGGAGGGGGAATAAAAGCCAAGCCTGTCCATTCTGTCCCCAGAACGGAAGTCCTCCGGTCCAGGCACCTTCCAGATGACATTCCTCTGCATTCTCTCAAATGCTTTGCAATTAAAAATTCTGCAATTTTTCATACCAGTTAAATTAATATCAAGAGAATGGTAATTGTTAGTTGTTTCATTATTGTCATATGTATGAAGGTGTAGTGAAGAGCTTTGTTTATACATCATCCAGAGTACTCCCAAACAGAAGCACATTGTGGTAGTATAAAAGGAAACCAAATTTAACCACGTTATGTATTGTCCATGCATATAAACAGGCATTTAGGAGACTGGTGGGATAAATTTACTGGCTTTTGCAGGGCTGCAGGCATCTTCCGCAGTGTAGGAACTTTGTTTGTTGCTGCATTTCCAACTTACAACGTGTTTGCATCATTAACAGTCCATAGAAGTGGAACCACACCATTACCTGGGGAGAACCTGTAATTTTAATTCCCACCACATCCGTTGGATCTTCTGCATAGGGAAGGAGAAAAAGAGAGAATAAATGGGGTGGCAGGCATATATTGTTGCCGAATAGAGCAATAGAATCAAATGGAAACTGCAGGATATCTTATTTGAAGCCCTTGTGTCATATTAGATATCTGAAGTATTTCACAAGGTAAAAAATCATGATGATGCTGTGCTCTGATTTGAACAACTGTTTGAAGCCTTTGAAGTGTGAAGTGCAATACTGAGGCATATACAAAAGGATAGAATAGAGTAGAAGTGGCTACATATTTCAGATTACTTTGAAAGCAATCATTTTAACAATGACATTCCACTATTTCTGCTGCATTTGTTCAGATTTACTCTCTGTGTGCTATGACTTTGTAACCCCCAGGGTCTGTCAGCTGCGTAAATCTCAGGAAGAGAATCTCTGGCCCTGCCAACCCCCACCCCCCCCCCCCTGTTTCTGTGGGTGCTGTGTGATTTGTTCCCCTGTTACAAATTAATACCACAAAATAACAGAAAGTAGTAAAGAGAAACAAAATGAAAAGGGCCCATTTTAATGAAACAGTACAATGTGCACAAGTTGGAGCTCACAGTTTCCCTTCTGCTGGTCCTCCATTGATTTCCCCAGGGTTTTTCGACTCCCAGCCCCACTCCTTTCTTGAGTCTATGACCTCTCCTTTCTGGCATCTTCTCTCTCCATCTTCCACTGAACAAAGGACTCAGATCACCTCGGTGTCAGGCACACAGCACGAAAACACATTCCCCTCACTGGACGGCTCACATTCCTGTTATCTCTAACCAATACTGCTTCTACAGAAAGACCATAACATTAGCTGTGAAACCTTTCCCCGGGTGTTACACTCTTCCCCCCCCAATCCAATTTAGTCATGTCCTCATGATATTGAGATAATTTGCCAACCCTTCCTGCAAAGCACTAAGTCCAACCCAGGGTAAAAGGCAGTGGCCTAGCACCCCAAGGTGGTAGGTGCCACAATCTGTTCTGCCAGTGTTACATAGGCCAGCCTATCCAGTGGTCTCGTGATTCTTTGAGACCTCTGTAACCCCTCATCTACTTCTTAAGGTTCCGACACTGCTTGGGATACTTCTGGTCTACCTGGCAAGGCTCCCCTGGTCTATCACTCATGTTCTCCTGTAACTCAGACCCCTCTGTCCTTTGGCTGTGGCCTGCTTCATCCCTTGCAGGATCCCACTGAAACCCAGGCTATCAACAGATAACCCCCCGATTTCACCTGACTCAGCGTGAGAAGGGTTAGGAATCTCTTCCTCAATCAGTGGGGAGTTAGCAAAAGGCATCATATACCACACCCCAATTTCCTCATCCTCTGAATCAGTATCCCATTCAGAGGCAAGGGCCGGTCTAAGCTGTTGGTCCTTCAGCCGTCTTGTGTCACCGCTGAGTCCTCTTACTAGGTGTAGGCTCCAGGTCGAACTCTGGGTCAACCTGCACCTCTTGTCTCTGAGGCAGAAAGTGGTTCCAGTGAAGAATCTTGACAGGCCCATTCCCGTCCTCTGGTTTCAACTGAAAATTTGGTACATTTGGCATCTGACTCTCCACCACATAGGGTGTAGCTGCCCAGTGGTCAGCCAACTTATGCTTCCCAGGTAGCCCCAAGTTCCGTATGAGGACTCGGTCTCCCAGCATGAGTTGGGAGATCCTAGCCTTTTGATCATACCTCCTCTTATTTCCTTGATTCTACTTGGCAGCCATGACCTCAGCTAATTCGTAAGCCTTTTTTCAGCTCCCTTCTCCTATCGGATACATGCTTAAGATAAGCCTTTGGTGGTAGGCCTTCCTCGCCAGTCCCAAATCAAAGGTCAATAGGCAACCTCGCCTCACACTCAGGCATCAGATAATATGGTGAGTACCTGGTAGCTTCATTTCACGTACAGTTGTAGTAGTGGACCAGATGTCCTATATGTTGATTCCACTTGTTCTTCTTGCTGATTTCCAAGGTTCTGAGCATGTGTAGCAAGGTCTCTTGGCCTGGGGATCACCTGCAGATGATAAGGAGTAGTCCTCCGCTCCAAGCATGCTCAGTAACTCATGTATGAGCCTATTCCCAAAATCCCATCCCTGATCACTATGTATCTGCCTAGGGAGGCCATAATAAATGAAATACTTCTCCCACAACACTTTGGCCACCGTAGACACCCTCTGATCTTGGTAGGGAAAGCTTGCGCATATCTGGTGTAGTGATCCATGATGACTAAGACATTTTCCTTGTTGCTGGCGTCTGGCTCTATTGACAGGAAATCCATACATGTGAGGTCAAGGGGCCCCACACTGTGCAAGGGGACAACAGAGTGGCCCTTGTAGGCAGTGTCTTCCTCCATATGCATCGAATGTATGACTTGCAGTATTCTTTGACCTCTGACTTCATTTGGGGCCAGTAAAACCAACCTCTGAGCAATCCACACACATCAGACAAAATCAATTCCGGACGAGCATCCACAATTGTAACGCTCAGGTTTTGTCAGCTGCTTAGGTCTAGGGAAGGTGATCTCTGGCCCAGCCAAATGTGTGAAATTGAGGTGCAAAACCCCCTGTTTGTGTGAATCAACATGTACAAACAAGCTGGTTGAACTCAGCAGGTCGGAGAGCATCTATTGAAATGAGCAGTCAACGTTTCGGGCCCAGACCCTTCATCAGGACTGTCCTGTTCGTATGCGTTGATTTGACCACAGCATCTGCAGTGTACTTTGTGTTTGGTGTTTGTGTGGATGTTGCGTGATTTGTTCCTCTGTTACAAATCAATACCATTGTTACGCCCATGGCCCCCTTCTTTTTGAGAATCGCAGGATCGTTATTGATTTGAGTCAGGAGACCCAGGAAATGAGAGAAAGACATGCAGAATCCACAAAGAGTTTGGAATGTGTCCTGGCCTCCGAAAGGCGGAACCATTGATAACGGCTATTGTCTCTTGGAGACGAGATTGTGTATTGAATACTGTACAATGCATCGAAGCCCCCAGGCAATGAACCGGGTGGGGGGGGGGGGTTGGAGGAGGGATTGCATCATCCCAACCTGATTGACGTCTGAGACCCTGTGAGTCAGGATAAAAGAGGGTCTGTGGGAACAGCCCCTCAGACGCACCAGAAGAAACACTAGCGATCCCGTAATAGCAAAAGCCGGTGGGAAGGCCACGTGCATCCGTTTCCATTTGCCCCGGAATCGGTGGGCCCTTACCACGGAAAAACGGTTTTTAGCTAACAACAGGGAAATCAACTCCCCACGACTCTCGAAGGATTGACATCATAAAAGGACTGGGCAAGTTTTAACCCGTCTTTCTCTCCAACCAAAAAGCTGCAGCTTGAATGAACTAAAGTGACTTTTATATTTCCATCGGACAATACATTATCCCCCAGACAATGATAAAGCTATTCCTTATTATTATTATACCCGTGCTTTAGATTTAGTATTGATGACGTATATTATCTGTATGTTTGCATTGATATTATTTTTCTGTATTTTTATCAATAAATACTGTTAAAATAGTACCATCAGACTTCAACGGACTTCTCTATCTTTGCTGGTAAGTGACCCAGTTACAGGGTACTTAACACTTGGGGTTCTCGTCTCAGGATTTGGCACCAAATTGGGAGGCCAGTGAATCAGGCTTGTAAGTCCAAACTTGGATCTGGTTACGCGGGTAGCCAGACGGGAAACCAGCAAAGATGGATGTGGGTGAATTTATAGAAAACCCGACTCTGGAGGCGCTAGAGGCAGCCACCAAATCAGACTTGATAAATTTGGCGAAGGGGTTAAACCTCGCAGAGGTGAGGTTGTCAATGAAAAAGTGGGAGGTATGAAGGGCAATAACTCAGTATTATATTGGGAAGAATGTGTTTGCAGCTGATGTATAGGAAAATATCCCTGAAAAGGTACCAGCTAGTGGGACGGCTCAGTTAGAGTTGAAGAAGTTAAGGTTGGAACATGCAATTAAGTTAAAGCAGCTGAGAAGGAGAAAGAAAGGGCCGAGAGAGAAAGGGAGTACGCGCTCCAGCTAAAGGAGTTAGAGGTGAAATGGGAGCAGGAAAGAGCTGAGAAACAAAGAGAGCATGATATTCAGTTAAAACAGCTGGAAGCAGCTGAGAAAGAGAAGGAGAAAGCTGAGAAGGAGAGAGAGTATGGGGTGGCAGAGAAACAAAGGAAACATGACTTGGAGATAGAGAAGTTAAGGCAAGGGTGAAGAGATCAAGGGTCAGACCGAGAGGAGCGGTTTAATGGTAGTCAGGAGTTGAGGTTAGTACCTCCATTCGAGGAGATGGATGTTGATAGTTATTTCTTGCTTTTTGAAAAGGTGGCAGTGAATCAGAAGTGGCCCAGAGATCAGTGGGTGGCGTTGTTACAAAGTGTGTTAAAAGGGAAGGCACAGCGGGCATATACGGTATTGTCCATGGAGGAGGAAGAGGAGGAGAGTTATGACAAAGTAAAGGCGGCCATTCTCTGGAGTTATGAGTTAGTACCTGAAGCGTATAGACAAAAGTTCAGAAATTTGAAGAAAGGGTGGAATCGGACATATACCGAGTTTGCCTATGAGAAGGGGGTGCTCTTGGACCGTCGGGGCACAGCAGAGATAGTTGAAGAGGATTATTGGCATCTCAGGGAGTTAATTCTGATTGAGGAATTTAAAGGTTGTGTTTCAGAGGATATCCGGATGTATTTGAATGAGAAGCCGAATAAGTCCATCTCAGAATTTGCTAGGTTCGCAGATGAATATGCCCTAACTCACAAGACAAAGTTTTCCTCAAATAAAAGTTCCCAGAGAGACCTTGGGAACGATCGAGAAAGCCCGCTGGCTGAGGCAGAGGTCCCACCGGGAGCTAGTGGTAAGATTGAGGGGGAAAGGCAAGACGGCCAGAGATTTTCAGGCTTGACCTGTTTTAATTGTGGAAAGGGGGGGCATATTGCATCTAGGTGCTTTGCTCCAAGGAAAGAGACAGGAAAAGGGAAAGCAGCAGTACCTATCGGATGTGCTGTGGTAATCAGTAAATCGACAAGAGAGCCCCGGGTAGACAGAGTACGAGAAGGGTCTGAGACTTGAATGTCAAACGGAACCGTGTCTGTGAGGGAGGGAGACACCCCAGTTCCCGTGCGGATCTGGAGAGACATGAGGGCTGAACTATCATTGATCAGCAGTAAGGTACTAGATTTTGGTTGCAAGACTGGAATGGTAGCTGTGAAAGGAATAGGCAAAGGGACGGAAATGGTGCCCTTGCATAGGTTCATTATGAATTGTGAGCTAGTCTCTGGACCAGTTGAAATGGGGGTGCGATGAGAATTCCCGAGAACTGACGCAGACGTCCTTCTGGGTAATGATTTAGCTGGTGGTAAGGTTTGGGCAGCAATGACGCTGACAAAACAGCCTGTGAGTGTTGAGGCTCTGTCCCTAGATTCCCAGATCTATCCCGCATGCGCGATCACTCGCAGCATGTCGAGAAAGGCAGTTGAGACAGAGAGCAGTTTAAACCTGGCCAGTATCGATTTGGCCGAGACGTTCTTACCGACCCTGTACCACGAGGATTTAGAGGGTGGTAAAACGAAGAGTAGTAAAGTGAAAGAGAGTAAGGGAGAGGAAGTAGACCTTCCCTTAGCGAGGAGAAAAGTTCTAGAGGCAGGAGATAAAGATGAGAAACAGATAGAGCTGTTAAAAGGTCCAGAGTTGGACATGGATGATCTGTCTGGTTTGGCAGAACTGTTCGAAGAAGTTGAAAATTCTAAAGGTGTTCCCAATAATGAAATGAGGGCAGTCCTAGATGAAAAGGGTGCCCTTACCTTGAAGAAGTCTGCTGGGTTGGCAGATGAGGTTGTTTCAGCCCACGGGGTTGAGTTTACTCCAGAAGGGAGTTGCCCAGAGAGTAGCTGGGAGAATCAGGGGAATTTAGAATTTGGACTGGGTATGGGTATTGAAAGCCTGGAAGAGGCAAATGTCCCATTTGAGTGTGTCCAAGATGTGGATGCACGTGGTGCTGAACCTAGTAAGGGAGCTCAGAAAAAGTCTGAGGTATTTGATTCAGTCGAAAAGGAAGGCTGTCCTTGTGGGTCAGATAGACTTGGTTCAGGGAAGAAAGGGTTAACCTTGGTAATAGTGGGAAGTGAGAGTTCCCAGGTGTTTGTGCTCGAAGGAGTGTTAAAAGTTAATGTGGAGATCAAAAGTGGGGAGATGAATATAATTATTGAAGGAAAAGGGAAATATGCAGTTCCCAAATCGAATGAAGAAAATTTAAAGGCTGGATTAATATCAAAGGCCACAACCAGGCTCCAGTCATTTCAATGGCGTGGTACCATAAAGCCTGCGGATCACTTACAGTTTGAGTTGGAAGATGATGGGGCCCCCCATGCTATTGTTATTCCAGAGTGTGGTGTGAAAAGGCAGAATTTGAAATGCTGCTTGAACAAAGAGTTCGAACTGAAAACTAATAGCCTGAAGGGTCCTGAAGAGAAAACTAGCAACTTGCGTAAAATTAAAGAATTGGGTAGAAATTCAGAAGATGGTCTAAGTTTGGGACACAGTGTTGATAAAATAACTCCTATGGAAGAAGCGGGCGAAAGCCTATTTCGCCAGGGTACCCAAGCTCCCCACGTGGGAATTAACCGGAAAAGAGGCGAGGGTTAATGGGGACGCCATTTTTAAATAGCAAAAGCTGGTTTTACGGGCTTTCAACAAAGCATGTGAATAATAAAGACAACCCCATGAAAGCCTGCCTGTTAAGTTTGAAAGCAACATAAAGATTAGTATTTGCATGAACTTTTGTAGTATACACGTAAGCTAAGATCACAACTCTTTAGTTTTTGTTTGCTGAAGGAAAGAAATAAAAATAGGTGGTTATTAAATTGAAGTCTGATGCTACAAGACTTTAGTAAGGTACAAGATGTTAAGATATTAAAGGAAGTGACCCTGTAATCGTTAACTGTTTAGATGCTGAATTGAATGTATACCTGTATTACTCTGTAAAAAAAAAACTTTGGTGTTGTGTTAGATTCTAAAATCCTGCAAGACCTGTATTTCTCCGTTTTTACTGATGGTAAAAATGTGTTGAAGAAGGGGGGTGTTATGCCCGTGGCCCCCTCCTTTTTGAGAATCGCAGGATCGTTATTGATTTGAGTCAGGAGACCCAGGAAATGAGAGAAAGACATGCAGAATCCACAAAGAGTTTGGAATGTGTCCTGGCCTCCGAAAGGCGGAACCATTGATAACGGCTATTGTCTCTTGGAGATGAGATTGTGTATTGAATACTGTACGATGCATCGAAGCCCCCAGGCAATGAACCGGGGGGGGGGGGGGTTGTTGGTGGAGGGATTGCATCATCCCAACCTGATTGACGTCTGAGACCCTGTGAGTCAGGATAAAAGAAGGTCTGGGGAACAGTCCCTTCAGATGCACCAGAAGAAACGCTAGCGATCCCGTAATAGCAAAAGCCGGTGGGAAGGCCACGTGCATCCGTTTCCATTTGCCCCGGAATCCGTGTGCCTTTACCACGGAAGAATGGGTTTTAGCTAACAAGGGGGAAATCAACTCCCAACGACTCTCGAAGGATTGACATCATAAAAGGACTGGGCAAGTTAAACCTCCGTCTTTCTCTCCAACCAAAAAGCTGCAGCTTGAATGAACTAAAGTGACTTTTATATTTCCATCGGACAATACATTATCCCCTAGACAACGATAGAGCTATTCCTTATTGATTATTATTATACCCGCGCTTTAGATTTAGTATTGATGACGTATGTTATCTGTATGTTTGCATTGATATTATTTTTCTGTATTTTTATCAATAAATATTGTTAAAAATAGTACCAGCAGACTTCAACAGACCTCTTTATCTTTGCTGGTAAATGACCCAGTTACGGGGTACGTAACACCATGAAATAACAGACAGTACACTATGTGCAATTAAACGATTTAGCTTTACAATTCTTAAGTTGGCTAAAGGGTTAGTAAAGGAAAACAAAAAGAAACGGACCCATTTTAATGAAACCGTCTACTGCACACAATTTGGAACTCATTGTTTCCCTTTTGCTGATCCTCCATCGATTTCCCTGGGCTTCGTCGACTCCCGGCCCCTCTCCAAGTCTACCCCTTTCTGGTGTCTACAACCTTTTCTTTCTGGCATCTTCTCTCTCCATCTTCAGCTGAACAAAGGACCCAGATCACCTCAGAGTCAGGCACACAGCATGAAAACACATTTCCTTCATTGGACGGCTCACTTTCCAAAACACCTGTTATCTCTGACCATAACCCAAACACTGCTTCTATAGAAAGACCATTATGTTAGCAGTGAAACTTTCCCAGGGTGTTGCAACTTCAAAATGCAATTCACAACCTGCAGCACCCGTGTGAATTAAAAACACCAGACACATTTGTGTCTTAGTTAGTTAATTTTGATAATATGTACCTTCGAAACCTTAGTATTAATCTTTCTCAGCTATTACAAGTTTTGCTATGTTCATCTCTGTATGCCACCCACATTTGATTTCGAATATTGATAGGATCAATTGTCTCTGATTCATAATTGCTTAACAACCTAGAATTGATGGAATTGGCTTTTTGAGCTACAGTGCAGTTTGATGCTTCTCATCTTGTTAATGTGGAGGAACATAACAGGATTCCATTCATTTCACATGTTAGCCCAAAAGAATTTCTCATTTTCAGTTCCACCTGTGTACCCATTACCATGGCTTTGTAAGTGTTCATTTTTCAAACCAAGGTTCCTTTACCTACTTGTGTCAGTGGAATAAAGGTTATGAATGTTTCTTTTAATATTGTGCAGAAGCCACAATGTTTTCTGAAGATCCATTTACCAGTAAGAGCAGTCGGAGGCTATGTGGCTCCTTGAGTCGGTGCTGTCACTGAAATCATTGCTCCCAGCTACATTTTCCTCACTGATCCCTACCTGGAAAAAAACAACTTTTTTCAGCTTTGAATATCATTGTTCACTCAACTCTATAGCTCACCACAGAGACAATTCTAAAGATTCAAAGAGAGGGGATTTGTCCTCAGTCAAACTCCTTATCCTCAGACCATACCTCTAATTTTTCCAGTAGAAAAATCATAGTGTTTGCGGTGTCAAGCACTCCCAAAATAGTGCAATCTACCTCCTCCTTTCTGTCATACTCTTCAATCTCACCTCATTCAAATGCACATCACTCCAGTAGGTTGGAAGTCACACCAATCCAACCTGGTCATCAAAGCTGCAGATAAGATCAGGAGCATTGTCTTTCGTGGACTGCCTCTATCTTACAGAGGCCAGATGACAGCTCTCAGATACCACCTCATATCTACTCCTTGGACCATGACCCAACCAGGAACAAATACCAGGCCACTGTCTTCTGCACTTTTGCCACATGATTGAAATGATATCTGTTAAAATGACAAATAATGGCGTGGGTGTGACATAGCAAACGCAGAGAAAACACCTAGCCTGGATCTCATAACATCAGGCCCTCCCCAGCCTCCAATATGGAAGTGCTCCAACACTGCACTTTCCACTTCTAACTCTTACCCAAGATCCACAAACAGGAGTGTACTGGTAGGTGTCACTGTTTCAACTTCTCTTTTGACTCCTCTCATTTCCTACAGATCAAAGGTGCATCAATGTGTACTTACATTGGACCTAACTATGCATGTCCATTTGTTGGTTACAGGTTCTTGTTCAAAACCTTCTCTCAACTCTTTCTTTATTACATTACTGACTGCGTTGGTGCAGCTTTCTGCACCCATATTAAACCTGCCAATTTTATCATTTTTGCTATGAAATTCTACTTGCTCTCGAATTCATTTCGATCTTTTCTGACACTCACTCCTTTTTCTGATTCTCTCTGTCTCTAGCTAAGGAGATAAACTACCCATTGATATAAACCTGCTGCCTCCCACAACAACCTAGACTACAACCCTTTCCATCCTTACTTTATTACTGCTCTTCTAATGTTTGTATATTCTATATCTGCGCACTTGTATTGCCACTGTGTCACAGAGTAGTTTCCTTTGGGATCAATAAAGAATTTCTATTTATCTGTCTAATGTAAGGATTCCTTGCCTTTCCCTTTCTCGCAATTTTTCTGCTTCTGCTGCATCTACTCACAGGACAAGGTTTTATGATCCTAACCCACTCAATCTTTTCAAATAGTACAACCATACATTCTAGGTATAAGTTCAATACCCACACAGCATTTATTTAAGGAATGTGAATTTACATTATTTGCATCTCCACCTTCCTCTCCAAAATACTTTTGCTGCATTATTGAAATTGTCTCTGTTAAAATTATAAATCATGATGTGGGTGTGACATAGTAAGCCCACAGAAAACATCTAGTCTGGATGGTGTCCTTGGTTATGACTTTAGATCCTACAAAGATCAACTGGTAAGGGTATTCACAAACAATTTTAACTTCTCCTTCAATCTGAGGTTCCCATTTGCATTAAGACTTCTATCATCCCAGTATCTAAGAAAAACAAGGTAGCTTTAGAGACTACTATTCAGTGGTTCTTACATCAACCATCATGAAGTGCTTTGAGAGGCTGATCGTGGTATGCATTAACTCGAACCACCCAGACAACCTCGGCACGAAATGTTGACTGTTTATTCCTTTCCATAGACACTGCCTGAACAGCTGAGTTCCCCCAGTATTTTTTATGTATTACTCTGGATTTCCATCTTTTGCAGAATTTCTTTGTCCAATCTCTTAAACCCGGGACTCAACACCACTATTTGCAACTGGATGCTTGACTTCCTGACCAACAGACTGGAATCTGTAAGGGTTGATAGCAGCACCTCTGCCATAATTATTCTCGGAAGTGGTGCACCACAAGGCAGTGTCATCAGTCCCCTGCTTCAATCCCTGTACTCTACTCATGAATGCATGACCAGCTTCCGCTTTAATTCCATTTACAAATTTGCAGATGATACCACTGTAGTTCAATTTTATTGTCATCAGACTGTACATACATATAACCAAATGAAACAATGTTCCTCTGGACTATGGTGCACCCACAATGCACATATCACATACACCTCATAAAACAAACTATTACCACAAATACGTTTATAAAATATAATTCAAGGTGCATGTAGTGCACAGCACAGGTAACTAGTAAGCAGAAAACAGTAAACAGTTCCTAGCGTCTTAGAGACAAAACCTTGGTGGTGGCAGGGTATTTATTGATCTCATCAAGACGTACAAAAAAGCTGGATGAACTCAGCGGGTTGGGCAGCATCCGTTGAAAGAAGCAGTCAACATTTCGGGCCGAGAACCTTTGTCAGGACTGAAGAAGGAGGGGGCAGGGACTCTATAAAGAAGGTGGGGGGAGGGTGGAATGTACCAGATGAAAAACCAATCAGAGGAAAGATCAAGGGGTGGGGAGGGGAAGCAGAGAGGGGATAGGCCGGAGAGGTGAAGAAGGAATGTAAGGGGAAAGCACTATGGGTAGTAGAAGAAGGCAGAATCATGAGAGAGTTGATAGGCAGCTAGAAGAGGAGACAGAGTGAAAGTGGGATGGGGTAAGGGAGAGGGAGGGAATTATCGGAAGTTGGAGAATTCAATGTTCATACCAAGGGGCTGGAGACTACCCAGACGGTATATGACGTGTTGTTCCTCCAACCGAAGTTTGGCCTCATCACGGCAGTAGAGGAGGCCATGTATGGAAATATCCAAATGGGAATGTGAAGGAGTGTTGAAGTGAGTGGCAACCGGGAGATCCTGTCTGTTGTGGCAGACGGAGCATAGGTGCTCGACGAAGCGGTCCCCCAATCTGCATCGGGTGTCGCCGATGTAGAGTAGGCCGCACTAGGAGCACCAGGTGCAATAGATTACCCCAAAAGACTCACAAGTGTAGTGTTGCCTCACCTGGAAGGACTGTTTGGGGCCTTGATGGTGGTAAGAGAGGAGGTGTAGGGACAGGTGTAGCACTTAGGCTTGCAGGGATAAGTGCCCAGTGGGAGATCTGTGGGGAGGGATGTGTGGACCAGGCAGTCGTGGAGGGAACAATCCCTGCGAAAAGCAGAGAGGGGTAGAGAGGGAAAGATGTCCTTTGTGGTGGGGTCCTGTTGAAGGTGGCGGAAGTTGCAGAGGATAATATGCTGGATCTCACAGCCTGGGGGAAGAAGCTGTGACCCAGTCTAATAGTCCAAGTCCTGATGCTACTATACCTCCTTCCTGATGATAGTGGGTCAAAGAGATTGTGGGATGGGTGATTGGAATCCTCAACAATGCTTTGGGCCCTTCATATACAACATTCTTGGTAAATGCCACAAATAAGAGGGAGGGAGACCCCAGTGTGTTGCAATCAGCGGCTGGAGTGGACCCAAGTGCAGGACACAGGCATGGAGAGTGGGTTAGGATTCTTATGTGGACTTAAACATTGACTTGGCTTCGGAGCCTGGACTTGGACTTGACTTGGACTCGTCTTGGACTCGGATTTGACTTGGACACCGAGCCTGGACTTGGACTGGACCTGGACACCGAGCCTGGACTTGGACTTGACTTGAACACCAAGCCGGGACTCGGAATTTGGACATGGAGTTGACAACACCATACAAAGACAAATGATTCGTATCTTGGCTCGGAGGAGCAGCAAGCGGCCAGCAATCCTCAGCTGGATACAAGACGACAAAACCCATAAACGATAGACAATTTGTATCTTGGCTCGCAAGATGGTTTACATCAATGTTTACATCCTGTTTATATCAATTATGTTGAGTTTGACAGTTGAGATCTTGCAGTTCCTAGGAGAGAATATCACCAATATCCTGTCCTGATCTGACCACATTAACACCACAGCCAAGAAAGCTCACCACTGCCTCTACTTCCTCAGGAGACTAAAGAGATTTGGGCATGTATCCTTTAACCCTCACTAACTTTTATCAATGCACCCTCGAAACCATTTGAGATGGATATATCACGGTCTGATATGGGAACTGCTCTGCCTGCGACTGCAAGGAACTGCAGAGCGTTGTGGACACAGCTCAGCACATCAAAGGAATACGCCTCCCCTCTGTGGACTCTGTCTATACTCAATGCCACAGTAAAGCAGCCAGAATAATCAAAGACCCCACCCATCCTAGCCATTCTCTCTTCTCCCCTTGGCCATCAAGCACAGGATACAAAATCTGAAACCACTTACAGTACCACCAGCTCAAGGCCACCTTCTACTCAGTGTTATAACACTACTGAACGTTTCCTAGTACAATAAGATGTATTCTTGACCTCACAATTTACCTCATTATAACCTTGCACCTTGTTGTCTACTAGCACTTTCTCTGTACTGTAGCACTTTACTCTGCATTCTGTTAGTGCTTTACTGTGGGATACCTGAATGCACTGTTGTGTTAAATTGATCTGCATGAACAGTGTGCAAGACACATTTTTCACTGTTCTTCAGTACCTGTGAGAATAATAAACCATTCTACCAATTTCATCTCCCTTCTTAAGACAGGTAGAAGATACAAAAGTTTGAAAACATGTACCATCAGGCTCGATGACAGCTTCCATCCTGCATTATCAGGTTCTTGAACAGACCTCTCATTTGCTGCTGGAATCAGGGAGAAGGTATAAAAGCCTCAGGATTCACACCACCTGATTCAGGAATGGCGATGAAATGCTTTGAGAGTTTGATCTTGGCTAGAATCAACACCTGTCTCGGGAAGGACCCGGACCCACTGCATTTTGCCTATCGCCACAACAGGTCTACGGCAGACGCGATCTCAATGGCTCTCCAATCGGCCTTGGATCACCTGGACATGCAAATACCTATGTCAAGATGCTGTTTATTGACGATAGCTCAGCATTTAACACCATCATTCCTACGGTTCTGATTGAAAAGCTACAGAACTTAGACCCCTGTATCTCCCTCCGCAACCGGATCCCCGACTTCCCATCCAGAAGACCACAATCTGCAGATTGGAAATAACATTGCTATTTTGCTGACAATAAAACCTGGCACACCACAGGGGCATGTACTTAGCTCACTGCTCTCTCTACATCCATGATTGCGTGGCTAGGCATAGCCCAAACGCCAGCTTTAATTTGCTGATGATACAAAGATTGCTGGCAGAGTTTCAGATGGTGACGAGGGGGTGTACAGGAGTGTGCTATACCAGTTAGTTGAGTAGTGTCACAGCAAAACCTTGCACTCAATGTCATAATCAGAATCAGAATCAGGTTTATTATCACCGGCACGTGTCGTGAAATTTGTTAACAGCAGCAGCAGCAGTTCAATGCAATACATAATATAGAAGAATAAATAAATAAATTACAGTATATTTATATTGGAGATTAAATGTCATACAAAAATAGAAATAATATATATTAAAAAAGTGAGGTAGAGTTCATGGGTTCAATGCCCATTTAAGAATTGGATGGCAGAGGGGAAGAAGCTGTTTTTGAATCGCTGAGTGTGTGCCTTCAGGCTTCTGTACCTCCTACCTGATGGTAACAATGAGAAACTCTCAACAAGACCGATGAAGTCCTGACAAAGGGTCTCAGCCCAAAATGTTGACTGCTCGTTTCAAAGGATGCTGCCCGACCTGCTGAGTTCATCCAGCTTGTTTGTACGTGTTGATTCAACAAGACCGAAAAACTGATTGTGGCCTTCAGAAAGGGTAAGATAAGGGAAAACAAACCAATCCTCATAGAGGGAGATCAGAAGTGAAGAGAGTGAGCAATTACAGGTTTCCGGGTGTCAATATCTCTGAGGACCTAACATGGACATAGCATATTGATGCAGCTATAAAGAAGGGAAGACAGCGGCTATATTCCGGAAGACTGGAAAACTGCAAATGCACTCCACTCTTCAAGAAGGGAGAGAGGCAGAAGAGAGGAAGCTATAGGCCAGTTAGGCAGTGGTTGGGAAGATGTTGGAGTTGATGACTAAGGATGGGATCTCAGGCTACTTGGAGGCACGTGATAAAGTAGACCGTAGTCAGCATGGTTTCCTCAAGGGAAAATCTTGACTGACAAATATATCGGAATTCTTTGAAGAAATGTAATGACTTGGTTCATATTATTTACTGTTATGCTGTTCTGTATTTGATTTTTGTGCTGTTTTCTTCAAGCTGATTGTTTGGGTTACTGTTGAAGATAAGAAATAGGAGAATTGTGTGCCATCCAAATAGGATGGCCAGATTAAGAGGAGTTTTCTGTGGTGAGGGACATTAAGGTTGGACTTGGGTTTTTTTTGGTGAAGGAGATGAAGAGAGAAAAGGTCGTAGGATTTAACTTGGAGCGGACCGTGATTCGACGAAGCACAGGATGAGATCGAAGGAGGATCGGTGAAGGGGAAACTGTGAGCTCCAACTTGTGCATATTAGACTGTTTCATTAAAATTGGCCCTTTTCTTTTTTTCTGTTCTTTCTTTACTAATCATTTAGTCAAATTAGGAATTATAAAACTAAATCTTTTAATTGTATGCGGTGCATTGTCTGTTATTTCATGGCACTTATTTGTAACAAGGTAATGAATCACGTAGCATCCACACAAAGAGGGATGGGCTCGTGCCTCTATCTCACTCGTTTGGCAGGGCCAGAGATTGTCCTCACGAGACTTACGCAGCTGACGGAGCCAGAGTGTTTCAGAAATTACAAGCAGGATAGACAAAGGAGAATCAGTTGATGTTATGTACTTGGATTTTCAGGAGGCCTTTGACAAAGTCCAACACATGAGGCTGCTTAACAAACTATGAGCCCAAGGAATTACAGGAAATACAAGAAAACTGAGGTGCCAAGGTACTTGGGAGTCCTTGTGCAGGATTCCCTAAAGGTTAATTTGCAGGTTGAGTCTGTAATGAGGAAGGCAAATGCAATCAAGAGGATAAGAATATAAAAGCAAGGATGTAGTGTTGAAACTTTAGTAAGCACTGGTGAGGTCTCACTTGGAGTATTGTGAGCAGGTTTAGGCCCTTTATCTTCAAAAGGATATGCTGAAACTGGAGAGGGTTCAAAGGAGATTCACGAAAGTGATTCCAGGATCGAATGGCCTAACATCTGAAAAGCGTTTGATGGCCCTGGGCCTGTATTCACTAGAATTCAGAAAAATGAGGGGTGACCCTATTGAAACCTACCGAATGGTGAAAGGTCTTGATTGAGTAGATGTGGAGAGAATGTTTCCTATCATGGGAGAGTCTAAGACCAGAGAACACAGCCTCAGAATAGAGGGGTGTCCAGTTAGAAAGGAGATGAGGAGGAATATCTTCAGCCAGAGAGTGGTGGATCTGTGGAATTCCTTGCCACAGGCAGCCGTGAAGGTTAAGTCTTTATATATATTTAAGGCAGAGGTAGATAGATTCTTGATTGATCAGGGCATGAAGGGATATTGGGGCTGAGAGGAAAATTGGATCAGCCATTATGAAATGGTGAAGCAGACTTGATGGGCCAAATCACGAACAAGAGAAAATTTGAAGACGCTGGAAATCCAAGCAAGACACACAAAATGCTGGAGGAGTTCAGCAGGCCAGGCAGCATCTATGGAAAAGAATAAACAGTCCATGTTTCGGGCCGAGACCCTTCATCAGAACTGGAGAATAAAGAAGAGTAAGAAGGTGTGGGGAGGGGAGGAAAAAATACAAGGTAATAAGTGAGAGGTGAAATCCGGATGAGAGGGACGGCTGAAGTAAAGAGAAAAGAAGTCAATTGGTGAAAGAGATAAAGGGCTGGAGAAGGGGAATATGATAGGAAAGGACAAAAGGCCATGGTGAGAGAGGGAAATGGGAATAGGGAATGGTGAGGTGTGGGGGAGGATTACTGGAAGTTTGAGAGATTGATGCTCACGCCATCAGTTTGGAGGCTACCCAGACGGAACTTAAGGTGTTGTTCCTCTGAGTGCGGACTCATCCTGGCAGTAAAGGAGGCCATGGACTGACATTTCGGAATGGGAATGGGAAGTGGAATTAAAAAGAGTGACCAGTGGGAGATCCCAGTTTTTCTGGCAGATGGAACATAGGTGCTCGACAAAGCCGTCTCCCAATTTACGTTGGACCCCACTGATATACAGGAGGCCACACTGGGACCACTGGATACAGTAGATGACCCCAACAGACTCAACTGAAAGAACTCAAACACGAGGAAATCTGCAGATGCTGGAAATTTAGGCAACACACACAAAATGCTGGTGGAACTCAGCAGGCCAGGCAGCATCTATGGGAAGAAGCACTGTCAACATTTCGGGCTGAGACGTCGCCAGACTGGGAGACTGTTTCGCTGAACACCTACGCTCTGTCTGGCAGAGAAAGCTGGATCTCCCAGTGGCCACACATTTTAATTCCACGTCCCATTCCCACTTTGATATGTCTATCCATGGCCTCCTCTACTGTCAAGATGAAGCCACACTCAGGTTGGAGGAACATCACCTTATATTCCGTCTGGGTAGCCTCCAACCTGATGGCATGAACATTGACTTCTGTTAAAGCCCCTCCTCCCCTTCTTACCCCATCCCTGATTTATTTATTTCCCCCCTTCCTTTTCTTCTCTCTCTCTGCCCATCACTCTTTGCCTGTCCTCCATCTCCCTCTGGTGCTCCCCTCCCCCTTTCTTTCTCCCTAGGCCTCTCGTCCCATGGTCCTTTCCCTTCTCCAGCTCTGTATCCATTTTTCCAATCACCTTTCCAGCTCTTAGTTTCACCCCATCTCTTCTTGTCCTCTCCTATCATTTTGGATTTCCCCCTCCCCCGTTCAAATCTTTTACTATCTTTTCCTTCAGTTAGTCCTGTCAAAACGTCGACAATGCTTCTCCTTATAGATGCTTCCACCAGCATTTTGTGTGTGTCACCTGGAAGAACTGTTTGGGCCCTGAATGGTAGTGAGGGAAGAGGTGTAAGGATAAGTGCCAGGAGTAAGATCAGTGGGGATGGATGAATAGATAAGGGAGTCACATAGCCCTTTTCTCTGAAGTATATCTCCTTAGCACTGGAGGCACATAAGCAAAGTGTAATAAAGCCTCAGTACAGCAATGTATTGGCATCATCGATAATATTTTAAGTAAAATATTTATCATAAAAATGTTTTGTTAGTCTTGCAAATGGCTATTTTTAAGTGCTACTAGCAGACGGAAAAGACCTTCATCAAAGCTCTGTATATAGGCATTCCTTTCTATAGCATCCCAAATGTGACCATAGCACCAACAACCCAATGTAATATTGCAAACATAATCAGTAGACACTTCAACCATCAACTTGCGCTACATCTACCCATCAAGTATTTTCAAACAGAATTTTGAACTGGATTTCAGAGGGTAAGTTTAACACATTTGAATACCCGTGCCGCAACCACAGAACTCTGAACAGCACATACAGCTGTGACTCGAATATACTCATATTTACGGCAGATTAGGTCTCGGCACAGTACATTATCGCCTAGGGACAATTTGAAAGATATGCATCCTTCTGTTTTCATGGGCTGAACTTAGTTTTTAATTCTATCAGATTCAGATTTTGGCATGCAGATCGGGGTTTTGATGTGAGACTCAGAGTGTAATAGTTACAGAGACTATAATGCCACATCTCTTGGCATGATGAATTATATATGTGTCACTTGTGTGCGCAAGTAGTGAGCAAACCTCCCCAACTCTGCGCTTTTTCCAGCCTCCTCTCCGTTTCTACGCATGCGTGCGCATTGTGGGCCCCCCCCCCCCGACCTTGAGGCGCGCGCCCGGGCTCTGAGATGACGTTAGCGAGCGGCGCCATGTTGTGCGTGCCTCACTCGGTGCCGGGCCTGCAGGGGGAACTTTATTCTGCAGTACTCTTGTTCCTGGTGATTGGCGCGGGGGGACGCTTTCTGTTGCACCGCTAAGATGGAGCCCGAAAGCCTTCTCGAAGCTCTGGCAGGTCAGTGGCTTCGGACGACCATTTTGCCGGCCGCATCTGTGCGCTGGACAGTAATATGTTACGGGCACTTGTCCCTGAAGCTTCGCGCTCCTACCCCGACCGCTCGTTAATCCGTATTGTGTTTTCCACCAACAGATTTCGAGAAGAAGTCCAAGAAGGAAGTGTCGTCGCAATTGGACCAGTTCCTTTGTCATGTCGCAAAGACTGGAGAAACCCTGTAAGTGGGAGTGCGGGCCGGGGAGGGCACCCGGGGACAGTATTCCGTTGAGCTCAGCCGTCAAGCTCTACAAGCCGTGCACGGCCTCTTATCTCTTCTGCTCCCTGTCCTTTTTGACTGGATGGAAACCTGAAGTCCCAAAGTGTGGGGTAGAGATTCAATACTTGGGGTAGTTTCGGATTCGAATCTCACAGGAGGTATTACACGTTCTCAGCTAGACAACATTGAGAAAATATTTTGAGATGCTGGGTGAGGGTCCATGGAGCGGGGAAAAAGAGAGGCCACTTTTGTTCAAGAGGCTGGCTTGGATGGGTTTAGGTGGTCTCCTCGGGGTGGGGGAGCAACATGTGCGGGGTCAGGTGGTCTCACTTATGTGTCATGGGTGGGAACAGGTCGGGTGGTCTGCTCTGGGAGAACGGCGACAAATAGCCCGCGGGGTTTGAGTGTTGCGGGCGTGGCGTGGGTGGAAACAGGTGGCCCGGTGGGGTGGGTGGCATGTATGGGACAGTTAGTCTGTTCGGGGTGGGTGGCTCAGGGGACGGGCTGCCTTCGTGAGAAGGGAGCAGTGAGGGTGGGGAAAGAGGTAGTCTGTTCCTGCTCCAGGGTTGGGGTCAGTGAGTGGGTGAGGAAAGAAGTGGTTTGCTATCGGGGAATATGCAGGAAAAAAATACTTTTTAGAGGTGTGGTGGATGGGCAGGATGAGCTGGAGAAGCTGGTTGCGATTGCCTTCTGGGGGTTTGCAGTGGTGTAAACAGTGGTTTGTGCACCCTTGGTGGCAGCACTGGTGGTAGGCATTCAAAGTTCGGTTTCTCAGTTGGTGGGGAATTGGAAAATGGGTACAAGTCTCAGGTAGGGAGCAGAGAAAGAGCTCATCTACCTGTGATCAGATTTGTAGGCAGTTATCGTCCCTTTGTGGGTGGATGACAGACAGACATACTTTATTGATCCCGAGGGAAATTAATGAGGGGTAGGGGTGGAGAAAACATGGAGAAGGAAGAAACAGTCTACTTGTAGAACATATTACGACACAGGAACAGGTCCTTTGGCTCATGGTATTGTGCCAAATTAATTAAATTAGTGATCAGATGTCTCTAAGCTAATCCATTCTCCTTATACAATGTTCATCTCCCTCCATTTCCTGCACATTCAGGTGCCTAAGAGCCTCTTCAATTCCTCTATCATATTTGCCTTCATCGCCCTAGGCAGTGCATGCTGAGCACTCAGCACTCTGTGTGCCAAAGAAACTTGTCCCACACATCTTCTCCAAATTTCAACCCTGGATGAAAAAGGATACTGGCCGTCTCTTCTATCCATGCCTCTAATAAGCTCCCTCTGATGTCCACTCAACCTCCACTGCTGCAGAGTAAACAACTCGTGTATGTCCAGTCTCTCCATGGGTAGGAGGCATTTTGTGGAGTGGACGGGTAGATGAGGATGAAAATCTATATGGAAGGAGGTGGTCATCTTGTGGGGTGCCTCACTGTAGAAGAGAGTTGACAGGAGGATTTCTTCTGTGGTGTGTGGTAGAGACAATCAAATTGATTTGGGATGAGATCTTTATGGGAGAAGCAGGCAGGGTAGGTATCAGAATCATGTTTATTATCACTGACATTTGTGGTGTCCATGGGAAAATAAGTGGGGAGAAAGATATTTGAGCCATGGAGTCATGTAAGCAGAATTAGTTTTTTTTGTGAAAAAGAGGAATGGAAGTTGGTCTATTTGGAGGCAGGGTGTCGGATAGTGGATTTGGAATCGTGGTGAATGGAAGTAGTGGTGATCTTTGCAAATCTGGGCAGATTTGTAGATGGATTTAGAGTGCAGGAATGGATTATTGTTGCAGAGTTGCAGTCTATTCTAACATGCTGTTTTTGTCTTACCAAGTTTGAGACGCTTCTGAAGCGTGGGAATAGTAATTATCATCAATCCTGACATGCTTTAAAGTGGACCAATGTCTGGAGAACCTTTTTCAGTTGATCTAGTCACTAAATGAAGCAGTTTCGTTGAGTGCACTGAGCCAGTAGCTTTTTTTAATGGGGTTTGCATTGTTGATTTGTTATTTGTTCCAACTTCCACAATGTAATAAATTATCTCGGGTATCACCAGACTGAGTTTTGGGGGTGTGTGATATTGCATGGGTGCTTTTGATAAACTTAACATTTCGCTTCTGTGTGGTTGTAAATCTGGTAGGTAGTAGAGGTCAGTGGAAAGCCTTTCAGCTTTGATTCTCACGTTGCCTGCTCATCCCTCGGAAGGTGAAGCTTTTGTGGGAAAGCTTTTAATCCAACTTGATCCATGTGATGTCTTGAATTGCCTGGCTCGGTGGGGTACTCGAAAGACCGGGCCTACCGCTTGATTGTGCGAATCACAGGTTATCTCCTCTCCACCGACCGGCCAGCCCGAACCCCCTTCTGTGCTTCCCGGGCCGGTGCAGTGCTGCCTTTACCAGGGCCCGGAGAGAGCAGACGGCCGCCTAGGCCTGAAGGCCGCAGCCAAAGAGTCTGTAAACGTAACCACAGCCTCTGCCGCCGTCTGAACTTGAGGCCCGGCCCCAGGCTGGCTTAACTAACGGGCTGGTCAGAACTGGAGCTCCCGGTTCCCTGTTTCACCCCGTTCAGGGTGCCCGTGTTTGCTGAACCCGAACCGCATTGCGCAAACCCACCGACTGTCAGGCCCGCCAAAATAGCTCGACCGTTCGTTTGTGGCTTCGGATTCCGAGCGCCCTTGACCGACCCTCGCCAGCTCCCGTGCACTCCTTGTGTTCCACGGCAAACTTTCCGCCCGCAGTTGCGTGAAAATGTTACCTGTTCTCTTCCTCCGTGCAGCCTTTGATCTCTTAAGTATTTGGGGTTCTTCATCTTCAGTTTACGTATTTTAAAACTCATTTGGAGTTGCATTCCACATCTTCTGCCATCTACAATAATTGTTTAAATTAATAGAATACTGCTAGCAAATGCACCAGTGGAAAATATTGCAGAAGTATCAAATTCAGACAACTTGTTAGATTAGACCGGTTAAAATTTCTTCCCATTAAGTTGCTGAAATACGTACTCCTTTTGTATTATTAGCGCTGAGTTTGTCAAACACAAATGCTGGAAACCTGAAAAGACTTGTATTGTTTTGATTTTCAGTTCATGTGATTTCTTGGGCTGGTCAGATACTGAATAAGTTCATAGTTAATGATTTATAGAATTTGATATCCTACCTGATCCCAATATATAAATGCCCCAAAAATCCTTCAGAACTAGCCTTCAATATAATGTACTTTAGTAAAATAGATCTGTGCTGCCTCGAAATTTTTGTGAGGAGGTGAGTAAAATAGGAATTGCCTTTATTTTTCTGCAGTTTCTCAGTGAAGTAGGGGGTTTGACTTAGGTGGGTGGGAACAAATTACAAGAGTAATTGAAGACAGCCATTTGAGTTTGTAATCTCATTTTCTTAACAGAATTCAAGATTGTAACCATGACAGCTTTGGGTTTTGCTGAACTTGGACTTTGGAAGCTTGTTGGACTTTGAAACATGCATCATATTTATATTGAATTATGTGCAATCTCTTAGCTGAGTTTCACGAACATATTTCACTGTGGCACTTAATATGTAAGGAATTAAAGTTAGTATTAAAATAACTCATTTAAGTGTCCTTTAAAAAAAATAGTATCTTACACAGCAATAAGTTGGGTTTGTTTGCTCTTCACTGACGTTTGCTAACAATGGGCCTAAGACGCTGGTTGTATTGTACTGGAGTAAAAGTCAGGAACCACTTTACTGATGGATGCCTGAAAGTGTGTGTTTTGAGTAAAGATGGGAAGAGACTCTTTGTACTGAATTGGTAAGGAGAGGGTGATGATTTAAAATAGCTTTATTCTTTAAAATGAAAAAATGTTTGAATTGTAACCAGTTAAACGTTTTGAAAATAATAAACACCACTCGGGTGTTCCCTTCTGATTCTCACTGCCTCAGGAGAGTTCCAGCTTTCCACCTGAGCAGTTCTGTTCCAATAGTAGTTGCAATTATAGACTGGTTGTTTAGACTATTGTACCTGTCTTGACGGTTATTTAAAACTTATAAATAGAAATGGATGTCACTTTTTACTGTTATCACAATTTGGTACTGTTGTGTAATTAATCTGTATGTATCTTAATACTTTAATGTTTTTTAATCACCTTGGTGATCTCTAGATCAAATTTCCTAGTTATTTTTAAATTTTCTGGTAACCACCAGTTCTTTGACCAGTTCTCAACATCATTTAATTATTGACTTTCTTTATACTAAAAGCAATTTTGCCTTGTATCAAAACACTTAATGACCATTCATGGATATTCTGTGTTTACCATATAACAATCACAGCACGGAAACAGGCCATCTTGGCCCTCCTAGTCCGTGCCGAACTCTTAATCTCACCTAGTCCCACCTACCCGCACTCAGCCCATAACCCTCCACTCCTTTCCTGTCCATATACCTATTTCTACTCTAATGTGAACAACACTGACCTTCCCTAACCTTACACATTATTGAATCCTTTGTACTATTCTGATGAATCCAGTTCACCTCTTCCACAGTCTGGATGTTGATTTCTGAAGTTCCCAGAATGAACAGAATACTCTGGCTGAGCACAATGCAACACGTTTAAAATGCTTAACATAATTTTGTACTTTCTACCCAGTATTAAACCCAAAGTCTTTTTAAGTACACTTATTATCAAAGTATGTATAGTTTATGCACCTTTTGAGATTTGACTCCTTACAGGTAGCCACAAAATAAACCCAACAGAACCCATTTTAAAAAAAGACAGTCAAATGTGCAGAAAAAATCAAATCGTGCAAACATAAATGTAAGCCATAACATTCAGAACTGAAGTTCATGAAAGTGAGTCCACAGTCACAAAGCCAGTCACAGCTGACCTAAAAGCCCATCAGTTGCGGGCTACAGCCTCAGTTCTGTGCAGAGACTATTAAACCTTTACGAGCAGGAAACTGAACATTGACCCTTCCCTTGCCTCCGACCCCAACACCCTGACCTTTACAATCTGGCTTGGCGCTTTAGTCGGCTAAATCTCAGGTCATTCCTTATTCTTGTACCTGGGCCTTGCTGCTTTGATACACTCTCAGGCCTGGGTCCAATAAGCTCGATTTGTCTCATACCCGACCTTTCCAATCTGGCTCGGCGCTTAAATTGGCTAAACTTCGGGTCATTCCTCTCTCTTGTACCTGGGCCCTGCAAACTCCATTTGTCCTGTACCCAACCTTTCCAATCTGGCCTGGCGGTTAAATCGGCCAAACAGTGGTTTGTTCTTCCCTCTCGTGCCTGGGCCCCTCCACCTTGATTCAGCCCATACGTGCTATGCTGCAACTGTCCCGCACTTTTGAGACTTAAGTTCACACTACACAAATGCTAGCTCATGCAGGTGGTTCAAAAGCCCAACTCCAAAAGGGGAGTTACAGGCTATTGATTTTGAGAAAAAATGTGAGTATTAAAGTAATTAATGGTTGTGTATGCTGCCAGTAAGTCATCACTGTGCTTCAGCAGTGCCATCTTAAACAGGGAAATAAATAAAAAGGAATAGCTCAGTTGGCCATCTGATAAGAACATTTTTGACCTGTTACCTCAGCATATTATGCTCTCTTTTCATTCCCCATTAATCTAGCAGTTTAAATATGTCTTGAATATAAACAATATGTCTACTTTCTGTTTAAAAATTTTTAAGGAGTCATGACCTCTGTCTTGAGTGGGCAATCCCTAATTTTGGAACTGTGCCCCTGGTTTTAGATGCCTCCACTGGAAGACACAACTTCTTAGTATCCATCTTGTTAGTCCCATTCAAAGTCTTACATTTTCAAAATATATAACATTTCAAGTTTCTCTCCTTCACTGAGTATTGACTAAGCCTGCTCAGCCTCTTTCGTCAAGATGTGTGCGCTTACATTGATTTTATTGTGTTTCTTTCTATTTACTGTGAACGCCTGCAAGAAAATGAATGAGTTGTATATGGTGACACGTATATACTTTGATAATAAATTTACTGTGTACTTTTGTAGTAGTCAACCTGATGTGCCTTCTCTGCATTGCCACCTTAGAAGTGGAAACCAAACTTCTGTGCACAGGTACAAGCCTGTTCACATCTGTTCCCATGTATAACATCAAAACAATCCTATGTTTATTGATCATACTTATTGCAATAAAGGCTGATACTTTCTCCATTAGTAGAGTCTCTAGCCTGCTGGGTATGTCTCACAGATGTGCTATGAGCAACATATTACTCAGACAAGCACAGTGTGCTTTTAACTATTACATCAAACCATTTTTGTTTATTCATACCTCTACCGTCTCTGCTATAGTGAATTCTGGTTAATTAGGGCAGCCGCTTATTAGGGACAACTTTAAAAAAAAAAGTAATTGAAAAAATCGCCAGGATTCCCTTTGTTTATTTGGGACACTGTGCTGCTTAATTGGGACATTTGCTGGACATTTTTTAGCTAAGTCAGTCACTGGCAGTTCTGTGGCCTTTGGACTACACCATGCTTAGAATGAACAATTTTTAAATAGCATCAGTTGTATGTGTTTGTTTTCAAAAAGCAGTGATTTTTGTCACTAATAGGATTACGACAATTCAGACCTGTTTTGCTCACTGATTTCAAGCTTTCAGGCTTGCCAGAAATGGCCGTGAGTAAAAATGAAGCATTTCACTACTTCAACAAGTTAAGAACTATGAAGAGTTTGCAGCTATCAACAATCATAGTGAATGTTACAATGCAAATGAAGATTTGCTGGATGTAATTGTCCAAAATATTGTTTAAAGGAAGTGCATTATCTGAATTGGGTGTCTGCACTGATTTTCTTCATTTTCAGTCAATCAGAAAAACACGGCAACATTGAATTCCTCGGTCTTTAAATGTTAGAAACTAATATTCGTCTTTATAGTAGTGTAGTACTATTGATAGTGTTCTAATTTGTTCTGTATTTCTTTTAAATACATAATCTGTTACTCCTTAATACCTTTTAAAACTATTTCCATGAAACTTCGGCTAATTGAGGCTGCCGCTTAATTGAGTCAAAATATACTGGTGCCAATGTGTCCCACTTAATTGGAATCCTCTTATTTTCACTCTTACCCAATAATGCGTGTCTGAGATATGTAACTTTAATTGTTTGTCCTTCCTCGTATGTTTATTGCCCTGTTGAATTTCTCTTTTTTTTCAGGTATTCAGCACTTGTTTCTGATTTCTAATACTTCATTAACTTTTTTGATCATTTCTTGTATTTTGTGTTTTATGTAAGGGGATATCTAAGTCCTTTTATACTTTTTCACTTTTTCTTCTGAGGAGGCTGCCACATTTTCCAAAATTGCACTCTCATCTACCACTTTAACCTGTCCACATTTTTTTTGCAGGATTTTTTGCATTTTCACAACTTGCTACATAACAATCATTGCATTACACTGTGTCCCCTTCCTTCAGGCTGCAAGGATACAGGCCATCAGCTCCAGGCAACTTGTCAACCCCCATCCCTATTCATTTAATAACTTCTTATAGCAATAGTGGCTACGTGAACTTCCCCCTTCCAAATGCTTTTTCATTATTATTTCAATCTGTTTCACTTGTTCAGGAAGCTTTAAAGATGTGAACAAATCTGGATTAGAGAATATTAACTATAAGGAAAAGTTGGATAAACTTGGTTTGTTTTCTCTGAAGTGTCAAATGTTGAGAGGTGACCTGAAAGATGTATATAAAATTAGCAGTCATAGAGTGGGTCATTTTTTTTTCCCCCAGTGTGGAAATGTCAAATACTAGCTTTAACATGAGGAAAAATGTTTAAGATATTTGAGTCAAGTTTTGTTTTACTCAGAGCAGTAGGTGCCTGGAAACAGCTTGGGGACAGTCACATTCATATTTATACAAGCACATGACAAGCAGGGGATGGAGTGATACAGACCTTTTGCAGGCAGTCATGAGTAGTTTAAATTGGCATCATTGTTTGCACAGACATCATAGGCTGGAGGGTATGTACCTGTGCTCCGTGCTTTAAATATTCAGTTTGTCAGTCCTTTTAAAATTGTACTATTCAACTCTCCTTTTTCCTTGCAAATTATCATAACTCATTTCTACATTAAGCCTCATCAGCTAAGTGTATGCTTGTTTTATTCATCTAGGTCCTCATGTCTGCTATTATTTTCATCTACCTACATGTCTGAATATTGCATCACTGTTGCCTTTTTTGTCTAAAGTTCAAAGCAGATATTATTATCAAAGTACATATATGTTATTATACAACCCTGAGATTTATTCTCTTTTGGGCATACTAAGCAAATCTATAGAATATCAGCTATAACGAGATCAATGAAAGATCAACTGGAATGCAGAAAACAATAGACTTCAAATACAAATATAAATAAGTAGCAATAAATAACATGAGATAATGAGATAGAGCCTTTGAAAGTGAGGTCATTGGTTATAGGAACATTTCAATGACGGGACAGGTGAGGCGTAGTTATCCACTTTTATTCAAGAGCCTGATGGTTGAGGGGTAGTAATTGTCCCTAAACTTGGTGGTGCGAGTCCTGAGGCTCTTGTACCTTCTACCTGATGGCAGCCGTGAGAAGAGAGCATCACCTGGGTTGTGGGGTTCTGTGATGATGGATGCTACTTTCCAGCAACAGCATTCCATGCAGATGCTGGGAGGACTTAACCTGTGACGTATTGGACCGACTCCAGTATTTTTTTAGGATTTTCCGTTCAAAGGCATTGGTGTTTCCATACCAGGTCATGATACAGCCAGTACCCTCCACTACACACCTATAGAAGTTTGTCAAAGTTTAGATGTCATGCTGAATCTCTTCAGACTCCTAAGGAAGTAGAGATAATTGCATGTTTTCTTTGCAATTACATTTGAGTGCTGGGTCCAGGGTTGCTCCTCTGAAATAGTAACACCCAGGAATTTAAAGTTGGTAACCTTCTCCACCTCTGAACCTCCAAGGAGGACTGGTTTATAGACCTCTGGTTTTCCTGTCCTGGTCAATAATCAGTTCCTTGGTCTTGCTGACATCGAGTGAGTGGTTGTTGTTATGACACCACTCAGGCAGATTTTCAATCTCCCTCCTCCATGCTGATTCATCACCACCTTTGATTCAGCACATGACAGTGGTGTCATCAGCAAATTTAAATTTGGCATTGGAGTTGTGCTTAGTTACAGTTATAAGTGCAAAGTGAGTAGAGCAGGGGGCTAAGCATATAGGCTTGTTATTTCAGGTGTATTCATCCAGATCAATAATACTTTTTAAAAAAAAAAGTAGCTGTAGTCCTGCCACCAGTCTGTGGAGAATGTCATTGTTTGGTGTTAATATTTTTAATTAGTGATCAGTTTATTTCTTAGTTATTATGTCCTTTTCAGTTTTGCAGAGATTAACTTTTTAAACAAGACTGTTTGTGAAATACTATTTAAACAAGTGCACTATTCTCATCAGCCCTCAGTGCTAATTTGAAGAACTCAGCCAGTTTCCTCAGTTTCCCTGTAATAAGTCCAAACTGATGTTTATAGAAAACTACATTTTTTATACCTGTGGTGAACTACATATACCTGTCTGGACACGCCCCCTCCCCCTGCTGACTGCCCCCGTGGCTCCTCCCACGGACCCCGGTATAAAGGCGATTGGAGAGACAGCCCCGGCCTCAGTCTCCAGAATGTAGCGTGGTGGTCATTTGCTGCTTATTCTTTCTTCCAGCCAATAAAAGCCTATATCTTGCCTCACGTCTCTGAGAGTTATTGATGGTGCATCAATTTTATTGGCTGAAAGTTTTAAAACATGGAAAGTATTTTACATCTGGAAAAATTAGACTTGGACCCCCAAGCTCTAGAAGCAGCTCTTGCCTTTGAACTCTGGCTTGCATGCTTCCAATCATACTTGGAAGTGATTACAGTGACTGAGCCTGCCACAATGTACAAAATCCTCCTTTCCAGAGTCAGTCCGAAAGTATTCTCCCTTATCAGAAACCTGCCGTACTCCCTTGAGGACATCAGGACGATGACCAGGGACTGCCAAGTCTGCGCTGGGTGCAAACTGCACTTCTACTGTCTTGAAAAGGCACAACTTATCAAGGCCACCCCCCCCCCTTTGAGCGACTGAGTGTTGACTTTAAGAGCCCCCTTCCCTCCACCGACCACAATGTCTACTTTCTCAACATTATCGACGAGTACTCGCCGTTCCCCTTTGCCATCCCTTGCCCCGACACCACTGCCACATCCGTCATAAAAGCCCTGCGCCAGCTCTTCACTCTGTTTGGATATCCCTGCTATATCCACAGTGATAGAGTGTCCTCCTTTATGAGTGATGAGCTGAGCCAGTACCTGCTGGCTAGGGGCATTGCTACTCGTAGGACCATGAGCTATAATCCCCGGGGAAATGGACAGGTGGAGAGGGAGAAGGCCACACTTTTAGCCCTTAAGTCAAAAGGGTTGCCGGTCTCTCGATGGCAGGAGGTCCTCCCCGAGGCACTCCACTCTATCCGCTCTCTGTTATGTACATCCACCAATGCCACCCCTCATGAGCACCTATTTTCTTTTCCCAGGAAGTCTGCCACTGGGACCACCCTACCGGGTTGGCTGACATCCCCAGGGCCAGTGCTGCTCCGGAAACTTGCGCGGAGCAATAAATACTCCCTGCTGGTCAAGAGGGTTCACCTACTACATGCGAACCCCCAGTATGCCTACGTGGTCTTACCTGATAGGCGGGAGGACAAGGTCTCCATCCGCGACGTGGCGCCCCCAGGAGCAGCAGACCACTACCCCGAACACTCCACGGTAACTATGAACCCTTACCCAAGGTGACACCGCGCACACCAAGCCCTACACAGACTCCTCACGACACTCCCATACCGGGTGCCTCGCACACGCATGAGGGATCACTGACGCCTAGTGAGCTGACACCTCCAGTCAGGCCGGAACCAGCACAACCACCGTCTCCAGTGCAATCACCACCGGCACCTGTGCAATCACAGCCGGTGCTACGTAGATTGCAGCGACAGATTCGACCACCTGAAAGACTTAACCTGTAAATATACTTGTAAGAAACTTCGCCCCATGGGGACTCTCTTTTAAAACAAAGGGGGGGTGAATGTGGTGAACTACATATACCTGTCTGGACACGCCCCCCCCTGCTGACTGCTCCTGTGGCTCCTCCCACGGACCCCAGTATAAAAGCGATTGGAGAGACAGCCCCGGCCTCAGTCTCCAGAATGTAGCGTGGTGGTCATTTGCTGCTTGTTCTTTCTTCCAGCCAATAAAAGCCTGTATCTCGCCTCACGTCTCCGAGAGTTATTGATGGTGCATCAATACCAAATCATTATTTCCAGAATATTGCCTTTTTAAATTTTGCCAGACATAAGATTATTTGTAGTTGTTGAGTTTTCTGTTTTCTAATCTTTTGTAGTTTTTGTTTCTTTTGTAGTTCTCTGATAATATTTCACTAGAATTGGGAAAATTGTGACCAGAACTTCTGCTATTTTCTTTTATCAACCTTGTTGACCTGTGATCCTGTCTGGACTTCAGTTTGAGGATTGCTAATATTTTAAATCTAGTTTTACCTTCTGTATCTCTGTAGCATTGATTTTTTTGTGTAGTAACAGCATTTAATTTTTTCTTATAATAGTTGATTTTTACAAATAACAGGCAGCACATAAGAGCTAAATGTGCAATAACTGCATGAAGCTAAGCAATGCAAATCATTTATTTGGTAGAAAATAACTTTATCAGTTTTGTGTAAACCTTTGACTCTTGATATTGTTACATGATTAATTGGCCCATAGAATTACTGTTTTGTCTGTTTTCTATCTTTAGGCTTTCTTCCTTTTTCTGCATGTATCTAAATCCTTTTCTCCATTGTTTTGTTACGGTCATGTTAAATTATATTATTTGTAGGCCAAGGCAATGTTAGATTGACATTTGTGGTCAGAATCATGTAATAGTTATTGTTGTAACTTATAGGTATGATAGTAGGACTTTATTCTTGTAATTTGTGCAGCAAGACATTCACTTGTTTTCAAAAAGAATGGATGGGTGGATTTTTTGGTAAATTAGTTCCCAAAAGCTCATCAGATGATTCATATTATGAAAGTAAAATATGGTGATTAAATAATCTATAATCCTACTAATATTGGATAATTTTCCAAAGATGGATCTCGGTGTTCTATTGAAATTTTGTTTTGAAGTAAATGCATATTAACTGCTTGCAACTTTGTCATTGAATGTTGAAATGTAGTGTATTTGTCTGTTGTGGGGGAAATAATTTTATTTATTGAGATACACCATGGAGTAGGTACTTCCAGTCCTTTGAGCCACATTGCTTAGATATCCCACAATTTAATGCTAGCCTCATCATGGCTAATTTATAATGGCCAATTAACCTACCAACTGGTACGTCTGTGGACTGAAGGAGGAATCCAGAGCACCCGGAGGAAACTCACACGGTCATGGGGAGAATATACAAACTCCTTACAGGCAGCAGTGGGATTTGAACTGGGGTCACATGTACTGTAAAGCGTTGTGCTAGCCACTACACTACAATTTAGAACTTGATATTGGGGTGAGAGGACTGACGTCGTGCAGAACAGTTGATGCCCTCATGAACTGGGCTTTCGGTTTGGTGTAAAAGAGGTAATTTGAATTTTTCTTATTTTTTTGTTTGGCAAATAGTTGGAGTGGTCAAGCACTAGATCCCCAACAGAGTTGGACCTTTCAGTTAGCAGTGATCATATCCATTGGTGTTAATTATGGCTTTCTGTTTTCACTATTTCTCTGAGTAACTAGTGCAGTAACTTGTAACCCTGTTTGACAATAGCCATAAATATGATTTATTTCCACAAGATATTTGATAAATATCAGTGACACAGCTATTGGTGTGCTGTCACATGCTCCAGAGTTTGATCCTGATCTTGGATGCTTGCATTTTTTCAGTTGTTACATTTTCCCTGTAATTGCATACTTTTTTTCAGATGCCCCAATTTCCTTCTGCATGGAAGTATGCACTAGTTGATGGCGCAATTAGCTACTGTATATTCTCCCTGGTGCAGGTGGCTAGCAAGAGAATTGGGAGTGAAGAATATTTGCTAGGGATGGAAGAGGAATAATTTGGATGGGTGTATTTAGCTTGATGGTGTGAATATGATGAGAAAGGGTCTGTTTCTGTGCCGTGTAACTATGATTCTCTAATATTAACTGTACATTGTAATCATCCACTTTTTTAAGACTTGTCTTGTTACTGAGTTCTGATTAATTTTTCACAAGCTGCATTAGATATCATGTTGAATTATCAAGTGTATTGCATTCTAGTCAGTGTTCTGAATGATTTTCCAAATACCAGTTGGAAAATGTGGCTCTTAACAGTACATTTTAAAAAAAGTAATTGAGATACTTCTGTCATGAAACCAAATTTTCGTTAATATACTGTTTCAAGTGGCTGATCTTCTAAATAGTAATGTGAAATAAAGGTAGGAGTTGATCATCCAGCTCTTTGAGCCTACTCGCCATTCATCAAAATCATGCCGCTTTTTAAATCTTGGTATCTTTTTTCTGAGCGATCCTCTTTTCCTTGGGTCCCTTAATATCCCAACATCTATTAGTCTATTTTAAATGAGCATAATGAATCTATGCTTTTATATCATTACATGGTTGTTGAAGAGATTTCTCTTTTCTGTCATAATGAGCCAAATCCTTAATCCAAGATGGACAATTGGTTCTGAATGACTCAAAGAAGTAAAAGATCTTCCTGAATACAACTAGTCAAGTCTGTTAGAATTTTATAACTTGCAATGACATGTGCTCTCATTCTTTTAAACGCTAGCAAACACAATCCCAGTCTACTCAATTTCATAAACCTGCCATTCTTGGAACCATTCCAGTGAATCCTTAGTGCGTTCTCTCCATGTCAAGCACATCAAAAGTGCCACCCACATCATCTCATGTATATCTCGCTCTCATTAGCCTATAACGTATTTGTAATAAGTATATCAATGGAAGTAGTCATCAGTCTGTTTTAAAATTTAAAAAAAAACCTTGCCTAGCATGTAATAAAGTAACATCTACTTAACACAAATGCATGGAAATATGTAGGTCATGTGAGTGATAGGAATGCCATGCAGAATGTAATAAGCTGTAATGGACAAGGGGGAAATATTGAAAAATACATGCAAGTTTTTATAATTTGAGCAAGTAATAAAAGCGGCTAATAGGAGATGGTTACAGCATTAAGAAAATGCTGCATTTTTAGCAACTACAAATCATTGTCTAACATCAGTTGTCAATTAATAACCCAGGGATGTTATTCTAAAGGCATTAATTTTAACGTACTTGAAGGCTAAATTTTGGATAATAGTTTCAAATCCCAAACCTCATCCCAGGTTGGCTCAGGTTCTACCACATCCCAAATATGATTTCCTGTCAAAGTCATTGCAGATAATTGTATCATAGCTCCTTTTTCAGCGAGGAAGTGGAAGAACCCTCCATCAGTTGAACATTTAAATGTTCAAAATAAATTTTAATTTCTATTCTTTGCTCTAGTGTCTTGTATAAGTATTCAGTTCCGAACCATTTGTTCACATAAATCAGTATTACAACTAAGAATCTTGATCTGTTTAACTGAGATTTTTATATGTGAATCACATGATATGAGTAATTGTCATGGGCAGTTTGCAATTTCAGTTTGACAGGCTGGGTGACAGCAAAATCTTTTAACTGATAATTAGTATTTTAATTTGAAAGTTTATTGGAATAGTTCTAAATATCTGTTTTTGCTCTCAGCATTATACTATAAGCTAATAGCTGTGCAAGACGAATAATGGTTGACTATTTTGAACATCACACTCAAAATGCTGGTGGAACACAGCAGGCCAGGCAGCATCTATAAGGAGAAGCACTGTCGACGTTTCGGGCCAAGACCCTTCGTCAGGACTGTTTTAAACTCTTGTCTTCTGTGAATGGGTGACTGGTCAGCACAAAATTTCACTCTGGGTAGAATATGAAGCTGCCCATCTTGAATTGCAGATAGTAATCTGATGTAATTGAGTATTCTCTCTTGAGACCCAAGATTTTAAAATTTTATATCAATGAATGTTGTTAACTTTATTTTTACTAAAACAAAACTTTATAGATGCTGAGTTTTAACAATTGTTGCTTGTACTTGTTTTCACAAATTTTAAAACTTCGATTCGGAATGAAGTACTTTCAAGTACCGGTGATTTTTCAGTTGATGTAATGAGCATAAGATTGTCTTGTGATTTTGGGTATTTTAACAAAAATGCTCAGTCATCTGTACAACATTTGTGGACAAAGAAACAGTTGATGTTTTGTGTCAGTGAGACTGATAGCATCGTTGAATAAAAGTCATGAGTGAGAAACTGTTTTGGATTAAAAAAAACTGAATGGAAACTGAATGAAAACAATGAAAAATTGAAAGTTTTGGTTATGAGATCAGCATTTGTAGCTTTTATGAAACACATAAAATACTGGATGAACTTGGCAGGCCAGGCAGCATCTGTGGAAAAGAGTGCAGTCAACATAATGGGACAGACCCTTCAGCAAGGGACACACACAAAATGCTGGTGGAACACAGCAGGCCAGGCAGCATCTATAGGGAGAAGCACTGTTGACGTTTCAGGCAGAGACCCTGAGACCCTTCGACGAAGAATCTCAGCCCGACATGTCGACAGTGCTTCTCCCTATAGATGCTGCCTGACCTATTGCGTCCCAACAGCATTTTGTGTGTGTTGCTTGAATTTCCAGCATCTGCAGATTTCCTCATGTTTGCCCTTCAGCATGGGTACTCTTTTCCATAGATGCTGCCTGGCCTGCTGGGTTCCTCCAGAATTTTGTGTGCGTTGCTTGGATTTCCAGCACCTGCAGATTTTCTCCTGTTTGTCAGTAGCTTTTATTTCTAGTTTCTGTTTCCTTGTAATGCATTCTTGGATGCTCCCTGGATTGTGCCATTGCTTTTTGTGCATCAACCTGTTTTTGTATTTGGAAATGTGTGTTTCAGCAATAATGTAGAAGATATTTAAATAAAGGTAATGAGACTGTTAGAGACATAGATACTCAGTGGACTGAATGAGTGAGGGGCTTTGCAGCATTGCTTAGTTTTAACAGTGCTTTATGATTTCAACTTGACCAAATACTCTGGTGAGAGCGTTTATTTTATTGACCAGGATTCCAAGATTGTTTAAAAACATGAACAACCCACTCGTATTCCTGCTTGACTGCAGGAATTGTTTCTGAAATTACAATGAACGAAAATCAAGTTTATTTCCACTGACATATGTCATGAAGTTTATTTTGTGGTGGCAATATAAAATAAGACACAAAAATTGCTATAAGTTAGAATAAATAGTGCAAAAAAGGAATAGAGAAGATTTATTCATGGACCCTTCAGAAAACTGATGGCAGAAGGGAAGAAGCTGTTCCTAAAATATTAAGTGTAGGCATCAGGTTCCTGTACCAGCTCGCCAATATTAATATTGAGAAGAAAGCATGTACTGGATGGTGAGGGTCTTGAACAATCGATACCACTTCCTTGAGGTATCACCTCTGAAAGATGCCTTCGATGGTGGTTTGTGCCCATGAAGGAGCCAGCTGAGTCTGCAACCATCTGCTAACTCTTGATCTTGCACATTGGAGTCTCCATATCAGGTGAACTCTCCCTGCCCAGATGAAGGTCATCAAACTGCCTCTCCAGTTCCCTAACGTGGTTCCTATGGAGCTGCAGCTCGATGCACCTGGTGCAGATATGGCTGTCCGGGAGGCCGGGAGTCTCCCACATCTGACACTGAGCACAGAAAACCGGCCTAGCACACATACTTTCTGTCTGTATTCTACATAAGTAACAAGTAAAGGAAGCAAATAGAATTTGATGCTAATGGAAGTTGTTAAAAAGGTAGGACAGAATATAATCAAGTAGCTGGGGAAAAAAAACAATCATTTATTTGAAATAGCATGCAACCTTAATATGTGATGAAATGTTTTCGGTGATTTGCATTGTTGCTAAAGCTTGATTCAATCCAGGGGAATGCAGTCCGGTGCATAGCACTTAACTTATCAACCCAAGTGCCCATTTCTTCCACACCAGCATAGCATGACTTTAATGTCTACATCTATAATGAACTGTGGATTCAACTTACTTAGTATCTCTTGAGCTTGTGCTCTTTTCCACCTATGAGGCCACATCAGAAAATACACAGAAACGCGAAAACTTGATTATTTCCTCCAAGTTGAATATCAGCCTAACATGCAGAAATATTGCCATTTCTTCATTACTAGGTCTAAATTCTATAAGTACTTCCCCAATAAGAGTGTACTTCACCAAAAGGACTGCAGTGATTTACAAAGGTTACTCATCACAACTTGAGTGCAGTTTAGAATAGTCTTTCTGGGTTTTGGTTTATCATTGTCGTCAAGATAAAGTGAAAAGCTTGTCATGAATACTGTTTAAGCAGGTGAAATCATTACACAGCACATTGTTGTTTTAGCTTGTTCTACCTCAATGTAGAACAAAATGTAAAAGCTACCAAAAAGTGCAGTGCAACTGAACAAAGTGGAAGGTCTTAGCGAGGTAGATTAAGATACAATCAGAATCAGGTTTAATATCACTGGTGTGGGTCATGAAATTTGTTTTGCAGCAGTAGTGCATAGTAATACACAAAAAAAACTAAATTACCATAAGAAATAAGGGCAAAAAGAGCAAAAAAGGAAAAAAAAGGGAGTGTTTATGGGTTAATTGTCCATTCCAAAATCTGATGGTGGAGGGGAAGATGCTGTTCTGAAAACATTGTGTCTCTCTTCAGGCTCCTGTACTACCACCTTGATGGCAGCAATGTGAAGAGGGCATGTCCTGGGTGATGGAGGTCCTTAATGATACTGCCTTCTTGAGGCATTGCCTTTTGAAAATGTCCTTAATGTTGGTGAGAGAAATGCCCATGATGGAGCAGGCTGAGTTTGCAACATTATGTAGCTTTTTTTCAATCCTGTGCAGTGGCACTTCCATACCATACAGTGATGTAAGCAGTTAGAATGCTCTCTACGGTACATCTGTAGAAATTTGTGAGTATTCAGTGACATACCAAGTCTCCTCAAGCTCCTAATGAAATATAGCCACTGTCGTGTTGCCTTTCTAATTGGATCAGTATGGTACATCCACACAGATCTTCAGAGACATTGATACCCAGGAACTTTCCACTGCTGATCCTTTGAGGACTGGTGTACGTTCCATCAACTTCCTGTTGCTGAAGCCTGCAATCATTTCCTTCATCTCACTGATGTTGAATGCAGGGTTGTTGTTGAGAAACCACTCAACCAGCTGATTGATCTCCCTCCTGTATGTACACTTCCCTTAATGAGAGATGAGACAGAGCGGATCGGAAATAATATCTCAGGCTCTCAGATAATGAACACTGGCACACCTCAAGGGTGCAAGCTAAACCCACTGCTCTAATCTCTCTGCACCCAAGATGGTGTGGCCAGACACGGCTCAAAATACTGTCAACAAATTTGGCGATGACGCAATTGTTGTAGAACTTCAGATGATGATGAGGTGGTAACAGAAGTGAGATAGATTAGCTGGTTGAGTGGCGTGGCAACAATAAACTTGCACTCAGCATTATTGAGACTAAGCAATTGATTGTGGACTTCAGGAAGGGGAAGTCTGGGGAAGACACCAGTCTTCATTAAGCGATCAGCAGTGGGAAAAGTGAGCAGTTTATAGTTCCTGGGTGTCAATGTCTCTGAAGATCTATCCTGGGCCAAACATATTGATCCAATTACAAAGAAGGCACTACAATGGCTGTATTTCATTAGGAGTTTGAGGAGACATAGTATGTCATCAAAGACTTCCAAATTGCTACAGATTTACTGTATAGAACATTTTAACTGGCTGCAACAGTGTCTGGTACAGAGGGGCCACTGTACAGGATCAGAGAAGATCGTAAACTCAGCCAGCTCCAATATGGGCACTTGCTTCCCCAGCCTCAAGGATACCTTCGAAAGGTGATGTCTCAAAAGGGCGGTATCATTCATAAAGGACCCCATTACCCAGGGCATGTCCACCTCTCATTGCTTCCATCAAGGTGAAGGTACAGGAGCCTGCACACTCAATATTCCAGGAACAGCTTTTTCCCCTCTGCCATCAGATTTCTGAATGGGCATTGAACCCATGATCACTATTTTTTTTCAGTTTTTTAAAATTATGTATTACAATGTACTGCTGCCACAAAATGACACATTTCATGATATTAACTCTGATTCTGAAAACTGCAGTTTGATTAACAGAATGCAGAAGAAAACAAACTGCAAATGATGATGAAGCCTCCATTGGCCATGGACGTAGTGTCCTAGCTGTCTAGATACACAAGCCAGGATAGTACAATATGGAGAGCAAGCTGTTGCCCTTGTAGCAAGCTCCTCCCTCTCGACATATCCGATGAACCCAAATGAGTGGCAGTGACCAATATGGTTCAGCACCAGCATCATTGCAGGAGTTGCCATTCAGTGTTGATCTCAACATAGGGCTGCCTTAGAGACTCCAGCTCTGGAATTTTTCCACAGGGTTTACTCCAGAAGCCTTCCCCATTGAATGGGTGTAGCCTCAAGTTAGTGGAGGTTTAAGATCAGAATTTTCCTTCTCCAAGATATGCTGCCATCCATGACTGACCAGCCCCAACTGCCCAAAGTATCTGGTTTTAAGGTGCCAGTATCCTACCTTTGCCTCTTCCCCTGTCAATTGAAATGGTTTTGTCAGGATTAGTGGCTAAGCCACATGGTAACTTGGTTGTGAGAAGCTATATGAGTTGCATGCCATTGGGAGCATTTAATAGGTAGTGGGAGCTTGTCCCCATTACCACCCCTGGCTATAACAACCTGAAGGAACTGTGCAAATGCTACTACCGATAATAAATAATACCGAGAGCATGAGTGTTAGAGCCCTTGAAAGTGAGTCCGTTGGTAGTGGAACAAGTTGAGGTGAGTGAATATATCCACGCTGGTTCAGGAGCCTGATAGTCTGATAGTTGAAGGGTAATAACTGTTCCTAAACCTGATGGTGTAGGACCTATCCAATACCCTTTTCCTGATGACAGCAGCAACAAGGGAGCATGTCGTGGATGGTTTGGAGGAAAGTGACCTGAGTTTTATAGGATTCATTGCCTGAAACTTGTGTGGCACAAGTATTGGTTGCCTCTGAATGTCCTGGGTTTGGAGCATATAGGACAGACTGCTTCATAAACTGAGGAGGTGCAAATAGAATAAATGTTCATCAAGAGTGAACCGTTCTTCAGCCGACCTTGAGAGCAGGTCTTTGAAGAAGTAGTTGAAGGTGATTGTGTGTAGCGTGGTTCCACAAGATGAATGGCTTCTAGGAAGCATGGTATTTTCCTAACATTGATATGACAATGGAGCTCAGGTCCTCTTGGCTGCAATTTTACAAGGATTCATTTATAGCACTCATGGTCCCATGTTTTCTTTGCATTCAATATACCTCTGCAATTCAACCTGTTTTGTCCTCTTTGGGTTAAGACTATAATGAGATCTGTAGTTGATTGGCCTTGCAGAGTTCAAACAGTAAGTGACTGAGTGCCTGATGGGTCAATGAAATGCATTTCCACGGAGAATAGATTTGACAAGGTTCCAATTGGCTAGATACGAGCTATATTGATATTTCAATTAAGGTCAGTTTTTGAACACACCAGAGATCTAACCTGGGGGGTTTTCCTATTCAGTATATCTGAACTGTGCCTGAGATAATCAGTGAGGGAGTGTTTAAAGCAAATGTTTTATGCATGCTGGCCAGTTTCAAGCATTGGTGCAAGCTACTAAAGATAAGGTTGTAATGCTTTTTGTAAGCTTCATTTTGTTTTGTTTTTGTGTGATGCAGACTGGTGGCTTTCAAATATGTGCATATGAGGATTGGTAATATTAAGCACTTTATTGATCCCAAGTGGGAAATTATTTAATTACAGCAGCAAAATTAGAAAAAAACACTTGATAATAATAATATATATAACCATATAATATTAACTAGTACTAAAGTACAGAATAATAATATGCACAATAATAATTTACCAATGTGTAATTATGTGCAGTTTTGATGTACAAAATAATGTAAGACTATTGTACTATGATGTGTTATGTCGCACAGAAATGAACTGTTGTATATGCTTGCTGCATTTGGTAGGAAAGATTTTCTGTAGTGGTCCTTGTGGCAACGGAGCTAAGTTAGCCTGTTTGAAAGGGTGCTCTGCTGCTTATTCAGTAGGCCTGATTACCCATAATGGCCAACATTGACCACTAACTCCAGACTTTGGGTTGTACCCAAGGATGGATCCAGCCTTTTTGATGTGTTTATTTAGTCTTTTTGCATCACCAGCACTGATGCTACTCTCCCAACATTAATCATTATTTGTAAAATGATTAAAAAAAAATTATTTTTAAAAAACCTATATTCTAAGTTGTCAAATGTTGCCTTTACCTTGAGGAATAGATTTATTGATAACAATATATCAGAATCAGGTGTATTATCACTAACTTTGCAGCGGCAGTGCAGTGCATACATAAATTACTGTAAATTACAAAAAGAAAGACTTTTTAAAAAAATGCATAAAGAGAGCAAAAAAATGTTAGTTTGTGGGCAGTTCAGAAACCTGATGGCAGAGGGGAAGAAGCTGATCCTAAAAAAATTTGAGAGTGCATCTTTAGGCTCCTACACCTCCCAGATGGTAGCAGTGAAAAGTGGGCATGTCCCGGATGGTGAGGGTCTATAATGATGGGTGCTGCCTTCTTTTGGCACTGCCTTTTGAAGATATCTTTGTTGATAGGGAGGCTAATGCTCATGTTGGAGCTGGCTGAGCCTACAATGCTCTGCAGCTTTTATTAAATTCTGTGCATTGGAGTATTCATACCAGGCTATGAGGCAACCAGTCAGGATACTTTCCACAGTACATCTGAAGAAATTTGCTGGTATTTGGTAACGTACCAAATCTTCTCAAACTCCTAATGAAATATAGCTGCTGGTATGCCTTTATGAATGCATCAATTATTGGGCCCAGCATTGATCCCTGAGATATTGAAGCTGCTCACCCTTTACACTGTTGAGTCCTTGAGGACTGGGGTATGTTCTCATGTCTTCCTCTTCCTGGACTCAACAATCGTTTCCTTGGTTTTACTGGCATTGAGTGCAGGATTACTGGCCTTTGACAAGGTTCTGCATGGAAGGTTAGTTAGGAAGGTTCAATCGTTAGGTATTAATGTTGAAGTAGTAAAATGGATTCAATAGTGGCCGGATGGGAGATGCCAGAGAGTAGTGGTGGATAATTATTTGTCAGGTTGGAGGCTGGTGACTAGTGGTGTACATCAGGGATCTGTACTGGGTCCAATGTTGTTTGTCTTATACATTGATGATCTGGATGATGGGGTGGTAACTTGGATTAGTAAGTATGCAGATGATACTAAGATAGGTGGCGATAAGGATAATGAAGTACATTTTCAAAGTTTGCAGAGAGATTTAGGCCAGTTAGAAGAGTGGGCTGAGCGATGGCAGATGGAGTTTAATGCTGATAAGTGTGAGGTGCTACATTTTGGTAGGAATAATCCAAATAGGACATAGATGGTAAATGGTAGGGCATTGAAGAATGCAGTAGAACAGAGTGATCTAGGAATAATGGTGCATAGTTCCTTGAATGTGGAATCTCATGTGGATAGGGTGGTGAAGAAAGCTTTTGGTATGTTGGCCTTTATAAATCAGAGCATTGAGTATAGGAGTTGGGATGTAATGTTAAATTTGTACAAGGCATTGGTAAGGCCGAATTTGGAGTATTGTGTACAGTTCTGGTCACCGAATTATAGGAAAGATGTCAACAAAATAGAGAGTACAGAGAAGATTTACTAGAATGTTACCTGGGTTTCAACACCTAAGTTACAGAGAAAGATTGAACAAGTTAGGTCTTTATTCTTTGGAGTGTAGAAGGTTGAGGGGGGACTTGACAGACGTATTTAAAATTATGAGGGGGATAGATAGAGTTGACGTGGATAGGCTTCTTCCATTGAGAGTAGGGGAGATTCAAACAAGAGAACATGAGTTGAGAGTTAGGGGGCAAAAGTTTAAGGGTAACACGAGGGGGAATTTCTTTACTCAGAGAGTGTGGTAGCTGTATGGAACGAGCTTCCAGTAGAAGTGGTAGAGGCAGGTTCAGTATTGTCATTTAAAGCAAAATTGGATAGGTATATGGACAGGAAAGGAATGAAGGGTTATGGGCTGAGTGTGGGTCAGTGGGACTAGGTGAGAGTAAGCGTTCGGCATGGACTAGAAGGGCCGAGATGGCCTGTTTCCTTGCTGTAATTATTATATGGTTATTATATTATTGCGACACTACTCAACCAGCTGATCTGTCTCACTCCTGTATGCCACCTCATCACTATCTGATGACCTATCAACAATAGTTCTGTCATTGACAAACTTGTAGCTGGCATTTAAGTTGTGCTTAGCTTCACACGCAGGAGTGTAGAGAGAGCAGTACAGTGGGGCGAAGCCTGCATTCTTGCGGTGTGCCTGTTTTGATTCAGTGAGGAAGAGGTGTTACTTCATATCTGCATTGACTGTGCTCTCCCGAAGAGGAAGTCAAGAATCCAGGTCTTTGCTTGGGCAGGAATTAATTCTTGCCATGACCAACCTCTCAAAGCACTTCATAGTAGATGTGAGTGCTACTGTACAGTAGTTGTTGAGGGAGCAAATCCTGCTCTTGGGCACTGGTATGATTGTCACCCTTTTGAAGCAGCTGGGAACCACTGACTGAAGCAGTGAGAGACTGAAGATGTTCTTGAACAGTCCTGTCACTTGTTTGACACAGATATTTAGTACACAGTCAGGGCATAACAACTTGCGAGGGTACATCCTCTTCAAAGATGTTCTAAAGTTGGCCTCTACAACAGATATCACAGGATAGCCAAATGCTTCAGGGAAAGATGCACCTTTTCAAAGTGTGCATAAAGAACCCACTGCATTAAGTGCAGGCGCACTGACACTCAAATTGGCAGTCATAATTGGATCTGATCCTGCGATCTTAGTACTATACAGGTTTAGTATTCTGTCCTGCTGTTGCATGGCTATATGTGTGTATCAGTGTGCTATGAGAATGCCATTATTTTGCAGATCCATTAATTTAAAGACCATCTCCCATTGGTCATGGTTGATATACCATTGAATATAAGGCAACTACAAAGATTACCCTAAAATTATGTACTATGATTTTTTTAAATCTATAGACTGTTGTGACTGATCTAAGGTCACCAGAGAGAGAGAGACAGTGGAGTCAAATACAAAGTACATCACATTTTCATATGTTTAAGATCAAAGTTAACAGTAAGTGATTCAGTATAATTGCGATGATTACAATGATATTGTTTACTTCAATATTTTGTGTTAACAATGCTTTCATTGATTGCATAGTTACTGTGGCAGTCCCTTTGTTGGGACACAGTAATTTACACAATTGGCCCAAGAAATTCTGGGGACAGAGATCCAAGACACCCAAATTAATGTTGCATAGGGCTGACTCTGAATACACAAATATCCCAACTATTGATTGATCAACAAAGCCTATGGCCATGTTCGATATGCTAAGTGACAACATATTTTTCCCCAAGATGGCACTGCATGTACGGTGATATTTTGTGGGCAGCTCACAAAATTACTAGCTTTTCTTTTAAATATACTTATGGGCCTCTTGGTGAATACTTATGGGTGTATTCTTGAAAAATCTGAACGATCTGGCAATTTTACAGTCTCCTCAAAGGATTCAACAAACTGGGTTCTCAGGAATGCTGGGCTTCAGACTTGATTGAAGCATCAGGGCTTAAGAGCAAAAAAACAAACTAATGTTTATCTGTTGTAAGCGTTGAACCAGATTAAATAGATTAAGGTGTTAAGGCCAAGGGCAGAGGATAAGCCGAAGTTCAATTTACTTCTGTGTCAGCCAAGATTCCCTACCTGAGCCCGTTCAGTCGGCCAGGTTTTGACCCATTTCCGCTACCATCAAGCAGAAGGTGCAGGGGTCTTGGTTTCATGCCACCAGGTTCATGAGTAGTTACTGCCATGCAGCTATCAGGCTCGTAGACTAGCTTCGCTTACCTCAGCGCTGAACAGCTCTGTGGTTGTGGACGTACTTTTGGGTACTTAAGGGATGTACTTCTACGGATCATATTTTGTGTATTATTTTTATTCTTTGCATGATTTGTTCTTTTTTTCACACATCGGATGTTTATCGGTCACTGTGTGGGGATCTTTGAGGTTTTTATGGATTATATTGTTTCTTTGTTTTGGTGGCAGCCTGCGAGACGATGAATCTTAAACTTGTGCATGGTATGCATACTTTGAAAATAAATTTATTTTGAACTTTGAAATTTGATCATCAGCCTGGTCTGTTGGTTTGAATTCAGCCACAGTGATACAAATAATTGAGGTAATGTTGCCTGATATGATGCAGATCAATTAATGGAACCCCATTGTCTGATGTTCTGTTGATGTAGAAAGGAAAGTCTCATGGTCACATCATGTTGCAAACCGCATCTCTTGAGCAGTCATCCCCTTACTGTGGTCCATTAGTAGATAGTGCTGTATATAAAGCTGTACTTTTAAGCTCATACTGATTACTGCTTGCAATTTGTATTGAGAACTGAAGACTGGTTCTTGTTTGAATCAAATGAATTACATTCACAACTCCAGATAATCCCTAACAGATTCAGGTACACTTTTGCAAAACTAGTAGAAGTTTTTTCTTTTACTAGGGTTAAAAGTCCAGGGTTTCTCCATTTTTGCTGTGAATTTGAACCCAGCTTCAGTGGGTTCTAGGATATTGGGATGCTTAATACACGCATGCGCAGAAAGACCAGAAGTAAAACCCCGTAACCCAGAAGTAGAAATAATGTATGTGCACCAGGGGTCACCACCCTTTTTTGCACCGCGAACCGGTTTAATATTGACAATATTCTTGCGGACCAGCTGATGGGGGGGAGGGGGGCTGTTAAACACGACCGGAATACAGTGATACTCAAAGCAGGTTCCTTATTCCAGTCTATTCCGCAATTTAGTTTTCGTGGCTCTCAGCTGCTGTCCTGCTTGCTCACGTTTTTTCCGCTGGAAAAAAACTCAAACGGGTTTGTTTTTAAGTGCAGGGTGCTTGGACTCAAGGTACCAAAGCAGTTTTGAGGGCTTCATTGCCTCATTGGACAGCCTCCTGCCCACCTGCCGCCAGATGCCTTGGACAGGGGCTGCGGCAGTCGCAGTCCAGAGAGAGCAACCGACTGACTGAGCAAGGAGTGCACCCGCCCCCATTGTAGGATCTATCGGCCGACTAAAGTTTGTTTCAGTAGATTACAGCAAGGTAGCTGCTCTGCTACTTTGCAGAAACCCTGAGCCCGAATTAGGTCGTTTGTGAAAATTTTAGCACCGGGTTCCCCACGAACATTCAGTATGCTAAACAGGTTTAGAGGCGGCACCCATCTGTCTGCACTTCAGGCCAGTAGCAACGGTACTTCCCACCGGCTGCGTGAGGCCAACCAGTGATCCCTGGCGCAAGGGTGTCACTGTGTTTAGGCGACTGATGACCTCGAGTGCGTTCAAGTTCAACAGTGGGTGTGAGAGGGAATGAGGAAAGGTGCAGCTGACTAATCATTTCCTCGCGGCCCGGTGGTTGGGGACCACTGAAGTACACTGTGTAGTGCGGGGGAGCTACACACATGCACACTGGGCAGAAAGATCGGAACTAAAACCCTGCAACCCGGAAACAATCTCTCAATAGTATTTGTGTATCTCTTTCTTTTTTTTTGGGATCCACCGGGAAAGTCTCAAAGATCGACCAGTCGATCATGATCGATGGGTTGACAACCACTAGTATACACAAAGTAAATCCATCTTCAATGACAATCAAACACCCATCATAACTAATGCTGCTTTTAAAAAAAATTCTCTCTCGTTACCATAAACTCACCATCACCACTACTTTATTCTCCTGCCACCTACACACACGAGGCAGTTTCCAGTCACGAGTTCATTTAGTAACCAGCAGTACATTGACAAATGGGAGGAATTTAGAGCACCAAAAGGAAACCCATATGGCCATAAGAAGTTAGTTCAAATTCCAATCAGACATCACTGGGGTTGTGGTTGAATCTGGTTTTCAAGTGGTGAAGCATTAGTGGTAATTTCTGTGCCATTGTGATGCCTGACTGTTATAATCCATTGTCTTCATTGGTGTTTTATTTTTGGGGATTCTTGAAATGATTGTTGGAGAGCTGAGAGAAGAAAGAAAAGACAAATGGGGGAAAAAAAGCAGTCATGGTCTCCTCGTACTCAAGTGAAAGATAAGAGTTCCATCGATAACAATTAACCTATAAAATACCCAGTCTGAAGTAGCTACTGAAAGCTAGAAAATTTCTGGAAAATTACAGAAGCACTTTATCCTACTTACTGGAAAAAATGCTGATCAATTACATGTATGTAAAATTACAAGCAAGCATAGGAAAGTTGAACTACAAGAAAATACTGAATTCTACATACCACTTCAACGTGAACGTTAAAAAAAATCGTTTACTTGCATCCTATGGCTTGAAAGAAGCTGTCAGAGATAGAATTCATTCATTTAAAAAAATCAGTTGTGGTTATTTTCCATATTCTGAATGAGAGCTATCTGTCTACAGAGACAGCATAAAAATTTATGTTATAACAATTATTCACAAGTGATGATGAGGAGGGGATCTCATTCAGGCAGGCTTCTGTACCTTTACTTTTGCAATATGAGGCCTCCATTGATCAGGATCGACCATGGATGTTGTGTCCCAGCTGTTGGTGATAAACAAGCCAGGGCAATACAGTATGGAGAATAAGCCATTGCCCATGTTGCAGGCTCTGCTTCTCCAGGCAGCTGATGAATCCAAAGGAATGACAGAGATCAATACAAGTTGGCACCACTGTGTTGCAGGAGTTGGTAGTCAGCATTGAACTCAACTAGGACTGCCTTAGGGACTCCATCGCCAGAGTTTTCCTCATGATTTATCCCGAAGCCTTCCCCCTGAGTGGGTATAACGGCAAGGCAGTGGATATTTGAGATTGGTCTCTCTGCTAGATGAGCTGGCAACTAAGGATGATGAGCCCCATCTGCCCAAAGCAACTGGTTTTAAGGCACCAATAACCTGCCTTTGCAACTTCTGTCAGTAGAAATGGTTCCACCAGGCTGAGCTAAGCCACAAGTGAACGCCAGGAGCTGGGCTTGTTTCTTGGAAGCTATTTCAGATGCACACCATTGGGAGCATTTAATCAGTAGTGGGAGCTTATCCCACTATACACCTCCCCCCGCCCCTGTCTACAACAACCTTAAGCAACAACCATATAAAAAATAAGCTCATTCATAATATGAATGGACTTGTGTTTTGTATGGGTTAGGGAGTGGAAGGATAATATGTTAAGTAGTCAGTATTTGTTTTGTAGCTAATTCAGTTTTTTGATTCTCTGTATCTGGTTATAGGTATTATGTGACATTCAATTAATTTGAAATGAGCAGAAGTTGCCAGGATAATCAGTTTTATTCAAAATAAATTTAAAACTATTGTAAACAGATACAGCATCCTCTTAGAGACTGTAACTGGGTTACATAAGCTAGTACTGTCTGTTAAAATTGGATGTGAATAGTATTGAACTGATCTTCCCTAAAAGCTTAAAAATGTCACATGTTGAGTGTGCCTTTGAATAAATAAATCAGCATTTGCTGTAGTGACGATATTGACATAGTATACTAACATCTGTCAAGGAGTTGCTGAGCTGCTGTGATTAGCTGATTGGCAGAATTCTACTCCCAGTTACATTGTGTAATAGGCCAAAAATAACCTGGAACAACAAGGAACCCAACTAGAGTGTTGCAAAACAGTCTGAGTCTGTGCTGTATAATTTGGGAGATTATACTGCTATTTTTCCAATTTCTCTGTGCACTGTATCATCAGTTACTTAAATTACGTGTTTCACAAGTTAATGTGCAGATTTATTTGAAATGAAAAATAAAGTTGTAAATCTGTTTACAATGTAATTATACCTTTCATGTGTGCATCTGTATTAGATTCAGCTCACTTTTTAATATTGAGATGTATTGGGAGTTTGAATTTAATTAAGATTTGAGTAAGCTTTGATTTCTTCTGTTGGCATCACAAGTCACTCAGTGGCCATTTTGCCACTTTATTAGGTACAGGAGGTACTCTCTGAGTATTTCTGTATGTTTGTCATCTGCTGCTCTAGCCCATCCATTTTAAGGTTCAGAGATGCTCTTCTGCCCACTGTTGTAATACGGGTTTATTTGAGTTACTCTCACCTTCCTGTCAGCTTGAACCAGTCTAGCTATTCTCCTCTGACCTCTCTTATTAACAAGGCATTTTCACCCACAGACTGCTGCACACTGGGTGTGTTTTGTTTCTCACACCATTTTCTGTAAATTTTAGAGGCTGTTGTACGTGAAAATCCCAGGAGATCAGCAGATTCAGAGATTCTTAAGCCACTCCATCTGACTCCAATGATCGTTCCACAGTGAAAGTTACTTAAATCATTTCTTCCCTATTCTGATATTTGATTTTAACAATTAAATCTCTTGAACATGTCTGCATGCTTTTATGCATTGAGATGCTCCAGCATGATTAGCTGATTGGATATTTGTATTAATGAGCAGATTTACCAAATAAAGTGACCACTGAATGTGTTACCATCAGAAGTAATATACTGTATGTTAGCATCAAAGTCATAGTTCAAAGTACATTTATTAAAGTATCTATACTATATATAACCTTGAGATTCCTCTTATTGCAGGTAACCACAAAACAAACTCCATAGAACCCATTTTTTAAAAAGGTATTGAGGCGCGTAAACCTCATGGAATAGTGAGTTGAGCTTTGGTTTGTCCTTCACCCTTGGCTTTGATGCCTTGTTCGTTTAAATCTGACTTGGCACTTAAATTGGCCGAAGATCAGTTGGTTTTTCTGCTTTTTGGCCCCAAGTTCTCTCCAGCAGCAGCCATTGTGCATTCTTGAGAGTGCAGTTTGCCAAATCCTTCAGGATACTGCAAAAATGCTTGGTTGTGCAAACAGTTCAAATGTACAAGTCCCAAAAGGAAATTACATGCTGTGGATTGCAGGGATCGTAGTCCAGAAAAATGATAATTAATAAATAGTAATAATAAATAGTGTTGCCATGGTTTGCCAACGCCACCTTTTTTAGACCATGTTGTGACAGAACCTCTTCCAGCTTTCGCCTTTAGCTTGTGGCAGAGGTCTTTGGTATGGTTAGGAAATTCCTTATTACCGAAACAGTTTTGAAGAACTGAACCTTGTATATATTTGTGTTGAGGGTAAAATGGCTGGAATAAGTGAAGGTGGAATGTAATGAATGACAGACAAGTTAAAAAATATTGGGATGTGTAAAATAGTAAGATAATGCATACAATATTATGAAAAAAAAGTCTAGTTTTTTTCAAAGGCCAATCTTAAAATTGTAGAGTAAGATGTCACTGGGAAAGCACACAGTTGGATGAGTCAGAATCAGGTTTATTATCATTGATGTAAGTCATGAAAATGTGATGTTTTGCAGCAACAGCACAGTGCTGGACATTAAAAAAGCTGTTACAATAAAAACAATACAGGTGTCTCCCATTTTTTGAGTGTTTGCTTTACGAGAGCTCGCTGTTACGAAAGACCTGCATTAGCACCTGTTTTCGCTAACCAAAGAGGATTTTCACTTTTACGAAAAAAAGATGCCCGCTTTATACATGTGTTTACCTGGAGAAAGACTACCATGACCATGAAGCCTTGTGCGGGCAGTTGTGTGCGCATGTGTGTATGTACCGATTTTTTTTTTCCCCTCCAAATCGATTTTGGCTCGCTGTCTTCCCCATCTGTTAAGTGAAACTACACCGTACATACAATATTCCTACTTTATATAGGCTATATATTTATCATATCATTCCTTTTTTACTATATGTTCATGTTATTTTTGGTTTTTTTGTGTTATTTGGTATAATTTGGTTAGTTATTTTTTGAGTCTGGGAATGCTCAAAAATTTTTCCCATAGAAATTAATGGTAATTGCTTCTTTGCTTTACAACATTTCGGCTTACGAAAAGTTTCCTAGGAATGCTGTACCTTTGGATAGCAGGGGAAACCCTGTACATAAAAGCAATAGTTCATGGACCGCTCAATGTTCAGAGGGGATGAGCTGTTCCTAAAAAGTGGCATTTGTGTGTGTCTGTCTTCTGGCTCCCATACCTCCTCCTTCTATCTAGTTTGATTTTAAATGTGATAACTGAAAATTCTAAACTAAATTTGCAATTTGGTTTGGAGATAGTGCAAATTGAAGATTGGATCTAAGAATTTGTGTGGGATGTTCTGTATTTTAATTTCACATTTAGATTAGTATCATTTGAGATGTATTATTAATCTTGGGTTATAATTTCAGGATTTTTTTGGGTTATAATTTCAGGATTCCTTGGTCACAGTTTAAATGCTACTTTGTATTCAAATTGGAAAAAGTCATGGATGACTTCAGAGCTTCAGCTCCTGAACCTAGAGCTCCACCTAATCCGAACGTGGAATACGTCCCGTATGATGAAATGAAGGAACGGATTCTTAGAATTGTTAATGGTTTCACAGGGTAAGTTGTTTTCTGTTTTTTAAAAGATGTTTATTCCTTATACAGTGCAATTGGTTGTGCAAACATATAAATTCTTTCAATATTTTCAGTAGTTCTTTCTAATTCCTTAATATGCCATTTTTAACCAAGATTCTCCATTGAGTTTCTTAATGCTACATTACAAAATTGTGTCATTTATTAATCATTAGATCAGTGATTTCTGGACATCTAACATACTTTGGGTGAGTTTATTTACTTAAATCTGTGTCTGAGTTAAAGTAATCTCTCGACCAAGGAAAATGGGATTCCCTATCTAGGCTAATGATTTTGCACATGTTAAACCTCAGGTCTACTTTGGTCCAAAGAAAACAGCTAAAGCTGAATCAGTCTCTCTTGCCCTGTCAGTATCTTTATGCTGTCCTTTCCCTCTGGTGCTATCAGATTCTTTATGTAGTGAGGTGAGCAGAGCTGTTCACATATTGTAAATAGTGAAAAGAAGATTGCCATGTATGGTGTGCTGCCTTGTGGTATCTGCCTCAGCAGATGAAAGCACATATTGCATATGCTGCCTCAACCACAACTGTCTGTTCCACTGCTTTCAGAGCTCTGCAGCTATGTACTCCCTCAACCTTTATTTCATTTATTCATTTTTTAGGGTGTGTACATTGCTAAAAAGAGCAGCATTAATTGCCTGGGGACGGTTTGGAGAGCTAAATTTTCATCTTGAATCCTCTGTAAAACTATTTCTGTGATATGTGGGGAGTTTAAGGATTTGGGCAAAATAAAGGAACATTGATATTCGGAAAGGAACTTGTATTTCCATTCACCTGATGCTGTTGTACCAACTTGGTAATGGAAGTTGCAGATTAATAGTGCAGTGAAGCAACCACAAAAATGAGCTGAATCTTCAGGACCTCATTTGCCAGGTTGCCGCCCGATGTGCCAAAAGGCGTGGAAAGGAACAACATTTAAGGGGAAGCTAGATAAACACATTTCAGAGAAGTGCATAGATAATTATAATGACAGAGGACATGTTTGGAAGTTTGAAAAGACACTGACTGGTTGGGATGAATTTTCTTTGCTTTGCAGTAAATACCGAATAATTCTAAGTTAATTCTCATCAAGTAAAAATGTACATCTTTTTAATGAGCTTGCCACATGCATTTCCTTTGACCAATGATAGCTTGGTTAAATTTACACTGGGAGGAAGTTTGCACTTTAACCTGGGTATGTAACATGACAATGTTTACCTGGACCCCAGGACAGATGTCTTGAACCTTGCTGGAGGGATATGCTACTAGTGTGCATAACATTTCTGAATGCCTAATTATGGCAACAGGTCCTGAAGGATTTATTAGTTCTGACTAATTACACCTGAAGTGTCTGCCAGATTTTTGTGGCTACCATCTGGAACCTCCAAAATTAAAGTATAATCTTGCATTTCTCAAATGTACTACCTTCCCTTCCTCGCCTGACCTCCTGTTGACCTAAGGTAAAGTTCATTAGCTGTTGTATTGCTGAGTGGGCTTGGAGTGTGTCTGTTTGTACCTCTGGAATTCCACTCAGTGCTTCAAACAGAATGAAGAGTGCACTTTGCTGTTCTGTCGCTTAACTGAAGTATTTAACTAAATTTAAGTCATGTGTACTGTATATGTAGTTGCTTGGAATCTTTCAGAAAAGTATTTAGCTGCATATGTGTTGCTAGAAAGGGATAGCTGATATGTAATAAACCCTAATCCTCTTATTTACTGTGAACTTTATGAAAGATTTGTATGTAGTCACACAAAAAAGCTCATTCATATGAGGCTAAATTCTCAGAGTACTGGAGGTGGTGTGCTTCTTTTTGTCTGTATTTGACTTTGTGGCTTGGCACTTCACATTTGTGACTGCTCCTTGATGCTCTTGAGATCATTAGTTGTATGTTTATCAACTTGTTTTCACTTTTGATTAAGTAATCAAATATATCGCTGTAACTATAAACCTATCCTTATAAACTTTGAACAATTTTTGTAATCATTTTCTTTTCATTTTCTGATTAGACCATTGTGAAATATTACAACTCTATTTATCTTGTAATGAACAATTTTGTATCCTTTGAGTACATTAAGAATGCACTTGCAAGTCACAGTTAATCCTATTAATCAAAAAAAATGTTGCTATTCTGTTATTTGATAAAATATTTAATAGTTCACAAAATTTGGTACCAAACATTGGTACAATTAGTGATGAGTTTCTAATTAGGATGATAGAACAAGTATAACTTTATGACAGAGTAGTCACATGGAAACAGGGTCTCCGTCCACTGAGTCTGTGCTGACTATCACACTTTTTCTTAACAAAAGTATCCTCACCTTATTTATTCCACTACATTGACATGAACTCCCTCCAAATTCTGCCACTCATCTACAAACTGGGAACAATTTGCAGTGGTCTGTCAACTTAATGCATCTTGTTGCAAAGAGAACCTACAAGTACCACACAGCACTGACAGTCAGTCTTGAACCTGGTTGTAGGATCTCAGGCAACAATTATGCAAGCTTTGTCACTGTATGTGTTAGTATTTTGTCAATCCACTTTGCCATTTTTATCCATTTTCTTGATTGTGGCTTGGCATGTTTATTCCTTCTCTTTCATCTCTTAGGTGTGATTGTGATAATTACATTTTTTCAATAGATGCATTTAATGTCAGAAATGTCTACAATATACATCTTGAAATTCTTTATCTTTGCAAACATCCACGAAAACAATACCCCAAAGAATGAATAATGACAGTTGAACATTAGAACCCCAAATCTTCTCTCCCTCCCCCCCCCAGCTCTCCCCTCCCATGCACAAGCAACAGCAAGGCAACGGCACCACTCTGTACTTTTTTCACAGTGAGAGGGGAGGTGTAACAAACAACTCATTGGTTTATGATGTTAAAAGTCTGTTGTGTCGCTTTTCCCAAGCTCTGCACCCAGAAAGATTCAGGTCTCTGGAAGCATAGCCCACGGCAGCTAACCTGCTGCTCTTGATGTTCTGTGTTCTCCCGTAATGCCTCAGTCAGAGGCACTGATCTTGAATCAGCCTGTCTCCAGAGCTACGAAAATCTGGCACTCTGAAGGCGGACTAGATTTCCAGGCCACATCCTTAGGATAATTAAAAGCAGCTTATCGTGAGGCTGTGAGAGCAGGTCCCATTCCCGCAAAGAACTGATGTCAGAGCGTAACTCTGGGTCAGGGTTTTGAAAAAGAAAATGAGATATCAAAGATAGAAGTAGAGCTACTTCTGAAGATGCAAGCAAAGAAGTCGTTGTTTAGCACCATCATCACTTTGCTCTGTCTTTTCTCCCTCTTTCTGATTCTGTCATTGCAACTTAAAATGAACCCACCTTTGTCAGCTAGTTTTTTTTTCTGGTTTTTGTTGCCTAATCTGATTAATAAATTTAAATTACTTGCCTTGTTTTTGTGGTCAGTGACCAAATGGTCCTGCTCACTTCTTAGATTGAAGAAAGTTGTCCAGACTCTCTATTTCCAACACCATTCTGTGTTGGGCCTCAATCATCAAGCAGACAGATCACATCGAAGAACTACCAGTCAGTATACCAGAAGTACCCCCCTCCCAAAGAAAACTTTAAAAACTTTTGAGTGTGAAAGAAAGATGTTGAGCATGAAAGCAGGATTTGGAAACCCTTAAATTTGTAAGAAGGATTAATGAGCAAATTATATTTAATCTATGAGGTCAAGTTAGTATGACTAAAGGTACTTTATAAACGCATACTCACAAAGCAGTGTGTAATTCACATTGTTTTTTAACATGAGATTTGTTTAAGAAGTTTGAAATATTACTGTATTTGCAAAATCCTCAAATGTCTTGTCTTCTCTCCTCTGCAATCGTTTCTTTCCTCCATACTGAGGCTGTGCTGAATAGCACTAAAACCATAACACATGGAACAAATCTGGCAACTGAAAATTGGGTATTCTTGTGATGCAGTGGCAGCAGAATTATGTATTACAGCAGTAGGTACCCTTGGGGTTCAGGATACATTTGATCAATACAATCAAATCAGGAAATCAATTCTGGTTTAATAAGGAGTCAATTAAGGTATGCCAGCCACAGCCCCAGCTTGCCTAAAAATGCAGTGACAACCTAGTGTACCTGCAACACAGGATAAAAAACGTGCTGAATTCAAAACAAAGCTGAGCAAGCCTTCAATTAGTGGATCACATCAAAGTTCTGAAATCGTGCCACATCTTGTTTTGATTTCATACTTAACAGCACAAGCTGGCAGAACTGCTGCCTCACTCCAGGTTCAACTCCCGACAGGTTCTGTCTGTTGAGTTTACATGTTCTCTGTGGCTGGATTTCCTCCGTTCTCGTTTCTTCCCACATCCCAAAAATGAGTTGGTAGGTTGGCGGGAAAAGCTAGTGAGGGTGGGTGGATTATGGGGAGAATAAAATGGGTTCATGTGTGATTAGTGTAAATGGTCATCATGAGCAAGCTGGGTTTAAATGACTGCTTCCATGCTATATATTAGATTATGATAGTTGAACAGCTAATGGAAGGAGTAAGTGTCAAGAACATCCCTGTTCTCAGTGTTGACAAGAATGCTAAAGCTAGGGTTATCCATAAGCCATTGTATTCAGCAGAATTTCCTCCTGAGAAAACCACCATCACAGTGACTGCAGTGCAGCAGTTAACTAAACATGGCATCAGAAATCTAAGGTAAAACTCGATGATTAGTATTGACAGAACTTTAATAGTTAAGAGTAACCAGTGTTTCATGCTATTTCTGTAAAAAAACACAAGCAAATTTTCATGGCATTTATACCTTTTGTATGTCTAACAACAATAAACTTTGTCATACCCCCCCCCCCCAAAGTAAAATGGCATCAAGATTTTTTGATACTGTGGCATGAGTCTAGTTATCTACTATTGGCATTCATTGCTGATGATATCATAAACAAGCACCTGGGAGTCCCCAATGCTCCGAAATTTAAATATTATCTCAAAATTAATTCTAGCCCTTTGCCCTCTTTTGCTGTTAAGCTGACTGGTAAGTACTCCTTACCCCTACTGTTTTTGTAAATCAGCGGTACAATTCTAATGGCACCATTCCTAGGGACAGGAGGGAATGGCAAATTATACAGCTAAAGCAGTTTCTTCACCTACTTTTGGAAGCATGGGATATATTTCAAATCAGGCTTGTAATTTATTTACTTATTAAAATACAAAATCCTTTAATATTTCCATATTGACTGATTCTCTAATTCCCTACTGTGATAGCAGCATCTTCTCTCTTTAAGAACCTGTCTCTGTACAGGTTAACATTTTGGTCCTTAATGGGACTTGCCATGATTTCATGCACTTATCGAATGCTTTCAGATTTCTTAGTCTTAATTGTCAATATTTTTCAGACCTCTTCAGTTTCCTAATTTCCCTTTTAGTTTGTACTTTCAATACTAATGTTCCCTTCCTCACCATCTTTTTTATATTCACCAGTACCAGCATCAGTAATTTGGAATTCTGCTTGATATTTTGTCCTTGCAAAGTATGGTGTGTCTTTGGGTCATTGCTTTCACTAATACCTAATGGTTTGAAATCTCTTCCTCCTTTCCCCCCCCCCCCCCCCCCACCATCCCTTGAAAGTTTTATAGCTTTTCACTAATATCTGTGATCCTGAAATAGTGAAACAGCATCACAGCCTCAAATTGCAGGTAACAATACCACTTTCCCCACTTAGCCACAATTCTGAGATTCATACTCTGTGGAACTTTATTCTAAAACTTGAGTCTATCCCCAATGAAAAGTAACTGGCCACTTAATTAATTGTGCTTTTGCCACCACCAAGTGGGTTATATGGCAGAGTGCTATTTCAGTAAAGTGGCAGTTGTACCTGGGAAGAAACTGGGCTGATTCCCTATTAGAAATGTTTTCTCAGATGCAGGAGTCAAAACGTGAATTTACAAGTGTATTTTTGCAGTGGAAGATGAGAGCGCCCTCCTCTGTCCATAAATGAAACTGCAGTTGACATGTATAGGCAATTTAAATTAAAGGTCAGATTGTTTGTTACAACCTCTATATGTACTTGGATGTGAGGTCTCCTTTCATCAGGTGATGAGTGACAATTCCCATCACTGATCACACTTCTGTAACCATGCCACTGATTGTGCATAAGACAGTAGATGCAGAATGAGGTCATTCGGCCCTCAAGTCTGTTGCGCCATTCATTCATGGTAGATTTATTATTCCCTTACTCCATTTTCCTGCCTTCTCCCTGTAACTTTTGATAACATTGCTAATCAATAGCCTGTCAACCTCTGCTAAAAATGTACACAGTAACCTGGCCTCCACAGCCATCTGTGGCAATGAATTCCATGGATTCAACTCTGACTAAAAAAATACAGTAAGAAGCACTTTTACCAAAGCAGTATGATACTAGCGACTACTTCTTGGTGTATATGGATTGTTGGAAGCTAATGTAATTAACTACTGTTGCTATTTTATTTTATTCTGACTTCTCTTGCTACTTCCCATCCTCCTTGGCGGGAGGGGGAGAGGGAGGGGATCAGATTCTGTCCTTCAGTATAATGTTGATGAAGCTATGTTATAAGAGTTCTAATGATTTTTTCATTGTGTACAGACATCCACAAAGGTTACTGTGCTTCTGTATCTATATCCTGCCACTAGAGAGCTCTCTATGCTCTCTGTTCTTTCCAACGAGACTGAAATGGGATTCTGTTTTAGCTTCCTTTAAATCAGGGGTTCCCAACCTGGGGTCCACTGACCTCTCAGTTAATGGTAAGACTTCAAAGACCCAAACCAACGTTTTAAAATTCTTTGGATTTTGTAAATAACAAAGATAATCAATTATTCCATTAACTGTAATATTTGAAGAGTACAAGCAAGTAAGCTGTTTAGTGATCAAACACGAGGAAATCTGCAGATGCTGGAAATTCAAACAACAGCACACACAAACTGCTGGTGGAACACAGCAGGCCAGGCAGCATCGATAGGGAGAAGTGCTGTCGACGTTTCGGGCCAAGACCCTTCGTCAGTTAGTCCTGACGAAGGGTCTCGGCCCGAAACGTCGACAGTGTTTCTCCCTATCGATGCTCCCTGGCCTGCTGTGTTCTACCAGCATTTTGTGTGTGAAGCTGTTTAGTGATGGTAGGTTACTGCTTTTTTTTGTTTGTTAATCACTTTGGAGAAACCACTGTGCAGGAATCCAGCGAGGGCCACTGAGCTGAGGCACTGAAAGAAGTGTTCACCAGTTCCTTGTATTTAAAACAGTCTCATCTTTGTGCATGCTAGCATAAGCTGTTGAGTAGGTGGATATAGTGCAAGAATGCTGAGGCAAGAGAGCTTAATAGTGTACTACTGTTTTAAATTCTTTGCTTCTGAAATAATATTGTGTGATGGGTTCTGGATAACATCAAGTTAATTGGCATCTATTTCATTTCATTGCATTTGGCTTTAACCTCAAAGCTTCTTCATGAGTCAGTGTTCTAAAATAAAATGAGGTCCTGATGGCCAGGCTCCTTTAATTCTTTGTGCTAAAACAGGCCATTTAGGTAAACAGGTTCACAGCGGGGTTTATACTCTGGATCCCTAACCATTCTTCATCCAATTTCTGCAAAGTTCCTCCATCATTTCTCCAAGTGACCATCTAGCTTCCCCTTGTACACACCTGTCTTTTTTATGAGATACACCCTGTAGTTTATAGTCAAACCACATTCTCAAAAAGGAATTATTTCTCCATGTCTGTTGGATAAACTCTAAGAAAAAAAGCTCGCCTTAAATTTCAACTGAGAGGTCTCAAGATGGCGCTTATGGAGTAAATCGCTTTTGGCTTTGCTCCAAACCTTTTACGTCTTTTTAACCCTCTTAAATGATCTTTTTTTACTTATTCTAAAGGGGTTTAAATATATAGAATTTTTCTTTTTAACTATTCGATCTATTTTCAACTCGCTGAAATGTCTAAAGCAAAAGAATCGAAACAGACGAAAGAACCGATAACTTTAGAAACTATTGTAAAGCTTATAGAAGATAAATTTGCGGGTCTGGAGAGAAAAATTACCGAACAGCTTTTTGCGTTTGATGAGCGTTTAAAATCATTCGAAGGAGAACTTAAAACGTTTTCACTGGAACTACAAAAACAACAAGCAAGTATTTTGGTACTTGAAGAAGCCGCTCGGAAGAAAGAACATATTATCGAAACTTTGAAACAAGAGCAAGCTTCGACTTCTCAACAGATGGATCGTTATAAATCTAAAATTATTGATCTTGAAAATCGCTCTCGAAGGCAAAATCTTCGGCTAATTGGGATTCCGGAAAAGTTTGAGAGCGGTGATCTTACCGTTGTCTTTTCTAAACTTCTAATGGATGTCTTTGGTTCAGAAGTTCTGGACTCTCCTCCAATAATTGATCGTGCTCACCATATCTCTCGCTATCATTCTGATTCAGACAAACCTCGGCATGTAATTCTCCGGATCCATTACCCTCATATCAAAGAGCGACTGATTCGAGCCGCTCGGAAAAAGGGTATGATTAACTTTCAAGAATTCAAATTTCGTATTTTGGAAGATTATAGTCCTGAAGTTTTAAGGGCAAGAATGGCTTTTAGACCGGTTATGTCTAAATTTCACCAGGAAGGCTACAAGCAAGCGTTGTTATTTCCAGTACATCTGAGAGTTACTTCTGAAGACGGAACTGTTCGGTTGTTTAAATCTCCAGCGGACGCTCAAAGTTTTTTGGAACAATGACACTCTATTGCATTGACTAATGTAATAATTAGTCTATAAATATCGATCTCTTACAGAATGATGGTTTTTTTTAGGTATGGCTGACATGTATTTTTTATATATTGTAAAAGTTCTCTTTTTTGGTCTGTCTGATTTTATTATTTTTTTATATTTTACTAATCTGTTAACCTTGAAAATAACTGATTAGGGTTGTATAAGCTTTTTTTTTAATATTTTTAACATTTAAATATTAAGATTTAAAAAAAAATAATAATAAAATGGCGTTTCTTCTTCCCGACAGACTTTAGTGCCTGGAACGTCATATTCGTTTTGATGAGTTTGAAAGTTTTAAATTCTCATTTAAAATACTATTTTAGTAGTATTTATTTATGGGTTTTATCAATTTTTTTTAACATATATATATATATATATATAAAAATACTATTTTTATATTTTAACTTTTGTTATATTAATCCTTTTATAATATGGGCTGTTTGTATTTTTTTCAATTTTTTTTGTCTGAGTTGCTGTCCTGAGACACGGGGGTAATTTTAGTATTAGATTGCCTGCTTGCCTCTTTTTGGCTTTTTTCCTGGGGTTTCGAGGGTGGAGGGAGGGGGATTTTTCTTTTTCTTTTTTTTTTCTTTTTGCTTGCTTTTTGCATAGTTTTATTTCATGGGCCTATATGAAACTACAAAAATGGTTGCAGTGCCGTGACTTCCGGTTTCTCCTTGAACTCACTTCCTTCTTCCGGGTTCATGAGTTCACTTTTTTTTTAAACTTATGTGTTAACTGTAATAAATATTGTCAATATGGATAGGATTATTAATTTTGTTTCTTGGAATACTAATGTTTTAAATCATCCGATCAAATGGAAAAAAATATTCAAAGTATTCCATAGAATGAATGCTAATGTTATTTTTGTGCAGGAGACTCATGTAAGGAAGGTGGATAGTCAACTTTTTTTTAGGTTTTGGAAGGGTCAACAGTATCACGCAAATTCGCAAGCCAAAGTAAGAGGTGTTTCTATTTTTATAGACTCATCAACTTCTTTTATACATCATGAAACAATTTCAGATCCACAAGGTAGATTTTTGCTTATTACTGGTCTACTTTTCAATCAAAAAGTTGTTCTAGTTAACGTTTATGCTCCAAATACTGATTGTCCTGAATTTTTTAAATGCTTATTTACATCTTTTCCTAATCTGAATCAATATAGACTGATAATGGGTGGGGATTTTAACTGTTGTTTAAACCCTGTGATGGATAGATCCAAGCCTACCCAAACTCTTCAGAATAAATCGGCTTCTCTTATTAACTCTTTTATGATTGATTCAGCTATTTGTGAAATTTGGCGTTTTCTTCACCCTAATGACAAAGAGTTTTCATACTTTTCCCATGTTTATCATAATTACTCAAGAATTGATTACTTTTTCATTGATCACCATTTACTCACAGATGTTACTGATTGTAAATATGACTGTATTACCATATCTGACCATGCACCTCAGTTATCTATTAAAATAACGGATTCATATGTCAATACTAAATTTTGGAGGTTTAATCCAATTTTATTGCAGGATTTAGATTTTGTTAACTTTATTAAACAACAAATTGATTTGTTTTTCGCAACAAATTCTACAGTAGAGATCTCTAGTGGAATTTTGTGGGATACTTTTAAAGCATATATTCGTGGACAGATTATATCATACTCTGCTGGAGTTAGGAAACGAACTAATTCTAAAATATTAACATTAGTTGATAAAATCAAAGCAATTGATAAAGTTTATTCAATGACTCCAAGTAAAGAACTTTATAAAGAAAGACTGAAACTTCAAATGGAACATAGTTTATTATTATCCTTTTCGATTGAAAGTCAGTTAATTAAATCAAAAACTCAATTCTATATGCATGGAGATAAGTCTGGTAAATTATTGGCTAACCAATTGAAAATTGTTTTGGATAAACGACAGATTACTAGAATTCGTAAACAAGATGGTACTCTGACGATCGATCACAAAGAGATAAATAGAACCTTTCAAGATTTTTATAACTCCTTATATCAATCAGAATTCACTAAGGACTCTTCTACAATAAATGAATTTTTAAGGAAATTGAATATTCCAAAAATAACCGTTGAGGATAATGTAATTTTAGATACACCTATTACAGAATCTGAAATAGAAAAGGCTATTTCTGTAATGAATTCTGGTAAAGCTTCTGGTCCAGATGGTTTTCCTGTAGAATTTTTGAAATCTTTTTCTTCTATACTTTCTCCTTGGCTTTGTAAAATTTTTGAAGATGTATTAATTGTAGGTAAACTACCACAATCTTTTTATGAAGCTTCTATTTCTTTAATTCTTAAAAAAGATAAAGACCCTACTGAATGTGCATCCTATCGACCTGTATCCTTATTAAATACGGATTTTAAGATTTTCAGTAAAATTTTGGCTATTAGAAAATATATTACCTCAAATTATTTCTGAAGATCAGACTGGATTTATTAAAAATCGCTATTCATCTTTTAACATTAGAAAATTAATTAATATTATTTATACTTCTTCATCTAAAATACCAGAATGTGTTATATCTTTAGATGCTGAAAAAGCATTTGACAGAGTTGAATGGCCATATTTATTTACTACAATGCAACAATTTAATTTTAGTTTAAAATTTATATCATGGATTAAATTAATATACCATAAACCTTTAACTTCGGTTTTTACCAATAATCAAAGATCCCCTTTTTTTCAGTTATTTCGTGGAACGAGGCAAGGTTGCCCTTTAAGTCCTTTACTATTTGACATTGCTTTAGAACCGTTGGCTATAGCTATTCGGGAATCACCTAATATTTTGGGTATTACCCGTGGGGAGAGGATGTATAAAGTATCATTGTACGCTGATGATTTGTTATTATATATATCTGACCTTGAAAAATCTATCCCTGCTATTTCGTCTTTGCTTGCTCAATTTAGTAATTTTTCTGGTTATAAATTGAATTTTAACAAGAGTGAACTATTTCCATTAAATATGCAAGTTCCAATTTATAAAGATTTACCATATAAAATTGTTACAGATTATTTTACTTACCTAGGTATTAAAATTACTAAAAAACATAAAGATCTATTTAAGGTTAACTTTTTACCTTTAATTGATCAAATTAAGCAACTTGCTATTAGGTGGTCTCCACTATCTTTGTCATTGGTTGGTAGAGTTAATGCTATTAAGATGATGATACTACCTAAATTCTTATATTTATTTCAAGCATTACCAATTTTTATTCCTAAAGCTTTTTTTGATACTATTGACTCTAAAATATCTTCTTATTTGTGGCAGAACAAAAACCCTGGTTAGGGTAAAAAATATTTACAGAAGCCTAAGAAGGAGGGCAGCTTGGCTTTACCAAACTTAAGATTTTACTATTGGGCAGTCAATATACGGTATTTAATATTCTGGACACAAGAATGGACTATAGCTACTTGCCCACAATGGGTAAATTTGGAATGTAAATCTGTGCAAGATTTTTCATTGATTTCAATCTTAGGATCTTCACTTCCTTTTACTTTATTCAAATTGAATAAACAGATAACAAATCCTATAGTCAGATATACATTACGAATTTGATTTCAATTTTGTAAATTTTTTGGTTTGAATAAATTTATTTTATCATGTCCTATAATATCTAATTATTTTTTTTCGGCCTTCATCTAAGGATCAAGCTTTTCTTTTATGGAAAACAAAAGGTATAACATGTTTTCGTGATCTGTTTCTGGATGATAACATTATGTCCTTTGAACAGCTATCTAATAAATATAATTTACCTAAAACCCATTTTTTTTTAGATATTTGCAAGTTAGAAATTTTTTGTATAATGAGTTAGTCTTTTTCAAAAGAATGTCCATTGGACATTACAGATAGAATTTTAGCTCTTAATCCTTATCAAAAGGGTTTAGTAGCCATCATTTATAAGATGATCATGAATTTACAGTTAGATGTATCAGAAAAAATTAAGGAGGAATGGCAAGAAGAGTTGCATTGTCTTATATCTACTGAGCAATGGGAAAAAATTTTATTATTGGTAAATTCTTCCTCTATCTGTGCTAAACATGCCCTAATACAATTTAAGGTTGTACGTAGAGCTCATATGTCTAAGGATAAACTGGCTCAATTTTACTCTCATCTTAACTCGACCTGTGATAGATGTCATTCTGATGTTGCTTCATATGTTCTGGTCTTGTCCTTGTTTACAAAATTATTGGAAAGATATCTTCAGTATTTCAAAAGTCTTAAAAATTAATTTTCAACCACATCCTCTTACTGCAATTTTTGGTTTACCAATGATGGATAATAATCGTTTATCTGCTTCATCACAACGAATGATTGCATTTGTTACATTAATGGCTAGAAGATCTATATTATTGAATTGGAAAGAAATTAATCCTCCAACTGTATTTCAGTGGTTTTCTCAAACTATTTCTTGTTTGAGTTTAGAAAAGATTAGAAGTGTGGTTTTTGAACCTTCAGTTAAATTTGAAGTAACTTGGAGACCTTTTATTCAACATTTTCACATGAGTTGAATTGTCTTTTCCTAAACCTTTCTTATATTATCCTTAATCGATTGGATGGAGGTTCGGAGTTATTGGCACTACTGTATATATACTTAATATTATTCAATGACCCATGTTGGTTAGTGTTTTTTTTTCTCTTTTTTTGGGGGTTTTTTTCCTTTTTTTTTCTTTTTACTTCTTTGTTCATTATTGTTCTGGGTTTGAGAGGTTATATATTTTTATTATTACATATCTGAATGTCTATTTAAACTATTAATTATGTACTCTCAAACATTTTGTATTCATGTTTCATTTATGTTTGTTTAAAACTAATAAAAAAGATTTAAAAAGAAAGAAATTTCAACTGAAAGGACCTTATTTTAACAGCCTTCATTTTGTGTATTTACCAATGGGGAATTGGCTCTCTGGTTCAGGAATACTTATAATACTGGATGAGTTCAGTTATGCACAAACACAAAGTTAAAATAGTAATGATGGTGCACTTAGAACACAGTTGATGTAGAAGCTATTGTTTATGGAGTGGATATGGTACTTGTTTGCCCTGACTGTTGTACAGAGAGAGCTGATTGAACTAACCACATACCCAGGTGAAGTGTGGGGGCGGGGGGGGGGAGAGAAGGGGAGATTGTTGGTGGAAAAGGTGGCTATCATTTGAGATATAATGAAGAGTGCAAGTGACTTTGAAGCCCCTCCCCAAGATGTCTGGATGTTAGTGAAGAAACAAGATTGAGGGGAAGCCTGATTTCCTTTCAAATGTATTAAGCTAATTGAAGAATATTAAATGTTTCTGATATACTGAGTTTAAAAATGTATAACATTATATACTCTGCAAATTGGCTAACCTTAGATTCTAGATGGAGTTTAATGTCAGGAGTGATAGATCTGTGATTCAACACATTTTGGATCCAACAGAAGCACATTTCCTTTAGAACAACCTTACACGGCGCTGATTGGTCCAAGAAATCGTTACGACATTGACCATTAAAACCCATTCTGCTATTTAGTGAGCTTGTGGTTGATCTGTGACTAAATTTCTTTGGTCAATTTTGTCCTATATCCCCTGCTTATCACAATTAAGAATCTGTCTAATCTGTGCATTGTTTTTAAACTTTTGGCATTGTTCTGTTTTCATTCTGGTGGTGGCATTGTGACTGACTGACTCCATGCAGGTGCTTGATGCTGTATGAGAAATATAGTTCGTAACCTGTAATCTGCTCAATTACATTGGTCAGGGTGATCTAAATATACATTTTTCCCCACCTCTCTGGTATTCTTTTACTCTCATGCTATACTTTCACTTAAAAAAAAATCTCTATAGAAATATCTGACTATTTGACTTAGAATTAGATGTATTCAAGATTGCATCTTAAGATGTTTTATTTGCAGAGGTAATTGTGCTACTGTAAAATCATTTGTTTAAAGCTACTGCTGATAGCAGTTAACTAATATATTTAGAGATTTAACACCTTTATGATCATATGTCCAAATGATCATTATTATTGAATTTGCTGGCAAATACCCATTGGTATATATGCCATTTTTGTTTTTGCACAATTAACAATTAGTGCCCTATTTAGTCCTGCTTTTAGCCCAATTTATGACATTGTGAATGTTTCAGTTATCACAAAAGGTAATGGCTGTGACTGCCTCTTATTCTAATGTTTTGTTTTTCTGTAAATGGTCAGAATACTGAGGCAGTTCACATCGTATTGTTTTTGAACTTAAATTCAATTTACATTGTCTATTTCATCCTGAAGCTAAGGTGGTTTACACTGTCTAAAGTAGAACCACTGCCAACAAAATTTTCAATTGGTAGGTGTTAAGTGATATCATAGTAGAGAAAGATTAAGCTCATGGAACATTGTATCCATCCATTATTCATTGGTTTTGATTGATAGGTACTTTGTTGATCCCAAAGGAAATTAGTGTCACAGTAGCATTACAAGTGCACGATCTACAAATGTTAGAAAAGTAAGAAAGAATAAAAAATAAAACAAGTTACCTTAAAAATAAGATGTACAAGATTTCCAAGTTCACACTGAGAAGATGGTAGTGCAAGAATTACCATAATATTATACAGTAATGGGTGCACATTCAGTGTCCAGATAAGAAATGATGGTAGTATTGCCCAGGGTCTCCATGATAGTAGGGTGTGGTAAACAGACCCTAAACGGAGATTAATGACAGTCTTAACAGGAGGGGTCATCACTTCCCTAGTTGTAGGTTGGCTTATTATACCCTAATGGCTGAGAGTGAGAATGATCTTTGGAGCAGCACAATTGTCTTAGTCTTTTTCTAAAGATGCTGCTCTGTTCAGCCAAGGTGGCATGGAGAGGGTAAGAAACGTTGTCCAGAATTGCCAGGATTTTCTACAGGATCCTTTGTTCTACCACAGCCTCGAGTATGTCCAGTTTGACTGCTATAACAGAGCCAGCCTTTCTGATCAATTCAATGCCCAGCACACCATCGCATAGAAGATTGCACTGGCGACAACAGACTGGTAGAACATGTGAAGGAGAGGCCTGTATATTCCAAAGGACGTCAGTCTCTTTACAAAGTAGAGGTGACTCTGGCCCGTATACATAGCCTCTGTTGGTGCTCCATTCAAGTAACTTGTCCTCGTGTACCCCAGGTTTTTGTAGATCTCCATCACATCCTGGTCCTCACTGTCATTAGTAACAGGGAGCAGTGCAGTCCATCACTATCTCCTGTGCCTTACTGATGTTCAACTGCAAATGATTCAGCTTGCACCATTTGGCAAAGTCCTCCAGGACCCTGTATTCATCCTCTTGCCTTCTCTTTATGCATCCAGCTATTGCTAAGTCATCAGAGAAATTTTGCAGATGATATAACTTAGTGTTGTACCTGAACCCGAGGTACATGGGGTAAACAGAAAAGGAGCCAATACAGTCCCCCATGGGGCCCCTGTGCTGCTTATAGCCATGTCTGACACACAGCTGCACAAAGAAGTCTGCCATTCAGGTAGTCCATTATCCAGGATACAATGGAAATGCCAACCTGAATTGAATGGAGCTTTTCCCCCAGCACTGAGGGCTAGATGCACCATTTTGCTCTGGTCTGGTTTGTCTGAAGTGACATCTTCAGTCATGTGTTACTTTTGTTAGAATGTTTTGTCTTCCAAATGCTGACATAATGAAGACACAGCAACAGTTTAATTTTTTATTTCTTGGGCATTTGTCATGAAGGTTCAAGCTGCTGTAATGCTTTGTTTTGAAGTGTGTCACGTTTGTCAGCTACATTAGCTGATATGTTCAGTTGTTTAATCATGCAAATTACTGGAGCATTATATCAGCAATGCTCCATTGACATAACACAATAATTGGTTAAAGGCCATTGGATGTTTTGAAAATGGGATCTCTGTAAATTCCAAACAAGAAAATCTGCAGATGCTGGAAATCCAAGCAACACAAACAAAATGCTGGAGGAGCTCAGCAGCTGAGGTAGCATCTGTGGAAAAGAGTATAGTCGACGTTTTGGGCCGGCTGTACCTTTCTATGGGAAAGGGTATAGTCAGCCTGAAACGTTGACTATGCTCTTGGTCTGTAGAAACTGCATGGCCTTCTGAATTTCTCCTGCATTTTGTGTATTGCTCTGTATAACTTATTCATTTAACTAATTTGTAACAATTGTTTATTCTGTTATGTGCTGCTGTTTTGAATATTCATATGCATGCTGGCTTACCGAGCAGCAGCACGTTGAGCCACACTGGTTTAAGATGTAGTAGGAGAGGTGTGACAGGTTGCTAGTATGACTTTCTTTTGGATTCCTTTGAAAATTACAGGAAGGTGTAATGTGTGTGTTTGTAATTGTTGTTTGCATTCTTCCACTGATGGTTGTTTCCAGTATTTTGGAACATGCATTATTGAATATTATCTAATTTTCACACATCTCATTGCTGAAACAATTGTTAAATTGTTTACCTACAATTTACTGTTAAGGAATATGAGCAATTAATTGTTAAACTGCCTGAAGGTCAGATTGGTTTTGTAATTTAGTTTCAATTGCTGAGGCTTAAACTTAATTGTTTTGTTTCAATTTGGAAATGTATCCTGTATTCTTTATTTCAGTAAGATTTATTGCAGTACTTTCCAGATACCATTCATTGCTGAAATAGCAATTTCCTTGTACCATTTTCATCTCTACTCCCTAGGGTCTCCTCTGCATTTGGGGAAAATCAAGTCCATTTTGAACATTGGTCTGCAGAACACCCCTGTTCAGTCCAGAACATTGCCCTTGACTTTCTGATTGCCAGTCACTTAGATTTTCTGCTGGTTTCCCTCTCTGAGCCTGTACTTAGCCTTGTGCAATCTTAAATGAAGTTTGATATAAGCTCACGACAAAAACACCTGTCTCTTGACTGGGCATAATGCAGTCTATATTGGGGTTCAACAGCTCATCCAACTCTATCTTTCACAGACCCAACTATTGTTTCTTAACTTCTCTCCTAACTCTTCCTTTCAGCTCTTGCTTTAATTCTCCTGCATTTTACTCTAGATATCTCCTCCTTTGCCCTCACTCCACACTTACTCAGAATACAAACTTGTTTCTCAGTTTTCCTAGTACTTGGGAAGAACACTGATCTGAAACACTATCTGATTCTCTTGCCACATTATCAGCTTTCTATCCAGAAGATTGAGTGTAAAATTCATGTTGCTTTTCTCGTTTCCGGAAAAGGGAGATGGTTTTAACGAATTTTTGCTTACTAGCTTTAAGATGCAAAATATTACATGAATGAATTCACTTTAATTTATTTTTTGCCTGCTGCATCGATTTTGAAATAGTTCCTTTCTGCACTTTCTAAAATGTTAAATAGTTTTTCTGGATGTGGAGTTTTTATGATAAGCATTACTTTGAATGGTTTTGATCAGTTGTCATTCCTTTGGAGCTTTGTCATTCAAGTTGAATGAATGAGATAAGTGAGGTAAATGGGGTGTGTCTTAAAGAGCAGATTATTGTAAAAGTGAAAGTGTGCACCTCTGCCAGTTGTTTACAAGTATTTTCCCCTTAACCATAAGGTTTCAAATAGCTGCATAAACTAAGCAATCAGTATTTTCCTGGCCTTGGCACATTGGTAGCTATTTCCTTAAGGCTTTGTGAAAGCAGAGGGAAAACATCAGTACAACTGTGCAATAATAAGCCCACCCTTCAATCTTAACCTCTTTACTTGACACTTTGAAGGACAGCATGAAGAGAATTCCTGCTTTTAAGCAGGGCTTTGTTTTGACTTCTTAACCAAAGATGGTACTTAGAGCAGCTGAACGTAGCACAAGAATGTGCTAGATTCTTGTCTCTGAAAATGGTTCTAAAACACACAGCCTTCTGTAAGAGGAGAATGATTGTTCTGTAAGTATATATGTATTTTTTAAAGCACGAGAATAGTGATTGGAAGTCATTCCCTAATGACAGTACTCCAGTGTATTGCATTGAATTGCCAATGATTTACATGTTCTGGTCCTGAACTGATGTACAAGGCCATAACCTTAATTCTCTGGAGGAAGTGTACTGCCATAAACACTGATAATATATAATGGGTTGATTAAAGTAATTGAGTAACAGGTTTTTAAAATAATTATACAGTATAATCTGTCAAAACAGGCAGTTTATTGCACAGAGCTGCCTTAATTCTACTCACAGGGCCAGCTTGCATCATAGTGGTCTCAGGTTCCTAGTTTGGCAAAATAGCATGTAAGAAAGGTAGATTTGCTTAAGAAATTGATGTCTAGGTTAATAAGGAAATGAACATCTGTTTTGTTGGTCTCATTCGGATCTCCAGCTTTGCCCTTAATCCAATAACAATTCTCAATGGATATTCTGGTTAATAGATGACGTACTTGTTTATGCTTACAGTATTCCCTTCACAATCCAGCGTCTATGTGAGCTGCTTACTGATCCTAAGAAGAATTACACTGGGACAGACAAATTTCTCAGAGGAATTGAAAAGGTAACCAAGAATCTAGAAACTGACTAACTTTGATACTAGCTCCATAATCCACAGGCAGCTGATTTTTAATTATACCACAAAGTCCTCAGTTGTCAAAAGATTGAGGATGAGTGCAATATTTTCCACGGCTCTGGGTAGGTTAGGTCATGTTGGGTCAGTAATTTAACCCCTGGTCTCCTGAAGCTCGACACATTCCAGAACAGAGTGCCCTCCAGCATCGGTGCAGAGTGGCTACAGCCAGTGCCATCAACAGGACTCCAGTTACTTTGGTTGCTCTGTTATGCCTCATATATCCAATGACTAGGGTTTTGAGTTTATGGAGACAGCACCACCAAAAGTTCCTCTCTCAAGCTGTAACCAATCTCAATTGTTAATTTGCCATTTCCAACAGAATTGTTGGAGTATCTTCATCACAGCTATAATGGTTCAAGAAGCTGGTTTGCTTTCTCAATTGCCCTTGGCTCCCAGGCTATGAAAAATTCTAAAATATTTCATCCGCCACATGGTTCTGAAAACCAAAACCTAAAGTTCATCATATACATCGGCTAATTGATCAGGGTTCAACACTACCATTTTGTAAGCAAAAGTAGTTTATGACACATTTTTCACTTCTGTTTGTAAAAAAAAATTCAAATGTTGATGTATGGATGAATGTAAGTTGAATGATTTATCATTTAATATAAACAGTACATTTCAAAAGAATGTACATGTTTTTGGGGAAAAAACAGCTTTATGCAGGGGTTTTTACAGCTGCAAATTGAGTTGTGGTCAAGGCAGTTTTGGAGCATAATTATTATTTTAATGAATGAATCCCAGCTTGCTTGTGCACATGTAACCTGTTTCCTGTTTATTGGAAGGATGGCCTATTGCCAAAAGGTTAAGGAAGCATCCAAGCAGAAAAAAATGAATACAAGATAATAATTGCTTTTTGTTTAAATAAAAGTTGCCTCATGCTAGAAAATAGGCTTTGTACGTATACAGTGGCATGCAAAAGTTTGGGCACCCCGGTCAAAATTTCTGTTACTGTGAATAGTTAAGTGAATGGAAGATGAACTGATCTCCAAAAATCATAAAGTTGAAGATAAAACATTCTTTTCAACATTTTAAGCAAGAATAGTGTATTATTTTTGTTTTGTACAATTTTAGAGTGAGAAAAAGGAAAGGAGCACCATACGAAAGTTTGGGCACCCCAAGAGATTTGAGCTCTCATAACTTTTACCAAGGTCCCAGACCTTAATTAGCTTGTTGGGGCTATGGCTTGTTCACAGTCATCATTAGAAAAGGCCAGGTGATGCAAATTTCAAAGCTTTATAAATACCCTGACTCAAACCTTGTCCCAACAATCAGCAGCCATGGGCTCCTCTAAGCAGCTGCCTAGTACTCTGACAATTAAAATAAATGATGCCCACAAAGCAGGAGAAGGCTATATGAAGATAGCAAAATGTTTTCAGGTAGACGTTTCCTCAGTTTGTAATGTAATTAAGAAATGACAGTTAATAGGAATGGTGAAGGTCAGGTTGAGGTCTGGAAGACCAAGGAAACTTTCCAAGAGAACTGCTCATAGGATTGCTAGAAAGGCAAATCAAAGCCCCCGTTTGACTGCAAAAAAACCTTCAGGATGATTTAGCAGATTCTGGAGTGGTGGTGCACTTTTCTACTGTGCAGTGACACCTGCACAAATATGACCTTCATGGAAGAGTCATCAGAAGAAAACTTTTCCTGTATCGTCACCACAAAATTCAGCGTCAGAAGTTTGCAAAGGAACATCTAAACAAGCCTGATGCATTTGGAAACAAGTCCTGTGGACTGATGAAGTTAAAAAGAACTTTTTGGCCGCAATGAGGAAATGTATGTTTGGAGAAAAAAGGGTGCGGAATTTCAAGAAACAAACACCTCTGCAACTGTTAAGCATGGGGGTGGATCAATCATGCTTTGGGCTTGTGTTGCAGCCAGTGACATTGGGAACATTTCACTGGTAGAGGGAAGAACGAATTCAATTTAAATATCAGCAAATTCTGGAAGCAAACATCACACCATCTGTAAAAAAAAAAGCTGAAGGTGAAAAGAGGATGGCTTCTACATAACAGGATAATAATCCTAAACACACCTCAAAATCCACAATGGACTACCTCAAGAGGCACAAGCTGAAGGTTTTGCCATGGCCCTCACTGTCCCCCGACTTAGACATCATCAAAAATCTGTGGATAGACCTCAAAAGAGCAGTGCATACAAGACGGCCCAAGAATCTCACAGAACAAGAAGCCTTTTGTAAGGAAGAATGGGCGAAAGTTCCCCAAACAAGAATTGAAAGACTCTTAGCTGGCTACAGAAAGCATCTACAAGCTGTGATATTTGCCAAAGGGGGTGTTACTAAGTCCTGACCATGCAGGGTGCCCAAACTTTTGCTTCGGGCCCTTTTCCTTTTTTGTTATTTTGGAACTGTAAAAGATGGAAATAAAGTAATTTTGCTTAAAATATTAAAGAAATGTGTTATCTTTAACTTTATGCCTTTTGGAAATCAGGTCATCTTTTACTCACTTAGCTATTCACAGTGATAGAAATTTTGACTGGGATGCCCAAACTTTTGCATGCCACTGTATTTAGGAATTCAAAAACAGAAATGGGTCATTCATGAAGTCAAGCTGTCCTAGCTCTGCTATGTGGTTGGAACATGACTCATCAGCACCTCAGCACCTGTTTGCTTACTTTTAGCAATCAAAATTATGCTACTTTCAACTGATCCCATTTCCAAAGGTTTTGGCATATTGACTGGGGAGTTTTGTGAATATTGTTCGTGACCAATGAGGTTATACCCCAATTTAGGATTTCTGCTCACCGATTCATTTTCTTTCTTTGCTCTATGCTGTGATTTTCAAATTTCATGGACTTCAAGGCTGCTTTGTTCTGAGCTCTCTTACTCTTGAAGTCCTGATATCAGGAAATTAAAGTCTTAAGTACCCTTACCAAAGCCATTGTATCTTTTGTCTGTGTGTGTGAAATCTAATTCTGTTAATATTGTAACTATTGTAATATTGAAGAATTACTTCCTATTGATTTTGAATTCATACCTGTGTAGTAGCTTTAATTGTGTATACAGGGATCCAAACCTCTTCCCTCTATTGCTTCCAATCCATCTTTCTCAGATTCTGTGTGGGTGGCATCACATGTACCAGATTGAACTCCATCTGTTGCAATTGTGCAGATACATTTGGTTTGAAATGTTTGCGGTGAATGTACCACATAATATTAGCAAGATTTTAAGTGCAGAAAGTTGTCCTTAATCTCTCACACTTTTAATTTGTAAATTACAGAACGTTATGGTTGTCAGCTGTGTGTATCCTTCAACAGAGTAAGTAAATTTAAAAACATTTTACTGTTCAAAGATTTTATTCCAAGAATTGCTTAATGCGATAAAGATTTGAATTCTCCCTGACTTTCTTAGGAAGTACAACTTTGGCTCAAATAGTTTGAATCGAGTGAATGGCATCATGCTGTCAGGAAGCCATACTGCTTATACAGATAGGTGAGCCACAGTCTTTATTTTGTGAAACTTATTTATGTATGACTGTCTTTTACAATGATAAAAGCAAATGTGAATATAGGGCCTCCCCAGTGTACAAACACAAACTTGTGTACATAGGAACAAGCCTTTGGGAGACCAGTGGTATGGGTTTGTCGTTGACTGTGGGTCTGCAGGCATCTTCTGCCACCTGGGAATTTAGTTCATGGCTGTATTTCTGACTTTGAACTGTGTGGTTCCAAACAGTTCATGGGAATGGAATCCTGCCATAACCTGGTGAGGAATTTATCTTAAAGTGCAGGGTGGGTGAGATTTCATAGCAGTCACTGTAGAATTACAGGTGTTGATTAGATTTGTGTACAGTTGCTGGTTTCATTACATTCAAATGCTTGTTTGCATTAGAAGCAGAGTAGCACGGTAATATAGCAGTTTTCGGTAATGCTATTACAGCTCCAGCGTCATGGGTTCGATTCCTGCCGCTGACCTTGTACGTTCTCCCCCTGACAGTGTGGGCTTTCTTTGTGTGTTAGTTTCCTCCCACACTCCAAAGATGTATGCATTGGTAGGTTAATTGGTCGCATGAGTGTAGTAATTGGGCAGCTTTGTTTATTAGATAAATAAAAAAATATTAAATAAAAAAAAATATTAACATCAAACAAGGCCTTGAATAAAGATCTTAATTCTTGGTTCCAGTGATCACTTTCCAAGTTCTAAGAAATAAATTTCCTATTGCTTTGAGGCCTGAAAATAAACTCAGCATGCTAACCACTGTCCCGACCCAAAAAATTCAGTGGACTTTAATTTTCTTTTGACAGCTAAATTGGCTTTAAACCAAAGGACATCATTTGTTTGAAATTGTGAATAACTTCAGTTAAAAGGAATCAAACTATGGAGCCCTCTGGTGGTAACATAGCTATGAGATTATATATTGCTCTGAGCTATGAGGCATAGCTATATGATGTATTGAGGCAGTGCACATAGTAGATTGCCATAAATGTGTTAATTTTGTCCATTACTGAATGCAAAACATTAGCTTTATGGGAAAATGTGCTTAGAGGCATTATCAAAATGAAATTAAATTTAGTACATATGTTTAACTTTTGATTCCTGTTCGGAAATCATTTTGACTGATTGAATCCTTGCAGTTGTTTGTGCTTACTGAAGTACTTATCTTGCTTTCAGATCTAATATCAATGGTCCTGGCACCCCAAGACCCCTGGGCCGATCAAAAGTTTCGTTATCAAGTTCTTTAACAACAAACGGTTTGCTGAACAGTTCTGACAGGGAATTAAATGTGCAACAAACAGAAGACAAATCTCATAGGTATATTTTCTAAGTTAATAGATTTGTTAATATTTGTTTAAAAAAAACCAAGGGAACTGTCATTTTCAAAGTTTATATCATGCTCACCAACATAAATTTTTGCTGTAAACAGAAGTTGGTTTTGTTATCGAGCATTATAACACAGTAATCATTCCTTAGATACTTTATCATGTAATCGAGCAACACATCTGGTCAAAAGCTTGATGAAAGTGGGTTTTGAGTATAATCTTGAGGGGGTGAGAGGAAGAAATTGCTGTTTTGGGCATCCTTGAATTGGTGTGGCCTGCAGATATTGAACACTGAGCTGAACTCAATATGGACTTTGGTTTCGTTTTTTTTAAAAAAATATATTCTGTGTTTTAGCTCATTCTTGTTGCTGCTTGTTGGGGGTGGGGAGTGTTGTAGATGTTCTTGTTGCCGCTTACATGATTTTTTTTGTGTGGGGGTGGGGGGGGGTTGATGTTTTTCTTTGAACGGGTTCCATGGTTTTCTTTGCTTCATAGTTGTCTGTGGAGAGGATGAATCTCAGGGTTGAATACTGCATACATTGACAATATATGTACTTTGAATCCTTTGAATATGTTTTTATATTTGAACAGTGATTCCCCCACATCCCATGGAGAAGACATGCAGAGTAGCTGTTCAAAAAATAAACACTTGGAGGATACAATGGAAGCTGAGGCTCCTGAAGTGAAACGACTGAAATTTGACAAGGAAAATGAGGGAGATGAGTCCATACATTCTGAGGGTTCTTCAGAAATGCCCGAAGAAAGTGAGAAAACGAGAAAACAGGAAGAAGCCAAAGATGCCAGTGAATGGACTGATCCAGCTAATGTAGATAAAAATGGTACTGTATACCTCAAATATTACTGGTCAGCAGAAACACCCTTTTAAAAAGCACATTCTGCAATGTTATTAAAATAAACTGTTAATGAGTCTGGTGTTATTCCCGTCTTTACATGCTAGTTGCAATACGCAAAACTAGGATCATTTCTTAAACGCATATTGAACTCTTGGAATAAATCTTGCTGCACAATAATGTTTGAATCAAATCAGCTGTATTTTGCTGAAGAATTGTTTTTACAACTTTGCATCTCAGGGATATGCTTTAGCAAGACCTTTGGCAACGCCCTTTATGACAGGCTAGTCTTAAGGTTAGATCTCATGGGATCCGGGGAGAGTTGTGGATGTGGATTGAAAGTGGAGGGTGATGATCAGGGGTTCTTTCTGGGACTGGAAGCCTGTGTGCAGTAGTGTGCCACAGAAGTCAGCGCTGAGATTTTATTTTAATTTATATAAAATCTGCATGTAAGTGTACAAGGCATGGTTAATAATTTTATGGATATTACTAAATGAGTGTTGGTGGGCTTGGTTTAGAAGATAATGAAAAATTAGAAGCTATTTTGATGAGCTAAGGAATGTGGGCTGAGGACTGGCAAATGACTTTCAATCCAGATCAATGTGAGGTATTGCATTTTGGGAGATCAATTCATAGTAGGGCCTGGGGAATGTTGTGAAACTGAGGGATCTAGGAGTGTAAGTACTTAGTTTGCTGAAACTGATATGGCAGATGGTGAAGGGAGGCGTTTAGAACGATGGCTTTGAATCAGGACATTGAGCATAGGATTTAAGAAGTGTTGTTGCAGTTATACAAGACATTTTTGAGTATTGTGCACAGTTTTTATCAGCCTCTTAAAGATGTTATTAATTGAAACGTGGAAAAGATTTACTGGGATTTTGCCTAGTCTTGTGGGCTTGAGTTCCAAGAGAAGGTTACATAGACTAGGACTTTATTCTCTGCGATGTAGGAGATTGTGTGGATGGCATGATATTTCACATGATCATGAGGAGCTAATAGCTAAGGTGAAAGAATATTTAAAAACAGAACATAGGTTTCAGAAAAGAAGCAAAACATCTGGAGCAAATTGTTCATGCAAAGGGTGGTGCCTATTTGGACTGAGCTGCCAGAAATAGTGGTTGAGGTGGACATTTTAGCAACATTTAAAAGCCATCTGGATGAGCTCGGAGATGTATGGAGGGCTGTGAGCCAAATACAGTTGGATAGCTCGCTGGCCAACGCAGTCACCAGCACCATCAAGCCTGAACATTTCTTCCCACTGAATTGTTCATTAATCTTATTGGGAGAGGATAAAATGGATTTCTTCTGTCCTCTGTATTCTTGTGATTTCCTGTATTTTTTTCAGCATTTTTGTATGTGCTTATACAGTGCTACTTAAAGTATGACTATATTCTTTCCATCATCCGTTGAGCTTATGAATGTTTTTCTGAGATCAGTATATTATCAATTGAGCAATATTATCTATAAATGCATTCACTGCATATAGCACTAGTGAAGTGACTTCTGACAATATTTTGTATACCTACAGAACCTTCAAGTGCAAAAGCGAAAGCCTTGCTTGAATCTGATCAAGAGAAAGTTGATGGTTCATTTAAAAATATCAAGACTTCAGATGAAAATCAAATGGACCAATCAGACCTAACCAAGACATTAACTTACAAAGGAAGTGAAATCAGTGAAAATACTGAAACTGTTAGTAACAGTGTGGACTGCAGCACTGCAGGAAAACCAGATACTCCACCGGAAACTCCAGAAATGCCTTCTGAGAGCCCAATGGAGAACAGTGCGGATGTTACAGAAGAACCAATGGAACAGGACTAAGAATAGAGATTATCTGTGCTGTATTTTCCATGAGGTGTTGATTTTACACTGTATAAATTTTATGTAATAAAGTGGACCTTTGTTTTGCAGACGAGGAGGGATAAACCTTGGCTGATCCCAGGAAGAGCTGTGCTAGATGAGAACTGTGAAACCAGCTTCTTTATATCTCATCTACTGCTCCCATCATTTTTTGTTTTGTTTGGTCAAATCAGTGGGTTAAGAATAGATTTTTATTTAGAGGAAGTTCTTAACTGGAAAGTAGAAGTATAAATTGTCAATTTGTTTTGCAGTTAATTGGACTAGGCCATTTACCATAATTTTTGTTAGTTTTTTTAAACTTTCAAAATTTAATTATATAGTCATTGTTTCAACTTTTAATACATATTCTTAAAACACTGCTGAAACCGAAGGTTACAACACATTCCAGGAAAAACTAAATTATACATCATTTTACTTCTGATCCTGCATTGATGGGATTGATTAATCAAAAAGGGAGTATGTGGTTCACATAAATGTGAAACAAAAGCTTCAGAGTTGTTTCAAGATCATTTTGTTTTGGTTGCAAAATAAATGCTTTTTTATTCACTGTTCAAGCTGCAAAAGGTGGGAAGTAGTTGCTCAATTTATGCTCAGTGGTTAGAACATTGTGAATATTTGACTACGATCATTTCAGTTAAAATACTTGTAGCATGCAGGCAGCAATGTTACACTTATACCACTGACTGCATTGAAGAGCTACAGCAATTAACCTGTTAATTTGGTATTGTGCCAGATCTTGTATACTGGTAATACAATTTTAGGAGGTGCATTGAACCACCATGATTTGTACAAAATTTTGAAGTGAAAGATATTTTTGAACATGCTACTACATATTGACAGCCAGTGATTGTACCTCTTTGGAGATGAGAACTCAAAGCACAAACGATAACCTGTACTTGTGATGTTTTCTGATTTCCAGCTTGTATATTCAAAATCCTTCAACTAACTTTCACAATTACTGGCTGTCAAGTTTGTACTTGTTTCTGGCAACTGTACTTTTTGATATTTAGAATTTTTAAATTTCTGTAAGTAGATTTTGTAGATTGTAATTGTTCACTGCCTTTGTGACACGTTATATAATTGTATAATTTGTGTGTAAACTGAATGCTATGGCTTTCAATACAGTATTCATATAAAGCAATAAATGTTATATCTGGACACAATCTGGAGATACACTCCAGTTCCCGTTGATAAAATTTGCACAGGTTTACCAGAGACCATAATGACTGCACGTAACTGGCAATCGACAAGATTGGCAGTTTTGTCTTTTCCTGTGAATGTAGTATTTTGCACTTGTTAAAGTGAATATTCTAAAGATATAGTTTTGTGGGATCTTAAATTAATTTTCTTATGAGAGAATTAACAGTCTTCATCCTAAGTGGTATGTAAAATTTTACAGGATGCATAAGCGCTGTAACATTGTTTCTCTTCAGTGCTGTGGTTGCAAAGGATATGCATCTTAAGTTGCTAATTAAACAATAGTTTCACAAGTTTTTTACCAATCTGATCAGCAAAAATGTTTTTGAATTTTAATCTTGATCTTAGTATCACTGGGAGAGCTTTAAAAGTACAGAAAAACAGGTTGATTTTTGTGCACATTTCTGCCTTGGTGAAGGACTAGGGTATTTTTTTAACACACCAGCCTAACCATAACTTGGGTTGTCTTAGTAATACTTGAGCTGACCAACTTCTCAATAAGTTGAATAAATAAGAAAATGGGATTAATGAGTTTGTCAAATTTGCAAGCTAAGAACTCAATTGTATGGATAGAAATTAAGTTTAGATTTGACCTCTTCCTCTCACCCATTTCATTTCATCTTGTTATTGTAGAACATACTCAACACCTAGAAATAGTAAAATTGATTAGTAATATTTGAGAAGATTCTAGAATATACCATTTAAACTATAATGGTAATGCAATTTTAATTAAGTTTTATTTCATGTGGTAATGCAGTCATGCTTTTCACAGAAATCCATTGCCACCTTCTCATCTGTCTAGTTTTTCTTTCATAGTTCCAGTGAATTATCCCTTTTAAAACTATGAAGAGTTTGCTTTCAGCAGTGCATCTGATACAGTTTAAACAGCTCAGGGGTGTCTTGCATTTATTCTTTGCTTTATCCACAAACTTGACATCCACTGTTGCTGAACAGTCAAAACTCTGGTTACCAGTTAACTTTGATATTTTAATCATAAGGCCATAAGACAGGAGCAGAATTATCGAGGCTATCAAGTCTACTCCGCCATTCCTTCATGGTTGATTTATTACCCCTCTCAACCCCATTCTCCTGCCTTCTCTCCAAAACCTTTGATAGCCTAACTAAACAAGAACCTATCAACCTATACTTAAAATATGCTCAGTGAGCTGGCCTCTACAGCTGCCTATGTAATGAATTCCATAGATTCACCACCTGCTGGCTAAAGAAGTTTCTTCAGAGGCTGCCTTCCTGTCTCGACTCATCCACTATGAGAAGCCATCGTCTCCATATCCACTATGTTTAGGTCTTTCAATATTTCATAGATTTCAATGCAATTTTCCCCCAACCCCCCCCCCCCCCCACCCCATTCTTCTAAACTTAAGTGAGTATGGGCCCAGGCCCATCAAACCCTCCCTTTATGTTGATCTTCCATTCCTGGAATCATTGTCCTGAACGTGCTTTGTACCCTCTCCAATGTCAGCACGTAATTTCTTAATAAGAGAGCTAAAACTCTCAACACTCCAAGTACAGTCTGACTGATGCCTTTTGAATCCTCATCATTCTATCCTTGCTCTTATAGTCCCTGAAATGAATGCTAACGTACCACTTCCCTTTTTTTAAAACCACCAACTCAACCTGTAATTTAACCTTCAGGGAATCCTGCACAATGACTCCCAAGTCTTACCTTTGTAATTTCTTCCCATTCAAAAAATAGTCAGTACCTTTAATCCTACCAATGTGCATGACCACATACTGTATACCATCTTCTAAATTTGCCCATTCTCCTAACCTAGGTCCTTCTGCAGACTCCCTGCTTCCTCAGCACTGCTGGCTCTTCCACCTATCTTTGTACTGTCTTTAATCTTGGCTGCAAAGCCATTAATTCCATCATCCAAATTGTTGACATATAACATGAAAAGAAGTGATCCCCATCCCGACCCCTGTGGAACACCACTTTTCACTGGCAGCCAACCGGAATAGGGTCCTTTATTACATTTCTTTGTTTCTTGCCAATCTTCCATCCATGCTAGTATCTTTCCTGTAATGCCATAGGCTCTTATCTAGTTAAGCAGCCTTGTGTGTGGCACCTTTTCAAACTCTTCTGAAAATCCAAATAAACAACATCCACTGACTCTTCTTTGTCTATCCTGCTTGTTATTCTCTTAAAGAAACTATACTGACTTTGGCCTACTTTTATACATGCACCTCCCAGTACCCTGAAACCTCATACTTAATTATGTACTCCAATATCTTCCCAACCACTGAAGTCAAACTAACTGGCTGAAAGTGTACTTACTTCTGTCTCTCTCCCTTCAGAAAGATTGGAGTGACATTTGCAATTTTCCAGTCTCTTGAACCATTCAAAAATCTAATCATTCTTGAAAGATCATTAATGTTTGCACATTCTTGTCACCCACCACTTTCAGAAACCTGAGGTGTAGTCCATCTAGTCCAGGTGACTTATCTACCTTTCAGCTTCCCAAACACCACCCGCTTAGTAATATTAACTGCATTCACTTTTGTCCCTGACACTTGAATTTCAGGTATACGGTTAGTAACTTACGCAGTGAAGAATCGTGCAAAATAGTTGAGATCTGCCAGTTATCTGTCCCCTCATTACATCCTCTCCAGTGTCACTTCCAGTGGTCCAATAACCAGTCTCACTTCTCTTTCACTCTTTAGTTATCTGAAAATACTCTCAGTTATTTGATATTTTTGACTTGCTTGCCTTCTGATTTCAGCTTTTCTTGTGGCTTTTTTTTCAGTTCCCTTTTTTTTAAAGCTTCCCAATCTTCTAACCTCCCACTGCTTTGCTATATCATATGTGCTCTTTTGATTTTGTGCTGCCTTTGACTTCCTTTGTCAGCCATAGTTGCCTCAACCTCCCTTTACAATACTTCCTGCACCTTCTGAATTTCCCACCAGAAACTCCAGCCATTCCTGATCTGTCATCCCTGCTAGTTTCCCTTTCCAATCAGCTTTGTCCAGCTCCCCCCTCATATCTCTGATATTCCCTTTACTCCATTGTAATACTGATACATCTGACTAGTTTCTCTCAAATCGCTGGGCAAATTCTATCCTATTATCACCACTTAAGGATTCCTTTATCTGGTTTATTGCTCAACACCCATTACAGACTTGCCATTCTCCTAGTAGGCGCAACCACAAGCTGCCTTAGTAAACCATCTTGTAGGCATTCTACGAATTTCCTATTTTGGGATGAAGCACCACCCTGATTTTCCCAGTCTACCTGTGTATTGAAAAACCCCAGTACTATGATAACATTGCCCTTATATGCCTTTTAAAAAAATTCCAGGTTTGTTTTTAAGCTATTGCAAGGGATGGACTTCATTAACACAAGTTATTCCCATAGAAAGTTGAGGTGAGCTGTTGCCCTGAACCACCTCAGGTTTATCACAGTGCCTTTAGTGGTGGAGTTCTAGGTTCTCATCCAGCAATAATGGGGAGACAATAGATCCAAGTCAGTGTGGTATAAGACTTGGAGGGCGAATTTTCCTCTGCTCTCCTTGTCTTTCAAGGTAGCAGATTTGGGAAGTGTGACATAAGCCTGTCAAAAGTTGCTGTACTGCATCTTATGGCTGGAATATCGTGCACAAATGTAGGGTGTGCATGTTCACTGCAATGGATGGAGTACTGGTATTGTAAGAATAAATTTTTCATGGCTTGCCTCAATTGCAGTCAAATTTATTAATTTGAGTTTTCCAGGTTATTGCCTATTTTTGTTTACGGTTGATTTGGAAAATAACCACCTTTAAATCTGAGAAGTGACCTGATCATCTAACTTTAATTGGGGATTGAGTTTTATTAACTGGAACAAAAATGTTGATGTTTTAATGGCTAGCACAGTGACATTCTTTCCTCATTTTTGTGTGTAATCACTGGTGTGGGTCCATTTGTAGATAGCTGAAGTTTACCCAGATTCCTCATTGCCACATGAATGCATTTTACATATGTTGACATGTTTGCTGTGATCATCTTCATATACTGAAATATTAGCCAGTCAAGCAAATACCTCAGCAAAGTACTTCATTGCTGAACAGAGGCTGTACTGCCAGGTACACCTTTCGTGCTGGGATCCAGAGCTAGCTTAGGTTGCATGGGATCCAGCTAGAGCAAGCTAAGTGGCTATATATTTGGATTGATGGTAGGAAACAAAGGCTTATCCTGGAAGATTGGTCACAGGCCTCTGGAGTGAAAAACAGTGGTGTGCCTCAAGTTGGTGCTGGGCCCGTTGTTGTCTATTATTTATATTAAAAGTTAGTAGAATCTTGATCAGCTTGGTAGAGGGCTGAGGAACAGCAAATGGCATTCAATCCAGATAAGTGTGATGTTGCACTTGGGGAAGTCAGACCAGCATATGACTTCCATAGTGAATGACACGGCCCAGAGGAGTGTTGTGGAACAGTGACATAGGAGTACAGGTACAAAGTAATCTGAAAATCTTGTCACAGGGTATACATGTTTTCATGCTGGCCTTCAGTCAAGCATTGAGAGTAGGCGTTGGTATGTTGCAGTTGTACAATGTGTTAGTGAGGCCACACCTGGAGCATTGTGTGTCATTTTGGTCCTCCTGCTCTAGGAAGATGCCATTTAAGGAGGCAAGAGTGAAAAAAGATGTAAGGCTGAGTTAGAGGTTGGACAAGCTAGGACTTTACATCTCCCCTCAGTCTATGTTTCAAGGAATAAACGAGGTGTATAAAATCTTGAGAGGCATGGATAGGGTGAATGCATAGTTATTCTCCTAGGGAAAGGGTATCTAAAGTAGAGCGCAAAAGTTTAAAGTGAGAGGGTGAGTTTTTTTTATAAAGGACCTGGAGAAAATACTTTTTCATGCATGTGGTGTGTTCATGAACTGAGCTGTCAGAGGTGGTAGTTGAGGCGGGTACAATCCAAATATTTAAGACATTTGGACAGGTATGTGGGTAGGAAAGGTTAAAAGGGATATGGGTGAACCATGGACAAATGTAGGGAGCTTCAATGGTCATTTTGATTAGTATGGACAATTTGGGCTGAAGGACTTGTATACATGCTTGCCCTATTTTGGCATAACAGGAATTTATTTGAAACATAAAAGAAAGTCAATAAATCTGATGCCTTTCAGTTGACTAGTTTGTAGTCAGAAAATAGAATATTAAAACATACTAATGTGGAATGTTATACTTTCTTATATTTGTACTATATAAGTAAAGTAAAAATTGGAGGAACACTGGTAGGAGGGGCTCTTGAGAGGTTTTGGTATTCATTCAATGTACAGAGGTTGAAGAGTTCTGAAGTGGAGAGTCGATATCACAGCTGAAATGAAGCAGTCAGCCTACAATGTAGCATATGAACATCTGTTTGGGTCTGATCACTGTAAACTTAAAGCTTTCTCAGAAGTTCTGCAATATCTCAAATGGATCACAACTCTATGAAAATAAGATTTTTAAATGGATGAGAGCAAAAATGAAAAAATGGGTTTTCAGTGGGATGACTAATTTGGAGGAGAATAGTAGCAAAGATATTCTTTGTGATAATAGACTAACTTAAATAGAGAAGCATTACAGAAGAGTTTCAAAATTATGGAAGGCTTTGAATGGACAAAACATGCATTAGTCATAATGGTGCAAAGAAAAATGGAATGATTTTCATTAGGTATAATATAAACTTGGAAATTATTAAGAGCAAATCAGTAACTAGAGAGAGAATAGGTTCTCTTTAGGATCAATGTGGTTGTCTGTGTAGAGCCACAAGAGTGAGATGAAATCTTATATGAATACTTACGTATTTGCTGTGAAGTGTAGTGAGTTCAAGGAAGATAGCAGTGATGTCCTGAAACAGTGACAAGTTGGTGGTCTTTAAGTGCATAAAGATGGATAACTCCTTGGAGACAAAACCAAGTATATCCTCAGATGTGGTGGATCGAGGGAAAATTTGCTATGGTCTTGGAAAAATACTTTTGTCTCTGTTGGCCACAGGTGAGCTATTAGAAGACTGGAAGGTGGTCATTGATGCATTTTTATTTAACAAGGGCTGCAAGGACAAGCCAGAGCACTACAAGTCAGTAAGCATTACATAATTGACTGAAGGGGAACCTGCAAGATAGAATTTTTCTGAATTTGGAAAGTCAAGGACTAATTAAGGATAATGTCTCATAGCTTTGTGCATGGGACGTTATCTTATAAGATTGATTGTGCTTTTTGATGAGATGACAAGAGAACTGGCAAGAGTAAGGTGGTAGAAGTTGTGTGAACTTTTTTCAGGTGGTTTCTGATCTATATAGTTAGATCACATGGGATTCTGAATGAGCTAGCCAATTGGATATAACATTTGCTTGCTGGGAAAAGTCAGTGGTTGTGAAGGGTTTTTCAGTATGGGGATCTGATCATTGGCGTGCTACAGGGATCACTGTTGGAACCCTTGCTTGTCATACATATTGATGAAATGGATGAGGACATAGATGGTGTGATTAATATGTTTTGTGATGACAATGGTATTGGTTATAGTAGATATTGAAGAAGGTTGTCACAGAATCTAGGTTAACTGCAAAAGTGAGAAAGGAGTAGCAGGTGAAATTTCACTGACAGTTGTGAAGTTACTGTATGCATTTTCCAAAGTTAAACCAGGACCCTAAGGAGTGTTGGAAGTATAGTGATGTAGGCTTACAATTACATAGTTCTCTGAAAGTGGTGACACATGTTGACTGGGAGGTCAAAACAGCCCATATATGGTCAAGATTTGGGATGTCATTTTGCAGCTGTACAAAATATCGGTGAGACAGCACCTGGAGTGTTGTGTGCAGTGGCTGCTCTATTATAGAAAAAATGTCATTAAGTTAGATAGGGTACAGAATGGATTCTCAAGTTTGGTGGGGCTTGAGTTGTAAGTGGAGACTAGATGGGCTGGCACTGTTTTCTCTGAAGCAAAAGAGGCTGAGGAATGACCTAGGTTTATAAAATTATGAAGGCTATAAATTCATAGGCGGCTCCTTACAGACCTTGTTGGGGGCTGGATCTGGATGAGCTTCATCTCATTCGGAAGAATGGGGAGTTAGCTGAGTGTTTGTCAGTACTCCTATAGTCCCCCCTCCCCCCCCCCCCCAATTACAAGAATACTGCTTTTAAATACTGTTCTGGCATGGTGATGACCTAAGGAGAAAAGTCCAGTGATCGGGTCTCTGGCACTGAGCCTGGCTCTGTGGCTTAGAGGGAAGGGAAAAGGAAAGTGGTTGTAATAGAGGATTCAGTAACTAGCAGAAAAGCCAGGAGATTTTTGTGGATGTTAAAGAGACTCCCAGAGTCAGGGCCAGAAATGTCTCAGATTGAATTCAAAGGATTCTAAGGGGGAGAGTGAGCAGCTAGAATTTGTGGTACATATTGATACCAACGACATACTGTGGGTAGGAAAAGGATTAAGTCCTGGAGAGCACATCCAGGGAGCCAGGCAGAAAACTGAAGAGCACAACCTCCAGTGTCTCTGGATCTCTGCCTGTGCCAAACACCAGTGAAGGTCAGAATAAGATGATTGGGTAAATTAATGTGTGGTTGAAGAATTGGTGGAGTGGTCAGGCTTTCAGATTTGTAGATCATTGAGATCCTTTCTGGGTAAGCTGTGATCTGTACAAAAGGAATGTGTCACACTTGAACTCAAGGTGATTTCAATATTGTTGTGCTAGTTTTGCTAGAGCTATTGGGAGGGGTTGAAACAAGTTTTGCATGAGGATGGGAACCAGAGTTATAGGTTACAGGATGTGGCATTGGGTGTAAAAATCAATGGAGTATGTAGAGAAACCGAGAAAGAATAGTCAGTCAATGGGGCATACATAATTACGATCAGTTCAATGGGTTGAAAATGCTTCTATTAGAATGCAAGAAGTATCAGGAACAAAGATGAACTAAGAACATGAGTCAGCACATGGAACTAGGATGTGGCCATTCCAGAGACTTGGCTGTCGCAGAGCTGAAATAACTGCTGGATGTTCCAGGGTTCAGACATTTCAAAGGGACAGAGAGAGAGGTAAAAGTGTTGGGGGAGTGGCATTGTTAATCAGGGAAAATATCACAGTTGCACAAGTAGACATCATGGAGGAGTTGTATACAGAGTCGGGGTGGGTGGAAGTCAGAAACAGGAGGAGAACAATCACTGTTGATATTCTATAGCAACAGAGGTACTGAGGAGCAAATCAGATGGCAGATTACAGAAAGGTGCTAAAATAACAGGGCTGATGTCATCAGTGACTTCATCTTCCTTAATATTAGATCTTCGACAAAGAAGCAGAATTAGGCCATTTGGCCAATCGAGTCTGCTCTGAAATTTCATCATGGCTGATCCATTTCAATCTCATCCCCATTCTCCTGCCTTCTCTCTGTAACCTTCCATGCCCTGATTAATCAACCTCCACCTTAAGTAAACCATATGATCTGGCCTCCACAACCTCCACAATCTGGCATCAAATTTCACAGATTCACCACCCTCTGGCTAATGAAATTCCTCCTTATTTCAATTCTAAATGGACACCCCTCTATTTGAGGCTGTGCCCTCTGGTCCTAGATTCACCCACCATAGGAAACATCCTTTCCACAACCACTCTGTCTAGGCCTTTCAACATTTGATAGGTTTCAATGAGATCTCCTCCTCATTCTTCTAAATTTCAACCAGTAAAGGACCAGGGCTATCAATTGCTCCTCATACAATAAGCTTTCTAATCCTGAAATCTTTCTCATGAATCTCCTCTGAATCTTCCCCAATGCCAGCACATTCTTTCTTAAATAAGGGGCCCTAAACTGCTCACAATACTCTGTGAGGCCTCCCTGGTGCTTTATAAAGCTCTATCCTTAGATTTATTCTCTAGTCCTCTCAAAATGAATGCTAATACTGCATTTGACTTTCTCTCCACCAATTCAACCTGCAAATTAACCTGCACAAGGATTCCTAAGTCCCTTTGTACCTCAGATTTTCGAATTTTTTTCCCATTTAGCAAATAGTCTATGCTTTTATTCCTTACACCAAAATGCATGAACATACATTTCCCAACACTATTCCATTTGCCACTTTCTTGCCCATTCTCCAAACCTGTCAAAGTCTTTCTGCAGACTCTGATTCCTCGACCCTGCGCCCTCCCCCTATCTTTGGACAAACTTGGACAAAATGCCATCGTTCTGTCATCTGAGTCATTCAATGTATAAAGAACACTGACCTCTGCGGAACACCTAGAAAAGGCTTCCTTTACTCCCACTATTTGCCTCCTATCAATTGGCCAATGTTGTATCTATGGTAGTATCTTTTCTGTAATCCTATAGGTTCTTATCTTGTTCAGCAGCCTTATGTGAGGCACCCAGCCAAAGGCCTTCTGAAAATCCAAGTACACAACATCCACCAATCCTTTGCCTATCCTGCTTGTTATTTCCTCAAAGAATTCTAACAGTTTTGTCAGACAAGATTTTCCCTTAAGGAAACCAAGCTGATTTTGGTTTATTTTATCATGTGCTTCAAAGTAGCCCAAAATCACATCCCTAAAAATTGACTCCAGCATCTGTGGTCAGGCGAAGTGGCCAATAATTTCTTTTATTCTGCCTCCCTTCCTTCTTAAAGAGTGGAGTGACTTTGCACTTTTCCAGCCCTCTGGAGCCATTCCAGAGTCAGTGATTCTTGAAAGATCATTATTAATGCCTCTACAATCTCCTTAGCTATCTCTTTCATAACCTTGGGGTGTGGTCCAACTTGTCCAGGTGATTTATTTACCTCATACTGCTACTGTTATCCATAATGAAGATTGTTGCAAAATACAGTACTTAGTTTGTCCACCATTTCCATGTCCTCCATTACTACCTTTCAGGTATCATGTTCCAGCAATCCAGTATCTACTCTTTCCTCTCTTTTATTCTTTATATATCTGACAAAACTTCCAGTATCCTCGCAGTATAGTTGGTTTCATATTTCATCTTTTCTCCCCTTATGTCTTTTTTGGTTGATTGGCACTTCCTTAGTACAAAAGGTTTGGATGGAGGCAGAATTTGTTAAGTGTGTCCAGGAAGGATGCCTGCCACAATATGTAGACAAGCCGATTAGAGGAAATATCATATTGGGTCTGGTACCAGGCAATGAATCAGGTCAGGTGACAGTTCAGTGGGTGAGGATTTCAGAGACAGTGATCACAACTCCCTGACTTTTACATTGCCTTGGATAGGGACAGATGGTATAAGAAATTATTTAATTGTGGGAGGGGAATTTATGATATTATTAGGCAGAAACTTGGGAGCGTAAATTAGAAATGGTGTACGCCGGGAAATATGTAACAGAGAAGTGGAAATTGTTCAGGGAACACTTGCATAGGGTTCTGGATAAAGGCAGGGAAAGGATGGTACAGTTAAGGAGCCATGATTGACAAGCAATGTGGAATCCAAGAGAAGGAAAAAAGCACTCCAGCTTGTGGTGAAAACTGCCCAGTGGATTATTGGCACCCAATTACCCACCATTGAGAACATCTACCATAAACTCTGCCTGGACAAGGTGAAAAGCATTATCAAGGATGCATCTCACCCTAACCATAGACTTTTTACTCTCCTCCCATCCGGTAGGCACTACAGGAGCCTCCGCTCCCGCACCAGCAGGCTCAGGAAGAGCTTCTTCCCTGAGGCTGTGACCCTGCTGAACCTCACATCACAGAGCTAAGCAATGTATTGCACCCATATTGTACTGCCTCATATTGTACCTATATTTAAAATTTCTGTGTTGTAGCGCTTACTGTTCATTCACAGTTATTTTGTAAATAACACTATTCTTTGCATTTCCGGTTTGATGCTAACTGCATTTGTATCTGTACTCGGCACAATGACAATGAAGTTTAATCTAATCTGATCTAAAGAAGCACATTAAGGATTAGGAAGCAAGGATCAGAAAGAGCTCTGGAGAGTTACAAGGTAGCCAGGAAGGAGCTTAAGGATAGACTTAGAATAGTTAGAAGGGTGCATGAGAAGGCCTTGGTGAGTAGGATTAAGGAAAACCCCACGGCATTCTACATGCACATGAAGAACAGGAGATTGACTAAAAAGGAGGGTAGGACTGATCAGAGATAGAAGAGGAAGCATATGCCTGGAGATAGGGGGTGTCCTTAGTGAATATTTTACTTCAGTACCCACCAGTGAGATGGACTTTGTTGAATGTGAGGTCAGCTTAGAACAGGCTAATATGCTCGAACATGTTGACGTTAAGAAAACAGATATGACGGAACTTTTGAAAAACGTAAGTCCCCAGGCCAGATGGGATCTACCCCGGGTTACTATGTGAAGTGAGGATAGAGAATGCTATGCCTTTGATGATGATCTTTGCATCCTCACTGGCCACTGCAGTCATACCAGAAGATTGCAGGATGGCAAATGTTATTTCCTGGGAAATAATCCTGGGAATTATAGAGTGGTGAGTCTTACACCAATGATGGGCAAACTAATGAAGAGGATTCTTCGAGGTAGGATTTATGAGCACTTGGCAAAGTATAGTCTGATTAGGGGTAGTCCGCATCTTTGTTGTGTCTCATGGGCCTATATGAATTCTTTAGGGAGTTGTTGAAGGTAGAGTAGCGGTGTATATGGATTTTAGTAACATGTCTTGACAAGGTTCCCCATGATAAAAGGCCAGGAGGCATGGGATCCAAGATAACCTGGCTGCATAGATTCAGAACTGGCTTGTCCATGGAAGGCAGAGTGTGGTAGTAGATGGAGCATTTTCTGCCTGGAGGTTGGTGACTGGTGGAGTTCCACAGGGATCTGTTCTGGGGCACCTGCTCTGTGTGGTGTTTGATGAGGAAGTGGGCTAGTAAGTTTGCAGATGACATGAAGATTAGTAGGGTCATAGATAGTGTAGAAAGTTGTTGTACAGTAGGTTGCTACAGGATATGGATAGGATAGGATAGGATATAGAGCTGGAAAGTGGCAGATAGAATTGAATCCTGAAAATTGTAAAGTGATACACTTCAGAAGGTCGAAGTTGAAGGCAGAATACAGGGTTAATAGCAGAATTCTTAGCAGTGTGGAGGAACAGAGGGATCTTGGGGTCTAAGTCCATAGATCATTCACAGTTGACATACCAGTTGATAGGGTTGTTAAATGGCATATACTGTAGTATGCTGGCCTTCATTATTCAGGGCATTGAGTTCAAGAGTATGAGGCAATGTTGCAGCTTTATAAATCTCTGGTTAGGTCACACTTGGGAATATTGTTTAGTTCTGGTTGCCTCATTATAGGAAGGCTTATACAACATCAGAGTGGTGGAGGATTTACCAGGATGCTGCTGGATTGGAAAATATGTCTTATGAGGATAGGTTGAGCAAGCTAGGACCTGTTTCTTTGGACCAGAGGAGGATGAGAGGTAAATTGATAGAGTTGTACAAGAGGCATAGATCAAGTAGACAGCAAGAGACTTTTCCCCAGGTGAAAATGGCTAATACAAGAGGCATAATTTTAAAGTGATTGGAGGAAAGTAATGGGGGGGGGGTGGGGGGAAGGCGATGATTGTGAGATATCTACACAGAGACTGGTAGGCACATGGAACGTGCTGCAAGGGGTAGTAGTAGAGGCAGATACATTAGAGTTTTTTAAGAGATTCTTAGATATGGGAATGAAAGAAAAATGCTTGGATGTGTGGGAGAAAAGGATTAGGATGATCTTAGCATAGATAAAAAGGTTGGCACAACATCATGGGTTGAAGGGCCAGTACAGTACTCCGTTCTGTGCTTTATAGATAAGATGGATGGCCATTGTTTTTCCCCAGGGTAGGGACATTTAAAACTTGAAGGCATACATTTATTGGAGAGTGGAGAGGTTTGAAAGGGATTGAAGGCAAGTTTTTCGCAGAGGGTGGTCCGTATTATGGAATAAGCTGCCAGCGGAATTGATAGAGACAGCTACTATAATTAGTTGTATGTGGATATGACATGTTTCTAGGGATGTGAGCCGAATGCCAACAAGTGGAACTAGCTAGGTCGGTGCCTGGTCAGCATGGATGTATTTGGCCAAAGGGCTGTTCCATGCTGTATAACTTCATCACCCTATTACAATTACTGATGCTTTATAATTTGATAACTGACTAGGAGGGTTATAAAATGACAAATTGAAAGCAGATTTTGTGCAGTTACAGTGTACTGTATCTCCTTTATGCCATGAGTTAATAGTAACTTTTTTAAAAAAGAAATAAAATTAATTATAACATATACATCAGTAGCACAGTCTTTTCAGGCATCTTGTTCAGTCTGTGGTTTCACCAAGTCATAGGCAAAGTATTCCGATTTAGCAATTGTAGATGAGAGACTTAATTTGGCCCATTGGTACAGAATGATCTGTCTCAGTTGACTGAGTCTTAAATTCCTTTGCCTCAATAACTTTGTGGGTGTCCATTCTATTTACCAATTGCATAATAATTTTTTAATAGCAGTGGTAAGCACACCTTTTATCAGTTAACTCATGGCAGCCTAACCTACTTTGGATGCAAATTGCTTTCTCATGCTGCCAACAATCTTAAATAATTCTCTATGGGTTTCATATTTTACTTCCAAATCCAAAGATACAATTTTTCTCTAGTCATTCAACAATTAAAAATGTAAGGCTTGAAGTCATCCTACTTTCTTCGTACTTTTTCAAGTATTGAATGTTCCTTTGTGACTTGGTGGCTGGCACTCGGCATGAATATGTGATTTAATATAATCAGGTTTAATTATGATTTCATCTGCTTTTTATTTTGCGGTTTGGTTGTGAAGTTAGCTATTTTTGTTGCAGTGTTGTGATTGAAAAGCTGTGTGCCAAGTTTGCTGAGACTTCTAGGTCATTTTATTTTAATTGTTATTCCAATTGCATTTAGAGGACCATATTTATTTATCACTATATTTAACCCTGTGCTGTTATTTACATTTTAATTCCATGCCCCATTCCCATTCTGATATGCACATATTTTAATTCCATGTCCCATTCCCATTCTGATATGTCTATCCATGGCCTCCTCTATTGTCAAGATGAAGCCACACACAGGTTGGAGGAACAACACCTTATATACCGTCTGGATAGCCTCCAACCTGATGGTATTAATATTGAATTCTCTAACTTCCGTTAATTCCCCTCCTCCCTCCCTTTCTTTTTATCCCCCCTTCTTTTTTTTTACCTCTTTTTTCTCTCCTCCCCCTCTCGCAATCACTCCTTGCCTGCTCTCCATCTTCCTCTGGTGCTCCCCTCTCCCTTTCTTTCTCCCTCGGCCTCCTGTCCCATGATCCTTTCCCTTCTCCAGCTCTGTATCCCTTTTGCCAATCAACTTTCCAGCTCTTAGCTTCATCCCACCCCCTCCTGTCTTCCCCTATCATTTTGGATCTCCCCCCTCCCACTTTGAAATCTCTTATTATCTTTTCTTTCAGTTAGTCCTGACGAAGGGTCTTGGCCCGAAACTTCACTGTTCTTCTCCCTATAGGTGCTGCCTGACTTGCTGCGTTCCACCAGCATTTTGTGTGTGTTGCTTGAATTGCCAGCATCTGCAGATTTCCTTGAGTTTGCAAAATAAACCTTATCTTGTGTTTGATTCTTTGTAATTTCTAACTTGTCACCACTGCTTCTCTTTAACCGAAGATCAATCAAATTTGTTGTTAACTTTTTGCATTCAAGTTATTGACATAAATGATCCTGAATCCAATAATGCATAAGGAATCAGTCCAAACTATTATCTATTTATATTGCTTCAACTGTTTTTCTATACTCTACAGTCCTCTTCATTTAGAACCCATGCTTTGGGAGAAATGCTTATTTAAATTTTAAATATTCATCTGTCATTTCATGGCTTGAAAGGATAAATTATTGTTCAATAATGGTCTTCAATATCTTCATCATGAGACCACCAAACTTGCAAACGATTGTCTTGGTTCTAATACCAACAACTTGTATTCAAAGAGCAGTTTTACAAGAACAAATCCCATTGTGCTTTGAAAAGTTATTCAGCAAAATTTAACACAATACTGAGACAAAGTGAAAGAGGGCTTCAAGGGTCTAGGAGGAAAGAAATAAGGAGAAAAATAGAGATATGAGTATTGAGCAGTTCAGGGTAAGGATTGGTTGGGGACTTATGGTCTGAAATGGGGACTAGCCAATTGAGGGATTTTAAACAAAGGACAATCATTTTAAAATTAGTTTTGCTTAACTAAAAGTCAATTTATGTCACTGAGCACTTCAGTGAATGATGAAAAGAATCTGATATTTGTCAGAATATCAGCCGCAGTGTTTGATGACTTTCACAAGCTCATCCAAATTTCCTTAACTGAATTGTCTTCTGATAGCAAATAATCAATTTTCTTAAAATTAACACGTGAATATGTTATGTTTGGTGAAAGAATCCATTGTCTTCATGCTGTAAAGACCACTTCACAATTTTCATCTTAGTGTTTTTTAATTATTAAGGATTATTATTTAAGAATAAAGGGGAAGCCTTTTAGGACCGAGATGAGGAAAAACTTCTTCACACAGAGAGTGGTGAATCTGTGGAATTCTCTGCCACAGGAAACAGTTGAGGCCAGTTCATTGGCTATATTTAAGAGGAAGTTAGATATGGCCCTTGTGGCTAAAGGGATCGGGGGTATGGAGAGAAAGCAGGTACAGGGTTCTGAGTTGGATGATCAGCCATGATCATACTGAATGGCGGTGCAGGCTCGAAGGGCCGAATGGCCTACTCCTGCACCTATTTTCTATATTTCTATTAATTTTCTAGTCAATTTACCAAAGTTAAGATTAATGTTATGAAGTTTTAATCAGTGATTGAACTAGGATGAATGTTTGTTTATACTTGCCAAATACAGTGAATTCTGAGTTTAAATTTTTGCATTCCAATTCAATGTCTTGCTTTCTTTAAAGGAATTGAATTTATTTGATTGATGAGTATTAATTAATAAGAGAAAAACACAGCTATCATTAAAAGTGCATATAAAGCTGCTATCAAGGTGCATAAATTTGATTTTAAAATTAAGCTCTTTAATCTAACCTTATTTTAATTCTTGAACACATCTGAATTACTTACCCAAAGGAACAAATTTCCTTCTTTTGCACTTTGCACCACAAACAAAATATCGGAGGAACTCAGCAGGTCAAGCAGCAACTTTGGAATAGAATAAACAGTCAATGTTTCAGGCAAAGATGCTTCTTCAGGACTGAGAAGGAAGGAGGAAGACATCAGAATAAAAAGTTAGGGGGAAGGACAGCACGGTAGCTGGCAGTGATAGGTGAAGCCAGGTAGGTGGGTGGGAAAGGTAAAGGGCAGGAGAAGAAGGAATCTAAAAGGAGAGGATCTGGATCGTAGGAGAAAGGGAAGGAGCAGGGCACCCAGGCGGAAGTGATATACAGGTGAGAAGAGGTAAAAGGCCAGTGTGGGGAATAGAGGAAGGGGGAGGGGGAGGGAAATATTCTTTACTGGAAGGAGAAATCAATATTCATCACGTCTTTGGAAAGTGAGAGATAACTGGAGTGCCCGGAGGAAACACAAAAGGTCACAGGGAGAATATGCAAACTCCTTACAAACAGCAGCAGAAATTGAACCTGGATTGCTGGTGTTATTGTAATAACATTACACTAACCACTATGCTACTGTGCTAAAACAGAATCTTTTGCATTCACATTAGTAGGGTTGCAATTTCATCTCTCTGAGGACAGTACTCTTAAAAATGAAGCACTCTCCTCGTAAGACAGTGAAGATTTAGTCTGATCGTAAAGGATCAAATAAACATCTGCAATTTATAGTCCAAACTAAAGCTGGACCTCCCCCTAACCCGGTGGTGAATGCAGTCATAATCTAAATCTCATTTGTTTCATTGAGACAAATATCAAACCTGCTCTGCAAATTCACAGATGTGGCACATCTAAAAGTTCTTCATACCAGTGACTATAAACAGTATATACATCTGATGCTATGTAATGATTTGCATTTTAATTTTAGGTATTAATAAAAACATTTTATGAATTTGAAGACTTGACATAAATTGTTTTTAGTACTCAGAAAAAGATTCATGGTGAGTCAGATTCCTTGCACTATCTTAAGCATTACGGAACATAGCCAACATGCATGTGATTAATATTAGGGCCCCATATGTAATTTTTATATCACCAAATTTATCTGCAATTCCAAAAAGAAACAAATTTATATAAAAGTTGGTTTTGTTACTGACAGCTGTTCAATGTGCAATCATGGTTAAATTGGAAATCAGTGATAGAGTCCTAGAACTAAACAGCATGGATATAGACCCTTTGACCCAAAGAGTCCATAGTGATATCAGTGCCCACCAAGCTGATCTCAGTAACTTGTAGTTGGCCCATATCCCTCTTAACAATGGCCTCCTCTACTGTCAAGATGAAGCCACACTCAGGTTGGAGGAACAACACCTTATATACTGGCTGGATAGCCTTCAACCTGATGGCATGAACATTTACTTCTCTAACTTCCATTAAAGCCCCTCCTCCCCTTCGTACCCCATCCCTGATATATCTAGTTTATCCCCCCTCCTTTTTTTTCTCTCCTTCTGCCCATCACTCTGCCTGTTCTCTATCTCCCTCTGGTGCTCCCTTCCCCCCTTTCTTTCTCCCTAGGCCTCCTGTCCCATGAGCTTTTCCCTTCTCCAGCTGTACATCCCTTTTGCCAATCACCTTTCCGGCTCTCAAGCTTCACCCCACCCCCTCCGGTCTTCTCCTATCATTTTGCATTTTCCCCACCCCCTGCTACTTTCAAATCTCTTACTATCTTTCCTTTCAGTTAGTCATGACAAAGGGTCTTGGCCCGAAACGTCAACAGTGCTTCTCCTTATAGATGCTACCTAGATGCCACCAGCATTTTGTGTGTGTTGCTTGAATTTCCAGCATCTGCAGATATCCTCGTGTTTGCTTTTGAAATTCCCTCTTAACCTTGCTCCTTTTATACCTATCTGAGTGCTTCTTAGATGATACAGTTGTATCTGCCTCAACCACTTTCTCTGGCAGTTCATTCCATATATTCACCACCCTCTGAATGGAAAAAAAATGCATCTCATTTCTTTCTTGAAACTTTCCACTCTCACCCTAAATCCATGTCCCCTAGATTTGGATTCCCCTATTCTGTGGACAAGATTGTTATCATCCACCTTATCTGTGCTTCTTATAATTTTAAGTATTTTTATAATGTTGTCCCTCATTTCCCGAGTTTCAAGGAATAAGGACCAGGCCTGGTCATCCTCACCCTATAATTCAGGATTGCTAGTCATGGCAAAATTCTTCTAAATCTTTTCTGCACTCTTTTGAGTTTAGCGCATCCTTTCTATAAGAGTAATCCAACTGTAGCTCCACAAACAACTTGTCCAACTGCAACACAAGGTCCCATCTCCTATACTTTGTGCCCTTATTGATGAAGGCCATTGTGCTAAATGGCTTTTTCATCAGTCTGTCTACCTGCGATGCTATTTTCAATGACCATTTGTACTCCTTACTAAAGTCCAAACAGCCAAAATCCACTGACCTATGCTCATCTACTGTTTTGGTTACCCCTTCCAAGTACTCTAAAAGTTTGTCAAGTATGACTTTCTATTCACAAATCTGTGCCGACTCTTCCTAATAAGACTTGGTCTATTTAAATACTGGTATATCATGTCTTTCAGAATTCCATTGAAAAATTTCCACACTACTGATGCCAGGCAAATATAAAGTGAAATAAATTAAATTGAATGACAAAAGGTTTGGTCAGAGATGAAAGTTATGGAGTGTAGTTACAGAGGACACTATAATATATGGATCTATTTCTTTTCAAGCAATGACTTCCCTTAGCACTACATGTGATCTGTTGCTTACACGTGTATTGATCAGTTGTCTATGCATGCGCATTATTTTCACTCACTCCTGCTGCAATGTGAATGCACAAGTTAAAGCCATCTCCCGTGTGCGACTTTTTATTTATAAGTCGCACAGACACAACAAATTGGTGATGAGTATGCACCTGAATGCCAGAGAATATCACGAACTGCACCGACAGTTGCAGAAGAACCAGTGAGAGGAACGAGTTAGACAGTATGGAGTAGGCAGTCATGGTTGCGAACCAGTGGACGTGTGACTTACAGTGCACAGTACACAGTGAAACATGGCAATGGCTTTAGTTGGGAAAGTTGACAAACTTAATAGTGCTAATGAAGGCTGGGAGTCATATATTGAGAGGGTGGTACTGTATTGTAAGGTGAACAATGTGGTTGAGCAAAAGAAAGCCCCCGTGTTTCTTAGTTCAATGGGTGCTAGGACTTATAGTCTCTTATGCAACTTAGTAACCTCTGAAAAGGCACTAAGCAAGAAGTTTGATGAAAATCTTTAAAATTTTACGAAACTATTTGAACTCTTATCCATTGGTAACAGCTGAGTGATTTAGATTTTACAAAAGGAACCAGTCAGAAGATGAAAGAATTTCTGAATACATTGCTGTACTGAGCGAACTTCCCTAGTACTGTGACTTTAGAAATAGATTGTATGTGGCATGCATAGTCAAAGCACTCAGAAGAGGCTATTGTCAGAAAGAGACATAAGAACATAAGAAATAGGAGCAGGAGTAAGCCATCTGGCCCATCGAGCCTGCTCCGTCATTCAATAAGATCATGGCTAATCTGATCATGGACTCATCTCCACCTACATGCCATTCCCCTATAACCCTTAATTCTCCTACTATGCAAAAGTCTATCCAACATTGTCTTAAATATATTTACTGAGGTAGATTCCACTGCTTCAATGGGCAGAGACCTAACTTAGAACGGGCATTGTCCGTTGCAATATCATTAGAGACTGCAGCAAAGGATGCAGCAAAACTGCAGAAAAAGAGGTTAGAATGTGAAATACACAAAATTCCCTTAATTGTGCAAAATGCCAAAAATATTATTGATGTGGTAAATCCTCCCATGATGTAAATGACCGTTGGTTCAAAGAAATTTTGGCACAGACGAGGTCACATTGAGAGTGTGCAAGGCAGACAACAAAGCACAACCAAAGAGAAAAACTAAACCCAGTGAAAAGTTTCAAAAATAAAACTGAGCAAATGAAGTGACTGAATGTGAAACAGAATCAGACAACACAGAGTCCGACAAAGGTCAGCTGTCATGCCTAGATCACAAAATCACATAGATCACAATAGATCTGTTTGGTGTAAAACTGAAAATGCAACAGGACACAGGGTTAGCTTTGTCTATAATTTCCGTGGCTGACTACAACAGATTGTTTTCTGAGGTACTATTAGAGAAGACCTCAGTGGTACTAAAGACCTACACAGGTGAAAAGGTATCTCCCAAAGGCAAACTGAAGGTGAATATGACACATGGAGCCAAAAAGAGCAGTTCGAACTTTATGCATTGAAAAGTGGAGGGCCAGCAATTTTCGGACATGAATGGTTGAGAAAAATCCAACTAGACTGGGGACATTCAAAGTTCTCAATGTGGCATCACTAAACTACTGCAGTGCAATGGTGGCACTAACCAGAGACTGGCACAGCTGCTTAATGCTAATGAGAAGGTATTTGAGAAGGGTATTGATAAATTCAAAGGCTTGGAAACCAGATTTGAATTGAATGAAGCAGCAACACCAAGTTTCCATAAAGCGTGTCCAGTGCCTTACATACTACATGCTAAAGTGGATGCTGAACTTCAGAGCTTGGAAAAATCTGGAATTCCCTCCAAGGCTGAGTAGAGTGATTGGGCCACACCAATTGTCTTGGTGATCAAGAAATGGAAGGCCAGAGCTGTTGTCATATGTGGGGATCTCAAAGTGCACATCAGTCCAGTGCTGTGTACTGTGCAGTGTCCTCTGCCATGAATAGAAGACATTTTTGCATCTTTGGCAGGTGGGGAGAAGTTTTCAAAGGTTGACTTGTTACAAGCCTATCTACAAATGGAGATTGAGGAGTCATGCAGGAAGTTCCTCACAATCAACACTCACAGAGGACTGTTCCAGTATAATCATTTTGTCTTCGGCTTTGCTTCAGCTCCAGTGATTTGGCAAAGACCAATGGACCAAGTGCTCCAAACCATCCCAGTGTCACGAATGTGCCACAACTCTGAGGGGCCGAAGGGTACAAAGTAGCCCCCTCCTTTGTGAGAATTGCAAGATCGCTATTAATTTGGATCTGGGACCCAGGAAATGAGAGAGAGACATCCAGAATACACAAGGCTTGGTATGTGTCCTGGCGTCCGCAAGGCGGAACCATTGATAATGGCTATTGTCTCTTGGAGACGGAATTGTGTATTGAGTACTGTACTATTCATTGAAGCCCTCAGGAGATGACCAGAGTGAGCTGGTTGAGGGATTGCATCATCCCAACCTGATTGACATCTGAGACCACGTAAGGATAAAAGAGGGTCTGGGGAACAACCCCTTTAGACACACCAGGAGAAACGTATGAGACCGGTGGAGGCTTGTGTGTGTGTCCATCCTTGCCCGGATGACATGTCTTCCACGGAACGGCCTCGCTAAAGGACGAATACGGATCAAGATCGGATAAAGGAAAGCTGGCAAATTTCTAAAATCTCTCTCGACTCCAACCAAAGACTGCAGCCCAAATGAACTGAGTGACTTTTATATTTCCATCGGACAATACATTATCCCCTAGACAACAATAGAGCTTATTTCTTATTGATTATTATTATACCCTCACTTTTAGATTTAGTATTGACAACTTATATTATCTGTATGTTTGCATTGATATTATTTTTGTGTATTTTTACCAATAAATTCTGTTAAAAATAGTACCATCAAACTTCAACGGACCTCTCTGTCTTTGCTGGTAAGTGACCCAGTTATGGGGTTCGTAACACCAGGAACACAATGTTACCTTGATGACATCATCGTGACTGGCAGGAATGATGAAGAGCACCTCTAGAACCTTGGTAAAGTGCTTACCAGGCACTTGAGTATGGTCTGTGCACAAAACGAGAGAAATGTGAGTTGATCAAGAATGAGATCTCATATTGTGGACATGTCATTGACAAGCCTGGCTTACATAAGTCACAAGAGAAGACTGAAGCACCCAAAGTGAAAAATGTGTCACAACTCAGGTCATATTGGGCCTTGTAAACTACTACCACTGGTTTCTCCCCAGCATTACTACAATGCTGCTCTCATTGAATGCTCTTTTGCAGACAGGAGCAAAGTGGGAATGGTCAGAAAGATGTGAAAGAGCATTCAAGGAAACAAGGGGACCAATAACATTAAATGAACTGCTCACCCATTATGACCAATCACTGCTAATCAGACTGGCGTGCAATGCATTCCCTTATAGCATTATGGCCATTTTATCACACACTATGAAAGTTGGATCTGGGACTTCTGATGAGGCACGAGGCAAGATGGCAGCACAGCACTGAGTGCTGACATATAACCCTCCTTTTTCACATTCTTTAGGGCTCATAGACAGTCTTCATACAAGTTTGAGTTGGAGAAAGTTCTAACTAAAGACATGACCTCAAAAAAAGATCCAAATTCAACCAAGAAACAAGATACCAGCAGACAACACCAAGCTAGCAATTCATCTGAGGAAATAGCTATGCTAATTAAGCAAACAATGGCAATGGAGATAGAATCGCTGCGAGAAACAGTAGCCCACTTGCTAAAGAAGTAGCTGGAAAAGGCTCTCAACCCCATACAGAAGCATATGGCGGAGAATGGCAACATTCTCCGGTCGTTAAAGGAGCAAGCAGACATTCATGCTAAAAAAAATTTAGCAGTCTTCAACAAAATAGACAACATTCAGGTTAGCTTACGCAAGAATGAGAAAGATACTAGCTCCTGTCTCGCGGAGGTGACTAAGATACGGAAGAAGTTAAACGACTTGGAGGATAGATCCAGAAGAAACAATGTGCAGCTGGTTAAGCTACCGACAGGCACTGAGGGCGATGATCCGAGAGGCTACCTCCAGAAGATGTTGCCTAATTGGATTCCAGCTCTCAACAACTTCTATAGCACTCCATTGGAGATCAATAGAGCACATAGGATCTTTTCCAACAACACCTCAAGACCGCGGACTATGGTCTTCAGGCTTCTGTGGTACACCGACTGGCAGGCTATCCTGGGGGGTGCAAGGAAGGCTAAATCTACCCTTCCTGATGGTACCCAGCTGCAGTTCTTCGCCTACTACACCCCGGTACAACACAGGAATGGCAGGGATATAAGGAGATCTGCGCTAAGCTTCGACAGAAGGGGATTGACACGTTCCTCATATACCTGGCGATTTTGAGAGTGAATATCAATGGCATGAAGATGTCGTTTAACTCAGCAGGGGAAGCTAAAGAAGCCCTAAAATCATTGTTGCTGGGAGATATGGAAGAAGACCTTGGGCAAAGTCCACACACCCCTCAGGAGGAGATTGAACTGCATTAAGAGCTTGGACCAGCCTATATGCGCAATCTAACAGGCACGAGCTAGTTAACATCAGAGGTGTGAAGTTTTCTGGTTATTCTTTTATTGGAAAGTCACTCGATGCACTTTTGTATTAAGTTAATAAGGAGGCCAGTTTGTTTCTGAGTATTGCAGATCAGAGTTTTAAGGTAATGGCTCAGTTAACTTGTTAGTACAAGGATAACGTGGTAATGTGATATAAGTCTGCCTAGAATATACTTTTTATCTTTTACTTTCTAAGGTGATATTCAACACACCCAAATGTCATACATCATCAAGAATGAAGCTGAAAAACAGCAGTTTGTTTGGAATAACTTTAGTTGTACATGTTCATTTCCGGTTATGTCTCCAGTAGACTTGTTTACGTTCCTGGGCGCCAGATAAGATGCCACTGGTGTCATCGCTAAGTGACGGTCTAATAAAGCAACAGTCTCCTGCAGGAGAGCTGTTGGGGTCTTGATTATGTGCTATACTATATTTGAGACGGGTATGGTTTTAATTATATAGGTTAATGGGTTTGACCAGGTTTTTTTTCTTGTCTCTTTGATATGATTGTCTATGAGAACCACTTTATTTTTCTGATGTGTTGGTGCTAGAGGGAGTGGTTAATGCTCAGTGTCTGACATTGCTAAGTGACACTCACCGATGTTACAAAGTAAAGGGTTGAACGGGAGGGGTGATGGGAAGGGGGGTGGGAAGGGGGTAACTCAGGGCTCCATCACCAACTTACAACAACAGATCCAGGGGAAGATGAGCAACACAGATAAATTAGAAAATCTTACTATTGTATCATTTAATGTTAGAGGACTAAACTCTCCCTACAAGCGTTCAAAGGTTTTGGATTCTTTAAGCAGAAAGAAAATAGCTATCACGCTGTTACAAGAAACACATCTTAAACCTAATGACATTCCCAGGGTTCAAAACCACTTTTATAAACCCATTGTGGCATAAGCTGATGGTACTTGTACCAAAGGAGTTATGATATTAATGAGATGTAGTATTAATGTATCAATTGAAAGGACTGGCTCTGACATCTAGTTTTTTGCTGTACATCCATTCAGGGTAAAAAAGTTGCATTCATTAGCCTATATGCCCCAACTATATTCGAGGCTGAATTTTTCCCTCAATTACCTCACAATTACTGAAGCTAAGTGACTACCAACTATATGTTGGTTCGGACATGAAAGCTTTAGTAAACAATAACCTCGTTGAATCTTCCTCAACTATATCAAGCTCTCAGGAATCTGCTTCCAAAGCACTTAACCTCTTCCTAACGGATTTAAATTTAACTGATGTGTGGAGGGTGCATAATCCATTTGCTAAAGACTATACCTTCTTCTCCACAAGACATAAAACATTTTTTCAGATAGATTACATTCTTATATCCTCTGGTTTGCTGCCTTTAGTACACTCAATAGAATATTTGCCCAGACATCTATTTGTTCACAACCCAGTTATATCTACTTTTAATTATGGCAAAATCAAAAATAAGGCTACTATGTGGAGGTTTAAGTCCACCCTTCTAAAAACCGATGAATTTCTAACACAACTGAGAACAAAACTGATGGAATTTATAAATTTAAATAAGAATAGTGTCTTGGGTGTGACAGTGGTTTGGGCCTCCATCAAGGGTTTCTTACGAAATAACGCCATATTGTTCAGTTCCCACCTTTATAAAAGCCGGCTTCAAAAGATTTCCACCCTGGAAGAACAATGTTAGGTTGTGGAGAATGATCTCAATAGGAGATACAGCATAACAAAAGAAAACGAGCTCAAAACAAAACAAGCAGAATTAAATGACTTATTAAGAAGCAGGGCAGTATATATGATCCATATAACCAAACATAAGTATTATGCAGAAGGCAGCAGACCGTGCCACCTTCTGGCACTAACGCTCAAACAACAGGAAGCTAAAAGGTCTATACCAGCGATTAGATGTGCTAAACGTGGAGTAGTATCTTCAACAGAGGAAATAAATGCGACATTCAAGAGTTACTTTAAAGAATTGTATGCAAGTGACCCAGTTCCTTCTGAGAATGACTTCACTGATTTTTTTTTAGTGGATTAGACCCCCCTACGTTGTCATTAGAGGACACCAAAACTCTAGACTCTCCTATTACATTGGATCAGCTACTCAAAGTAGCCAAAGCTACAAATAAGGGCCGTAAGCCAGGTATAGATGGCATACCTGTGGAACTCAACCTAGCACTTTGGGATATTCTTGGACCAGTATGGTTAGAAACATTAAATTATTCTATTGGAAATGGCGCTTTCCATAGAGATCTAAACACAGTCCTGATCGCAGTTATACCTTAGCCCAGTAAGGACACCTTGGACTGTGCCAATCACCATTCAATCTCCTTGATAAATACCGATCTCAAGATATTTTCCAAAGTCTTAGCCAGTAGACTCGAGACAGTAGTTGGGAAAATAATTAGCCCAGATCAAACAGGCCTTATCAGGGGACGACTGGCATCTGATAATATTCGCCAGCTCTTACACAATTGAGTGCAACACATAAAATCCCGCCTGCTTGTGGCCTGCTATTTCTAGATGCTGGAAGTGTTTGATCGCCTGAATGGCCATATATTTGGAGAGTTCTAAAAGAATTTAAGTTTGGTGATAAATTTATCAATATGATCCAAACACTGTATGCTAATCCTTCAGCCCGGGTATGCATGGGAGGAGGTTTCTCAGAGTTATTTGACGTAGGATGGGGCATATGTCAAGGGTACCCTCTGTCTCCTTTAATTTTTACTATACCTATTGAACCGCTAGCACATTTAATTAGAAACTCTCCTCAGATCTTACCTATTACAATAGGTACAACATCGCATTCAATATCACTTTACGCAGACAACACATTAGTTTATATGGCAAATGTTCCACAAACTCTCCCCTATGTTTTAAAAACACAGAAGCAATTTGGATTTCTTTCAGGATACCAAGTTAATCCGTCAAAATCAGCACCGATGCTGATTAATACAGACAAAATAAAGTTTAATGTTACAAATGAGATCCTCTACTTCAGCGGTCCCCAACCACCAGGCTTCAAGGAAATGACATGATTTGGCGCTATGAGTCAGCTGCACCTTTCCTCATTCCCTGTCAGGCTCGCTGTTGAGCTTGAACACACTCGAGGTCGTCAGTCGCCTGAACGCAGTGATACCCTCGCACCAGGGATCGCTGCTTGGCCTCGGGTAACTGGCTGCCTCGCGCGGCCGGCGGGAAGTGCCGTTGCTACCGGCCTGGGCGCCGTCTCTCAACCTGTTCAGCACCTGTTGAACGTTTGTGGGGAACCCGGTGTTAAAACACTCGCAGACGACCTAATTCGGGCTCAGGGTTTCGTAAGTAGCAGAGCCGCTACCTCGCTGAGTCATCCCTCCAGACAAACGGTCGCTCTCTCCGACTGCCACCGCCGCGGCCCCGCTACGGGGACCTCCGGCCCTGACCTTGTCCTCCCACCCCACCCCACCCCACCCACGACCAGCAGCACCAGGCCAATTCGTCTGGCAGCGGGTGGGGAGGTTGTCTAATGAGGCAATGAAGCCCCCAAAACTGCTTCGGTACCTTGAGTCCAGTCACCCTACACGTAAAGACAAACCCGTTGAGTTTTTTGAGCGGAAAAAAAACGTCAGCAAGCGGGACAGAAGCAAGTGCTGGTAGCCACGAAAACTAAATTGCGGAATAGACTGGACATAAGGAACACCTTCAAGTATCGCTGTATCCCGGTCGTGATTAACACTACCCCACTCCGTCGGCTGGTCCGCAAGAATATTGACAGTATTAAATCGGTCCTGCTGTACTTGGGTATTAAAGTTAATACTTCCCTATCGTCTGTGGCTAAAACAAATTACTCTTTAATTTTGAAAAAAAAGATATTAATAGATGGAGACACCTGCCAGCATCAGTCCCAGCCCATATATTGGTCATTAAAATGAACATCTTAACCCTGCGTTAATTTTATCAGCTCAATGATCCTACTTGTGCCTCCAGCAGGATATTGGCAAAAACTGGACTCCTTACTACGATGCTATGTTTGGACCAGTAAACGACCCAATATAAAGTGGTCAGCTCTACAATTCAAAAAGTCGGATGGGGAATTGACATGACCATTTAGCTATTGGATGGAGGAGGATAAAGTTTTGTCATGGAAAAATATAGAACAAGAGCTAATAGCACCAATAAGGCTGAAGGACTTTCTCCTGATAGGTATGTCTACCAAAAAATGTGATTTGTATTGAGGTCCAATTTTAACCTATATGCTACAATTGTTTAGAGTAGCAGAAAAATTTCTAAATTTAGAAGTGTATGGTGTAAATCATCTCCATTATGGAACAATAATCATTTTCTCTCTGGGGGAAACCATTCACTAACAGGACTTGGGAGGATAAAGATATTACTGCAGTACTCTTCAAGATTTTAATCGGGCAAGTACTACCCTTAGCTTTCAAGAACTGGTATCTCGATATAATATTGATAACCACTCTCTTTTCTTCTACTTTAGATTAAGATCAGCTTGTAAAGCTTACAGGGTTCCCTGGGGATCAGATTTAAAGAACCATCCCATTTTAAGTTTGATATAGAGTGCTCCAAGACAGATAGTGTCATATATCTATGATAAATTAAACTCCCAGAAATATATGCCCACATCAGGAATGAAAGTTTGGGATAGGGACATACCTGAATTGGGACAAGACTTAGACTGGGATGTGATTTGGGATAATGCTGCCGGTGCTTCAAAAAATCCAAATCATCGGTATATACACTTGAAATTTTGTCATAGAGCATATCTAACACCGAGAATTAGACATCAAATGGGACTGGTTCCTGACCCATATTGCTAATTTTGCCCCCATGGAACTGTTGGCTTTTTTATACATGTTGTATGGGAATGTCCAGGGGTTTTTGGTTTGTGGGGGAAGGTATCAGTACTCTTACAAAACTAATGGGGGTACAATTACCAATGGACCCCGCTGTACATCTCCTAAATGATGACTCCCACCTTTCCCTTATGGAAAAAAACATGCAAAATCTGACTGCAGCTAAGAAGATTGTAGTCCAGCATTGGAAACCTCCCCATGATATTTCAAGTACTCACTGGCTTCAGAGCTTTTTGGACATTTCTTACCTAGAATTATCATCAGCAAGAGTAAATAATGCACGGCCAAATACAATCTTAATGTGGACAAATTTGATATCTAACTTAAAAGATCTTATGTTAAAATAGGAATGCTCTGTCAGTGTATGCACTGCTATTCAGTTGGTTGGTGGAGGGGGAGGGGTGGAGAGGGGCGGTGGGTGGCTAGGTTAAACAGTCAAAATGTGATCGGCAGTTGGTTGTATTGAATGTAATTTGTTGCTGTTGCAATAAAAATTGGTGATTTAAAAAAAAGATGCATCTGTATCTCCAATAATTTTTGCTTCAAAGTCACTGATGAGCACAGAACACAACTATGCGCAGATCGACCAAGAGGCCTTTAGTCTAGATTGGGGAATAATGAGGTTCCACCACTATGTCTACGGACAAAAGTTTACGACAGTGACGGATTGCCTTCCCCTTGTGTTCATTTTCAATGGACAAGGAGGACACTTCTCTACATCACAAGGTGGATAACTTCTTTTTGGTGTATTGGAACTCTGTTCATGCGACGAGTCAAACACCTGCAATACAGTTCATGAGCAGGAATTTGAGATCTTGCATTAATCTCCTGAAACCAGACTTATGGAGGGAAGTGCAGAATAAACAGTTCAGCAAGTTGCCAAATGAATCAGCAAGGATTCACCCTTCGTGGTTGGACAGGAAATCCTAGCATGTGATTACCAAGAAGACAAGTGGACACTCGGTAGGATAGCGACAAGAACTGGACCACTGATGTACACAGTGGATGTTGGAGATCATACATGAAGATGTCATGTGGACCAAATGTTGGATGCTCAACCGAAGAACACACCTGAGTCAATGGCATCCAACCCGATGGACACATCACAGCCACCAGACTTGCCTCTCAGCAATGATCATGTCACTGGCGCCAATGTGGCACCGGCAACCGAAAACATTATACTAGACAAAACATCTACCAAACCGGCTACCCAAAGGTCCAAAGGCACTATGAGAACGTTATTGTTGACCAGATACCTGCCAAATCTAATGCCACTCCACAGGTCCAGAGGTGCTGTCCGGAAAGAAACAGAGCACCACTCAAAAGACTGAATCCTTAGAACAGTGAAGTTGCAAAAACATATTTATTTGAGTATGGTTTCTGAAAGGGAAATTGAATGTTTTGTACATATACACTGTTATGTGAATCTAAAGGGGAAGCAAGTGATTTTTTTTAAGAGTATTGACTCCCCTTAGCACTATGTATTTTCTGCATCCACGCATTTGTAATGATCAGTTGTCTGCACAAGCCTATTGATTTGTTGTCCACGCATACATATTGTTCTCTCTCTTTCTTGCTGCAATGTGAACACACCAGTTAAAGCCATCTCTTGCTTGTGAGTTTTTATTTAATTGATATGTAGCTGCAGAGACACAACAGAAACATAGGTTCAGAACAACTGGAGGTAATGTCTGTGGCTCTGTACATGGCATATGGAGACCCTCGTACGTGTATATACGTGCGCACACAACTGTTTATACCTCCTCTACACAATCAAAATGCCAATAACTGTGTTCATCATAAAACAAGTACCTTGCCAGAGAAACACGAGAGCTTCCTCAGCATCTATAACATAGATTAAAAAACATTACAATGGTCAAACCAAAATTAATTAAAGAATCAAAAAAGAACTGAGACAGGAAAAACAGGCATCCTCTGACTTTCAAAGTGATAAAATTAAACACTAATGATAGTGATTAAAGTGGAATAGCATTAAGTCATTTTCAAATGAATTATTGGTTTTGAGTGGGTTCAAATCCAGCCAAAAATAATGATCTCCAGCAGGTAACTGCAAGAACTTTTAAAGAGTCCTTCCAATGTTTTGGTCTAATGGTAATAAACGATTTCTTAAACAAATTATCATTTTATGGCTCCAATGAGGTTTTTTCTAAAGACTATCAGCCATCATTCTGCGAGACTGAATCTTGGTAAAGTAGGTCAATCAGGGTCTTGTACAAGTGCAGTCAGTTAACTTATTATAAATCTTTAGTCTGCTAACACAGAATTGCAATGTATTTGTTCTTGCATCTGGGCTGACTCGCTGGTTTTGGATGTTTTTAATCATAGCAGTTTGTAGTTTTCAGTGTAATAGTTGAGAACGACCTGCACATAAGAATTCAAATCATATTTATGAGGTGAATAAATAGCTTAAATTTATACAGGTAGGAAGTCAGAACATAGAATCTAGAATACACAGCAAAGGACCAGGTTGTTGGCCCACTATGTATATGCTGACTAAGATGCCAGTCCCTATTAATCTGTCTGTTGAAATTCCTCTTACTACATTGCTATTGTACCTGCTTTTACCACCCCTGGCAGCACATTCTAGGCACCTCCCAGTCGCTGTATTTACAAAAATAACACTTGACTTACACGTCTTTAAATTTTCCCTCCTCACATTAAAGCTATGCTTTCCAGTATTTGACATTCTGGCCCTGGGAAGGAGACCCTATCTATCTTATGCCTTCTTCTCATAATTCCATCAGGTCACTCCTAGCTTCCAGTGCACCAAGGTAAACAATCCAACTTTGTCCAAATTCTCCTTAGAGCTAATACACATGAGTTTGGGCAATATCCTTGTGAATGTCTTCTCCACTCTCCTCATCCCCTCCATATTCTTCTGATAATGTGCTGACCTGAACTGCACACAATACTCAAAAAATAAAAATGCTGGAGGAACTCAGTGGGTCAGACAGCACCTGTGGTGGAAAATGGACACTTGACATTTTGGGTGAGAAATTTCATGTGGACTGGACTTTGTACCAAAGTTGTATGCAGCTGCAATATGACTTGCCAACTTTTACACTCAGTGCCCCGACTGATGTGGGCAAGCATGACCCGTGCCTTCTTTGCCATCCTTTCCACTTTCAGGGGTGACTTTCAGGGGTTTGAGATCCTCAAGGTCTTGCCATGTATTTTTTCTTGAACTTGACCTCCTAAAATGTATCATCTCACATTTGTCCTGAATAAAAGCCATCTGCCACTCCGCTGCCCAAATTCCAACAGATCTTTAACCTGTTGTATCTTTTAACAATTTTATTCACCCTCCAAAACTCCACCAGATTTTGTGTCATTGGCAAACTAGAGGGAATTCTGATGGTTTTCAGTTTCAGACAATTTTAATGAGTATCTCTATAAGTAAGCACAAATCTACTCATATGTACAATCAACTTTGATGATATTGTTTTAATCAACATCTCTCTGGAAACAATTTCAATGAGTTGCTATGATTACATATTTTATGAGGAAATCACTGGAGGGTAACTTGTAAATAATTAAAATTAAGTAACATACCATCTGAGTATTATCAAAAAAATAAGAGTGAGAACTGTGTTTAACTTTAGTCTTACTGCATTGTCCATATGATCAGGGAGATTAGCATTATTTCTTTAATTTATTTTGAAATTTGCACAGAGTCTCTGAGGAAATAAATCAAAGCTACAGGTATTATCCACGAAGGGAGGTGCCGTTGCTAGCCATTTAACTACAGCCTTTGAACATTGGTCTCCAAGGAAATAAAGTGATGATCATCTGCTATGTGTTATATGGTAAATAGCAATTTAATATGTATAAATAAATGTCCAAAGTTATTAAAAGTCTGATTACACATACCAATGAGATGTAAACACAACACAATGAAAGTCAAAGACAGCCTTGTAGTCGGACTATTTTTGTTTCCAATTTGAATTAAGGTAATTCTGAACATAACAATGATATCAGAATATTTAGTTTTAGCAGAGATCATCACTTTCTATTGAGCATGCTTGAAGAAGTTCTGTTCAAAAAGAAACATTTCTTTTCAAAAACTTGTAGTTTGTGTTGGGGACCAGAACATATTTTGATTCACTTTTTAATTAGCTTTTTCGTCACGTGCAGCAAGGCAGCTGCCTTTGTGGACCAGTTAGCTCGGTAGTAGCTGTGTTGTTGGAGCATTTCTGTTAAGTGAATTAATGTTGTAACAAGTGCGCCCAGATTGTCTGCTGGCCGTCCGGTCACGCTTGTTGCAAGGCTGCTCATGCGCACTGACTCAATGTTTGTACACAGGTGTGACTGATTCAGGTGCACTCGCATGACAGCTATTGTGGAGATTGCAAGTAATAAGCAATAGTGGAGGTTGCTGCAGCATCTACTCAAGACTTGGACAGAAGGTAAGCATTTCTTTATGATAAAAACGCATGGAACTCCAGTCCTAAAAATTTTTATCAAAGGCCAGTGAGCACTGACTACTTCCCCTACACAGACAGCCCAGTGGACTCTTAATCCTTCAGGGTCCTTTCAGACTTGACCCCAAACAGTTTGAATTATTCACTTAACAGCTGGTTTTTAAATTCGTCATTTACCTTGTCTTCTTATCCCATTGAATGTTGTAACTCCTCAAAGTATAGCGCTTTTCAAACGCTGACCCTCTTATCTCTGATTTTACTTATTTTACTGTTGGCTGTTTTTAGTTGTTGAGGCTGTGATTTCTGCAACTGCCATGTTGCATTTTCTTCACCTCTCCTTAAGACTTCAAGATGATTTAAAACATTTATACTGAGCACTACCTCACCTTTGAGAATAAGGGGTAGGTCATTTAGGACAGAGTTAAGGAAAAACTTCTCCCAGAGAGTTGTGGGGGTCTGGAATGCACTGCCTCGGAAGGCAGTGGAGGCCAGTTTTCTGGATGCTTTCAAGAAGGAGCTAGATAGGTATCTTATGGATAGGGGAATCAAGGGATATGGGGACAAGGCAGGAACCGGGTATTGATAGTAGATGATCAGCCATGATCTCAGAATGGTGGTGCAGGCTCGAAGGGCCGAATGGTCTACTTCTGCACCTATTGTCTATTGTCTATAAAGGTGTGGGTTATATAAGCAGCAACAAACTATCTTTTATTCAGCAGAGTCGATTTTCTCCAGAAACATTTCATTTAAAGAGTTATGGAAACAACTACAGTAATGTCTATCTAAAGTAAAATAATTTAGACAAATACATGGGAAGGATACAATTACAGATCAATAATGTGTAGGAAATCCATCTGGCACTGGGCCAAAAACACAAATGACAGTAATAATTATAGAACACTTTTCATACAAACAATGTAGTTAAATGTTTTATAAAGGGACAAAGTGCAAACATGAAAATAGAAGACGAAAGGATCTTAGTAAAAGGCAAGGTTAAATAAGTATATATTGAGCTGGCACTTAGAAGTGTCAACTAAGTCTACATCCTTCATAGTTTTAGATTTTAAGTATTTGATGACACAAAAGTTGGTGATTTTGTGGATAGTCTGGAGGGTTGTCAGAGTTTACAGCGGGACATCAGTAGGATGCAGAACTGAGCTGAGAAGTGGCAGATGGAGTTCAACCCAGATTAAGTGTGAAGTGATTCTTTTTAGTAGTTCAAATTTGAAAACAGAATATAGTATTAAAGGCTATTGGCAGTGTGGAGGATCAGAGAGATCTTGGGGTCCATATCCATAGGACGCTCAAAGTTGCTGCGCAGGTTGACAATGTTGTTAAGAAGGCGTTTGGTGTGTTGGCATTCATCAATCATGGGATTGAGTTCAGGAGCCATGAAGTATTGCTGCTATACAAGACCTTGGTCAGACCCCACTTGGAATACTGTATTCAGTTCTGGTCACCTCACTACAGGAAGGATGGGAATACTATAGAAAGAGTGCAGAGGAGACTTAAAAGGATATTGCCTGGGTTGGAGAGTGTGCCTTATGAGAATAGGTTCAGTGAAGTTGGCCTTTTCTCCTTGGAGCAATGGAGTATGAGAGGTGAGCTGATAGAGTTGAGTAGGATGATGAAAGGTATTGATTGTGTGGATAGCCTGGGGCTTTTTCCCAGGGCTGAAATGGCTAACATGAGGGGGCACAATTTTAAGGTGCTTGGAAGTAGTTACAGAGGGGATGTCAGGGCTAAGTTTTGTCACACAGAGAGTGGTGAGTGCATGGAAGGCATTGCTGGTGATGTTGGTGGAGGTGGGTACAATAGGGCCTTTTAAGAGGCACTTAGATAGGCACATGGAGCTTAGAAAAATAGAAGGCTATGCACTAGGGTAATTCTAGGCAGTTTCTAGAGAGGGTTACGTGGTCAGCACAATGTTATGGGCTGAAGGACTTGTAATGTACATATGTTCTATGTATTGAGTTGCACAGTTTAAGAGTGTAATTTGGAAAAGATGACCTACCAATTAACTTTTGAAGGAGATTGTTTAAAATGATAGGTTTAAATTATCAGTGAAGTGAGAATATTACTACTTGGGCCTCCTGTCTCAGTTTCCTAGATTATTGAACAAACATCCACTTATTACACTGGTTTGATTTCCTTTGTAGTTTATGTGCATAACATGGGAAGAACCAAGTATTGATTTTTTGTGACATTAAGGTATTCACTTTAAACTGTTTGGAAATTTAGGAAACATTAAAAGAAAAAAATTATGTGTGGTGTTTAAAAGACAATGAATGACCTAACGCTCTGGAGTTTGAGAGTTGAAGAATAAACAGATATAATGGATTAATAATATTTTTAACTAAATCATTTATAATTGATCTTTCATCATCTGGCTGATGTAATACAAATGAAATATTCCTATTTCTAAACTGGGTTTGCAGCTATAATCAAACAGTAAATTTGAGAAGGTGAAAGTGTAATTTTGGATTCTGTTTTAGTAAACTCAGTGACAGTTCACTAAATATTGGACATAGAATAGACAACCTGATACCAATTAGTTTGTCTCCAATAGTGTTTCTAAATGTTGTTATGGAAAAATCTGGTGATAAAAATCTGTTTCTGTATAACTCACCTTTTTCTGTTTTCAGTTAAACTTTCTGAAAAAAGCCTTTCATACAGTGCTTCTCCATAGTCTTGAGCTTGTTAGGTTTGGCAAATTGTTACAGTAAGGATGTTGAATTGCCCACAAAATATTAAAATTGGACCTCAACACTGTATGAGAGAAACTGTCAGTATTTGATAGTCAAGATATAGATTTTGTCCAGTGAGGATACCTCTACTTATGTAGCTGAGAATTGATTTAAATTTATTGTTAATCACGTGGATGATATTGGGTGCCTCTATGGCATAAGGTCTTGAGTGCTGCACAATAAACTTGCTTTACTGGTCATTATTACATTTCAGAAGGCCTGAAAAGTGAAATCTCATTTTTAATAATATTTAACTATATCTGTCTTGTTCTACATATAGTAGAGTTCTGAATAATTGAAAAATATTTATGATATTGTTAAATTGTTCTATCACTATACTTCAATGACATATTTTATAAAAAACCTTTTATCATCAGCTTTGTGTGCAAAACTCATCTGGGAGAGGTATCTTATACATGCTGTTTTTCAGTTTATTAAATTGGTTTAGCAATCTTTTTGGGAGTCAAAAACAGCTTCCGAAAACACGGTGACACACATCAGAATTCACAGGGATGAAACAAGATTTCCAAACTGAACGTAATTTTTATTCAATTAATATGAAATTTTATCGACATTTTATCAATTCAGAAAATTATTTTGATACTTTTACTCTACTGTTACAGTATACATTGGTTAACCAAAGCAAAAACATAATAATTATGCTGGCCTTCATATGAACCCTTGGATTACCTCAAGATATGTGTTGCAGTTAATAAGCTACTTTTGAATTATTACTAAATATAGTACTTGATTTTAACACCAAATTTAACAAAATTTTTGAAGTTTGTAATGCTATGTTATTGAGTAATCTCGTAATTTGTCATTACAAAGTAAAATTGTATTAAATCCTTTTTGTGGTAATTATATAGAAGCGGACTTAGCATCATTATTGAAGTGCAAATCATTTAATTGTTTAAAATATTTTAAGTGACGAATCCAGAAACATTTACTTTTTTAAGTTGTAGCACTGATATACTTAGAATTCAAAAGTATATGTCAGAGATAGATGTGTCTCCCCAAAGGAAGTCTTTTTATGATGATATAAATGATTTCAATCAATCAGGAAATACTTGAGAAGCCTGTTGGGTAAGGAGACCAAGATATGTATTTCAATAGTAATGTACACTGTAGTCATAATGATTCTACCACAGTTAGGAATGATTTCAGTTATCAGAAAAAATGTTAAGGAGCTTGCTTAGTTGCAGTGCTCAACTTTCTCTTATGATAACTGTTATTATTAATACTTACAAAGAGCCTATGGCCACAGCATCTGCAGGATAAATCCATTCTATTGAGTGAGTCCTATTCATTTGAGTGTAGTTTAGAACAATTTATCAATAAATTGTATATTTGATTACAAGCTGATAAGATGTAATGGGATGGTTTTTAAGATATAAAGGATTATTAGCTGTTGTAAAAATGCCTATTAGGACAGCAGAGGGATGGGGTGAGGTAGATATGCAGGAAATGGAGGAGATTGGGGTGATGGCAGTATTGATGATGGTGAAAGGGAAAACCTGTTTTTTTTAAAAAAAGAAGACATCTCTGATGGACTAGAATGGAAAACCTCATCTTGAAAACAGACGCAGTGGAGACAGAGGAACTGAGAAAAGGGAATAGCACTTTTACAAGTGAGCAAGTGTGGGCAATGGAGAATGTAAATCAGTCATGATTGAATGATGGAACAGACTCAATGGGCTGAATGGCCTAATTCTGCTCCAACTGTATGCTTTATGGTCTCTGATCGGAGATGGAATACAACAATTCATTTTGTGAATTTCAGATGTTGCCTGTCTAGCCATATGAAACTCCGAAATACAGAGCCATACAGCCAACTGAAAGTGATATCAAAAATTATTGCTGAATGGTATAGAAATTTCCTGATGTGCACAGACCCATGAAATTTTGGGGTTCATAATTCAACTGGTACACATCACAAAACCGTAGAAGGCATAATATTTTTGTTTTGCCTCCTTAAAATGACAATCTACTGTGTATTGCCAGAGGAGCCTTCACTGCTTATTTGAAAGCAATTGTTCATTTGTGGTAATAGATTTTTCTGTGAAACCATTTATTGACACCGCTGTTTTATTTGAAGTCTATTCCAGTAGACTAGTTGTAATCCATTATTTATATATATGTGTTAGTGTAGGGATTCAAATAATAAATCCCAAGAAGATTATATAATTTAATGTGTTTATCTTCATGTACAGAACAGGTTGTAATATTATTTTTAAAGTGATATGTTGATCTAATCTATATAGTTCTCCCAAAAACAAAATATAATTTTCATTTTTACTAATAAGTAATGAAAGATGTCTGTAATATCCAAGAGGTGCTGCTGTTGAACTGTTTTCTTAAATTTGTAAAGTATAACCAACAGAATGGAAAAATTAATTGCTGATTGCTTTAGGCTGTGTATCTACTCCAAACATTCATTTGAGTGAATGTTATCAGAGATTTACAGTAATTGGAACAAAGTTGATTTGAGTTCTTAAAGAGGTGACAAGGTGATTTGATGAGGACAGAGTAGTAGCCGTTGTCAACATCGACATAAGCAATGTCTTTGACTGGGATGACTGGTCTGGAAGATTAGATCATATGGTATCCAGGGTGAACTGCAAACCTACTAACCAGGGATCCCGGATGACACTAAAACTGGCAGTACAGTGGAGAATGTTAGCTGAGATTATAATGGGAGCTGGATCAACTGGGAAAGTTGCAGGTGGAATTTAGCTCAGATAAGTGTGAAGCACTGCATTTTGGGCAGGGCAGGCCAGGGCAGGATGGTAAATGGCAGCCCCCCTGGGAGATCTAGGGGTACAGGTACATAATTCCCTGAAAGTGGTAGACAGGGTGGTGAAGGTGGTGTTATGCATGCAGTGGTCAGGTCATTGAGTACAAGGGTTGGGATGTCATGTTACAAATGTACAAGATGTTGGTGAAAGCACACTTGGGATATTTTGTGTAGTTCTGGTCGTCTAGCTTTGGAACAGCATCATTTAGGTAGAAAAATAGTGCAGAAAAGATTCACAATAATGTTTATGGGACTGGAGAGTTTGAGCTTTAAAAAGAGACTGGATAGGCTGGGGCCTTTTTAGCTGGTGTGAAGAAGACAGGATTAACCTGTAGAAGTAAAAGTAAACAGGAGGTGACGGGCATGCAGAACAGGCTGGCAGAGGAAGTGGTAAACAGGCACAATTACAACATTAAAAATGATCATTCAGATAGTTGTATAGATCGGAAAGGCTAAGTGGGCCAAATGCAGGCAAACGGATGAGCTCAGATATGCAACATGTTCAGCTGAATGAGTAGGGCTGAAGGGTTTATTTTTGTCCTGTTTTACTCTGACTCCATACAGTGAGTGGCCAGTCTGTATATACTCAAATTAAAAAGAAAACAGACTTGTACCTTTATCAATGGAGGCCCAACAAATCATGAATATATTCTTTGTATCAGAATTCCTTTCACAGCAGTATGATAACCCCACTCCTTGAGCATCTGCACCCATTTGCCCCTATCTTCTATGGCTGTTAAGTTTTCAGGAGATTATCTGGAAAATAAGGGACACCTGTACCAAACACTGATGGTTTAGGATTGAACATTTCTTTTCCTTCTGCTTAGTACGCAGTTGTTGTGTCACCTTATTCCATCAAATCTAACAAAACAACATTTAGCAGCCATTTTCTCTTTCATCCAGCTTTTAGCTGAAGTTCCACTTAATTTCAATGAGACTATATTAAGAGCAGGATTCACTAAACATAGTTGTATTATCAATTAAAATGCACAGTAATTGCCATTCTTGAATTGAAAATTCATCTTTCCTCTGTGGAAAGATTTTAATTGCTAGTCATCATTTGAATATGCTAGTCTAGTGTTTCCAACAAAAAGGAGTTGAGAAAGAAAATAATGCTGTTCCCATTGTCTTGTTTGGAAGTCTATTCTACTCAATTGCCATCATTTGTGTAAATTGTTTGCACCTTTTCTTAGTTCTGAACTCCACATACAATATAGAGTTGCACAATTTGTGGTAGCCATAACAATAAGACCTGAATTGAAAATCTCATTGCTTTTTTAATTAGAGCAGTTTACAAAATAATTAAAATGCCAAAGTCATCTTCTACAATTTTTCAAGTTGAAATTAAGTGAACTCTGGATGGTGTATTCTTCCAAATACATTACCAGCCTTGCATTTATTATTGGAAGAGTATGAAGTATTGAATGTTGTAGTTTTGCCTGAACTGTGAATTACGGTAGGAGCAGAAATTGGCAAATCAGATCTCTGTAACCATTCAAGGAGATCATGATGATATGTACCTCGTTTATTTTTCTGTCTTTGTGCTATATCTATTGTTAGTCCTGCAGAGGTTTTTCAAACAGTACAGCGATACACTTAGTAGCCATTTTATTAAGTACACCTGTAAACTTGCTTGAAAATATCTAATCAGTCAATCATGTGGCAGCAACTTAATGCATAAAACCATGCAGACATGGTTAGGAGGTTCAGTTGTTGAGCAAATATCAGTATGACGAAGAAATGTGATCTAAGTGACTTTGACCATGGAATGATTGTTGGTGCCAGACAAGGAGGCACATGCTGTCCGTAATTATGTGGTCACTGAGTGTAGATTAAGGCCAATGGTCTGTATTCATGAACCATTTTTTGGAGTTATGTTGAGAAAGCCTTTTAGTAGAATTCCTTCTTCACAGGGTCATATATTTTGTTAATGACAAGCTCTTGATTGCTTCAATCACTGCTTTTTTATCTAATAATGGACAGAGTAATTATTTGCAGATGATTGGTCAGGGCATGCAATAGAAATTCAGAATATGATAGCTGCATTAATTTATAAATGTTCAGGCTGTCTAATATGATTACATGTTTTAGGACTTAAGCACATCTCTATTCTATAAGTACCTCAAAGGAAAGCAGATGAAATACAGCCATCAAGTAATGCAATATGAAATTGAAAAGGGATTATTGAAATGCTTCAGCAAATTGTGATTCACTGTAGATTGTATGTACTTATTAAATTGTGGATATAACTTTCTTGGAAGTTGACCTTCACAAATTACTTCAAATGCATGTACTTGCTCCTAATTACCATTTTGTCCAACATGAAGCCTTTATCTGCCATTAAAAAATAAACTTTTAAATTAAAAGAAATGACGTTTTTCAGAAACCTGTTGAAAAGAAAGATCATTGTAGGGTCCCGTCTAGTTATACCACATCCTGTGGTATGCCATAGACTGCATCTAATTGGCCAGTTCTACTTGAAACCTTTTGAAACAAATCTACATCTTTTCAGGTTTATATTACTGGCCTTTTCACAAGACGTTTGGATATTAACTTGAACCTGTTTCAACTAAAGAGTTTCTATCTGATTCATAACAATAACAAAATAATGTACAGCTGGATATTGGTTCCTCTGCAATTAATATCTTCTGTTTAAACCCAACTTATATATTTCTTGTTTGCACTTTGGATTTTATTCCGATTCCTATAAAGATGTTACTTGAATTACAAATTGGATGTCGGAAGATTCCAGATTCAAAGTACAATTATTATCAAAGTACTTATAGAGAATACAACTCTGAGATTTGTTTTGCTGCAGGTATCCACAAAGCAAAGAAACATCATGGGACCTGTTAAAGAGCATGTCAAATAACCAACGCGTGAAAAGATTCAGGTTGTACAAATGGCAAAAAGCCAGCAGACAACACATGGAATATCATACATCAAACCAAGAGTCTGGTAGTATTCAGCTTTGTTCACTTCGTTGCGGCACCTCTAGCCCACTGTGGGCCGTGGGCAAAGTTGCTCCAGACCGCATCAATCGCCCCGATCAAACTACTCAAAAAACAACAAATAAAAAGAGTAATTAGAATCCAGGAACACGTGCAACTTGAACCTTAAAGCCCCCAAAATGAGTCCACAGCATCTCTGATCATTTCTTGCAACATGGATCCCAAGACTCCTGCACTTTCCTTTGACAGCAGCAATTGAGAGAGAGAGAGAGAGAGAGAGAGAGAGAGAGAGGGGAAGGTCAGTCAAACACAGGTAGACAGCGCATGAACACCCGCCTGTCCTCTGCTCTCATCCTCGTCAACCTCAACCATGCTCGATGCCTCAATCGGAGAGAAGCAATGGAGTTGATCATAAAGTGGAAATAATAAAGTGATTGAAAAGAGGTGAAATGCCATCGGTCATTGGAAAAGCATTAGGCTACAGTTGGTCAACAATCAGAACAATTTTAAAGGGTAAAGTGAGAAAGGCCCTGCCCCAATGAAAGCTACAATTATTACTAAGAAATGCAGTGGTTTAATTATTGAAATACATATGTTTCTTAAGTGTTTTATATGCATAGAAAGGTAAAATATATACAATATACTAAGACAAACGTTTGACTAACTGATGCTAAATAATACCGGATTTACCTGTTCCGACTTACTTAGTAAGAGAACTTCAGTTTTTCTCCATCCCGATGCACAATAACCTACGCACATCCTCCCATATACTTTAAGTCATCTCTAGATTACTTATAATATCTAATACAATGTAAATGCTATGTAAGTAGTTGTTATACTGCATTGTTTAGGGAATAATGACAAGAAAAAGAAGTCTGTACATTCTCAAACAACAAGTACTGGAAGAGCACTTCTGGGTTTTCTCGATTCGCGGTTGGTTGAATTCATGCACGCAGAATCCGCAGATAAGGAAGGCCAACTGTATCTGTTTGCAGAGTTAGCACCAGTATAGAGGAATTGCAAGGTGGGATGTCCAGTGTTTTGTATTGGGCCCATTTCTATTGAATTTACATTACAGGCTCAGTATAGAAACTATTATTTATTGATAATTTAAACTTTGTAAATATCGTCCAGTACTTAAAGATCATACACAGTGAAGTACATGAACTAAGCTGACTTTCCCAAAGCTAATGTCAGACTTGCCAGCCTATAATTTTCTGGTTTCTGCTACTTTGCTTCACTTATATAGACACAGTTTCCTTCTTCTGATTAAATACAGATCAAAGAATGCATTTAAGATCTTCCCATCTGTTTTGGCTCTAAACATGGATCGCCATTTAGGCTTTCCAGAGGACCAATTTTGTCTCTTGCAATCCTTTTGCTCTTAATGTATCTGTAGAATCCCTCAGGAATCTTGTTCACTTTGTCTGCTGGTGTAACTTCATGTCTTCTTTTAGCCTTCCTAATTTCTTTCTGAAGTGTTCTCTTGCATTTCTTGTTCTCACTCAGCACCTCATTTGTTCCTATTTGCCCATACCTGCTATGTACATCATGTTTTTTTCTCCTAACCAGGGCCTCAATATCTCTTGAAAACCAAGGTTTCCTACATTTATTATCTTTACCTTTTATTCTGACACGCACAGAATTGTCAAATGGATTAGTCTGTGCTTGAAAGCTACATTCTGTTACTCAGAACTTTCACCAATGGAACTAGATATTTAACCCAACAAGTGCTTGCCCATGTTTATGCTCCAATCTATCTATCCATCTATCTATCTATCTATCTATCTATCTATCTTCAATCATCCAAATCTTTAAGTATCGGCTTCTATTTGTTTCCCTCTCAGTTATTTGGCTGGCCTTCTCTTCAAAGAATGCATACGAATTGTTTCAATCACTCCATGTGAAGTGAATTCACATTCTCACTAATCTTCGGGTAAAACAGTTTTCTTCTGAATTTGTTATTGAATTTTGTAACCACACATTGATGGTTTCCAATTTTTAATTTGTGGATTAGTATTGATACAATTGCACGAATCACTGAGATTCTTTTGCTCCAATAAACTGAGTTTCTGTGTAGTAAGTGACCTCTCTATTCTTTCTTCCACGATGCAATATCTCTTGTGTTTCTTGAACTTCATTTGGCAATCATTTGCTCCTTCTGCAAGTTCATTGAAATCCTCCTGAAATTTGTTAGAGTTGTCAGTGCTACCCACTCTAATATGATATGATCTTCAAATTGAGAAATTGCAACTTTGGACTTTGCTTTTGAGCACGGAACCTAAAACCTTCTTTCATCTCATTAATCCATCAAAGACCTTTGTTTGTTCTCCCTTTAACCATGTGGCTTTTGTATGGGGTTCTGCTTAGACATGACTATTATATGCTTATCTCATCATTCAATAACTTGTCTATCTGTTTCATTTCCCAGTCAATACAGCAGTAAAAGATGATTGACAATTTCTGTCATATTGGTTACTTGTGCTAATGTGCTGTTTGTTCCTTCATATCCATGTTCCTATCCCAACCTTGTTTATTGAGCTAACTCTGAAATATTGTGTTTTGCACTTTATATTCCTTGATAATTTTGTTTCACTCTCCCTCTTTGCCTTCTAATTTAACCTTTTAACATTTCCTAATCACTTTATTTTCCCTTGTCATGTGCTTCTGTGTCCTATGTACTTAATACAACCTCTTCCCTCAATTGATCCCGTGTTTTTATTTATTCGTGAAGATTTTTTTGTTTGTTCTTCTGAATATATTTTTTCATCATCACTTTACTGAATAACCTTTTAACCGTTTGTTACTGTTCTACATTGTAGTTTATCTATAATTATTGTCTGTTTCAAGTTCTGTGCTCTACTTAAAGTAAACTTTTCTCTAATCTGTAAACTAGCATTGTTCAGAAGCATATTTTATCATCATTATTCCCTGCATGTTCCCCTAATACTACCTTATTTTAAATCTTGTTGCAGTTCATTGACCTTTATTAGATCAATAATAAATTAGACCTCCTTTATCCTTTTTACATATAATTAGAAAGGAGTTTTACACTAGTTGGACTAAATGAAACCCTTTTTCCACGTTCCCTTTCTCTTTTGTCTAATTAATATTGGGACTGTTGAAATCCCCAAAGAGTATTCTTGGATCACAGTTTTTTATTGGCATTAGAGCGTTCGTCATTACAAATTCCATGCCACAGACAAATGGATTTTTAAACAAATTTCCTAAGCAATATGTAAATTAGAATCCCAACTGAAATGTTTCCAAGAGACCAAAACAAGATAATGTTTATTTCTTCAAAAGAACACACTGCAATTAAACTTCATATCATTCCATTGCCATCATTCTGAAATTGAAGGGTATGATTATGGGTCCATTGGTGATTCTGAAAATAGCAGAGTTTGAAGACTATTAATGGCATGCTATTTACTCTTGATGGCTGGATGCATCTTCCACCTTCCAAGTTAGGCAGAATTTAAGCAAAGCTTTAACATATATAATATTTGCCGAACCTTCCATTCTAAAACTTGATAACCTCTCATATGACCTTTTTGTGTAATTTTTCAGCCCAATGAATCTATGCTGATTTCTGTGTGATAAATCATATTTAACCTGTACCCCTTATTTTCCTATACATCTGTAACTTACTTTCTCCCATGTGTCTATCATTGACATTTACCTACACTAAGTAGTTATTTATTTACAGACAATGAACCTACCATCATATTTTTTGGTATATGGGAGAAAACTGGAGCTCAGAGGGAGATCGTACAACTCCACTCAGAAAGCACTCAAAGTCAGGATTGAACTTGGTCTGTAACTGCTGCTGTGTAGGCTCAGTTGGAGAATGTATCTTTATGTATCGAGCAAATCAGTTGTGGCGATGAATAATTACCTGCGCAGTGATTGGTTATTAATTTTTCTTTGCAACCTGCTTTGATATATTTAAAAAAGTCCTCTAATGCAGACATTGGTTTATCAGCAGCCACCTGTGGCAAACATAAACTGATCTGATTTCCTTACAGCATGGCTGCTTCCTGATGTTACATGTCTCTTTCATGCATCATTCTTACCCTTTCTCACATTCTAAATTCCCAATGAAGGTAGGATTTTTTTTTGCTGTCTTAAGAAAATTTATAGAACAGTTTGCCACAGCAACCGCTGCTACATTGAACTAAAGATAGAAGCCACAGCGGCTTGCTAGGCTGTAATCCTCGGAGTGAATGGGGATAGTGTTATGATAGGTAACAAGCAGAGCTGTGTAACTGAAGTTTCTTTGGGATTATTAGCATACTTACAGAAGCTCCACTAATTGTGAAATTTTCCAGTGAGTTCAGTATGTTGATTGGTGTATAGTAAAGAAAATTCTTCTTTTCATTTATTTTACAGCTGTACAGATTAATAGGTAATGAATTTCAAACCTTCCAAGAATAAAAAACAATCTATTAAATCTTGAATTGCTTTTCACTTACCAACAAATGGATATTACAGATCAATTGAAAAAAATCCATCTCCATTTACAGAACATTTAATCATTTATAGAGCATTTAATTGTTAATAGTCTGAGCTAGTGCTGCTGTCTCACAGCTCCAGTGATGCAAGTTCAGTTTATACCTCTGTTGTTGTCTGTGTGGTTTGCCTGATCTCTTGTGGGGTTCCTCTCAGTTCTTCAGCCCTGTTCTTCCGTTCCCCCCCAACTTTCCAAGTACGTGCTGGTTCATTGGTTAAATGAGACAGTAAATTTCCTCTGGTATAGATGTACATTAATGGGCAGGTGTGAGAGAATAGGTTGTAAAGGAGACTAACAGTTTAGCTCTGGGAATTGGCATAGGCTTGGGCTGAATGGAGGACCCCATGTCATAAAGTAATATAAACATTGCAAAATGGCATATCCACTCAAATTTTTAAAAATGGTTTTGTTTTACTGCCAGAACTAGCTTCTTAACTAGATTTTTGTAAAGTATACAGTGGATAGGTAATCAAGTTACCAATCATTTTCAGATTCAGATTCAGTTTATTGTTATTTAGAAACCACAAATGCAATGCAGTTAAAAAATGAGACAACATTCCTCTGGAATGATATCGCAAAAACATATGACAAAACAGACTACACCAGAAAATCCACATAACGTTCGGCAATTCCCAATCCAGAGTTTGGAGAGGCTACTGCGTATTAATATCGCGCTACCGTCTAGCACGTTCCCCAGAAAGGAGCTCCAAATCCACCAGACAACACACCAGACAAACAAGACCAAAAACTAAAACTACAAGACCCGTACAAAACCACATAGTTACAACATATAGTTAGAACAGTGCAAACAATAGCATAATTGATAAAAAAAAACAGACTATGGGCACAATAAAAATAGTCCAAAGATGTTAAAAAATAAGTTCAAAAGAAATCACTACACAATTTCACAAGTCGCCAGGTTCCCGATAGACTCGCCATCCCACGCCGGCGGCAGAAGGGAATACCCCCGCTATGGACTTCCACGGCTCCGCCTGACTGAGCCTCGCAGATGCAGCACACATTGAAAGTGACCTGACCGCAGTGGACTCCGAGTCTGTCAAACCTCCGAGCCTCCAACCATCCCCTCCGGCACAGCTTCTCTGAGCGCCATCCTCTGCCGAGCATATTAAGATACCCCCACCAACGGCCATTGGCAATGCGACCCCGAGGACTGGGGGCCTGTTCTTCCTAGCAGAGCCCCGGACCTCACAGCAGCAGCAGCAACGAAGAAGGTCTAACCGGAGATTTCCTGATGTTCCTCCATGCTCCAATGTCTGTTTTCAATCGATTATGATTGCGCACGGCACCCCACTTCACAAATAACAGATAATCATCTCTGGAGTGGCCGCTGCAAGCTGCGTCACGCTGCCATCTTGGATACATAATTTTTTTTTGAATTTTTGAAATTTTTTTTGAAATTTTAATACCATTTATAAAGTTGTAAGCAGCTAATTTCAAGATTTTGATATACACTATGTCCAATCGTTTAATCAAAGTTTTAGACATTTATGCTAAAGCCTTCAGATGGAGACATTTTTTCATGCAGCATTCTTACAAACCTTTCCGGTCAAATTTGTTGTAATCATGAAAAATGAGATTCCTTGTTGGCATGAACAGCATTTCAGAATTGTAAGGATTGGCAAAAAAGGGTATTAATATTGCATTGGGCCAGATAGTGAAATAATAAATTTGTGTTTAAAGAGAAATCAAATAATCAAAAAACATATATAGTGACTGTATGAGGAGACAAGCCCAGAATTAGTGATTGAGATGAGATAGCAAGAATGTGTATAATATTATGTGTACTTAAAACTCAATTTGATGTAGGGAAAACACCAAGTGTGGAAATGAGAAGCAGGACAAAAAGTGCTAACAACTGAGGCCTACTGATAATGAATTCACTGGGTGAACTGAGGGACTGTGTACTTGGTAGAATACATGGTTTCTTTAACCAAGTGAAAGAGAAATATAAATGCAACTACAGGAAAGGCCAATCACTGGAACAGGAATCATCTAAAGGTAGTATGTTGGGAGTAAATACATAGAAGGCAGTGAATATTCACCAAATGTTGCTTGGAATAGATGACTTCATTAAGGAGAGAGGTTGGATCTGCTGGATTTGTTTTTCCTGGGGTTAAGGAAGCTGAAGGTTACATTTGATAGAGAACTATAATATTATTAGGCTAGAATATAATCAGAATCTTTCTCCCATGGTAGGGTTGTCAAAAACATGAGGATATAGGTTTAAGATGTGAGGAAGGTGTTTCAAAGGCGATCTGAGAGGTAAGATTTTTACAAAGTGAGTGGTTAATATCTGGTTAATATTCCAAAGGTGTTGGTGGAAACAGATATCATTACTACATTGAAAAAGCATTATGACAGACATTTTGAATAGGCAAAGCATAGAAGAATGTAGTCCTAATGTAGTGAGTAAAATTAGCATGGATAGGCAAATGAATCATCATGGACTCGATGGACTGAAGAATCCATTTTCGTGGGTTGCAACTCCATGGCATTGCAACCCTTGACTATAGGATGTGCAACCACAGAAATGTTTGAGACCACTGAGTTGGTGCTATCTCTCTGTAGAGCAAACACAGCAATTTCGATTGCCCTTGCTCTTTGACTGCAGGACAGCAATTGCTATCTTCAAATATGTGTCCGATTACTTATTGAAGATCTCAATTGAATCTGCATCCACCACATCTACTGTATTTCAGCCAACTATTCATGTGTCAATGAGTTCTCATATTATTTCTGGATCTTATTATATAGTATTAAATGTGTATACTCTACTTCTTGATCCCTCCGCCAATCATAACAATTTCCTTCTGTGTTCTTCTTCTCCAAACCCATGAAATTTTATCTAGCTCTTTTACCTCTTCTCTCAAATATCTGTGCTCCAACTTCCTTGGTCTGTCCCTGTACGTACAATCCTAGGTTCCTGAATAATCATTGTGATTTTTTTTTTCTCCATTCTCACTAAAGTCCAATGACATGAAGAAAATAATACATCTCCTAAATTGGTTTATCAATATGATACATCATGAAAAACGTGCATACCGTGAAATAAATGTCTTTAAATTAGTTTCTGACCAGTTCTTCTTTCCTAATAAAACATTGCTACATAAAACTTTTAATGCATTTATCTGCTTTTTCTGTATTTAATGTGAGCAAATCAGGTGGTAAACTGGAGAAGGTGTTTAGGAGGGTTAATGGCGCCTGACAGCGACTCCTTTGCTTCATCTTCAGAAACTGCTCTATTTCCATCTTCAATATCTCTATTTCTCCCTTTCAGGGTTCTTTTGAAGATCCTGACCTGGAGTTACACGCTGACTGCAGTTCTTTGTGGGAATGGGACCTACTCTCGGGGTTCCATAACTGGCTGTTGTTCGGCACGCCAAAGGCTCAGCCTAAGAGTCCGGCTCGGATTCAGAAGCCTAGGACCTCAGGGCTTTGGAGATGGGCAGATCGAGGGTCACTGTCATGACAGGAGATCCATATCTATGGCTGTGTGCCTGGAGACCCGGGACCTTTGTGATCTTCAGGCACAGAGCTCAAAATAAGCGACGTTACAAACTTTTAACATCGTAAACCAGCATGTTGTTATGTCTCCCTGCTCACTGGGAAAATGGACACACCTCTTTCTCCTTTATTAGGGAAGAGAGAGTACTTGCAGGATGTTGAATACTGGGTGAAACACGAAGTCTTTGGGGGTAACTGCAAATCTGTGTCTTTACTGTTGCTTTGCTCATGCTTGAGTGCTCGGTGGCAGTGCCGATGCTTTTTTTTGCCGGTGGGGGGAGGGGGATTGTTGCTTGCTGCTGCTTACGAACAGGAAGGGGGAGCTGAAGTTCTTTGGGGTTCTAACATCTAATTGTTGTTCATTCTTTGGGGCACACCTCTGTTTTTGTGCATGGTTGCGGAGAAAAAGCATTTCAGTATGTATATTGTATACATTTTTCTGACATTAAATGGTACCTTGAACCTTTGAGTGATTTTCTTTTGGAGTTTTTGAAAGAAATTGATCTCATCCAAGACAAGTGAAGTTTATTTGCAAGCTCAATTATAGAAATGGATGATCTCTAACAGGAAAATCTTGGCCCTCCCAGGAACCAGTGTAAAAATGGCCGACTTTCTGGATGAACTTTGTGCTATTGCCTCACTTTTCATCTTTGTTGAGGGGGTTGTAATAGAAAGGTTGAGCAGCTTCCAAGTTCCTGGGTATCAACATCTTGAAGGATCTATCTTGGGCCAGCACATATAGGCAACTATGAAGAAGGTGTGTCAGCATCTCTACTTAGAAGTTTAAGGACATTTTGACATGTAATTGAAGACTCCACAAGCTTCTATAGAAGTATGCATGGAATTGCAAGAGGATATATGGTGGAAAGCAGTCTGATTGGTTACCTATGGAAACCTGAATGCACAGAATACAATAAGTGATTAAAAAGTGGTGCATTTAGCCATCACGATACAGTCCTCCCTGCCAATGTGGCCAGCTACAAAAGATGATGTCTCAGGAATGCAGCATCCATTATTGAGGACCCCCACCTCGTGAAGTATGCTCCCTTCTTGATGCTGCCATCAGGGAGGAGATATATGAGCCTGAAGATCCACCCTAAAGTTCAACAAATCTTTCCCACTGCATCAGGTTTTGAACTGTCCTGACAAACCTTAACACTACCGCGGACTATATTTCTCTCTGCCTGTTTGTCTCGATCCGTCTGTCGCTCTTGTTGTATAAGTTGTGCATAATTTATTCCTTTAATTCTATGCTAACTCATGTTGTCATGTTTATAATGTACTGTGCTGTTGCTGCAAAAGGCTAGCTTTTATAGCATTTATACATGGGTATGAATGCCTATGATAATAACTTAAACTTGAACATCTGTACATTGGTTATTAGTCAGCTGTGTAATTAGGAATAAGGTCTTTGAATAACTTGAATTGAAAACTGCTTGTTGATTTATGAAAAGCTAAATAAGGATTGCTGAAGTAACAATTTTAGACTCTATCTTCATAAAATTTACTTTTAATGTTCTTCTGCCCTGTGGCTTTTGTTCTAATAGAAGGTGTCATTTCTTTGCTGATTCTTATTTCTGACATGTGTCATCTTGGTGTCTAGTTGAATATTCCCTGCAGCTCTCTGTTCTTGATGTATTATCTCTCACCAGAGAAAATCATCAAGTATGTACACATTTATTTCATAAGTCCTTTGAGCATTTGCTCTGTAGAGGGATGTAAATCATCTTTGATCTCACTTTATCAAGTTTTGATTTAAAATGAGTAAAATGAGTCAAGTTATAAGTAAAGGCTCCAACTATTACAAAGCAAAATATTCATATATGGATAATGTTTATTTTGAGTCTGAACAAAATTGAGAACAGATTTTTAAATATTAGAAGCTTTATTTCAGTTAGGCTTTTAAGTATTTGAAAAGCCAAAGGAATAGTTAATACTTTCAGTTCAAATTCCTTATAGTTTGTTCATTATTCTGATCAACTGTCTTCTTTCTTCATGAAGAATATTAAAAACGTTATTTTGTCAGACTCTTGGCTAAGTTTCTCTTACCAGTTCTGAGAAAAGGTTGTCAATCGGAGCCATTGATATTGTTTCTCTTTCTACAGATGTTGCCTCACCCGCAGGTAACATTATTTATTTTTTTCAGATATCCAGCATCTGCACTTTTTTATGATTTTCATCAAGATTCTCCATAGTTGCTAATGTTCACATTCTCTAGATTCTTGTTTTTAATCCAACTTATTTAAGAGTATTCTAAGTTTTACCAATGTTTAGGCAAGAATTTTCAAAGACAATGCAAAAAAACGAGATAATCAGAATTAATGTGGTACAGTTTTCTGTCTTGCTAATTACAGGAGCTTTTAAGTTCAGTCTATCAGAAACAAGTTTTATTACATTTGCTTGGACCTGGAAAGCTAATTTCTTAGTCAATTGCTCTATAAATTTGATCTTGTCTGTACTTTTGTAAATCTGTACAGGCAGTTCCCAGGTTACGAATGAGATCCTTTCTTAAGTCTGTCTTTAAGTCGAATTTGTAGGTAAGTCGGACAGGTACATATGGTTCTTATTTAGTATCAGTTAGTCAAATGTTTGTCTTAGTATATAGTATATATACTCCCTTAAGCTCATCACATTATCTTGGGTAGCCCTGACTGCTTGTGAGAAGGTCCGCCATAAATAATAGGCCTTAAAGGAGGCTATGACACCTTGATCCATTGGCTGCAGTAGCAATGTGGTGTTGGGGGGTAAAAATATGGCCTTTACATTGGGGTGAAGTTCATCTAAAGTGCTTGGATGTCCAGGTGTGTTGTCAAGCACAAGGAGAATCTTGAAAGGAATTTTCTTGGCCAAGCAATAACGTTCAACAGCAGGGACAAAATGGTTCAAGAACCAATCTTCAAAGATGGCAATTGTAACCCAAGCCTTTGCATTTGCCTTCCAAATAACGGGAAGAGATGCCTTAATGATATGGCGAAGCGCCCTCAGATTTAGGGAGTGATACACAAGCAAAGGCTTGAGCTTGAAATCCCTGGATGCGTTACCCGCAAGTAATAACGTTAGCCTATCCTTTGATGCCTAATGCCCTGGTGCACTTTTTTCCTCTTTCGAAATGTAGGTCCTTTCAGGCATTTTTTCCAAAATAAGCCAGTCTCGTCTACATTAAATATTTGGTCTGGAAAATAACCTCCCTCCTCAATAATTTTTTTCAACATTTCAGGAAAATCACTCGCAGCACTTAAAATCACTCGCTGCTTCACCTTGCACTTTAATATTATGTAAATTTGCCCTCACTTTGAAATGACTGAACCAACCCCTACTCGCAATAAATTCTTCATCACAATCACCTTTAATTGTTGCATGTGCAGTTTTTAAATCATTTTAAAATCAAGCCTTTTCTTGCTCTGAGGTAAAGCTAATACTCATATTACACTGATTTTGATCACCTAACCAAATTATCAATAGCCTTTCCATTTCAATAATTAAACCACCATATTGCTTGGTAATAATTGTAGCTTTCATTTTGGCAGGGCCTTCACATGCTCCATTATTCTCACTTTATCCTTTAAAATTGTTCTGATCATTGACCGACTGTAGTCTAACGCTTTTCCAATGACCAATGGCATTTCACCTTGTGGTGAACTATGTGCCTGTCGGGACACGCCCCTGCTGACTGCTCCTGTGGCTCCTCCCACAGGCCCCTGTATAAAGGAGGTCTGAGGCCTGACGCTCGGCCTCAGTCTCCAGGACATTGTATGATAGACACTCACTCCTGGTTCCTTCTTCCAGTCAATAAAAGCCGATATCTCGCCTTATGTCTCAGTGTGAGTTATTGATGGTGCATCATACCTCTTTCCAATCGCTTTATTTTTTCCACTTTATTTTCAATCGTGATCGTTTTCCTTTTCTTTGATGCATCACTGGCAGTTGCATCAGATTTACGCTTTGGAGGCATGGTTATAAGGGTTATAAGGGAAAAAATTAAGCCAAATACAAAGTTACTCACTCAACACAGTGTTAACGGCAACGTGAACCAACTTAAAATGGAGGATGGTGTTTTCCTTCCTCGAGCTGACAACTGCTGAAGCCATGCAATATTTTCAAAATTTTAATATAATAGGCTTTATGGAAGTCTGTTCGTAAGTACGAGTTGTCTGTAAGTCTGATGTTCCAAACCGGGGACTTACTGTATTCTTAGTTTTAACTATAATCTGAAAATGGATTGCTAATATCTTTAAGTCCTGTGTGGCCATGTGTGTGTGTGTGTGTGTGTGTGTGTTTCATTTCAATTTCATGTTAGTTATTTTGCCAATCACTTCAGTTTAATGACTGAACATTGAATAGTCAGAATGACATGACAGTGCTATTGAAATGGCAAAATAATAATTTAAATTGTTATTGGATTGGAAGTAACATCTCCACCTCACTGACAATCAACTCTGGTGCGTCACAGGTTCTTGTGCTTAGCCCACTGCTCTACCCTGTCTACACCCATGACTGTGTGGTTAGGCACAGCTCAAATGCCATCTATAAATTTGCTGATGATACAACCATTGTTGGCAGAATTTCAGATGGTAACAAAATGGCATACAGGAGTGAGATATACCAGTTAGTTGTGTGATGTTGCAGCAACAACCTTGCACTCAGCGTCAACAAAACCAAAGAGCTGATTGTGGACTTCAGAAAGGATAAGACGAGGGAACACAAACCAATCCTCATGGAGGGATTAGAAGTGGAGAGGGAGAGCAATTTCAAATTCCTGGTTGTCAATATCTCTGAGGACCTAACCTGGACACAACATATGCAGCTATAAATAAGGCAAGACAGAGGCTATATTTCATTAGGAGTTTGAGGAGATTTGGTTTCTCATCTAAAACACTCAAGCTTCTATAAATGGAGTGCATTCTGACTGGCTGCATCACCGTCTGTTACAGGTGTACAAGATTGATGGAAGTTGCAGAAACTTGTAAAATTCATCAGTTCCATCATGGGTACCAGCCTCTGTAGTATCCAAGATATCTTCAAGGAGCAATGCCTTAGGAAGGCAGTACCCATCACTAGTGATCCCCACCACCCAGGACATGCCCTCTTCTCAGTGTTACCATCGGGAAGGAGGTACAGAGACTTGAAGGCACGCACTCAGAGATTCAGGAACAGCTTCTTCTCTTCTGCCAACTGATTTCTAAATGGACGTTGAACCCATGAACACTACCTGACTACATTAATTTCTATTTTTTTTGTACATCTTATTTTAACTTAACAATTTTATAAATAAAATGTAATTCAGTTTTTTCTATGTATTTATTTATCATGTACATTGTACTGTTGTCATTAGATAAAGTTAACAAATTTTATGACGTACGCCGATGATATTAAACCTGATTCTGAATCTAAATGGAGACTTGCAATTCTTTTGGGTAAGTTTTGGATTGTAGCCAATGGTGATATTGTGGTTTGGCTATCATCTGTTTTTATGTCAGGTTTGGCTTAATGGAGCATTCTTGTCTTTTGAATCTGATAGTTGGACCCTATTGTTACCCTGAGTTTTGTGATAGTTCATAATTTTAATTATTTGTCCCATCTCCATTTAGAATTCCTTATGTTTGGCCATCTTCACATCTCCACGAAGCTCAATGCAAGTTTGAGGAACAGCATATAAACTTTCTATAAGATACATGACCATTGATTTCAACAATTTCAGCCTTAACTACAAATCTTGTTTTAGATGGCAGATGCTTGTATCATAGAATCAGCAGCAAAACTTTGGGAATGGGGTTGATGCTTAAGGTGGTACATGATTAATAATTACCTCATCATTTTGAGCATTTTGTCTCCTAATCAGGTTCTCATTGAACTTATTCATGCTGCCTAATATATGACTCTGTTTCTTCTGCCCACTCCCCACCACACAAACCACATTAGCACTTTGCCTGACTGGAATCCGCCTTAAGCACTGAAGCCCAAAAATGCATTCTGGTTTTGCTGAAAAGATTTCTTCCTGCATTCAAGAATACATTAGCATCTGAGTTTTTATTTATTCGAGCGGCCCACATTTCAGGCTTTATATTCTATTTTTCTCCTTTACTTATGAAATTACTGCTGAAGTTGATCTATGCTCAGAGCCTGACATTTCCCCCCAGTCACACTTCATTCACAAACTTTTAGATTCACTCTTCCACTGAATCTAGGAGTGCCAGCATAATTTTAGAACAGTGGGTATCATGCAAATTGCATGTATGTAGGCCTCTGTTAGTCTTGATACACCATGGATTTGCACCTTGGAAAGTTTCCAGGGCACAAGACTGGGCGAGGTTTTTTTTTAATGGAAGACCGACAGTTGCCCAAGCTGCAAGTCTCCCCTCTCCACGCCACCAATGTTGTCCAAGGGAAGGGCATTAGGACCCATACAGCTTGGCACTGGTGTCGTCACAGAGCAATGTGTGGTTAAGTGTCTTGCTCAAGGACACACACGCAGCCTCAGCCAAGGCTCTAACTAGTGACCTTCAGATAACTAGATGAACGTCTTAAGCACTTGGCATATAATGTAGTCAAATCCAGCAACTTGTACAATCAAAAAAGTCTAGAGATCCCAGTGGTTGAGCTCCTCTCAGTACCATTAAAACACTACCTTTCTTTTTCCAGCAAATGTTTATCTCACTCTTTCCCCCTACCTTTGGTCACACTGTGATGCACCATCAATAACTCACTCTGAGACGTGAAGGCGAGATATCGGCTTTTATTGACTGGAAGAAAGAACAAGCAGTAGTTGACCACCATACTACGTCCTGGAGACTGAGGGCCGGGCTCAGGCCTCAATCGCCTTTATACCGGGATCTGTGGGAGGAGCCACAGGAGCAGTCAGCAGGGGGCATGTCCAGACAGGTATATGTAGTTCACCACACACTGCAACCCTTCCACCAAGCATTCTCATCTGATGGGTACACTAGATACCGGTATACCAAATTAGTGACAGCGGTCAATAGAGCTACAGCAAATAGTCTTTCTTTTTCTCCCTTCACTTTTCTTACGTTCATCCTATAGCATGTGGCTATTGTCAAGTATGCTTCCTGATGCTCTCTCTGACCACACCTATCATAACTTAGTGCAATCATACTGTAATGAAGTGTGATTCCTTCATTACAAACAATAATTACAAACTTCCTTCAAATTATCAAACAAGTGATTGGAGGAGTCTGCTTCTTGCCAGCATACAGTATGATGTGACATCTGCATGTTTGTGACAAATTTGCATGTTAATGAATCAACCCCTCGATAACTCTTTACTGTTTACTTGAAAGCAATGTAAAATGAGATAGTTACACAAATACAACAGGGTCAATGTAAGACAATGTTAAAATAAATTTTATCTGTTTTACAATTGACATATCTTGGGGTAGATATTGTTCTCCTGAAATTTGTTTTGTTAATTTTAATAGAGTGGAATATTCCCAATTCTAAAACATGGCTGCAAGAGTTCCTCAGAACAATGTTCTCAGCCTAACCATCTTCAGCTGCTTCATTAATGATCTTCCATACTTCAACAAGTTAGAAGTCAGGATGTTTTCTGATGGTTACACGATATTCAATTCCATTTGCAACTCCTCAGGAAGACAAAAACATTTTTGTCACAATAACCAGGCAATGACCCATCTTCAGCAACAGAGAGTAACTACCTACTCTTGACACTTATTGCATTTCCATAGCCGAGTTCAACAAACTGTTGAGGGATTTGGTTAAGGTTCAATAACACCACTGGACTGGCCTCTTGTTACTTCAACACGCAAGGTACAGCACAAAAGTTGCTGGAGAAACTCAGCATCAATGGAGGGTTATGGAGAGTCAACGTGTCTTGAGTCTCAGAGAGACTGCAGATGGTGGAATCTTGAACAAAATAAATACAAACTGATGGAGCAACACAGCTGGGCATGGGATCCCGAACTGAAATGTCAATCATTCCTTTGCTTCCCCAGATGCTGCTCTGTCCATTGAGTTCCTCTAGCAGTTTGCTTCAAGCCAAGACTGTGACGGACTACTTTCCTCTTGCGTGAATGAACGCCGCTCCAACAGCACTAATGAAGTTCAAAACTGTTTGATTCATTCCCTATCTACCATCCTGAACATTGATAACATTGGCTTTGATAACGTTGATAATATTGAACATTGATCCATCATTCGCTTCAGTGTGCTTAATCTATAAAATATACTGAAGTTACTTACCTCGGTTATACCAACAGAGGCCCCTTTCACTCCCAGTCCCTGGCTTTGCCATCATAAAGGACCCAGGCCTCAGGTATATAGAAGCGCTACACCATCCTGATTTGCAAGAACATGGTGTTTATTTCATTGCAGGGTCTAGGTGCTGGAACTCACTGTCCAAGGCAATGTGGAAGTGCCTTCAGCAGAAGGACCACAGTGGCTGAGAAAAATGGAGTTTTTTGCTCTAGGTGGCTGTGGAGGCCAGGTCATGGGATGCATTTAAGTTGGAGGTTGATAGGTTCTTGATTAGTCAAGATGTGAAAGGTTATGGAGAGAAGGCAGAAGAATGGCATCGAGAGGGAAATAGATCAGCCATGATGAAATGGCGGAGCAGTCTCAATGGGCTGAATGGCCTAATTCTGCTCCTGTGTCTTATGCCCTAAAAGTGGCTAAGGGCCACCTTTTGAAGAGCAGTTTGAAATTGGGCAATAAACGCTTGCCAAGCCAATGGCAATTGGAAAAAAGGGAGGAAAAGCAGCTCCTTTTAGAAGCAAGGTGGAATTCACAGCCACTGATATTTCTAAGTTTAACATCAGTAACTAAGGAGAACTTTACTCCCTCAACGCCTATACCTGTGCATCATTAAATCTATTCATTATTGAGCATAAGTTCCGGCAAATCATTTTCAATATTTACCTTGAGCTGTTAAGTTATGGATTCACTCGCTGTACCAAGTTTATGAATTGCTATTTTTATTAAAAATAGCCATTGAAATTCCAGTATGTTGATTCATTTTCATGTGTTAGTGTGGTTTGACACATCTACTGAAATAATGAAATTCATTTTCACATCCATTTTGTTAGATCTGATGATGTTTGTTGGTTTCATTCCACTTTGAAATGAGTTGGCTGAAAGGACTATTTGGGGATTCATTAGACCTTTATGTGATTCAACCTATTTAATATAAATAACTGTAAATGAATTTCATAGTTGAGTCATCAATTTGCATTTTCATAATTTCCACATTAGCTAAGTTTTCCATCCATAGAATTATCCATGGGGGATAAACCTGTAGGTAAGTGTAACTGCTGCTAGTGCAGATAACATCTTGTTTAATCTGTTAAGTGTCGAATTGGTTTCGTAGCTTGCAGCACAGCAATATGTTTTCTTCCACATAACTTCACAAAATTGTATTTTGTAATTGAACATAGCTCCTGGCATGTTTCAATGTAGAAAGAGGTAAAATAATGGAATAATTTGAACACCAAATTACTTTTTTCTTTGCATGTACTTGTCATAATTTATATAGAACATGGATAACTGTTCTAGAATACATGGAAGCAACTGTTTTCTTTGAAATACTTCTGTGGATTTTCTAATTTTCAGATTTGATGTAGTGAATTAATTCTGTGTTATGACAATCTATCAATTTTTCTGGATCAGCAGGTCTCAAGTGAAGCTGACACCATTGCAGAATCTGGTTAATGAATGACTTATGGAGATGTGCATCTGATTTCACTGTATTTAGGAACTGCCTATGTTCAAGTTCATGCGCACACCTTAATGGATTTTAAGACAAATGAATTAATTTGAAAATATGACTCATAGGGGTTCTGAATCCAGGTTGGAAACATTTACAAGAGCAGGTCCGAGAAATGCATGGGTCAGATTGTCCTGGATCCAGCCTGCTGATGAGCTTTCCTTTCCAATGTCCGTGCTCAGCAACACGTCTCTTCAGAAGTGGAAAGTTGAATGAACTGACTCCAAATAAACTTTGCTAGACAGACTCGTATATAGATCTCAGGCAGTGCATTCTGAGACCCCTTCCTTGCTACGCCTTACAGCTGCCTGAGGCTTCTCAGGGATTGTTAAATAGGCAGCACAGCAGTTAGCACAATCATTTTACAGTGCCAGCGATTACTAATCATGGTTCAATTCCTGCAGCTGTCTGTATGGAGATTGTACTCTTTCCCTGTGGCTGCGTGAGTTTCCTCCAGGTGCTCCAGTTTCCTCCCACATTCCAAGGATTGGTTGGGGTTAGTAAGCTGTGGGCGTGCTATGTTGTCACTGGAAGCAAGCTGACATTTTTGGGCTGCCCCCCAGCACATTCCTCAGACTGTGATCACTGAAGTAAAATGACACATTTCACTGTATGTTTCAACGTACATGTGACAAAGATGATCTGTATCTTTAATGTTTATCTCAGGAATTTAAAAATCATTCAAAAGAATTATAGTTTCATGGAAAATTAAGATAATGTTTATTACTGACTGACTTGGTGTCCATGGCCACAGCCGTCAGCTCCTGGATGAGCTTCCCTCACCCTGTGACTGTGGGCTCATGACTGTGGGCTCATTTTTGGGGTTTCTATGGTTTGACGTTTAGCGCTGTGTGTGTTACTTATTCGCTTTTTGTTGCTTACACGATTTATTCTTTTTTTTGCACTTTTGCTGTTGTGTGGAGTTTTTCTTAAAACAGGTTCTGTGGAGTTTGGTGTTCCTTTGTTCTGTGACTGCGTGCAAGAAGACAAATCTCAAAGTTGTATTCTGTACCTACTTTGATAATAAGTGTACTTTGAACATCGATGTTTGAATTTAGAAGCACATTAAAACAATTAAAAATGTTAGAACAATGTATTTTTTCACAGGATTAGTAATCCTGTTGAAATGAAAATGAAAAAGGTAGATCTTTATTCTTTGAACTTTCGAAGAATGACGTGATCTTATTGAAATATATAATATTCTAATAAGCATGATCAAGATTTTTCAACTTGAAGTCTCCAATGAAGGGTTATAGCTGGAAGACAAGAGGGCATTCATTTACTATTGAGGTTCAGAGAATTCCTTGTAGGGGACAGTGAAGCTCTGGAATCCTTTGTCTTCAAGGTTTGTGAAGCCATGCTGTATCTTTGGAGGTTGATAAATTGTTGATAAATCACAGAATTGAAGTCTAGTGGGAATTGCTGAGGAAGAGAATGGGGAAGATCAGCTTTAATAACAGTGAATGGCAGGGTAAGTTTGAAGAATCAGGTAGCCCTTTCCCGCTTTTATGTTCTTCAATTCTTCTGGTCACTCTTCATGTATTTCCCAATGCTGAAACATCCGGTAACAGAACAAGTGGTCAGATCAGGGTGCCCTTCATGGCATCTTGCACTAACCCTGAGTGCACAGATGTTGAAATTCAGTGAGTCTTGATGTATTGAAGCTGATGGCTCCCTTCAGTACCACTTGTTATTGCTAGAACAAGCTTTTATATCCACAAAAGAGCACCAGGAAGGCGGCAGGAGTAGGTCATTTGTCCCCATGGTCCTACTATGTCATGGTTAATCTCCTGTGTCAGCGATGTTTTCCTGCGTCCTCTCTGTATTCCTTCTTTTAATATTCCAGAAATTTCAGTGTTGAATGCACTCAATGATTGAGCTTTCATAGCGTCTGACTCAGACAATTACAAAGCTTCACCATTCACTGAGGAAAGAAATTCCTCCTAATGTCTATATGGATGTCTTTTATTTTGAGATTTGGGCCCTAGTCTCCTTAATCAGGGACCTTCAACAATTTTGTACATTTATTGAAAATAAAATAAATTAAATTAATTTATTTATTGAGGACCTCACTTGGTCTGTACATACTGGCTGTGTGGTGGATCTGAATTTCCACTATTCTGGACATTTACAATGACAGGTGCATAAAAAGGGCCCGAAGGATCATTAGTGAACCAAATAATCTCCAACCACAAACTGTTCCAGCTGCTACAATCCAGGAAACTGTACTGCAGCATTTAAACCAGGACCAAGAGGCTCAGGGACAGCTTCTTCCGTCATACCACCAGACTGATTAATTCACGTTGACTCAATTGTATTTCTAAGCTATATTGACTGTTGTATATCCTACGGTACATACTATTCATTACAAATTACAGTAATTTGCACATTGCACATTCAAATGGAGAGAGATTAGATACGGCAAAGTTATTTCCCATGGTAGGGGATTCTAAGACATGAGGGCATGACTTCAGAGTTGAAGGACATCCATTTAGAACTGAGATGTGTAGAAATTACTTTAGTCAGATGGTGGTAAATCTGTGGAATTTGTTGCCATGAGCGGCTGTGGAGGCTGAGTCATTGGGTGTATTTAAGGCAGAGATAGATAGGTTCTTCATTAGCCAGGGCATCAAAGGGTTTGGGGTGAAGGCAGGAGAGTGGGGATGACCAGGAGAACTGGATCAGCCCATGATTGAATGGTGGAGTAGACTCGATGGGCTGAATGGCCTACTTCTGCTCCTATCTCTTATGGTCATACAGTGTGGAGTAGTGCCTTCTGGTCCTTTGAGCTGCACTGCCTAGCAACCCTTGACTTAACCTTACCCTAAGTACAGGGCAATTTCCAATGACCAATTAACCTGCCAACCAGCAGATCTTTGGACTGTAGGAGTTAACCGGAGCACCTGGAGGAAATCCACTCGGTCACAGGGAGAATGTACAAATTCCTTACAGACAGCAGTGAGAATGTGCTGATATTTATGAAAGTTGCATCCTGCATACTCCATCAGATGTTTCAGAGTTATTAAGTCATAGAACACTACATCACAGAAACATTCCCCTCAGCCCATCCGAACCATGACAAATTATTAATCAGCCTCATTCCATTGACCTGCACCCAGACCATAGCCCTTCATACCTCTCCCAACTACATACCTATCCAAATTTCTCTTAAACGTTGAAATCAAACCAACTTCCACCACTTCTGCTGGCAGTTTGTTCCACACTCATCACCCTCCTGAGTGAAGTTCCTTCCTATTAGTGAAAATAAACACCCACATTTGAAGCTGTCATCTGTAGCTGATTGGACCTAGCAGAGCTCAGATAGTATCCATCTCTGGGATACTTTACATCTGATGACTTGTTATAAGAAGATTTAGACTTGTGCCTCCAGCTCTGTAAAAACTGCATGTCTGCAAGCCAAAACAGCAGAAAACCGGCCTTTCTATTCACTATCTTGATAGCAGACTCAGTAAGCCCATTTTGTGTGGGTTGTCCAGAGCCAATCAAGACAATCCCCTATTTGTCTCTGGAACAACAGCAGTCATTTTTAAAACAAATGCATCTGGTTTGTTTTTAAATACAGGAAACTTCAGAAGTTTGCAATTAGTGAAACAAACTCGGAGAAAATGTACACGTACACAAAAGTCTTGAGTACTGTGGCACTGTTTTAGTGTGAGATGAAAGAATAACAAAAGGCTTTGCAGGTGGACCAGGAATGCAAAATAATGCATTTGAATGGCGTACATTCTGGATTTCATGGTACATAACCATCTCAAATTGGAAGATGGTACTGAGAAACTGAAGACATTGAGGGTACATGAAAGAGCATTGTTTGCAGAAATCTGCTCCAATATATAACACACATACAACTAACAGCTTTCTGCAGAACTTTTATCTTATTTGCACAGATTGGACAAATTTTTAAATACAACCGTTCCAGATAGAGCAGAATTCTAAATTTAACACACAATGAAAAATTTGGAGAAAAATTGCTGGAAGGAGCAAACAGCATCTATGCCTCTTCTCTCTTTTCTATGATTTGTGTCAGCTGTTTGATACCATTTTTAACTGTACAAAGTAATAAATTATGAATTACGTTCCATGTGAAAAATCCCAAATCAGTTATTCATGTTTTATCACATAAGACCATGAGCATAGTTAGGCCATTGAGGTATCAAGTCTGCTCTTCCATTCGATCATGACTGATTCATTTTCCCCCTCAACCTCATACTCCTCCCTTCTCCCTATAACCTTGGATGACCTTGCTAATCCAGAACCAATCTACCTCCACTTTAAATATACCCGATGACTTGCTTTCCACAGTCATCTGGCAATAAAGAATTCCTCCTCATCTCTGTGCAGAAGGGAAATCCTCTGTTCTGAGGACATGCCCTTTAGTCCTAGACTCCCCCATTATAGGAAACATCCTCTCCACATCCATTCTATCTAGACCCTTCAATATTCAGTAGGTTTCAATGAAATCTGTCCTCTTTCTTTTGAACTCTAGCAAGTACAGGACCAGAGCCATCACACACTCCTCGAACAATAACTTCTTCAGTCCTGGAATCATTCTCTTGGACCTCTAGACCTTCCCCATTGCGAGAACATCCTGTAATGAGCGTGTATGTCCTTCCTGTGGAATGTGCGGGATTTCCCTGGGTGCTCTGGTTTCCTTCCACAACCCAAAGACGTACCAGGTAAGCTAATTAGTCATTGTAACTTACCCTGTGATTAGGAAAGGGGTAATTGGGTTTGCCAGGGGGGGTTGCTAAATAAAAATAAATGAATATGGGGACCAAATCTGTTCACAATATTCCAAATCGACTAATTACTTATAAAGTCCCCGTGTTACATCCTTGCTTTTGTATTTCAGTCCTCTGGAAATGAGTGCTAATTAAAGGATTTTGCTTCTTAGGTTTTCTCCTCCTACTTAGTACCCCACTCCTCTTAAAGGGCATAATTAATCACTCTGCAGGCATTGCCAAAGTGCCATGACAAAATAGATAATGTAAGCAAGTTTATTAATGCGCATTGAGTGGATGGACCAGTCTAAGCCCGTGTCTATTTGAAATCAGAGGTTTTAATTATCAGCTGCCCAGAGATGCCAAAATAATCAAGAGGAATTGCCATTTCAAGTGTTTTCAGTGGAAGGATATGAAGGTGACTTATATAGTAAACACAGTGGAATTATCAACATAAATGACACAGCTTGGAATTATGTAGTTGACTGACCATGAACTTGTAGGTAGACGTGCCCATGTGTGCAATTTGGCATCAATAAACCTGAATTGCTGAAGTGACTATTATGACCAAGGTAATGGCTGACCTGATCACTGGAATGAGTCCTTGTTAACTTACGTCAAAATAGGAATGGGCGTTTTCTATTGTTATATTGTACACTGAAGACAGACCCTACAATTGATTTTACATCAGCACAACTGTGAATGTCTAATGTCTTCACCTTATATTGCTATGCCCTAACTTGGATTAGGAGGTGAGTAAGCAGTACAGGTGTCCCCCACTTTAAGAATGTTCGCTTTACACCACTTTGCTTTTATAGAAGACCTACATTAGTAACCTCTTCTTGCATTACAAAGAGGATTTTCGCTTTTACGAAAATTTTTCCCATATAAATTAATGGTTCATCGCTTTATGCCATTTCGGCTTAAGAAAGGTTTCATAGGAAAGCTCTACCTTTATGGGTGGGGGGAGCATTTGTAATTGAAACAAAAGTAATATTTTGAGGAAGAGTAAAACAATTTTGGCTAAGGGAGCTCCAGTCACCAGTTCAGCAAACAGCTATGAGCCTCTCAGCATTGGGAGCTCCATGAAATTGATCAGTACTTCAGTACGAAAAAATATTGTCAGAAGTCATGTCATATACAGTATGTCCATCTCACTCAAATAATCTTAGCAAGATCCATACCTCTACCACTAGAATTTTACGTACACTATTCTTGATGTCAGTGCAGGGTTGATACTGTGCAAGAGCTACAGAACAGTAGTTAATTGATGAGTTTTTAAGCCCTAAGAACAAGTAGATCGGAGACAACACTGAGATCAAATTGTCAGAGGATACCGGACAACAAACAATCTAATGCCATTCTATCCATTAGAAGTGAAAATACCTCACAGTGAGAGACCTTTGCTGTTACGGTCAGAATAAGCACCTTTGTTGGAAATACCTGTGATCTGTAATTTTTATTGAAAGGACTACAATGCACCTGGATTTTCTACAAAGTAAAATAGCAGTGAAAGATTAGAGGGAAAACTATGCTTTGTTGGGAGAGGGTGCTTTGTCATTAATAGCGGATTTGTTCAAGGACAGATAAAGGTTCTTTATAAATTAGCCAGTGCCACTGTGATGAGTACTGGGCCCTTGCCTATTTAAACTCTCTATTGATAATATGTATGAAAAGAGAGCACAAGTTATCCACATTTTCTCATGACTCAGAACTAGGTGAAAAGGGTGCAGAGAAGTAGAATCAATAAGTTAATGGGTCACATATAATGGCTAGTAGAACAGATTTAATGCGGCGTATTCTGTTCTAAATGACTGTTGACACAGTGCATCTCCACTATCGACAAGGCTAAAGTTAGGAGGAAGAACAATCTCCCCACTTCTCTGGAAGAGCAAAGTTCCTGTCGAATACTGTACCTCAAAGTAGAAGCAGCCCATCGAATTGGCACATAATCCATCAGCCAAAGCATCTCCCCTTTTAGATCTCTGTTTATTTTCTGATCCCTAGGGTTCTTCCAGGATTCAGGAATGGTAAGCAGTCTTAAATTTATAACAATCTTTTATATTTAAGTACAAACTTCTGGTTCAAAATGGTGCTGCTGAATTTGTGCGACATGCTACTGGTAGATCAGCAGGCAAGAAATATGACTGAAAACAAATTTTCTGAAGTAAATAGTGGTCACCCATCACTGTACAATGAAGGAGCAAGTGGAGGTGAAGCTGATTCAAAGGATGAGCCGTGCTGGTGTATCGCAAAGCCAGAAATCAATGTGTGTAAGTCATGGTCACAGATGGTGTTGGTATTGCCGTCACTGTTGAAGTGAGTGACTTGGAGAGGAGTAAGTGCGGAAGAGTTTTGATGCCTGTCCACCTATCCCGGGTGTGAGGTTCGACTGCTCCAGGTGGTGAGCTGACTTGGTGAGATTGAGAACAGCTTTGGGCCGTGTGGCCTGAATGTGTCGCTACACCGGGCCCGGATCCTAGAGCAAGGCAATACTTGGTGCTAGGACAATTTAACACAGGCATAGATAGACTGGAAAGCTGAAGTGCGGAGGCAAGTGTTGGACTTATTTTGCTCGTTCTCCCACAAATTTTATTCCTCTCTTTGTTGGCTATCGTCTCTGTGAGTTTTGTGACATTTTTGCTCTGATAATATAATGGACTTGAGATTGAGGCTTGGGGCTACTACTCCAGCTGCTCCAAGGAGCAGATCTAAGGACTCAATCTGGTTCGGAATGCTGTCATTTGCATCTGTTGTTTGCATGATGTGTGTGCTTCTGTCTGCTCTTTCTCTGTGCAGTGGTTATGGTCTTACTTTTTTTAAATAAGGTTCTTTGCGTTTCTTGCTTTGTAAGCCAACAAATCTCAAGGTTGTATAATTTATACATTCTTTTATAATAAAGGTATTTTGATCGAACAAACATACAAATGCTAAGCAAACTGCATAAAAAGCTAAGAGACAAAGTTAAGATGAATGAAAAGCAGTTAGAAGCTGAACATGATAAGAGAATAAAGATGGCATCTCTGAAAAACACATTACTTTTATAATCAAGATAAGAAAAATTCCTTAGATAAAATAAACCAATTAGTGGTTGCTCAATTATATCATGTGGGTAATGTGCTAATACATAGCCAATGAAAAATGAGAAAGCTGATAAACCGTTAGTTTAGCTGCTATACCACATTCAACCAGTAAGTGGGGACGACCCACCACATCATGTGAAAAATATATGAGTTTGTTTAAAGAAAGGGCAAATGGTTAAAATACAACTTTATTCTTACTTTAATTCTTCGTATAAAATGTAATAAAAACAATAGTTTCCAACACACCTTTTCACCACTGTTGCACTGTACTTGCAGGCAGTACAAGTATATCTGCATATTTCTGTTTAGTGATCCCAATTTCTTGACTTGGACATATTTTGTTGTCCCTTCATCAGTGTTGTGATTTAATACCCAAACTCATGGTGCAGAAGTACTGTCTGCATGTCTGTGATTTAAGGAGGACTCAGTACCAACTCTCCAGAAGAATTTGAAGACAAGAAAGTGAAGCAGGAGTACATCACTTGGACTCTCATCACTTCCCCACTGTTTAATAATATCATGACCAAATATTTACCTTTGCACCATTTTCACATACTAACCACATCTTTTGATTCCCTTAAATAAAAAAAAAATCCATTGACCCTGTCCTTAAATGTACTTAGTGAATGAGCCTCTTCAGCCCTCTTGAATAGCAAATTCCAAAGAATTGTAAGCTACTGGGTGAAGAAACTTCTTCTCATAACAATCCAAATTGGTGAACTGCTAATTCTGAGGTAGATTCCCTGGTTCTAGATGCCCCATCTTGGGGAAATTTTATCCCTGTCAGCCCTAAAATAAATCATGAATTGAAATAAATCCTGATCTTGCCATTGGTGCTAACATACTGATTTTTTTAAAGAGCACGTACACTGTCTCTAAGGCCTTGACATCCTTTGTAAATACTGCTAATTTCTAGCTAGTCTACAGCATATGATTAGCATAGGACTTTTTTGCGAATGCTGCCCCTGTTAAAAGCTAAGGATTCTCTCAGCCTTTAAATTTTTTTTTGGGAAAGTTGCTGCCCTTGGAGATGTGTGAATGTGCATTTTCTGTTCTACCATCTCTTTAAAATGTTACTTTTTTTTTAAACCATCCATTTCATAAGACTGCCCATCCTCCTGAAAACTGCTGTTTTCCCACTCAATATTTGCTATATTTTCATTTATGTCCTCCACAAATTGTGTTGCTCAGCTTTTATGTAAAAATCAAAGAATAGTGATCTGCTTATTGACCCTTTCTAGCAATAAAAAAAGTGTTGGAATAGAAAAAGGTACTGGGCCAAGCAGCATCTGTGAAGGGAAGGGGAAGGTTGATGTCCTTACTAACTCAAGTTACCACTGAAGAGATTTCTTAATAAAAGTCCTTCCTCAGGTTTCCATTTGCACATCATCCCTGCTTTATCTGGTTTCATCTATCACCTACCAGCCATTGTCTCACCACTCCATCACCTTTTTGTACTAGTTATCTTTCCTCTATGCTCAGTCCTGATGCAGGGTCTTGACCTGAACGTTGACCATTCCTTGGCCTCCACAACTACTGTTCAACATGCTGAGTTCTGCCAGCAATTTTTTTTGTTGTTTTGCTTTAGATTCAAGCATTTGGAGTCTTCTGTGGTTCCATTCTGCCTTATCAGTCTGAAAAAAAAGCAGCTGCCTTCTATTACTTTGTGCATTGTACTCAGGAAATGTCACCTAAACCAAAGGGGTCTTCAGATTTGTAAATAAATCTATTTCTAGCTCAATGCAATGTGTAATTTTATTTGATTTGTATAAACAACATGCAAGACAAGCTTTTCACTGTTGCTTAGGATATGTAATGAGAATAAACCATTGAACTAATTTATCAAAACCTAGTAAAGGTCAATGTGAAATACAGCAACTGCTATCCATTCTATGAGTTAATCAAATAAATTAATCTAGTTAGTTAGACACAATTTGTTTTTAAGCGTTTCCTTGTAACTGCCAATTATTAAGTTCAAAGTAAATTTATATCAAACTACATAAATATCACCACGTACTACCTTGAGATTCATTTTCTTGCAGGCATGCACAATAGAACCAAGAAACACAATAGAATCAAGGAAAAGCTACACCAAAAGATTGACAAACAAAAGTGCAAAGGAAGACTAGCTGTGCAAATACAAAAAAAATCAGTAAATAAATAATTATAAGAATGAAAGAGGGTTGAATGATTGTGTATTAAATATGAGAACAGGCCTCCTGCTATTTAAGTGTTTTTAGTAATTTTGTATCCCATCAAGAATTGGTAACTTTTCCAGTTTGAGTGTTGTCAACTATTTAATTATCTCTGTATGTTTTAATCCAATCAAATTATTACGCACTTCCTTTACTGTGACATTTTCAGTTTTCTCTTCTGTCAAACCAGAAGCATAAGTTCTTTTAATGCTTCAGAGCCGTGGCCCTGGCCCCAGCCCATCAAGATGGCTTTATTTAATTAACCTTACATGTTCATTGACCTTTCTATCTGGAACTTCTTACATCATAATTGCAACAATGCTTCTAAAAGACATTAGCTACGAAGCATTTTGGTTGGCCGTGAGTATGCATGAGTGTTTGTTATACAGAATATGCAGAAGGGAATTATGACTTGAGGGGAGGGTACTTTTTAGGATTTACTTGGCTGTGTGTGAGTGTAGGGTTAAAACACTTAAAATGATTTAATTTGAAACAAGAATATTGTGTTTTCTCTAAATAAAGAATAAAGAATGTTTTTAATTTGTCTAGGATTATGCAAACAGAGCAAACACTGTTTGCTTCTTCAAAGCAAAGGTATTTATTATATTGTATTTGCTACAGAAGTATTTAAATTAATGATGTTACCTTTTCATAGAAACAGAATAATTATGACCTCAGGGATTACTCAGTCTTTTCCACCTTTATCAGATATAAATGTGTGTAATCCCATCTTTGCTCCATTGGTCCAAAGGTGAAATGTACAAATAAGTGATTTGCTAACTGTGATAAGGATTTCATTTTTTGAAGGCAATGAAGTTCAGGCACTTATCACCCTCCAAACATTGCTTTGTGCATTAGGATTCGTTTGTTTGAACAAAAGCAAAATGAATAAGAACATGTTTGCTTGTCCAATATATTCTTGTGCAGGGGATAGATAAAGTTACATTTCAAAATTTATCCTGCTTTCTGCTTTTGCTGTTGCAGCATAGATTAAGTTTACACTATGCATCTTTGAATTGTACTAAAACCTCCCAAAATAAGCTCCCATCAGTTATGAAACTGCTTGGGAAGAGTAGACTTGTGTTGGTAACTGTCTGCACAGGTTGCTCAGCGGTAGTTGGATGAAATGAGCAGTTATTTTTCCAAGGCACCACAGAGAATTATTATGTTTATTTAAATAATAAGATAAAGAGAGTAAAGATTATAGTTTTAACAGGCATTCAAAATGATATTTATATAAAGCCAAGATTGTAAATGATAAATGTGCTTGAAATGTCTCAGGTGAAGGCAGGAGTGAAGAGAAAAAGAGAGAAATTGCCTTCCAACTCACGAGAAAGCATAGGCCATGTACCTTTTTACTGTTGCTGTTTCTGTAGCAGCCAATTTCATTTTTTACAAGGTCGAGTTGCTAACTCAACGCTCAACCCAGCACAGATCGAAGGCGTACATGGGAGCCAGCTGAATTTGAACTCAAGACCTTCTGCCCCAAAGTCCAGCACTGATACCACTACGCCACCAGCCAGCAAGAAGGCAGGAATGCTCATATGCAATTGTCACCAGAGCTTGTTAATATAAAGTTAGGAATGCCTGGCTTACGGACATCCCTTACATATAAGCGACATCCCATAATTACTATTAAATTGAAATGGGAGCCAGTCTTAGGAAAACAAAACCTGTTTAGAGGTAACCTTCCTGCATGAATCAGACATTATTGTCATTGTCTCTATAAAAGCACAAGAGGCCGAGTTGATTATTTGTGCGGACTGCAGTTTCTATAGGTCTCCTTCAGCCTTTCTGTGTTTTTTCTGTTGTTGCTGAGGTGGGTGATATGTTACATTTTTGGGTGAGGGAGGAATTAGGTGTTTGGTGTTATTTTGCTTGTTTTTTTGCATGGGAAGAGCTTGGGGGTTAGGGGTCTGATGTAATAGCTGCCAAGCCCGGTTGGGCAACCTGTTAGTTTTTGTGTGAAGGAGGGGTTGGGAGGGTTCGGGGTTCGTGAGTTTGTTTCTTTTTCTTTTTTTGCACGGGGGGGGGGGTGTGTATGTGTGTGTGTGTGTGTGTGTGTGTGTGTGTGTGTTTGATGTCTTTTCTTTCAATGCCTTCTGTATTTTTCCTGTTTTTTTATGACTATCTGGAGAAGATGAATCTGTGAGTTGTATTATGTGTACATTCTTTGCCAATAAAATTAATCTTTGAAAAAAGGTTGCGATTTTCCATGGGAGAGGTTACTTAAGAAAGTTGTTTTGGAAATTGACAAGCAGTCATTTCTATTAATAGTTGTGCAACAATACTCTATTAAAACAATGTAACATCCATTAATGCTTCAAGCCCATTGAAACAAGTCATTGAGCCACTTTGAGTTTGCACCATTTGTAACTAGGTAGGGGAAGAGAATAAAGCAATGTTCATATTTATCAGTCTTCATCAACACCACTCCTTGCAATACTGTGGAAATATAATCACTCATTCATGCCAACAAATACACTCAAAAACTTCTATAGTTGCACTGTGGAGAGCATTCTGACAGGCTGCATCACTGTCTGGTATGGAGGAGCTACTGCACAGGACCAAAAGAAGCTGCAGAAGGTTGTAAATCTAGTCAGCTCCATCTTGGGTACTAACCTACAAAGTACCCAGGACATCCTTAGGTAGCAGTGTCTTAGAAAGTCAGCGTCCATTATCAAAGTCCTCTAGCATCCAGGGTGTGCCCTTTTCTCACTGTTACCATCAGGTAGGAGGTACAGAAGCCTGAAGGCACACACTCAGCGATTCTGGAACAGCTTCTTCCCCTCTGCCATCTGGTTCCTAAATGGACTTAGAAGCTTTGGACACTACCTCAATTTTTTAATATGCAGTATTTCTCCTTTTGCACATTTTTTAAATAATCTATTCAATATATGTAATTGATTTACTTGTTTATTTATTATGTTTTATTTTATTTATTGTTGTTATTTTTTCCTCCTCTTGGCTAGATTAAGTATTGCATTGAACTGCTGCTGCTAAGTTAACAAATTTCACGTCATATGCCGGTGATAATAAACCTGATTCTGATTCTGATTCTGTGTTGGAAAGGCTGGTGTATTTTCTGAGTTAGAAGTGTCCATAAAAACAGCCCATTTGTGCCCTTGGTCCTGCATGTTGTGAACAATTGATGCTCTTCACTATGAAAGTCTGAGAGTTCCTATTGTTCTGAAAATCCCATGGTAGATCGTAAATTTGATATCATACTTTCCAAATCAAATCTCATTAATCAATGTATCAAGGTTATAAGTGCAAATGACATCTGCAGCACAATCTTAATTACTCATGGCAGAGTTATCACATGCAAAGAATACTGATTGCAGTCACTGGGAAACCATCTTTTACTTCTGAGCAAGTCCGCCCTCATTTTTAGGACTATTCACAATTGACATCCACTGGTTGCTTGAAATACATGTGTGTGACACATCAAATGAAGGCAGAGCCTGTTACTATGAATATCTAAATGCTTTAGGCCTGAACACCAGTTATGTGTCACAAACTATTGGAAGTTGACCTGATTCATTGTAAAGTGGTAAATTCAGACCAGAGTGAGATTTCTTCATTATGTATGTGATGCAGCAAATCTCTGCTTATTCACTCCCCATAGGGAAAATCACCACCAAAAGTCTATTCAAATCATTGATTTCTTTAACTATTTTGTAGTTTGTGTTCAACAACAAAAACATTCATTAAGTTGCTTTATCAGTTCTCGTCAGGAGGCCAACAAAAATAACAATAGAGCTTCTATTTCTTTGTGAAAAATGTACATCCTTAAACACTTGCTGTTCACAATATTGATCAGTACTAAATTTTAATAATTGTAACTGTGATTCATATGTTTTGCATGATAAATTGCACAACAGCGGGTTTTAGTGAGATGCAGATATAATGGGAACAGATGGTTTCTAAACTGACATTAATCGCTAAGAGCACAAAAAGCAAGGAGAGTTTAATCTTGTATGCCTTTGTAAAATCAGAGCATCCCCATAGCTTAATATATAGTCTGTTAATCTAGATGCAGCGATTAATTTTATCATTTTTACATTTCACATATCAGTGTACTGTGTCTCAAGCTGCAGGATCAGGAAATGTATGAGGCCAATAATTCATCAATTTTTGTTAATGATGGAGTAGAAAGATGTAGAAGCTTTCTGGGTAGAGGTAAGAAACTGCAAAGGTAAAAAGGCCCCAATGGGAGTTACTGTATATACAGGCCACTGAATATGGGGATACAAATTATTTCGGGAGATAGAAAAGGCGTGTAAAGATCGCGGTGTTCTGATAGTCAAGGGGGATTTCAATATGATGGTGGATTTGCAAGATCAGATAGGTGCTGGATCACAAGAAAGGAAATTTATAAGATGCCCCTTAGTGCAGCTTGTGGCTGTGCCTATTAGAAAAAGGTAATACTGGATTTGGTGTTTTGTGATAAACCAGATTTGATTAGGAAGTTTGAGGTAAAGGAACCCTTATAAGACAGTGATCATAATATGACAGAATTCACCCTCAGATTGAGAGGGGAAAGCTAAAATCAAATGTATTGTGTTTTGTCTGTTCAACCACATTTCAATAAAATAAAAGCACGCACATAGGAGATGAAAGAGAGAGAGAGAGAGAGAGAGAGAGAGAGAGAGAGAAAGAGAAGAATGCACATGTGCAGACAACAGATCAATACGCAGTACTCATTGCTCTAAAAGAAATAGATCCATCCATTACACTGCCTCCACCTTTAGATTAATGTAATATAAAACTGTATATGTACAAAACATTCAATTTCCCTTTCATAAACCCAAGTAAACATGCTTTCACAATAACAGTCCTTAACTAACTTCACTATACTAAAAGTTCGGTCTGTTGGGTGGCACTCTCTTTCATTCAGAATAGCGCCTCTGGACCTGTGGAATGGCATCAAGTTTGGTAGGTGTCTAAGGCAATGCTCTGGGATGCTGTTGGTGATATGATCATCACTGAGAAGTTAAGTCTGATAGCTCCAATGTGTCCGTCTTATTGGTTGCAATCAACTCAGGTGTGTTCTTCAGTTGAGCAACCAATATTTGGTCCACATAATGTTTCCATATCTGATCTCCAGCATCCACTGTGTACATCAATAGTCCAGCTCTTGTAGTTATTCTACTGGGTGTCCGCTTGTCTTGTCAGTAATCACGCGCTAGGACTTCTTATCCAACCTCAAAACGTCTTGCTGACTCACTTGGTAACTAGCTGAACTGTTAATTCTGCACTTTCCTTTGTATATCTGTTTCAGGAGGTCTATGCAAGATCTCTGATTCCTGCTCACAAACGGTATTACAAGTGTTTGACTTGTCATCGCATGAACAGAGTTTGATACACAAAAAGGATACACCTTGTGCTGTAGGGAAATGTCCTCCTTGTTCTTAGCTTTAATGAACTTCTTGAAAGTTTGGATAAACCTTTCAGCTAACCCATTTGTTGCTGGATGATGAGGAGCTGAGCTGAAATGCCTGATGCCATTTTTCTTCATGAAGAGTCAGTATACTTCTGATTGTATTGTGGTCTGGATGTCACTCACAATTTGTTCAGGTAAGTTGTTTCTAGTGAATATAGTCCTCAGGGCAGAGACAGTCTTTGCTGAGGTGTTTGACTTTATTGGTATAACTTCCGGCCAATTCGAATGAGCATCCACGGCAATCAGAAACATGGAGCCCATGAATAGCCCAGCAAAGTCAATATATACTCTTTGCCATGTTGATGGCAGCCACTCCCAAGGGTGTAACTGTGCCTATGGGGGTGCATTTTGAACTTTTTGGCATCTTGAACAGCTTTTGACCAAGTCTTCAATCTGCTTATCCATTCCCGGCCACCATTCTTGGCTCTGAACAAAACTCTTCATCTTGACTATACCCAGGTGTCCTTCATAGAGATTTGGTAACACACTGGTGCACAGTTTAGAGGGAATCACAACACAAGATCCACACATCAGTGTTCTTTTACATACCAACAGTTGGTCTCAACTCGCTGAGAACTCTGGAAATGTAGAGTTACCAAGAGCTGGCCAACTTTCTATGGTGATGTCATAGACTTTTGACAATGTGGGCTCATTCCTTGTTTACCTTTGTATTTCCGAATTTGTTACCAGCAACTGGCTGACCAATGCTGTGTGGATCACTTCTGCTGAAAGATGGTATGAAGACTTCTTTTCTTCAGTTGCCAACAGTGGAAGATGTGACAAGCCATCACCATTGCTGTGTTGTTTGGTAGCCTCCTAGAAACAATGGCCAACGCTGTAACCAGAAAGCAGTCTTCAATGGGATTCCCTTCCTGGGATTGAAAATGGACACCAGGGGCTGGTGTCTGTCATTAGTGTAAATTTTTGTTCATGGAGGTTGTGGAGGAACCTCCTTATTCCACATACTAGACTAAAGACCTCTTGGCTGATCTGTGTGCAGTTGCATTCTGCGCTCGTTAGTGACCCTGACGCAAATTTAATCCGGCATTCAAATGCATCTTTCATAATAAGCGACAAAATGGCTCCAAAGGAATAAGGGGACGCATCGCATGCCACTCTGATGGGCAGTGATGAGTCATGATGGGTGGGCAGTTCATCTAATGATATTGGTCCCTTTGTTTCCTTGAATGCTCTTTCACATCTTTCTGACCATTCCCACTTTGCTCCTATCTGCAACAGAGCATTCAATGGGTGTAGCATTGTAGTAATGCTGGGGAGAAACCAGTGGTAGTAGTTTACAAGGCCCAAATATGACCTGAGTTGTGACACGTTTTTCACTTTGGGTGCTTCAGTCTTCTCTTGTGACTTATGTAAGCCAGGCTTGTCAATGACATGTCCACAATATGAGATCTCATTCTTGATCAACTCACATTTCTCTGTCTTTGAATGCAGACCATATTCAGTCACCCTGGCAACTTTACCAAGGTTCTGGAGGTGCTCTTCATCTTTCCTGCCAGTCATGATGATGTCATCAAGGTCACAAGGTGTTCCTGGGTTAGTTTGGAGCACTTGGTCCATTGCTCTTCCCCAAATCGCTGGAGCTGAAGCGAAGCTAAAGACGAGACAACTATACTGGAACAGTCCTCTGTGAGTGTTGATTGTGAGGAACTTCCTGTTGACTCCTCAATCTCCGTTTGCAGATAGGCTTGTGACAAGTCAATCTTTGAAAACCTGAAATGCCTTCTACAAAACAAGGTACAGTAGGCACCATATGGAGATGCTTTCAGTCGAAAGGTCTTCTGACCCAAAGTGGGGCTTGATGTTTTATGTGCCTAACATCAAAGGACAATTCCATATTTACAGTGTATGGACAATGTTTTTTTTTTGAAACTACATACAACCTTCACACCTCCTGACTCGCCTCCACTCCACAAATATCCAAATGAGTTTTAATCAGCATTGTCTGGTCTGAGATTCACAGCTTTTATGAACCCATTGTTCAAAGCTGCACTCCAAATTAAATCCACAGTACATATTCAGATGTGAAGACTGGTAACCAAAGTCAATTGCTAAATGTATATGTCCTAAACCAAAAATTCGCAGTAATGGTATACTGCATGGTGTGTAGTGCCTGGTTTCACTCATTTTGAAATCCCCACATACAGTATGTGAACTGCCCTGGCTTTCTCTTTGGCAATCACCAGGACAATGGACAATGGGCCACTCAACCTTAGAGAGAATTCCAGACACCTCCAAGCTCTGAAGTTCAGCATTCACTTTAGGACATAGTGTGTAAGGCACTGGACTTGCTTTATGGAACTTTGGTGTTGCAGCTTAATCCAGTTCAATCCTGGCCTTCATGCCTTTGAGCTTACCAATCCCCTTCTCAAACATCTTCTCATCACACTGCAATTTAGAAGGATGAGAGGGGATCTAATTGAAACATATAAGATGATTAAGGGATTGGACACGCTAGATGCAGGGGTGTCAAACTCATTTTAGGTCACGGGCCGGATTGAGAAAAATGCGACTTCATGCGGGCCGGATCAGTTGTGCACGCGTGTGTGCTCCCGAAGCTTTAGTTGCCTTCATTTTTTCAACCTGCCCTCATGTGTCTCAGTCTCTGCTATATCTAAAATTGTTTCACTTAACGAATTTTGTTTTTTATGAAGCAGATTGCCTAGCAAGCATTCTTTTTATGATTGGTATTAACTTACAGACGTAGATTACAAGAAAGTAGGCAACGAGAAAGAAATGATACTATTTTGGCTAAGATTGTTTTGGGAGCCATACCTTTTCCATTAATAAACCATTTGAAATCAAGCATTAGCAAACACAAATGTAGACCTAACGCAGGGGTGTCAAACTCAAATACACAGTGGGCCAAAATTAAAAAATCGGTACAAGTCCAGGGCCGGACTGGTTCAGCGTTTATTGCAAAACTTATTGAAATGAATTTATTACACATATTAACCTGGAACTAACAAAGCTTAGGTTATTACCTACAAAAACAACACTGAACATTAAATAAATAAACAAATCAGTTGCATTTATTTCTTATGGCTTTATCTGCAGCTTTACCGGAGTAATTTCTAATGAAAACATTTTTCCACAGGCCAACACTCTGTGATTCACACTAGTCTAAGCCAGATACTTGGCATCTCATCTTGGATGCAAGTTCATCAATGTTTGGAGTCAGGCTCTGAGCTGAGGAAATCCTCAATTGAGTGAAGGTGTTCATCAGAAAGACGACTCCTGTGTGATGTTTTGTTTATCTTCATCAAAGAGAACAGTTGTTCACACAGATATGTGCTGCCAAACATAGAGAGCATTTGAGCAGCTTGGGTACGCAGCTGGGGCATTGTGTCGGGAATGAAACATAGACACTGTGCAGCGCCCACCGAGTCATACTTTGCCTTGAGTGTGTCACTACATTGGAGTTCAATCAGCTCCATTTGTATGTTGGTTGGTGCGCTTTCCACGTCAGCTGCAAATGGATTACTGAGCAGTTCAAACCTGCTTTTTTGGGTTTCAAAGTCGGCAAATCACCGTGTGAAGTCAGCACCAAGTATGCTAAGTTTTTCAGCAAACTTTGCATGTGGGAACACTGCGGTAGAAACCTGCTCTTTCATAGTTTGGCAACATGGAAAATGGCTCAAGTTTTCTTGCTGCATCTGCATCTCCCACAGGCGCAGCTTGGGTTTAAAAGCCCTCACTACAGCGTACATGTCTGTGATCACATGACCCTGCCCCTGAAGCTGCAGGTTGAGCGCATTGAGATGGCTCGTGATGTCACACAGAAATGCCATTTCACAAAGCAACTTTTTATCCCGGAGCTCTGTTGTGTTTTTCTCTTTGCTTTCCATGAACTGACAGATCTCCTCACGCAACTCGAAACATCTTTTCAGTACTTTTCCTTGGCTTAACCATCGCACCTCTGTGTGATAGGGCAAATCATTATATTCTGAACCCAACTCCTCCATAAACGACTTGAACTCGTGGTGATTTAAACCTTTGGCTCTTATGAAGTTAACTGCTCATGTTATGGTGCTCATTATATGTTCCATCTTCAAGGCTTTGCCATACAACGATTCCTGGTGTATGATGCAGTGATAAGCTGTCAGCTCACCTGCACTGTTTTCCTCCTGCATCTTCTCCCGGATCCTTCCCACCAATCCACTCTTTTGACCGCACATCGCGGGCTTCTCTTTCTTGTCCAGATGCTTGTATTTGTCGTGGTGTTTTGTTTCATAGTGTCGTCTTACATTATATTCTTTAATTGCAGCCACACCGTCTCCGCACACAAGACAAACAGGTTTGCCCTTTATATCTGTGAACATAAACTCTGCCTCCCACCTGCCTTGAAAACCCCTGTTTTCAAAGTCCACCTTTTGTTCAGCCATTTTTGGGGTGAGGGATAGCTGAAAGTTGACCACACGTGACTAGCGCCATAAGGATGCTGATGAGAGAGTAAGGCAAGCGTGAGCAATGCAGTGGCAGTGCATTGTGGGATTTGTAGTATTAGTGGTGCATGCAATATACCGGTGGGCCAGCTCTAATAGAAAAAAAATTTATTCATTAATGATATTCAGGAAATAAACCAGGGAAACTGAATAAACACTAAAAACCCTGAAAACCTGGTACCTGAATAAACTCAGCATTAGCCATATCATATGCCATAGGCGCTTCGATTACTGGGGCCAGCTTTAATAGTAATTAGATATTATCTTGTGGGCCAAAGATAATTCCACCGCGGGCCGGATTTGGCCCGCGGGCCTTGAGTTTGACATATATGCACTAGAGGCAGGAAACATGTTCCCAATGTTGGGGGAGTCCAGAACCAGAGGCCACAGTTTAAGAATAAGGGGTAGGCCATTTAGAACGGAGTTGAGGAAAAACTTTTTCACCCAGAGAGTTGTGGATCTATGGAATGCTCTGCCTCAGAAGGCAGTAGAGGCCAATTCTCTGGATGCTTTCAAGAAAGAGTTAGAGCTCTTAAAGATAGAGGAGTCAAGGGATATGGGGAGAAGGCAGGAACAGGGTACTGATTGTGGATGATCAGCCATGATCACATTGAATGGCGGTGCTGGCTCGAAGGGCCAAATGGCCTACTCCTGCACCTATTGTCTATTGTCATCAGCATTAAGCAGCTGTGACAGTCTCTGGTCAGTGCTTCCATTTGGGCTGCTGTTGATGACACATTGAGAGCTTTGATTGTGTACCAGTCAGGTTGGATTTTTCTCAACCATCATGTCTGAAAAGTGCTGTCCCTTCACTTTTCAATACATAAAGCTCCAACTGCTGTATTTTGTCTCCAGACCCACGTTCATTTTCAGTTTGCCTTTGAGAGACACTTTTTCACCTGTGTAGGTCTTTAGCACCACTGAAGTCTTCTCTAATGGCATCTTAGAAAACAGTCTGTTGTAGTCAGCTTCTGAAATTATAGACAAAGCTGGCTCTGTATCCAGCTCCATTTTCAGTTTTACACCAGACACATCTATTGTGATCCATATGATTTTGTGATCTGCTTCGGTAATACTGCACAATTCTAGGTTTGACAGCTCACCTTCGACAGACTCTGTGTTTTCTGTTTCGCATTCGGTCATTTTATGCATTTTCTTATTTTTGTGTGTGAAACTTTTCACTCGCTATGTTTGTCCTCTTTATCTGACTTGAGCATTCTCTTTATGTGACCTTGTCTGTGATATCATGGGAGAATTTGCCACGTTGATAACATTTTTGGCTTTTTGCACCATTCAGGACCATTTTGTGCATTTCATATTCTAAACTCCTTTTCTGTAGTTCTACTGCATCCTTTGCTGCAGTCTCTAACAATATTGCAATGGTCAATGCCCTTTCTAAGGCTAGGTCTCTTCCTGACAGTAGCATCTTTAGAGTGCATTGACTATGCATGCAACATACAAGCCTGCCCGTTAATGCATCAGACACTCCATCTCTAAAGTCACAGTACTAGGAAAGTTTGCACATTTCTGCAATGTAGTCAGAAATGCTTTCGTCCTTTGACAGTTTCCTTTTGTAAAATCTTAATCTCTCAGCTGTTAGGGCTCGTGATTTTTAAAAGTTGTAACAGTTTTGTTGAACGTCTTGCTTGCTGGCATTTTAGGTGTTACTAAGTTATGTAAGAGACTGTACATCATTGGACCCATTAAGCTATGAAGTGAAAGGGCTTTCTTTTGATCCTCCATGTAGTTCCCATTACAATTCCAGTCTTTATTAGCACTATCAAATTCGTCAACTTTTCTGACTGAAGCCATCATCACTTTATTTTCACTTTGACTTTGCCAGTTCACACATCTTTCACTGTGTATTATGCAGCATTACTCAAGTATCCCTTTGTTAGCATCAATGATGATATTTATATCATTTAACTCTTTCCTCTCACTGTTTCATCTTTTAACTTGGTGCAGTTTGTGGTATTTTCTAACATTCAGGTTCATTCTCGTCGCCAACTTGATGATTCTGTGCAGCTACATGTCAATTAAATTAAAAAGTCATGGGGGATTTCAATATGGTGGTAGATTTGGAGAATCAGGTTGGTGCTGGATCACAAGACAGGAAATTTACAGAATGCCTCTGGGAGAAGCTTGTGGCTGAGCACACTAGGGAAAATGTTATTCTGGATTTGATGCTTTGTGATAAACCAGATTTGAATAGGAAGCTTAAGGTAAAGGAACCCTTATAAGACAGTGATGATAACATGATAGAATTCACCCTCAGATTGAGAGGGAAAAGCTAAAGTCAGATGTATTGTGTTGTGTCTGTGCAACTACATATCAGTTAGACTAAAACCACCAGGAACCACCAAGACTGGTTTGATGATAACTCAGATACCTTCTACAACTTGCTTAAGGGCATGCACAAAGCACACCGAGGAACTTTAGATAACCCCTCATCCACCAGCATCAGGCAACGTTGGCAGGCAGCTCGGAGGAAAGTGCAAAAAGCAATACAGGCCATACAGAATGAGCGGTGGACTGAAAAGGCAGTTGAAATCCAGTCATTTGCCAATAATAATGACATGCATAATTTTTACAATGCTGTCAAAACCATCTACGGCCCAATAAATCGATGCATTTCTCCCCTGAAAACAGCAGATGGGCTAACACTTCTGAAGAATCAGAATACCATTCTGCTGAGGTACGCTGAGCATTTTAACACCCTGCTTAATCAGGATTCTGACGCAGACCCCACCATTCTGGATGAACTGCCTGAACTTCCTCTTATCCACGTACAAAAAAGCTGGATGAACTAAACAGGTCGGGCAGCATCCGTTGAAAGGAGCAGTCAACGTTTCGGGTTGAGACCCTTCGTCAGGACTAAAGAAGGAGGGACAGGGGCCCTATAAAGAAGGTGGGGGGAGGGTGGAAAACCAATCAGAGGAAAGATCAAGGGGTGGGGAAGGGGAAGCAGGAGAGGTGAAGAAGGAATCTAAGGGGAAAGCACTATGGGTAGTAGAAGAAGACAGAGTCATGAGAGGTGATGGGCAGCTAGAAGAGGAGACAGAGTGAAGGTAGGATGGGGAAAGGGAGATGGAGGGAATTACCGGAAGTTGGAGAATTTGATGTGTTTCCTCTTATCCACGACCTCAGTCTACCACCAACTTTCCAGGAGGTTCTGTCAGCTGTCCATTCCCTTAAGAACAAGTCCCCTGGCACTGACAATACCCCTGCTCAGTTACTGAAGAACAGAGGGTACGTGTGTATGCGTACCCTCTACCAGTACATCACCACGGCCTGGACGGATGAGAACATTCCCATAGCAATGGAGAAATGCAAACATGGTTGTCATTTATAAGAACAAGGGTGACAAGGCCGTCTGCGGCAATAGTAGGGACATATCACTCCTTTCTGTTGCTGGAAAGGTCCTGGCTGAGGTGATGCTTCAGGGGCTCATCGACAACATTACCGAGTCAATGCAGCCTGAATTGCAGTGTGGATTTAGGAAGAACAGGAGCACAATCGACATGATTTTCACAGCCCAGCAGATTCAGGAAAAGTGCCGGGAGCAACATCAAGACCTGTTTATGGCCTTTGTCAACCTCTCCAAAGCATTCAAAACTGTGCAAAGAGAGCTCTTATGGGATGTCCTCCTCATGTTTGGCTGTCCTAATAAATTTCTTAACATCCTCCCCCAGTTCCACAATGGGATGACTGCTCGGGTGACCATAGGAGGACAGGAGTCCGAGCCCTTCCTTTTACACACGGGGTGAGGCAGGGGTGTGTGCTAGCACCAGTGCTCTTTAACATCTTCCTCTTGTGTGTTACCAAGCTTCTTCACAATGAGATTGAAGACAGCAGCAGTGTGGCAGTGGATCTCAGATTAGATGGCAATCTCTTTGACATCAGGAGGCACCACACAGCCACCAAACTACGTAGAGAGTGGGTCCTGGAGCTGCAGTATGCAGACGACTGTGCTCTTGTGGCCCATACTCCGGAGGATCTTCAGACTGTCCTTGCTGTGGCGGCGAGAGCATACAGCAGGATGGGGCTGACTGTCAATACCACCAAGACAGAAGTGGTTTGCCAGTGGAGTACCAGTGTCCCACCCACCCTACCTGCCTTCACTGTTGGTGATGAAAAGCAGTCAGTAGTGCCATCTTTCAAATATCTGGGGAACATTCTCTCTGAGGATATCGGCATTGACAATGACATCCAGAGCCGCATTAAACAGGCATCAGCTGCCTTTGGGAGACTTTGGCGTAGAGTCTTTCAGAACAGGAGCCTTCGTCCATTCACAAGGGTCACTGTATACCAAGCGGTTTGTGTCACCACCCTCCTTTATGGCTGTGAAACTTGGGTAACCTACAGCCGTCACATCAAGTCCTTGGAGCGCTTCCACATAAGCTGCCTTCAGCGCATCCTGGTAATTACCTGGCGTGAGCAGGTGCCTCACACTGAAATACTTGTAAAGACCAACTGCAGAAGTATTGAGGCCATGATCACCCAGCGTCAGTTGCAATGGCTGGGGCACATAATAAGGACGCCCCATGTCAGCTACCCCACAGAGTCTTATACGGCCAGCTACATCATGGTCGACGCTCATAAGGATCAGATGAAGAATGCTTTAAGAAAGTGCAAGATCAGACCCGAGGACCCGGAGGATGTTGCTGCTGACTTGGCGACAGCTGTGTAGGAACGGGGTTTATATTCTGGAGATGGAAAGAATAACCAGAAGACAGCAGAAGAGAGCCAGGAGAAATGCAGCCATGGTTGCCGTCACTACCACCACCTTACCACATATACATGTCCAACCTGCAATAGAACTTGTGGGTCCAGGATAGGAGTGTATAGTCATCAAAGATCTCATCATTAAAAGAGTGGATGTCATCCTTGGATTTCGATGGACAACCAAAGAGAAGAAAAAGACATATCGGTTAAATAAAAGCACGCACATGGAGATGACTTTAACTGGTGTATTTACATTGCAGTGAGAGAGAGAGAGAGAGAGAGAGAGAGAGAGAGAGAGAGAGAGAGAACAATGCGCACGCTAACGGGAGTCATTGGTCTAAAATAAAAAGATCCATACATTACACATTAATATTAAAGCGGAGTAAAGGGAATTACAGGTGTATGAGAGAGGAGCTGACCTAAGTTAATTGGAAAGGGATCCTAGCAAGGATGAAGGCAGAATAACACAGGCTGGAGTTTCTGGGAGCAATTTGGAAAATGCAATATAGACACATCCCAAAGTAGAAGTAGTACCTGTATTTAAAAGGGAGCACGAGGCAAATGTTGCTGACAAGTGAAGTCAAAAGCAGCATAAGAGGAAAAGAGAGGGCAAATCAAATAGCAAACATTAGTGAGAAGTTAGAGGATTGGTAAGCTTTTAAAAGGAGACAACTAAAAAGCCATAAATAGTGTAAAGATAAAACATGAAGGCAAGTTGGCCAATAATACAAAAGAGGATGCAAGTTTTTTTCAGATACATAAAGAATAAAAAAAAGGTGAAAGTGGATATCAGACTGCTGGAAAATCATGCTGGACAGGTAGTAATGGGGGACCAAGAAATGGTGGATGAACTTAATAAGTATCTTGCATCAGTTTTCACAATGGAAGACACTAGCAGTACACCAGAAGTTTGAGAGTCAGGGCAGAAATGACTGTAATTGCTGTTTTTAAGGAGAAAGTACTTGAGAAGCTGAAAGGCCAGAAAGTAGATACGTCACTGGGACAAGGTGGACTACACCCCAGGATTCTGAATGAGGTAATTGAAGAGATCGTTGATGCATCAGTAATGATCTTTCCAGGATCACTGGATTCTAGAATTGTTCCAGAGAATTTCAAAATTGCAAATGTCACTCCACTTTTTAAGGGTGGGAAGCAGAGGAAAGGAAATTTAACATATCCTGAGAGAGTGAAGTTAAAACTTGAAGTGCTTGAACCTGGCACACCTTATCACCTTGCATTAAGTCAAGTCGTTTCATCCATGAACTTCATTCATGACGAGTTTGGAAAAGTCTTGGGCATTGTTAGGACGTCTTTGAGTTCTGATGCATTTTGGTGTAATCATGGCAACAAACTAAAATAGTGGAATCTTGCTTTGCTGATAGAATAGTGAAAGGGAATTTGAATGCTGCTCCTTTTTGCCCACCCCTCCAAAAAAAAACAGCAGCAATGGAAGAGTGTTAAACTGACATCATGTTAATTTAGTGCCTGATTCTCAAGTCAGGTATGGTTTCTTATTGATTGTTGCATTTGGATTCCCATGTGGTGCAAAGGAAGCTGTAAAAATATCTTCTGATTTGAAACTGCCTTGCTTGATTAAATCTTGATTGCAATTGAAGACAATGTGAGATGAGCATGAAATTTACTCTTATGGACAGGTGTTCTGCCCCTTGAGGGTCAAAAGTTGTCTGTAGGCCCTCCAGATCTTAGTTGAGCAGCAGTCACCTGGTGCTTATCCCTATTGCACACAATTTTGGCAGTCTGTTAAATGTAAATAGACTGAGTTCATTTTTATAAAAATACATGTCCGCTGTTTTTTTTTTGTTTAATGGCCACCCTTTCAGGAGTTAAATTTGGTTCTCCGTGAAGTATTTCGGTAATACTTAGAACATAAGAAATTGGAGCTGAACTATGTCATCTAGCCCATTCCACTATTCATCAAGATTATGGGTAGTGATCTGCTTAAGCAACCTTTTCCAGCACTTTCCTCATCTCACTTGATTATCTTAAAATATCAATCTCCGTCTGATAATGACTCATCCACAAAAATCTTTATGGGAAGAGAATTTCACAGATGTCAATGAATGACATTTGTTTAAATGATTATGTCCAAGGTTCTGTTAAGTTTGGAATCGAAGTGACAAGTTCTGCTTGTATGAAGGTTGTTCAACATTTGCAATATCTTTATTAAGAGAGTAATGGCCATTAATATGTTATTATTTTCCCCCTGAAGAATGAAGCAGTTTCTTTGAGGGAGCTGCTCCATTTTTGAGTGATTTTACTATTGCAAAGTGCATGGTATTATTAACACGAGGAAATCTGCAGATGCTAGAAATCCAAAGCAACATACACACACACACACACAATGGTGGAGGAACTTAGTTCATGCAGCATCTATGGAACTATGGAAATGAACAGATTGTCAATGTCTCAGGCCGAGAGCCTTCTTCAGGGCTGAGAAAGAATGGGGAAGATGCTAGATGATATAGAAAGGGTGCAGAGGAGATTTACAAGGATGTTGCCTGGATTGGAGAGCATGCCTTATGAGAATGGATTGAGTGAACTCGGCCTTTTCTCCTTGGAGCGACAGAGGATGTGAGGGGAGCTGATAGAGGTGTATAAGATGATGAGAGGCATTGACCATGTGGCTAGCCAGAGACTTTTTCCTAGGGCCAAAGTGGCTAACACAAGGGGGTATGGTTTTAAGGTGCTTGGAAGTGGGTACAAGGAGGATGCCAGAAGTAAGTTTTTCACACAGGGAATGGTGGGTGCTTGGAATGCACTGCCAGTGAAGGTGGTAAAGGTGGATACAATTGGGTCTTTTAAGAGCCTCTTAGGTAGTTACATGGAGCTTAGAAAAATAGAGGGCTACTCAGTAGGGAAATCCTAGGCAGGTTCTAGAGTGGGTTACATGGTCGGAACAACATTGTTGGCCGAAGGGCCTGTAATGTGCTGTAGCTTTCTATGTTTCTAGAATAAAAAGGTGAGGAGAGGGGAAGGAGGCTAGCTGGAAGGTGATGGGTGAAGCCAGGTGGGTGGGAAAGGAATCTGTTGGGAGAGGAGAGTGGACCATTGGAGAAAGGGAAAGGGGAGGGGACCCAGGGGAAGTAATAGGCAGGTGAGAAGAGGTAAAAGGTCAGAGTGGGGAATGGGGAGGGGTGGAATTTGTTTACTAGAAGGCAAAATCTATATTCATGCTCTCAAGATGATGGCTACTTAGACGGAATATAGGTTTTGCTCCTCCACACTGGGGGTGGCCTCACCATGGCATGAGAGGAGGCCATGGACTGACATGTTCAAATGGGAATGGGAATTGGAATTGAAATGTTTGGCCACCTGGATATCCCGCTTGTGGCAGATGGAGCAGTGGTGCTTGACGAAGCGGTCCCCCAATTTACAAAGGGTCTCACTAATGCAGAGGAGGTTGGACACGATAGGCGACCCCAGCAGACTTTCCGGTGAAGAATTTACTCACCTGGAAGGCCTTCCTGATGGCCTCAATGGAAATGAGGGAGGAGGTGTCTGGGTAGGTGTAGCACTTAGGCCGCTTGTAGGGATAACTGCTGGGAGGGAGATCAGTAGGGAGAGATGAATAGACAAGGGAATCAAGGGCGAGGAGAAGGTAAAGATATTGTTTGTTAGTAGGATCCTTTTGGCGATGGGCTGGCAGCAATTCCGTTCCTCCCACTTTCCCCAAACTTGAGGGATAGCTATAGGCACTCACAAGGGCCCCAGCTAAGCTTGCCTCTTCGGTGGCAGAGTAGAAGACTCCATGTTCGAAGTGTTCCCCGGTAATACTCCCCAACCCTTCCTCCACTACATTGATGACTGCATTGGGGTTGCTTCATGTACCCATGCTGAGCTTGTCAATTTTATTAACTTTGCCTCTAACTTTCAACCTGCCCTTAAATTCACTTGGTCCATCTCTGACGCCTCCCTTCCCTTTCTTGATCTCTCTGGAAGGAAACTGTCAACTGCTATCTTTTATCAACCTACTGATTCCCACAGTTATTTCAACCATGCCTCATGCCCCATCCCCTGTAAAAATGCGATTCCCTTTCTTCAGTTTCTTGGCCTCCACTGCATCTGTTTCCAGGAATTGGCTTTCCATTCCAGGACATCAGAGATGTCCTCCTCCTCTCAAGAATGGAGTTTGCCCCCTCCGCTATTGATGTTGCCCTCATCTGCATTTCCTCCATTTCCAGACATCCGCACTCACCCCAGCTTCCTGCGGCCTTAACAGTGATAGAATTGCTCTTGTCCCTAGCTACCACCCCATGAGTCTCCACACCCAACACATCATTCTCCACAACTTCCTGCATCTCCAAAGGTATCCTGCCACTAAACATACCTTTATTTCTCCATATCTTTACTTGTCTGCTTTCTTCAGGGATCACTCCCTCTGTGATTCCCTTGTCCATTCGTCCCTCCCCAATAATCTCCCTCCTGGCACTTATCCCTGCAAGTGGCCTAAGTGCTACACCTGCCCATACATCTCATTTCTCACTGTCATTCATGGCCCCAAACAGTTCTTCCAGGTGAGGCAACACTTTACCTGTGGATCTGCTGGGGTCTTCTATTATGTCTGGTGCTCCCATTAAGGCCTTCTCTGCATTGGTGAGACCCAGTATAAACTGTGGGACTGCTTCAAGCACCTCCACTCCATCAATCACAAGTGGCACTTCCCAGTGGCTAAACATTTTAATTTCCATTCCTGCTCTGTGTGTCGATCCATGGTCTCCTCTCCTGCCAAGGTGAGACCACCCTCAGGGTGGAGGACCAACACCTTATATTCCATCTGGGTAGCCTCCAACCTGATGGCATGAATATTGAATTCTACAAATTCCCACCCTTCATCTTTCTCTACTCACCACTCAGACCTTTTACCTCTTTTCTCCTGCCTATTACTTCCCCAGGGTCCCCTCTCCTCCTTACCGTTCTCTAATGGTCTGCTCTCCTCTCCTCTAAGATTTCTTCTTCTCCAGCCTTTAACCTTCGCCTTTAATGTCTTCGCCTATCATTTTCCAGCTAGCGTCCTTCCCCTCTCCCCAGCTTTTTATTCTTTCCCCTTTCCTTCTCAGTCCTGAAGAAGGGTCTTGGCCTGTAATGTTGACTATCTGTTCATTTCTGTAGATGCTGCCTGACCTGCTAAGGTTCCTCCAGCATCTAATGTGTGTCGACATGGTATTATTGTTAATGTTAACAATCAAAAATAATTTTGTATACATGCAGGTATTTTATTGTGTATATAATTATAGAGCTCTAATGGATGAGTGCTTTGGAGTATGTTGCAATGTTGTAAATAAGCTACAAATTCTGTTATTGAAAACTGTAAGATCAACGTAGGACATTCAAGAAATAAATGAGTTGAAAGATGGCACATGTCAGCAATTCATTCAAATCCTGTTGTTTCAAAATACAAATTATATTCTTGTGGGCACACAAAATACTGGAGGAATTCAGCAGGTCAATCAACATCTGTGGAGAGGAATAAATGGTTGACGTTTCAGGCAGACACCCTTCCTGAGTCCTGCTGAAGGGTTTTGGTTCAAAACATCAACTCTTTATTCCTCCTCATAGAGGTTTTCTGATCTGTAGAATCTCTCCAGAATTTTGTGCATATGTTACTCCACATTTCCAGCATCTGCAGAATTTCTTGTTTTTATAGTCTTGTGGGTTTTTGATGAATGGATGTGAATCTTCACATAGTCAGTCAGGATCGTTTTCAAGAGCACTGGAATTGTTGACTATGTAAGTGAGAAATTAAATGAGTGTTTTTCACCTCACATTGACATAGGATACTTGTATTCCATGTGGATTCTGCAACATAACATGCATTTTTGTGTCACCTGTTTGCAAGATGAATGCCGTGACATGTTACAGTTTGCACAATACAAATGTTGAATAAACGAAGAATTGTGAGACAAATCTCCCTTGGGTCTATCATTTCTTTAAACTATTCCCAAAGAGACTGTATTATCTTTGAAATTCTGATGGAAATTTATCAAGCCATATGGTTGGTGAGGATCTTAACAGTGAAGGCAAGATGTAGTCCTTGGTGCACACTGATTTCATTAACTCAATATTTGCCAATAAAGTATGAACTTCTGAAATAGAAGAACAATGCATCATCTGCCATTCTGGAAATCTGATCAAAGCTTTCAGATTCAATATGTTGAGGCAGAGGACTGCCAAAGTATAGTAAATCAAAGAACAAAACTCCAGGGAGTTTGATGTCACAGCAGAAGCCCTGATAAATTGGTGGAAGACTGAATGAAATATTAGCCAAAAGATTAGTTGCACCTGTTTGCCAGTCACCCTCGTGAGAAACATCTGTGAGTACTGTCTATTGCAGGAGAATATGCTGGTTAGCTATCAGAGTATGAAGAGGAAAAGCCAAAAATTTAGTCAGAGCAGTTCAGGCAGTGTGTATGGAAAGGAATAATCAGTAGATGTTTTGGGCCGAGACTCTAAAGGGTCACAGTCCGAAATGTCAACTGTTTATTCCTTTCTATAAGATGCTGCATGACCTACTGAATTCCTCCAGCATTTTGTATGTGATACTCTGGATTTCCAGCATCTGCAGAATCTCTCGTGTTTATGATTTGGTCAGAGCTGTGCTTTAGTGAGGATATTTGAAAAGACAAACATGGAGAGATTTCATGTGCAAATGGTGTCTAAGTAGCTGAAGATGCAATTGAGTGACAAATGGAGAGTGGTTTAATAAAAAAAGTTTTGTACAAAGCATTGAAAAACATTTTCCTGGAATCGTTCAACGTTGGTCATTTATGTTACATACTGGCGACTATATAAATGGATAAAAACTGGAGAAAAGAGATCTTGGAGGCAACAAGGCTGCAGAGACTTTTAGATGGGAATTAGATTGTTCTTCTTTGTAACAACATGTTTCTTCTTTGTAATCCTTTAATGTAAACTTGATATTTATTTATTCCTCTTGGAATCAAGACTTGAAAACACACTGAATTGTAAGAGATCTAGGAATCTATATGAAGTATAGATTTGTTGATGTACTATATTTTTATTCCATAGCAATAATTGAGCAATCAATAATTTTGTTTAATTCTAGTTCAAGAAGCATATATGCTCTTTCCTCAAAATCATTTTCAACAGTACAGAATATGGTTTTCTTTTATTTAAGTTATCCTCCCTGACTTCCATGATGAGTTATGCATGTTGCTTAACAAAAGGTTGCTGATTTAAAAAACATTGCAAAGGACATATAGCAGTTTTGCAAAGGTTAAAACAAATTCTAGCTATGTTTTCATGTATTTCAAAGTTCAAACTAAAACTTATTATCAGAGTACATGTATGTCATCACATACAATCCTGAGATTCTTTTTCTGTAAGCATACTTAACAAATCTATAGAATAATAACTGTAAACATAAGAGACTGTAAACAAATTGTGCAAATCAAGATAATAAATAATTAGCAATAAATTATGAGCATGAAATAATGAGTTAAGAGTCCTTAAATGAGTGTAGTTATTCTGTGATGGTTGAGGGGGAGTAACTGTTCTTGAAGCTGGTGGTGTGAGTTCTGAGGCTCTTGGACCTTCTATCTGATGGCAGCAGCGAGAAAAGATCATGGCCTGGGTGGTGAGGATCTTAGATGATGGCTGTTTCTTTTCTATGGCAACATTTCATGTAGATGTGCTCAATGGTTCAGAAAGTATTATCCAGAAATATTCTGGGCTGAATTCAATACCTTTCATTGGATTTTCCACTCAAAGGCATTGGTGTTCAAAGGCATAGATTGTAATGCAGCCAGTCAGCACACTTTCCACCACACATCTATAGAAGGTTTTTATGACATGCTGAACCTCTGCAGACTTCTGAGGAAGCAGAGGCACAGTCGTGCTTTCTTTGCAACTATATTTGTATGTTGGGTCCAGGACAGGTCCTCTGAGATAGTGACACCCAGGAATTTAAAGTTAGTGACCCTCTCCACCTCTGATCCTCTGATGATTACTGGCTCACGGACCTCTTGTTTCCCGCTCCAAAAGTCTACTATCTGTTCCTTGGTTTTATTGATATTGAATGAGAGGTTATTGTTATCACGAAACTCAGCCAAATGTTCAATTTCCCTCCTTTATGCTGATTCATCAACACCTTTGATAAACCCACAGCAGTGGTGTTGTCAGCAAACTTGATTATGGTGTTGGAGCTGTACTTAGCCACACAGTCACAGGTGTATAGCAAGTAGAGCAGGGGACTATGTACGTATCCCTATGGTGCTCCTGTGCTGGTAACGTTGTGGAGGAGATGTTTTCACCAATCTGTACTAACTGGGGTCTACAAGTGAGGAAATCCAGGATCCAATTGCACAAGGGGATATTGAGGCCCAGTTCTTGGAGTTTACTGAATAGTTTAGAGGGGATGATGGTGTTAAATGCCAAGCTGTAATCAGTAAAGAGCACCCTGATGTATACAAGTTTCCTGTCCGGATGTTCCAGGGTTTTGTGAAGAGCCAACAAGAGAGCATCTGCTGCAGACCTGTTGCTTCAGTAGGCAAATTGGAACAGGCCCAAGTCATCACTAAGATAGAAGCTGTTAAGTTTCAACACCAGCCTCTCAAAACCCTGAATGATTTTTGTGGGACACACTCATCCACGGCTGTTTTAATAACGTCTGTTATCACCCTGATGAACACAGCCCAGTCCACTGACTCAAGGAAATCCTGTAACTGTTCCTCTGCCTCCTGTGACCATCTCTTAGTTGTTTTGATCTTTGGAGCCTTGTTCTTTAGGCTCTGTCTGTATGCAGGTAGTAGGAGTGCAGCCAAATGATCCGACTTGTCGAAATGCAGTTTTGGGAAGGAACCATAGGCATTCCTTATCATCATTTTACAGGGATCTAGTGTGATTGGACTTCTTGAGCAACAGGTTATGTGCTGGTGATAATTGAGCAGGGTTTTCTTCAGGCAGGCCTGGTTAAAGTCGCCAACAATAATTTAAAATATATCAGGATGGACTATTTCTTCTTTACAGAAAACATTGCGCAGTTTCACATGAGCTTACTTATAATCAGCTGCTGGTGGTACGTAAATTGCGGTGAGGATCATGGATGAGAACTCCTGAGGTCAAGTAGAATGGTCTGCATTTAATTGTTTGTTGTTCTAAGTCAGGGCAAGAAGAAATTAACATAACCCCAATGTCCATGCACCAGCAATAATTGACTAAAGAGCATACACCACCACCCTTTTCCTTACCACAGTTCACGATTTGATCCATTCTGAAAATTGTAAAACCTTTCAGTCGTATCACTGCATTCAGTGATAGTTTCAGTGCAACAAACAATTAGGATCAGTCTCTGATACAGTAACCTTGCATGCAGAAATACTCCAGAGGCTATTAACAAAGCAAGGAGTCTGTAGCCTTTATTCAATCTGTGTTTAATGTGGACTGTTTTGGAGATTTTGTTTTAAATTATGCAGTGATAGAATAGCAAAATTTCATTGCCTCTCTGCTGAAACACAAGGAAGTTATCTGAGTGAATATGAGCTATGAAACTGTCTCATTCTCTGTCAGAATATGAAATAAAATACAGTTTTAATTTGCGTTTGCCTTAATAACAAGCTCTGCTTGTCTGTCAAAAGACAATATTGTTTGGCAAGTGAAATTTGTTCTTTGCATCAGGAAATAAAAGATATTACTTCTTCTCTGCAATTACTCGAATTATATTTGCAAATCCTATGCTGAACTTAAATGCTTAAAACTGGGTATCATTACTCACTCCAGTATTGGAGGATTTTTCTTTAGAAGAAAGAAAATGGAAAAAATCTGGGTAGAGTTGAGAAACAAAATGTCATGAATAGCACATTTACAATGAATCTGTTAATCATTTGAAGCATTCAATTTATTACTGGTTTGAAGATTTTTCTAAATTTTTTGCAATGAAAATTATTCTTTTGAATTCAGTAATAAATCCTGGAAAGGACACAAATAAAAATCCAATTGCAAGGTTTCATTTTGTCCAGGGAAAATGAACATAGTGCCGTAAGAAAATTTATAAGTGCTTTGTGGATTGCACTGATGTGCATTTTCATGTGTATTATTCCACTACAGGAGGATGTGAAGAGACTACTATTCTCTGTGAAAAGCTATTCTGTGATTGAGAATACTGTTGTCAGCTTGATGGCTTCTGTCAGCAGGAGTGATGGACGTTGTAAACAACAGTAAAGTAACCTGCTCTAGCTGTACTCCTTGGTAAATAATTGGAGCTGCAGCCCTGATGGGGATATTGACAAATCAATGATTGTGTGTCAATTTTAGAGAAAGGTGTGGACTAAAACGTCATGATCTATTAGTTACTACCAAAAATGTGCATCTTCCAGGAAATAAGAACATTTCACAATCTTACATTGAGTGATAAATCTTTGATTAAGGATCAGTATTTATACTTTAATTTTTATGATTTACAAACATCAGATTGCTTTTGCCATTTCTATGGTTTATCCTGGGTTTTGTAAAAACTCCTAATTAATGAGTAACACACACAAAATGTTGAAGGAACTTTGCAGGCCAGGTAGCATCTAAGGAAAAGAGTACAGTTGACCTTTCAGGCTGAAATGGCAACTGTCCTCTTTTCCATAGATGCTGCCTGGCCTGCTGAGTTCCTCCAGTATTTTGTGTGTGTTGCTTGGATTTCCAGCATCTGCAGATTTTCTCTTGTTTGTGATTAATGAGTAACTTTCCACTGATGAGATTTCTCTTGAAGTGCCAATGGTGCAATTTGTTTTGAAAGTCTAGATTTAAAATAACTGAGTTTACATGCCATTCAATTTGACAGCAGTGGGTGCTGCAAAAGATATAATTATGTATTTTTTCAAAGTTCACGAGACAACACCATCTCTTTAAGCAAGTCTGTATCATTATTTTTCATTTTTGCTTGAAATGATTTTAACCCCATTATAAAGCTATTTTGTTTTGTTTCTTGTAAATTAGCACCCTGAATGTTTCAAAAAGTTTGCTACAAAAGATTTGGTTTAGCTTTTGAGTTTTGTTTTTTTTTTGCCTAGTAGGCAGTAAAGTAAATCATGCACTTTATAGTTTATATATTTTTTATAGTTTTGTTGTGACTTGAGGGATCATTTAAATGACATATCCGCAAATACAATCACATTACAGAGGCCTTGAATTACACTTGGAATTCCACTGTATTATGCCGGTGCAATTCATATCAATGTTTCAAAAATGACTCTTTAGATATTTCAATTTGAGTTAAAGCCACATATTCATAAGTAAGTTTTCTGGTCAAAACTTTGGCCAATGCCATTTTATTAGCCATTTAAAACTGTCTATTTTGATTCATCAACTTAGCAAAGGGAAGTAAAGTGTCCTGCCGCAATATGTTACTATGTTGGCTGAGGAAAGGTTTTGTTAGAACTGATGAACTTTTAGATTCCGATGAAGAAGACGAAAATGTATGATGGTGAAATGGTGTTAGTGTTCTCCATGGAATTAAGATATAGTATTATAGTATGTTTTTAGTATTAAAAGCACAACACTGTAGCCCCATGATGTAATCAGAATGTTAGTAAAACTCATTGCAAAAGTTTATTAAGTTGTTAAATCTTTGTAATAATGAAGTAGCAAAGAGGAGGTTCCGTGTTGTGCGCTGTTGTGTTGACTGTCATTTGCCAAACATTATTAATGGTATTGATTGAGATTTGAGAGCAGAGTAGATTTGAGGAATGGTGTTGCATGAGGATAAAACATGCATTATAGAAATAGCAAAAGGAGAATAATTACATTCAACATTATGGTAACATTTGATATCTGTATAAATATTAAAATTTTTATTTTTTATTGAATAGCTGTCAGAAGCAGAATTAAACAAATGGCATTGTATTGACATGCTGTCTTTGTCCTGTAACCTCTTTCTGGGCGATTGCAAAAGTAGCAGGGTACTCTTCCATTTTATGGCAATCCTCTCTTCAACTTGCTATTTCCACCTTGGCTTAGTGTTTCTGAGACCTCTCTCTGCCCAATTTTCTAGCCTTAACCCTGAGGTGGCACTCCCATCACTGCCTTAGTCAAGTTTTGTTCCAGACCCATGACTATAAAACTTACAGCAAGTGTTCTAGTGTGGTACTGAGTGATAAGTTTAGGTCAGATTTATTACACAAATGTATATTGAAACATACAGTGAAATGCGTCACTTTTGTTAACAACCAACACAGTCTGAGGATGTGCTAGGGCAACCTGCAAATGCCCCCATGCCTCCAGAGGCAACAATAATATGCTCACAATGCTCAGCAGAACACACAGCCAATGCACAACAAGTCAGCGAAACAAACCCCAACCCCCCACCCCACTGGGAATTACTGGCCCTTGTCCTCAAGATCATGATCCTTGACCACGGGGATCATTGGTCGTCACCTTCAGCGCCTGCCAGCTCAACCTCTGTCTTTGGGGATTGCTGGACTTGCCGACTGACCTTGGGCCCTCTGGACCAGGCTTGATCAGGCCTCCAACCCCAAGACTTGCCGATCTCAGGGGTGACTGGCCCTTGTCCTTGGGGCCTGCTGACGTCAGTCCATGACTATGCCGGTCAGTGGTCTTCATTTTCAGTGCCTACTGACCCATCCTCCGTCCTCGAGGATTGCTGGACTCCATGTGAGTGCAACGTTATTAGACATCCCATTTTTGCAGCTAAGACAATAACAGCTTCGGTGATTACATAAGATCTGAATGCACTAGTTCTAGAGCAGAGGGTTTAGACCAGGTTCACCAGTCTAGCTCTTATCCCATATTACAAGAACAGGTTTAGTGGCCAGTATCACATCGTTCTTTGCGGAATTTTGCTGTGCTCTAATTGGTCGCTTGATTTTGTCTTTCATGTGGCATCTTCTTCATTAAAGCAGTCTCATTACCATTTGGTAAACTTTCTTATGTATAATTAGAAATTCAACCATTGTTTTCTTTCTAACCCATTCAACTCCACACAGGATTTGGCTGAAGAGGCTGCAATTAATTTCGACACTACAATTTCCTTCTCTTCTTTTACACTTGGTATTCACTAACCAGGTTATTGAAAGAAGCAAGGGAGAAAATAACATTGGTACTGACTTTCATTTTCCAGTCCTCTGTGACTAGCATTGTGGTGCTACGTGACTGATGAGTGGAGAAACATCAATCAGTGTTTGGATAGGAGGAGGTGAATCCCAAGTAGTCAGCATGGATTTGATTGGAAAACTTATGACTGATTTCCTTGATTTGAAATTACTGAGAATGTAACAAGGAGGGGTTAATGAAGTTGTAGCTTTTGATGTGATTGGTTGAATGTTGGCTTGTTGTTTGAATTCCATGTATCAGTTCGATCAGGAAATGAAAAGCCCATGGAATCCAGGGCAAAGTGGATTAATAGGCATTCAGCCAGAGGAAGCAAAGGTTGGGGTATTGACTAGAACTCCATGTACATTGGGGTTCTCAGGACGCAGTTCTGTGATTATTTTGGTGCATATTAATAACTTGAACTTTAACTTAGAACCTTCTTTATGAAGTTTGCCAGCAAAACTGGATGTATAATTGATTGTAGGCAAGTGAGTTTCTAGTTGGAAGAACGGCAAAGTCATAAAATTGTAAAGAGAGACAGCATGGAAAAAGTCCCTTTGGCTAACTGTGTCCACGTCAACAAGCCACTTACACTCATCCTGCATTAATTCCATTTTCTCCATCCTACATTTCCATCAAATCCTCCTAGATTTAACAGCACCTACACTAAGGGTCATTTATCATGGCCAATTCATCCATCAACCCATATTCTTGTGAGACAAAACCAGAAGAAACTTGTCCAGGTGCATGTAGAAAATGTAAATTCCACATGGCCGGTATTAGACCTGGGTCTCTGGCAGTAAGAGGTGGTTACACTACCAGCTGTGCCATTGTGCCACCCAGTGGATGGATGAAGGGACCAGCCATGTGGGCGCAAAAGGAAAAAGCAAATTCAGTCTTGAGAAATGTGGAAGTGATGCATTTGTGGAGGCCAGGCAAGATGAGGGTTACCAAAGTTATAGGATACAAAGAGCTGTAGAAGACAGAGGAATGTTGACGTGGTACCAAGGAGATGTCAGGGGCAAGTTTTTTACACAAAGAGTGGTGAGTGCATGGAATTGACTACTGGCGATGGTGGTGGAGGCGGATACAATAGGGTCTTTTAAGAGACTCCTGGACAGGTACATGGAGCTCAGAAAAATAGAGGGCTATGGGTAACCCTAGGTAATTTCTAAGGTAAGGACATGTTTGTCACAGCTTTGTGGGCTTAAGGGCCTGTATTGTGCTGTAAATTTTCTGTGTTTCTATGTGCTCGGATCCTTGAAAGTTGTGGAATGGGCAGTTAAGGGGATTAAAAAGGAATATGGGATACTTGACATTACTGTTTACAGAATGGAATACAAGAGCAAAGATGGACTGCGACGGATGATGCAGTTTGAATGCTGTGTGCACAACAGAAAGGCTTTGATAGCACCAGAGCCTGTGCAGAGATTAATGTTGGCAGAGATTAATCCGCTATTTGGAATAGAATCTGACAAGGTTAAGGTTATTTTCACATGAAGGATTCAGATATTCTGGGGCAGCCCACAAGTGTCACCAGGCACAGTATGCTCCCAATGTTCATCAGAGTACAAGCAATGAGTACACAGATAGGTCTCCAAACCCAGAACAGGCCTTCGCCAGCCTTCAATCTGCAGACCCTGGCCTGGACTCATGGACTCGCAGACTCACAGACATTGGGCCTCTGACTTCTGGACACTCTGAAGCAGGGCTTGGACCATCAGGTCTTGACCCCCAGACTCACCAACTTCAGTTTTTGACCTTCAGGCTTTGACCTCCGGAATCTATTCCAGGACATGGTGATCTTGGGATGTTGAAATCTGGGCCTTGAAAACTGGACTCATATTGACCTCTGAACCTGCGACTCACTGACTTATAAGGGAGAGGGCAGTCACCAGCCCTGATGTCTTTTGCTCATAGAGACCTCTGACCTGGGTCTTGCTGTTCTGGGGGGACTCGCCGACCTGGGGGTTCTCTAGACCTCATCCAAGGTTCCACTGACCTCAGTCATTGATCACAGGGATAGCTGGTCTTCATCTTCAGTACCTGCTGACCTGATATCCGTTCATAGGGATTGTTGACTGTGAAGCACTCTGTTCTAGACTCTGACCACTAGTCCTGCCCCTAACCTTTGCTCCTCATCCCTGTCCCTAAGCCCTAGTCTGACCCCTAACTCCCCACAATGTGCCCAAACCATCCCAACAACTAATAAACAACTGACTCTGAGCTATAACCTCAATGTATGTCATAGCTTGGCACCATTATGGCCCAATGAGTCAAGTTGGACACTCAGGATAGATTTAATTGAATGTAAATTTAAGAGTTTTTTTTAACTTGACAGGGAGGTTGGTATCCAAGGGATGAACATTTATGTTGTAGGAGAATTAAGATGGAGTTGAGACAGATTTTACCCAAAGAGCAGTGAGGATGTAGATCACATGGAAGGCTATGGAACTTGAATTTGTAAATCAGGATAACCTACAGTACCTTGTTCCATTTTGACTAATGTGGATGGATAGCTACAGGCTGAATAGCTTCTGCTTCCTCCTATGATAAAAGTGGGGCTTTCACTGCATCATTAGGTTTGGGGTATTAACCTCCTGCAGGAGTAGTGAAAAAGAAAAATGGATTCTTGTAGAATATTAGAAGCGAGACAGGTAAATTGTGGGCTGAAAACTGCAGACTTAGCTGTGAAATGTGAAACACGAATGATCTAGTAGTGGTCAGAGCAAATCAATATGGCTTGATGCCTAGAGGGGTGGGAATCCTAGGATTGGATATGGATGACCTGTTGTAATTGATGGACCTGATATAATTTTTCATCATAGCTTGCATATGAAAGAAGCTCCACAAATTGCTTTAATCAAGCTTTAGGCAGACTGTAGAAAATTGATCTTCAGATTTGAAAAGTTTGTAATTAAATGAATATATTTTATCCTTGTCCTTCTTATTTCAAAAATAAGGCTTAAACGATTGAAAGTACTTTGGAGAAACTGTGGATAGACAAGACCAGGGAAAGTTTTGAAAATAAAGAATGGATGTATTGCTTCAAAGGTTGGCTGATACAAAGGTATGAGGTAAAACATAATCTGTGTGAGTATGGAAATGGAGGATGGAATTTGGGAGCACAAACAGGAATGCTCTGAAATCTTCAAATCTAAAAGCATCAAAAGTGAAGATGCTATTATGACCTCACTAGTCGAAGCAGGGTCAGACTCAGGCAATAAGATCAGAGTTAAATAATCAGATTTGGAAATGGCAGGAATTTGTGGTCAGATGTTTACCTGGAGAGAGTCATGTGTGTCAGTGACATATTAGTTGGTTTTAGCCTCAGTCATTTCCTAGAGAGTAGATCAATTTGATGAGAGAAGAAGAGGGTTGTTGCAGTGACTGAGAATGATGGCTTTATTCCTACCAAGGCAAAATTGGAGGAAATGCTGGATGTGGGTCTTGTACTTGTAATGCCCTGGTTCACATCTTTACTGTTACGCTGTAGGTATTTCATTTAGCAGCTCTGTAAGATCTACTGTTCTGCATTCAGCCTGTTTAGGTTATTGTTGAAGATAAGGGAGGATGTGTCATCCAATTAATGTGAGGCTTTCTTGGTGAGGGACAATAAGGTTGGGCTTGGGGTTTTTGTTCGCGAGGAAGTGAAGAGGGAAGACACTGAGGAAAACCAGTTGTAGCATATGATCTGGTAGGAGACCCATTTGTTCGAGATGGATTGCGAGCGATGTTCGGAAGGTGGTGTGTGCTTTCACACTGACCGAGGGCCCAGTGCGTTGAGTGACAGAGAAGTTCAAGATGAGGTCCAACTTGTGCACATTTGGCTGTTCATAAGATTCATAAATATAATTCCTTTAATCTTATACAGCGTGCTGTCTATTATTTTGTGGCACTAATTTGTAACAGGGAAGCAAATGACACAGCATTTGCACAAACCAAGGTTTGGGGTGGGATGAAGCGCATCTCAATCTCACAAGTTTGGCAGGGCTGGAAGTTGTCTTCCCTAGATTTATGCAGCCAAGGAAACCAAGATGGTTTCATACTCTCATTATTTTGAGATTGCGGAGGGGTCATGAGCAAAGGTCATAATGAAGAACCAGAGGTACTTCCTGACTGTCAGTAATTGAAGACTTGCTCGAGTCTAAGTGTACTGATTGTCTGGAGCTTAAAATATCTGGAAAGAAGTGAAGGAATTCCTTCCAAATAAATGGCTTAGCTTGATGTGGAGTGGGGTTTATTGCAAAGTACATTGCAAAGGAGACAAATACCCTGGATTTTCATTGTTTCAAATTACAGTACACTTTCTACTGGCAAACAGAATGATCCCAGGAATGGAAAGCTTAACATATGAGTACTCGATGGCTCTGTACCTGTACTCAATAAGTTCAGAAGGATGAAAGGGGATCTCATTAAAAGCTACTGGCTACTGAAAGGCCTAGATAGAGTGGATGTTGAGATGTTTCCATTAGTAGGAACACAGCCTCAGAATAAAAGGACCTACCTTTAGAAGTGGGATGAGGTATTGCTTCAGCCAGAAGGTGGTTAATCTGTGCTGTTAATTGCCATGGAGGATGGTGCAAGCCAAGTGATTAGGTGTATTTAAGGCAGAGGTTGATAGGTTCTTGATTAGCAAGGGGTTTAAGGATGGGTTCTGGGGAGAAGGCAGGTGATGCACCATCAATAACTCTCGGAGACATGAGGTGAGATATCGGCTTTTATTGGCTGGAAGAAAGAACAAGCAACAATTGACCACCACACTACATCCTGGAGACTGAGACAATCGCCTTTATACAGGGGTCCGTGGGAGAAGCCACGGTCAGTGGGAGGAGCCACAGGAGCAGTTGGTGGGGGCGTGTCCAGGCAGGTATACGTAGTTCACCACAGCAGGAAAACAGGGTTGGAAAAAAGAAGTCGTGATTGAATGACAGAACAGACGCAATGAGTCAAATAGACTAAATCTGCTCTTATAGCTAAATGTCTTGTAGAACTATCACAGTTCTGTAAATCTGTCCAGATTTGTACAAATCACCTGAACTGACACATGGACTGCTGTCCTACGGATTATGTTGCATTGCTTTGTTGACCAAAGTCAAATAAATGACATCTGCATGATGTTAATCTTTTAATCCTTTTGTATATTTTCATTACTTGGGTAATTACAGCGAGACAGGTACTCTGAAACAGCTGAATAGCAGGCAAGCTGGTTGCATTTTTACAATGAAGTGCTGCAAGGGAAGTTCGGATGCAATATCATCTTTCATATTGGCAATAATTAAGTTAACTTTTGACCTCGTGCAGACAATAATGTAACCAGAAACTGATACATCAAATTCCTCCAGTATTGAATATACATTATGGCTTTTGATCTGGCTGCCCTTTTACACAAATCACTGAATGCATGCTCTCTTAGTGCTGTCAGGATACTGGCATACTAGGTGATTGACTTGTAAGCCTAAAACAATTAAACCAATAAAAAGAAATTGGTTGTGCCCATTAAAACCTGCTGAGTTCATCGTTGAAAGTGGTACGAAAATTAAAGCTATTGATTTTATTTTTTTATATATGTGATATTAAGTGAGGTGTGGGGGGTGTGATGGTCTTATTCCATTATTGCTCCTGCTAGGTAATAAACCCCTGAGGTAAGCAGGGAAGGCTTGTCAGAAATGTTGTCCCATCAGAAGCCAGTAAAAAATATTTTAAAGGTCATTGATGTCAATTGATCAGGAAGTAGTTATTTTTCACAATTCTGCAACACATAGCAACTTTATTAATGTCATATTGCATGTCACAATAAAAAAAACTTCAGCAGGCTAGTCACTACTGACAGCAAGATAATTTTTATGCAGCATATTGAGGCTGAAGTTCGTTAATGCAAAATCAATATAAAATGCAATATGTATTTAAACTATTATGGCTACATTATTTGATTTTGTGTTATTGTTGGCAGTAGATAATTTACATTGTGGATTTGAAATTAATTAGTGTTCCTTCTTGTGTGCCCTTCGAATAAAATTTGGCTGTACAAAATCCAACTGTCTGAATATTAGATTCTTTTGAAAATAGTCTATTTAATTTACTTAACTGAATAGCAAGACAAATTGTCCCTGTATTTGAGCACTGCAGCAAGAATAAACATCCGATGGCTTGCTGAACCAACTATTGCTGGAATAATTAAACCTAAGGTCCCAATCTATCTCCTGTAAAAGTACCATTCCCTTTTCTCAGTTCCTTCATCTTTGCCACATCTGTTCCCAGGATGAGGATTTCCTTTCCAGAACATCAGAGATATCCACCTTCTTCAAAGAATGGATTTTCCCTTCCACCACAATTGATCATACTTTCACCGCATCGTCTCCACTTTCCAAACATCCGTGCTCAGCCCACCTTCTCACTGCCTTAACAGGGACTGAGTTCCTCTTGTCCTTGCCTACCACCCCATGAGCCTCCCTGCAACTTCCATCATCTTCAATGGGACACTACCACCAAACACATCTTTACCTCTCCCCCTCACCCATGTCTCCATATTCTGGTGCCTTTCCCTTTCCTTTCCAGTCCTGCTGAAAGTTCTTGACCTGAAATGTCAACTGTTTATTCACTTCCATAGATGCTACCAGACCTGTTGAATTCCTCCAGCATTTTATGTGCGCAGTGCCTTGGACCAAATGTTAGCTTTTCTTCTTTGTTTGCAACAATTGGCTCAGTGTGGTACAGGATCCCATACTTTTCATGGAGCTAAGCAAACTTTGGTGTTGCCAAACTTGGTGAGAACTGCCTATCCTCTGCCACGTCAGCGACGTTCTGTACCTTCTGACATTGCAATCACATCACCAAGGTCCACAGTACTGGGCATCACAGGCGGACACCACATAACGAAGAAAAATTTGTTGTCAATGTGGTAAACACAAATGTACCCATGTATTTCAATCATTTAATGTTGAAAATCTGGGAGAATTGGAAATCCTGGCATGGTTTTGGCCCGAAGATGGCAGAGTTTGGAAAAGTGTCCTGAGATCCAACATTCAATCATGTTTATTGATTTAATAGATGTATTTTGATTTCTCCTTCTCGCTATGACTTTTGAAATAAGAAACCAAGGTTGAAAGCATTTTATTTGACTCTCAAGTACTTAAGATATTAATTGAAATATCAAGTAATACTTATTTTTGTTGATGGTGACAAGAGAATAGTAGGTTGCACTTTTTTCACATTAACTGATATCAGCTGAAGACTTGAATTCTAATGAAGGTTGAGTGAAAAGTTTTTTCTATTCCAGTGACTACTTATCACGTGGGACAAATTTGTTTAGCTGTTTAATTGTCACTGTTTAAGATAAGATAATATAAAACTTTGTTTATCCCAAAGGAAATTGTTGTTGCAAGGTTGTTAAGTCAGAAACATATATTTTAAAATATAAAATGTAAAATATGAAACGTAATAGTGCAGAATACAGATAAGCAACATAACCGTGTACTTATATACTTAAGGAGGAAGAGTTGTGGAGTCTTATAGCCACAGGGGAAAAGGATCTCCTGTGGTGTTCATTGGTGCACCTCGATAGAATCAGTCTGTTATGAAAGTTGCTCCTCTGTTTGTCCAGTATGTCATGATCGGGTGAGAGGGATTGTCCAATATACTCCATAGCTTCTACAGAATTCTCCTCTCAGACATGACTACCAGCAAATCCAGTTCAACCCCCAGAACAGAACCAGCCTTCCCGACGAGCTTATCAATCTACTTGGTGGCAGCTGCTCTCACCCTACTGCCCCAGCAGACTACAGTGTAGAATAGAATGGTGGCCACCTCTGAGTTGTAGAACACCTGCAGCAGAGCACAGCAAATGGTGAATGAACAGAGCCTCCTCAGGAAGTACAGTCTGCTCTGTTCCTTCTTGTACAGAGCCTCTGTATTTTTATCCAGTCTGTTTTATTGTCCAAGTGGGTTTGCAGGTATTTGTAGTCCAGGATGACTTCTACATCCATTCCCTTAATGGAGATGGGAATGCAGGGTGATTTCACCTTCCTGAAGTCCACCATCATTCCTTTTACTTAGTGATGTTGAGTTGCAGGTGATTCAGCCCACACCACTTAACAAGTTTTAGTGTATGTTTGCTATAACTAATTCAACAAGTATTTTTATTATTTCTGCTTCTATTCATTCTCCCATAATACTTTGATGCTGCTGAATGTATCCTTGTTGACAATTAGTTATGTTTGTATTCAGTTATGAGAACCTTATTTCTGAGTTTTGATGAAATTGGGTCTTGTTATGTGCGGACCCAATGTCCTGTTGTTTAATTACTATGCACAGCGACTTCCTCATTCAAGTGTTCATGGAAATATTCTTCCCATGTCATGGGATTAAAGCCTGTTTTGGTCTTGGGACAAATGCATGAAATAAGCATAGGTGTTATCCATGTGGCCTCCTAATTCTGCTTTCTGTTCATGAGGAAATTATTGTTGATCTTCTGCAATCCCTCTGCCCCATTCTCATTTTATTTAGTTTGGCTGTCTCATGTGCTCTGTGTTTCTCCAACTAAAGGTAATATTGCTAGCCACTGCTCAATACAAATATAGTATTTTTTGCTTGGGCTTTCATATAGATAGTGTATTTGTTAAGAAGTTTAAAATGTATATCAAGAACATCCTAATTATAACAGTTTATACACTTTAGTTTCAAAATGCTCCATATTTTAAAATGCAAGTGTATGAAGTTAGTAACTGGATTTCAGTAGTGTTTGATAAGCTTCTCCATGGTAAGTTTATTCAGAAAGTCAGGAGGGAGGAGATCCAGAGAGATGTAGCTGTATGCATACAGCATTGACTCACCCATAGATGGGAGAGGCGGTAGGACATGGAGTGTATTCTGCCTGGGGAGGGGGTGGGGTCAGTGACCAGTGGAGTTCCACAAGGATCTGTTCTAGAACCTCTAATCTTCGTGATTTTCATAAATGACTTGGATGAGGAAACGGAAAGGTAGGTTAGTAAGTTTACAGAAGGTTAGAGGAGTTGTGGATAGTGTGGAGGGTTGTTGGTAACAATGGCACATTGATAGGATGCAGAGCTGGACAGAAAAGTGGAAATGGAGTTCAACCCAGAAAAGTGAGGGATTCATTTTGCAAGGTCAAATTTGAAGGCAGAATGCAGGGATACGTATGGCAGGATCTACAACTGCACTCAAACTGTGGTCCTTCACGGTGGTGGGTTCGCCGAGTGGCCTGGCATTTCTCGATATCTCCAGGTGTGCCCTGGATGACATGAGTTTTCGGAATGCAGTTCTACAGACAACCCAATACCTCACCAGTGTTGCTGACTGAGCCGTCACTGGTGATTGAAACATCTAGACATCAGAGTACACTGCTGTTGAGATAAACTACGCTGCAGATTGTAATATCAACACAGCTGGTCACCATCTCACTGTGGTGGGAGTGATATCTCTCTATCCCTCGTTAGTGAGGAGAGCACCTAGCTGAGACTTCAAAGTGTTGGGATAGACAATAGTTTTTGACTGCTAGATGCTTTTGCTGGAACGTGGGAGTAGGGTCGATGCTTTGGCTGCTGGTTGTGTGTGGAAGGGGGCAGGGCCCTTTGGGTTTCTGTCATTCATTTATTGGGATTTTTCTTCTGTTTTGTGGATGTCTGCAAAGAGTAAGGGGTTCAGGTTGTTTACTGACAACATTCTCTGATATTAAATTGAACCCTTGAAGTGTGGAGGAACAGAGGGATCTTGGAGTCTACTTTATAGATCCCTCAAAGTTGCTGCACAATTTATAGGGTTGTTAAGAAAGGGTATGGTTTATTGGCCTTCATTAGTAGGGGATTGAGCTGTAGAGCTGCAAGGTAATGTTGCAGGCAACACATACAAAATGCTGGAGGAACACTGCAGGCCAGGCAGCATCAATGGTAAAGAGCATAGTTGACATTCCGGGCCTTGACCCTCCATCGGGTAATGTTGCACTTCGATAAAACCTTGGTTAGAACATACTTCGAGTATTGTGTTCAGTTCTGGTCGCCTCATTAAAGGAAGAATACGGAAGCCTTAGAGAGGATGCAGAGAAGATTTACCAGAATGTTGCCTGAACTAGAGAGCATGTCTAATAAAGATAGATTGAATGAGTTAGGGCTTCTCTCTTTGAAATGAACTAGAGTAAGAAGTGATTTGATAGGGGTGTACAAGATGATTGATCAAGTAGATAACCAGAGACTTTTTCCCCAGGTTAAAAATGGTTAATACAACAGAGCTTAACTTTAAGGTGATTGGAGGAAAGTATAGAAGGGATGTCAGAGGTAAGTTCTTTACACGGACTAGGGTGGGTGCATGGAATGCCTTGCTAGGGGTGATGGTGGAGGGATATACATCAGGGCAGGGATACCCAATCTTTTTGATGCCATGGACCAGTACCAATAAGCAAGGGGTCCATGAAACCCAGGTTGGCAACCCCTGCATTAGGGTCATTTAATCAACTGTTAGACAGGCAAAGGGATGATACATAACTGGAGGGCTGTATAGGAGGGAAGGGTTAATTTGATCTTAGAGTAGGTTTAAAGGTCAGCATGACATTATGGGCTGAAGGGCCTGTTCTGTGTGGTAAGTGTTCTAAGTTCTATCACTTAGTTGTGGTACAGCCAGGATTTTATGCATTCGCTAACATAAAAGCAATGAGGAAGCAGAGACAACTACAAAGATGATCCAAGTTATTGATTCTATTTTGTCATGTCTGTAAAGAATAAATGGTTGCAGTACAGGAATGAATGTCCATGCAGTCTGAAAAACATTGTGAACATATAAAGTTACACGTCCTCATTGTGGGAATGAGCATGCTTTTGAAGAGAGGGCAATACATCTGATCTTCTGTAACTTCAGATGTTACAGAATTGAACAATGTAACTTACATGTGTACAAGTTGGCCTTCTGGGATTTAAATCTGTACTTCAATTTGTATGCCAGATGTTCTGGGTTTGTTTATTGGGGCAGTTTTCTGTGTCCCAATATCATTTTCTCTTGAAAAGGCTCTGTCTGAATGTGTTTTATGTTAGCATTATCACAGGAGGAAGCAAATCCCTTTGGAGAAAGAAATGAGAGTTTGAAAAATCTGCACAGTACTTATGTTTTCTTACGTGTCGAGACTACCACTTTCAGCAATTTTAATTCCATTGGGGACAACAGAATGGCACCATTATTTTAAATAATTTGAGCAATTATGCTGCAGTTTACTGTTCCTGACAGGTTCATGCTGTGCACTTTAATCACGCCAGGTGTGTTTTTATTGTTTTATTGTATAAAAAAGCTTTCAGTCACTTTTACAATGCCTGCTTCACAATAGTAATTTTGTGCTTAGCTGAACTTTCAACTGCGCAATGCACAATAAAATTCGACTGTAGATCCAAGAACTTAGCTTGGTGTTGCAAAACCAGATCTACTATTTTAACAAAAGTAGCTGAAAATATCCATTCACATCAAAAATAAGAAATTCAGATTCTGGAGAAAAATTGACTACCAAGAATAATCAAATCAGTTTTCCTATCAAATCTATAAAGTGCTGCATATTTCACCGCTTTATTTCTGATATCCAGCTTCATTTTTTTTATCTTGTAGTTTTTATTGAATACATTTGTTTTAGACCATGAGACCATAAGACATAGAAGCAGAATTAGACCATTCAGCCCATCGAGTCTGCTCCACCATTTCATGATGGCTGATCCTGGAGTATACTCCACTCCCATACATCTGCCTTCTTGCCAATCATGAAACTATCAACTTCTGCCTTAAGTATACCCACAGACTTGGCCTCCACTGCAGAATGTGGCAGAACATTCCACAGATTGACTACTGTCTGGCTAAAAAAAATTCCTCCTTACCTCTGTTCTAAAAGGCTGCACTTCAATTTTGAGGCTGTGCCCTCTAGTTCTGGATAACCCCACCATAGGAAACTTCCTCTCCACATCCACCCTATCTGGTCCTTTCAACATTCGGCAGGTTTCAATAAGATCCCCCTACATTCTTCTAAATTCCAGTATGCGCAGGCCCAATGCTGCCAAACACTTCTCATATGTTAGCCCCTTCATTTCTCGAAAAACCCTCGTGAACCTCCTCTGGCTCGCTCCAATGACGACACATCCTTTCTGAGATACGGGGCCCAAAACTATTGAAAATACTCCAAGTGCAGCCTGACTAGGGTCTTATAAAATCTCAGTATTATCTCCTCGCTTTTATATTCTATTCCCCTTGAAATAAATGCCAACATTGCATTTGCCTTCTTTACCATAGACTCAACCTGTAAATTAGCCTTCTGGGAGTCTTGAATGAGGATCCCCTAGTCCTTCTGCACCTCTGATGTTTAAACCTTCTCCCCATTCCACTCTGTACTGTTGTTCCTTTTAACAAAATGCATTATTATACATTTCACAACATTATTCCATCTGCCACTTATTTTGCCCATCTTCCAATTTGTCTAAGTCCTCCTGCAATTTCATTGCTCCCTCAGCACTACCTACCCCTCCGCCTATTTTTATATAATCCACAAACTTTGCCACAAAGCCATCAATTCCATTATACAAATCATTGACAAACAATGTGAAAAGTATAGGCCCTAATACTGACCCCTGAGGAACACCAATAGTCACTGGCAGCCAACCAGAAAGGGCCTCCTTTATCCCCACTTGCTGCCTCCTGCCTGTCAGCCATTATCTATGCCAGTATCTTTCCTGTAATGCCATAGGATTTTCTCTTGATAAGCCGCCTCATATGTGGCACCTTATCAAATGCAAACACAAGTAAATGACATCCACTGTCTCTCCTTTACCCACCCTGCTTGTTACTTCCTCGAAAAAATCTAACAGGTCTGTCAGGCAAGATTTCCCTTTGAAGAAACCCCACTAACTTTGACTTACTTTATTATTATTAAACCTCATCCTTAATAATGGACCACATTGAGGTTAGGCCAACTGGCCTTTACTTTTCTTTCTTTTGCTTTTCTTGTTTCTTAAAGAGTGGAGTGACATTTGCAATCTTCCAGTTCTCTGGGACCATGCCAGAATCAAGTGATTCTTGAAAGCTCATGACCAATGCAATTGTTATCTCTTCAGCAACCTCTCTCAGGACTCCAGGATGTAGTCCATCTGATCCAGGTGACTTATCCACATTAAGACCTTTCAGTTTGCCTAGCACTTTTCTTTGTACAGTAATAGCAATATCACTCACTCCAGTTCTTTGACACTCACGGACCTCTGGCACACTGCTAGTGTCTTCCACAATGAACACAGATGCAAAGTGCCCGTTAAGTCCATCTGCCATTTCTTTGTACTTCATTCCTACCTCAGTGGTCTAATATCAACTCTCACTTCATTTTACTCTTCATATAACTGAAAAACCTTTAGTTTCCTGCTTTAGGCTGGTTTGTCCTCATATTTCATATTTTCCTTTCTTATAGCTTATTTTCTTACCTTTTGTTGGATTTTAAAAGCTTCCCAATCTTCCAACTTCCCACTTGTTTCGGCTGCCGTATATGACCTTTCCTTGGGTTTATGCAGTCCTTAATTGATCGTGTTCATTGAGTGGATAGTCAGAGGCTTTTTTCCCAGGGCTGAAAATGGGAAATACAAGAGGACACAGTTTTAAGGTGCTTGGAAGTAGGTACAGAGGAGATGTCATGAGTAATTTTTTTTATGCAGAGAGTGGTGCGTGTATGGAATGGGCTGCTGGTGACTGTGGTGGAGGCAGATACGATAGGGTCTTTTAAGAGACTCCTGGATAGGTACATGGAGCTTAGAAAAATAGAGGGCTATGGGTAACCCTAGGTAATTTCTAAAGTAAGTACATGTACAGCACAGCATTGTGGGCCGAAGGGCCTTTATTCTACTGTAGGTTTTCTATATCTCTATCATTGAATTGTTTCCACAATCTATGGACACTCTTTTAAGAACTCTTCATCTCATCATCTCAATAGTTATTGCTTATTTATTAATTACTGTTATTTTGTATTCGCGTAGCTTGTTGTCTTTTGCACTTCGGTTGTTGTCCATCATTTAGGATGCAGTGTTTCAATTGATTATATTATGTTTCTTGGATTTACCAAGTATGCTTGCAAGAAAATGAATATATGTACCTTGACGATAAATTTACTTTGAACTTTGAAAATGGCCACTGCATAGTCCTTATAGAAATAAATTCCCATATTAACATGAAGGACACCATTCACTGTGCTGTGCATCACTGCAATTGTGTTAAATGGGATAGTCTCTGGTAGCTCCAAATGTGCCATCGATGAGGCACTGAACCATCATCAGGAGTGGAAATATCCACTACCACATGCCCTCTTCTCATTACTACCATCAGAGAGAAGATACAGGAGCCTGAAGACACTCACTCAATGTTTTAAAAATAGCTTCTTCCCCTCTGCCATCAGATTTCTGAATGGACACTGAGCCTGTGAATTCTACCTCACTATTTTTGCTCTCTTTTTGCATTACTTATTTATATTTTTTATGTATCTTTCATTTTGAAATGTTTATGTGGCTTCAAACTCTATTAGAGCGTTAGTGCCTCAGTGCAAACATGGACCCAAGAGCTGAATTCTAGAGGTGATATGGGGCATTTGTCTGTGTGTGGGCTCACTGCACCCTGGTAGAGCAGGCCAATGGACATCAAATGATTGCATTCAAATCTCATATAAAGGAAAATGCTCCCGATTCTTCAGGGCAGTGCCTTGAGCCTAATTATTTTCCGCCACTTCAGTGACCTGATCATGAGCTCAGAAGTGGGATTACTCATTCCTGACTAAATAATTATTAGTTCCATTTGCAGTCTTCATACAAATGGAGCAAGCGATTGGCCACAGCAATTCCTACATTGCAGCAGTGATGACAAAACAGCAATTGCCACAAAACATTTGGGGATGTTCCAAAAAAGGTGAGAAAAATAATCAAAAAACCTATTACAAAAATATGGATGTTTCTCTTATATAACTGGTTTTAAATAACACACAATTGCACATTTCAAGCTCCTGCATATATACACAGACTATCCGTACAACTATCAGCCACAAAGCACCATTCTTCAGCACAAATTTACCCTTCACAACAACTCCTTGACATCATTTCAGCCATGACAACCCATGCACCATATAACTACATTCTGGAACACACATGGACATTTTATCTCTGGCAGAACAAGATGATCATGAGAAGTAGCAACACCAACAAACCAGCAGGGGACACTCATGTCTGCTTCATTTACTTTGCATTAGAAATGAGTGCTTGATATTTGTGACCATGATTGTGTGACCAGATACAGAAATGAAAATATTGAAGGTGATTATATGCTTATACTTAGAATCTTGCTCACCTCCTACTTTGCCTCTTGTTCCACAATCTCCCTCGAGTGAAATGTAACTGCTAGAAGCAAACCTCTTACTTTTCATGCACAGAAAGTGTCAGAAGAAAGATAAAGGTCCAGTATCACTTGCAGCCAAATTGACACTACATGTAATTTAGAAATGAGAGAAAATCTGCAGACACTGGAAATCCAAACAACACACACAAAATGCTGGAGGAACTCAGCAGGCCAGGCAGCATCGAAGGAAAATAGTACAGTCGACGTTTCGGGCCGAGACCCTTCAAAAGGACTGGGGTGGGGTGGGGTGGTAAAAGATGAGGATTCAGAGTTATAAGATGGAGGGAGGGGAGGGAGGAACACAAGGTGATAGATAAAACGGGGATGGGGAGGGGTAAAGTAAAGAGCTGGGAAGTTGATTGGTGAAAGAGGGCTGGTGAAGGGGAATCTAATAGGAGAGGACAGAAGGCCATGGAAGAAAGAAAAGGGGGAAGAGCACCTGAGAGAGGTGATGTTGGGCATGAAGATAAGTTGAGAGAGGGAGAAGGGGGCAGACAATAGTGCGGGGGGGGGGCATAGTTTGGCCATTACTGGAAGTTTGAGAAATCGATGTCATGCCATAGGGTTGGAGTCAACCCAGACAGAATATGAGGTGTTGCTCCTCCAACCTGACTGTGACCTCATTGTGACAGTAGAGGAGGCCATGGATTGACATGGATTGGAATGGGAATTGGAAGTGCAATTAAAATGGGTGGCGCTGAGAAATCCTGCTTTTTCTGCCGGATGGAGTGTGGGAGAGTAGATGACGCCAATAGACTCACAGGTGAAGTGTTGCCTCACATGAAAGGACTGTTTGGGACCCTGAATACTGTAGTAGTGAGGGAGGAGGTATAGGGGCAGTGTGTGGCATTTGCTCCATTAGCAAGGTTAAGTACCAGATGAGATCAGTGGGGAGGGATGAACAGACAAGGGAGTTGTGTAGGGAGTGATCCCTGTGGAAAGCAGAAGGTAGGGTGAAGGAAAGATATGCTTGGATGTGGGATACCATTGGAGATAGCAGAAGTTACAGAGAATTATGTGCTGGATACAGAGGCTGGTGGGGTAGTAGGTGAGGACAAGAGAAACCCTATCACTGTTGGGTGGCTGAAGGATGGGGTGAGGGCAGACTTGCACGAAATGGAAGAGATGTGGTTGAGGGCAGTAATAACACTTCCTATGCAACTCCCTTGTCCATTTGTCCCTCCCCACTAATCTCCCTCCTGGTACTTATCCTTGTAAGTGGAACAAGTGCTACACTTGCCCCTACACCCCCTCCTTCACTCCATTCAAGGTCCAAAACAGTCTTTCCAGGTGAGGCAACACTTCCCCTAAGATGATCTGAGGTAATGCACAAGGGTGGTTGGTTGATACATATGCTATTTGTGTTTTAATGTGGTATAAATATTTGGCTTGGCATGGCATTTTGATTTAGCACTATTTATTTTGACTTGGATTGCTGCAATGAGAAACAGATATCAATGGGAATCACCAAAAATCAGGGTTTAGGGATTATGCCTATTGCTGGTGCAATCTGAGGGATTATTTTCTGACTATCCAGCCAGGAAGAAATTTTTGCCCCTCTTTTTTAGTAAGCAGTACAGGGAGCTAATGGAATAGTTCAGTGTACAGTAGGCTTCAGGGAATCTTAAGATTGCTGCCAAAGGCCTATTTTAAGCAGGTACTTGATGTACTGAGGACTGCGATCAGCAAACATGAAACAGCCTACCCTGATGCCTTTCAAATCATTGCCAACAAATTCAGTCAAGCATTCTTGACTCATCAGAGGATGTGAATGAAAATGCCATGGTTGTCACGGACTTTATGAAGTCAGTTGTAGATGAGTATGTCCCCAAAAAATCATTCAGAGTCTTCCCAAACCAGAAGCCCTGGATGAACCAAGAGATCTGCATTCTGCTGAGCGCTAGATCAGTGGCATTCCAGTGTGGCAACCAAGTAAAATAAAAGAGGCCCAAGTACGACCTCTGAAAAGCCTTCTTACACGTGAAATGGCAATTCCAGATCAAACTGACAAATGTGGCAGGGCTTGAATGCTATCACCTCCTGCACAGTAAAGCCAAGCAAAATATGTGACAACAAGGTTTCTCTCCAAGGTGAACTCAAAGCCTTCTTTGCTCACTTTGACTGGCAAAACATGTAGGGACCATCACAAACTCCCACAGCCCAGATGACCCTCTGATTTCAATCTCTGAGGCTGGCATGAGAGCATTCTTCAAACAGGTGAACCTACAGAAAGCATTTGGCCGAGACAGGGCATGTAGCTGAGTACTGAAGTCCTGTGCTGATCAACTGGCTGGAGTGTTCATTTACACCTTTAACCTCTTGTTTCAGCAGTCTGAGGTACCAACCTGCTTCAAGTAGACTTCAATTATACTAGTGCCCAAGAAAACTGTGGTAATCTGCCTCAGTGACTATCATCCAAGAGCACTTACATCCACTGTGATGGTGCTTTGAGATGAATGAAACTTATCAACTCCTGCCTGAGGATCAATTTGGATCTGCTCCAACTTGCCCACTGTCACAACAGGTCAATCTCATTGGCTCTCCACTCAGCCCTGAACATCTGGATTGTGAAGATGCATACATCAACATATTCTCCATTGACTACAGCTTGGCATTCAATGTTATCATTCCCTCAAAACTAATCTGTTAGCTCCAAAACCTAGATCTCAATACCTACTTGTGCAATTGGATCCTTGATTTCCTCACTTGCAGTCCTCTGCCAGTTCGGATTGGCAATGGCATCTCCTCTACAACCACCATTGCCACAAGCGCACCACAAGGCTGTATGCTTATCTCCCTGCTCTACTTACTTTGTACTTATGATTGTGAGGCTAAGCACAGCTCCAAAGCCATATTTCATTTTGCTGATGACACCACTGTCACTGGTTGTATCAAAGGTGGTGATGAATCAGCATATAGGTGGGAAATTGAGAGGTTGTTGTGGCACCACTCTGCCAGATTTTCAATGTTAGCAGGACCAAGGAACTGGTTATTGACTACAGGAGGAGGAAACTGGAGGCCCATGAGTTTGTCCTCATCAGGGGATCACAGGTGGAGAAGGTCAGCAATTTTAAATTCCTTGGTGCTATAATTTCAGATCGGTCCTGGGTCCAGCAGGTAAGTGCCATTACAAAGAAAGCATGGTAGCGCCTTTACTTTTTTAGAAGCGTGGGGAGATTTGGCAAGTCATTCAAAACTTCTATAGATGTGCTCTCTTCCTGCTGCTGTCATTAGGTTTGAGGTACAGGAGCCTCAGGATCCACACTAACCAGTTCAGGAACAGTTATTACCCCTCAGCCACCAGGCTCTTGACCCAGCGGTGATTACTTCACTCACTTCAACAGTGAACTGTCCCCACAACCTATGGACTCACTTTCAGGGATTCTTTATGTCATGTTATCTGTTTTATTGTTTATTTATTTACAATTATTTTCTTTTTGTATTTGCAAAGTTTGATGTTTATGGCTGTTTTCCAGTCTTTTTTATGTGTTTCATTGATTCTATTGTGTTTTTTTTTGTGTTTATTGTGACTGCCCGCAAAAAAATTAATCTCAGGTTTGCATATGTTGACATATACTGTGTATACTTTGATAATAGATCTTGGATTCTTCAAGATTCTTCACTTTGCTATGATTAAAAGACACTACTGGATATTACGAATACCAGGTACCGCCAGATTAGTGCACTAGTGAGTTGTTGGATAGCAGATGAGCTCATAGCTTGGGCTTATTGCGCACCATGTTGTTGCTTGCGACAGCCACACAAGGGAGACACTGGATGCAGTGTGCGAGGAAACAGGGGCAAGGAAAGCGTGCTGGCATTTCTGTGAGAGTAAAGGAGAAACCCTGCAGGCCAGCTCTCCCATCGATTCTGCTTGCAAACTTCGATCGCTGGAAACTAATCTATATGACTGCATCTGAGACTGAATCAGCGTGAGCTGAAGGACAGCGGTGAGCTCATTCTGATGGAAGCATGACACCAGGCCATCCAGCTAGGGGGTTTCAACTCGCTTCAAGATGACAGAATTTGTGCGATCTCTGGCAAGACCCGTGGTGGAGATGTATGTATCTACTTTAATAAGAACTGGTGTGTGAACAGTTCAGGAGTGATGACCCACTGCTTGCCTCTGGTGGAATTCTTCATGTTGAAGATCAGGCACTTTTATTTACCCCGGGAGTTCTCTGCTATAGTAATTGTGTTTGTATCCATTCCCCCTCCCCATGCCTATGCTGACCAAGCACTACCTGAGCTTTATTACATTATCAGTGGCTTGCAAACCACACACCTCAATGGTTTCTTTATTGTTGCTGGCAACTTCAACCTTCCTAACGTAAAAACAATCCAGCCTAAATTCTATTAGCATGTTGACTTTGCTACCACAATTAAGAACAGATTAAACGTTGCACCCCTGGTAGCATAGACAAAAGAAAATCAGCAGATGCTGGAAATCCAAGCAGCACACACAAAATTCCAGAAGAACTCAGCGACATAAATGGAAAAGAGTGAACAGTCGATATTCCGGGCCGAGACACTTCATTGGAACTGGAAAAAAAGATGAGGTTAGAGTAAGAAGGTTGGGGGACGGGAGGAAGAAGTACAAGATGGTCGGTGATAGGTGAAATGGGGAGGGGGGAGAGCAGAAGGAAAGAACTGGGAAGCTGATAGGTGAAAGGGCTGGAGAAAGGGGAATCTGATAAGAGAGGGTAGAGAACCATGCAAGAATGAGAAGGGGGAGAAGTACCAGGGGGAGGTGGTATGCAGTTAAGGAGATGAGGTGAGAGAGGGGGAATAGGAATGGTGAAAGGGGGCAGGGAATTAACTGAAGTTTAAGAAATCATTGTTCATGCCATCAGGTTGGAGGCTACCCAGATGGAATATAAGGTGTTGCTTCTCCAACCTGAGTATCGCCTCATTGCAACAGTGGAGGAGGCCATGGATATATATATATATCAGAATGGGAATGGGAAGTGGAAATAAAATGGGTAACCATTGGGAGATCCCACTTTTTCTAGTGGACAAAGCATAGGTGCTCGGCAAAGCAGCCTCCGAATCTACGTTGCGCCTCACTGATACACAGCAGCCACACCAGGAGCACTGGATACAACAGATGACCCAACAGACTCGAAGGGGAAGTGTTGCCTCACCTGGAAGAACTGTTCGGGGCCCTAAGTGGTTGTTCTGCATGTAAGTACTGGGAGGGAGATCAGTAGGGATGGATCAATAGACAGGGAAGTTGCAGGGAGCAATCCCTGTGGAAAGCGGAAAGTGGGGTGGAGGGAAAGATGTGCTTGGTGGTGGGATCCAGTTCGAAATGGCAGAAGTTACAAAGAATTATGTACTGGACATGAAGGCTACTGGGGTGGTAGGAGTCAGAACAAGTCAACGACAGTGACACTTCTCCTCCTGAAAAGAAGAATGTCTTCTGCATCCAGATTGATGTGCAGTGAGGGAGGCCCTCCGTTCCCCCAAGGTGCAGTCACTCTGCCTAGCTGCAGCTGATGTGAGATAGACCCTAGCCAGGGTCAAATCATGTAAAGCTAAGGGACCGGATAACAAATCTGATCGGGTGCTGGGGGACCGTGTAGCCCAGATAGCAGATACTCTGACAGACATCATTACCATCTCTGGAACAGTTCACTGTCCCCTCAGGCTCCAAGGTGACCACCATCATCTTAGTGCCCAAGAGGGCAACAGTAATCTGCCTCAACCACCACTGTCCAGTGGCACTGATCTCAACACTAATGAATTGCTTTGAACAGCTGGTTGTGGATTACATTAGTTCTCATCTTCCTGCTACACTGGACCCTCTCCAGCGGGCTTATCACTCTAATCAATCCATTGATGGTGCCATAGCCTCGGCACTCCTCTCTGTTCTGTCCCACCTGGAAAAAGGTGCCTCAGAGGCCAGGATGTTGTTTATTAACTTCAGCTTGGCATTTAAAACGATCGTTCCTCAGAAGCTCAGAATGAGAATCAGGTTTAATATCACTGGCATATGTTGTGAAATTTGTAATCTTTACGGCAGCATTACAATGAAATACTAAATAAACTAAGTATAGAAAAAGACTGAATTACATTAAGTATATATATATGTCTATTAAATTGTTGTGTTAAAATAAGTAGTGCAAAAAAACCCAGAAATAAATAGTGAGGTAGTGTTCACGGGTTCAATGTCCATTCAGAAATCATATGGCAGAGGGGAAGAAGCTGTTCTTGAATCACTGAGTGGGTGCCTTCAGGCTTCTGTACTTCCTTCCCAATGGTAACAATGAGAAGAGAGCATGTTCTGTATGGAGGGGATCCTTAATGATGGAAGCCACCTTCCTCAGCTGGTGGGTAAACTTCTTTCACTGAGTCTCAGCACCTTTCTCTGTAACTGGATCCTGGACTTGACAGAAAGGCCACAGTCAGACTGTATTAGCAGAAAGGTCTCCCGTTCCCCAGGGCTGCATGCTCAGCCCGCTGCTGTTCTAACTGTTGACACATGACTGCACTGCTAGATGCATTTTAAACCAAGTTATCATGTTTGCTGATTATACAGCAGTGGCTGGTCTCCTCAACAACGATGATGAGACAGAGAGGAGGTAGAGCAGTTGGTGAAATGGTGTGAGCAAAACAACTTGACTCAATGTGGAAAAATCAAAGATATAGTTGACCTTAGGAAGGTGCAGGATGCCCACTCTCACTGCACATACATGTTTCCTCTGTGGTGAGCGTTAAGAGTATTAAGTTTCTGGGAGTGCACATAATGGTGTTAAGATCTGGTCTGTAGACTCTGGACTCCGGGTCTTGTAGCCATCCCTTCTTTCACCCTTAAGCCCAAATAGGATCATCTTGGCTTAAGGAGGTGCTCCTGAGACCTATCGCTTGCAGGTGGATATAAGGGGCTCTGGGACAGTCTAGTTGGGGGTTGTCCTGCTCTGAACCTGTTTTGTCTGGTTCTTCTGTTTGTCTTGTACCCACTGTTCTGTCCGGTTTGCCTTGTTTGTGCTGTTGTGCTGTTTGTCTGGTTATCCTGTTTCGACCCTGGCTTGGAGTCCCCACTGTTAATCATCTAGTCCTGTAAGTCTGTTCTTGTAGTCACCCTGGACCAAGTTCCCTCCCAATCCCTTGCCTCTGTTGGGTAAGCAGGCTGGACTGCTGTCGCCTGGCAGGGGCCTCTGACCCTTTCCTACCCCTCTCTTCTGACGGGTTGGGCCCTGCAACCTGCCCAGGTGCCCTGTGACCTGCCCAGGTCGCTGTGTTCCTGCCTGGGAGGCTGGGCCCTGCCCAGAAGTAATGTGGCCTGCACAGGGGGCTATCCTCCCAGCATTCCTTGTCCCATAGATCCTGCCTTTGCCATGAACCCCAGGGTCCTGTCTTTGCCATGAACTCTTTGATCCCTAGGATCACAGTTGCATGCCACGGTCTCCCCATCTTGTTTTATCCTTTAGTTGTTCCTGTCCTGCCCCTAGTACTTCAGTGCCTGTGTCCTGCATTTGGGTCCAGTCTCCACGTCCCCCTTGTGACAAATGGATGATCACACCTGGTTCCTCAACACCACCAAGGAAGTTGAGGTGAATGAGGCTCTCCCCACCTGCACTCCCCTCCCATGTTAACCCATTTTTACAAGAGCACCATAGGGGGTGTCCCAACCAGTTGCATCACCATCTGGTACGAGATTTTCAAAGCATCTGACTGCAAGTCCCTGCAAAGTATTGCGAGGATTGCTGAGAAGATCATCTGGATCTCTCTTCCACCCATCGGAAATATTTATCAGAGGCACTGCATACTCAGGACCCTTGGCAATGATCTGTCCCTTCCATCCAACAATTGCTTTGACCCCTACCATAAGGGGGTGGGATCGTAACATTAGGACAAACCTGTGAGGATGGGAAACAGCTTCACCTTCCCAACCCCACTGTTGGTCATCATCTATATTTGAGCTTTGAATAGAAATTTAGTTGGCATTGTTAGTGAGTTTATGGATGACACCAGAATAGATGGTATCATGTATGTTAGAAAGGTTATCTAAGAGTACTACAGACCTAGATTAATTAGGAAAGTAGGCCAAGGAATTCCTGATGTAATTTAACAGGGACAAATGTGCAGTGTTGTGTTTTGGGAAGTTAAACCAGGGCAGAGCTAGTACAGTAACTGACAGTCCCTTGGAGGTTGCAGAAACACGAGACCTAACAGTATAAGTGCATCAGTCCCTGAAGTGGTGACAGAGATAGACAAGGTGGTGAAGTAGGCATTGCTCTCATCAGTGGTTCAAAGGTTCAATTTAGTATCAGAGAATGTATACAACCTGAAATTCTTACTCTTTGCAGACATCCACAAAACAGAAAAAAAGAATGAATGACAGGAACATCAGAACTCCAAAGCCCCCACTCCAGCATCCCATGCACAAGCAGCAGCAAAAGCACTGACCCCCCCCCCCACCCATCCCGTCACCTTGCAAGCAATAGCAAAAGCTCTGAAAGAAACCTTCATTTGGGGTCCATCAAAAACTACTGTCCATCTCAACACTTCAGTGACTCCCACAAGCTCTCTCTCACTAGCGAGGGAGAGAGATATCGCTCCTGTAACAAGAACAGGAGGGCAGCAGCTCACCGCTTTGATATTACAATCTTCCGCATCACTTCTCTAAGTCCTCTAACTTGAGGATCAATAGGTTCTCACTCGCCATCAAAAAGAGAGAGAGAGAGGATTGCTCAAGTACAGGGGCCTTATTCCGACAGTGGCGCACACACCCTCCTGTATCAATGTTTCAGACTCCCATGACACTTCAATAGGCAACATCAGTGAGGAACCAGATCATTCACAGGGCCACACCCCGAAGGTACCAGTTTTCCAAGCCCAAGCTGGAGATATCAAAATGCCAGGCCACATGATGAGTCTGAGAACCCACTGCTCACGGAGAACCATAGCTGTAGATCACGTACTCCGACAGGACCCCAGACACCTTGAAAAGAAAAGAAAGGCATGAGTAAAGAAGATTAAGTTGTTTCGTGGATGAACTGGAAGAAGTTGCCTGGGTCTGCGAAAACTTCTGGTGCCATCAGTCAGGCCATTCAGTGCATGAGTTGGGATACCATGTTGCAACCGTACAAGTCACTGATGAGACAATATCTGGAGTTTCTTGTGCACTTCTGGTCACCTAGCTATTGGAATAATGTCATTCAAAGGTACGTTTAATGTTAGAGAAATGTATACAATATACATCCTGCAATGCTTTTTCTTCGCAACTATCCATGAAAAGTGCCCCCAAAGAATGAATGACAGTTAAATTTTAGAACCCCAAAGTCTCCCCCCCCGAGCTCCCCACCCTCCCGCATGTAAGTGGCAGCAAGCAATGATTCCCCCTCCCCCCACTGGCAAAAAAAAGCATCGGCACCCACTACCAAGCACTCAAGCATGAGCAAAGCAACAGCAAAGACACAGACTTGCAGTAACCCAAAGACTGCTTGTTCACCTGGTGTTCGACATACCACAGGCTCTCTCTCTCTCTCTCTCCCTAATAAGGGAGAAGAAAGTGTCTCTGTTTTACAGCGAGAGGGGAGACAACTCACTGGTTTACGATATTGAAAGTCTGTTGCGTCGCTTTTTCTGAGCTCTGTGCACAAAGATCTCGGGTCTCTGGGTACACTGCCTTAGATCTTCCGTCTCCCACAATCCATCAATCTCCTGCCCAGACACCGACCTCTAATCCCCCCATCTCCAGATTTACGGAATCTCGGTCCTCCAAAGGTGAGTGGAACTCTTAGGCTGCACCCTTGGCATGCTGAATAACGGCCATTCGTGAAACCTCGAGAGCGGGTCCCATTCCCACAAAGAACCATAGTAAGCATGTAACTCCAGATCAGGGTTTTCAAAAGGGAGAAATAGAGATATTAAAGATGGAAGTAGAGCTGTTTCTGAAACAAAGGAGTCGCTGTTAGGTGCCGTTGATTTCCTAAGCATTGATTTTCAGCTGGAAAGATCAGAAAAAAAAACTCACAATAATGTTACTGGCACTGGTGAGCTTGGGTTCCCACCCCAAAGCAAGACACAGGAAGCTGGGTGGAGACCTTAAAGAAATATATCAAATAATGAAGGGCATAGAGGTCAATGGACACAGTCTTTGTCCTGTGGTAGGGTTAGTCTAAAATTGGAGTGCATAGGTAAAGGTCACCTGAAGGGCCAGTTTTTCACATTGAAGGTGTCCAATGATTTTTGAAAGATCATTACTAAAACCTTCTCAATCTCTATGCTCCCTCTTTCAGAATCCTAGGGTGCAGTTCATCTGGCCCAGGTGACTTACGTATCTTTAGATCTTTCAGCTTTTTGAGCATCTTCTTCCTTGTAATAGTAACTGCATTCACTTCTCTTCCCTCACACTCTTCAATGTCTGGCACATTGCTCGTGTCTTCTTCAGTGAAGACTGATGCAAAATACTCATTTAGTTCATCAGTCATCTCTTTGTCCCTATTATTATTTCTCCAGCCTCATTTCCTAGCAGTCCTATATCCACTCTCATCGCTTTTATTTTTTACATACTTGAAAAAGCTTTTACAGTGCTATCCACTTTGATATTGTTTGCTAGCTAGCTTACTTTCATATTTCATCTTTTCCCTCCTTTGATTCTTTTAGTTGCTTTCTGTAGGTTTTTAAAAGCTTTCCAATCCTCTATCTTCCTACTAATTTTTGCTTTGTCGTATGCCCTCTCTTTTGCTTTTACATTAGTTTTGACTTCTCTTGTCAGCCACGGTTGTACTATTTTGCCATTTGAGTATTTGTTCATTTTTGGAATACAGCTATCCTGCACCTTCCTCATTTTTCCCAGAAACTCACGCCATTGCTGATCTGCTGACATCCCTGCCAGCATCTCCTTCCAACCCCTCTCATCCCACTGTAATTTCCTTTACTCCACTGAAATACTGCTAATCAGACTACTTTCTCCTTATCAAGTCTCAGGTTGAACTCAGTCATACTGTGATCACTGCTTCCTAAGGGCACTAATCACCCCTGGTTCATTACATAACACCCAATCCCATATAGCTGATCCCCTAGTAGGCTCAACGAGAAACTGCTCTAAAAAGCCATCTTGTATGCATTCAATAAATTCACTCTCTTGAGATCCATTACCAACCTAATTTTCCCAATTAACCTGCATGTTAAAATCTCCCATGACTATCATTACATTACCCTTTTGACACGCCTTTTCTACTTTCCATTGTAATCTGTGGTCCACATCCCAGCTACTGTTGGGAGGCCTATATAATTGCCATCAGGGTGCTTTAACCCTTGCAGTTTCTTAACTCAACCCACAAGTATTCAACATCTTTGAAACCTATGTCACATCTTTCTACTGATATGATGCCATTCTTTACCAGCAGAGCCACACCACCCTCTCTGCCTACCTTCCTATCCCTCCAATACCATGTGTAACCTTGGACGTTCAGCTCTCAATTACAACCATCCTTTTGCCATGGCAGGCAATTTGGTTGGTGCAGATAAGCTGAGTTAAGGGACCTGTTGCTGTGCTGTGACGCTTAAGCACAATAAGCAACCAGCCTGCAAAATCAGAAGCATCCAGAGTGCTTTTACTGCCAAACGTTGGATTTTCTGTGCAAGTTTGATGTAACAGGTCAGCTCCATTATTGAAGTCCATTTTGGTAACATTGGCTATAAATCAGCTTGCAGTCTGCTTTCTTGGCATACTTCTGTTGTGTGAAAGCACCACACTGGCTTGTGGCCAGTAAGCATTTCATGCCAAATTAACTGCAAATTGATACTTGTGGTGTCAAACAGTGACTACTAAATAGCCAAACCTTGCATCTAGATGAGGAGGTAACTTTCCATCACTTTCTAACCACCTTTCTAGAGTGTTTCTTTAGGGATGTGATAAATCTGAAACAGTCAGAAATAATTTGTACTTGTGGATTTAGAAATGTACGTAGGACATTTATAAAGGTAAAGTGAACATGTATAGAAAAAATAGTAATATAATTTGAGAAAAGGCAAAGTGATCTTTATGCTATATAGTCAATACACTAAACACAGTTTAAAATCTAAAGTTTAATGAAGTTCATGATAGTGTCACAATTTTCGTCTTTTTTTTTGTCAATATGTCTAGATTTCAAAACTTTTGTAATTTCCAAAAAAAAATCAAGAAACTGCAATTGTCAGATCAACACAAACTTCCACAATGTAATATTGAGAGTTCTTAATTAAACAGAAAAATAAATTTATTATGAATTTGTGTCTGGACTTTAAATTGTCTGTTAGTATTTGACAACTAATATGCCATGTTTGGAAATAATTGACTGTTTTAAATAACTTTTCACTTAAGCATATCTGCAACTGAATACAAAGAAGACTCAATAAGAATATACTCACATTTTAAATTCGTGAAACTGTAGGTGTTGTGTGGAAACAGACTGTCGATTTGATAAGTGGGACAGAAAACACTGATTTGCTAGTAAGCATGTTAACTATTTATTTATAAACAACCAGTGAAAAACCCAACCAAACATATAAATCAAATAAGTACTTATCGAACCATCCCCCAGCCCCCAAGTTACAAAAGTACAATACGAAACATTCAACAAACAGGTGCTTATCTAAGTGTGTGCGCAGGCCCTCCTTTCTGCAGCACACTTTCTCAATGGTCCTTCAGCCCTGGTTGCAACCCAATCTGGAGAGCCCGAGTGAAGAGACAGAGGGTCTCGCATGCACTATTCTTATACCCCTGGCATGCCCAACACTGGAAGCCAGTGCAGTGGCATGTAAGCCTGCCAATGGTAGAAAGCTGCCATATCCTTTGAACAGGCCAATCAGTGATTGGCACGGCAGAAGCAGCATTTGACTGGCAGGTAAGTTAAAATACCACCCCTCAAAAGGCACAATACCATGACAATTCAACCCTTAGGCTAGAATGACCCCACAAATGCCCCACTAAACTACATATAAAATGCTAAAAAAACAACGCCTAGTACAATAAACCCAATAGTCTCTACTTGGTGTACCACAGCAGTCCACCAACCTCCTAGCACCCAAAACGTCACCAGCTCCCTCCCACCCCAGAGTGCAATAGCTATAGAACTGGCCCCCTATTCAATCTTATCTGGTTCATCTGGAATGTAGGTGCGGCATTCTTGACCAATAACAACATGTGCTGCCTTTCTTTGAGCAGGTAGCCTAAGGCCATGGCCATCTAATTCTGCAAGGCAACCATTTGAATAGCCATCATTTCACCCAGTACTTGGGTTAGAGTGTCCTCCGTGTGCTTGAGAGTAATAGCTGCCCCGTTAGCCAGCGTCTCCATCACAGAGCCCATAATATCAGTCCCCAGGACAGTTTGGCTGTACTCTACTGGAGGAAGACTATGATCCAAAAACCTTTCTGCCCTCTTACTATTTTAATCATCAAGGGGAGGGTGCTCATCTAGGGCAGTGAAATAGTGCCCGGTATGTATATATGGCACCATATATCCCGGATAGCAGCAGCCATCCTACCCCATGAGGATCCATGGGAAGGCCCAGGAGTTGCATATTCAGTAATTGTCATTCAGTGTCTAGGGAGTGCCCACTTTCACAGTACCATTCAGCATGGACAAGTTGTCCCAGGATACTGCTCCTGCTCACACTTGCTGTGTCCCAGTGACTGGTGCTTATCATACCGCCTATATCCACATTCTTGTTGGCTGGAGAACCACTTTCAGAGTTGAGACCATTAGGCTAAACAAGTCATAAATAGGGAAATATCAGCCCTTAAAGCACTCACTCCACTGGGGGTGACTAAGGCTCAAGTTCTTTAAAACCATTACCTTATGACTGGGGGAGGTTGGCTGGAGTGGACTATCCTCTCCCTATTTTCCCCAAAACAGAACAGCTAAGTCAGTGGAGTTGGACAAGTAACCTCAGCAGTCTTTGTCCTTGTCATCAAAGGGGATCAGTATTACTGTTGTCCCTTCAGTTGCATGGGTCTGAGTTCTCATGCAAACCCAACAATCTGACACGTTGGTGCTGCTTGCATATTCATACTGCATTTACAGGAATGTGTTGTGGGACTTCCCACCGCATCTCAGCGTCATCACCCCTGCTGTCAGCACCCATCACTTTGCCACTCTGTCATGTAAGGAGACATGCACTCATTCTCTTCTGAGTATTTAGATATCATTCCTGGTTCCTGTCCTCCCCAGTAATGCTACCTATTGCATATTCCACGTGCCACAATCTCCCCATCCCCCAACCACCCCAATGGCCCCCGTGGTTGCTGCACTCAAATCTTTCCCAATTCCTCTTCCATCTTTGGGGTCCAACATTGCTAAATGCCGTGACATCGGGGACCCACCTGGACTCAGGCAGTCCACTGCTTGCTGCAGCACACCTAGCCACCTCAGGAGGGAGCACGTAGAGATCAATAACTTAATTTGTTGCTTTAACAGCCCATTCATTTGTTTGATCAGTACTGTAACCTATGGGTAAGATGTCATGTGAAACACCCATGAAATGCCAGATTCTGCAGTCCAGTCTTGGAAATTAGCTCCCACAATATGTGTGCTATTGTCTGACTGAAACTTCCAGGAGGTGACAAGCACTGTAACCCTTTTATTGTGTTTTTCTGATCAACATGGGCACATGGCACCACCAAGACTCCAGAATACAGTACATGGCAACCATGGTCAGCACATGCTACTTTTTACTCTGTTGTGCTGGGTGCCCAATATAATCTATCTCCCAGATCTGACCAGGTCCTGTATATCTTCAGATGTGTCCTCAGGGACCCACTGGCTAACCCTGGGCTTAATATGTTGGCAGGTCAGGCAGCTTAAGACCGCTGTTTTGTCCTCATCATAAGTTAGTGCCACCCCTTGAGCCTCCACCCATTTCCTTATCTCATCCACCACTAAGTTCCCACTCTTCTAGTGTGCCTGGACTGCCAGGCAACCATGGTCCTCCTCCTCGGAACATATTGTGACCATCCTGATCTGTGCAGCTCTATCCACAGCAGTGTTACATATGGCCTCCTCAGCATCCTGAGAATTAACTCCAGAAACAGATCAAAAGGGAAACACAGGACCCAGGATAGTTTTTCGATTTAGTTTCTTTATTTCCCTTTTGTCATGAGGTCCTCACAAATGACATGGTGGCGTAATGATGTATTGCATTTACATATTTACATATAATCCATAATGAATTAAGTAAATGAGCAAATAATGTTTAAGCATCAAGATATTTATAATATTACTCAATTATTACTGAAATATTAAATAGGCAACACTCCCTCCTGTGTAGATTTAAATTACAACTTAATATAGAATGCATGGAAAATTTCAAATTATCCTTTTCAGGCCAGAATAGTGGTTAGCACAACTCATTATAGTACCGCTACCTGAGTTCAATTAGTGTTCTGCTGATGCAGTTCACAGTGTATTCTTTAGACTCTGGATAAACCTTTCTGCAAATCCATTTGTGGTATGGTGCAGATGTAATGTGCCTTATTCCATTCCTTTCAGGAATCAATGAAACTCTTCTGCAATGGACTTTGTCCGTCCATTGACACTGACTAAGTGTTCTGGAATAGCAGTCCTTGAGAAAGGGCATCTCAATACATCAACAGTATTCAAGGCTGTAGCGGAGGCCATTGGGAACACTTCTGGCCATCTTGTGCTTTCATCCACTACTATCAAGAAATTTGTGCCCATGAATAGTCCATCAAGATCCACATGCAAGCCATTCCCAGAGATGGAGAGGTGCTGCTCTTGGCATCTTCTGGATGAGTTGGCATCCTGAATAGTACATGGCAATCTTCTTGATCTGAACAATCCCAGGCCACTAGACAAAGGCTTGAGCCTTTTATTTTATTTTATTTTATTTTATTTTGACCACACCCAGATGGTTGCCATGTAGCTCCTCCAACACTTCAGCTCTCAGCTTGAATAGTATAGCTCTCAATCCCCACATAAGGCAACCCTCATTGAGGGCGAGTTCATCCTGATGCAGGTAAAAATTGGGGGAACTGGAATTTCTGCTGCACTTTCCAGGCATTTTGGGTTACCATGTAGATTGGAGACAATGAGGGGGCATTTTGATTTCTCTTTGGATCATCTCTCCCATGATGGGTAGACTTTGGCTTTGTATTAGGGAGAATATGTCAAGAGGAGTGTTCTCTTCTGTAGATTTTTCAGGAGTTTTCTTTTCAAAGGTTAACGGGATAATCCATCAGCATTTCCGTGATTAGTTTTCCTCTTGATTTCGATCTTGTAATTCTGTTTTCCAAGAAACAAGAGTCCATCTCTGCATTCATCCTGCTGCTGCTAGTGGAACATTCCGCAGATTGAACATGGACACTAGTGGCTGATGATCAGTACTGAGATATCCTAATAAAATGAAAGTATTAGCAGCTGTTGCATATCACAGTCTTTTTAAATAAGTAGTACGAATTGTTGGATGTGAATATCAGATAGAATAAAGGCAGAAATAAATATTACGCTGTTTATGGTAAAAAGGACATGTCATTTCATCAAAACATGCAGATGAGAGTGGAAAGGAGTCTTGAATAAGTCAGAATTTCATCTTTCCAGTGTTCCCAGTCTGATGTTAGCTTAAAGCATTCTTCTGGATTTACTTTGTTAATCATGAACCTTGCTAACATGAACACCATGTGAAGTTGTCATGAGTATCCTGGAGTGTGATCTTTGATTGTTTTCTGTTTCTGTCATGCATATGACTCCATTTGTATTTACATATTAGCCTTGTCAAGATGGCATTCACACTCTCCCCCCAACAAAGTTGAACATTTAAGCATTTGAAACATATTTTAGAGGTACAAAAACGTAGTTGAAGCTTTTAATTTAGTGCAATATCATGGGTTTATGCACTGATAGAGGCACCAGAGGAGAATTTCAAATGTGACTCCATCAGTTCCCTCAAAAAAAAGTAGTAAAAAAACATTTGCATCGGATGAGTATTTCTCAAAGGTTCAAAGGATCATTTATTATCAAAATATACAACTCTTAAATTCTTCTCCGGGTAAATTGAGCCATATTGGCTTATTCATTCAAGATCAATAAGAGGCATTAACTTCATTCTTTATGATGGAAGTTAGCTGTCCCATATTTTCCAACTTGACTTCATAATATTGACAGTAATGCATATGGAAGTTGTGTATGGTGCTTTATAAAATGTATTTGTGTGGATGTTGGAGTTTATCCATTCTCACCAGTAAATCCAGAGATATTTTTGTTTTATTAGTCCACTTATGAATATGCCGGAATTTATCCTGTAGAATGTTGAAAAATGGTGACATTATTGAAAATTATTTTTGAAATGTTCAGCAGGCGCAGGCAATATTAGTACTCCAAAGTGTAACATCTGGAGAACTAACTGTAACAATCCTTCAGATGTTGTTAATGATGCCTTGCATCTCACCAGGGTGCTGCAACAGTTTTTGTTGATAGATTTGGCATGGAATCACTCACTTGTTGTTATCCACTCTGCTTCTGGTTTGGACCAATGAAAAATTAAGCTTTATTCCATTAGGACTAATAACTTTTAATGGTGTATTATGTCATTATTACTAATGAACATTCTAGCAGACTCTGAAAAAAAAAGTTCTAAATGTGAAATATGTGGGTATCATTCATTATTGACAAGGTTCAGAATTATTTTGTAAATCTATAAATTATTTATTTTTAAAGAGTTACTTTTTAACTTCTTCCTTAACCCTATTTTGCTTTCTATATAATAATTATTGACTCCTGGTTTGTCATCTGTGAGAATATTTAAATCTTATTTACTGATAATACACCCGATTCTTTAGATTTCCTGTTGAAAGTGATGAAGTTAGCATTCTCAAGATCAATACAGGTGAGGTTCATTTGCTACTGACTGTAAAATCAAGGTCATTATAATGGGGAAGCTTTGCTTATGTATATACTTTCTTCCAAAAATTTGTGATCTTTTCTTATTTTTCCCTGGCTCTTAGTTTGGTTATGTTCAGTCAGAATTCAAAGTTCAAAGTAAATTTGTTATCAAAGCACATATATGTCACCATATACAACCCTGAGATTCATTATCTTGTGGGCATACTCAATAAATCTACAGAATAATAACCATAACAGAATCAATGAAAGGCCACTCAACAAGAGTGTAGAAGACAACACTGTGCAAATACAAAAAGAAGAAATAATAACATGAAAGAACATGAGATGAAGAGTTCTTGAAAATGAGTCCATTGGTGGTGAGGACATCGATGATGGGGCAAGTGAAATGAGTGAAGTTATCCTCCTTGATTCAACAGCCTGATGGTTGAAGGTTAGTAACTGTTCCTGAATCTGGTAGTGTGAGTTCTGAGGATATTGATGGCAGTAGCAAGCAGAGAGCATGTCCTGGGTGGTAGGTGCCCCTGATGATGGATGCTGCTTTCCTGCAACAGCATTTCCTCTCTGTGCTCAATGGTTGGGAGGGATTTACCTAGGATGGACTGGGCTGTATCCATTATTTTTTTGCAGGATTTTCCATTCAAGGGCACTGATGTTTCTATACCAGGCTGTGATGCAGCCAGTCAATATTCTCTCCACTATGCATCTATAGAAGCTTTGTCAAATTTTTAGACGTAATGCTCAATCTCCGTAAACTCCTGAGGAAATATAGGCGCTTTTGTGCTTTCTTCATAATTGAACTTCAGGGTTGGGCCCAGGACAGGTCCTACAAAATAATGACACCTTGAAATTTAAGTTGCTAACCCTCTACACTTCTGATCCTCCAATGACAACTGGCTTATGGACCTCTGGTTTCCTTCTCCTGAAGTGTATAACCATTTCCTTGGTCTTGCTGATATTGAGTGAGAGGTTGTTATTATGATACCACTCAGCCAGATTTCAATCTTCCTTCTATATGCTGATTCATCACCACTGTTGATTAGGCCTAAGTGAGAGGTGTCATCAGCAAACTTGAATATGGAATTAAACTATAGAAACTACAGTGCATTACAGGCCCTTTGGCTCACACTGTTGTGCCAACCATGTAACCTACTGTAGAAACTGCCTAGAATTACCCTACCGCATAGCCCTCTATTTTTCTAAGCTCCATGTACCTTTCTAAGAGTCTCTTAAAGATTCTATTGCATCCCCCTCCACTACCATCACTGACAGTGCATTCCATGCACCCACCACTCTCTATGTGAAAACTTTCCCCTGACATCCCCTCTGTATCTGCTTCCAAGCACCTTAAAACTGTGCCACTTTGTGTTAGACATCTCAGCCCTGGTAAAAGCCCCTGGCTATCCACACAATCAATACCTTTCATCATCTTATACACCTCTATCAGGTCACCTCTCAGCCTCTGTCACTCCAAGGAGAAAAGGCCAAGTTCACTCAACCTATTCTCCTGAGGCACATTCTCCAAACCAGGCAACATCTTCTCTGCACTTTTTCTATAGTATTCACATCTTTCCTGTAGTGTGGTGACCAGAACTGAACACAATACTCCAAGTGGGATCTGACCAAGGTCTTATATAGTTGTAACATTACCTCATGGCCCTTGATTGATGAATGCCAACACACCTTCTTAACAACACTGTCAACCTGTGTAGCAACTTCGAGTGTCCTATGGACATGGACCCCAAGATCTCTCTGTTCCTCCACACTGCCAAGAACCATACCTTTAATACTATATTCTGTCTTCAAACTTGAACTACCTAAAAGAATCACTTCACATTTATCTGGGTTGAACTCCATCTGCCAGTTCTCAGCTGAGTTCTGCATCCTATCAATGTCCCGCTGTAACCTCTGACAACTCTCCAGACTATCCACAACACACCCAACCTTTGTGTCATCAGCAAGCTTACTAACCCACCCTTCTACTTCTTTATCCAGGTCATTTATAAAAATCACAAAGAGTAGGAATCCCAGAACAGATCCCTGTGGAACACCAGTGGTCACCAAACTCCATGCAGAATATGAACCATCTACAACCACCCTTTGCCTTCTGTGGGCAAGCCAATTCTGGATCCACAAAGTAACATCTCCATGGATCCCATGTCTCCTTACTTTCTGAATGAGCCTTGCATGGGGAACCTTATCAAATGCCTTAATGAAATCCACATATACTATATCCACTGCTCTACCTTCATCAATGTGTTTTGTTACATCCTCAAAGAATTCAATAAGGCACGACCTGCTCTTGAGAAAGCCATTCTGACTATCCATAACCAGATTATGTCTCTCCAAATGCTCATAAATCCTGCCTCTCAGGATCTTCACCAACAACTTGCCCTCCACTGAAGTAAGACTCACTGGTCTATAATTTCCTGGGTTATCTCTACTCCTGTTCTTGAACAAGGAAACAACATCTGCAACCTTCCAATCCTCTGGTACTTCTCCTGTCCCTATTGATGATGAAAAGATCACTGCCAGGGGCTCAGCAATCTCCTCCCTTGCTTCCCACAGTAGCCTGGGGTATATCTTGTCCAGTACCGGCGACTTATCTAGTTTAGTGCTTTTTAAAAGCTCTTTCCTAATCTGTACATGCTCAAGTGCTCCAATCCACTGTAAGTCATCCCTACAGTTGCCAAGGTCCCTTTCCCTGGTAAATACTGAAGCAGTGTATTCATTAAGTACCTCTGCTACCTCCTCTGACTCCATGCACGTTTCCTATTATGCTTGATTGCTCCTATTCTTCCACGGCTCATCCTCTTACTTTTCACGTATTTGTAGAATGTTTTGGGGTTTTCCCTAATACTGTTCACCAAGGCCTTCTCATGGCCCCATTCTAGCTCTCCTAATTTCATTCTTAAGCACCTTCCTGGCAACCCTGTTTTCTAGAACTCTATCAATACTTAGTTTCTTTGAACCTTTTGCAAGCTTTTCTTTTCTTCTTAACTAGATTTTCTACATCCTTAGTACACCATGGTTTTTTTTTACCTTACCATACTTTCCCTTCCTCAATGGAACGTACCTATGCAGAATACCAATGCAAGTTCCTGGCCCAATAGTATCATACTTCGCCCTACCCCAATTAAATGTTTTCCCAAATTGTCTGCTCCTATCCCTCTCCAGTGCTATGGTGAAGGAGAAAGAGTTGTGATCACTACCTCCAAAATGCTCTCCCACTGAGAGATCTGACACCTGACCAGGTTCAATTCCCAATACCAGATCAAGTACAGTCTCTCTAGTTGGCTAATATACATATTCCATCAGGAAACCTTCCTGAACACACCTAACAAACTCAACCCCATCTAAACCCTTTTCTCTAAGGAGATGCCAGTTAATACCAGGAAAGCTAAAATCTCCCATCACAACAACTCTATTATTATAGGGTTATTAGCCAGAATCTGCCTCCCTATCTGTTACTGTTGGGGAGGGGGCTCTATAAAACACACCCAGTAGAGTTATTTCCCCCTTCCTGTTTCTGACTTCCAGCACAGTGACTCAGTAGATAATCCCTTTCTTTCTACAGCCATAATACTATACCTGATTAGCAATGCCACGCCCGCAGCTCTTTTGCCTCCCTCCCTGTTCTTTTTGAAACATCTGAAGCCTAGCACACTCAGCAGCCTTTCCTGCCCCTGAGACATGCAAGTTGAATATCCAATAGACACATTGGAACTGTGCTTTGTCACTCAGTTATAAGTGTAGCATGAGTAGAGCAGGGGGCTAAGGACACAGCCTTGTGGTGCACCTGTGCTGTTAGAGATTGTGGAGAAGATTGTGTTTCCAATCTGAACTGACTTAGGTCATCTGCATGTGCTGAAATCCAGGATCTAATTTCACAAGGAGGTATTGAGGCAATATCTTGAAGTTTATTAATTAGTTTTGAGCAGATGATGGGATTGAATGCTGAGGATGTATGTTTGGATGTCACTGTGGATATAAATGCTGCTAGGTGATACTCATTGAGGCAGATCACTAAATTATTCTTGGGCACCAGTATAATTAAACCCTGCTTGAAACTATAGGCACCACACACTGCTGAAGCAATGGGTTAAAAGATCTCAGTGAACACACCAGCCAGTTGGTCAGCACAGGTCTTTAGTACTTGGCCAGTTTTCCCATCTGTGCCAGATGCTTTTTGTGGGTTTATCCTCCTGAAGGCTGCTTGCATTTTGGCTTCGGAGACTGAAATCACAGGATCATCAGGGCTGTTGGAGTTCATGATGGTTCCTCCATGTTTTGACAGTCAAAGAAAGCATAATAAGCATTGAGCTCATCTGGAAGCGAAGCCCTTCTGTCTCCGAAGTCACTTGATTTAACTTTATAAAAGTTGATAGTATTCAAACCCTGCCATAACTGTTGAGCACTCTTCATTGATTAAAGTTTAGTCCAGAATTGCCACTTTGCCTGTGAGGTGGCTTTCTGGAGATCATAACTGGACCTCTTGTCCTCTTGTAACTTTCCTGGTCGTCAGACTTGAATGCCTGTGATATGGCTTTCAGCAGATTTCGAATCTCATGGTTCATCCAGTGCTTCTGATTGGGGAAGAACCTCAACAATTTTGTGGAGGCACATTCATCTACAGCTACTTTAATAAAGCCCATTACAGCTATGGTGTATTCATTCAGATCTACAGATGATTCCTTGAACATGGCCCAGTCCACTGACTTGAAGCAATCCCATATCTGTTCCCCTGCCTCTCACAGCTACCTCTTTGTTGGCCTAATCTCTGGAGCTTTGCTCTTTACTCTCTGCCTGTGTATAGGTAGGAGAAGGGCAGCAAATTGATCTGATTTACCAAAATGTGGTCTGGGCTTGGAATAGTAGGTGTTCCTTATCTTAGTATAACAAGGGTTCAGTATGTTGGGATCTCTGGTACTACAGGTTATTTGCTGATGGTAATTGAGCAGGGTTTTCTTCAAACAAGTCTGGTTGAAGTCTCCGACTATGATTTGAAATGCGTTGTGATGGACATTTTCTTATCTGAAGATGGTATCATGCAGTATCGCAAGCATTTGATTATAGTTAGCCACTGGTGGGTATGTAAACTGCAATCAGGATCACAGAGGAGAACTCCCTAGGTAAATATAATGGAAGTTTTGACTGTTAAGTATTCCAAGGCAGGGGGAACATGTGTTCAACAAATCCACCACATTGGAACACTATCAAGAGTCTATTATAAAACACACACCTTCTCTTTTTGCATTTTCTCATCAGCAGTTCAGTCCATTCTGTAAATCGAGAAGCCTTCAGGTTTAATCGCTGTATCTGGCCTGCCCAGAGAAAGCCATATCTCAGTCAGGCATAGAATACAACAGTATCTTATTTCTCTCTGATACAGCAATCTTTCCTTCAGGTCCTCAACTTTATTCTCCAGTGTCTGCACATTTGCCAACAAGATGCTGGGTAGAAAAAGCCTCGTCCATCTGCATTTCAGCCTGGCTTGTAGTCCCCCCCACCCACCTGCCACTTGCCTTTCTTCTGGCCAAGGTGATGAGCTTTTGTCCACTTAAAGGTGTCGTATCTGCTTGGACCACCAAGTCCTTCAGGTGATCTTGAGATCTGTAGATTATTAAGTTGATTTAAAATAAATTGCTTTGAGGGAAGTAACATGCTGCAGATTGCAGTCAGAGTAATTCAAAAGAGATATGTTTAACTGTATATTTAGAACTGTTGTCTACAGCTCACAGAACATTGCTGATGATCACTGGCGTCATCTTGCATTACTTGAAGAGTGAAGAGCCCCAGTCCTCATTTTCACTGATCAGTTGCCTGTATTTAGTTGAGAATAGTTGTAATTGTTAGCTTATTTGCTCAAAAACCAGGAAGCAATTTGCTCTTTGGTTCAAATACAATACTGAACAAACCTAGTTTAACAAATTTAGTTTAGAGATACAGCATGGAATAGGCTCTTCCAGCCCTTTAAGCTGCGCCACCCAGCAAGCCACCAATTTAACCCTAGTCTAATCACGGGACAATTGACAATGACCAATTAACCTGCTAGCCAGCATGTCTTTGGACTGTGGGAGGAAACCCAAGCCTTCCACAGGGGGGACATATAAACTCCTTACAGAGGATGCCAGGATTGAACTCTTAACTCTGTTGCCCCAAGCTCTACTAACATTGCGCTAACTGCTATGCTACAGTGGCACTCTAATCTAATCTGAAGTACAATCATGATTCTTTAATAAGTCAGAATTATCATCTTGTTTCTGCTGCAGCTATTCAATATATTTTCCCCCTTTTCATATGGCTTGATGAATTAATTTGTCATTGCCTTTGGATGGTAAAACCTTGGGGTCTACATCTGCTCCCTCATTTTGCAAGAAATATATTTGGTGCTTTTTTTAGTGATAGTAATGATTCAATTAAAATTACAATTGAGTGATTCATAAATCCATTACGATCTGACTAAGTTAACTTGTTTCATGTGGAAAATCATTTAATCTTAGGGAGTAGCTAATGAGCTGCCACCATGAAGCAATTAAAAATTCAATCAGTAAAAGAGAGATTAAAAGATTTTGTATTATTTTTAAGTATAGTTTTAGCTCAACAGGATGCTTAATATCTACTACATGCAGCACTTAGTTTCAATGCCAAAGGACAAGTATAGACTTTCCAACATTTTGTTCAGAAGATAACTGGAATAAAATGTATAATTTTTGCCTTGGCAGAATAATGGGATGAATCTACAAGGAAAGTGTACACACTAGTATGGTTTGTTATTATTATCTGATCAAATGCAGTTTCAAAGCAAAGCAGTACTATTTTCTTCTGCTGAAACAAGTACCTAGTCAATTTCAAAAACATGGCCAACAACACAGGAAGCTCCCTCTCAGCTTCTAGCAACTAAATAGAGTATTTGAAATAACTGTACTATTCACCTCACTCCTTTGCACTTTTCTTACAGTCTATCACGTAGCCACCTCACTTCACGTGTTTATTCCATCCCTTTCAAAAACTGTTTTAAAATTGTTTCCAAGTGTAAGTGTTGCATTCCAAATATGAACAAAACTTTCACTTTAACTTCTTATTGCATTGTAATTTTTTTGTCGATCATAAGATTTGTGATTTTGTCCCTTTTCTTCATTGGGGCACTTTGATACTTTATACTCTGTCAACATGCATCATAATTTTGATGCAGGCCTATCAAATGTCAGTTTGATAATTTCCTGCAGTAAGGATAACATTGCAGTTTCCAAAAACAGCCTCCTGACTTTGTGTTGATCCCAGTCACATAGCCAATGGCATCAAATTTTGCTTCAACAGCATATGAAACTTAGGATCTTTGAGTTTCAGCATACATCTCTTTTTTCGATTTTACTTGATTTATTATGGTAAGCCTTAATATTAACTCATACCCCCTCCCCCAGTCACAGCTCTTCTCCCAGACTTACCTCTTGTTGGTCCCAAACAATTCCTTACTCTGTTAATGAGGTGGCTAGCTAATGCAGGTTTACTTACAATTACAGCAGCTTAAGTTCATCCCGAGCTGCCCTTATGGAAAATTTGCACATTCTCCCTTTGTCTCTGTAGATTTCCTTAGGGTGTTGTAATTTCTTCCTGTATTCTAAAAGGGTTGGTGGGTTAATTGGCTGCTGTATATTGATCCTTTGTGGGTGGGTTGTCGAATGTCAGGAGAATGGGTTACAGGGAAACTAAATGGCAATTAATGTTGAATAGCTGGTTACACAGTTAATGGTATTATTCTAAATAGAATTCAATGCACAATGTACGCATTGGATCCTGGTATCCTGTAGTTACCATATCTACCAACTTTTGAGAATAATGTTGAATAATAATAATATTAATCAAAAATAATATCCCAAATTTTCACCAAATTATAAAGTCAAAATCCATCACTTCAAGGGTACATGATCCTGTTCTTGAAATCAACATCATCATCATTCAATAAGAATTATTTAGACTTAATACTGTAGTTTCATTCTGAATTGCACAGCTCTTGTACTGTACCGACAGCAGAACATAGCACATTTGGTCTTGGTATATCTTCCTTACTGAGTAGTGTACAAGAGAAAGTGAGGAAAGGTTGTTTCTTTCTTCTCATTATCATGAACAATGTTACTGGAGAGATGCAGCCAGTAGATAGAAAAGGCATAAAAGTCTTTATTTGGGACACATACAAACAAGCTGGTAGCCTTTTGGAGTAGAGGGAGAGGGAGAGTTAAACTCCACTACCAACATTACAGCACATTTTTCTTTGTTAAATAACAAAATATGATAATTTATATAGTCACAATGTCCTCATAATGCTTCATTTGAGTTACATGCAGTTCTCAAATGCCTGCATCTTCCCACCAATACACCCAAAATAAGTGTTAATCACTGTTGTATTCATGTAATGGGATGTTGATTGCCTTCATGCCTGTCCCTGTTTCCTAGTCTGTGTCTGTTCCAAGCTGCATTTAAAATTTAACTAACAATCCATATTCAGATCTGAAGATTTGTTGCTGAAGTCAATGCTCGCTATATGTCCTAATCCCAAAATGTGCCCTAGCACTTCTCATCTGGGTTTACTAGTGGGTATGATATATGATGTCTCAGGTAATTTTGATTATAAATCAACATGTGACCATCATCGAGACAAAGAACATATAAAACTGAAGCAGTGAATAAATGAGGACACCCCTATATTTGGCCTCAGAAACAAATAATAAACTGCAATAATAATCAGAATCTTTGAGAGAAAAATTGTATCTCTCTATGAAGTTTCTGTAACCCTCAGGCTTGGCCAGCTCGTGTTCGTCTGGGGGAAAGCAGCCTCTGGCCCCACCAAACTGAGAAATCACATTTGTGTGGATGCTGTGTAACTGTGTACTGTGTACTGCCGAGTTACAAACCCACAACACAAAATATCAGACAGTATACCATGTGCAATTAAATGATTGAACTTTATGAATCTTAATCTGAATATAGGGTAAGTAATGAAAATAAAACAAAGGGCCCATGTCCAGGAAAAGTCAAAAGTGCATGTTGGAGCTTACGAATTCGATATTCTTCCACCATCGATCTCCTCCAAGCATCGCCGACATTCGGGCCTTCAGATCCCAGTCCACTCCGTCCGGTGGTCTACTAGCTCCCTCCATACATGTCTTCCCTCTTCCTCTCTCCTCGACCAAAGAACTGCAAAAAGTCTCCTTCCAGATTCACAAGACAGAGCAACAATCTCCTGATTGGCTACCATGCATTACCAGTCTTGTTATCTCCAGCCATAACCCAAACATTGCTGTTACAGAGAAACCATTACCTCAGCAGTGAAACGTTACAGAGAAGCCATTACATTAGCAGTGAATCCTTACAGCACGTTATATTATTATAGTTACTGATAAAAAAATTCAAATCTGAATTATTCTGTTTCTCTTACTGAAACATGCAAGTCCACTCTCCAGCTCCATTTCCATTACTGCATTGTGCATTACTTCTTGTGCTTGTACAGAGCTTGAACATTTCATTCCCTTTGTCAACTATGTATGGTTTGGGTTAGTGAGTTGTGGGTATTCTATGTTGGTGCCAGAAGCGTGGTGACACCTGTGAACTGTCCAAACACAATCTTAAGACTGTGTTGGTCGTTGATGCAAAAACAACACACTTCATTGTATGTTTTGACGTCCATATAAAAAATAATGTTAATCTTTAATCCTTAACCTACTCCAACCTGCTTGCTTTGACACAAATTCATTCTCTCATCTTCTTCACCTCTTGTATCAGCTTGGACAATGAGCGTTCAAAGGTGTTTACATCCAACTTTACCTGTAGCCACTTCTTTCAAGTTCAAGTTTAATTATCATTCAACTATACATGAATACCCATGAACACAGACAAATGAAAGAGTGTTACTCTGGGGCCAAGGTGCAAAACACAGTATCATCAGGTATACACAACACATATAGCACATATAAGATAGCAAGCATATAAAATAGATCAGTAAAATACAATCACTCAAAAAATACTGCAAGAGTTTGAGTCCATGAATGTTGCAAAAATCTGTCGTCGACCACAATACAGCTTGTTTTCTGCCGAAGGAACACCGAGAGGTGAGGGGTAGCACCAACTCCATTAATTGACAGAAATCTCAGCCACATATCTATTTCCTGCACTTTTAGTCCAACCCTTTCTCCTCCCTGCCAAAACAAGGATAGAGTTCCTCTTGTTAGAGTTAAATGATGCCTGCTTCCAGCATTAGATCATCCCCAATGTTCTCCTTCGTACTGTAAGACACAAGCCATGCTATGAGGAATTGTAGTCCTGCATTCTCTTCTTAATGAATTTTGGCTTGCACACTTTGAATTGTTCTAAATTCATTTGAGAATACCTTGAGGTACTTGTTAACAGCACTTGAATAAGACAGTTCTTAAAGTGTCTGTTCTCTTCCCAATCCTGCTGTAGTTTGGTAGTTTTGACTTATCAATTTTGTTCCTTGGCCTGGGGCATTCCATTGCGCCCATCAGTTACTCTGATTTCAAAAGTAAGTCTATCATCTTGATTCTTTCCCCAGAGCGAGTATGTATAAAGAAAAGCAGATGATTCACAGAATTCAACTCTGCCATCTGACCAGTGCAGCTTAACTTCCTGTTTGCACACCATAGTTATTTCAGCTCCACTGGCAATTATAATTCCTTCAACATTTATTGCCATGTGGAAAGCTTCAGCAAGAACACACAATGTGATCCAACATGATCTCCATCTTTTTCATTGGGTTCATGCTTCTCTACCCATTGGGTTTCATTGCATATTTTGCCATGATCCTACTTCATTTGAAGGCAAACTGTTGACAGGTGACCCCTGCTACCACAATTATGATGAACAGATTGTGTGCTACAGTCAATATGTAAATACAATGATAATAGTTTGCTTTCTGATAATCTTTCCCTTTTTCAAAAGTACAGGAGCTGGTCTCCAGTTCCAGTTTGTGAACACTTTGGATCTTTGGGTGATGCTTCAAATTCTGTGCTTGTTTGACTGCTGTCTCCATTGCCTGCTCAATATTAAATATGTGCTTCAAATGGAGTTTCTTCTCAGAGAGTACACTCTTGTGAATGTACAAAATATGTGTTGCACTGTTACAGCTGGCTATAACCTGTCTTCATTGAGAATTGAATTCTCAAAGTTTCTGGGATAACCATGCTGGAATTAGTATCACTAGTGCTTTACTTTGATAAACCATCTTAAAAGGAGATTAGCTTTATTTGTCACATGTACATTGAAACATACAGTGAAGTATGACATTCGCATCAATCAAATCAGCAAAGGTCATGCAGGGTAGCCCACAAGTATTGTTACACTTCCAATGCCAGCATAGCAGACCCATAACTCATCTAAAATCATACATCTTTGGAATGTGGAAACCTGGAAGAAACTCACTTGAGCTTGAGAAGAATGTACAAACTCCTTAGAGACAGCAACAGGAATCAAACTGCAATCTAACAGCAGGTTGCTGTGAAGTATTGTGCTAACTGTTGTGCTACTGTGTCACCTAATCGTGACAACTCTGAGAAAGACGGAAAGCAGGATGATTGTCAGATGCACATTGCATATGTACAATGTGGTCTCAAAGTTTACTGCGATCTTATAAAAATCTGTAAACGTGGTAATATCCATTTGCTGTTAAAGAAATTCTTACGCTAAGATAATGTTGTAACCTCCTCATTTATCACTTTATGCAATCCATAAGGGTTTTCCTGCATTATGTAGGTTTGAAGTGGATAGTTGTATAGCCAAGAGCTTTAGTAATTTCTTAATTCTCCTCTGTTCAGTATCTGCTCGTAGTGCAATTATATGTGTTTGCCATTTTGCTCCGGTGATGTTTTTATTGATCTTCTGTTCTATATTATTTAGAACAGGGGAACCTAACCTTTTTTATGCAATGGACCCTTCCATTAACAGAGGGGTCTGTGGACCCCAGTTTGGAACCCTTGATTTAGAAGATTAACTGATATGAGTGCAATGTTTTTACTTGTGGTTAGTGGTAAAGAGAAATAAAATAACGGTATTCTTTCAGCTAAACTCAAAAAAACATGCTCCTGGGAAATCTAAGATAGAGATCGTATTGTATGGAACTGGGTGGGTAGCAATTATTTTTTTATCATGATTACGTGACTCTTCAGTTGAATATTACGATTTGGTGGTTTCCTGCTACATTGAGTTTTGCTTCATATTACATTAATTATCACTTTATTCTTTGATTTGGATGTTTCCTAATGCTGGAAATATTCAGAAACAGAGATGATGATTTGGGATAATGATCTTTTGAAGAAATAGATGGATGCTGCTGTCAAGGTGGTGCTGCAAAATATCACCTAGATGACAAGGTATCACCTTGTTGAAAGTTTATGTCCTACTTCAGAAATTCTACTGTATGGTTTGGGCATCCCACCAGAAATTTCAGCACATATTCATATATCTGAATTTCAGGGAGAGCTTAGAACTGCTTGTGGTGCTGTCATTCAGATCAGATATTAAATAAGCCATTGCTGTCCCCTGAGTTGGGTGTAATACAGGGGAATAATCTCTGAGGACACCAGAAGAGTTCCTCCAGCTGATGTTCCTCAACCAACATCTCTGAAAGAGATTATCTGCGTTCTTACAGATTGCTGCTTTGGGATTCTGCTGTGCACAGCTTGAATGTTGCACTTCTCACTGCAATGTTCAGAATTGCTTTATTAATGGTTAAGTGCATTATGACATCCTGATGATGTGGAAGATGCTTGTGCTTTTATAGCTCATAATAGAATAATAATATCCATAATTGTATTCATGAAAATTGGGTAGAAGTGGAGATGAATTGTACTCACATTTTTACTTTGATCATAAGCCAGAAGCATTTATATAAATTACAGATTGGACACATGAAATGATTATTCTCATTAAATGAAATGGACAAATCCTCCACACCTGGTTTTGCTTTCATGTGTGTTTTGTACTTAAAAAAAAAACCTTCTGCATCAAAGAAGGTATTTTCTGAGAAGGACTTACTTTGGCGAGGCCTGTACACTGTAGTCATAAATTTCATAATTTGTAATTATTCCATCTATAAACTAAGAATAAATTGCATCTTTTCAAGCAAAATTCTCAGTTTTTAAGTTATCATGAATGGTGGTGATCTGTAATTTTTTTGTGAAATATTGTCTTAACGATGACTCCAGGTGAAATATTATTCATCAGGAAAATATGCCAACCACTTTCATGTTCTATACATGATAGTGCATCTGATGTTTCCTGGCTTCAGACATACTCCTAATGATGTCACTTTCTAAAGGCTTTATTAACATAAATTGATACTTGGAATGCAACCTAAGTCTGAACTTGCTGCACTTAACATTCTTAAAGGGATATTTGGTGAGTTTAAAGACCTGACTGAGTGGCTGAAGACATAAGAAGTAGAAATAAGAATAAGTAATTTGTGAAAATGAGCTTCCTTGGCCATCCAATAAAATCACAGATGAGCCATCAATTTAGTGTTTCTTTTGTGTTTTCTATAATTCTACTTATATCTAAAAAAATTATTCAGCTCAGCACTTGAGACTTGCTACCCTGTTTGAAGAAAATACTAGAGTTACTAACCTCTTATTTTGAGTCTATGATCTCTAATTTGGAAACTTAAGCCAGAGGAAATATTATCCCTGCATCTAACTTTTCAAGCTTAAGAAGAAGGTTGTTTATCTCTCACTCTTCAAATCTGTCAAAATATATGCCTAGTCTGCCTCATTTCTTCTCATTCAGACAAATTGCCTCCCTATCAAATCTATTAAATCTTTATTGTACCTTTTCTATTTCAGGTAAGTTCTTCCTTATGTCCAGATCTGTCCACAATATTCAAGGAATGTATCCCACTACAGCTCTATATAATTGCAATAAAACATCTTTGCTCTTGCAGATGAATGCACTTGCAATAAAGAGCATTTATCTTCTGAATTAATTGTTTTATCTCTGTGTTAAATTTCAGGAATTCATAACCCATCTCAGCATCGGCACATTTCAATTTCTCTCCATTTAAGTCACACTTAATTTTTTTTGTCATTTTTTTCTTCCCGGTTGGATGACAATGTATTTATCAACATTACATTGCTTTTGCCCCATCCTTATTAATTTGTCCCACTTGCTAAGTGCAACTTGCAGCCCATCTCTGTCCCTTGAAACTCAATATCACCCAAGCTAACAACTCACATGGTGTATCATCAGCAACACACACAAAATTCTGGAGGAGCTCAGTATTATGGAAATGAATAAGCATTCGACATTTTGGGCTGACACCCTTCATCAGGACTGGAAAGGAAGTGGGGAAGAAGCCAGAATAAGAAGGTGGGAGAGGAGAGAGTACAATCTGGAAGGTGATGGATGAAGCCAGGCGGGTGGGGGAGGGGAGAATGAAATAAGAGGCTGGAAGGTGATAAGCGGAAAAGGTAAAGTACTGGAGAAGAAGGAATTTGATAGGAGAGTAGACCGTGGGAGAGAGGGAAAGAGGAGGGGCATTGGGGGGAGGTGATAGGCAGGTGAGGAGAAGAGAAGAGGTAAGGAGGGTGAAGTCAGATTGGGACATTGAAGAAGATGGAAGAGGGAGGGGGAAAATGATTGGAAGTTGGATAAATTGACATTCATGCCATCAGGTATATCATCAGCTTTTCTTTGTATATGAGACTTGGTGCTTTCTTCTTAAATTATTGATGGAGATTGTGAACCGCCAGGACCCCAGCAGCATCCCACTAATTAAAGATGTTGAGTCAGAAAATAACCTGTTAATTCCAAACTTTTCAGCCATTTAATCAATCCACGTATTGCACTAGCACATGGCCCCAGTATTATTTGGTCTAATTTCTTTTCCTGACCTTTGTGGCACCTCATCAGAGGTCTTCAGAGGCTCTAAACCCTACATTGATTAGTTTTCCTAGTCAATTCTGATGGCTTGAATGATAGAGGGCTCTTTAGTGCTTTTTAAACATGATTTTCCCTTGATAAATCCATCTTTTTTTAGAGTACTCTGTTAAACTTCCTTAATAAAGGATCATTGTATTTTTCCAACCATTGATGTGAGACAACTAAATTGTATACTGTTTCCTTTTGCTAATAGTATAGTGATATGTCACCTCCAATCTGTTGCAACTATTTGACAATCAAGACTGTTTTGGACCATGTCAACCAATACAGTCATTTTCTTTATTAAAGAAGCAACATCTTTCAAAACCTTGGAATATAGACCATCAGCTCCAAGGGATTTATCAACCTTCAGTCCTATTAATTTAGCCCAGTACTATCTCTTCAGTAATGTTCTGAAGCCACACAGTGATCTCTTACAATCTCAGCTCCTGGCCCATCTGCTCATATTGAACCTTTCAAACAGGTGAGCATTGGAGTAGTCAGCTGAACCTTTTTAACATAGATTCTTGCTATATTTAGTCTCCTAGTCCTCAATGCAGACAGGACCTTCTCCTGACATCTGTCTCTCTGATTATTCTATTAAATAATTCTGAGAGTTTTCTTAATTGTATATTTCTTTTCTGTGACGACTATAGTGTATTGCCAGTTGCCATGGAATGTAGGCTTTCAAGGGTTGTGCCCTTAAGTTTGTGCACAGGAACTTGTCAGGAGCTTCATTCAACTGAACCTGATTTACAGAGAAACAAGCAGATTCTGTTTTTGCTATTGATTCTGGATAGGAAACCAACTTTAGTGCTGTTTGAAATGTCTTCCTGGCCAATTTCACAATCTAACAAAGGGCATTAATGTCATCTTCCATTTCCCCTTATTACAATCATTTTAGCACCCTTCCTATCCAAAAACTGGAATATAGAGAACACAAACTTTATCCTGCTATGAAGGAACCACAATTATAATAATTGTTAAAATATGTACAGGAAGTTCTGAGGAAATAGGCTAAGGATGTATCTCATTTTGTTGCTTGATTGACATTAAAGGTAGATTTGAATATCATTATTAGTAGGAGGATTTAGTATATGAAGTGAGTGCAAGGGGGCAGTAAGGGCAGGTTTGAAGAGGAATGGTACTTCCTTCTAGTATTTTGGCCAGAATAACTTATGAGTAATTTTGAATGTAATTCCTCAGTCTTTCTGCAGTAGGCAGGTGCAAAGACCACAGTATAATATGTTTCACCCTCAGCACTGAAAAATCAGAAGTGACAAAGTTATCTTTCATTTCCTGAAAGTGACATGAAATAGATTGTTTCTAAACTTCAGGGACCAAAGGAACTGCAATTGATCAACACAACTGCCAAGGGTTGCCAATAAAGATCAGTGCATTTTCTGTCTCCTGGAGAAAGCTGGTGTATTTTTGCTCAATTATCCCTTCTCTGTCTAACCTCTTACATTTTTGAATGGGCTTTAAAGCATTAGTTTTTCAGGCAAGTCTTTGTTTCACATAAATGTTAAATCCACAGAGCCAAATGCAAAAATTGCAGACAGTAGAATGAATCCAAGAATCACAGCAAAATTTCAGGTGGTATCTCTGCATTTCCATTCTGCAATACTGTAATCTTGCTTGTGATTTCAGAGTTCCACAAAATAAAACAAACTACCCTATTTTAGTTCAATAGTCTTGTTCTGTGTTAATATTAGGGATAACTTTTTTTTCCCCTCAAACTCAGTAGGTATAATTTAAATCATTTTTGGCTGCATTCAGAGATTTATTGTTTACATTTTAATCGCATATCAATTTTCATTGCATTCATTCATAAACATTCAGAGTCCAACAAAACGTACAGATTCTATAATAAAAAGTGGAAGTCTGTAATAAGCAACCATCTGAGCTAATCAGTTCAAATTTCATTCCGTATTTGAAAAAAAAACGACATTTGATTCTTTTGAATCCAAACTCTTTGCTTACAATAAATGCATGCACGTGATTGCACACACCTGGTTCAAAAATACAGATCACATAGTCACAAAGAAATGATTAACAGATTAGTTAAGAAAAGGATTATCTTTTGAATAGGTTTATATACCTTGCCACCCTGAGAAGTTTGAAATAATTATAATTCTGAATGTACACTGTTCACTTAATCTCTGTAATACTGATAGAACTGAAATTAAATTTAGGAATAAACAGTTCTGGTTACATATCAGGTATTTGATGTTTTGGACAATGTTATGACTAATACATCATATAACTGTAATCAAGAAAAACCATTATTGTTATTCAGTTGAGAAACAAGAGACTGCTAGTGCAAGAATTTGGAATAATAAAAGAACTGCCAAAGGAACTTAAAATCTGCGGAGGCTAATGGATGGTCAATGCTTTTGTGTTTTGGAGTCTGTATCCTTACTGAGGGCACAGTGGGAAAATAGCCAGTCTTTTCTGATATTCACTCTGAATTGACCTTGACTCAAAACAAGTATCCCTTTGCCTCCATAGATTCTTCTTGACCTGTCGATTTCTCCCAACATTTTATTTTACCTGAGAATCAAATAATATTTGTTTCTCTTTGAGTATTCAGCACAGCAGTGTGGTGGCTAGCACACTTCAATAGTTTGTGAAATAAGTAATTCAATAGCACTATTACAAATAATTAATTCAAATCAAAATTAACCTTTGCTTGATTTCAGAAACTAAAACCAACTATTATTTAGTTCAACTTTATTCACATAATGCTCACGAATTTCTCAACTTAGAAGAAAAGTTGGATAAATGTAATCCCCAGATAGTTATCTTTCAAAAAGCTGACAATGCTGGAAATCTGAAGTAAACTGAAGAGTAACTCTCTTTCTGTCTCCACATATGCTGTCTGTTTTCTGGAGTACTTCTAGTATTTTATATTCTATCAATGAACAGTATAGATCATTGCTGATTTACATCGTGCTGGCAGTGCACACTATGGCATGTTTGGGTTCACATTACAGATTGGTTAAACACCCATTGAGATTAATGTCTGCTTTTTGATGCTTGTTATTTTGAAGCTGTGACAGCATCACAATTGCAGGATTTAATGTTACAAGTAGTGCAAAGATCTGTTTTGTGTTGTGAGTAAAATACAGCTTGGAGCTTCGAGTAGAGTATCAAGTAGAAGAAAGAGCATTTGATACAATGCTCCCTTTCACCAATGTAGTGGAAATTTCATTGTATAAAATATTCCAGAGAATGAGGTCTACCTGCTGAGGAGGGAGATTAAAGATAAACATTTGCTGTCGCCTGTGGGGACCTGACATCAAATATGATTCAAGTTTGCTACACCACAAGGGTTTCCAGATGGCATTACTACGTATTACCTTTGTTTGTAACCACCTGGGTTTTCTCTGGATCCTCTGGTTTCCTCCCACTTTCTAAAGATGCACGGATTACGACTACTAAATTGTGGGCATGCTATGTTGGAGATACAGCACATTAACAGAGTCTTCTGGCCCAATGAACCACGTTACCCAATAACATTCATGTGACCTATTAACCTACTAACCCTTCTAAACGTCTTTGGAATGTAGGAGGAAACCGCAGCAGTGCCTGTGAGCTGCTCCCAACACACCTCAAACCGTGTTGGTCATTGATGCAAACAATGCATTTCACTTTGCTTCAGTGCTTTGAGGTCCATGTAACAAATATAGCTAATCCTCTTTAATTTTTATCTTTTTAAAATTTGCCTCAAGACAGCAAGCCAGATCTGTAATCCGGATATGGTCCATGACCTCACTGCCGTTTTGCCTCAGTTCTGTCATATTTCTGATACTCCTCAAGCACCCCATTTGTTCCTTGCTACCTGTTCTTGCTGAGCACTAACAAACCTACCAGCCAGGATATTGGTCCTCCTTCAGTTTAGGTGCAATCCAACTCATTTTACAGGTTCCACCTTCCCTGGTGTAGTTGTATTATTCTACATGTGTGAATAATAAACCAATTTACCAACTTTTGCCACTTTAAGAGATGCTTAATATTGTTCTTTCCCTTTTATATTTAATGTTTCAACTGCATTTAAGAAAAACATTTGATGACGCTTTCTACCTTGCCCTTTGTAACCTTCTCCGATATCTCTTAAAAAGAGTTGGAATTATTTTGGGGTTTTTTTTTGAGATTTTTGCTTTGAATTAAATATTGGAACAAACTTTCTGCACCAGCTGCTATGCTGCTCTACAACCATTCTCCAGCTGGCTGTCGAATGAGACATACATAGATGCCTAAAACAGTACAGTTGATGTTTCGGGCCGAAAACAGTACAGTTTCGGGCCGAAAACAGTACAGTTGATGTTTCGGGCCGAAAACAGTACAGTTGATGTTTCGGGCCGAAATTTATCATCAGGACTGGTGAAGGGTTTGAGCCTGAAATGTCAACAATACTCTTTTCCATAGATGCTGCCTGGTCTGCTGAGTTCCTCAAGCATTTTGTGTGTGATGCATACATCGAAACCTGTCTTGTGTATCAGGGTCCTCTGCTCTGCTGTGAGAGCACAGCTTATTCATATGTGGTTTACAGGACATTCTGTCTGTTTTATTGCTTTCTAGGGACAAGTGCAAGGATATACAAATATTCATTAATTGTGCAAAGTATCATCGTCCCTTGTGACTTGAAGCTAATGTTTGAATGAGACCCTTCTTTGCTTTTGGATTATTTTGCTTTGGGGAAAAAAAAGATAAATAAAACTTAAAAAAGATGATACTGTTTGAATTATTTGAAGAAGGTCAAATCCCATAGAAGAGAATTTGTAAATCTTTTGCAGTGCCTTTCGTCTCATAGCCATGGAGATCTGAAAATTTGTTTGTATTAAGTTGCATTGCCATCAATCTGTATTAACCTGCAAATGGTACAGAGTTCTGTATTTTACATTTTGTTATGAGTTGTTTTTATCATATAAAGTGCTTTCTATAAGGATTGATTTACATAAAACTTCATGGAAATTTTTCATTTTTTGTTAACCTTATGCTGGTGTGAAAATGGAAAGTGTTGACTGGTGGTTCTATGAAGGTTTATGAAGGATGGTTATAATAACATTATTTGTGAACTTAACAAAGATTTGCTCATTGCAAAGTCATCTTGGAAGTAACATTGATTTACATCTTTGACAGTTTGTATTATTGTCCTTCTACTTTGGATGCTGTCTGTGCATCTTAATCTTTGTTAAACTTAAAGACATGAAATACTTGACCTAAATTTTTTGAAGCACCTTTACTTCATTAGGAGCTTGCAGAGATTTGGCATGACATCTAAAACTTCTACAAACTTATATAGATGTGTATTGGAGAGTATACTGACTGTCTGTATCACAGCCTGGTATGGAAATACCAATGCCCTTGAACAGAAAATCCTACAAAAGTAGTGGATGTGGTCCAGTCCATCACAGGTAAAGCCCTCCCCCCTACAGAGCACATCTACACGGAGTGTTGTTGCAGGAAAGCAGCATCCATCATCAGGGATCCCCACCGTCCAGGTCATCCTCCCTTCTTGCTACTGTCATCAGAAAGAAGGTACAGGAGCCTCAGGACTCACACTACCAGGTTCAGGAACAATTATTACTGTTCAACCATCAGGCTTTTAGACCAAAAGGAGTAACTTCACTCAACGTCACTTGCCCCTTCACTGAACTGTTCCCAGAACTTTCAAGGACTCTTCATCCTATGTTCTTGATATTTATTGCTTACTTATTTATTATTGTTATTTCTTCACGTTTGTACTTGCACAGTTTGTTGTCTTTTGCAGACTGGTTGATCACCCAAGTTGGTATGGACTTTCATGGTTTAATTATAATTATTATTCTATTATGGATTTATTGAGTATGCCTGCGAGAAAGTGAATCTCAGGGTTGGGCCTGGTGACATTTATGTTACTTGATGATGTATTTCCTTTGAACTTTGAACTTTGCTTGGTCAGCTGACTCAAAATCCTTTATTGTAAATGATTTGTATAAATGATTTATAATGTAAAACTGAAGAAAATACACTTTTTTATTTCATTAGAAACCATTGAATGTAGTTTGAGTAAAGGTTATAAAGTAATTGGCCTTTCAGTAGTTAAAGAACACTTTACCCACGCAGTTTCACATATTGCTGCAGCAACATGGCCTTCAGATTGTAGCCTTGTTCTGAAATAAATTTATTGCAAACATCATCTATTAGTGCTGAAAATCTAAATCTCTGCAAAATCAAATTTTAGGATTCTGTTACAAAAAATAGTGGCACCTATTTATGTGGTAGGACATCGGGCTGCTTTTTCCTCATGTAATTCTGTTGGATCTTAGTTTTTATCTAATGAGTTAGATGAAAAGAATGAGGAAGACATCAATTTACAATATAATTCGAACTTTTTTCTAAACACTGGTTAGGACTGGAATGCACTGATTCTAGATTTAAATGAACAGTGCACCGAATAACTACCTGACAGAAAAAAAGATGTTTAAGTTTATGGTGAGAAGGTGGGGGAATAGGACTAATTGGATAGATCTTTTATGGAACCACTTCGGGTTGACTGCTCAACACTGTTCTGTATAACTATTCCGTGATTCAGTACTTGCTAGTTATATATGGTAATTCCTATATTTTTAAAATATTATTTTGTAATCCTTGTAGCCATTTTTACAGTGGAGGGAAAAATGAAGTTTCTCTCTTTAGATTATTTTCTCCTTCTTGATGAAGATCTATGATGAATCTTTCGGTCAACACATTTGTAGTGTTTGCTCTTTCAATCCCAATGAAAGTTCTGAAGAAAGGTCTCAGCCCAAAACATTGACTCTTTATTAATTTCCATAGATGCTGCTGATTCTTCTGAGTTCCTCCAACTCTTTGTATATGTGTTACTTTTACTTTTTCAACGTCTCTTCTGAGAACTGCCCGATCTTTCTCATTTTTTTGTGTGGGAAGGAGAAATTTGGTGGTGGGGGGGGGTGTGTTTCGGGGTGATGGTCGTGCTGTCCTTCCTTGCTTTCTTGGTCTTGTGGCTTTCTAGAGAAGAAGTATTTCAGCATTGTATACTTTGTTCATAAATGAACCTTTGAACCTCCGAAAAGAAATTTTTTTAAAAAAAGTAATCTTGTTACTTTATTATGAGAGGGGATAAAGGCAGTCATGAAAAGCAAAAGGAAATATTTGTACAGAATATCATAAAAATAGTAAATTCATTGTTAAAGATTTTCATGAAACTTGCTTTTTAGGTTGTATATATTTTCTACATAAAATAATCTTGCACAGTAAATGATCAAGGTATCTTAAGTTACTTGCATTTGAAAATGCCATTTATGTGTGGCACTTCTGTTAATTATGCTCTGGCGATTTTAAGCTGTGAAATGGACATTGTGCATCTGACAGTGTGCATCTGAACTAGACACATCGATGAATTCATGAGTTTCATAAGAACACTATTCATGAAACTGAAAGCTTCTTGTTACCCTTATCAAATTGTGAAGAATTAGTCCATCTTTTTGTCCTTTCAAATGCTGTGTTCAATACTAAATTGCTTTTGGTTGATGATCTATTACCTCGCAAAATCATTTCCCCACCACATAACTGAAGGAGCTTTTATGCCAAATCCAAAATTTCAAAGAAAAATCTAAACACACTTCTGTCCTTCTCTTTCACATTTTGCATCCGCTGGCTTTATTCTTCTATTGGCTGTTTTCTAAAAACGTTGTTCTTGGCTTATTTTAAACCAAAGGACAACCAAGTAATATGAAATGTTTCTTAATCTTTATGATTCTTTAGTTTCAAATTACGGCAGATGTAGGGGAAGCTCAGAAATTGGTAGTGAGCAGGTGCTGTGTATCTGAAATTTTGCTTCATTATATCATTTTGTACAATAATGTAATCATTCTGGCACTATCCTGTTTCATTTCATGTTCCAGAGAACATGAAACATAGGTCACTTTAGTAATGAGTTGAAATGAACTTCGTCTGTTTCTTCAGAGGAGCTTTGATATCTAGGGGAGAGATTTAACATTAATCAGTTAGTGCCACACAATTCAGAACAAACAATAAGTTCAATTAACCATGTTACAACAAATAGTTAATATTTATATAATATCTGGAGTAAATGAAGGCTTCACGCAGTTAAAGAATAACTACATTTTGTACGTTGACCTCTGTCACATACATGTCAGGTGCGTTTGGCCTTTGCACTTGGATGAAAGATATTGGGCTCGTGTGGGGTATGGGAAAGGAATGAGAGAACCCAGAAGCAAATTAATAATTTCCATATTATCTTGCAATTTGATATTTTTAATTTCCTCCAAAATTGTTCATTGCAACAGAAAACTTATCAGAAATCTGCAATTAAATTCCCTGATCATGATTAGAGGAAAGCATAAAAAATTAATATATTTTTACTGGAGATGATTTGGGAGAAATGTACCATGTTTCTACTTTAATTTAACGAAAGCTAATTGGGAAGATTTTTCTTATACTTACTCTTCAACAGTGACAAGTGAAACGTCTGGTATCTTTTCATCATTTAGCCAATATTGCTCAGACTCCTGTCACAGGCAGTTTTTACATAGTTGGCCAGAAGCATGTCATCATTCAATTTCCAGAATGAATTAGTTCATTGTGGTATATGATGATGGCATTGTATTATCATTGAAACTACATAGGGATGGATATTTTTGTAAAGAAAATGTCTGAGGCAAAAACATTATAATGTTATGAAATGTACTATACCAAAACCTTTACAAAATCTCAGACACACTAAACTAATTTAAAAAAACCCATTCTATTATATATTAACGTTAAGCCTTTTCATACTGTCATTCACCAAATTGGTTTTCCCCCAGTCAATCTCCCTGTTGATTTCAATTGTAGTTAAAATACACACATCATGGAGACCTATGAGATAATTATAATCAATTTGTTGCTTCTGTGTTACTGGATCAGTTGACTCTTAGTATACAAATCAGATCCCATGGGCTTCAATAACATCTCCTTTCTGTCAGGCCTGAAGTAATAACATAGCAATGTCTTTTTTTATGTGGTGCCTTCAAAGATTGTGTCGTCATTATACCTGTGCCTAATGTACAGAAATTATATTGTTGCCAACTGGTCAAATGTTAAATTATTTAAAAATGATGGATGAATTGTTAAATCCAAGTCTGAGCATTTGAGTAAATTCTTGCATTCAGGGTGGGCTTATAATTGGTGTTTACTTTTCAAATGCAGTATGGTTTTTTGACGTTTAAATTTTAAGCCTGCTTGACACAGAAGTATCAGTCACAGTTTAGATGATATTCTCATTTGTTAAAACTGCATGACTTTTAGTACTCATGCTTTGATAATAAATTTACTTTGAACTTTGAAGTATAGGGCTCTGAGATTCTATTTTTTTCTGGTCTGTGCAATTCATTGGCGTTGATATAAAATGTTTGAATTACAGTGAGAATATTGTTACTGAACACCCATTCCCTTTGCTAATAGCACACCATGGCTTCATTATCTGCAGGACACACACAGCAGCTCACTAAGTCTGCTTTGACAGATCAACCCAAACGGATGAACTCCGTCACCTCAGAGGCCAAAGGCAGCAAAAACATGGAAATAATTTCCAGATTCCATACTAAATCAAAAGCTTGTCTGAGTCAGACATATAACACTACATCTACGTATTGGGTGACAGTCCTGGAAGCTACCGCTACAATCCCTACACTTCCCCCTCCCCCCCAAATAAACAACACAGCAGCTTTTAAAAGAATGCAGGTCACACCATTTGAAGGACCATTAGGTATAGGAACATTGGCCTTGCCCATGACACCCATATTCATGAATATATTAACTAGAATGAAAATTAACAAGGTGAGAATATAAGAAAACAAATGTTCCTTTAAAATTTATACAGATGGAACAAGATCTGATGAGGAATTATCTTGAGATGGCATTAATGGCATCACATTGGCAGATAAACATGATTTCTGCATGGTTGCATTAAGTTTCATTCTATGTGAGTGAGGTGAAATTTATAAGCAAGAGAAGATATCTTAAAGCTTCAAACACAACTTAGTACAGATTGAGTTTCAGGGATCTTTAGGCCAGTTTATAAACATCCCACTAGAAATGCACCCTGAGAAAGTGTTAAAGATCTGTTTTATTTTCCTGTTATTAATAGTCCACGTAGATAGGTGTATAACTGCCGAGGATTTTCTGAGCTATGAAAGTGAACAAGTTTGTGACTTTAAAATAGATGTCTTCATTTGGAGAAGACAGACACTTTAAAAAGGTGTCACTTAGAATTGCCCCATGAGAAAATTTAAAAAGATTAAGAAGGATTTCACTGGGGATTTTATTAGTTTAATCTAAAACGAAGGTTATGCAGAAAATGGAAATTTGATATGGAACGACAAATACTGCATATAACAACATGTCAGGCAGCTTCTTTGGTGAGACAATCAGAGTTTAATACGAACTGACTTTCTCTCTTACAGATACTTACTAATCAGCAGCAGCTTTTGTTTTGAGTGTATTGACATTCCAGAATACATCCTCCTTTGTACACAGATACAGAAAATGCACTTCCCACCAATTAATTTGATTTAAAAAAAATCTGTGCTTTAAATAGTCCACTTTTTGTAGATGGCTTAAATAAAAGGACTAAATGATCCGATTGCGGGACACTTTTTGAAATGCCTCACAGTTTGAATACTTTTGTTCCTCAATTTTCTGGAATATAAATATAACAGAATTCTGAGGGCATTGGGACTCCTGTAGTTTCAGTAAACAGCTGTATATTACTGTAGCTAATGAGATTTGAGGGGTGAGGAATAAATAAATAAACTGCAAAGAAGGTGGATTAGTCAGATCAGATAGAGTAAGATTTATCAAGAGAGACCAAAAAGAGGCAAACATAAAATAATTTACCCAAATTAGGAAATTGACAGAACAATAACTGTTCTCTTTGACCAAAGAGATTGATGGTTATTGAATTAACAATTACCACACTCTTAAAATTACTAAATATGACCCTGAATTTTTGTTAGCCTGGTGGGAATTTAATGTGTAAATCTAGTAAATTCTTATTTAAGACAGGAACATGATGGATGAGACACCATTTGTGCAAGGTATATAGTGAGCACTGTAAACTGAACAACATATTATAAAGATCTGCAACTTGTGTGATACTGTATCTCACAATTTGTTGGTGAATTTGTGCAGAGATAACGAATAATGAATTTCTGATGGGTTTTTTTCCAGAAATATCTACTCAATGTTTTAGTAATGAGGTCTAACTAATTTTATTTTCTGTAATAACTGAGATAATCAGATAAGAAAAAAAGTGGCTTGAAAACAAACTTCTGCACAGTAAGTTTATAATCAAAAAATAACCATGGAGATACACATTCCAATTAAACCAGAACATATGATTGCTGAGGTTTTTTATAATCTATGGCAACTGACCTAATTACTTTCTATGGGTCTTTCTTGCCTGTCACATGCTGATACATAGGGAATTCTTAAGAAGAATTCCCAGTTGTTGCATAATATTGATTCCCACTGACCAGTATCAATTTTCACTCACCAAATCTAACTCTTTATGCATAGCAATACATTTGTCTCATCAGCCTCTCCTACCTCCATTTGCTTAAACCAGGAGTTCTTAACCTTTTTCATGCCAAGGACCCCTTTGCAGTCCAGTGAAGTCGATGGACCTCTTCTCACAAGAATGTATTTAAATATATAAAATAAAATATATAGGATTACAAAAGAAACCAATTATATTGAAATACAGTTATCAAAATATTTAAAAAAAAATTTGTGATATTGTAATAGTAGGCAGCCGTCAATCCCAGGGGATCATGGGTTTGTGCCTCTGGTGGTTTGTGTCCTCTCCCGAGCGCAAGCCTGGGTGGGAAGATTTGGAAAACCCGGCTGTGGCCCATGTAGTGGGTCCCCCTCTCCACATCACTGATGTAGTCCAAGGGAAGGGCAGACACTGATACAGCTTGGCACCAGTGTCATTGCAGAGGTTGCCAGAGCGAAGCTGTAAGCAACATCAAACTGCCTTAGGGAACACTGCTCCAGATTTCTTTCTCGGGGTTTACGCCTGGAGCCTTTCCCATGGGTGAGTATGCCGCAAGGCAGCGGAGATTTAAAATCAGAGTTTTCCTTCTAGGCGGGCTGCTGTCCAAGGCTGACGAGCCCCACCTCCCCGAAGCAACTACTTTTACTCACTTCATTTATCTTCTTCCGCCTGTCGAATGATTGCATTTCTTACACTAAATGGCTAGAAGATCTATTTTGTTGAATTGGAAGGAAATTAATCCTCCTACTGTATTTCATTGGTTTTCTCAAACTATGTTATGTTTAAATTTAGAAAAAAATAGAAGTGGTGTATTTGACACTTCTACTAAATTTGAAAAGATATGGAGACCATTTATTCAATATTTTCATATGATGTAATAGGACCCTGTTCCAGGCCTATTTGATTTTCCAGTTTTGCTTTCATATATGTCAAGAGGATCGGAGTTGACGACACTGATGATTTTGTATTTTTGTGAGATATTATAAACAGCCCTCTTTTTTTCTTTTCTCTCTTTCTTTCTTTTTTGTTTTTTTCTTCTATTAGTTATTAGATTTTTAGATTAGTTTTTGCATAATAAATTTTATTTTTTTTTCTTTTTCCCTTTTTAGTTTTTCTTTTTATTTTACATTATGATGCACCTAGGTTTGCCTTGTTTATTTGTATATTGTATCTTTTATGATGTGGGAATACTCATTTATACTGTAATAATTGTTTTTGTAATCTTTTATAGTTAGTTGAAATATGTATGTTTGTAATCCCATTATCTATGTACCAATTTTATTTTGTTGTTATTAATAATGATAATAAAAAGATGGAAAAAGAAAGACAGCAACTACTTTTGAGGTGCCAGTGGTCTGTCTTTGCCCCTTTTCTTGTCAGTAGAAACAGTTCTGCCTTGCCTAGTAGCTAAGCCACACATGAAGGACAAGAGATAGACTTAGTTGTCAGAGGCTGTTAGAGATGCGCAGCATTTGGAACACTTTATAGGTAGCAGGAGCTTATCCCCACTACCATCCCAGCTTTGACAACCTTAGGAACCGATATAGTAATATATGTGTCTCTTTGTTAACACATGAAATAACAAGATTTATACATTTAAAATATAGGCTAGTTGAAATTAAATCTTATTTTTCAAAGACATATCACTCTGAAGGCTATTGTTGCTTAGCTTGAATACGAACATAAAACTGTGGGGTGGTCTTTAACAAAGCAAGACACATGGCGTGTTGGACGTCTAATTGATTCAATTTTTTTCTTTTAATGGTTACCAGAGTTGAAAATTCTAATTCTGGTTAAAATTATCTGTCAGGTAAGTGAACCCATGGATACAATCCTTTTTTCTCATGCTGGTCCAAGAGTGGGTTTTCTTTTTCTTTCCGAAGAAGTGTAACATCTGTCTTTAGTTTGAACAAGCACTTCAAGACTTCTCCTCGAATGTCAGCAAACTTCTGTGTGGTAGGGAAGCACTTCATATTCTGCACCCATTTCTTGACAAAGTAATTTAAAAATACAATTATTCAGAGACTTGCTTCTAATAAAGTTGATGACTTTTATGGCTGTTGACAAAACTTTTCAGGGTTGTTGCAAGAGTCTTTGTTGCCAATACATGTCTGTGTAAAAAATAATAGGAGATGACAATGAAGTGAGGAGCTTCCTTTTTCACAGAAGTAGCAAAACCAAATGTGGTACCAAGCATTGTAGGAACTCTCTCTGTGTAAAGAGTATGAAGGTTTTCTTTCCAGTCAAAGTTTTGTTAAGCAAAGAAAAACATATCACCATTTTCAAAATGTTGATGGCCTTTGCAATTTCCAAAAGGGACTCACAAAATAAGAATTCTGCTTTGATGGCATCAGCATGTGCATAACAATCAAAACCAAGGAGTTCACTACACTGAGAGATGTCTCTAGTTTCATCTAGTTGCATACTGAATGGGGATTACAAGGCTGCCATTTCCTCGATGACCTGCATCAAAAATTTGAAAGAATTATTAACTATTCTAGAGCGAATCACATTATTTGACAAGGGAACGGCTTCCAGTTTTTTCCATTGTTCCAGTCCATAGACTAGCTCAACAATTTCCAGTGCACATAGTTTTACTAAAGACTTTCCAACAGTGTGGGGCTTCTTTTGTTTGGCAACCAGTAAGCAACTTTATAGGATGTTTCAAGAAATGTTTTCAAGAAAAGGTAAATCCAAGTTTTGGAAGTGTCCAAACTTTTTTTCAATTTGAGCTCTCTTTGTGTGAAAAAATCCCACATCTTTAGCTGCATTTTCAGGTTGGACAGACATGAGGTGCTCTTTCAGTTTTGCTGGCTTCATACTTCTGTCACAAAAATTTTTCCACTCAAAAAACACTGCAGCTTTTGTGTCCCACCATGTCCATTAATGGAAATGAAACCATAGTTTTAATCATACTTGCTCTTCTTTGAAATTTGAACTTCAATTGGGTCTGCAAAAAAATATAGAATAAATAAAACTAAAATAAAATTTTGGATTCAATTGACCTTTTAATAAAACTCAATATTTTTGTATAGTTTTTAAGTAATTTGATAAATCTGCAAATAAATAAGTATTTTGTATGTTAATTAAGTGATGTGTAAGATATTCAATAAATTTGTATGCCAAGTATCTAAAATAAGGCAGATTTTACAACTTATCCAAAGCTTTAACACTTTGAATGGCTGAAAGAGACAAGGATTACAGCAGTAGCTCAGGTGTAATGTCCTTCCTGGAATTTAGCTATTGTTGCCCATAGAGTCGCCCGGCATTACAAAGGCCTTAGGGGGAGTTAAGAATTCTCATTTGAACTCCCCAGTTTTGTAAAATTTTAATTAACAATTAAAATGATGCATCTCCTCCTACACTTTGATCAAAAGCATTTGTAGATAGGGAATAATGAAGAGCAACGTAGAAGTCTGGGTCCCAAATGTTTGAACATGCGACTTCACTGTTTGGTGCTGAACAATTAGTAGGCACAGGGCTGCCCAATATTTGCATCTGTAGGCAGGAAGACTGCGACCATATTTGATCTAGCTTTGAGTCTAATAAATACCGTAATTTCAAAATAGTGACAAAGTAGTAAACGATACTTTGAGATATTTCTAACAACTGTAACGTGATATGAAAATTTCTGTGATTTCTGTTGGTGACAAAGTCACAGGTACTGCTAATATTACAGTGGTTTGTTGCCAACATTCATAATTGAAGGAAGTGCTACATTTCAGTTGGAGGTTAGTGAAAATAAAGATGTAAAATCTTCCCCATCCAAGTTCATGGGCCCCCAGGATATGAACCCCTGGCTTAAACAATATGTTGAGCATATGATGTGACCTTATTGTGCAGAATTAATTTCACAAATGGAAAATCCAAAAATAAGACTATACCAACTTTATAAATCAAAGATGAGTTACTTAGTATCATATGACCAGTAATACCTTGTGAGAAAATGGCATGAAGCCTCTTAACACAAAATTGTTGTCCTACCAAATAGGGAGGGCACAGTAATGCAGGTGGTGCTACCTCAAAGCTCCAATGATCCTGGATTAGTCCTGACCTCTAGTGCTGTCTGAGTAGAATTCTTGCTATAACTCTAGTTTCTTTCCATATCCCAAAGGTGTATGGGTTCATTGGTTAATTGAACACTATGAATTGTCCTTCATATATAGTTCAACGTAATGGTAGAGTCCAGGAAATTTAGTGGCAAAGTGAGGAGAATATAATAGAGTTAACCAAGGATTAGTGAAAAGGGGTGCTTGATTGTCAGCATGGAGCAGAAGGGCCAACGAGCCTGTTTCTGTAATGTATGACAATGATTGTAACTCTTTAAGGTTGTTTCAAATATGGCTGTACTTAATATATATTTCAGCTTCAGATGGCTCTTGTATAATTCCTATCTGCTTTGTAAACTATTGTAGCCCAAGGGGCTGATTTTAAATAAAATGTTATTTCATAGAATGGAATGCCAGTATCCAAAAAAGTCAGTTTTAAAGAGTTTTGATCAGGCAGAATTGCTCATCGATTAATGTGTAATTAACAATAACCACACTGAGCACAATGCTGGAACTGTGGGTTAACAAGTGTCCAGGTCCACCATCCTTGAGTCTTTAACAAAAAACCAGGATAATTGATGTGTTGGTTTTACCTTGCCAAAATTCCCTTGTTTTGGAAAAGGTCACATCAGATTGAAAAATAGCAGATATATGTCTTTTATTCCAAAAGTGTAACAGAAGCAATAAACAATTGTCCACTTAGCCTTACATCTGTCATCGGCAAAACAGTAGAAACTATTATTAAATACTAGGTCACTGGGCAATCAGAAGAATACAAGATGATCAGGAAAGTCAACAAAGATTTGTGGAACCTCATATCTGGTTAATTTCCTCAAAATAAGAAATAATGCCATGGTTAATAGGTGTGTACTTGGATTTCCAGAAAGCAGATGATATGGTGTATCAAAGGTTTTGTGGAAAATAGAAGGCAATGTTATGACAGAGATGAAGACTGGCTGGGCTAACATGAAATAGTAAATAGTCCTGTTGAGAAGATACTATGTGATTGGTATCAAAATCTCAACATCTTACAATTTATATTAATGACTTGTATGAAATCACTGAAGATATGTTTGCTAATAGCATAAAGCTACGCATTTAGTAAACTATAAAGAGAAAATGAGACGACAGATATACAGATAGATTAATTCAGTGGGAAGATTTGGCAATTAGAGTATAATCTGGTAAAATATGGAATTTCAAACAAGAGAAAATCTGCAGATGCTGGAAATCCAAGCAACACACACAAAATACTGGAGGAACGCAGCAGGCCAGGCAGCATCTATGGAAAGAGTAAGCAGTCGATGTTTCAGGCCAAGACCCTTCATCAGGACTGGAAAAATAGATGAGGGGTCAAAGTAATATGAAATTTTCTGTCTTAACAGAAAGAAGTGAGAAAGCAACTTGTATCTGTCAGGAGAAGTGGTGGATGCAGATTTGTCGCAACATCTAAGAGAAGTTTAGATAAATATATGGATTGGAGGGGTAATGGGGCCTATGGTCCAGATGGGAATACGAAGAGTAACACTTCAGCATAAACTAGAAGGTCAAAAGGCTTGTTTCTATGCTGCAGTTCTCTATGACTCTATAACTCTTATCAGAAATTGTGTGCTTAAACACCGTTATATTTTTTAATGACTGATTAAACCTAACGTAACCCTTTAATACTTTTGTCAAAAATGAAATGAGCTGGAAGTTTATGAAGTGTTTTTTTGTCAGGTGGGATCACACATATCACACAAAAGAACCTGAATGTGACATTGACTGATTAATGCTTGTTGACAGTGGACACACATAAATTCAAATCAACTGATCTAGGAAAATGGAATTGGTTTCTTATGTCACATGTACCAAGATATAGAGAAAAGCAGTCTTGTTTAGAGAAACACACAGAAAATGCAGGAGGAACTCAGCAGGCCAGGCAGCATCTATGGAAAAATGTACAGTCGACGTTTTGGGCCAAAATCCTTCCTTTTTTGTTTTTTTTTGTTATCAGTTTGGAGGCTACCCAAAACAGAATACAAGGTGTTGTTCCTCCAACCTAACTGTGGCCTTATCCTGACAGTGGAGGAGGCCATGGATGGACATAAAGGAATGGGAATGGGAGCTGGAATTAAAATTGGTGGCCATTGGGAGATCCCGCTTGTTCAGGGCAGTAGCCATACCAAGCTGTGATGCATTCGACTTTGAATTGCACATCATTGAAAATTTGTGAGAGTCCCCAGGGCAGGCTGAGCCCTCTGAGGAAGTTATGGCACTGGTGTGATTTCATGGCCAGAGCATCCATACGTTTAGACTAGGACAAGCCGTTGAGATGCTTACACTAGCTATAATTACCTAGAAACTTACTGTCAACCTGGTTCAACATGACACATTACAGCTAAGTCAAGAATATCAAGGATGTGTGGGAATGGGGTGGGAGACACTACTTTAATTCATTAGCATGGGTATTTCCATTATGACCAATCAGCTGATAGATGAGTATATAAAGGCCAAGCATTTGGAGGACACACAATTAACAGCGCATTGATGCTGTCTCCTCGTATGGTGATGAAATGCTTGCAAGTAAAGTGCCAAGATCAGAGAACAACTCAACCCAACCATTTTCATTACATTTTGAGATGCCTTTTTAATACTTAGAGAGGAACAGCTGAATGGATAATAGGAAGAGGTTGAAAGCTCCTTATCTCATCTCCTCTCCTCCAGAAACCCAGTTGATTGAGCAATTAAATAGTTCATCTATGCAAATAGAAAAGTGTGTTTGTTCATTGAATTGCTCTTAGCTGAGGTGGTGTTGGAGTTATTATTAGCAGATTCATAGTTCCTGACATAGTGTGTATCACCATTTCTGCTCATTGTTCAGTCACAGCTCTGGGAAGTGCAGAGTCATGGCCATCAAAGCTTTATTCTGCTTTGGCTATGAAGCTATATGTGACTAAATAAACAGAGAATACTTGAATGTTTCAAAGTTCAAAGTAAAGTTTATTATCAAAGTACATTATTGTCACCATACACAGCCCAGAGATTAATTTTCCTGTGGGCATACTCAGCAATTCTATAGAATAGTAACTATAAGAGAAAAATCCACTAGAGTGCAGAAGACAAGACAACAAACTGATTTAATATTTGTGGATTAAAACTTTTATAACTGAATGATGAAATCTTAAATAATTGTTGAAAGAACTCAACAGATCAAGCAGCACCTTGGAGACAAAATGAAGTGTTTTGGTCAACTTGACCTGTTGAACTCTGCCAGCAATTTATTTTATGCTCCAGATTGCATTTGATTCTGTGTCAATTTACGTCCTCTGCAATGTGTAAAATCCTGAATATTTTTCAGCAAGGAGAAAGTAAACTGCAACAGAAAAATCTCTCATTTAAAAAGGAACAGCAGTAGAAAGAAATTTAAAGTGTCCATATTAATCAAAGGAGCAATAAAAGATGTTGACTTATTTGGCATGTCCCTGGGCTCACTTTCTGACCACATTGAATTTTTAAACATACAGAACTAAACACCAGAAGTCTGGTAAAGTGGTAGTGTATCTGATTGCAGCAACTTCTACGGAGCCAAACAAAGGTGGTATTGTCCTTTTTATGATCACAAGACCCTGTTGAACATTAAAAACTTGTAGTACTGCAGGTTTACCCTACTAGTGAGTTTCTTGATGATGGAGAAACTGAAGGAGCTGGTCTTGGTGTAGATTGTGCTGCTGCCTCCATCAGAGAGACACCAGAGGAGTTGGTGCACAAAGGTGGTGTGCATCCAACAGCGAGTGATCAGCCTTGTCACTTTTTTTGTGATCGCAAGACGATGTTGGATATTGTTAATGTGGAATGGTGCAAGCCCAATTCACTGATTTATTCCTGGATGGTAGGAGCAGACAGTGGAGGAACTGCGTGGACTCAGTTGTAGCATGGACTAGGCCCCAAGTCGTGGTGTCGACCGTTTACAGCTGCCCAAGAGATAGGCGTCGGTGTTGGAAGCAATGCAGCGTCACGTCCAAGCTGCAGTTAGGGCTGACCCTATGCTCGCTCAGCAGAAGACAAGCTGTATTGTGTATGACTGCAGATTTTGCAACTTTCATGGATCCTGGGTCTTGGTTTATTTTTTTTCTGTGTGACTCTATTTTACTGATATCTTATATGTTCTTTTATCTTCTATGTGCTATATGTGCTTTGTGTTGTGTATGACTATTGGTGCTGAATTTTGCACCTTGGCCCCAGATTAATCTTGTTTCATTTGGCTATATTCATGGGTATTCATGAAGGCTTGAATGACAATTAAATTTGAACTTGAACTAAACCAGTGGAGATTGTGGATTTCTTGGATGGTGTAAACAAGGTAGGGGAACAGTTAAAATCATGTGCATCTTTGCTGCCAGATTCCCTCATACTGATCCTGCTTTCCTGATCAAATGTCAGAGGCAGCATTGTAACTTGGCAGGATCTTGCTTTAAATATGCAGATCATGATCTGGCATTTTATCTAGTCCCACCACCAATATTAACTTGGAGGGAAGCTGCTTTGGCATTTCCACAGACTGAAGTTGGTCCTAAGATTATCTTTGGCAGGGCTTCTGAACTGTATATCATCCAGAAGCCTGTATCACTACTTGTACCAGGGTGCAGTTAAACATTATGTTAAAATAAAATTTTTATAAAGCTATTCATTTTTTACTATTATGGAAAGACTGCTGATGACCTTTCCTCTTTAGTGTAAATTAGAAAGGAAATTCTTTCTAAAATTATGTCTGCAGATAACTGGATCAAAGTGATTATATGTGAATAAAAAATATGCAATCAATTGAAATTTTAAACTCTCCTTGGGCTTCCAGCCAGGTAAAGATATTGATTTTAACTGATGTTTCAATGACAAAATCTGCCATTCCATTGCAGAGTTCGTCATCAAAACATTGGTTAAAATCGATACCTGTACCCGGCTGGAAGCTTGAGAAGAATTTATTCATCATATATGCCGAGAAAGCACAAGATCCTTTTCAATTAAAATTTTCCTCCAAAATATCCATTGGGATATGAATTTGTATATAAACATGATCACATGCATTTTTTTAGAATATGCAATTAGCAACTGGGAAATATCTGGTTTATTGATGGGTTTCACTTTTATCAGTTTACGCCAGCTTTTTATTTACGGGAAGGAAATCAGTTTACTGATGTCACAGAATTCATTGAAGTGCATTGTCTCCATGTAGTTCATGATTGTGCTGTTGATTTGCGAATATTTAAATGGTGTTTCTTCCTAGTCTCAAGTATTTAATTTAATTTCTGATAATGGGTGTGAGTGCCTTGTTTTGTCTCCTAAAACTACTTTCTGCATGCAGTTTTATTCCTGCAGTTATATCGGTATACTTGTCACATAGCACTGGCAGAGACAACATTTAAAAAAGAACCGCAATATAGCTGTAGGGCACTATAACAAGACCAGCATGGGGCACTATTACATTTCAACTCCCTATTGCCACCATCACTGCAACAGTACCCTAATAGCACATGTAGATAGCAGAAACATCCATCAGAAACTGACAAAACTGACACCAATATTCTCAGATTGGTGTCATATCTGTTTAAAATCATATGCTGTGATTGCTAATAAAAATCCTTTGGCGGTCAATAGGAAAATTATGTCTGCAGATAACTGGATCAAAGCAAATACACAATGAACCAACAGAAAACATCAGAAAGTAAATTGCTTGAGATTCCCTTTTTGCAACCATAATACAATCTATTCTTATAATGATGAGATTGGATTCTGATGAAAATAAAATCTTATAATGCAGTATTCAGAAGCTGTCTTTACTATATTTGACTGCTGATGTATTTTGCATAACTTTATATTTAAATTTTCATACCTTAACTAATGGATACAGCATCTCTCATGTAATTTCTGACTATATTTTCAGACTAGAGATTGACATGTTTTATTCTTAATTCTCTTATATCTGTTGCTCTTTCTCACTAACAATTTAGTTACTCTATATCTAAGAATGATTAGGATATTGTTCCTCAGTTAATTCAATGTATTTATTTTTATTTAGGAGAAGAAGAAAGTAATATTACTTTTTTATCAATCATTTCAAAAGGTTAATTATGAAGTTAACAATAGGTATTGTTTCTGTGGAGTTCGAATGGACAAGTAGCATGTTATATGTGCAGATACTGACTAGAACCTAAAATTGCACCTATACAAATGTATTCCAGTCAGTCTTCATACTATTTTAACAGATTTGTCAAAGTTATATGTAATTTCTATAGATGAACTATAAATTAATTTCTTTGTATTTTTACAGTGGTTTATTTAATATGGAGTTAATTTCTTCAATAGTTTTTTTATGGCCTGTTTTACATGATACAAGTCCCTTTTTTTTCAAAATAATGCCATAGATTCAGCTCAAGAAAGCAGATCCATTAATGTACAGCACCCTTGATGCCTTGGGGCACTGGGAGAGGGCAAGGTGATAGCTTGGGGTTAGGGAAATTTCAAGCAGATAATTTTAAAAGTGTAAAGAATAGGGTGAGGCAGTGGTCATGAGGTTGGGGGAAGGGGAAGGTGTGTGAGACAATTGTTGTGAGGTGGAGAGAAAAGGCAGGAAATACGGGTGGGGAGGGAGTATGAGATGACACAAAGATAGCAAGTAATGTGTGAAGAAGACATAAAAAGCCTACCAAGTATATAAATATGGGCAGTGAGCGGGAAAACATCGAGGAAGTGGAGTATGATATGGGATAATATGAAATTAAAAGTAAAATATTAAAGAAGCATTTTATTTAAAAGGTGAGGGTTTGTAGAGATCTGTAATGTCGAGGGATCCAGAGCATGATTTGTGAAAGGCTAGTGCAGTATATAGATACTGCCAACAATTTGAAAATCTAGTTCAAACGACACCATCCAATAGTTCAGAGGTTTCTAAAGTGATGTATGGATAGTCTTGTAAGAGGTACTGGATGAGTTTGTTTGTATTCGCTGGAGTATAGAATAGTGAGTGAGGATTTGATTGAAATGTCCATGATCCTGAAGGGACTTGACAAGATATGTATGAACAGGATGTTCTAATTGAGTAGAAGAATCCAGAACTGGAGTCACTCTGAAAAGTAAGGAGTCATCTGTTTAACAAATAGATAATGCTGGATTCTTGCTCTTTGAGGGTCATGAGTCAATAGAACTGTGCTTCAACCACCCTTTAAGAAACAGAGTCTTTGAATCCCTTTTAAAGCTGAAGTTGATAAATTCTAATGAGCAAGAGGATGAAAGGTTACTGCAAGTAGACAGAAATATGGAATTGAGGTTAAGATCAGAACAGCCATTATCTCATTATAAAGCTGGGACAAAGCTGAGATACCTCGTCAATCTTGTTTATGTGTTCTTGTGACAAGCCTGGGGATGGGGTATTGAGACAGCAAAGCAACGTACTTGCAAGCATACAAGGCAAAAGCTAGTGGGCAGGGAGTTTCACAGGTGCCAATTCAGCTGACCACTTAAATTTTGCCTATAGACTCACAAGAGTCTGCAAAACATAGCCTAGAAACTGTGTAACATTTCTTCTTGATGAGAGAAATGTTCCTTTCTCCTCATGGAGCATTTAGTCCAGAAGAACGGTTCTGATCACAAATCAGTCTGTCAGTCATTAGTGCAAATCTGTCATTACAGCCCAGCAGGAAAAGATTCTGATGGACCTTATCCGTTCTACTGTGATGCTCCATGGTTCTGTCAGACTTATTTGCCTCGAAATCCAAACCTGCAAGACAGCACCAGGACTGCTTGGCTGGTGGTGAGAATGGCCTTTGTAGGTTTTTGCAAATAAAACGGCAGAGGCGTTTTATGTTTCAGAAAAACCATAGCAACTCATTTCTTGAACAACAAAAAACTGAATTCAAAGCTCATTAAGCAACCTTCACTTAACAATGTCATTACCTCGGACCAACCTCTTAAAGTGAAACCACAACTCAATGTAATTTTGTGTAAATTAGGTACATTTCTCCCAATTTTATTACCCTACATAGCCCCCACCCTCAGAATTCACTAAAACTAGCATTGTAAGCCTGTCTCCAGGTCAGACAATTTGCCTGAGTTGGGTGGAGGAAGACCAGGTCCCTCTGGCTCATCCAGAGGTGCGCTGACGTGCTCATGGTCATGTGATGCCAGGAGCATGGCAGCAGAATACTCCAAATCTTGGTGGGCCAGTTTAAGGCAATCTACCAAAATACGTTCGTCTACCCTTCTTATCTATGATAAAAGTCTTTTTTCCCCGTTCCAAAACATGGAACGGGCTATATCGTAAGGGGGCCTAAGGATTTGCTGAAGTGCGTCATGGCCGACGAAAATAAACGGATCGGAATGTAGGTCAACAGGAACTCAACAGTGCTGTACACCATGATGGGAGGTATCAATAGGTGCAAAGGAATTAAGTTTACTGAGGAGGGTGGAATGCTGTTGAGAGGCTGACCTGGTGTTCGTGGTGTCAGGAATGAAATCACTTGGTACTCGTAGGGGTTGTCTGTATACCAACTCAGCTATGGACAACTGCATGTCCTCTTTTGGAGCAGTTCTGAGCCCCAGTATGACACATGGAAGATGATCATGCCAATCTCCTTGGTTAGGGAAGTCCTCACAGCAGCCCTTAAGGAGCGCTGACATAGGCCATTAGACTGTGGGTGGTAGGCTGTGGTCTGAAATTAATTGGGGACTGCAATCAGAGGAAATATCAGATGAGGTGCCAAATTGAACAAACTAGGTGCTGATGAACACCCGAGCCTCATCTGTGGCTGTCAGCAAGGAAATATGGACGATCTCTGGCCACCTGGTGATATGGTCTACCATGGTAAGGAGGTGTATGAAATCCTGGGAGAGGGGAAGAGGACCAACAAGGTCCACGTTAACATGGTCAAACCATTGCTCAGGGACCTCAAAAGGTACTAATGGTGCCTGAACATGATGGTTAATTTTTGCCTGCTGGCACTCCATGCAGGCTACAGTCTAATCATGCTCGGCCTTTCTGAGGCCATGCCACACAAACTTTAGTCAACCACTTTCTGTGAGGCCTTCCAGCCCAGATGCAAACGACCCTGTATGGAGTCAAAAACACCCTTCACAATGGGGTGAAGGCGACTGGTTGAGACATTGCACAGGAGAGAAATCCTAGCTTCCCCAAAATTAATGTTAGCCAACCACAGGCTCATGACTACTGTTTGGTAAGCCTGGACTCTGGCTCGGTAACTTGGTTGGCTGCCATACCAGCACAGTCAACCCCTATGTGTACATCCTCAATGGCTGGCTTTGAGAGGCAATCAGCCATGACATTACTTTTCTCCTTGATATGTTGTATATCAGTTGTGAACTTGGATATGTCGGCCAGATGGTGTTGCTGCTGTGCAGACCAAGGATCTGATATTTTGGCCATTGTGTGCATGAGGGATTTGTGGTCAATGAATGCAGTGAAATGATGACCCTCTAGAAGAAACCAAAAATGGTGGACAGCCAGATAGAGACTGAAAAGCTCATGGTCAGGTGTGCTGTACTTCCTGCCAAGAGGACACAGCTGCCAGCTGAAGAAGATGAGTGGCTGACACACGTTTCCAACCCACAGCATAGTCTAAAGCGGGGGTCGGCAACCCGCGGCTCCGGAGCCACGTGTGGCTCTTTTACGTCTGTGCTGCGGCTCCCTGTTGCTTTGGGAAATAATTGGTTGTGGCGACCCTTTTCCTGGCACATCCGAACCGACTCACAATTAGATAGCCTATGGGGGTTTGCGAGCACAGAGCTTTGGAGCCTCTGCGCCATGGGGGGCAGGTTGAGGGAGGCTTAAAAGTGAGGCTGAAGATTTCGAATAAAGTTTTTTCCTTCGACTGCAGTTACCGACTCCGTGTCGTAATTTTAGCGCTGCGTGTAGCACACCGCTACATGGTCAGTATTTAATTAAAATGTATTTTATGTTAGTTTGTTAGTTTTTGAAATGTAAATCTAAATTTGAAGATTATGGTGATCTTGTACAATCTAAATAAGACGTTGTGGCGACCCATTTCCTGACACATCCGAACCGGCTCACAATTAGCCAGCGTTCCGGCTAAGGGAGATAGCCTACGGGGGTTTGTGAGTACGTGTCTTTTGCAGCATCCGCGCCCATGGGGGGCAGGTTGAGGGAGGCTTAAAAGCAAGGCTGTTTAGTTCGAATAAAGCTATCTTTTATTTTGACTGCAGTTTACTGACTGCGTGTAGCACACCGCTACAACGTGTTTTTATCGCTGGCTGTCCAGAGGGGAGGTGCTGAAACGCTTTGTCGCGTGTCTGGAAGAAGTGAAAACTTTCCTGGGCAGCAAAGGGCTCAACTTTCCTGAGCTGGAACAGCCAGAGTGGCTGGAAAAGCTACACTTCATGGTAGACATGACAGCGCACCTGAACACGCTGAACACAGCTCTTCAGGGGTAAGGATGTACAGCCCTGCACATGTTGGAGGATGTTTTGGCATTGGAGCGCAAGTTGACGTTGCTTGCCAGAGATTTACAAAAAGGCACATTGTCTCACTTCCCCAATTTGAGAGAGTTCAAACAAGGTCACGACATGATAAATTCAGAGTATTTACATTCTGCAATCATCGCAATGCAAACATCATTTGGGAAACGCTTCTGTGAGTTCAGAGAGGAAAAAAACACATTATCCTTCCCGGTCAGTCCCCTAAGCATCGATCCATCCCTACTGAATACGACTGCATTGTCAGGTGTGAGTCAACCTGAACAAGTATGATAAATATTTTAATTGCCTATTACTTTACGTATATTCATATGTTTTCATTGTTCAGTGAAATAGTCTTTTTATTTTTCAGGTTGACAGCTGGCTGACGTTATTTTTGGTTTGCTGCTGGCGGCAAATTTAAGTTTGGCGTTTTTCATAAATACAAGAAGGACTCAAATAGACGTTGAGTATTTTACTTAAAAGTAACCTTCAACCCAACGTCTTTTTTTCGGAGTTCAAAATGTTTTTGTTGCATGCAGAAATGTAATTTCGTTTTCTCTGCAGGAGTTCATCAATTTCATAAATGCAACACGTTATAGTTTGTTTATACATAGCATAAAGGCAAAACAAAACATTGTATGCAGTGTTATTTCATTTTAAATATCAAACGGGTTTTGCGGCTCCCAGTGTTTTCTTTTCTGTGGGAAACGGGTCCAAGTGGCTGTTTCAGTGGTAAAGGTTGCTGACCCCTGGTCTAAAGTGTCAGTAGTAACGGCTATAGGTGCATTGGAGAGTGGGTGCGTCAGTAAGAGCTCGTTTGGTATCATCAAATGCCCTGGTCATGTCCACTGATCAGTCAAGTTCTTGATTAGGGGTATTGCCTTTAAGCACACTAATGCTCCATATATAGAGCACAAGTTCAACAGCTCATGGAATGAAACAGTGATAAGAGTTCTCATGCCTAAAAACTACTGTAGTTTTTTTGTAGTGTGGTATGGTGGGAAATCCATAATAGTGGCTACTTGTGATGGGAGGGGTTTTGCACCTTCTCCGGATATGCAATGGTCAAGAAAGTCAATGGTTGACAACCCAAACTGGCGTTTAGCAGTATTAATAATCAACCCATGTTGGCTTAAGTGCTTGAAAAGTGTGCAGAGGTGAGATGTGTGTCTGGATTTAGATGCACTGGTGACAAGTATGTCATCCAGGTAAACAAAATGAAAATATTAAGTCTTTTAATATAGAGTCCATTAGCCGTTGCAAAGTCTGTACTGCATTTTTCAGTCCAAACGGCATGCACAAAAACTCTAAAAGGCCGAATGGGGTTATCACAGCTGTCTCGCGAGCACACAGGCACCTGATGGTAGCCCCTAACCAGATCAACTTGGAAAAAAATTAACTTTACAGCTAAATGTGCTGAAAAGTCCTGGATGTGTGGGACTAGGTAACGATCGGTGATGACGGCCTCGTTAAGGTGTTGGTAATTGCCACGTGGGTGACAACCACCATTAGACTTAGGGACCATATGGAAGGTGAAGCCCAGGGGCTATATAACCAGCGTACAATTCCAAGTCTTTGCACATTAGCAAACACAGCCTTCGTGGTTGCCAGCTTGTCTGGGTGCAGTCTATGCATGCGGGCATGGGACAGGTGGGCCATTTGTGGGGATGTGGTGCTCAACCCCATGCTTTTTGACTGTAGTGGAGAATGTGGGCTTGGTGAGGTCTGGGAATTCACCCAGCAGTCGAATAAACCCACATTAGCTTGATAGAGTCGTTATGGGGAACTTACTGAGGGAGCAGAGTAATGAACCAAAGTCTTTGACATTCACAAGCTGGCAGTTCTTAAGATCGACTAACAGTCCTTGGGCACACAGGAAATCTATACCGAGCAGAGGTCTAGCCACTTTGGCCTGGACAAAGTCTCGTGTAACATTGCCTACTGAAGCAGAGTGTCACCCTTTGTGCCCTGTAAGTCTGGACCCTGCTGCCGCTGGCAGTCTCCAGTGAGGTTTCATTGCTCTTTGCCTTCTC